>NC_142414.1:8486250-9735000 GCF_059516105.1 Syngnathus floridae | reverse complement strand
CAACAATACATTTTGAAAATCCTCTTACTCTCCATAGACACTCATGGACAGAGACACAAATGCACACATACATACAGACGCACACACGCTTGGATTTGTTTTCCCTTTGATGAAAGGGGGATTATGGGATAAATGAGGCGAGGCCATGGCAGTTTGGTTCAGTTTGGAGCACAGCTGCTCACAGCTACACAATGACAGACAGATGAATGTTGATCAGCGCTTGTATCCTCGCACCCGATAACACAGTAGCTTCCGTTGGATCTGAGCTTCCGACTCTTGGGGTTTGAACGCAGCAGTGGATATGATGTCTTTTGGATGACCGAAATCATGTATCCAAATTCGTCAAAGCGATGTACGAATCACAGCAATTTACGAATGAATGGCTAACTGTATGTGTGTGCATGCGTAAAAATTCAAGAAAACTTTGGCTAAGCAGCAGTGAAAAATCATTAAATAATGACGTTTTTCATTTATGAGCAAAGTCTGTGATTTGTTGAAATATTATTGATCTCCCTGACTTTGCATTTCAGTCACAAAAACAAGACATCAGGCTGGCCGCCCCCAGGCTCCTGGGGAGGACTGCAGGGGCCTCCATACAGCTGGGACAGCATGAACTGCAACAGGGAGAGCCAGAACTGCCTCACCAAGTATGTATAAACTCAATATGCATGTATTCTCTGCAATATGTAAGCCCTAAAGGGAGTTTTGTCGCATCTACCAAAACTACAATCAACTAGGGCTGCAATGTTTGTGCTAGTTTCAACAGCCACAGTTGGAGTCTGACAAAGCTGTAATAGTGGATTTTGTGCAAAAAGAAGCAAAGACACATTTGTGTCGCTGTCCATGAATTTCGACTGTAGCTGGCCGGTGATACCATCACAACTGAAAAAGAATGGACTTTCACCTACTCCATTCATTTAATTTCAGTCCAGGTAGCCCTAATTAAAGTTGAAAGTGCATTAGAATCTATGCCAGCTGGTATTGCAAGGTGGGTTTAAGCTGAGATCCAAACCCAGAACTCCTCATTTTAGGCAGACATGCTAACCACTCTCGCTCAAGATCAGATGGATAGGCTTGTGCTCAACTCTTATAAAGTCAAGAGGTTTAGAAAATGGATGTATTGATGGGTGAGAAATGACCAACATCACCGTTTAAATTGAAAGTGCAAAGGGATCTAGTTGGAACAACAGCAATAAGAAAAGGTTTGATTCAAAGGGCATGCCACGATTCCTCTCCTTACATATTACTAAAAATAATATGTGGTCTGATCTATAAATTAATACACTCTGCTTTCCCTCTAATTTCCTGACTATTGTAGACTGTGGATGTAAATAAATGTCATTAACTGTTCGACCTTTGGAATTCAGCCTTCCGACTTGTTCTGCCCTCTGGTTGGATTAAACCGTCTCCGACCCTGATGAGAATGGGAAGATCACAGATTGGAACATGCTTCATTACAGGCAGATTTGTTTTATGTTGTATGTGCAATACAGATAGTATATGTGATAATGAAACAAGGGTGGTGGGGGTGATGAGAACAGTGAAAGAAGGTAGCTAGTGAAGCAGATAAAAGTTGCCCCAGCTTGTGCAACTGTGTTCCATTCATCAGAAGTGTATATGCTGTTTATTCTTTTCATCATTCTTCCAAAGCCAAGTGTCCCAGAGCAGCTCCCTGGAGGAGGTTCATCTGGATGGGCTTCCCCCTGTGCCCCGCTTGGTGGAGATGAGGCGTGACCCCATTCTGGGTTTCGGCTTTGTGGCAGGCAGTGAGAAGCCGGTGGTGGTCCGCTCGGTCACGCCAGGTTTGTAAAGGCGCTCGCCTCAAACACTTCTCACACAGGAGCCAAAATCCATTTCTGTTTCTTTTCTTCTGTGTGTTGTTATTTAGGTAGATTGTTTAAATGTCAAACGCCACAAAAAAGCATCCAAATAATCAATCACTACTTCATTCTAAAACTGAATTTATGAATATTTTATTTAAAGTTGTTGGGCCAAGGATAAGTATGTAAAGAAAGACAATGCAATGCATTTTCACATGACATTTACAAAGGACCTAATTCGTTTATGCACAGCTCGTTTTTGCAAGCAAAATTCGACTTGATTCCTTAGTGTGTGTGTATGTGTGTTTGTGTATTTCTTTGTGTGTGTGCATATGCGTGTTGTAGGTGGCCCATCAGAGGGTAAGCTCTTGCCCGGTGATGAGATCATCGCGATCAATGATGAACCTGTCAGTTCAGCTCCAAGAGAACGAGTCATCGACCTTGTCAGGTGGCTGGAAGAATATTAGAGGCACTCTAAAAATGAACAGTAGTTCACTTTGTCAGGTGCTTGATTTGTTCAAGAAATATGAAGGGTTGTCCAGCTCCAGTCTTTGAGGGGCGCTGTCTTGCATGTTTTAGCTGTCTTCCTTCTCCAACACACCTGATTCACATAATCAGCAAGCTGTGAAGAGGCCAGATAACTATCCTGATTGTTTGAATCGAGGTGTGTTGGAGGAAGGACAGTTCTAAAATATGTTGGACAGCAGGCCTCGACGACAAGGTTTGGATACCCCTGGTATACAGTATTCACAAAAAGTTCAGAATGCTCGGCTTTGACTATCTGAGTGTGTCATCAATTTTTATGCATGTGTGATGTCAGTTACTTCCACGCTTAAAAAATTACACTCTTCTTTGCTGTTTATATGCTTTGTTGTCCCTCTTCAGGAGCTGCAAAGAATGCATTCTATTGACTGTTGTCCAACCATATCCAGTGAGTGCATCAGCTCCTTTTTTGTTTTAAGACCACATTTCCACCAATCATTAACTCTGCACCACAAACTGTAATTTTCATGTATATTTTAGAATGTGTTTATGCTTTTTTTGCTCTACCCTTTCCCTCCCTCTGCTTGTTCTTCTTTCCTTCTTTTTTCACTCATTTGATTCTTGGACATCTGCCCCTAGTCCCCTAAATCGGCGTTCATCAGTGCAGCCAAAAAAGCCATGCTCAAGTCCAATCCAGTCAAAGTGCGCTTTGCCGAGGAGGTCATCATAAACGGCCAGGTTCCAGTGAGTTCTGACACACACACACACACACACACACACACACACACACACACACACGCACACGCACACTCACACACGTACTTAATGTATGACCTATATACAGTAGCGAATGCCAGATCTGATTGAATCACTAAATTAACCTCATGCAAGGCAATGCAAGAACAAAATCTCATCATATTGTCACTTTGCAGAATCCAGTGAAGGACAACTCTCTTTTGTTCATGCCACATGTCCTGAAAGTCTACCTGGAGAATGGGCAGACCAAGTCTTTCCGCTTTGACAGCAGTACCTCCATCAAGGTGTGTATGTTCATAAGTTCAAATATAAGATGTTTGTATATGGTCTGTTTTCTTTACACTGCAAGAAAGTATATAAAAAGAGACATACATAGTCCCTCTAGGGTAAATTCAAATACATTGAGTCAGATTCAGGCATGTAAGGGAAGATTTAGAGTTCAAGAAGTGTGCGGGGAGCGTATCTCAGTTTTGCAGTCATCGTTCGTTACATTTGAAATCAATGATGTCTTGTATAATTAGGTTACAGTCTGTTTTCTCTACACTGCAAGAACGTACATAAAAAGAGACATACATAGTACCTCAAGGGTAAATTCAAATCCATTGAACTAGATGCCATGTTTGTTGCCCCATCACAGACAATAAGACAACTATCTGGATATGTTTTTCCTCCAGGATGTGCTCCTGACGCTGCAAGAGAAACTATCCATCAAATGCATCGAACATTTCTCCCTCATGTTGGAGGAAAGGATGGAAGACTCTGGAAACAGACTGCTTTTGCTGCATGAACAAGAGATGCTTGCTCAGGTCAAATATTTGCCCGACTCGGAGGGTGTCTCCCCAGGTTTTCTCTTGCTCTCTTTTGCACTTTAAGGCTGACGTCACTCGTTATTCAAAGCCGCATTCAAACTGAAGTGTCGTTTGGAGTGGAGCCAATCAGGCAACTGCTCACATTGCACCTTCCTGGCCATACAGTACATGCTCGTTCTATCTGTCTCCCTGTGTCTCTCTCTTGCCGTCTGTCTATCTCTCTTGCTCTCTTTCCTCACCAATTTAGTCTAATATTAATTACAACTTTTGCTCAGTCTCTGCCAACACATCTCTTTCCACCTTCTCTTCCCTCCCCGACTTGTCGGCAACAATCCAACCCACCCCACCCACCGCATCACCTTGCTTCGCCCTTCTCATTTACTCTATAGGTGACGTGCAAGCCCGGTTGTGATAAGATGAAGTGTTTCTTTCGAATCAGCTTCATGCCCCGCGACCCAGTGGACCTGTTACGGAGAGATGCTGTGGCGTTCGAATATCTCTATGTGCAGGTGAGAGATTTGGCCATCATTATAGGAAACCAATAAAGGAAGTTGGGTAAAATTTGTTTGACCGTCGTTTAGATGGCCATTAGTGAATAGAACTAGAATGGATTGGGCAATCCATTCCTATGCTGTTTCCCCACTAAATTGCTCTCATAAATGAATGCATTTCTTCCCTATGCAGTACAGCTGGTAGTTGAGTGGATGTTTCCTCGTTAGACTTTGAACACACTGTTTCCTGCTTCTCTTGCAGTGCTGCAATGATGTGGTGCTGGAACGATTTGGCTCAGAACTGAAGTATGATGCAGCGCTGCGACTGGCAGCATTGCAAATGTACATCCTCACTTTGACGACCAAGCAAAGCCAGAAGGTCTCGCTAAAATATATCCAGTAAGTGCGTGTATGAATGTATATGTATGTGTTGTGCTTGTTTATGAAAACATCCTCTGAAATTGTGTGCGCTGCTGATACGATGCCACAATGTCAAAGCAATAGTTGAACTCAAGTTAACGTTCATGACTAAATAGGTATATATATATATATATATATATATATATATATATATATATATATATATATATATATATATATATATATATATATATATATATATATATATATATATATATATATATATAAAATATAAATAATATCAAGGTACTTTCCCAATGGAAATACAAGTGAACATAACATAAAGAGGCTCTTTGCTGGAGAATGAGGAAAGGCTAAAGAGGCCTGTCTAAAGAAGAATTATATCAAAGAAGCAAGTCTCAGTAGAAGGCTGCGATCTTTCTCTGTTGCTCTGAGAGAGAGACAAAAATACGGACATACAATGAATGGGATTAATAGAGGACTCGAACACAGCAGATCATAGCAATCCCTGCATGCTTATGTTTAATTAGGGGCTTGGGGGAGTTCTTAGCACAATAGGGTATGACATCAGAATAATCTGATTAAACACGTAGTAAGTGCTATTATCTGGTGATGAAATGAAAGCAAAGTCTGGACAGGGGTGGGGTGGGGATGGGGGGGTCAAAGGTAAAAAAAAGTAGGACACGTTGAAGATGTTGGATAAGATGATATAGTCAAAAATTTGAGATTTGACAAGAGTTAAATGCACATGATTGAATGGCTTTACAAAGAGGCCACTAGGAAGGAAACCAAGGGAAAAAAATCAACAAAATAAGTCAAGAGGCACGAGGTAGCAGAAATACTACATAGTGTACCAAAACTCACATGCAGGGCACCTCCACACACTCCTAGGCGATGTGGAAGAGTTGGCCCTGAACCAGACTCTGGGCGGCGTATCGCTGATGGCATCAATGGAGGTCCAAGTTCATCGGATGCTTATTTATAGGGAAATAAATGTGACTGCGAGAAGGGGGGGAAAAAACTACCACTTGCTAAACATGGGGCACGGTCCAAGAAAACGGCTGCAGCGTGATATATTTGATATATGTAGCCGGAGAACGTTGTTGATATAAATGATGGATTCGTGTATGAAACGGTATATCTCTCCAACCTAAACTCCCTGGGAATGGATAAAGCTCACATTTGTCCAGTTTAAAGTTTATTGCTCCAAGGGTGACTTTTCGTCAATTCTCTCTCTTCTCAACAGAAAGGAGTGGGGCCTGTCGCTGTTCCTGCCTCCTGCTGTGCTGACCAGCACGAAGGAGAAAAACATCAAAAAAGCTCTGACGCACATTCTCAAAACCAACCAGAACCTCGTGCCTCCTGGGAAAAAAGTAACAGCCGCCCTTTCTTTGCAAACATCTAGCACACGCACATAAACTCACTGTCCTTCTGTTTTCTGATGCAATGGCCAAAAATAGACCTTGCATCTCCACTCGACCTTGCAAAGGTTCACCCCTGTCATATTAAGTCAGTTGTTGAACTCCACCTTAACTGCTAATGCAAGTAGCTTGATGAACTAGTATATCGGCTATTGCATCCCTATCATTGTGAACAAGATGCATGACAGAAAACAGATGGATGAAGAACCTGATCATTCTAGGCAGCATGTAGCCTGTTAATAATGTAGTCTTTGACCACTCATCCAAGATATTCTGGCAAATTAGCCTGTCATTCGGTGCACATCTTTGTATAATTGCAAAAGCATTATTCAGTCACTACTCGTGTAGATTGTTCTTTATGCACTCTTCCCTACTCTGTAAAATGTCTCCCAGTGATACTGCCATGGCTGTGAAACTTTATGTAGTTCAGATGTGATTGCAGTGTTTGCCATGGCAGAAGTGCCTTTTAAATCTCTTGACAATATCGGTACGTATATTCCTACATAGAAAAGGACAATTTTGACCTCAGGTATAAGAAATTACAAGACCTGAATTTGTGATGATAGATATTACCTTTCTTTGCAGCTGACTGCATTGCAGGCCAAGGTGCATTACCTAAGGTACCTCAGTGAGCTCCAACTTTATGGCGGGAGAGAGTTTAAATCAATACTTTTGGTAAGTATCCGTTTTGGATGGTTCAGCTTGATTTTTGTTTTGTTTAAAAAAAAAAAATAGAAGTCAGTGTGGGCCTTTTAATTTACTCCCATCCTCTAAAACTTTTGCAGCAAGGTGAGAAACAAACTGAAGTGACGTTGTTAGTAGGTCCTCGTTATGGTATCAGTCATGTCATCAATGCACGGACCAACCTTGTGGCCCTCTTGGCCGACTTCAGCCATGTGAACCGAATCGAAATCCTCACCGAAGATCAAAACAATGTCCGGTTGGAGCTGCATGTTCTGGATGTCCGGGTAAGTAGTGTCCGACTAAAAATCAATCTAATGAATTACTTTTTAGCCATTCGTTTTGTTTTGCTTCTTCTTTTCCAACTTTTGTCCTCATGAAGCCCATCACTCTCATCATGGACTCAAGTGACGCGATGAACCTGGCCTGTCTTACAGCAGGGTACTATCGCCTCCTAGTGGACTCAAGAAGATCTATTTTCAATATGGTCCACTCAAGCAACTCAGGAGGGGATGACGACAGTAAGTCCATATAGGCGTACTTTCTTAAAATTTCGAAATTATTATTGTGAGGGACAGGAACTGATTTGTAATCACATAAATCATAAAACTTTCATCTACAGGTCAGGACTGCGTCCTTGAGTGGCCATACAGCACATCTTTTGGGGACTGTCAAGAGTTATCACAAAGCCAAGCAGACCTCTACAGGGACTCTCAGTACTCAGACAATGAGCGGAGCGAAAACAACCTCTATCCCTTCTTCCATCAATCCCAAATGCCTGACAGAGACCTTCAGACCCAGAGTCCAGTGCCACCTCCTCTTCCGCCCTCAAGACACAAACCTCAAGACTCACCTCGTAGTGCCAAAGTGTCATTTATTTTTGAAGGAGACCCACCTTTGAACAAGCCCCGGGGCTTAGTCAATGAACGAATTGAGGAGAGTGCTGAGGTTGCTGAGCAAAGACCAACCTACTTGCACAATACTGACTTTGGGGCTCAGGGCAGGGTGTCATTCCACTTCAGTGGTCTGACACATGTCTATAGCAACATAATAAGTGGGGAAGGGGGTGATGAGCCACTGTTAAGAGACCTGTTTTATCGTGATACAACAGACGATGCGGAGGATGAGGACGAGGCTTCTTGTGAAGAAGACTCCACTGGAGGAACACCGGCAGGCGACGCAGAAGCAAGCGAAGGAGTGGCCACCGCAGCCGGCAAAGCTTCTTTTCTCATGCTTTCTGGGCCTACCGATGACATCATCGACCTTACATCGCTGCCTCCACCCGAGGGCGATGACACGGTTGATGACGATGAAGATGACTCGCTGCTGCAGACGCTTAACCTCGCAATTGCAGCTCCGCCACCAGGCTTTCGAGACAGTTCAGACGAGGACGTGGTGCCCGAGGGAAGGCTTCTGAGCCCGCACGTCAACGATGATATCCCAGTCTCATTAATTGATGCGATACCTACTCAAGAGGAGGGCGGAGCGGAGGGCAAGAGGCATCTGGAAAACGAAGTCGTCAACACTCTGCAGGCACTTGAAGCACTGTCTGTCTCTGAGAATAGACCTGCACCACCTCGTCCACCACCCAGCAGGAAAAGTCCAGGTCTGTTGATTTATAATCAAAGTCATCAGTCATTTCTGTATGTGCCAGTTGTGTAAAACCACTCTCACTCTCAACTTCTTTTGTAGGTGTTGTTTACACATCTCGAGGCTTTAGTCCCCAGTCTTCCTCTGACTCTGGAAACGAGACAAACTCCTCAGAAATGACAGAACTCTCTGAGCTTGCCGCTTGTCATCGACTCGGTGAGAGCCACATGCGCCTCTTGGTGGCCACGAGGGAGGGTTACCAGCCTTTACTTGAGGAGAAAACAGAGTTTCCTGTTTCACCTAGCACCGAAGGAACAACCCTGAAGAAGTCCCGCAGTCCACAGCACCTCCGACCACCTGCCGTCCCACCAAGAAGGAGCCCACATTTGGACACGGGAGCATCATTACAGCCAAACTTCCTGGGAGGGGCATCTCAGACAAACCTTTCCTCTACTCTTCAGCGGCCAAGCTCCACAACGCCAGGGGGCAAGCATGACAAAAAGTCTGCAGACTCAAGCAGGAAATATAACACCTTTAGCACAAGGGAAGGGTATCGACGTGGGAGTGGTGGAAGCATTCATTTTGAGAATAATCAGCAAACTTCATTCTGTGATCGAGGTGAAAGCCAGAGAAGACACAACTTGTTTTTGGAAGAAAACACACATGCTCAGGACCATGCTGTGAATAGCCGTGCCAGCGAGCATCACAGAGTTACCCGTCCTACTTCCTCTACACCTGATAGCCTTTTAGATGTGGCTACACTAGGGGAGCGTGCTACAGATAATAGAGCTGCCGAGCAAGATGAACATCTAGTTGTTGCCTCGTTGCTCTCCCCAAATAAAAACAACAGACTGGTGTGTTCAGACCAAGGATCAGATGCCCAGAATGATCATCAACCCATTTCAAGACAGCAAAGTGTTGCACGTTTGTGTGAGTATCATCTTGCGAAAAGGATTTCAAACCTACAAGGTGAAGGTCACAGTTCTCTCCAGGGCTCCCTGTGCTCCTCATTAGATGCTGGTGGCAGTGCAAACAGCAGTCTCTGTGCCACCCCAACCGACTCGCCGCTTGGTCTGGGGGCCATTGAGTCAAAACACCATCGCCTACAAAGGCACCCAATCTCAAATTCCTCCTCATCTTTACTCAGGGTCGTAAACTATGAAGAAGTCAAACCTGGACAGAGTCTCCAAGCAAAGGATTTTCACCCTCATGCTGACCCTGTCCTCCTTCGAAAAATGCTGCCCAACATTCACGCTTCTGCTGGTGCTGACCCTGGCCGTCCGTCCTCAGCCACACCCTCCAAACACAAAGAGACGATTACAAGCAAAAAGCCTTGTTTTAAAGGGCAGAACCAAAAAGAAGGGAGTGAGGCGTACAGACAATTGATCAACTACCTAACTGTAAGCCAAATGCACCAAGGTGGAAAGTTACACAGTGCGGGCATGGGGGGCGGTGTGAAAAAAGACACTCGTCGCTACATCACAAGCAACCCACAGCTTGTCGAAATGGTTAAGAATCGAGGGAGCACAATCCCCCGCTGCCAATGTTTGCCGTCCTCCATATCGTCCCCTTTTGTTCGCCCCAATTTGGTAAACCCACACGCATTGCAGCTGATGAATATAGATCAAAAGTCATACCACTCTGCCACACTTCCTGCCAAACTTAAAAGAAGTCCTGACACGCACACACAAGGCCCAAACGGTAGGTTAGATGTGAAGCAGGCAAACGCCGAAAGAAGAAGCTCCTTTTCTGGACTGCAAAGTGAGCTTGAGAGGAGCGGTATGGATCCTGATCAGTTTCTGTCGCTGTATAAGAAAGATGGCTACACAACGCATGAGGGTGGGGGAACCGCTGGTAGGCCTCAGTCTCGTTCAAGAATCCAACCAAGTGATGACTTGTGCAGATCAGACCCAAGAGGAAGGCATGCAGTCCTTCAAGCTTCTGCCCCCTGTGGTCAGCGAGCAGACCTCAGCAACTTCTCGCTGGGAAGGGGTCCTTCAGCCTTTACCAGACAAGCTTCTACAAATACCCTGGCTGGCATTTCCTCTCCATCCCCACCACTTCATCCACAGTCTCCCCCTCCTCCTATATTAATTCCAGCACATAGCAACACTGCCCCAAGCGACTCTGGATGCACACAGGAGGTCACCCATTCAACCCTGTCACGGCCAAATCAGAACCACATTCATGCCATTGGCACAATGCCCTCACAATTGGATCCTTTCAATAATTACTCACAAAGAGGCCGGGAATTAAAACGCAGCTCTAGTAATGTCACCAATGGCTCTGGCAGCGTAGAAGTGCTGTTTGAAAAACCCAGTCGAAGCCAGAGCCAGCAGCCCTTGTTACCATCTGTGCCCCAGCAAGGAGAAACCAAAGTCCAGAGGAGGTCAACAAGGAAGAGGCTGTCCAAGAGTTACTCCCAGGGCTCAGTGTCATCGCACACCACATGCTGGTCATCAGGCGGCAGGGTAGACAGCAGAAGGGCTTCGGTGGCATTTCCTTTACAGAAAGACAAACACATGAAGGGCTCTCAAAAACTGGACACCAGTCCTTGGCGGTGCAACGGTCCTTTTAGCTACTGTTTCTTTAAGCGTAAAAGTGAGGGAGAAGATGATGAGAACGATTGGGACACGCCAAGACGAAGCCGTGATGGGAGTAACCTAGAGAACGACTTTGCTGCGTCATTGGCCATCTACCCCTGTGGCTCAGTCATGGATGCAGCTGGAGAGCAGCTGTACGGCGAGGTCCTTAACAACATGAGCTTTAGCGACCGCTTGGCTCGAGTCAACGCCCTCAAGGACCGCATGTACAGCTTCCCTTCCGGCTTCACAGATGTCCGGCGTGATGCCAGTGAGCTTATCGCACTGGTGAGGTCCAGCATAGGTCGCTGCGATCGAGGCGTCCAAATGCCGATGCAGGCAGTGTCTCAATCCAAGCAACTCCTCTCAGTGGAGTCCAAAGAGTTAGGTCGGGCATGCCGGAGGATGGCGCAGGCGCACGGCAGCCCTGAAGAGATGCTGCTAGCTGTGACGTACAGTTTCCAGGTGCTGTGTTGTCTCTGCGAAGCGTGTATGTGTCTCGTAAAAGGACTCAGCGCCTCGGCCTCACACCAACAGAGAGAGGTTGTTGCAAAAGTAGATGAGGTCGTCATGAATTATATCTGTTTACTCAAAGCTGCTGAGGTTGCAACTGTGGGAGCACCGGGAGAACACAGTGTCAAGGCCCTGGTGAGACATTCTAGTACCATGTCAGCCATCGCGAATGCACTCACACGCTCTCTTAAAACGCTGCTTAACAAGTAAAGTTTCCTTCACTCCTTTTGCTCTCAAAGTGTGGCCTATGCAGTCAGCAGAAGTCTGTTTTTAAATCATCTACTTCCTTTTGAGGCTACTGCAGGAGTTGTATACGTTTAGCCGTTACAATCTACATCATCACCCGAAAACATGCTAAAAAGCACCCCTCATTTAACTTGATTTTTATTTCACTGTATAATAAGAAAGCCATAAGGTTGATGACCTTTATATGATATACTGTATGTATACCCAGTAGAAACCCCTTTACTTGTGCATTATGTAATTTATTTTTCAAATATATTTACACAATATTTTGTATGATACAGTCATGTTTTGCAGTAGCAATTCCAGTCAACTCTTTAAGTGCAGTTTTGCCACTGATGCATGTGAAATTCCATAAACGTAACGCAAGCAAATGTGAGGGCTGGGTTTTTGTGTGTGCTAATTTCAAATATGTATTTGTGAAAGTCAACTGGGTTTGGCTGAAATCTAATTGTCTTGCAGTCTGAGAGCAAAGTTAGATGTGTTCGGGATTGAGTGGCTCGATAATTTCACCATATTTAACACTGCTTGTTATTTCATCACTTTGTTTATTTTTTTAAGAATTATAAATATTATATACAGTACTGTAAAAATGTATGCAATTTCTTTTGGACCATGTTTGCTTTAAGACTGTTTTAGCCATATGAAAATTATTTTTACCTTTTTGTCTATATGTTTTGGGATCACCTTTGTGCTTGAAGGTTTAACTCAACAATATGTACCCAATGCAGTGATGTCTGATGACAAAATAATGACTTTTTATTAATTATTCACAAACCTATTAAAACTAAATATTTTAAATGTTTGTGTGCGTCTGTGTTTTTATGATAATATAATGTAACATTTCTAAGCTTGTCTGTTATTTGATGTCTTTGTAAACCCATATGGGTGGTGACCTTGTTCCGTTTTTGTTTTTAATTACGTGGTGGCCCTTCAGTCAAGGTACAACCAGTTCCACCAATCAGATACCACTAAACAGGAAACAGCGCATGTGAGTCCTCACGTCTCCAATAGGTGCGCTTTGACACTTGTCCTGTGAGGCACACGCAAGATCAATCTAAAGTCACAACAGACGAAAAGATTCGACCACCATAAGGAAAAAGAAGTTTAACGTTTTTCTAAGAGCTGCAGCGGCTACTCCGATCCAAAGTTTGGCGGCCGCTTCCAAACGCAACGTGCCTTGGTGGAAATACCTCCTCCACAGCCCAAACTTGAGAGTAGGTCACAGTAGCTTGTCGCTTTTTCTCAATGTGCAATTGTTTTTTTTTTTTTATTTGTCTTTGTCCAGCTTATTAGATCCCTCATCTTGGCTGAGCAGGTTTATTTATTTCTCATACTTTATCTGTTTTCACATGGTCAAAAATAGTGTTAAGAAAAACTTTTGACGTCTCATTTAAGAGGATTAGAGCCAGTGAAGAAAAAAAAGAAAAAAAGGAGGGAGTGACAGGATTGTGACTTTTTTCCCTCCGAATTCTGACTTAAAAGTGAGAATTTACACTTTCTGACTTTAAAGTCGGAATTCTAACTTTAAAGTGAGAATTCCGACTTTAAAATTAAAATTATGACTTTTACCCTGAGAGTTCTGAGTCTGAAATGAGAATTCTCATTTTAAAGTCCACAATCCCGTCACCTCCCTTTTTTTTCTTTCTTCACTGGCCCTAATCCTCTTCCGCAGAAATGCATTCCATTAAATCGCAGAGACAAGAACCCAAGTGTCTGAGACCACAGGGCTGAAGTCGCTTTAGTTCCAACAGGGACGTTCACCGCTCCAGAAAGGCATAGCCCCACCTAGTGGCGTCCGAATAGAATAATACCCATTTGTTTGGACAGATGGTCCACTTAACCGCTGCAATCATAGAAATGCATGGATTGGTATAATGCAAGAGCTGGATCTGTAATTGTTACTTTGGTTTTGTTGACATGCTGGTGGGGAGAGTTAGCACTACAATTACTTTGATTTTAGTTTGTTTTTCTGGTATGTGTACACTACATCATTGTAGGTTGCTGAAATTAATGGGGTTGACTAAAACCACAATAATAAACATTGTCAAAAGAATTACTCTCTAAATAAAAAGAATTAAAACCGAGTTTGTCTGCACAGGCATAATTTTGGATAAGCACTTGAAATGGATGTCTGCAAGTGTACCTAACAATATGGCCTTGTCAGCCCAATCAAGAAATATGTAGCAAAGCTTTCAGCTTAATTAGGTTTTGCATTGGTAAAACACAATTTGTACTTTTCTTATCTTGCATTTTCATGCCTCACAACCAGGTTACATGCCAGAAGTGGGGCCAAGTTATTCTGCAGAACAAATGGCGGGATCCTGTGTTAGAACACAACCTCTGCCACAGTGGGACATGGCAAGGCACAACACTCTGCGAGACCAATGTTACAGAATTATGGCAGCGCACAGCCTCACTGCACTCCAGCACCACTGCCCAACACTAAGAAGAGGACAGGAACTGCTCAGAAGGTAATGCCTAAGAAACCAGCATAACCAAGAGGTGTCTGATGTTTATGTTTCATTGTGTGTCCAAAATTATTTTAAATGTCAATTTGTTTCATTGTGAGTGAAAAGTTGTTAAATGCCAATTTGAAAGGATTGAATAGAATCCGCTTTAATATAATGAACCGACTTATTAGATGCATGTTTATTTAGCTTAGCATTATAAAGTAAAGGTGGTGCACTTTACATTGGTATAGTGGTGCACTTTGTTATTAAAAAGTAGGAATGTTCTGATCAGGGTTTTAAAATGCCAATACTGATACCAATCATACAGGGTATGATCGGCCTATATCAACACTGATATGAACTACATGGCTTTGGTGTAAAATCTTAAATTCTAGCGTTCCAACTACTGATTTTTCCTTAATAATAGATTATCTGTTATTTTTTTCAATTAAATGATTAATTAGATTTAAACAAACATTTTCTATCACTTTTTAACTAATTTACGTCCAACCTCTAAACCCATTAAATGATTAATCAGATGTCAAAAAAAAAAAAATTCTATCTCTTTTTAACTCATTTACACCCAGCCTTGAGTTTAGCGCCATCTATGTGTTAGCTTGAAAAATGCGTTTTTAATATGAATTCATGTCTAATGCAGTTGCTCATGAAATATCAAGCTTGGAAATTATTGTGATGAGGTATATTCATGAAAATGTTTTTCGTTACTTCACTTTGCAACAAGTACATATATTTGTATGGTATTTATTTTTATTTCTTTGCTGTAAGGTCAGGCAAACATCTGGATGATTCTGGCTGGTGTCATGCAGACTTTGAACCAAAAAGAATCCCCCATTTTAGTGAATGAATTCAGAACATTTTGGGCACTAGATTTATTGAAAAAGTCACCATGAGTTGAATTGTTTGGCTGCCTAGGCAGTTGTATTTTCAAAATGAAAAATCCGAGGAAAAGATACAATAATGACGAGACAGTAAATTAGTGGAAGAATATCGAAGGCTTGTGAAGGTAAAGTGCCATGCCCTGATTCTGTCGTCAGTCGTCACTCTAGTTAATGGACCTCTGCAGTTTGGACCTTTGTCGGCCATTCTGAATATGAATGAGCTCCAAACATTGAGAAATTGTTTGCCGCATTTGAGTGTAGCTCATCATTTTAGTGTGAAGATAGTCTCTGTTGTGAATTGGAAATTCATCAAAAATTTAATTGTGCAGTATAAAGTCACGGTACTATTTATCCGTCTGTTATAATCTTCATTGTTTAACGACGATACAAATGTCAAAGTTCACTCATCATATTGAAACAAAAAAAAAAAGCAATGCAAGGTCAAAATGGCACAGAGTGTGCATTTACTAGACTGTGAACCGCACTGGCAGGCGTTAAATATATTGTTTGAAAGCTCAATGGTAGGCAGGGAGTTGAGAGGAAAAACATAATAGAAGCTGTCAAAATTTCAAATTATGCGGGAAGCTTGACGAGAAAACGATCACAGGCAATTATGCTGAGGCAAGTACCCTCAAAAGAGCACCCTCTTCATCTTAGAAGAGAGTTGGACACACAAAGAGCAGTACAACCAAGCAACTCATGTTTCTTCAATATTGTTTTGTCACTTTGCAAATAGTGACGATCACACAAATGCACATTATTTCACATTGGATACTTATTTACTGCTTAATGGCTGCAATCCGTTTTGACATGTTGTCACCGCCAGAGTTTTATTTTCCTGCACTAAATATGTAGACTAATTCGACACACATACTGCACAGTACATAAGAATGATTATGGAACGTAACCCTAACCCGACTAACACGTGCCGGTCCACAATGAAGAACGGATTCCGATTTGTGTCAGCAATCTGATTTAGGGAACTAAGGGAAGCAATTTTTTTGTGTTTTTTTGCCACCATTTAGGAGCCTTTAGTATTCTTTGATTTACTGTAGGCCTCATTTCCTCTATAAATCTGTTTCATGCTGTCCAGTCAAAATTCACTGCTGTTTTGACCATTCTGTCAATGATAAAACAAATACTGACGCTTTTAATTGCTGTTATTTATATCTGTGCATTGAAGGCTATTTATATAGCACAAGCTCTTTTTGATCAATCTCCAGATTTTCAGTGGGTCAGTCGCAAGATGCAGTGCTGCGTGTGAGCATGTGTGTGTGTGTGTGTGTGTATGCGTGTGCATGCATGTATCCTTAAAGGTCTTTTTATACGGCCATAAGCATGTACAAAATGCATCCATGCTCGCTCCTTGTTGGCCACTAAGCATCCGCCAAGGTGAAACATAACAGCAACGGTCACGTTCATTATGCGTTCCATTTCCATTGAGTATTTGTTGTTATGTGAAATGGACTTTGTGCAGGCATTACTTGACAGCCCGTCAGTATTTCAAGCCGACCAAATCTGTAATATCAATCTGACGCGCCGTCATCACTATTTTAACCGCACATCCATCACCGCTAAATTTGTTGTTGCTATTCTAGGAAAGTCAGCCAGTAAGTCTGTGATTTTAATGCCCTTCTGTGATTGCTAAATTACAGTTTGTCAGCAATACTTTTAGGACCCTCAAATGTTCTTCTTCTGCGGCATCGTCTTCGGTGGCAGCCATTCGGCATCGAGATCTTACTACTTTCGTCACATGCTTAGGCGGCACAAGCTGTGTTTCTACTCCGGTAAAGAACCGCACGCCATTTTTTGGTCGTCCATTATGAAAAACTAAAACAAAGATATTCTGTAGTATTTACAATAGTTTGTTTAAGTGAAAAGACTCAAACATTCCATTAATAAACAAAGTATTACATTGTCCGTGCCTTACAAACCAGTAGGAGATAAATCAAACACAATAAAAGTCCAAGACATCTGACTTTCCATCCGGCTCGTGACCCAAATCGAAAGGAATTATTTACAAAATATTTCATTTCACCAGGATTTAACACAAAATCATAACCATAAAGGTTGTTATGTAAATAAATACACATGTATACTTATTGTAAGTCCTAAACAAAGATTGTAAATTTATGTAGTCATGGCAATCAATTTAAGGTAATACTAGCCTAATCTGCAAGTTTGTGAAGTGTAGTGTGTTGATATTTCACTTAAGAAATATGCCTGCTTCTGAATAATCCGCAGTGTGAACAATTGTCATGAGAGAAAAAGGAAATGGAGAATTTAATGGACCTGTGTTGACAAGGCCTAGTACTTGGAATGGACCCCCAATGGG
Organism: Syngnathus floridae; assembly: GCF_059516105.1. Classification (NCBI taxonomy): domain Eukaryota; kingdom Metazoa; phylum Chordata; class Actinopteri; order Syngnathiformes; family Syngnathidae; genus Syngnathus; species Syngnathus floridae. The sequence continues at coordinate 9,717,543 of NC_142414.1, read as the reverse complement.
AAGATTATCTGTCACGGTGGCCCCCCAGACGGAGGATGGTGCCCAAAGGAAGACTGTGCCTGATAAGCACACAGGTGTTCTGTTTCTGCTGGCAGATAGGCTCTTGAGAGCAAAGGAGATTGAGAAAAAAAAAAAAAGTCAAGAGGAGACAGGTAGCCGGTAAATCCCCATCTGTGTCCAAAGACAAGAACGGATTTTCTCAAAGAGAAAAAAAAATCTATCTCTGACCTCCGAAAGCTGCATTGAACTTTCATCTTGTGTGGCCCTCCCCGTCCAAAGAGACAGTGTAAAACATTCCGTGCATCACTCGTAATGAGCAACAGAGGTGTTTATTTAATCAATAAAAATTGCTGCTAGCACACTGAGATGTATTAACAAAATTTGGCTCCAGTTCGTATCTCGTAAAGTTCGTAAGTAGAGAGGTATCACTGTATTGTAAATCAGTATCTTGTGAGGATTTGTGCTTCGTGAATAGATGGACGGAATAATATTCCTGAACTCCTAACGGCTTAGATACGGTCATATAATCGAGGGTTTCTGTTGAAAAGAAAAATCTGATTTTCAGTGAAGCACATTATTTTGCGAGTGGATTGTGGTGGGGGTTGACATATGCACAAGGGGAGTCTATTTAAATCCATTGCTTCCTGGAAACATAGTCCAGTTATGATCTTAATATACTGTTCAACCTTTTATACAAGTCCGGGTAAAAACATATTAGAAAGTCACACCTAAATCAATTTCTTATTCAATGTTCTCCCTTCATCAGCAACAAGAAATGATTTAATGGGTGTGCAAACAAGTATCTTTGCATGTGACTACAAACAAGTATCTTTGCATGTGACTTATTTGGTGATGCTACCCCCAACCTTTACCTTATGTTATTGGGAAATTCATTCATTCATTGTCACTATCCACCAATTGTTCACTCCGATCCAATTATATTTGTTGTTCTTTGCAGTTTAGTTTGAGTGTGCCAGAACGTGCAACAGGTAAACCTGAAATATGGCTCCTGTTGACTTGAAATTGTGTCTTATTTATGAGACAGAACAGTCCTCGCTCCGCAAAGAGGGGGTGTGAGGATTAGAGTGCACGCAAGCACAAATGCCATCCAGAAGGTCTGAGACACACATCATGCAGTTGAAAGGCATTCACTCTAATCTCTGTGACATCCTGCTGCTCCACTGTTTGGACATGATGAAGATACAAGCTGAAGGCAACCTGATTGCTGGGTGAAACCAAACAATACAACCCTCCAGATAGTGTCAAAACTATTTGTTGTGGTGAAAAAATCAATCTCGTATTATCGTAAAAATAGCACTTAATACATCTTGAGGTATGTAAAGCACTGAGGGCAGAATTCACAAAGACTGTGGCCACTGATAGCACCTTCAACTGCACTTCCTCTGCACCAAAATAGTTTCCGAGTCCAATTTGCTTTACAACAATGGTGACCAATTGTGCTAAACAGCAACTCAACAGGTCCTCTGATCGCTCAGCTAGAAGGAAGAAATCGTGCTTTCTAATTTGGGCAGTAATTGTAAACCAAGGAGAAACACAAAGCAGTTGAGTGAAAGAAGACGAGCACGATGGCTATCAAATCTTTATACCATCAAACCATATCGAGATCACTGATCACATGATATCAGGTAGTTTTTGATTTTTCATGTACGTTGGGATATAAGATTATCCTTTGGTTGTAAATTTGAGGCCGATGTGATGCTTACCTGTTCCATGCAAGTTTCAATTGGTACTGCTGTTCAACATTTATCTTTTTAATGATGTAGAAATAGATCCATTCCACTATTTGCTTAATTCAGGGCAGTGTAAAATTATCTAATTTCAAATTGCTCTAGGGAGTGAAATTGATCCCTGGTGCAACAACCTGAACTTGATTGTGCTTCAGACAGACTGATGGGCATAGTTGTTGAAGTAATGTCCTGTGAAAAGAGTTCAAACACAAATTGGACACAGGGTGGCACATCTGCGTTGTTGCCTGCATGACACAATGCTGCCTTCGTTTGCTCCCAATTTCGGATTGATATTTACTATAATTTATAATTAATTTAAAATAAATAGTTAAATTAAATAACTTTAAAGTATAATTGTTTGAAATTAAAATTCGAAATAGTTTACAAAGTAATTCTTGGGTATGCCATCATAACGGGAAATGATGGTGCAAGCAAAAAACAAAAATGCGTGTGTGTGTGTGTGTGTGTAGGGGGGGGGGGGGGGTGAGAGGCCCTCCCTCTGCTGCTTCAGCACCAATGCTGAATTCCATCCTTGCTTGACTCTCCCTCAGGGCTAAATCAGGTACATTGGGGATGTCATAAAGCAGATGCAGAACACGTGGGAGCTGCCTAAGGCTTCAACAAAGGGAACTTATTGGCTTCTCAGGGTCTCTGTCACTGGTCGATTGCGCAGGTGTAGTTTGAAGTAATGTTTTTAACGAATAGGCCGAACTTTAATAGAGGAGCAGGAGAAAGTTTAACTCACAGCATCCGCATATACTGTAATGATCTGCTGGCATTTCACTTTTTGCTGAGCTTTGCACCACTTGTCCAGTTCACATCACAAGCCACAGGGGTCTGGCAGAGATCCACTTTCCCAGAAGCTGCATGAATGCCTGCCACTTGTTTTCGGGCATTGGCAAGAGGGGAGTATGCATTTGTAATAGAGTTCTTTTTTAAACATCTTTATTAGCAAGGCCTTGTTATTGGAAATCATGACCGCATGATTTGTTTGTAGCAGAAGGGAAATATCAACAAATCTCCTGGCATGTCAACACGCTTGAATAAATTACATTTTAATTTAAAACCTCACTGTTGATAAGCAGTGTTGGAACTTATAGTTTTCCATTCACGGATGATCAACTCAATTACTGTATTAATTGTTCCACTGTTACCGTTACTAACTGTGAAATGAGGCTTGTTACTTGGGACTGCATTATAGGGCAAACTTAACTCAAGGAACCATTTGGGATGGTAGAGAGCTCGTAATCGAAAAACTTTAACGTAGTTGTTTACCAATGTTCTGTCGTGCTCGCCCCCTTATGGGGCAGTGCAAGCTCCTTTCACCTCCAGCCCTCCCTGTGTAGAGTTTGCATGTTCTCCCTGTGCCTGCGTGGGTTTTCTCCGGGCACTCCGGTTTCTTCCACATCCCAAAACCTTGCATGGTAAGCTGATTGAGCACTCCAAATAGCTTGTGAGTGCAAGTACGGATGGTTGTTCATCAATATGTGCCCTGCTATTGGCTGGCAACTGATTTTTGGTCCCTTAAATTTTCTAACTAAGATACAAAATGAATTACAGGAACAACATTTGACTGGTTTGCAATACTTTACTCTTTAGTGTTTCATTTTACAACACAGAGAAATTTACAAGTACAAAAAGATGGGGGGAAAAAGCATGAATTAATAATTTTAGCTTTAGATTCAGGCCAACAGTACATGCAGTACAAAATAATGAGCAACTTTGCTGGGTCAAAATTATTTATGCATTTCCCCTTTAACGTTAAACCGCATTTCTTCTACTCCATTATTTTCTTTGAAGGAATGGCTATAATAAAGTTGCATTAGTAATTGGGACGGTTCCGAAGAAGTCAGGACACATGACAATATCACGTTTGTTCTATTATTTACTGTAAATTTACAATACATTGACAGAACAGTGTGTGAATGGTTATGAAGGGAATAAGAAAGGCTTATGTAGCATAAAAGTATTGGGGAGAGTTTAAAAAGCTTTAATATTGTGTACTGGACCACAATGGAACAGGAGGTCCATGTGCAACCGTGACTCACGTTGGTTTCTCTATGCATGATGTCCCCCGGGTTAGTGTCGTGTAGTTAAGTCTGAGGTTGAACACTTTGTGTTGCTTGGCTTGGTAAACCACACTTCTAATTGACTTACAATACACCCAGGGCTTCTCACGGCCAACAAGAAACACTATGTGTTGGAATGTCAATACATTGGTATTTAAATTTCTATAATAATTTATATACCGTTTCAATTTCTGGGACTTTTGATTTTCACAAGTGGTTCTGGAACGCATCTCCTGCAAAAAATGAAACATTACAAAAAAAAGCCTGTATCAAGTATTTTTAAATCAAATTTATGAGTTTGCCTGCACCAAGACTACCTCCTCTGCTGTTGAATGTACAAATTAACTCTTAACAAATAAAATTCTACAGAATATTCACACTCTTCTCACTCTATCTGCCTTGGGCTGAAATTGATGGAAGCTCATAGTAGAATCTTTCTTTTGTCATGCGTGATGTAGTAATCCATCTTCTCTACTAAATATAACCCCATCCGCCTCTACAACTCACCCATCACCCCTTTGTGCCTATTCCTCATTGCACTCTTCCCAGTTAACGTTTGGTCTTCAGCAGACCAGATATCATATGCATGAAAAAAAATGCAGTCCTTGCAGTTTCTTACCTTATACAGTATGTGCCATTGGAGAAGTTGATGGATAGAAGTTGTCACTTGCTTTAGCGCTTGGGGTGAGAGGCTGCTCGAAGGAACCTGGAGATAGAAACCAAAGGCCACGAAGCTAACTGCTTTTATGGTGTTAATGACTTTGCCCGACTGGTTTGTCATGCATGTGATGATCACTACCCCTTCTATCCAGATGCATACAGGACATGGAAGTGGAGAAACAGTCTTTATATACAAACATACAAAGTAACAACAGATGACAGAACTGGATATAGAATCCGTCCGTCGGTCCGTCTGTCCGTACATCATCCAAACATACAAAAGTAACAACAGAGAGCAGAGCCACCCATCCATCCAGCATGGTGCACAAGGGGTTAGAGCAGGTGGTGACGTCTGCGGCAAAACATTAAATATTGGCTAGGTGGCCATCGTGCTGACATGGTGGAAAGGTTCTGAATAGATTCCATAATTGCTCATGCCTGCCGAGTACTTATCTATACAGTTGGACTGCTTGGGAAATTATGTAAATGTATGTAATCACGTGAGGAACAGAATTTGGACCCAGATGCAGACAGGACATTGGAGCGGAAAAACAAAAATACAAAGTAACAACAGAAAACAACAGAGTAGACTACCACACTTGCCCAGACTGCACATCTCTGCTCAATCGTGACATTTCAATTGAGTTTCAACGAGTCAATGTGGCTGCTGGGGTAACAATGGTTTCGAAATGCTCATTAAAATCTCTTGCACCTACTACAAATGGGTACAAAACACTTGCGACTGACATATTTTCCCACATGAAATCCCGTCTTTACACGCCAGGGTGCACGACTGTTTGTTGTTTGCTTTCTAGGTCATAATACATAAATCCATCTGCTCCAACGAGATTTGTTAGAACAGCCTAAACAAAGTATGTCATTCCACATTGTTTAGGAAACAAGGCCATGGTGAGTCTGGCTTGTCTCCATGGCCGCTTCCCTGCACTCCCTCTGGGTAGAGTATGGCACATTTAGCTCCCTGGATAGCATGGATGGGCTATTGCAACCAAACCAATTTGACACGAACACAAGAAAGCATTCCATCTGTCACCCAGCCTTGTTTCTCTCTTACAGTTATCAAGATGTAAGTGTAAGAAATTTTAGCCATATAGTCTATGCTTAGTGTAGTTTTTTGAATGTGTTATTGTAAACAGCATCAACTGTATGCAGTATTTATTTTGATTGAAATGCACAAATAAAGTGTGAGAGTTCCCTTCTTGCAAGGAACTGATTACCAACTGTAGAGCTCGATTGGCCATATATAAGTGGCACGCTTGGTGACCAGCAGAGCTGCCCATGCAATGACGCTACTTGTCATTATCACCAGTGCATATGTTGTCCCCATTTAGTCGAACTCGCTTGCCATCAGGCTTCTGTACTCCCACGCTGGCAAGCTGATGCGACACCAGTCGGTGAGATTCCCAGGAACCCCCGTGGGAGCTCAAAGCTCTTGTTGCTTCATCGTCATTAATGCTCCCTGGCGCACGTTCCTCCGTGTCCCTGCTACCATTTCCCCCACTACCTTTTAAGGCCCCAAGATTTCAATCAAACAATCTAGATTTCAAACTGACTCTACCTCTCTTGAGTTTCATCTCTTTTACGTTGTGTCGTCATCCACCGAGAGTGAAAAAGTAAAAAAAGCCCGTTTTGATAAAAGTACAGAGGTATTCCAAAATGTAGAAAGTAAATCTCTGACAAATATAGTAACTTAAGTATAGCAACAAATCATTTGTTGGTATGTTCCAACGCTGTCAATAAGGCTCATCAACGTGGGTCAATGTAGTGAGTATTGTAATGCAAAGATCATGACAAGCATAACAACGTGATTGAAGTTTTTGAATTTAAACAGAAGTGGGTGTTATAATTTGAAAAGAAATGTTGAAGAGTAAAAATAATAGTCCTGTAGAAATTGTTTGATATGATTGATGTGCCAATTAAGTTACACTTGAAAGAATTGTCTAGATTAAAAACAACTAGTGGTGCACTATAACATAATGCATTAATTTTATGTTGTTGGAGGATAATAATGTAAGCATCCACATTTTCATTTTCAAATTATATTAATAGTGGAAAATGTGCACCACCTACGCAGCTCTGTCTTATCAGTCGTGCACATGTATCAAATGGATAATAATTTTCAATTTTGACGAAGCAGACCATCACATCATCTTAGTGTAAGCAGAGCCTGTGTAGAGCATACAATATTCCCACATGATATGGGCGAAAAGATACTCGAGGTCTTCTCTCCATTTTTACACTGTATTTCTTTCTTGAGTTGTCCTGGTTTTAGTTTTCTAGTATCCCATCTGAGAAGTGATCAATGGGTTCTTGTTCTGCATAAAATATAAACATGAATCATATGAAGGTGGCCCTCCTTTATCAGACACTTTTTCACAGTCAGTGAAAACACATCTAAATCAGGTTTCAATTCGGGTTTTAATTCAGATTCATCTCCAACGGAGCCTTCAGCAACATTGTTTCTAAAGAGCAGATTATTAGTCTCGGAGAATCCACAGTCCAACCCACATATTCGTATATTTTGAGTGATTATTCAAAATGTATGATGGCAATGGGTCTTGTTTTGATTGCATTTTGTTTATTTATTACCAGATTTAATTGGTAAGAATACAAATGAAGAATCCCGATATGATAAATTATTTTTTTAATCTGCATTATACTTGCACTTGCATTGAAGGGTGATGCAACCACGAGATTAATCGAACAAGTCAGCCTCATGTTTAGGAATATTTCGCTTTAGTAGAGAGAGCAATATAACATCTAACTTTATTCTCATGTTAGCTCTTGTACAAGTATTTGAGAAGATAATTGACATTTGTTGTTGTTCGATGACACTCCACCTTCCTTCAGCATTTCCCACCCAGATGGTTACGCTGATTAGATGCCTCGCGCTTAACAGGCCTGGAAAGTAAATCTGTGGTACAGATTACAGTTTGACGACTGCAAACTGGCATTGATGTAGCACCGGGCATATTTCCAAAAGTACTGGAGATGATTAAGGTGTCACGGCTGAAGGTGTCAATCGATCAAAGCTTGCCTGAGTAGGTACATATCACTAAGAGGTCTTTTTTTTTCTCTCAAGATGACTGCAGTGTTTACGTCATATCATGACATGGTTAATGGATTCCCTCCTCATGAATTGGAGCTACAGAAGAGGAATGCTGATTTTACAGTATGTTTGGTGACCAAGGATAAAACGGTAGAAATAAAGTTCAACCTTGCACCCTACCCGCCAGTTTATCTTTGCACGCCCAAGGTTGTCTGTGCAGAAATAATGACTGCTTTTATCTGTGCTGTATTTGAATGCCCTTCATATTCCCACTCCTCAACAATGTTCACATTCAGCAATACTCACTGATGGATGCTAATAATCAAGCAGATCTTTGAATTGCTAAGATGACAAGACATGGACATCTAAATAAATAGGTAACATGTCATTGTGCACACAAAAATGCACAAAATATACCTGGAGTTTGTCATCAGGAAACAGTTTATTTACTGAGAAATTCAGTGAAATGCAAATCTCAGGGTAGCACAAAACTCATGCGTTGCATGCTGCTGCAGGATGGCGCTCGTAGCTACAGTTTTGCTCTCTCTTCCGTGGCTCGAGCTGTAGATTTTTGGCTACACATATTTTGTGTGATGCTTTTGTCGAGAAAAGTGCCAAACCACAGTGACATTTTCTTTGAAGAGCAAGCAGGTTATGCTGTTGCTTTTCCTCATTAGGAAATGTAAGACTCCGCCCATCATACCCATCCTTCCACACACAGTGCGCAGAGCAAATAAATAATGGATCACAGCTTTGGCAGTCCATCCATGCTCTGTTCAAAGAGGGAAAAAATGTAGTACCTCAGCCTGCACTTACATAAATGTGCATTCCGTTTGCTTGTACTCAGTGTACTGTATGTTGTTTCCACTTGGCCAACCTTAGCATGAGAAGGAGCAAGGAATGATGTCAGTGGCAAGAAGGTGGACGTTCTGATAATTAAATGGCCTTTCGTGATGTACTGTATATTTGAAGTCATCCAGCAGCACACGCGTTTGTGGTGTAATAGGTGCTCCTGGCCACTGGCACCGTTCCCAGGTGCTTACTAGAAGATAAGGAATCTTCAATCTCTAATTTTTAAGGAGACCACAAGAGACAGCCTGGAGGTTACTTAGTCTGACTTGATAAGAGTTGGGGACTGAGGCGTCTTAATGGCTATGTTTGTTGCACGGATCTTTGCATTTTTTTTATTTAAAGAAGCTGCAACTTACTAAAAATGGTCACATATCAACATTTTGTTGTTTGTTTTGTTTAATGTATTCAACATTCTGCTTCTCAACATGCTATTTGGACAACAATTTTTTGGGGGGTGATAGATACTGGTGCACAGTGCTGATGGACACAGTTGATTTTTTTGCATGAGCAATTACAACAAACCCATGCACATTATTTGATCAATTGATACTACCATCTGTAACTGATGTGGATTTGGTGTGTCTTTTTTATGCAAACAATGTTTTGGAGCCAGGAACAAAGTGACAAAAAGCCATGGGTGGTAACTGTCAACAAGACTGCAATGTCCCCAGACTGACAGGCCAATGTAATGGTGTGCATCATGCATAATTAAAACATTGCTTGTGCACTTTCTGGCTTGTTGAATCTGCTTGTTGACTTGAAGCATTTTGTTGTGTTGTGTGTGGTGCGTGGGAAGATTTTTAGTAGCCACATTTGGGGGGGGGGGGGGGGGGGTAGATGAGAAAGATTGTACCTTAAGGATATAGACCACTTCCGAATATGTTAACATCTCTCCGCTTCTGTGTCTAACCAAATGCGCACGCTTCTTGCATGCACCAATTGATTGCTTGTTTCTTTTTCTCTTTTTTTTTGTATCACTCGTCCAAGCATCTGCCTCCCATTTACTCTGTCACTCGACCTTTCACCTTCATCCCAAGGGACAAACATTGTGGCGTGGTGAGTGTGAGTTGGTGGGTGGTGGTCATGGCATTTTGTCGCAATGTGTCTCTGTGGCAAATGTTTATATGTGTGCTGACATAGTTGGAGCATGGAGAAGGCAGAAATGAGGACGCCTTGCCACACACTCTTGGAGGAAGGACTGATGGGGAATCTAGGTCATCGCCACTGATGCATTGCAAAGCGGACTTCAAACAAACCTGGCCTTTAGCATGATGGCTCTCTGCGAGCTGTGTTACATGTCATCAGAGGCCGATTGCCATTTTCAGCTGTCAGCTGAAGTGATGAATAGAGTCAGTCATTCAGAGGACCAGTAATATGTGTGCACCATACAAAGTAATGAAAGAAAAAAATCCACTTTTTATTTACTTACATCAAAGAACGAACTTCTGAAATGACATTAGTTCTAAATAGCATAACAATCCTACACAAGCATTTTTTGATTGATTAACAAATCTTTATGTGCAAGGTAATTTTGTTGGACTTCAGTACTGTAGACATAACTTCGATCTTGCAAATCTCTTAAACCAATGATGTGATTGGCTCATTATGATCACACAACAAGAGCTTCCGTTATAATCACCTGACTGACTAGAGCTGAGTAGTGAGGACACGGTCTGTGACATTGGCGCCTGTGGAAAATCAATAACAACAACCAGTAGATTATTCGTGGTGCTGATATTTTGTTCGACATTTTTTTATCATGCTGCTCTTACGTACCTTTTAAATTCCCCATCGGGGATTAATAAAGTGGAATGGGTTGATGCGATGTTGCCCAGATGTGGCCCAATCAGTCTGATTCCATAAAAAGCATATACACAGCTACAACACATTGGAGATGAAAAAGTTGCAGGAATAAGAGTTCAGTGAGTGTTCACAACGACCGCAAAAATGTCATGTCCCATGATGACGACTACCTAAAAAGCTGATATTCAGATTTGCAAAGGCTGACACTGAGAAGTAACTTGTTCAACTTTTCCTGAAGCCTGAGGTAGCTAAGATGCGCTCTGTTTTGGCCATGAAATTACAACACAAAAGGCATAAGAAATGTATGAGCGCAAAGTCTAAATGAAGCGGTTCCCCATTAAAAAAAGAAAATCTGGCCCTGTAGTTCAGGGTAAAGAGTGTTTTGTGCTCAACCTTGCAGAATAATTTTAGAATAATGCAGTGAGCACCCAAGCTATAATTAATGCAGGCAAGACAGAAGTTGTGTTTTCAGTCAATGTGAATGGTCTCAAGCAGATGGCAATGCCAGTTTGTGCAAAGACAAAAGCCCCGTAGCTTTCATTTAATTTCAAAGAAGGGAAAATATATGTGGTAGACTATTCTTTATTTCTCTTGCAACCGATCTGTGCTTTTCACCTTTTTCAGAAGCAAAATAATGAGTGCTGACCTATGACGCATTCAACAAAAGCCAGGGCTCTCTAGGATGAGTTAGTATTTTGAACAGTCGGATATAGGCCAGGATTGTACCTTGATCACTATTTGCCATTGTACACCAACTGCCATGACGATAAAAACCCTGCAGACAATTGAACATATACAATCTGCTTTAGAGATTCATGCAATAGACATGACACAGAGAATTACTGCATGTTAGTTCTAGAAAATCAGGGTAATAATTGGACCTCATTCACTAACTGTGTATGCACAAATATGCACGTGCTTGAATTTGTGTGTACTGAGTGAACAAATTTAGAATCTCCTCAGACTATGCAGATGTCTGATGTCTCATCACTAAAATATATGTGGGAAATTTTAGGCATGTGATAATCATTATCTGACAATATTAGAACAAAACTCGCAATTATTACTTATAATATTTTTATTTACTTGTTACTTAGGTTGCCTGTCCATAGTGCCTTGTACAGTATGGCAGCATTTTGTCACTTATTGTTATCAAAATACTTGTGGACATGTATAAGAATATGACAATCATATTCTGAAAGTAACAACTATCTTTATTGCCGTGCTGTGGAGCAAAAAAATATGAAAAAGAATATATACGTGTTGCATATCCATGCAAACTAGCTCTCCGCTCTAAGAGAGATGCTGAAGCTCATTAGCTGTACTTTAAATGTAAAACAGGAGAATGTGCTTCTTAACCAAGTGTCAAAGCCAAGACCCGAGGGCCAGATCCGGCCCTCCAAATTATTTTATGTGGCCCGTGAAAGCAAATCCTATCTGTCAATTTGGATATGCTTCAATTTCCATGACTGTCACTATGCGGCTGAGTAATCACGATTTTTTTTTTTTTTTTTTTATTGTGAAAGGGGTCAAATCATCGTGGCCATAGATTTCATCAAAGATCCCTAACAGCTGGGTCACGGAATGGACCTCAAGCCATAAGAAACCAAACCACACAGAGACATACAGTTGAGCTCAGCGACAAGTGCACCTCACAGGAAAATACTCTGTGGTTGGCAGACAGCCCATGCTATAATTTGCCTTTTCACTGCGTCCGTTGGCGGTCAGGCCGTGGGCGTGCCACAGCCATTGAGCGTTGAGATGTTGCAGACAACGTGATGAGGGGATGCATGTGTGTGTGGGGGGTGGGGGTCAGAAGATGGCGCATCTTGGTCTTGCTGACAGCAGGTCAACAACATTAAGGGACTGTGTCATTGTGTCATAAACATTTTTGGATTTAGGCATGAAGATGTAGTATGTGACAAGCTTGTGGAAATGTGTCTCGGCTGGAATCAGTGCCAGACGCAAGTTGATAGTTACAGTCTGCAGCACGTGTGGAAGAAGCATGTGCTGAAATTAATTAAGGGTTCAGGGTTTTGCCCAAGGAGACTTTGACAGCAGTCAGTCAGACCTGGGATTTGAACTGCCAAGCCTTGTGTCACTAAACAAATCACAATACCAATAGAGCCACAGGGGCCCAGATGAATGTTGTCTAGATCAGGGGTGTCAAACTCTTTTTTCGCGGGACGCATTGTCGTCATAGCTTCTTTCGGAGGGCTATTATGACTGTCAACCCAAATAAATGTATGAGCATCTCATATTATATACAGTAAAAGCTACAAAACAAACTGACAAATAACTCGTTTTCAAATCAGACAAGTAAAAACTGGTCAAATATTAAAAAAAAAGATATTATTAAAAGTGAAGACAATTTGCAATGACACACGGATTTGATGCACAATTTGTCTTCGCGGACCACATAAAATGATGTGGCGGGCTGCATCTGGCCTCCGGGCCTTGAGTTTGACACCTGTGGTCTAGCTAGAAGTCAGATGAGAAGGGCATTGGTGGTGGAGAAAAGATTAAAGTGGTGGGGAATGTCAAAGGAAGGTTGGATGTGTATTGCTGGATGCATCATCAAAATGTCAAACATGATGGTAGCTAATTTTATTGGTATCGGTTGGCATTGCAAAAAAAACCTGCTATAATACAGATATAATTGCATTAATTGGTAAAAGGGCCCAAAATTTGGATTTGTCAACAACTCAGTCCAATGATCTCAATGGCCACTGCCAGGAAGTAGCCGCTGAAGTAACAAATAGATTTGTGGTTTCAAGATTTTCACTTCTGTTTTGGCCTCAATGATGGTTTGCACTCCAGTGAGAGACATTCAAATAATAAACTGTCCTTACCGGATTGCTACAACCATTGAAGTGCTGGCCTAAAACTTTTGCAGAGTGCTTTTAAATCACAGAAAATAAACATCCCAACAAATGTTGTTCCACCCTTCACTACACTGCCACCCTCAAAGTTGCATATGAACAAGCTGATTGAGTCCAGGCCATCTGTGGCCGAAAAACTCTAATAGAAAGAGAACTCAATGCTGTGTTTGTCCACTCCTTTGCTCATTAAGGATCTACTATTCATGCCAGGCCCTTTGGATGACAAAGACAGCTCACAACTGCACATTTTCACTAAGCGGAGGCTAGTTTTTTTCCCCCCCTCTTCCTCAAAAGCCTCCTTCATCCGAATTTCCTTCACAGAAACCTAAATCGATTAAGTAGGAACTTTTCTATTTTCCAGATTGGCCCACAGGGAGGACCTACTCACTTACTGTATGTCCACCATTTGAATTACAAAGGACCCCCCCCCCCCCCCCCCCCCCCCCCTACCCCTGTCAATTCATCTTCTGTAATGATTCAGGTTTTGTCTCCTGTTGGCTTCAATTGAGTAATTGGTACCTCGTAAATCCAGAGTGACAGCAATTTAACTTTTTGGGCAGAGAGAGAGAGAGAGAGAGAGAGAGAGAGAGAGAGAGAGAGAGAGGGTGAGAGAGAGAGGGTGAGAGAGGGTGAGAGAGGGTGAGAGAGGGTGAGAGAGAGAGAGAGAGAGAGAGAGAGAGAGAGAGAGAGAGAGAGAGAGAGAGAAAGAGAGAGAGAGAGAGAGAGAGAGAGAAATAGAGAGAGAGAAATATATATAGAGAGAATTAGAGAGAGAGAAAAATAGAGAGCGAGCGAGGAGAAATCCTGCCCCGCGCGTCGTCACTTCGGGACATCCGCGCCAATGTGGTCCTGAGCTTGACTTGAGCAGGCATGACGGAATGATCAACGATTGCCTCCCGCACTATCGGTGTTAGTGTGGTGTTATCCACCGAGCGAACTCACCATCGTGATTCTTTTGCTTATTGACAGACTGCAGGTGTGCACACTTTGGCAATATGTAATGTTTGAAACGACTCAGCGATTTCTGGAGAATTGCACTACTTTGAGGAGTTCTCTCATTCTATATCTCGATCCACCCCCCCCACCCCCCTCTCCTCCTTCTCTCCCCTACGGCGCTCTATTCTGCAGGCCAGGGAACAGATTCCCCGCAATGTCTGTGAACTGACAGCGTAAAGATCGGAACCATTTGGAAACTGTGAAGGTAAGGTTAACATTTTCATTCTAAATGATATCCTCCCAAAAATTTAGTTGAGTGGTTTTGTTTGACTGACCCTATTTATCGGCCATTGCCGGTGCGTTTAATTATATTAAAGTCCCCCGTTACGCATCAGATCCAGTGGTTGCTTTTCTAATATACAATTCATGACTGCAGTATATAGCCAGATGCTCCTTTCCTTTTTCCAAACGTCAGTGAATGAACAGTGCCGCTGTCTCTTGGCGTAAATATCGGGTGGGCAGCTCACGCTGACGCGAATTGTTCATGACGTTGGCATTTGTTTGGACATCTCCCGGTGCGTCACGACTGCAGCCAGTGATGTGCACTTGCCCACAGACTCCGCACGCAAGCGAGGCGACAACAACCACGTATGGACACTCCGCGTTATGTGTGCGGAGTGTACCCCTCCTCTTCCCTTCTGATGTCTGTTTGGAAAAATGACAAGTGGTTTAAGATTGTAAACATGGATGTGCTGGTATATCTGTGTTAGAGGTATGTCGTGATGGTGTGCATGTACAGTGTGATGTGAGATTCAAGTATCGTAGAGTATGAATAAACAAATCAGAGCATCCCCTTCTTCACCTGTGGGATCTGAAGCACTAAAAACAGTCCATCATCACTAACCTCCCAAGAGGGAATGGGAAAAACGTGGAGATCCGAGCGGCTGCACGCCATATTTCTACGGAATAGTTGGAACGACCCGATTGTTAACACAGGCGCAGGCAGAAGCTACATATTGAGCTGAGTCGAGTGCTCTTACTCAGAAATTGATTTAGATGAAGATAATGTCCCCCGGCATGGACACTTTATGACAATCATATTTATTACCTTGTGGTTCCCTGAGTGATCCCTGAAGACAAACTTATTATCATATGTCACAAAAGACATGACCACTCGCTTAGTTTATACCCTCATTGACATATATTGATGAGCACACACTGTGATTATTTGTCAAGAGCTCCTTCCACCATTTACAACCTTCCATGGTGTGTGTAACAAACTGTCTCAAGATGATTATCCTCCTCTTCAATAAAGGGGATTTATTCTTTTTTCCTCTCTTGGTTACCTGCTTTTGTGGTACTGAAAGGAACAGTTGAAATCATGTCAAGCACTGTGGCATGTCTCGCTGAGACTTACGTATCCAAAGACATCGAAAGCTTTTCCGTGGTTCTGTTGATAGTTTTAATTTTCAAGGAGCTCCTGAAGTTCTTGTTGCCCGTGGTTTTGCATTGAAGAGTTATTGAAAGGGTTTTGAATGAAAGGGTTCATAAAATGGGAGGAGATACACAAGTGCTGTCTCGCCCGGCAATACAGCCCTTTGTAAGAAACGATTACGGCAATTGATACAATTGATGAGTTGTTTTTTTTTTTGTGTGAGGAACACTAAAGAGGACTTTAAGAAGGTGTACCACCATCCTGGCCATAAAATTACATTAATGACTCTGAAGGAAATGAAAAATGCAGAAATGATCCAGCTTGTGTGTAACCATAACAAACGCTGTATGGTACCATATTTCCCGCACCATAAGGCACTTGAGGTTAAAAATCGCAGACTCAATTGCGGTGGCTTTTCTGTACTTAATCCACACATGGGGTGCATGCATGCCATGATTTACAGTAAATTAAAAAAAAAAAACATTACGGGAGCAAGACAGTGACTTCGGTTGGACTTTATTCTACTATTTAACTATGTACGCTACTGCATTCACATTATTGTTGATCGATATTCATAAGCAAATTCATCGAAGTCCTCATTTTCTGTATCTGAATTAAAAAGTTAGGCGAGTTCACCACTAAACATGACAAGTTCCCTCTCGTCATTGTCACTTTGCTCTTCGGCAATGATCCCAGCTTTCCAGAAAGCTTGAATAGTGCCTCATAAGCATGTCTCTGCCAATTCAGAGGGTCCTAAATTGCTGTTTGCTTTGCAAGAATCGATAGTATTTATTAATCAATGGCGGCGGGGGAACGTACTATACGTATTACGTACAGTCCTCTGAATGGTTTACCGGCCTGATAAATGTAAACGTAATGGGGGCCGGAGGTGGAATCGAACCTGTAACCTCTGAAGTGGGCATGCCAACACGTCCCTGTGCCAGACAACTACATTTACACATCTTGGAATTCAGTCCACACAAAAGGTGCACCTTTGGTTTTTGAGAAGATTAAAGGCTTTTAAGTGCATCGTATGGTGTGTGGGAAAATACCGTGCTTCAATACCTGTGAAATGTGAACATTAGAAGCATTGTACAGCATGCAGCCCCCAGTTAAATCTTGTGAAAATCCAATCTCTGAGAAGATAGAATCTTCCTCCCCTCCACACGTACACCTCGTGTTCCATCGTAAATCACAATCACTCGGCATTGATCTAACTCGGAGCTATTTATTTTTGTTGCCCCTGTCATGTCATGAATTGACGAGTATGGCAGCTCTCATAGATAACGAATATGTCTGGACAGAAAAAGAAGCAGTACGCCATCTAAAGATGTTTTAATCTTTCTCTTCTACATGTATGACAGAAACAATTTTTAATCTAAACAGCAGACACATAAAGCAGGGTCAAGTGCACCCAAAGTTTAAGCTCTGTTTTACTATTTTTCACAGTTGGAAATAAATAGTTTGGTAGTAGACGATTGCAAACGATTGTGATGGTCATTTAGAACAAGGAGAAAATTCCCATGTAAGAATCTCTGTTGAAATTATCTTAAAAAGGTGGGGTCTATTACCTCACTAGGCAATTGTGTTACATCGCCAGAGGAAGCTGAAGTTTGTGGTCAAAGCCTTTTCTCACTCATATGCGAACCTTTGTGTGACAACTAAGAGGAAAGAATTACCAGTGTAGTTTATTTCCAGGCCTTCAGACGTGAACACCATATTTCAGAGTGAGCTTCCGAGGACCACTGAGCCTTGAAAGATGAACTTAATTTGCCATGGATGCCTGAAAGGCATCCATGTCGGCTGGAAATGGCATGCCAGGGGAAGCAAAATGAGCAATTTTCCTCTCTCATTTCCCCCTCCTCTGTTTGGAGTCCCTCTACTTAGTCATGCATACAAACGTTGTTGTCATACTCCGTCAGGGCTGTGCTGACTGATCAAAGTATCGATACCAAATGGCTAGTATTGATCATTTATTTTTCTGATTTCAGTTGTTATTTACTTTGATGGACATTTTAAGCTTGCTGTTTTTTGTGGCACACCATAAAATATACTGTCTGAGTGAGAATAGCTTGATGATAACTGTAAGTAAACTACCTGCGAGCAGTGTGCAATTTTTCCTTGTGTTCTGTCTGATTGGGAGTACAAGGCCAGCGGAAAGGAAACCAAAATAAAGGTAAACAAGGTTGCATTGATTAGCTAATTTGATGAAAAATCAAAAAATGCTAGGAGAAGGTGTCTAGACTAAAGTAATTTAAGAGATGCAGAGACTAAGAATTACTACTACTTTGTACATTCCAATGAATTTAAGAAGTCAAAAACATGTTATTTAATAGGACAAGAAATTTAAAATAGCATAAATATTTTTTAACCTGAAAGTACTTGATATCAGTATCAGTATTGCCATAAATAACATCTAGAAACATGGTAAGCAGCTCTGTTGTTCTTGATTTGGTGTCTGAATTAGCTTAGTGGTGCCTTTCTTTGTCAGAAAACAGTTGCAGCAGAGTTGGCTCGCTACAGGGTTCTTCATTTACAGACCACTTTACCAGAACAGCCCAGGGGCACACCCCTCCTTTGCCCCCCAATATTCGATTCCAGCTGTTGAGCAAGGAGATGCAGATTGTCCATTAGCATGTTGGAAGCTTATTTGCATTGTACTGTTAAACTCTCGGCAGTAACTAACACATCTCCTCTTAGCAGCTAAGCATATTGGTTGTTGCAGTGCTGTTTGGTTATGAAACTCTAGATGCAAATTTTTTCGTCATTGCGTCTGCATGTATTTTTAACACCCGACTGACTAAAAAAGCGAAATGCTTCTTGCGAATGCATTTTATACCACTGAGAGACAGTTTTTCAATTCATAAGGAGGATGCGTTTATCGGACGGGCACCACAAATTAGTCGCATCTCGTATATTTTTCTACTGTTGCCATTGTCTCTTTATTGTTGTCCTCTTGTGAATTGCATATTTTAAGCGTTATCCCTCACAAAGAAGACATAAGGAATACAACCCCCTCGACCTTAGCATAACTCCATGCAGAAGTACATCAGCAACAAAAAAAAAAAGATCAATACATTTACCGGTCGCACATTGATTTGATTTGCAAGTAGTTAATACAGATTGCTTTGTTTGTTTGCTTATATATTTTGTCGAGTACAAGAATAAAACCAATTGCCAGCTACAAATTCCATATGGGTTGCTGACAAAATTTGCCAAGGGTTACATTTTGTTTAAAAGCTTTCAGTGAGTTTTAAATCCCACTTGATTGTGAACAAACAAGCCTTTCTTGACCCAAAACGAGTGATTTTATTTACATATAACCCATAAAGTATAACCTATATAGTCTTGGGGAATCTGTGCTTCCCAGAATCTTGTTGGATAGGGTAGGTACATACCTTTATCCCCATAGGTGCTATGAGGCTGGCTGTCATGGTTGCATTTTATTCTTCCTACCCCATTCGATCCCTCGATTTATCTTTCCTTCACCTTTCATCTTCTCCCTGAAGCGATGCCCGTAGAATTTCCCTCAACCCTCCAAGACCCCAGAGAGAGAGAGAGAGAGAGAGAGAGATGGGAAAAGGGAGAGGGAGAGAGAGAGATTTTCAAATCATTGCCTTCTGTTTTCATTGAAATTTTATCCAACGAACATCCTAATTTCTATGGAAATGTGGTCAGTCCTATCAGCTTCTGGATGTCGACTTTTGGAATCACCTTGCTAAAATCAGCTCTCAGTTCACACTTGGCACTCAGATCAGTGTTTACACTTGATGACGTCAATGGAAAAACAAAAGTCGGATGAGTGACAATGTGTTCGTGTCAAGGACGTCTGCGGTCTGTCCACATAGATGGCTGGTACTCCATGGGCATTAAACATTTGAAAGCATCAGTCACAACCATTCAGTTTTGAACGCAGAGAGAAGGAGAGACAGAATGTAAAGACTGAGCCATAAACTCCTCTTCTCAATAACCGCCTGGGGAGTGCTTTTAAAACCTCTGTTGCCGATTACGAAATTGTTTGTGTGGGTGTGTGAGAGGCGCTCCTTGGGGTTAACTGTGAGAGTCAACAGGGCACCATTGCGCTTCCTCAGCCCTCCTCAACAATAATTGACTTTTGGATGAGCGAGGTGAAAAATACTGTTGGTGAGAGGTGAAAGGAGGAGATTGAGTGGATGAAAACAATTTCACAATGAGATTAAGGTTACAGCAGATGACTGTTATGGAGTTTTTCTTTAAAAATGCAATTTAATTGAAATCCAGGAGGGGCTTATTTCTGGATAAGAATAAAATGTGCTATTATATTGTTGATTTTACTGGCTAAGTTTAAAATGTGCTATCATATTGTTGATTTTGTTCAAAAATTGTAATCATGTGTAAACAAAAATTAAGGACGGTACTTTGTTTCAGTGGAGGTGTCTGACTTTGATTGTTTATTGTTATTTATTCAATTCATTACGCTTTTTATAAAAATAAAAGAAAATCCCAGTTTATGCATAACGAGTATGCTCATTGCTCAGCACTAGCCTCCTAGCATACACTGCAGATTGGAATTGTCATTTCTCCCGCTTCAAATTAAACTAAATTTCATATAGTTAGAGTCATAATTGGTTTGTGTCATTTTCCCACTGCTACTTAACAAAGGTTTTATTGCCACTCCCACATTATGAAGTGCTGTATTAGCTTGGACAAAGGAACCAGGATGAGCCGAAAAAATGATTAACGTCTACCATAATCATGCCAAAATTAATCTACAATATTTCCTACAACAGTGTCTAAATATACACACACGCTTGGCTTCCTCTATGTCTGCTCCTCAACTCCCCCAACTAGTCACAAGTAAAAATCGGTCGTTTGCTTTTAAGGCCTTCCAGAAAATCAAAAATGACTTCTGAACAACACAAATGCAATATTTTGAGTACAAAAATATTCAGTGATTTTTTTGCATACCACCAGAGGGGCCCCCCATGTACAGTGAGTGGTATGCCTTCCACACTTTGAGAAGGGTATTTTTTCTCTTAAAAAAGGTGAAGAATTTATATTCAATTAGATTTGCATCTTTAATGTTCCCTGTATAAACCGGCCGACTGTCTAAACGCAGAACATCCACTGTGCGTGGGGTTTCATCTTCCAGGGGAAGCCAGATTTTTGGATCAGGCAGGGCATTTAAAGTACCACATTAGCTAGACGAATGAAAGAGGGAATGATTGCCATGATGATTGTGCTCAACACCTCACACCAATTAGAGGGATGTGCTGCCTGACATTTGCAGAGCAAAGACAGAAATGACAATGCATGTCATCCAAAAGACACCACAAGTCGGGAGCAAGCGAAAGGAAAAAAAAGGCAAAACAAAAGGAGGCTCGTGTGTCACCGGAAGGTGGATGTTGTTGAAATCAAACTTTTTGACACAAAACTCATTACATAGGAGTCCTTGTCTCCAGTCTGTTAACGCTGATGATCATTTATTCATTGTTAATGCGCTATACATTTATTGGATGAAAAAGATTAATGAGTAAAATGACCAAAATGATGGGTCCACAACGTTCTTCATAGTGACAACTACTTCATGACTATACATTATTACGTATGGCTAACAATTTAATACGCACTTCTGAAATAACAAATTTGTTCAAAATATCTTTAATAATGTTATTATTGTATATTATTATTATTAATTAATTATATTCATTTACATAAAGACACTGATCATGTTAATGATATTTCACAACAATTAGGAAACAAGATAAATATTAATATGCAACCCCCTTCCCATAAATCTATACCACTGTTCACATTTCAGACCTCTCAAAAACTCCTACCCATAGGCACCATGTTGGTCAGCCCTGATGTACAGGGAGTGTCACTGTTGTACGAACAGTAGTCGTGTGATTGGGCTAGTATTTTTTTTTATTGATATATAAATTATATATAAATTTCAAACATATCTAAAACATGAAAAATAGGGAAAAAATAAATAAAACAATTAACAATTTAAAGTGCCATATCTAAGTCCGTGAAACAAATTTTTTTTTTGTTGTAATTTATAAAAAGATGGAATGTCACTCAAGGGTGATGCAGGTTGCCTCAATAAGAGGATGTAGGTTATAAAGAAAAACGTGTGGACATATTGAAAAGTGAGCCTTGCTCTCACTAATTTCTCAATTTTGAATTAATTAAACCCAATGAATTAAACCCTCAAGTTAACTCATCGAACACATTTCTTGTGCAGGCCTTGCTTTTGAAATGTGATGTAGTGACCAGTTTGTAGTCCAATTTTTGACGTCAAGACTCCCAAGCAGATCCTAACGGTTCTTTCAAGCTGCAGTGCAGTAGATTAATTATAAGTATTCACGACTGCAATCAGTGTGAAATTCTCTCAGAACATCTTGAGTTTATTAATGCAGAGACGCTCACAAAGGAGATCATGCTGTGTGAGTGTGTGCAGTCTTGCCGGAGCTCAGGCAGGCTTTTCCCTCCGGCTGTCATAGTCCTCTTGCACAGCTTACACTGGCCTGCTCTCCTGGCACTCTCCTCCTCTCTGGGCTCTGCATGCTCCACATCTGACAGTTTGAGTCTCTTTCAATGCCGTATCATCATGCACTGTATACAGTAACATGGCTGTCTTTGTGCCGTAGACATCGTCAGCTTCTGCCTTAACTAAAGAAAGAAATTGTATTGCAAAAGCATGTTTGGTCTGTTGTGCATGCCGATGGGATGCCATGCAGTACTTTTGATTAACTTATTCCTTCTGTCTTCAGTTCAAAGAGCAAGACTATAAATGTTGTTCTAATGATGCAGATTTGCACCAAACCCAAAACCTATTAAAAAGATACGAATTTGGATTGGTGCCGTGTTGCTTTTGTGAAGGTTGGGTTAGTTGCAGTTCGCAAGAGCATGACGACAAAAGGCCTTTTGAAAAGGGAGAGCACAGCTATGTCACCATCTTTGGCTGCTGGCCAGTTTCGCATGCCTCCAAAGGTCTCAGGGGCTATTGTGGCTTTTCAGAGTTCTTCTTAAAGGCTTTCTAATGCAGCTTTGTGGAAATGTTGTGAAGCATCTTTGTCATTTGTCCGAAATAAGAACTGGAGCTCCCTCATAGCGCAAAAAGAACTGCAAGTGGTTGAGCATTTTTTCTTTCTGTCCCCAAAAGCAGAATTTCCTGCTCAAATATTCTAAACGGTTCAATTTATGACTTGCCTGCTGTCTATTTTCTGCGTCTACCCCATTCACTGAAATTTTCTATACAATTGTTGTCTTCCTGTCTTTATGTATGGGGTAGCCAGTAATCATGGCTGGTACCAATGGCACTTTACCAAGAATATACAACATAATAACTGTTGCTCTCACACTCCTTTAGGACCGGGGAAAAAAATGAAAGCATCCATACCTTTTCTGGTCCTACTTCATGCAATTGTGGTCCATTGCCTGAGAGTGATGTCTAAGAGAGGCTCGGGTAAGTTTATTCTTTTTTTGTATTTATAAAACACAAACTGCAAAATACACTGACCAACAGACAAGACACATCCTAATTACTTATTGATCTATCGGGGTTGAGCGAGACCAGAGCTGAAATTTCCTTCTACACATTCTTTGTCATGGCTAGGTACAGGTTTTGTCCAAACCCAAAAGCAGAAAAACCCATGTTCATGAACAAATTACATAGTACATACATTGCCAAGCATCTATATTGACATCAACTCTGTTTGTCTGGAATTGCAAATATTGCACGAGCAAAAAGGATTAGTTTTAACTCATTGAAACTGCTTTGTGGGACACTCATTTCAAAAGCGTTTGTTTTGTCATATAACCTTTTTGTAAGGGCATATCTGCATCTGACAGCTCTCATGAGATGACGTTCTTATCCATGCATTTACAATATAGATGCACTGTTAATGCTACAGTTAATGTTAGGGCCCCTTCTACGTACGTCTCTTCAAGCAGAATTTGCTCAGATTTATTTTTGGGGATGCTTAAAGTAGAAATCAATCCTAAGGTTTTTTATTTTGTTTAAAGAATACACTCTACATACATGTAAACCTGGTATGTAAGCAACATGCTACTAATACCTGTGTTGATATGGAATGCCATGTTTTGAATGTATTTTTTCAGAATAAATACTTAAAATACTTTAAAAGTAAATATGGCAATTTTAAATTAGACTCGTAATTTCGACTTTCCCGCAAGACTTTTAAACAGGAGCAGCTTGGATATTTTAAGAGAGACCGCCGTACTTTCACCAACACGAACGTCTTTATATTGTATCTTATTTCTTTAATAAAAAACATTTTGTTAAAGACCATGCGGTGAGTAGCAAGTGACTATGGGCGAAATAATGTGTCGTGGGCATACAGTGAGACAGTGAGGAAACTGGCACATCTTCATTTTCCTCCCAGCGCAAGTTCACATTCCGACACATGGTAAACTAGCATGTTTGGGAATTTGGGAGACGCGCTATTCCTTGCCGGGTGTTCAGGCAGACTGAGTGTGAAACTGCATACTGCACTACTTGTACATGTGGTGGGGTGTCCACCTTGCAGTGGCCAACTTTACATAATTTACATGTGAAGATCTTCCGCAATGTGGACAGTGCACCCTATCTGCACTCCATTTAAAGGTGAGATTGGCCCGGAATCAAATCAGCACTGTTAACTCCAACAATGGTCCAAATGCCCCTTTCTAACTGCACTGTCTATGAAAATACCAAGAGAAAGAAAACTCCAACTATGCGCACAGTTGGACGGCTCTTTGCATTAGACTAAAATATGGCCCCCAGTAAGTTACTGTATCTGAAATTTGATAGTCGTGATAGTATTAAATACCATAATGTTGAATAGTAAATTGTGCTCCGCCTAATCTTTCACTGAAATATAATTTAATTTTAAATGTAATTATGATTCTTCCCCTCCCCATCTCTGATTGTAAAATTGTTAAACAGGAAATCCTAAAAGAGGTTGAAAATGAGAAAATTGAGTGTTCATAATTGTCTCCCATGAATTTCTTAATCAAATGTACAGTCAAAGTTGGAGGTGGTAAACCTCATACAATTACACTATGAGATTAACTCCCTCCAGGATACACGGTTCACCCTCTCAGAAACACTTTAGAGCTCTATACCGCAGGATGTGTGTGTGTGAATAGCACATTCATGGTTTTGTGATATAGAATGCACACATATACATAACCATGTTCAACACATAATAATGGCAGGATCAAGTCAAAGTAAAAAGTTTTGCTGAGCTTTGTTCTTGCCTGTAACACATATTTTCCCACTTTACATCATCAACTTACTTTACACATTTGTGCAAGAGGAAGAATCAAGGACATCCTCATAGTCAATTAAATTTACTGTCTTCACACCTATCGTAACGTCTAACTCAGGGAGGACATCCACATTAATAAGTCTGTTAAAGGATAGAATCTACCCTTTGCAGAATAAGGGCCTCTCTTAATTGTACGAGACAGTGACTCACGACGAGGGACGTCAGTGTGCAGTGCAAATTTAATCACCAGAAGCTACTTGAGATTGTAATTTATTTTCAAAAAAATTAAACATGGACGAAATCTGTTACTTTGAGGCTGTTATTGATAGAGAAATATAAGCAAAACAAACAAAAACATAGACGCGAACAATGAAAACATTTTATTTTTCAAACCAAAAACTAACTAGACGCTACATGCATTTGGACATTTGAAATTGCCAAAGTTGTTATTTTACATCAGGCTGCACAAACAGTTTAGTCATAGGCAGTTATAGGCATATGATTTTAAGTTGCTCAGCTCCTTGTTCGCCATTTCAGACCAATGCAGAATTGTCCATGCAGTATCTATTGCACCACTGTCATTTCCAAATGCTTTTATAGCCAATGTACTGTATATAAGACTCTTATCATTCACATTACATGGGGCCACATTCACCTATACACATGCACATGATGGGGAAATAGTAAGGGAGAGGGGTTTGATATATGATTTCAAATAAACACTTTTCATCTCTTCCACTGTATATGACAAACTGTGGCAGTTTTGCGGGTCTACCGAGCTGTGAATTGCTTTTATAGCGTCAATGGCCTTCTGAAATGATTAGCTTCCATGAATGCATAAATAAAAGATGCAGAGTGCTTTTCTAGGGTGAATGATTTTTTTCGCTGAAAAGACAACAGGACTGCAAGATTTTAGAGAACATAAGTAGGGAGGGACTGTCACCACAGTGAATGCTGGTAAAGATTTCCAGAGTAACACTGTTGATTTTTATTATGACAGTGCGGAGGTGGCAGCATCCACTGAGGATCTATTATCATTACCTGCTCACTGAGAGTCATTACAGATGTGGGTGGGCGGCACAGCTCTAGATCTCACCAGGATTCAGGCAACACTGCACACAGAAAGCTCATGGTTCCATTTGGTGTATTTGCACCTTTTTCTGCAAATGTGTAGTGAAAATGTGTCGCGCGCCAATGCCAATCAAAAAAGAACAACACAAAAAAAAAAAATTCCCTATCTGTATTTATTTGTTATAAAAGATTAAAAAGAGTAACACAAATGTGAATTTAACAAAAATATTATTGAAACCCCATTGTAATACTTTTCAATCGTTGGTTATTGTGCTGTATTGAATTGAAAAGGTGGCCTGATGAGACTACTTAATGAGCATGCCACCCTCAGTGCTTTTAGAATGTGTTATACCAGAATCAAAAGGGCCCCTTTTGGTGTTCACTGTGCTTTTTGAGGCTCTCAGTCACATTTAGGCAACAATTCTTTAAAAGCACACAAGGACCGCTCAGGATAATGGCTCTGTTTGCATCTTTCATTACCTCTAATATGCAAATGATGGATTAGCTTTGAAAGAAAACCGTTGGCATGGAGACTAATATCTACCAGGAAGTTATACTGACCCTTCATACCAACCCTTTTCAAGTCAGACAACTGCTATGCTAGCCGGGACATACAAATGAAGTGTAATGAGCTCCTAAATCGTAGATGATGCGTCACCCTCAATGGTGGCTGCTTTGACAGCCTTTAGACGTCAAACAAAATTCTAACACTACACCGCTATAAATGAAGCTGTCAGATATCCATTTCCATTGTGCCCATGGAAGTAATTATTGTATCTCGAATCTTTACCAAGAAGAGGGTAGTGCCATTGAACTGTGGTACTGGTACGAAAGCTCTAATTCTCTGTCAACATCTTTAATTGGTTGAATTAAGTGACCCATTTTCTGGATGCGAGCTGCATTTGCAGTTGAATATACTTTAAAGTATTTAACCCTTTCCGCGGTACTTTAGGCTCATCGACCCAACAGTGTCTAGTGCAGGATCCAGAGACGCTGTCATAATCGCCTCTGATCCATCTGTAATGTTTGTGGGATAGTAGAAATAAAAAATGGTGTAGTATTGTCAACTGTTTGGATTAGATTTAGAAGACATCATTTTGGTTTGGAATACAAGTACAAGTGTTGTGTACATATCCAAATTACTTTCTTGACAGAATTGTCTATTCTGTAAGGATTGTTGAGGCCCGCCTTTTGGAGCCCTTCATGGATGCAGTTGCCCATGCAAGTCAAACCACTGACTGCCTATCCAATTGCAAAAATGGGGAAATGACTTGTGTATGTGTGTCAGGACCTCTTTCAGGCCTACCGAATGAACTCAATGTGGGACTGTGCAGCCTGTGTAATTGTGTTGACAGAATAGTGTCTTGCCTCTTGCGCACATGCATGGCATCCACTTGTTTAACGGGGCAAAGTGCCTCCAAAGTCCCTTGGCTTTCAGAAGCTTGTGGCACTTGAGTGAATGTTTAAACGAGCGCCAAACACGGCGGTGCTTTACTAAGATTTTTTTTATCATAAGGAAACTATTGTGCAGTCACACTTAGAACAACCTTAAAAGCATTTACCAGGACAGGGGCGTTATATGCAGCTGAATGAATTGTTCAAAGGGATGTTGTTGAAAACAATTTAAAATGTAATGGCACCTTTCTGTCCAGGAAATTAGATGAATGCTGGTTTGGAGCTTCCAAAGGGTTGGAACCAATTTTGTTCCATAACAAGATGAGAGTGGTCTTTCTATAGACCACTGCCCTTAGAGCTGTTGGCTGCTGTTAGTGTTAATTTAGGTAGGGACAGGAAATTGTCAAGGGTGCGAACCCTAAACAACACAGAAAAAGGTAAATGGGATGAACAAGGACACTGTTTGGATACGCAATTATTCACATAATTGATCGGATAAAGGGACAAAGTCATCAGTGATACAGTGTATCGCAATCCTATCCAGGATGCTTTTGCGCAACCATTTGGTTTGGATGAGGAAAAAGAGATTATTCAAAACGGAGCATCACATGATTGAACACTAATTTGCACACGTGTGGAAAAATAAACAAAATGTAAAGAGCAATAAAACACAACATATATGGAGAAGCTGACGTCTGCTTATACTGTAATTTCCGTGTTTTTGTCCAACACCTCTTTTTGAATCTTTGCTGTCGTTTTGAAACTGTGTTGAAAAGAGACACAAAAAACAAAGATTAGCTGAAGTGGTCTTGATCAGTATATTGAAGTCTTTTGTGACAGTGATCAACTTCTAAGATTACGATGTATTTTCACTTGAAGTTTTGTTTCTTTAAAAGTTTCACCTTTCATGCTTCCACTGCAGTGTTAGAGTATATGGATGTGAAAATTAGGCATAACGCTGGTTTTGTGGACCATTTTTATTTGTGTGTGTGTTTATCCAAACTAGAGTTGTGTGATCGTCATCATTCATTCCAGTGCTCGCTAGTTGCCAAGGAAACAGAAGTGCTGAGGCTCAAGGATGCTGTTAAACGTTAGAGTGCGCAGAGCTCTGCGAGGGAGGAAGGAAAGAGAGCGGAAGAGATTTGTCGTGGTTGGTGGGCTATTGTCCGCCTCCCAACTGTATTTCATCTTTCATTCAAACTACAGAGTTGGTAGGTATGAAATTAAACAGCTCACAAACTTCCAATTTATCAAAAGGCATTATTTTGATAGTGAAGCCAAAGTAGCTGATAACGACTTATAAGAAAGAAATGTTGCATCTGAGTCATTCTTTTCTTAGTTCTCATCAATACAAATCAGACACAAGACAGAACTTACATTTGATGGATTATAATCATAAAGTAATAAATAAAGTAATACGATTTGCAAAATCGTTTGGCCACATCCGTTACCTTGTTGGGTAGTCCCGCCCCAACGGATGTGATGAAATTGATAAAAATACGTAATAGAAAATGGAGAAAACTGAACAGAGTAAAAAATAGCACCCTAACAGATCATAAAAGTATCTCTGCAACATCTGGAGAGATAGATTATTCTTTTCTACAATCTTGGAGACTCCAAGTACACAATAGAATGAATATAAAAAGCAAAAAAAGTAGATTTTCCATGATACGTGTCTGCATTGGCAAGGGACTCGCAACAATGAACTATCCGTTGTGTGTCACTCTGCTGGATAAAATTGGCCCTCTGTGGTAATCTTCTTGTAGACAGGTCCCAAATTGGACAAACCACTTGGTGCTAATGACGTAGGCTCAGCATTTGGCGCTGTGTGTAATTCCAGCTAATTACTGTCCAGGAGGTGATAAGACATGGTTGCTGAGGCAAAGAGAAGCGATAAAAAGGATCAGAGATTGGCCTAAAGTATTTTCCATTTTACATTGATAAAGAAAAAATGTTTACTTGTTTAGAAAGTTTGAAGCTGGCCTGAGGTTTTTATTGGTGAGCTCCTAGATGTGTTTGAAAATATATTTTATATTTGGGAATAGGAACTTGGCTCAATTGAACATTAAGACATCATTACAATAACTAGCTCTCCAGTGTCAGTGTTTTTTTTTTTTTTTTTTTTTTGCTAAATTCAGTGACCCAGTTCCAAATCTTAATATTTTTTTGGCATAGATCCTCTACATAGTGTTCTTTTTGTAACTTTGTTGTTTAATGTTTGTTGCTGCCTCTTGGCCAGGGCTCCCTTGAGAAAAAGAGGGTTTTAAGCTCAATGGGATATTTCTTGGTTAAATAATGGTTAAACGGGAGGGAGGGGTGTACCCTGTGTTTGATCAGTTTTAGACATCTCTGGAATATATGCAGCTTTCAAGGGAATCCCAAACAGCAAAATCCTGACTCCGCGGAAGCACGTCTTTGTTCCAATCATTCACAATCAAATGCTTAATGTTGCAACGTATTTTTTAAAAAATGTGAAAGCCGTGAAGAAGAAGATGGCAGAGGCATGCCGGATGTTTGGCTCAGCATAGAGGAGACTCAATACTGTGGTGGGGAAAAAAATCTGTTCAGTAGCATACTTCTATCTTCTGTTTTCACATGACCCAGATAGCAGTGAGCAGACTAGTGCAACACAAACTGACATGTACGTGTCTGAAAAATTCCGAAATCCCCTCGTAGCAGTGTGGTGTTTTGGTTGGTTGGTTGCTTGGTTGGTTTGTGGATATGATTTGTGTTTGTTTGTTTCTTTGCGAGAACCAAAACAAGGTGCATGAAAAGGAATATCACTGCAGAGGCTGATGCCCATGATCCCATTTCACACTCGCATTGGCTCCATGGATTTGTCAAGTGAAATAGTGTAACAATAAACAGGCTGTTACTCTCTGAAGGCTTCAGTAATGCGATGTCGCATTCGATGGGAGTTATGATGCGCGGGCTGCATAGGCGCGGAAATGCGCACATTCAATCATGCATGGCTGTTTATTTGATGCATGTCTCCTTTTGTTCCCATTCTGTCCCATGTATATACAAGCCACCAGGGTGCAATGAAAGTAAGATACACAGCAGTAAAGGCACAAATATCACAAAATTAAAGCTTTCCAATGTTATTGTTGTTGACTAAATGGTAGGGTCAATTAAAATAACTGTAATGTTAAAATGGTATTTAAGAGTAATTGCAATATGAATAAGTGGATGATTTGGCACTGAGTCTGCCGTATGATTATTTTTTTCTATTGTAAATTACGTTAGAACTTTTTGTAAGTCTAAATCCCATAGGCATCACCAAATGTGTTTTCCTCTTGGATGAGCACTGCCAGGCCATTGCAGCATTGTTCATTTTGTATTTGGGATTATAATGACTGTTTAAATACTTTTAAAAATACAGTACACATACTATAATACCTAGAATATCCTGGCAAAGGTGTGTATTCCACTCCAGGACTTGACCTATCTCAGAGTAGTAAATAATATTTTTTTACAGAAGTGCTGACAGAGGAAGAGAATGTTCAACAAGACCCATTTGTTTGGGATTCATTGCCAGCCAGCAGTCACTTGGGCCTTGGTTCTTCTGGCAGCTGGATTTTAATGACGGTCCAGTGATTTAGTTATATGGATCTACAGCGTAGCTTTATTCTGCGTCAGCTGAAAAAGAGTGGTTGAGTGTGAATCTTTATGTTTGCCTTGGCTCTTCACTCTTTATTTATTTTTAGGCTGGGGCACTCTTGTTCCATAACTTCTAATTTTAGCCATGCCTCTGAGTGCCTGCATCATTTCATAGCTTCTTACTTTTCATGTTTTTGTGTCAATACTGAGAAACATGCTTTTACATCATCAGGTAGTATGCACAACCCCCCTCCAGCTTTTCTAAGAACACATTATGCAAGGAAAAACAACAAGCTGAACAGATTAAAATGTATTCAATGCATGACCGAAATGTGACACTTTATTTAAAACAGGTGAGCTATTGTTTGTCTCTATCTTAACACCTAATATACTTAATCTTTTTGTACAGAAAGTGAAAGGCAGATTGTGGTAAAAACAAAACATGTCAATGTGGCCTAAATCCAGTGTCCTATCAGATTTTTCCTACTGCATGTCTATATGCTCACAGCCTGGGTAGACATTCTCCTTCGGGTGCTGTGAAGCAACAAGCGTGGGATGAGATCCTGGCCAAAGCCACATCATTTATGACAAGTCCACACGGAAACTGAGTCAATCTATTTCCTTTTTTTTTTTTTTTTAAAAAGAAAAAAAAAAAAATTCCCATAACACATCATTTCAACAAATGTGGGTGTCCACACTAAGATGATCAAACACTGTAATATGTATACCAGGCCCGAAGTGACCATGTAATGCCCCAAAGGAAGTCACGAAAAACACTGAAGAAGGAAATAAATTGGGATTGCTTTGAAACTGTAGTGTATTTTATGTATAGTGTGGGTCTGCCCCGGTGGCCCTCACGAGTGGGCACCAGGCAAAGCTGGATGGCGATGGAAAAGGACCTCTCTGACACAGCCATCTTGGTTGGATCAAAATTTTATAGATGCTCACAAGCTGATTTCATGTAGTCTCCCCAGCACGTGACGTTCGCATCTCTGTGTCCATGCGAGCGTTCTTCCTCTCCTGTGTCCTTCTCTTTAAGGGCACAGCCTGAATATGCAAATTAACTCAGCACAAATGTCTCTGTACGCTCTGTTCCCCTTGAGGCAAATGGTCACAATTACCTTCGTCTCCAGCCAGGAACTGATAACACCTCCAAGTGCTCATAGGGGGATGGTAGGGGGATGCAACCCTTTGTTTTCTCTCCGAGGTCTATATGTAAATCAATTTATTTGTCAGAATGTAACTTAAAGTTGATTAACTTTAAAATGTCAAACTAGATTGTGTATATTGGAAGATATTCATGCTCCCAAATTGCTGGTACCGTTGGATGAAGCATACAGAGTGAAAATAATTGTTGTGGATATTCTTAACCTAATTATCGTTTGGAAAAAGTCTCAACAACTCCAGTGCCATGCCTAAAACCCAGATGAGTTGTATCAGGAAGTGCATCTGATGAGAGAAGCCAAAGCAATCATTTGTTGTGATGTATTAACTGACATTATCATCAAATCATTTGATTTGTTTTTTCATTTCATCAACAGAATCTAGCAGCATTCGCAAGCAACATTTTAGCAATCTTCGAAAAGCTCTCATTTCATTTTCCACCCACTTGACTCCTCCATTGTTCCACCTCCTCCTGCCTAACCTCGACACTGTAAGGCAAATGATGGACAGAGCTTTAATCATTGTGTAAATCACTCCTACATTAATGAATTAGAAGTCTCGCTGCCTTCCTGCTGAAAGTCACAATGAAATGTGGCTGTATCTTGAAATCCAGCAGATAATCAAGTGCAGATGAAAATGAACTGATTAATTAGCATATTTAATTCTCATTGGACATTCAGGTTAGCTCGTTTTGACAACTTTAGTCAAGTCAATTCTGATTCTTTTTCCCCCCACTTTCTTCACTCTGCCAGAACCACTGCAGAGACTTGGTATGCAGGGCAAGAAGATTATTCTGTGAGCCATAAGGGGCTGCTGATATGGCTGCAGCTGATAAGACAACATCTCTCCCATCAAGCCTCCATGCCTAAATAATACTTGTGGCTGTCATTTTTCAGATCAGTTGCTCAGGCCTGTTGAGTAAGATATACGGTCGCCCCTGCTGAGTCCATTGCTTTTGAAAAGGTCATTTTGGTTTGCAATAATGGCTCTGTAACTGATCAACAAATTGTTGATGAGATATCAGGAAAGAACTGCTAAGTAAATAATTGTAGACCATCAATTGGATAAACAATGTTTAAAAATGAAGTCTTTGTGGAAGAGGTTTTATAATTTGTGATGGATCTGCCTCACTTCAACAGTTCATTGCTATAATGCAAACAGTTCATATCCCTTAACTTCTGCAATTTGACAATGTAACTCTGCGCTATCCAAGATTACAATCGCAAACCTGCCACGCTCAACACCTAACAGAGTAGTTGCCATTATAACGACACTTTCCTTAATTAAATTTTGCTCTGACCTAACAAAAGCACAAGACACTGACCTTTGGCGTTAAAATTACCTGATGTATTCACCAGTACAGATTGTGATGTTGTAAAATTTCAGTACAGTAATAATGACTCTCATTCACAGTCACACATTCAAGATGTTTTTTTTCTCCTTAACTAACCTTGTGCAACCCTTTGAAATTCTCATCATTTCTATTTTGAATAATGTGTGGGGGTTTTAGCGGGCAATTTCTTATTTCTATTTCTATTCCCAAACCAACCTCAGCAATGAGCCTACCGTTCTTTGCAGAAACACATTTACCAAAAAAATACCTTGAAGTCGGAAATGAAGTGTATGAGGAAACAAGGTGTACTGCCCAGCAGAGATTTTGTGTATAATGCATCCAAAGGGTGTGGATTTATTGCAGTCTCTTCAGGGACTTAATGTGCTGAAGTATTTTCCTTACTCACGGCTTAATGGGCTATTTGTGTTTGACTCTTGCTTTCTCGCGGTGCTTTCTTATCTGCCGTGTTGAGTACAAGCGCTCATGCAAGCCTGTTTACGAGGAAGTGATGCTCCCACTTGGTGTCTGCACACAATATTCCTCTCCAAAACATGTCTCAAATTAAACTTTATAAGCTGGATATGAACTGCCTCATTCAGCATTAGATACCCCATTCCCTGTGCCTGGATATTGCTCCCTACTGCCATTTCTGCACTGTTCTGCTGCAATCAGATACAGCACATTCCTCCTGAAAATCCCAAGCTTTATTCTTATGAAACAGATTGCAGGTTCTAAGCAAGTTTCCAGCATCTCTAAGCTGACAGAATGTCCTCAGAACAGCTCGGGATGCACCACACCAGAAATCTATGAGTGGTTCTGAAGGTTTGACAGTCTGACACGCAAGTGCTCGCGTGCATGTGCACAGACACAGCAGTGGGCCAATTATACACTACTGTGACAGAGAATGGCTGTAAGGAAGCATGTCCCCCTAGGCAGAGCAAGTTGCACCTGACACAATGTCTGCATGTCCAGTGACAATTATTGCAACAGTGCCATTCTTTCACGTTGGGGAAAAAAAGCCTGGTTTGCAGGCAAGTTTTTGTCAGCATACATCATAATCCAATGTTATTGAACTATGCTCCTGTGGTGTTAATTCTTGGCTGTACATTTAGAGACAAATTTTGAAAGCACTTGTGGCTTTGTTTTAAGCATTGGTAATCTTGATGGGCAAGGTGTGTGTCTGTGTTTGAAAGAAGTGCTGCTTGGTGGGTTCCGCCTCACAATTTGGAGGGTGCGGGTTCGATTCCACCTCCGGCCCTTCCTGTGTGGAGTTAGTAGCTTGTTCTCCCCGTGCCTGTCCTTGGGTCAATGCAGCATCTTCAGTAACGATTAAAGCAACCTGCTAGATTCCCCTCAATGCACCGACTTCGCATGAGCTACAGCAACTCTCCGACATCCCAGCTCCACCTCTACCTCTAATGCACCAACTGCCTACTGAGGTCTTCATGAATTATTGTGAAAAAGTACCAACCGGCGAGCACCAGCTGCACAGAAAACCAAGACCAGTTTCTCAGAACAGCGAAAGGCCTGCTGTTATCCTGAGTGATGAAAACATCGAACCTGTTGAGCAGGCATTTGTGCAAATCCGCATTGGAACTCAGGATCCACAAAAGTTTGATTCAGCAAATGCTTTGGAGACTGATTAAGCCTTACCTGTATCAACTTCAGGTTAATGAGCATCATAATCTTCCTCTTGAATCTTGTGAACAACTTGAAATCGGTAGAGGTAAAGCTTTATCACTCCCCGAAGCCTGTGCTAAATCATTCTTTTGTTGATACAGAGTTTCACTGCAGCTCTCCAGATAGACTTTCCCTGGCTTTACGAAAACGCTTGCTTCGTGAGTTTGGTGTTTTTTCATCAGTGGTAATAATAGCAAGTCTTCCATTGTGTGGTTTGTCAAGAACAGATCATGAAACCTGTCAAGGGTAGTGGAAATTTTACTGGAATGGTGTGATGGCCATAAAGCCTCTCAAACTGTCAATAGCTGGATTTCAGACAGATAAAAAAAGTCTCCTTGCAAGGTGGCAATTTTGCAACTGTCTTCCGATATCAATTGACAAGCTTCGGCAAGGG
Source organism: Syngnathus floridae (assembly GCF_059516105.1). NCBI lineage: Eukaryota > Metazoa > Chordata > Actinopteri > Syngnathiformes > Syngnathidae > Syngnathus > Syngnathus floridae. The sequence goes on along the minus strand of NC_142414.1, from coordinate 9,682,194 downwards.
AATTATATGATTACAAAAATAGCACGGCCTAGGCTGTCAAATGATGATGGCCTCACCTCTGTCCAAACAATACCTGAACCGAAATAGGAATAGACTTGTGGGACACCAAGTTTATACAGTAGTTTCCTTTTCACACGATTGTGATATAACTAAACTCACATTATGACTTTTCAGCGAAGCAAAGACTTTGAGGGTTAAGCAAACTCAAATTGTTTGGAAAGGTACCAACACATGTGAGGAGGCGACAGGCGAGCTTTCTTCATTCGCCATCCAACCCAAATTTTAATTGTCTTGCCATGCTCGGAAGAATAAATAACCCCCTCGAGATTAATAATGCTGCTCTCTGGGGTTTTTGCCATAAATCATGGAATAATGAAGTGTTGAGGAAAAATAGAATGGAACTTAAATTGCTTCTCTACTGACTGCAATAAAGATTATTGCTTTGAGGTTCAGTGAAGTTTTTCCAAAAGTTAACACAGCCAAGTTGAGAAAGCACATTTATTTCATAACTTGACATTACATGTATTTGACTGTACAATTAAATTCAACTCAATTAAAATTTAAGTATGCAGCACTCAGACAGCAGCTGACATTTTACATTGTTAATTTAAATTTATTAAGAAGTGTGACACTATTTACGAGGATCCTCCTTTGTTAATTATTGTGCGACTGTGGTTTGTAGTCATTTGGGAATTCGATTATTTTAGATTGCATTACTTAACCTCTATTAGTCCCTCAATAGGGAAATTTGCATCCTTTCAGCATCAATAATGGTTATAGGAAAAAGAAACCAAAACAAATAGCAGGCAAGAGGGACAGATACATAGACTACTTATTGTATGGGTTCAAGCCCATCAATCCAAGATACATACATGAACCTGCACACAGTGTATCACAAGTTGTCTGTGCTGCCAGCCACACGTGAGTAAACATCAGCAGGCTTGGAAATTCCTCTCATGTCAGCATTGCTGGCTTGTCCATCTTACTGGAGATAGATGATACATATGAACATATGATACCAGATATCAAGATGAAATGACGTTTTCTCCTTGCTCGACATTCCTGGCACAACATTCCCATCTCTTAGTCCTCAGCTCTCGGGGAATGTTGCGTCACACTCCGTTGTTGCGTCAGCATGGAGTACTAACAGCTGATCCATAGGGTTTTTGAGCCATTTATTGAACGGAACGAAAATTGTGTTGTTGTTTTTTCCCCCCCATTTCAATGGGGATAATGCATTTGATTTATATGTAAGTTATATGCATAGGGAGAAGGGAGGTGCACTGGCTTGTGTTTTGGTTCAACTACAACAAGAGCTGAAGACTAAGAAAAACAAAGTGGATGATTCAGGGTTTCACTCAGGTCACAGCCCAATGCTTCCCCTTCATTCTCACAAACTCCAGAACCTCCCACCACATGAACAGCTTCTTCCCCTTGGCTATCAGACTCATGAACACCAAATAAACTGGCACCACTTTAAATTTAACATCTAAACCTGCTAATTGTTTGGGCTATTGAACAGCATTGTTTGTTTTCCTCTTTGTCTACTTATATTTCATTTCTGGCATTACTGTTTGTGTCATGTTGCATCCGTTGAACTGTTTCCTAGTTTCCTAGTTGTGATTTTCCCTTGCGCTGACAATGGCAATAAAATCCATCCTGAATTTGACATATCAACGGGGAAGCAACACAAACATCAAGCCATTGCATGTTACGGCCATCCAAATTCCAGCCACACATTTAACTTGTTGTGACAGTCACACAACCCATTTTGATCGCAAACACATATGTATAGGTTGATCATTTGGTTGCCAGAGCTCATTTAACCCATCTCCTAACATGAGGTCTCCTTAGGCCTCACCCTCAATTATGTAATTTCTCACTCATGCATCGCAACTCACAATTCCCATGCAAACAGAAGGTTAAATATGTGTCAAATTATAACATTTTGTGATTGTTCCAGAACAGTGCTCAAATGATGCTCTGAAACATTTGCTAATTATCTGGAAAGAATGGAGCTCTGGTTGTAAGGCTTTTACTCCATCTAGATTATCCACTGCATGTTTACTCTCATAAATCTGGTCAAACATGCAAATGCAATGATTTAGCTTCACACAATTAAATGCGTTAAAAGGACTTGTCATTGAAATCATGAATGGGAATAGACATCATTCAATCATTGAGTTGGGCAATCTTGGTTCTTCATGACAATGATTTGCAAGGGAGAATCTCCATTTTTGGGGTAAAACCCTGATAAATCGTGGCTCACCTCCTATGGGAGGAATGCATTCATTTATATAATTCAACATAAAACAGTCCAACTTTATTTATATAGTGCATTATACAACAGCTGCAGCTGATACTTCTAAAATAGTCTTCAGCAAGCTACTAACCCTGGATGACACCAGTGAGTAGTGTTACGAAAGTGGACTTCTAAGCTGGTGTGCTGCAGAAAGTCTGTGGGTAGAGTTGATGAGTCAACCTGCCTTTTTTGCATAAAAAAGTTAAGACAACACTGTTGCGCTGCAGTGTGACGAGTAGCGACTCATTTGCAGCATTAATGCATTTCTCACACTCCAGCTTTTCTGTCCTTTTGGAAAACAAACTACTGTGGTATTTAAAGGTTCTGGTTTTATCCTTATGGCAATGCCTCATTAGCTGTCACTCTCAACCCTTTTGTCTTAGAATTAAGTAAACACAAAAGATGCAGTCTTACTTATTAAATGTTCTATTCATCCCAATAAGCAATTTTGGCGTCTGACTAAATTTTCCCTCTTGCAAAACACAAGAAAAATGGTTAAAATATTTGTTCAAGTGAAAAGATTTGTTGATTGTTGCCAAAACAGAAAGTACATTAGGACGAAGACTGACATGCTCTTTTTTTTTAAGGCATTAATGAGTCAAAAATTATGACATTTTTAGTTGGCCAACAGATTTTGTGCATCGCAGGCTTTAGAGTGCATTCACAGTGTTTATGCCACAGAAAGGGCACAAGCTAAGGAAGGTCAAGACTGTAAGTGGCCTGATGAAATTGTCACATGGGATACGTTTCAACCTCAGGCACATAAAGACTGCAAGAATGTTTGTTGGTGAAATCACCCTGATTGTTTGGAACAGGGTAGGATAGGAGAAACAAGTATGACAGAAAATCGTTAATCTCTACTTCAATGGCAGATAAAGATGTGATTGGATGTGTTGTCTCCGCTATCGTGGCTTTAGAAATGTGTCGTGTCATTTATTGAATGCTTCCTCGTTCCTGGCTCGTGTCTTGCCTCTCTGCATTGTTGCATTCTATCTTGGGATAAAGGTGCGCTGGAAAACGAATGCTGCAAATACAGTATTCATTACAGGTAGCTTCTGAAGTAGTACCCTTTTGAACCTGGATTGCAAGCATACAAAATTGCCTGCTTATTGAAAAGCAAGGTCTCAAGTGGCTCTAATGATTTTCATTTCATTTCCGTTTATTTCATTCATTGTTAAAGAAAAAAAATACAAGTGTTCTTCAATCTAGAATGAAATGGAGCAGAAACAAGAAAAGTCTTATTTTATTTGCCCCTTTTTTCCTCAGGGTTACATTATTAGAATGTAATATAAAACCAGTTGTTACACAAACAATAACATGTATATCTATAACAGACTGTCACATAATCACATCTTAATGCCATTCTCAAGAACAAAAATAAAAATGATATATAATAATTATTAATAATTTCCCATTTGTGCTGAAGTCAATTCCTCATGCCTCTACAAAGCGCAGCCATTCTCCCATCTTGGCTTCTGACACACCCTGCTGAACTTTGTCATTTTTAATTTGGTGCCTGCAATATGTTACCACACTCAATTAGCTTTTGGTAAATAAGCACACTAATTATTCAAGAGACAGTGGATTTTTTTCCCCCCGTTCTTTCCTGATGTACAACAGCAGTTGCTCAACAGCCTTTTGTTGCCTCTCTCCCAGCTTTTTTTGTAACATATTGCAGACATCAAATGCAAAATGATTGAATGTTTTCCTAAAATAACATACATCATTTTAAACATCCATCCATAATGTATGTCCTCTCATTGAGTTGAATATAAATGGGCGCATTATTCACAGTGTCAATATAAAATCGCAACAGAAAGTCTGACATGGTAATCTGATATATTTTCCACCATTATCATAATGAGTGATTATTACCTTAGCTTGTTGTTTTCAACTCTGCTAACTTTGTAGGTAAATAAGTTGTATACAGATGTCTTGTGGACGTTCGAGTCCAGAGTAAATGCTTGAGGACTGAAGTTTTAAATCTGGGTCTAGGTGCACATACAGTACCTGCATGATGTTACTTTGCATTGAAGGCTGCTTTTACTCATCCAAGCAAGCAAGATAGTTTTGTTTTGCATGTCTGTGCCTCTCAAAATAAGAATAAATAATCAATTTTGTTTTTCATTTAGCTTCTGTTCAAAGTTGCATACTAAGATTCATGACCATTTTTATTCATGTTGCAAAAATGTGTCCTCACCTACTGGAAATGAGGCAACTTAATTACAATAGTCAGCGTCGTGCTCTAATTATCATTCTGTTGTACAACAACCTTAATTCCCTGGTGCATTAAAAGTCACAAGAGTGGAACAAATTATACAATCATTCTCAATTAATGGGTCTTCCCTGCAAAGACACGCAAATTCCCAAATGCTCGATTAACTCCTGAAACACGAGTGAGGGACCATAGAAGATGAGCTTTCTTTCAGCGCTTTGCTGTAGAAGCATCGCCGGTGTCAGTGGGAATCCAACTTCTTCATTCCCCAGTCGACTCAATGTCAGACAACCTGGTCTCAGTGGGATTTGGCCTGTGTCTCAGAGATGGATGATAGGTGCAACAGAGATGTTGAATGTCAACTGTCAGATTGTTTGCTGCATGATACACCAGTGCTCGTACAGAAGTAGGTGGCAGTCGGCAGCTCTCTCGAGAGAATTATAACCTTGAAGCAGGTGGCCAAAGGTTTTATTGCCTTTAATTTGATTAGTCCACTTTTGAAGTAAATGCAGCTCAGTATACTCTCGAAAAGAAGATAGATATTGGTATCTGTAATGGCCAGAATCGGCCAGCCACATCATTTAATGTGGTCCTCAAAAGCAAATTATGTATATCAACTTCATGTTTCTTGCAACAATACCATCAATATCATTTTCAATAACACGGAGACAATACATGTACTTTTTTTTAAACCAGTCATCCTTTTAAAATAAAATGTAATAATAAATTTTAACCATAATAATTCCCACCACCACCAAAGGAGACCATGACAAAAATATGATATCCTAAAATATGGCATTTTGTTTGGGTGTGGCACCCCAAGATTTTAAGTGTCCCATCTTTGTATGAAAATTCTGAAAAAGCCACACGTGAAAGGAGAGGAAGTTTGCTTGGCTGTTTTGGTGTAGATTACATGCCCAATAATTAATCTAAAAAAATGAAGCTCCTTGTCATGGTTGGGAAGTGACAATATATGAAGACTGAAATGGTCAGATTTTCAAATCCTGGCTGGTTGCTACTTTTAGATTTAAAAATATGTGCGTGTGCGGACAAATTGGTACATCAGTCTGCAGATGATCTGTGAACAGGCAGTAAGACTAAAAGGGTTTCTCAGGTTTTCAATCAGTTCAACCATATCGCACATCCACGTAGAAGAAAATGACCTATTACTACTCAATTGCCGCAATTGTGGCTTAGCTTAATGAACTGAGTGGGAAAGAAAATACCCCAGATTGCCTTGTGCATGTGGCTTCCATTCTGACTGATGAGGGAAATATAGCAAGTATAGCAATATATATATGTATATTTAGCAAGTAGAACCTGCCTTAGGTTGCAACAGTCCTGTTTCCCTGTCGATGATGGATAATGTAGTGAAAGCACGACAACTGCCAGTTCGAAGCAAAAACTTTTTTTTTCAAAAATGTTTTTTTAATACACCCAAAAGGCACACAACACTACTCTACTTGTAAGTAAATTGTTAGCTTAATAGCCCAATTATTTTTTTCTCGTCTTTTTTGAAAAGGGAATGAAAAAAACATAAAAAAATACAAGGCTAGTCAATTCATTCTTTTCAGAATACAAAGACCTGAATGACTGAAACTCTATATAAAGAAAAAAACCAACAAAGTGGTGAGTTTTGTCAATACTGTGGTAACAAGTCACATATTACTTCAGCAATTATGTTATTTTGTTAAAAAAAAATTAAATTGTATTGCGATGAGACCACACCTCCATTCCTCTCACTTCTCATCTAACTTTTTATCTCTGTAATAAGAATGTGCAACGTGTGAATTTTTTATGGTGTTATATAATAGTCCCGTTACCCCTGGAGACCTATGCCCTGTTTCTGGTGTGTTCAAAACAAGTACACGAGAAGGGGGGGGAGGAGGTGGGTAGCAAAAGAGTTAAGAGAGCGTGCCGAAAAATGGTGAGCACCAGCGAGAGCAGGGGGAGAGAAGTAGGCGAACTGGGTCGCAGCAAGACAGCAGGCTACAGGAGGAGTGAGTGCATGCGGTGGAGAAGCCTGTAGGGGGAGATCTTCCTATTGTACAGCACTTGGCTCTCTGATCTCCCTGTTGTGTTGAGATGCCAGACAAGAATACTCTGGGGCAACAACTACTGCCACCAGAGGACCAGCTCATCTGCAGCTTGTATGCAAATTGTGTGTGCACAGATCCAGTGAGGAAAGCATTGAGGAATCAAAGCAAGAGGGCGATGGTAGAAAATTGGCAAACTGTGAGAAAATGATAAGGCAGCAGGGAAGGGCCTATCCTTTAACTATATACAATTTATCGCAGTGTTGTTAAAGTATTTTTTCACTTTAAAATTCATCTTACTGCATTGGGTCCAGGGTGTACACTGCCTTTTACCCAAAGTCTGGATTGGCTTTAGTGCACCAGTGACCCTAATGATGACAAGCTGTAAGAAAAATTAAAGGAAGGACATGAATGGATTTCTTGCTGTATGTAAGAGGGACTCAGTGTTTCCCTGAATCATTAAAAAAAAAAAAAAAAAGAGGCGTACCAGAGGCAATCAGCGAGGCTGGGTAACAGACACCAGGCCAAGTGTAGCAGGCTTCATTAGTGGGAATAGGGCAATCTTGTAAGAATCATGAAGGTGCTACACAACTTAATGATCATGATAATGTCAGTTGACAGAAAATAATATAAAGAGCCTCATGCTACGCGATGACTACTTGATCACTGGCGCGAAGTTTTTTTCTGGTTTCACCCATTTAATTGGGTGCGGTTTCAAACGAGAAGTGCAGATTTTATATATATATGCGTTTTTGTTATACTTAAACAGGACTTGTCTTGTCTAAAATAGCCAATTAATGATTTTTAAAATCTCCAATGCGTTGGATGTCCACTTGTGCTATCTGCAAAATGACCCTCCCTTTCTGTCATACACAATAGAAGCTGCAAAAGTCTCTGTTTTGTTACATCATCGTAGGCCTCATTATTATGCGCACCCTCATCAAAATTCAAATATGCAGTCCGCTTCACTTACTCACAGATCATCGTGAGAGGGGGAACTTGTTGGTATGTTACTGCAATCAGCCGTTGAATTGGATGGGATGGTTGGAAGCTCAGGTGAGGTGTGGCGGAGAAAGAGGGGATGGGGGGGGCAGCTCAGTAGTTGGCCTGTTTAGCCAAGGTCTCAGTAATCTCTGGTGACCTTGGCAGCTGGAATTTGCGCAGTGCCGCATGAATATGCATGCAGCTGATGGGCTCTCACAAAGTCTTTGAGTCTGTGGTGGTCTGTCGCTTCCTATCTGCCTTTACAGCACCTCCTGTCCCTGCAATTGTCTCTTCCTTGACTTGCCCCTCTTTCACATATCCTTACTTGGCACAGCATTTATGCCCATCTACACAATCTAATGAGATATTTTTAAAGAGCAGTCACCACATTTCCTCCTCTGATATCCAGTAAAGATGACCTTTGCCTTAGGGTGTAGGTCGAGACATCTTTGTGGGTCAATTTGTTCTTTGGGAGGTGGGTAACATGGCTACTTTTTAGTAGGAGGTGCTAGTGTCCCCATATTACGTTGAACGTTAGAAAAAATCAAATAAAAACCAATGATCAAATAATGATTTCAAACATACTGTACGTATTTGAATTAGCTCCAGCAATCACAACCCTCATGTGGTTCCGAATGGATGGATGGACAAATTATATATAGGTAATGCTGAATGCAGTTGTTTTACTCATGTGTTGTATTAGTGACACAATTCCGATCTGTGGAGCACAAATGTTAAACCAACTGACTTTCGTTGAAAGTAGGTCATGCACAGTCGTAACTTTTCAAAACAAGAGATAGGAGCACAGTGGGGCGCAGCATTCTAGGGACAACACGTGGCTGATGTCACATCCGACAATGTACTCCAAACATGCAGCCAGCACTTCTGTGTTTGATCTTGATGTGCACTGTGCAGTTAGGCGTAAGGCTCATGAAACTGCACACGCTTTCTGCCAGAATTGCTAGTTTACAGTGAATGACGCGGAAATGATGCACAAGGTTTTTGTGCTCATTTTAAAAAGCGCAATAATCTTGGAAATATGTCAGCAAAGGTTAATTGAAAAAAATAAACAAATACCTATCATATTTCAAATGGCATGTCATTTTGTTAAAATGTGATTGTTAATAATGGTAACATGCTTTAACACTTGCCACTATGTAAGTGATTATATAATAATAACAATAGCTACAGTATATAGTCGTGTGCTGGATGGTGATGGTAGAGAGAATTAAAAGTTAGATGATTTTTTATGCCTACTAGATCTGACCCATGAAAGACTGTGGATGTCGCAATCTAAAAACCTGACTTACTTGCCTTACTGCGTCCTTCATATATGCTTGTGAAAAAAGGCTCTTTAAAATACGCTACAAGGGTCACTGCTTCTTTGTTGTTGCTCTATTGAAAGTGTGGGAGGGCCAAGGACAGACGGATAAATGAGAGAGACACAAATTACTCTCAAAAATGGAGTTTATGAAACCAAATTATTATCAGATGGCCTTTCTTGTTAATTTAGTCATTTTTGATTTTGTCAGTTTTTTTACCAGAATGGTTGCTACATTTTTTGGGGAATATTATTATCAGAGGCGTAGTGGCAATTGAGAGCTGGTCCTTTATAGACATTTTTTTGTTTCCTCTCTTATTTTTCAAAATAGACCTTAATTCCTATTTGAATAGCAATACACACAGTTGTCTCTTAACAAAACAATTACAATACACGACGACTTATAGTGTAGACTGCACACACGAGTTGCTGAGTGCTTCCAACTATAGTAGTACTAGTATATACAGTATTGTTTCAACTCTCTTCACACTCTTAAAACCAGGAAATTTGCTTGTGCCAATCAGATGACAGCAATGTCACGGCCCTTCTTGGCCTATGTTCTAGGGCCAGGTTGCAAGACGTCTTAGGAATTGTTCCATCGACACCGCTTGACCTCCAAAAAATGTAATGGAACCACGACTACACAGCCTAAAACCCAGATTCAAAACTCACACTTCAGAACTGTCAGGCAGGCATGCTGTGTTGCAAAGCTTTTAATTACAGCAAAATATTTAGTTATAATTCGGATTTAACAAAAAGTGTGTGTGTGCGCGTGTGTGTGTGTGCGCGTGTATGTTTGTGTGCGCGCGGCAAGCATCAGGCATGCAGAATTAAGTGAGCTCCAAATGACCCAAAGATATTGGGCACAGCTCTTAATTTGCTTTATAATTTAAAGTTTTGCTGACCTACATAAGTTCTGTTATTGCTATTAGTGCGAAAATACTACACAAGTTTGTTGTTGTTTTCATATCATATTTTTGTGTTCCAGCTGTGTATTATTAATGAATAAGGCTAAGACTTGACAGCGCAACAAACGCTTGTCTTTGATTGTGTATGCGTGTGCGTGTGCGAGAGCATTTACACATTCAGCTTTAATGCAGAACTAAGACCAGTGTAGAGTTTATTTCTAACATCAGCAAGGAGAGAATTTTTCCAGAAGTTGTGCAATGTAAACACAATGTAACAATTACATAATTGCAAAATGGTCTCAAAGTTAGTCATGTGCTCCAATTACATATTTTTGTGGGTTGCACGTAGCAGGACCAAATATTAACAATTGCTATTCCTTGACTCCGTTACCACTGCCAGCGAAAATGCAATAAGGAACCACAAGAATAATGATCACCTATGGTGCAAAAATGTAAGTGGAACTGGTGGTGGCATTTCGTCCACATATTAGAAGGGACAAGCATGATGTATTGTGTAGCCTTCGCTGTAATTGAATTGGGGCAGGAAACCGGGTGGTAATCAGAGTACAGCAGGTTGTCTATTGTCGTTTGACAATCATTTTCTTAAATGACTTTGCTCAACGCCTGTGTCTGTGTGGCCTGTGCTTCTATCTGCAGAGATTTTGCGGCGTCTCAGTATTGAGCACATTGCATCTCTCATGTTAAGGGATTGTTTATTGATGGAGGGGGGTGGTTTCGGCCAGTTTTGGCACCTGTGCCTCTGGGTAATGGTGAAACACAGTGCTTGTTATTTTTCTCCTTCAAAGTCTGCATTCACTGCATTGCCAAAATGTCCAACGGTCAACATAGCGTAAACAAAAGAATGGGAGGAAAAGCAGTTGGTTTGGGCTTTTATGATGCTGACATTATGTATTTAGAAAAACATCAAAAACACAAAAAACCTTTATTGTGCATGTTTTCATTCATAATTGCAGAGCAATGTGTAAGGTAATGGCAATGAATTATAGTTGTTTTTTTGAAGATAGGAGGATTGTGCTGGGGCATAAGATGCTATGCACCAACCGCAGTGGGCACTGCATTTCTAAGTTAGCTTTACATAGCCCAAAAAGTCATTTTTTTTAGATTTGTGCTGCACCCTATTTATGTCCTAAATGACACTTTTCATACTCAGATGCCTGTCAGTTTTTATGTGAAGTTAGATATATTATTTTGCATATTGTTTTTAAACATGCCTCAATCAAGAGTACAAACAAAAGAACCTCACCATTTAACATCTGCTGAATAATTGGGAATTGTATGGGTTATCTTCAGTGCTATCTTCCATGTGCACTTTTGAGGACATTGCTGTCCATAGAGAGGTGCTGCTCCAATCATTTCATCATTGAATTTTTCTTCCTTTCTTTGAACAATCAGCACCACCTCACATTTTTCTTTGCTAGAATTGAATAGCTCACAGATAACGAGCAGACGCAAGTTACTGAATGACAATCGGGTTGGGAGCAAGTGCGGCTCAGACAGCTTGGGGACAGAAAGGAAATGAGGCCCTGGTAGTTAACAGTGTGGGAAAAATGAAGCCAAAAAGAGGTCAGAGTTGACTTCTGTGAGCAGACGCCCATCAGGCTGCTGGCTGCCGGTATTCTTGAATATTGTTATCATCTTATCATCTCTCAGGCGGCTCTTCATCCATCTGCAACGGCGCTATTTTCCACCCAACTCTCATTTTGTGAGGGCGCCGGAGCATAACGCCCAAATAATGTGATAGTGTCTGTAGTGGACCAGCGAGGGTCTGAGTCACCAACTTAAAACGCCCACGCGGCTGTGATACTGTGCAGCAGAACAGGCACGAGGGTAGGCAGAGTGGCTTGCATGGTTTCCCCCATAGGTCTTTTGGAACTGTGTGGGTGAGACCATCTATGCGCTTGGTCATGTCTGCAATGCAGCACTTGTTGTTGTTTATATGGTGGGTTTCATCGCCTCCCAAGGCGCTCTGCTAGATGAGAGGATTACTGGCATTGTGGGAACGCGGGTAGATGATTTTCTGATTATGCAGCACCCTCTCTGGAGAAGAAACCACAATAGGATGAGTTAACATTTGTTTATCCGATACTATGTCGTGCAGTACAAGTAAAACTGACACTAGCTAGGAGAAAACATATTGAGTGGTAGATGTTTTGGTTTTTCTCTAAATCACGCATGGTTGGATGCGGGTTTAGGGCAGTTGTAGGAAATGCCGGTGCTATGTGTGAGTGTTATCCCAGCAAGCAAGTGTTAACCGCACCAAGAGAGGTGAAAATTTGACTGACTTCCGCCTTCGGTGTCAGTATGGGGGCTCTCTGGAGAGGCTTCCTGGTCTAATGTTCCCTGTAAACCCCTAACCCTTTCTTGCATGTTCACATGCGACAGTTATATTAATTACCTCATTGCTTTTCATTCTTCACACGGCCACCGGAAACAGAAATATAATTCATTCCATCTGCAGGCGAGCGAGAGCAAGATTTCACGATGCAATGATCAGTATTATCTATGTAGATGGCAGAAGATACGGGAAACATGTTATCATTTATTTGATGAACCAAAATCAGAACAGCTGCAGGTCAACTCTAGTTACAGTGACACTGCAGAGCAGCATCAGAACTTTTAATACATTTGATAAGAGCAGATACAAGAATATAGTACTGTATCTGTGCGTTTTGTATTACATATCAAGTCATGACACAAAGAGCATTCTCAGATAAGAATTGAATTAGGAGAAGAGACTGAGGAACCTGTTGCCATGCAGCACAGATTGCCATGGTGATTTACTCCAATTAAACTACTGCAAGCTTGGTAACGCTGCAAAATTAGAGTCAAAAGCACTCTATACTCTGATCTTTATGGGGATATTGCTCCATGAGATTCTGCACTTAGACAGCTACACCAACCTGCCACAACATTATGTTTTCAGTATAACAATAGTAAGAGCTAATGTGACATGCAGATTCTTACATCTTGCCGCCAAATTGTTTCCAAAAATGTAAGCAAAGTTTATTAAGCAACTAATGCAAACACTACTAAATATTCTAACCAATTAGTTCAATAAGATAAATGCACAGCAATTAGCAGGAAGGTAAAAGATTAGACAAAGCTGGGGCTTACTGCTACAGCGTGATTTCAAAAAGGCAAAAGTCTGCAACTAAACACCCATTCTTCTGTCATCATTCCATCGTCCTTACTCATAAAACAATTGTTCATCTGCCCACTTTCATTTTCGTCAAAAAGGGCTTCCAGGATTGCATCCTCGGTCTGGGGGTATTTTTTTTTTTTATTTCATTTTTTTTATTTTATCATTTTTACCTGGTTTTGTAAAGTTTATTTTTGGGGTCTCATGTGACACTCCTAATTTTGAGTTGGGGGCCCTATGAGTCATTATGATTACAATGATTATTTGAAATTTAATGTCATAATCTTAATTGTTCCTCTCTCTGTTCTTGTCTTGCAGTGGAAGGATGCACGGATTGGTCCGTGGACTATCTGAAATACAAGGTGCTCCTGGGTGAACCTGTTCGGATTAAGTGTGCTTTATTCTATGGATATATACGTGCCAATTACACACACGCTCAGAGCTCAGGACTCAGTCTCATGTGGTACAAAAGTGCTGGACATGGCGATTTTGAGGAGCCCATCAGTTTTGATGGCACACGAATGAGCAAGGAGGAGGATGCAATATGGTTTCGACCAGCCGAGCTAGACGACGTGGGATACTATTCCTGTGTATTAAGGTACAGCCTATATTGTCACACCTATATAAATGCAACTCGGTTGTAAATGTATGGTACACACGTTTCCTGATTTCTAATAAGTGGTATTGTGAAAGTTTGGGATATTAGCATTCAACGTCATGTGCACCTTCACTGCGGTACTGGCCATGAATAGACACAGGCAGTCTTGATCCACTTCTCTATTCACTAACATTGGCAGCATTTTGAGATCAATGCACATGGTGCGGGTGGCTCGGTGACGCACTGGTTAGCACGTTCGCCTCACAGTTGGGAGGGTGCGGGTTTGATTCCACCTCTGGTGAGTGAGTATTTGTGCATGCTTAAAATGTGACCTTTTGGGGAAAAAGAAGAATTCCTGCAAAAACAATAAGCATCTCGCAGCGGTTGCTGCTCGGGCCCTAAACAAAGAAAACAACACTGTGGCAGCAACAAGTGAAGGTTGGTGGTGTTTTTGGATATTTAAATCCTCTCAGCTGATTTCTCTCGACTCTATGATTGCAACACTTTGTTGTATGATGCAATCATTGGTACATCATAAGTCGACAACAAATGGCCGCCCCCTGATGGAAAAAAAATGAGTGGATTTTGCTGCTGCTTGCTACTCCACAAATGCAATATTAATCAGAATACTATGTTTAGACTCGTAGGGGTGCATATATATTATTGTAAAGACATTTTTTGCAATGACTTCCACTTTATATTGAAATGTTCACTTTGTTGACATAAACAGAGTAATGTGGAGGGCACACACATGATGTTGATGTGTTTTGTGTGTCTTCACATGTTGCATTTCCTGTTGTGTCACTGCCATGCTTATATTTATTGGTTACTTGCAATCAATGCATGGATGTTGTGGCTTGTCTTCTTTGTAGGCTTTACATCACTTTGTCCAACTTCTAAACAAAGTGCGCATGTACATTTTCATGCACACTTCTTGTCGCATTTTGTGACCGCTCAGATGCATTTAATCAAGGGCTTATCATACACTATCATGTGCATGCTCAACATGCCGGTTCTGTGCTCTCACAAGACCAGCTGCAACTGGACAGGAACTTCACAAGCCTCCAACACACAGCATTTACACACAGCATGCACACTTGAAATTCTGAGCATGCACGCTGGTCTCCTTTCCTCTTTTGCACTCACACCTTCCCACATACACATGCGCACACTTACTATATGGACTTGTGCACAAACACACATGCACACTCACACACAGATCCGTTGCCACGTTACAAGAGAGCGCTCATGTCATGTATAGTAAAAGAACGCAGAGCAGATGAGCAGTGCAGTATGTCAAATTGAGGTCAGCACTCAGCTGTTTCAGATGTTATACCCCGAGGTACATTGTCATATGCGAAGCAAAACCATCTGCAATAGGAAAATGTGTCTCGTAATGCAGAGGCACACACACAAGGACACGTTTACGCATGCAGACATACTTACATACATACACGCACACACACATGCTGTTTATTGTAACTATGCTACAAAAGTGACAATTATATTATTTGCATCAGAAAACTTTGCTGTGCATCAAGATGCCCCTTCCAGAATGTATTCATTAACATTATTCATTAACCATCGTGAAAACGTTAGAGCCATCGAGACACATTTGTTTAGCCTTCGTGGAGAATTCGTTGATAACTTTTTTTTGTACTGAGATTAAATTAAGGAGAAAATACAATAAATATACAGTTTAGAATGTGATTTTTTCATTTTTTTCGCTTCCTAGAATTTTTTAAACTCTAACCCTTACATTCCTGTTTTTTGTGTGTGACACTGTCTGATTTAAGTGCTTGCTGAGCCTGCAGAAGTGATTGTGTCGTAAAATGTTGGGCAATATTCAAATCTCCAGAAACTCGGTTTTTGAACGGTGTATCAGATGACCGGGCAAGTCATCATAAGGTGGCGGAAACTCTATGAAAAAACAGCTCACGCCCAAAGTCAGCTGGGATAGGCTTCAGTGCACTTGCCACCTTAATGAGGATAAGCAGTATAGGAAATGGATGGATGGTTTCATGCTAAAGAAACATCTGTGGCTATTTCATTGCTGAAAGAGAAGTCATGCCACAGAAGCACGTTCATTTACTGACCTACATAAATCCAATAAAGACTTTTTGAATGACTTTTCAAATCTTCTTGCTAAAGTAATGCTGATAAAGGAGGGTTTTAATATTCATGTGTGCTCTCCTGAAAAATCAGTGGACAAAGATTTTTAAAGTCTTATCGACTCCTTTAATTTTGTGCAGTTTTTGACTGGCCTTATACATGAACAAGGATGTACTTTAGATGTGGTTGCTGTGTGTCAAATTTGAAAGTCTTGGACACCCATTTGATTAACGATTTATTTTTACGTCTCCTTTTCCTGTGCTGCTGTTAAATCTGCCGCAGAAGTCAAATTTTTAACCCTCTCACTGCTGTTGTTTCTCTGATGCCTTTGATGAGAAGTCAGCTCATGGTTCCACTCATCCTGCCCTACTAAACTGAAACTGGTGGCTCCATTAAAAACTGTGTGGTCAAAAAAACTGACCCGAGCCCAATTTTACTGACAGAACTTTCACAGCTAAACAGAATTGCCGCAAAGCTGAAAGTGGGTAAAAGATAAGCTTCAGGTCTCTTACCTAATCGTGAAAGACTGCTGGCGCTACAACCAATATACTGTTGAGGAGGCCAAAATAGAATATTAGTTCAAACTAATTGTGTTTAAAGTATTTCTTTGTTCAAATAATGCAACTATCTACTTAATTTTTGTGGATTCAAAATCAATTGTGGTTCCGAGATGCTCCTAAAGATCCGTATGCTTCAATTAAAGCAGTGACAATATTACCAATTTTATTCAAATCAGAGAATGCATAACAAGCATTCTTGATGTACAAACAGGTACACACAACTGTTTCCACAAGATTAGATGAGCAAAGAGTGGGCTACCTCCTGGTAGGCAGATAATGTTCAACCTTTGACTCTTCACTTTTGCTGGCCTTTTGCTGCTCTCCTCCACCTATTAAATGGCTTCCCTGCATGTCTCACAATGTCTGCGCTGTCACCTGTGGAGAACTGGGCTAGATGAGTATAACGCAGTGAGATTGCATCTGTGTGCACTGCATCTCTCCTTGCTCGTGCACTGAAATTCCCAATGTGGACAGTATTAATATGCACAGGCAGGGGAAGTAGGTAATCTCTCATGGAAATGACAGTCAGAATGAGCCTTCGGGAACACTCAGTCATTAAATTCCAACCATGATCTGTCAATTGATCAGGCCCTACACCAATAAGAAACATCGAACTGAGAAGAAACACGGATGGGTGATGATGTGCAGCCAAAAGATGTTCTATGTGTTTGTGCTGCTTTGCAGGATCCCTAAGCTGGGTCTTGAATGTATTGGCCTCACAAGATATGACAGTGGCAACAATATGAAGTGTGGGAAACGCAGAGGGTATGACTGTGGTAACACATGAAGTTTGGGAAACCCTGAGGGTCTATTTTCATGTCAAGTGAAACTATGTGGGTGGCAATTTGGAGCACTTTTTTAAGCGTCTGCCTCAGTTTCGATTCTGCCTACCATACATGTCTTTGGATTGTAGAAGAAAACCAGAATACCAGGTGGAAACCCATGCAGGCAGGGATCGAACCCTGCACTTCTGAACTGTAAGAAGGAAATGCCACCGTGCTGCCCTGTATTAATATTTACCTAGTATGTATATATTATATGCATACATGGTGAATATAACCAGAGTCGTGCCCACGTTCTGTGTCCTTCACAATTGTTGGTGTTTTGAGTGTTTTTCTACACAAACGGTTGCAAACTCTCAGGTAGCTGGAGCCAAAAACTTCAGATTCTCTATTTTGTAGATTTCTATCAAGAGCATGATGTAAACAAAATTGCATTGTGGCAAACAAAATACCTAAGGAATCTAATTGTAGACCTTAAAGTATTGACCATGCAAAATTAACAGTTTTTGTGAAATCTAGGCTGAGACTAAAAACTCTATAACTTGACATGAAATGTGAGCAGGTGTGATGGTACAGCTCAGTCTTGATTTTACTTGGATTTTGGGGTCCAGAATTTGGGAATCGCGTTTACTCCGAAAGCGCATTATTTAGAAAGTCTTGGAAGGGGGAAAAAAAATTAAAGTCATGCAATCAAGTGTATTGGAAAATTGCGTTAGGGAAGTACGCACGAAGATAGTGATAATGTGTTTGCATTTAGGCAGTAACATCAATGTTCTGGGTGAAAATTAATAGGATATAATTCACCACCTCGTAGTTGTTTTGGACTCCAACTGAAACACTTTCTGACAGGGGACTCTGCAAGACAGTCACAATATATTTGGGTCTGCCGTGTCAGACTGGTATCTTCCCCCACCATCGAATTCAACACGCTACCTGGGAGTGATTGATTGACAGCTCCATCCTTCGTTTCATTCAAGTGTCCAAGACATACAGCCACAAGTCCAATGACAAGCCCACAAAGTCAACCATCAAACTGTGGCCAAAGAGTTTCCTTGACTCAAGTGCACGTAAAGGAAACTCCTATGTTTGAACATGGTATTTGTTATGGACAATTCATGGCGAGAAGAGAATTCTAATTCCAGAACTCTGCTTGGGGTCTCGTTGGCAGATTGAAATGAAGACTGTCAAATTACTGCCGCCAATTCAAATTCATGCGGTTCTTGAATCAAGCCTTCATATCTGGCCTTTGTTTCCTTTGTTTGATTTGCAACGGGACCTGAGCAACGACTACTTTGGAGAAAAAGAATGGCACAGTGAACTTGTATGCTCTCTTACTTTCAGTGAGACTGCTACGTTGTGTCTCCTTTATTATTTCTATAAAGTCATTAAAAGCACTGTACTCCGTATAATTTAATAATAAATAAAATTAAAATAAACTGTTTGAATTGTGTATCCTTACAGCACATTTTAGTGTGCTTTCACTAGACTTGCAAAGTATTGAATCCTGAGTCCTCTATTTGCCCTACACAGTCACTGTCAGCCTGGCAACTATCACGATTGATGTATGCAGGATGTGATCTAACGTTGCCATGACATTGGATATCTCCTACAGTGTGACACATTTGACGGGCGCACTCACCTGCCACGGCATTGTCTAGCTTGTTATCATCGTATCTCCAGCACATGCCACAAAGGCCTCCAAGAACACTGAGTGCTTGGGGCACAGGGTGCACTTGAGCCTGGCGTTGAATTGTCTCAATTGGCTTCCTGATATGACACTGAGTAACTCATCCAAATATCACCTGGCTCAAAAGGCACCAAGATGGATGTGAAATGTGCGAAAGACAATGAAGGACAAAATGCTGGCCCGTTCCTTTGCCCATTCATGCAGAGCAGATGACACCTAATTGCCCCTCCTCAACCAAAAAGGAAGCCCGGAGACCCATGGGATCCTATTTGTACAGTAGACCATCTGCTGAAAGTATGTCTGGAATAATCTCCACATCATGTTAGATTTGCACATGGCCACCATGCAAAAACACAATAACCAAGTGTTGGGCTCTGACTACTTCCAAGATTTTTTGCCATCACTGTCGACCAGTGTCTGCTAATCCGCCAAGCAGCTAATGCCACACAATTATGTAAGGATTTGCCATGTTTGTAATTGTTTTTGGTTCAGCTCAATTTCTGTGACGAGCTTTGAGAGTTTACCAAGGAGATTTTGCTAAACACTGTCAATTTGTTTTGTTTTTGAACCATGAGGGATTTGTTGCAAGTCAGCTTGCTTTATTGCTTATTAGCAGGTTTAGGCAAAGACGAAAGGGGCTTCAATTGATCCATTGATCAGTAGGGATTCACATTTGTCTTTGGTCCCTTCCTTGACACAGCAACTATAGTATTGAGTTGATTCATAGATTCTGTTGAGTTACTCAAGCAACAGATGCAATGTTGAAATCACTGTTTTCTTAACTTTACCATCCATTTACCCTGCAAATGTTGAGCATTTTTCTCAATGAAGGCCTAAGATCATGATTGCTTAAACATTTCTTATATGAGTTACTGAAAATTGAAATTCTCACTATTTGCGCTGAAAAATAATTTGTTATAATTCATTTTTCAGGAACTCCACCTACTGCATGAAGGTGTCCATGTCTCTCACAGTGGCAGAAAATGACACAGACCTCTGTTACAACTCCAAGATGAGGTTTTTTGAGAAGGCAGAGCTAAGTAAAAGCAAAGACATTACCTGCACAGGCATCGAAGATTATATCCAGCCAGGAGCGGAGCCCCAGATTGTCTGGTACAAGGTAGAATAAAGTCTTTCTCTTCAATTCACTGTAATTTTCTAAGGGAAGCTTCCCGTCTATACAAAAACATATAGAATGCAACCTGCACAAAAGAATCACTGTTGGAGGTGGGGGGCTGCAAGAAATATGGTTCGATCCCCCATGTGCCAGGCCAGATAATTAACTTTTGGGTATTTTATCTATATTATTCTGGGAATTTATTTCCACATTTTTACCGATCACCCAAGAGGAACATATAAGACTTTTTCAGGTTTGTAAAAAAAAAAAAAAAAAAAAAAAATGCTTTAGTTTTGCGAGGCCCCTGGGATATCCTGGGTTACCTTACATAAAAAAGACAACAGTGTTGAAAAAAGTCGATAAATGAATCCATTGGGGATTTGAATAGACTGCTTAGTTCCCCATTAAAGGAAAGATACTGAATTAAGCATTATCACAGTTGAAAAAAGCTCCCAGGTGTCTTAATAACATGTCTCTTTATGCTTTTGTCAAAATTCCCCAAGAATAAAGATTTTCAACAATTTTAACACAAGGTCAAAATGATTCATTTTACGAAATGAGCCATTGCTCACCCCGCCCTCTCATGAGTGGTGTGATGCGAAGGAAGGCCTCAGTTACCATGGCGACAAGAGGATCAGCTATTGTGGATGGCAACGTGGTGAGACCTAAATAAGGGTCTAAAAACAAGAGTATTCAAGGTTTTGAATACCTTGTGAATAATTTGTGGATCCATTGTACTGCTTGAGCTCACCTGCAAAGCAATGAGAAAAGTTCTTTTGTATATTAATTTACACCGTTACGACACGACTAACACTAAAGAATAAAACCTTTCTTTCTGCTTTGTAATTCAGCTAAAATTATTTCAACCACGACTCAGCCTCTTTTTTTCTCACTCTTTGCTTGTGTCATGCTCGCACCTTGCATAATGCCACTTATGCATAGTCAATTACCAACGATTAGATGAGATCTAACACTTTATTTTTGTTTTACACCCAAGCTAACCAGTAACAGCTCTTTTGACAGCTAAAGACACAAACGCTCACAAACTAATTGTGGACAACCTGACAATTGTCACAACCTGGAACGGCACTTTGAACACGATGCCACGCTGCTCTATCTGCAGCAACTGTACTGTCGATAGATTGGCCAGATGTCCCCACACCTTTTCCTATACCACATCCAACAAATGAGTCACAGTAGGCAGCCACATCACTTGTTCGGCTTCCCAGTGAATGTGATTAAAGTAGAGGATAATGGCTGAGGGTGTTCAAGCCTCCAGTTATTGGCTGTTCTTTTTATGTCTGAAGTCCAGAGCCAAAGTCCACAGTGCCCCACATTTTCTTTTGCTTCTGGTGTTTCAGTGGCCCCAAATTGTAGGGTGCTAAAAGTACAAAAAGTTTTGATAAAAGTACATTAAATGGCTTGATTATTGATTACAATCAAGTGGGATTAAATTAAATTCAAAAGTGAGTCATCATCCTCAAAATGTCTTCCGTCTGCTTTCAACATAGGAGTGTGTGCCTAAACAATGGAGACAAACAATCGAGAGGAGGAGGGACACCCTCTCCATCAAGGAAGTTCAAGAAGATGACTTTGGGAATTACACCTGTGAATTACAGTTTGGAAACTTTGTAGTGCGGAGGACCACTGAACTGTCTGTCACGGGTAAGGAAAAGTTCAAATTCAGTGTTATCTTTATTCAGGTGGGTGGTACATCTTAAAAGCAACTTGTCGTTTAATGTTCATCTGGAAGAATCATGACTTGAAATTGACTTGAGGGATAACAGCCAAGATGCACAAAAAGTAAAACACAGTTCTGATGTTAACATTTTATCCACTTTAATGGGTTAGTGTCAGAATTTTATTTGTTTGTGTGTGTTTGTTTTCTTGTTTGTTTTACCAAGCTTTTAGCATAATGAATCATTTGAAGTTAACAGTTCAAGAACAAATCCAATTTATAACTTGTATTTGTGGTGAAAAAATGCAGAGATTTTTAATTTGCATAGAAGCATCCGGATGAAATTGCCCTGACACGGGCCGAACAAAAGGGTAAGGAGATTTTAGATGGATCAGTGGCTACTGTCAATTTTCTGGCACAGGTTGAAGTAAGTGCTGGCTGTTAGCTGCTATCAGATAGAACTTTATATCCTTGTAAAGTGACAAAGGCAAGACTGCAGTAAGGGCAAAGCAAAGTCTTAAATCACCCATTAATTCCACCCTTAATGTCTATATTGTATCTGCTGTTGAGACACTCAGAAGCAGGGTGTAAGACAGATTGATTGATACGGTGTGCTTTTTTTTCCCTACAGTGTTCTTTTTGTAAAATGCAATCATAACAGGAAGTTAAAAAAAATGACTGAAGGCAAAAAAAAATGTATTACTACAGCTAAGCCTTGATTTTAAGTTTTCGTCAATATTGTGACCAAGATACAAATTTTTTGGGTGGAACTCAAACACATCAGCAGTTGCAGCACAACATAACACATTACTAGTCTCCTGTTTTACTGAATTTTTTTTTTGTCGCCTTACATGAGGGGGGACATACTGTGATCCTAATGAAATTGTGGGAAACGTCCCCCCCCCCCCATCCCCAGTGCCATTTCCGCCTATGTTTACACGCATGTAAAAGTTTAGAGCCTTCAGTCAACCTAATGTTGTATTTTGTCCCAGTTCTTTCTCTTTGATGCTCACTATGCTAATAGTAATTACCGGGAGGCCGCCTTCTCAGATTAACTATTTAAAGTATGCCAGAAAGATTGAAACACAGCTGTGGAGCCTGCTCTGCAAGATTGCGAAAGAAAGTCTTAACCCCCACCTCCAGGATTCCTATCCTTATACTCTTGGCTGCCCACCTACAAGGGGGCAACTTTGCCTAGCCTGTGTGATAATGTGTGGCCTTGCAGTCTTACCTGAAATCAACTTGTATGTATGTGCAAAAGAGTGTCATAGAGAAGGGAAAGCCAGTGAAAGCAAGACAAGGGTCACAGTAACATAACGGCGTAGCTCAAGCTACTTAGCTAATTTTGTATGTCAAAGAGGCCTATTCTCGCACTAATGTGTATTTTGCAAGTGTACCCATATTTCCTGGTAGTTACAAAAGCAGTCCCACGCTCACCCCATTGTTTTCTATTGTGTAGAACAGTGTCTGCTTAATAACAAATGACATGAAACTCTCGGAGCTTTGATTCTTGTGAACAAACACTTTTTCTCATGCACTGCCATTCCACATTGAACCATTAGTTTCCATTTGGGCCAGAGAAGAAAACTTGAGAATAGAGGAAGTATTGAATAGATAAACTTTTTAAATTGAACTTCTAAGATTGTTTTTGCTCAGACGTGACCTTTCAGTCATCCAGAATAAGCACATATACAATTTTAAGCTGTGTTTTCATCAACCTCCCACTGATAATTCCAATCACCAACAAATCCACTTTCCTTCATCAAAAAGCTGGCAGGCCATCTCAAAGCAGCTCAATTGGACAAAAGGTCATATTCCAAAAAAATATAATGAAAGCCAATAAAACACCAGGGAAACTCCTCATCGACTGATGGAAAGTGTTTTATGTTGTGGTTGTTTTTAAAAGAAATTCTAAATTACATCCTTTTATGTAAAGAGCACAGTTTGATATTTTTGAGCAGGATAAAGTGGAAGTGATGAACTTGATATACAAGGATCATCAGCTTTAGTGTGTCACTGCATTTATTGAGCCTTTAACTTGCTTTTTTTATATGTTGAGCCATACTTTGTGGTGTGAACATATACCCTAAATAGCCATAAAGTGGGACGGTGACAAGAATCGTGGAAATACATTGTGCTTTGCATAAAATGCAACTGCGTTTTTCTTTGCACTAACTGATGCACCGTCACCCTGAGGCTCTTCATCTGCCTTGAAGTCGAGATCTGATAAACTGCACAAATTGTAAACAATTGGACATCTATATAAAATGTATGCTAGAAGCTATGGTGCTGCCTAACCATAGCAAGGACAGAAAATAAATAAATAGTTTTAATAGTTCAAACTGCTTATATATGAACCAGCAATTATGTCTTCTGTCCACTATCTATTAAATTTTGTGCAAAATTAAGTTTTTCTCTTTTTTTTTTCTGAAATATATCAAGGAGCAAAACAAAATGCAGGAGATACAAAACGGATGCAAAAAAAAATCCAGCTGTTACTTATATCACATATACCTATAATGCCAAGTATGTGCACACTGATTCTCTATTGTTATCAGTTTTAATCGCTTCGATTCTTTAGTGCTAAGTATATTTTGGAATACCAAGACAATGCCTTTAAACCCTTTTACTGTCAATTTACCACACAGTAGAGTGATTTGTCACTGTGGAGCATAGTGTAGCCATTATTAATTAACTTTGAAGTCAGCTATTTTAATACCTGATATCGCTTGTTAAACAAAGACTGAAAAAAAAACATTCTTTGTACGTGGAAAATTATCACCTTTTCACACAGCTCCTGAAATTGATGATACATTTATATGTCAAAGTGAATTTTTTTAATTCCTTAGGTTAATTCCTTTAATGGTATTAAAAGTCTACTCATAGCCTGGTTTATATTTCACTTGTCAGCCCTTTTTGGTTTCTCCCATGTTCCTGTTGATTCATTAGCATATGAGGGAGGTTGGAACAGAAATTCATCTTAATTGACAAGATAATTAACGTGCCTAGAAAGGAGATGACCTAGTGAGATGATTCATGAAGAGATAATTTACAGGAATTTAATCTCCACAGTGCAATCAGCAGGTTTTATTCATTTATTTTTTTGTTTACTATTAGTGAGAAGAGTCAAAAATACAAGTAAAGAAATCTTTTTTTTTTTTGCATGAATTCCACTGCTGTTGGCATTTCAAATGTGTTTTCGTTAAAAAAAATATTTGAATGCACAATAACAATCCACAAAGCTTCTGGGAGAATGTCCTTCTGTTGCGTCTGGCGCAAAATTTCTTGAAATCTCAAGACGACTGAGGCATTTGGAAGTGAAATAGGCTGCCCAGTGTCAACAGGTTGATTTGTTTTAAAATAAATTTTGTCTGACTGCATTAGGAAAAAACAATGTGAATTGTTGTAATTATTTATCTCATGTTATCAATATTAATTTTTATGGATCACTTGTGTCTGTTTGAAGTTATATTACTGACCATTGTAGTTCTTTCTGTCTTTAATATGAAGAAGGTTCGCCACAATTTTGCCTGTGTAAGTGTTGACGTCCATATTTTCACACCCTTCGAGGGGCGCCATCTCAGTGGGAGCTTTCTGCCTTAATTAAGGTTGTCAAGCATCTAGTTTCTTTGGAAACAGGCTTTTTTTAACCACCTGGCTGTTTGATCAAACATCTTGGTTGTCATCTCCTCTGTTGTTAGGGTGTTAATTTGCTCTTTTGGACCTTGGACTTGTGTGGGTATTTCTAACTTGTATTCAACTTTGAAATTTCTAACATTTTTTTTGTGCATATGGTCAATCGATATTAGCCATTCCTAAGTGGGGCTCCCATATACATAAATAAAGTGGGAAATCTTTTATCATTCACAGTGATCACACTTATCATACACCCAATACATAAAGTATGTATATGAAATTGTAGATTTGCATACTGCTATCAAGCCAAATCTTGTTGGCACTCCAGCATGCAGGAGATAAGAATGTTGTTAACTCGTTTTTCCTTGAGGGCTCAGAAAAGGCACTAAATAAAGCAAACATAAGACTCAGTCCCACTCTGAGCAATTCAGACAGGTTTCCATTTGATGCCACCAAAAATAAACATCATACCGGTGGTACGGTTGCTTCAAGAAAAGGGTGAAGCAAGAGAGGAAAAAAGCATCATGCAGCATGTGCACATCATTAGTTCCACAACTTTTGTTTAAATGTAGGATGCAATTTCCCTGTGGATTTATAACTTTTTTATAACTTGTTGGGAAGTTGTAAGGGTATGAGCTTAACATAAGAAATCAAGGGTAAAGTATTTTTTGTTACCATAGCTACTCCTGGCAGATCCAAACCACATGAACCTGCTGACAAGGAAAAGTTCCAAAAAATAGTTTGGCTAGGCCAGTGTAGCACAAGGTTAGATGACTTGGGTCGGTGTCCCCTTGTTTGATGTGGTGGTTGGGGGGATTATGGACACTAATGCTGTTTGGCAAACATCAAGCTTGAGTACCTGGAATACCTTGATAGTCTTGAGCGTTAATTTTATCCTGCATAGATTTAAGACACTCTGATGAAGCAAAGCAGCCCCAGAAGAGTCGCCTCCATGTTTCACAGTAGGGACAGTGTTGCCATCTTGGTAGTCTTGGTAGAGCTGATGTACCTTGCTGAAAAGTCCCAGTTTTGTCTTCGCTGTCATTTGGACATTCTCCCAAAAGCTGTGTGGCTAGTCAAGATGCAGTTCGGTTCTTGATTTATTTTTAAGAGTGGTCTTGGTTGCATCCCATGAAGTGGACTTTGGCTCAAGCAACGGCAGATGGTGTGATCTGACACTGATGTACCTTGACCTTGGAGCTCACCTTTAATTTCTTTGTGGGTTGTTCTGGTTCTCTTTTTTAACATTCATATTATCTGTTACTTGATTTTGTCTTCTGCGGTCACTCACCAGGGAGGTTGGCTCCAATCCGGTGGATCTTGAATTTCTGAAAATGTGCAACTGCAATAATAGGAACATCAGGCTGCTTGAAAATGGTCACATAGGTTTTACCTTGAACATGCTTTTCTACAATTTTATCTCTATTATACTGAGGCAATTCTGTCCTTCGCTTTGTGTAGTCCATCTTTTGTGTGTTAACACATCCTGCCAAACAACACATAAGTGGTCCTTTAAATAGTTCTGAAGAGCAAGGGCGAGCTGAGCCATCGAAGTGCAGTTGTAGCAATGGCAGTTCTTTGTAAGATGCACACCCCCAGCTGCCCAGTGGATATCAAAGCTCTGCTAACCCCACACATATCTTACCCGGAGGACACAAACAAGCCACGCCTTAGAGATTGCCAAGTTAAACACCAATTGACAGGAGCTTTCTCCACTCTGCAATCATGATAGGGAACAGCATTGCCCCTGCAGTTGTTGAAGACATTACACAAAATGGTATTCACACCTTTGAGAGGAGGTTCAACAAACACCTCCTCAGTATGTGAATGTAATGCTCAAGCTCAAGGACATTTTGTCATCGAAACATTCTGTTTCCATGCTCCAGTTTGAGTACCTGCAGATCACTGATAGGTACTTTGAATTGTATTCCAAAAACCCGTACCTCCTTAAGCTTTATATCTGCTTTGTAGCTGCTTCTTGAAGTTATTTTTTTCAAACAATACTCCAACTACAATTCAAAAGCTGGTTAATTTTCCCAAGATGGTTTATTATTATTATTATTATTTTTATTATTATTATTATTATTATTATTAACAAAGATGTTTCAATAATTTTGTCCGTGTGTGTATATAGACAGAGTTGATGTTTCATGGAATGCAAAAACAATACACAACCATCTAACATAAAAATCAAACATTTAAAAGCATTTACAAAATAAAATAGTCACCTTTGCAGCAAGCCTCTGTCACACATTCATACTTGCCAGATATCAATCAATTAGCATACTGTGCTTACAAACGCTTCTCTTGCATGTTCTACATCTGGGTCATGTAATTAAGATGAAGTGTAGCATAATTAATGCCTTTGCTTGGCTAATTAGCACTCACTTAGGGCTGTAGTATTCAAGTTGAGGGAATTGGTGCTAAGTTGGTGTTAATGTAATTCCAGACTAAAGCAGTAATGAGCGAGTGGATGGATGGATGGATGGATGGATGGATGGATGGATGGATGGATGGATGGATGGATGGATGGATGGATGGATGGATGGATGGATGGATGGATGGATGGATGGATGGATGGATGGATGGATGGATGGATGGATGGATGGATGGATGGATGGATGGATGGATGGATGGATGGATGGACGGGTTTGGATGGATGGACGGGTTTGGATGGATGGACGGGTTTGGATGGATGGGTGGATGGATGGGTGGGTTGGGTGGGCGGACGGACAGACAGACAGATGGACGGACGAGTTGTGGGGAAGTATATGGCTGTCTTTGTTGCATATGCACGCAAGTTTACATACCACCCTCGGTCAGGGTGATTGCTTACCGCCACCTGGGTCAGTAGTGCTGCCCCATGGCTTATTGATGTCATGGTAATTGATTGTACTGCTTGCTGGCAATACTGTGATTTTTTTAATGGCCATACAGCTGGTTTATGCTGAAATTGATTGCAGGGCGGAGGTCGCCCTGCCAGATCTTTTTCTCTCCAGCACAGAGACTTTACAATCGGATCAGCTCTTTTTTTTTTTTTATTCTACTGTGGAAAGTTCATTTTCTTTCTACACACAGTACTCATTGGCTAGCTCCTCTGATAAGTACTGATATGTGCCTGTGGTATCACTGCCATACTTTTCCACATGCGGGTTGAATTTTGGCTCCTGTGCGGAGTTTGCTAACCTCCCCATGCCAGCGCGGGTTTCCTCCAGGTACTCCGGTCTCTTCCCACATTCCAAAGACATACATGGCAGGCTGATTGAACACTCCAAATTGCCCGTAGGTTTGAGTGTGAGTGCGAATGGTTGTTCATCTATGTGTGCCCTCCAATTGGTTGGCCATCAGCTCAGGGGTACTCTGCCTTTCGCCTGATGTCAGCTGTGATATGCTCCAGCACATCTGCGATCCTCGTGAGGATAAGTGGTACAGAAAATAGATGAATGGATTATGTACATTACCATTTACAAAAAGTAGACTAGACACAGAAGACGCGTTTGAAAATTCATTCTGATACGCACGCACTACTTTGTGAGTGGGTGTGTTCAGATAGGCAGAGTGCAATCCATTCCCATTAACTTCCCAACACAGCCAGTGCTAACGCTTCATTTCCCCAGTCAGAGAGCCCCGTGTGTGCTCTGGCATTCCGTTTTTGGTGGACTGTGACAGGACGGCAAGTTTGAGAAATGCTCTGAGATTTTGATGATCATTGTCTGGAATCGTAATTTTGATCCATAAATGATCATTCGTTCAGATCCTAGATGGGATTCATACTTCTAAAACCTTAAAAATGTATTACAGACAGAAGCATCCTCCTTCCAGGATAACCCAACAGCAATGGATGCCAAGCCAGCAACATGTCTCACTCCTATCTATGCAATGATATTTAAATGGCATAAGTCGATTGAATGTAGTAGTTTGCTTGTGATTTGAGGTGTGACTGTGAAAAGCAAATACATTTTTATACAGACATTTACAGTTTCTTCATCTTGACTCATGTTTGTGGTTGTAATTCAGCTAATTTAATCAATGTTTCCCCAAAAAGTGTGGTGAAGCCAGGTTGGAAGAAGAACGCATCTTGTGTGTAAAATCCTCAATGCATGAATGATGTTTGTTCTATGAAAGGCCCTCAGAGTCAAAGCTCAGGAACATTTCTTTGGAAGTCCTCATTGTTGTTGCTTACAGTTATGGCCAAGATTTTCATTTTCATAGAAATAGTAGTCCAACTTGTGGGATCTTGTAATCCCACAGATAATTAAATACAAGTTTACAACTTTACTGCAGAGCCTATCTGACCAAAGTGTGCCCGTTGGAGGACTTCAGAGATGCTCTGTGTACTGTTTTTAGCCCGCAGCGCAGGCTAAATCGAAAGTAGTCTGCGAGATGTGTGATCTACCAAGCCAAGCAGAGATAGAAGTTGTCCTTGGGAAGCTAACATAAACGAGATCATCTTTGGAGCTGGAGGAAGCAACTTGTAAAATCTTAATTAAAAGATTGTATCACACATAGTTTTGCATGTGGAAAATATGGAAATAATGGACTTAAAAGACAAGTTTTCACAGTTGGAGCAGAGAAATAATTTACCATGCAGAGAGTAGGCGGAATGAGAGAACTGCCAGGAGAGAATCTGCATTTTTTAAAAATCCACAGAGATGATCGCCTCAATACAGCAACTGCACAAACTTTTTCAGTGCACCCTGTCTCTTTACTGTCCTCATTATGACAAAAACAAATTAACACAATCAAAACAAATCACAACACATGCTGAGTTTCCCAAATATGCCTAATGGCGACTTCCCCTCACATCCTCTTAAAGAGTTCCAGCAAGCAGAATGAGAGCAGTGTTTCACCTCTGTTGTTGTTTTGTTATTTTGATGCATTTGTAAATTGATTTTTTAAAGCCTCAAAAGACACCAAGATAAAACAAATTGGCGATTGGATGACATGATGCTGGTTGGTACAGCCCTGCATATCATCACATGAAATCAGAAATATATAATTGGATTCTGAGTGCTTTGGGCTTCTTAGATCCCACGTGTGTGTCACAGCACACAGTTATCATAACAAGTACGACATCACAGGTTGTTATTCCTTTTTTCTTCGGGACTGCAATTTTCATTTTTTTGCTGGAAATGAGACATAGATTTAGACAACATGCCACTAACATATTTAATAGTTTAAAAAGATAATACAGATGAAATTCCATACTAATTGTAATTTATTTGGGATCTTATAGAATTATCTCTTTTACTTCTCAACATACTGTCACGCCACACTTTTGTTTAGCAAACTGTAAAATCTTTTTCTTCCTCCACTAGCGCCACCTTTCTTCTGTGACTCATCTTCAGCATCCTTATATTTTCAGCCACTTGCCTCGAAATACTTCACGCTTTCTCCTACCAATTATCCTCATTTTGAGAGAATGAATTTCATCAAGAATGGGTCCCCTGCTGAGGGATCAGCTGTGCGATGAGTGACAATCTCCCTAATTAACACCATCTCGGCATTTTACAAAGGGTCACCTATAAATGCCAGTTTCGTTCTGTTCTGTCAATAGTTGTGCTGGATCATCTCCAAAATCTTGGTATTTTGTTGGGAAAGAAATGGACCTGGGTTTTTATTATGTGATGTTTGTGTAGGAGTTCCATATTTGTTTGCATTATGTCACATCTATTGAATTTTTATGGGGGGGGTTTCTACTGTTTGTATTTTGGAAAAATTATGCCAATTTAGGGCCAGGGAAGTGGTGCTTATTTTAAAGAAGCAGCTTGCTTTTCCTGAGGAAACCTTTATTTTCAGCAAACTGCTGCGATGCAACTATAAAGTCAGCTTCTTCTTGGGGGCATCGTGAAATATTTGGTTCTGAAGTTATAATGAGGTAGTAGCTGCAAAACCTTGCACGCTAAAACAGACTGCAGAGGTTTGTCAATTACCCAATTGTATCCAACAAAGGGAAGAAATGGAAAATATCAAAGCAAAATGATCTAAAAAAAAAAAAACCTATGCATAAAAGTTGTAAACAGTCGAAAACTAAACAAGGGGGAAAAAAAAAACGAGAACATGTCAACTACACAATTAAAGGAACACAGTGATGAGTGCCAGAGAAATGGAATATTAACTGCTCAAGTTAAGAAGAAACATGGAATCAAGGACAATGGGACTACTTACGATACTGACCAGAATAAACAAATTCAAGATGGAATCTGGACACGACAAAGCAAACGGAACATTCACTAAAACTAGCAATGGTGGCAAGTAAGCAGTAGTCCAGCTTCTTCTTCTCCACTTCAGAGCCCAGTTTCAGGTGTGTTATACATTGGGGTGGGGAATATACAAAAAAAAAAAGAAGGCCACAGACTTCTGTGTGCTGCTACAGAATCGGCTCAAATGACAGGCTTGCTCACTTTTCAATCTACGAGAAGAAGAGCTGGGATTTAATTTGCCTATGTGCAAAATGGTAACCACACATCTCCAATAACGTTTGCTTCAAAAAGCTGCTTTCTACTTTCCTGCGTAATTTTCCTCCTGCACACACACACACACATGCATACTCTTGCTCTTCATCTGCCGAAGTGGTCTTTAATGAAGTGTGAAGAGCGCACTGCAACGACCAATCCCCCTCCTCCTCTTCCTTCCACTGTTTTCATCTTCCCTCATGTCACCCCAGGGAGCCTCAGCAAGAGTCGGACAGAGCGCCACACTGAGCATAAGACAGGAAGAAAAGTGATGGGAGGGTTAATGAGATAGAACAAGGTGTTTTTTTTCTCTCTTGCATCAACTTCTCAGGACCCCAACCCTCCTCAACCCATTCATTATCATACGATCACAGGGATGTTTTGAGATGGTCTCCCCCAGCTGATCGTAACATCAGGTTGCTCGCTGAGTTTGTGTGCATGTGCAGCTGAGTGTGTTGTGAAGCAGGTCAGACTTGATGTGCTCGGTGCCCCTCAGCTAAAAGCCGGCCCACTCTCACTCATAATAACGTACCGCAGAATTTGAATTTTCAGGGCAGAAACACCCCAGGTCACCAAATGTGTGTGGTGTTTGCATGCCTTCCAACATGGCTGACTCTCACTGCAATCATCAGCTGTGTATAATCAGGAGTATTATTATGTTTTATCATATCTGAATCAATTTCGTATCGTGCAAACTGGAGGTTGTGGCTCCAGGTACACGGTGTGATATCTGTGCTTCCCTTTAAATCCAGCCTTGTTTACTGTCAGAGCTCCTTCTCGCCGTGTCACGGTGAAGCAAATAATCTCAGCACACTTTGTGGGGAAAGGGATAATTAAAGTAATGAGGTTAATTCACGCAGCACTGAAGCTTGCCAAGCACAAGCAAATCCTTCTATTGCTTTTCTCCTTTCCATTTATTTTGCATTTGATCTGAATTTGTCATTAATGAGCTCTCAGAAACTGTTTCTCCTTCCACTTCTAAGGACCATATTTGTACTCTTGTCTTTATCCAACGCTAGCAACCCATGAATGCAGATGTGTCCAAGTGTGTGCATCAAAAACCTCCGCCTGTGTTGTTTTTTACACTTTCAGCATCAATCACAGCACCCTTCATTTAAAAAAAACAGGCCCTGGCGCTCTGCTTTTCCAAGTGCGTATAATGGAAAACCTACCTGCTGTTGCTTGCAGGGATTCATTAGCATTAGGAACCTCTGAGTGCATATCTTCTGTTACTAGGACAACTCGTCATTTTTCAAAGAGAAGATTTAGCTTTTTTTTTTCATTTTCCATCCATCCATCTTCTGAACTGCTTTGACCTCATGAGGCCCGCTGCTGTGCTGAGGCCTATTCCATCACTAGGCGGGGTACACTAAACTGGTGACCAGCCAATCGCAGGCAATTTAGAGTGCCCAATTATTAATGTTAATTTTTGGGAATGGGGGGAAAAACTGGAGCACCTGCAGGAAACCCATGCAAGCACTGGGAGAACATGCATAACTTCGTCACAGGAAGGCCGATGCCAGAATCGAACCCTGCACACAGTTCAGAAACTGTGAGGTAAACATGCAAAGCCGTGTTCCACTGTGCTGCTTTTAATCATTTATGTTTTAAAATGTTCCTATGCAGTTGGCCTGATACATGTTTTTTCATTTATTGTGAAATAAATTACAGTTGATTCAAGGAGGAGCTGTTGTACCATACATTCTTCCTTTTCTCTGTGTTGATTCAAATATTTGGTCTTTGAGTTATTAAAAGTCCTCTCTGCGTTTGTCTTTCTTGCAGCTCCTTTGACAGACAAGCCACCCAAAATTCTCTCCCCATCCGAAAGCCAGACCAGCATCATTGAGATGGCACAAGGTAAAGGTACACACTGCATGCTAGCACTGGTCCCTTGCTTGTGTCTTACTCACAGTGTATTTGCTCTTTCAATCCAATGGCATTATTTCAGATTTTTAGATTAGCGAATTCCAACATCCCATCTCCAAAATCAACTGTTCTATTTATAGTATGTTGTATACATGTTCTGCGGGAATTGTGTGTTTAGCAACGAGTGGGTAAATTGTATTTACACTCAATAGATCTAACATGCTCATGCACCACCAGGGTACCTTCTGTTTGCTCCAATGTAATCAATCCACAATTAATCTCAGTACCTCTTATTTATGAGGAACCATGGCAAGCTCGCGTTACTGCCTAAGACCACCATTTTCTCCCTGGAGTTCCTGGGAAAACTCCAGATCAAAGCCTTATTTGGAGCAAGCTGAGCCTTTGCAAAAGAGAAAATGGGTCATGTTTTCTTTGTTCGGGGGGGGGCATTTTTGGCATTACACTGAAATAAACTAGCACAGATCACTGTAGCATCAAATTAATGATAGATACAAATCTCTTTGAAATGTGTGTAATTCATATTGGTCCGATAAAGTGTTTTATAAAAGTTCCGCATGATCTATGTGAGGATTTCTGCAAAACTCAGAGGGACACGGATAAGTGGGAAATTTATTTTCACAGTCCGTTCACATTGGCACCAGATAGGCCAATACAGTGGTGTAATAAAACACATGCTGTATGCAACAGGTGGGACCAACTTGTAACTGGGCATCACCCACGGCACTAAATTGAATCTATATTGTTTTTTTTTTTTTAAGTCGTGTATGGAGAGAGCTGTAAAAATGAAAACACATTTTTGAACAAAGCTCATGGAAGCTGTTTAGATGCTTTATTTGCGTAACCTTTCCTTGAGATTATCAATGTCAGTGATGATCACACCATTATCCCAAGACATCCTCTTGGTTGATTGGAGCTACATTTTTCAATCCATACAGATTCTTATTGATTTGTCATGCCTTTTGTTGACACTATTCCGTGGTATGTTGCAGAAACATCAACACATGCAATCAATCATGGGTCAGATAAACAGCACAAAAATAGAGAGGTCAGCAAGCCATGGCGATCGCTGTCAACTCAACTTGAATGCTGTTCTGTTTCGGTTCCCCCAAAACAAAATATTTTCAGTTAAAGAAATAATCATTAATTATACTGGATTATACTGAAAATTGCACTCACGAAGAGCTAGTGGCTACTGGTGGCACACTGTAATTCTGTGTATATCATATATCTATATATATTATATATAGATATATGATATTATTGGTTTCATTGGGGCCCTACTTCATCCCCTTATTATTGTAAAGCATCAAGTGCTATCTACAAAAGATCCAGTGGACAATACTGAACAAGGTCAAAGGAAAATGAGGAAGCTTCAAGATATCTACAAAACTTCAAATGAAAATAAAGTTAATAGGAAAAAAATGTGTAAAATCATTTTCACAAGGCGGAAGGAGTCCTACTTACTCATGCCTTGTTTTACAGCAGATGGAAGTGAGTACCTGACAGCGAATAGGCCCAAATGGTTAATGTGCCTGTAATGTAGAGGTGTAAATTGTGTTCCTGTTAGAGGGAGGAAAAGGTTTCCATTATGAAGGGAAGCGCCTATCAGTGTTTTACAGAAGTGCTGCACAGACTGTGCTGACTGTACTGGAGCAAACTCATTTCTCCATTTATAGTAGGTGAAAACATTTATTGGCATTTACTGGTGACCACATTCTTACATTTTTGGAGTCAAATATAATAGAAGTATTGAGAATAGAGTATCAGACGGGCGGAAGGAAGGACGGATGGATGGATTGATGTCTCTTATTAAAGAGAAGGTTGGCTATAGGTCACTGATTGTTGATTTTTTTTTTCTTTTTTATGTTCATTTGTAAATTTACATTTTGGTTGACCGAGAGCACTGTAGTTGTTCCAAAACAAAATTAATCCTCAAAAATAGAATTTGCCAAATAATTTTGCACACAGTGTATTGCTTTCAAGCATTTTTGCTTTTTGTTTTGCTCTGACCTTTTGTAAGTCTCAACAGTTTTGACTGTCCTATATCCTGTAGTGAATTTCAGGCCTTGGGACCAGTCATCTTTTTTTTATATATTTTATTTGAATCGCTAACCAATGGCTGAAGTCTCAACCATCTGTTGTTGCTCAGGGCATTTCTGTGTCATTTTTCCCTCCTCATTTCGCCCAAGCATTTGGGTTCACTCCCCCACCTTTCCGCATCTATGCACTATGACCAGTAATACTCAACCAGGGTAGCATGACACCCAAAGGATATCATGCAAAAAAATGTCCAACTTCATTTAATTCGTTTGACAGTTGTTAATCACAAATATCGTTGTATATCTACATGTGCCAGTGATGTATAGTGACAGGCAGAACAATTAAATCCCCTTCCATTAGATGACAGAAGCTGCAATCAACCTGTGTATCCACCTCTTACCATTCATACAAAATAGTAAGTCATGTTATCTTATCTTTGTGTCCAATTAAACATATCTGAATTTTACACTGATTAAATGCAGATAAGATGATCATTATTTATTTTATTTCTTATGTAAAATGTGTGCCTTAAATCAATCACCCGAGACAGTATAGGGCCATATGGCCATTGCACTAAAAACATGTGAAAGTGCAAGAACATGTAGAATTGGCCCACTTTTACAGCTTCCACTCCTGTGGGATCATTTTTCATGGGACTTTGAGATTTTCTTTCTTTTGACCATTCATCCATAAAAAGAGCATTAGTGATGTCAGATGTTGGTTGCCTCCCACATCATCTCTGTTCTTTGGTCATTGTGTACTAGGGCTAAGTCTTAATGAAAACTTTTCAGTAAGACTTAGCTTATAGCTCTTTGACCTTGGTTAACACTTTTAACCAAGGTCAAAGAGCTACAATAAGCAGAAGCAGAGTAGTTAAGTGTATTATTTCAATACAATTGAGCATTTCATGAAAGCCATATAAAAAGCAGGCTGTGCCTGAACTGTGTTGCCAAACAGCTCAAGGCTGAGTTTTTCTTATCTTGCCTCTGTTGTGTTTGACCTCAGGTGTACAATAGCCTTGTTCTGCTTTGTTTACTTACACTGTGAAATTGATTAACAATGGGCATTAATTGCAGGCAATATTTGAGGACAAACACATTGTCTCTTGTCCAGGAGGGGAGCGTTCCGTAATAATAAACAGGGAAGGTGCTAACAATAATACAAAACAAACTGCAATGAAAGTGAATATCCATGCATTTATCACGCATAGTTATACAAACATCAACAACAAACAAACAAATCATTTGTGGCAACTAATGATTATTTTAGAATTAATTCATCTTTTTCAACTAGTGGATGGATTGGATTTTAAAGTGTTCGATTCCACCTCCGGCCCTCCCTGTGTGGAGTTTGCATGATCTTCCTGTGCCTGCATAGGTTTTCTCCGGGCACTCCGGTTTCCTCCGGGCACTCCGGTTTCCTCCCACATCCCAGAAACATGCATGGTAGGCTGATTGAGCACTCCAAATTGCCCCTAGGTGTGAGTGCGAGTGCGGATGGTTGTTCGTTTCTGTGTGCCCTGTGATTGGCTGGCAACCGGTTCAGGGTGTCCCCCGCTGACTGCTCAATGACTGCTGGGATGCTCATTTGAATATATTTCCTTATGCATTGCAGGACCAATACTGCCAAAATACATAAAGTGAAAATAATAATAATAATAGTATTAAAATGAGAATAATAACAATAATAATAAATGTTATTGAAAACTAAATTTGAAAATATATGGCAACAAAAACAACTACCAAATATGCATTCTACAAAATAAAAGGTAAAAAAATACAAAAATAATAATATGATTTTAAAAAGGATTTGAGTAGCATTGTCTTCACTGTATTTAAGCAAATGACACCCACATTAGAACCCTGTTTTATTCTGTTCTCCTTCCGAGGGAGAACGTGGGCCGATTCCTGACCTATTGGTGTACAGTCTTCCCACGCATGCACGGTATACACGCACACGCGCTTGTGCACAAAAGTGTGTCCTAAGTGAAGCCTTATCTTTGATGCACCCCCCTACATGAAAGCTCAGTGAGTTGTTGTTGTGTTGTGACTGGCTGGTTGCTGATAGATTGACCCGCGTGTCACACACTATCAGAACATGCACACTTTGTGCATCAGAAATAAAATTCATAGTGTCACTGCTACATCATCATGCAAACTGGAAGAGATAACTGTGTCGTTTTACGATAAGCTGAGGTGAATTTTTGTCCCTGTAATTATTTTTTTCCCATTCTGAACTAACTTACATATGTGTGCTGCTCTCATTAATTTAGGACACACCATAGCTGACAGCTGTAGGTGTTTTGGAGGGTTATTGTTGCAACATGCTCTGGGCTTGATTTTCTCTGAAGAGATAAAACCAAGTTTGTGCAGCCATCTGCATTATGAATACCAGCATTGTGTTTGGGTGACTTGAGAAGAGAGCTTCTCCTGAATTCAGGTTATTCATGTTTAATAATAGAACACCCAAAATGTGCAGCCACGCATGTCACTTGAGAAAAGACACGAGTTTGCATCAGTGTGTGTGTATGCGTGCAGATTCGTTTGGGCATCTGTCGATTTTTGCTTTCTGATGCGTTAGCTGTCAACAAGAAGGAGTGACAGAAGAGAGAAAAACACTTTTGCTTTACAGCAAGGCTTGTGATGATGCCCCCAAGCAGCCCCCCCACCCCCCAGTGACAGAGACCTTATTTCTGAGAAAGATGAGCCTGTAATCAGACTCCTACACTTCACACCCCTTCCATGAATTTGGTCTCCGGGTCATGGAGTCAACCAGGGCTGCCAATCACTTATCTCAGATTTTGTCTGATTCTGAAAAGGGGATGTGGATGGTGTCCATTTTGATCTATTTGATTGGCAGCTGATATTTTAGTACAGCCGTACTGCAGGCTGAGCCTTTAAACTCCTGCAACATCAGGACTGCAGCATTTTGGGAGCTTCGAAAATGTTTGCTGTATCCATCAAAAGATTTGCATTGCAAAGGGGAAATCTGAACAGCATAAAATGGTATCATCTAATTACAGTGTAATGCATCTAACTCTGTAACACTTCGAGGGGTTCAGTTTTTACTGTCTGTTGAGAGTAAGTTCATTCAAAATCCAACAATCAGATGTATTTGACATCCCACAGTAAAATGCGTTGTTATTTTTCTTTGGTACCCTTGCAAAGGATACACCAGCAATTCCATCCCATTAACTTTTTTTGTGGGACTACAAGAGATAATATATTTATTGAGCAAAGGCTAAAATCCAAATATACCAAATATACAACACAAATTACTGTGTTCTAACATGAATTTGTATTACTAGAATAATAGATTAGAGATGAAAGTAATTTTCATTCTGTTAAGTCATTGCATTACCACAGGCCCTTCTAACTAACTGAATGTTGTTCCAATATCTGTGCGGTGCCGTAATAAATTCATTTCTTAAGCTCACTGTTTTATGGCTTCAGGGTTGTGGCAATGCAGATCCTCTTTAAACAGTGAAAAAAATATTCATCAAATGGGTTTTGTTTATCACTGCTGTGTTATCAAAACCAGCTTCATGTTCGGTAGTTATTGAAACTTGAAATAAGAGCTTTAAAATGATATGGTGATGCAAGTATAGATGAGACCAGTATCTATGTTGTTGCTATGGTAACCTCAGGATCCATCGACAGTGCTGTCAAAAAGTGCTGTTTTTTTCTTCTTTTAATAATTTCTCTCACTTTAATCCATGGAATCATCAAACAAATGGAAATATAACACAAAAGCAGCATACATCAAGTATCATTTCTGAATGGTGTTTATGTTTTAATTCGGGATGGGGGCAGGGTACATTCAAAGCAACCTGGCCCTGTGTGGAAAAAGTATTTGGGTTGGGCCACCCTGAACGGCAACTACTGAAGTCAAGCGTCTTTTCTTAATAGGCAATGACTCATTCATATCTCTGTGGAGATATGTTACCCTTGCAAAATTGCTTTAATTCAGCAGCACTGAAGTGGCCTATTCAAGGTCATGCCATAGCATTTTAATTGGATTCAAGACTAGAGTTTGATGGCTAAAACTGATTTATTTATTCAGTTATTTATTTTAAGACAGCAGAAATTGACTTGCTGGTGTGTTTTGGATTATAGTCCATGTGTTGTTTTTTTTTAGTTTGCAAATCGTCTTGTCGTCGCAACATACTGGATTATTTGTCTTCGGGACTAAAGTGCACTTTATAGGTGTCATGATGATCAAGTTGGGTTTGTGACAAATGTGGTTTTTCAGATGAGATTTGTGTAGCAAAGCCCCCTGGGACCAGACCCGGTCTGGCAGAAATGAACAGCCACTTGGCCAGGTGGTTATCCATCAGTCGAGTCTCAACGGGCACACGTCTGGTTGCCTCCACTTCTACCTCTGTGGATACCTTGCTCGTGACTGAATTGGCTGCAGAAAAACACATTTTAGAGGGGCCATGAGCACGGCCATTAGCAAGGAAAGTAGGAAATATTGTTAGAACCAGCAAATCCCACGATTAGTACCACTGTCATTAGGCCTGGAGGCATCTATTCTAATTTGGCTTGATTTATTTAAACTTTGTGGCGAGGGAGGGAGATGAGTTGAAATAGATTGCACTTTGCAGACTCATATTCATCCCTCAGTCTGCAATTTTCATTTGCTGAGGATTAGTTAACCGCAAGTCTACTTTATTACAGTCTGCATATGACTCCTGTTAAAAGTGTGTGTCTTCTCGAAGATAAGTTAGTAATGATTCATTTTTGTTGTGTGTTATAGCAGATAAAAGTTGTAGTTGTCTAGCCAGTAAGGCCATTGATATTTTGTCAACAGTCCAGTGGTCCCTAACCTTTATTGCACCCCTGACCGGTTTTATGGTTCTTCCAAGTCAATATCCATCCATCCATCCATCCATCCATCCATCCATCCATCCATCCATCCATCCATCCATCCATCCATCCATCCATCCATCCATCCATCCATCCATCCATCCATCCATTATCAAATGATCCAAAATGCAAATCACCAATTAGATCATTGTACCTGTTGTAATTTGGGGGAGTCCTGCCTCTATTCAACCTGTGTGGGTTGCCATGATTTGGATGACTTAGAATCTACTTCTAGATATCTGTGCTTGTTGGTCCACACATTCATCAACATCTCCATGTGTATTGTCCAACATGTTAATGTAACACTTTGTTGCGTAGTGATCCATACAGTCGGACCAGTACATTTTGACATGCATGACGATTGTGAGGAAAGTGAATATGCATAGTAGGTAACTGACACATTGGGGTGCATCAACATGCATGCTGGGTTTCCTTTTCAACTCTTTAATTGATTTGTTGAGGTGGTGACTGTGGGGCTATCGTTAAATAACTCACCTCATTTTGTTTCTCTATGAGGCGCTTCTGTCCAAATGTATTTCTTTTATCCAGAAAGGCAGCTAGCATTTGATATTGTATGTCCTTGTCGTGGTGCATACATGCGCTTAAGGAGAAATGTTTGTAAAATTGTTTCTTGATGAACACGATTGATCTTCATACGGTATATGAATATAAAAATCCATACTATGTATGTTTGTTTTCCAACATTCTCCCCCCCAACTCATTAATCTCTTGGCTTTGCTTCCATAACTGTAATGTATTTTATTCTGGTACGATGCTGGGAGAATTCTTACCATCTACCATGGCGCGATGAGAGCACTCATCAATTTTATGAGGATGTTGAATAGCAGCAGCCTCCAGGGAAATTATTTCCCTCTCAGCAAATATTGTTTTAAATCGCCGGTGCTTACCTGTATTTGCCCCACATGTGTTGACTCAGGCAGCTATGGGTTGTGTTGTTTTTTCTTTTAAATAGGTTCTTTCTGCAACGCTGCAATTTTATGGGAATAAAGTTTGAGGATTGGGTCTGATCACGCTGATTTAATTATCTTCTGCTGTATCTCAGCTAAAAGCTTGGAGCTTTGGATGTGTAAAGGTGTAATGGATAGATAGTAATTATGTCTGAATTGTTCTGAGATCAGCCAACGCCCCAAAAGGCAAACAACAAAAAAAAAGACTAACTTCCTTAGCAGTGTGCTGTAAGATGATAGGACGCCGTATGACAGCATCTGATGTAATCTGATGTAAAATATCTGGGGTTTGCGTTATCAGAATAAGATTTGGACACCCTCACTCGAATAGCTGTTAGAGCGCTTTGCCTGGTGACAGGGTCAAATCCCAGATCTGACTGTCCATCTTTTCTTTTGTACCAAATGGCTTACCTTAAGAAGAATCTCACATTGCATTGCAGCCAACCGTAGAATCTGATTTGGTTATTGCACACGTTAGTGTTGCAATATCGTGATAAATATTCCTTGTGGCAAGCTCTGGATGGGTTAGCTTGCATGCGTCTTCTTGGAATGGGAGCTAGTTGCCAAGACTGTAGCTATACAACAGATAGTGTTTGTGTGTGGCTCCGTTTATAATAAAATATGAATTCTTAATGATTTAGACGCGGACTGGGTTGTTACAAACTTCAGACATGCATTCGACCCAAGCCATGTATCATTTTATAATCAATACTTTAACAAAAAAAGTAATCTGTTCACAAGGGGAGTGTTCCAAACAGGTCTTTCTTTCTTTCTTTCTTTCTTTCTTTCTTTCTTTCTTTCTTTCTTTCTTTCTTTCTTTCTTTCTTTCTTTCTTTCTTTCTTTCTTTCTTTCTTTCTTTCTTTCTTGTTGTGTATTGAAACGAAAATACGTTGAAAAGGAAATAGATTGATGGTCTGCATAAGTAACTCAATATCAATAGCAACCTAATAAGTCTTCAATTTGCTAGTAGAAAGCATTTTAGGCAGTTGAGTCCCAAATATCAAAGCTAAAAAAGGCTCTATGTGCAAGGATCAGTATAAAGTGCTTATTAATGAATTTTCCTTTGAGACATGGATGCTGCTTTGCA
Source organism: Syngnathus floridae (assembly GCF_059516105.1). Taxonomy (NCBI): domain Eukaryota; kingdom Metazoa; phylum Chordata; class Actinopteri; order Syngnathiformes; family Syngnathidae; genus Syngnathus; species Syngnathus floridae. The sequence continues at coordinate 9,639,792 of NC_142414.1, read as the reverse complement.
TATAAAAAGAAACTGACAGCAATCCCTTCCTCAGCATTAGGTGCCTTTGGAACCATTTTTCCATTGAAAATTCTCAATTTCATACATTACACTTGTTATGCTAGCCAGCATCTCTTCAATAGATGACCTAAGATGTTTGATAATCCGATAGGGGGTAATTTCCATCTTTAGGAGCAGGAAGGAGCTTTTTTCCCAAATGTTCCAGTTCAGCAAAATGTTAAATTAACGGGAAATAGAATACCTGAGCTTGCAAATCTGTCGAAGGATAAAAGTGCTGCCATTTGGGCATCTTTTATTGCAGTGTGTATGAACAATCACCCCCCCAAGTGGTATTCACACACGTCACCTTCAATAGGCACAAGCTTGATGACAGCAGAAACTGCCTCGAGCTAGACAGTTGCATACATTCAGTAGATCCTTTGGGTCCAGTGTTAAGCTGCTCAGTGTCATGAAGCACCATGAGCGCAAGTAGGGGAGCAGACGCCTGTGCCAGAGAAGGTCATAAGGTCTTCAGAGGTGTCCGGCATCAGTACTTTCGGTAATGCAGGGAGGCCTTCTGCCAGACCTTTGCACTTTGAGTAGGGAGCTTCACCCTGACAGCTGCTCAGAAAGTAACTATGCAAATTCCAGCAAAACATGCCAGCGAATCAATTGTTCTACTGTCATGATGGGATAGGAGGAATTAGTTAGTTCTTTAAAGGTGATTTTAAAGGTAAAAAGAAATAGGCTTGCAAAATGCTCACATTTGAATTTGGTGCCGTCCGTCCATCCATCCATCCATCCATCCATCCATCCATCCATCCATCCATCCATCCATCCATCCATCCATCCATCCATCCATCCATCCATCCATCCATCCATCCATCCATCCATCCATCCACCCATCCATCCATCCACCCATCCATCCATCCATGTGTGCGTGTGTGTGCGCATGTGGGTATGTGTGGCCTCAAAGGCCTTATCTGTATGCCACTGGTTACACATCATTGTTCCTAATGTGTTTTGCATTAATAGTGTCTGGTATTTACACAAGCAACATCACGGGGGAGACACGGTGCAGCTGATAGGTGACTCATTTGTGTTTGCCACCCATTATACTTGAGCTATGCATGATGATTTTATCGAAGGCAGGTTCATTTGTTGCCTGTATTAACTGCTTCATTAGTTCTTTCGTTGGAGATACGCCACTACTTGAGTTTTGCTTGTTTTTTACATGAGCCAAATACTGTGACAGTTTTCACTGACTTTTGCTTCAGAATAAGACGCCATAAAATTGAGAAATCAGTTGGACTATCTGTATGAAACATCTCACAATTAACTTTTTGCTGATGCTTATCTGGAAAACATAAAATGTGTTATTATTGAAATGGTTGCCTTTTTACCTGAATGCTCTACCATAAGTGGAAAGCAAGGATAAACATGCACAAAAATAGGGACGGGTACCGAAGACGGCACTTGGGTTGGTACTAACGAGCACCGATTTACGTCAAATCAAACTGTACCATTTGTCTGCTGTGAAGCATCTCTGTGTGACTGGGGCAAGTAGAAGAGCTGTCAATTTCCCATGGCACACTTGAACATACCCACGCCAGTGTAGTGACGTCACCCTTGCAGGCATTCACAAAAGCTCTTAGAAAATGTCCAAGTTTGAAAGCGAGCCAGATTTTTCCGGAGCCAAGTCAATGGCGGCTGGCAACATCCCAATCAATTGGTGCGGGCTAAAGGGAAGACACAGCTGGCTGCGTCGCTCACCTCCACCCAGCGCTGACACGATTGCCTTTTTGTATTACCATGCTTTCTATCCATTCAGTGAACTTGTCAATACTGGAACCTGGAGCTCTATAAACACAGCTTGTAATTAATATTTTTTCTTTTCCACACAAATCTGTATTGTGAGACATTCAAGAAGGTTGTCCACCAACTGCGTCATAGCCTCTACAATCTTGAAATTCATATTCAAATCAACAAAGATTGCAACACCACCGCCGCTTTTACTCTGTCTGTTGTTATATGAACTCATAGCCCTCCATGATTATATTAAATGGTTGTTTGAATGTGTTTAGATAATCCCTAATGCTATTAAAATTTGTATATAGACTTTGGCTATTCAAATGGATTATAGCTAGTTTATCCTTTCCCAAGATGTCCCGATTATACTGATCATTGCTGTGTGTTGTTTATGGTGGAGAAGAAGTTATTGCCTGGGTCAATGTCCTGTTCTATGTCCAGGGTGCTGTTTTCACTGCATTCAAACATTATTAGTTGGAGTTGTTCATGTTCCTGTGTCCAATGTATTACTTGTCCATTGTTGCTTGATGTAGGTTGAGTAGTGTCCCTGAGTATTATGTTTGCGCTTTGTGCAGCTACCTCCATTTAGTTCCAAGTCCAATCCAGTTTATTTTCTTTTGAGGATACTTATTCAAGCTTTTCCAGTTCCTCAATACTCCTCGCCATCAGTACCTTGGCCTCTCCTCTCGGCTGAGCTTGCATGTTGCACAAGCAACACAAAAAAAGTTCATAAAATTGGTACCATCAAGTAGTATTGATTTCCAGGTATTTCCAGGATTGTAACAAAACTGGTTCAAAGGTTACAGGTACCCATCTCTACACAAAATCACTCTTCATTATCAATCCTCTAACATTATTCACACCAGAGATGCCAGAAATTTACGATGTCACTGCTTTCCCGATTCCGCAGGAGAGTTGTGATATCTGAAGCGTAAAAATTGCAGACAGCTTCACTACTGTTAGAGCCAAAAATAATAGGTTTGTTAAGTTGTCCAGATCCTCCGCCAAAGCTTCATAAAATCACGATTTGTGGCACGGACGGAACTGGTATGAGCCTTGTCTGCCTTTCCAATAACTTTGACAGGTGTGGCACTTCATGATTTGACATAAAGATGTCTGCATCAATCTATTTAGGAATTACTAAGATATCGTTCTTGTGTCCTGAAAGATTTCCCAGAAACTGTCATCTGTGCCACGTTTGTGGTTAACCATCTTTCCATCAACCCATACTCACTCCCCCTCCAACTCAGCATCGGAACACAAAGCCGATGTTGATTGAATTGCGGGATGGCTATAAGCTGCAGCTCCTCTTCCTCCCACCTTGGTCTCCCACTCGACTTGGCACAGCTCCAGCTCATAATTCCTGAGAGTCGTTGGGCTTGCGGCTATTCCTTCAAGGCCCTGTTTATCTCCTTGTCCGATAAATCGTGAGCAGGTATGGGATGACCGCTTGTCTTCGTGGCAGTGGCAGTGATCAGAATGCAAGTTCTGTTCCCTGCCCCCATGTGCACATTTACCCACTGCAAATCAGCATTGGATCTACTTTGGCTGAGGCAAAGTCCATCTGAAATGTCAATGATGTGCTCCATCTGCACCATACAACTCACATTAAACAAACCCTATTGTGAAAACATTACTCTCAGATACCAAGCTGGCCTTTATTGATGTATTCTAATGAGCTGTTATCCTCCCCAACATGTTCATTGTAGGTTATACCTCATGATCATTTACATACTAAGCAGCAAAGTGCCTATGTGGATGCATGTATGAGAGAGATATGGACTGAGGTGCACGTGTGCTTTGTTGTGCTTGTTCCTCCCAAGAGCACTGCGTATTTGTGCAGATACGGGTTGTCATGTTGTAGGGCAGCAGGCGGGTGGCTTGGTAACAAAGCGGAGAGACTAGGGATGAGAACTCCCTCCTTAGGGCTCACAAGCAACACTTGACACTTAATCCAATGATGTTAACATTTAGCAAGCACAATAGATGCATTGCAAAAAAAAAGGCATAGCCTGTACAAGCTGGCAGAAAATTGCACATCTGGCTATTAAAAGCAACATGGAAAATGCTGCCAGCGTTTCCTTCCAAATCTCACCAGTAATTCCCCCATGAGCCCTGGCATTAGCACGTTACAGCCATCCACCCTCAAACACCAACTCCCATCAACTACCATCTCACTGAGACTCACAGCCAGCAGGCCTATCATGCTTCGTTGGTATGGCTTTGAACCAAGCATCACTCATGAGACTTTCACCACTTTTGCTAATTTTAATTGTCATAAATGATGACAACCTTAGCCCCTATTTGGGAGATTAGAAATTGTTGCTCAAACATGTCTTCTTGTGTTTGTCTGGACATGATCACAAAACTGTAATGATAACAGAAATTTTGCAATTTCTGCACATGATGGCTGAAAAGTATTGAAGTATAAAAATTATTGAAGCATGTGGTATGATTTGAAATGGTATGGACTGATATTTAATGACATGGAATGGCCAATGACCTGGTGTGTGTAAAAGACCTCAGCCGTCACACAATTACCACTTTGACATACACGTGCAATAACTTTAAAGGCAACGTTATGACGATGGCAATGGTTGCTTTGTGTAACTATGCCATAATCAACCCCAGTTTTATAACTGGCATAATTTTGACTTGCATATTGGATAATAAAATGCTCAAAAACACAATTCAATTGAATATCAATTTTACATTCCTCCTCTGACCTAATTGTTGCATAAGTAGACGAGGTATTTCGATATGTTACTTAGCACTGACAGCAATTGACATTTTCAACTTTTCACATCTACCCTGTCTGACAATCTTTTCAAAGAAGTTGAGAAGAGTTATCCAAACCCCCAGCCTGAGTGATTATGAGGCATGAGAAAAAATGACTCTCTTATTATCAATTGGCAATCACGCTTGCTCATTACCAGTTAATATTTGGGACTAATCCCGTGTCATAATTGGGTACAAATCTTCTTTTGTTTTCTTCAGGCGACACACTGCCTACGTGTGCTGTTTTACTCAATTTAATGTACTGCGCACACACACAGATAATTGGAATCACAAGCTTTACAAACTTGTTTGTTTGGTGATTGGGAAAACCATCATATCTGCCTCATGAAATCCTCACTAGGTTGATATCGGAGCAGTACTTAGTAATAAAGATTTATACTATATGGAATTGAATGTGTTACATGTGCTAAACAGTCATTTCTCCTCCGTTTTGTTCATGGTGGTGCTAAGCAATCATATTTTGGTACCGCAAAAAAAAAATCACTCCTGTTCACAGCATGTAATTAAATATTTTGTTTTAATTAAATGAATGGTAAGGGTGTTCAAGTGCTCAGCAATTCTGTAAACATGTTTCTGTATTATCACCAAACTCTGTGAGCATGTGAAGTGCCTCTGCGTGGCTTTATATTGTGCCCTGCATGTAATGTGGTGAAAAAGCCAGGCCAATCATCTTTTGAATTTTGATGATGAAGTGGAGGCCAAAAAGAGGTGACTGCAAAGCCCACAGCCAGACAGTCTGGCGAGTGCACTCTCAGACTGGTAGGGGGGAATCAGTGAAGAAACTGCACTGGATTACAGAGATGCCTGCCGTGATAATGTCAAACTTCAAATTAAACAGTTGTAGCAGGCTTCGTGTCGCCAACTTTTGACTGAAGCAAGGATGAACTGCACAGCAGTGCACAATTTCTTATGAAACCTGATAATGACATGTCAGACTTATTCAAGGCTGCTGCACGCAGACCGACACCGTCAACGCGACGAAATTTCGACCAGTGAAGAAAAATTATAGATGGCAACTTGCACCCAGCGATTAAGCACCATACACCATAACGCATGCTACAATTGAAAAACTGTCACCAGATATTTTAATGCCCCATATACAATACGTATACTCGACATATACATATATCGTCGCTGTCCGGCGGAAACCTCTATCTCTAAACATGGTCATTTTATTTTTCACAAATCGATACTAATGATCTGTTTCCGCTTTGCCTGTCATTTTTATGCAATGCAACCAATTTAAAGCGATGAAAATACCTTGAAAACAAATGAACACTGCCAAACACTCTTGAATGTCACTTATGTTTGAGACTTGTTACAATGTGGCATAATTAGTTCAGTTTTCTCATTATGCGAAGCTCTGTGGCGCCTAAGTCGGACAGGCCCGTGAGAGAGAGCATACGGAAGTGAAGAATAAAAAAAGTTGCAAAGAGCGGCTCAAGCCGAGGCACCAGCCTGGGATTTTCATTTGGAGAATACAACTGTGCAAGACTATAAGCAGCATAATCGTTGCATAGTTAACAACTGTTGGATGGAGTACCCATAATAGTGGCGCTTTTTCCGCTCATTTGGTCAACATCCTGTGTGTGTCACAGTTGCTCTTAAAATTTACAAATGCCATCCCCTGTTCCGCCATTGTGCTTGTTATTCACTTATTTATCTCTCTGTCATGGATTATTCAACAATGATTGAATATTTTCTTCCAGACAGCTCACTCCTAACAAAACGAACCATCGGAAATCAGTTTTATGACTGCCATATGTGAAAATGATGAACAGCGTCTGTCTCTGCTGGTATCTAGTAATTAACAGAAACTGTGCCAGATGATAATGAGATATGCTGCCTCAGTATGACTACAAGAGATTGACCATGCACAAGGCAATAGAAAATGTGATTGAAGAGGTGCAAGCTTTCATAAACAACACAGTGAAATTCTCTTTAGAGTATCAATTAAAATGGGACATCTGCCACAGCCGCCGCTGACAAGCGAGGTCTCCTCGCCATGGCAATTAGCTGCTCTAACCCTTCCATGTGTCAGGGATGGTCCTCCTCGACAACTCAGGGCCTTGTGGTGCTTTCAGAAATTTTTCTGTGATAGCGGGAAGCTCTGTTCTTTCAAGGATATTAGTCTAATGAAATTAAATGAGGCTAACTATAAACACCTTGATGCTCTGCACATTTCAGCATTGATCTAGCTTTAATATGGAGTCTACCTATATGTCGTGTAGATTCCCGATTTTTGAGTCACCCATATTGAAGGTGCCATAGTAGCTCCCACAATTACTGTGCTGTTCTTTGTGCAGTTTTTCTGCCTTTAATTGCTTCCTGCCTTGTCAAAAACACGAGGCAAGGAGCTACATGTGACCTCATTACTGCTGAGCTTCTAAAAAAATGAAATCTCACTTCTGAAGTGTTATTCCTATTCACTCAATGCCCCCCTTTTTTTCAGGGCCATCTTTCTACTTTGCTTCTGGTTTGATTGTTTAGATCTGATAGATGAACTGCAGTCCTGTACACCAAAGCCTAAATAATGCTATTGTTATTCTTAGTGATTCATTTTATGTTGCACATGTGATTAGTTTGTCCTGATTCTATCTTTGCCACATACAGTATAGCACGTATTGTACGAGCTGTGTAGACACCCTGTGGAGTGACAGCATGCTATCAAGTCACTGTCACATTCAAAAATCTTGTTCTATTACTTTACTTAACTTGTTCTTTTTATGGATGCTTTACTTACTGGCCCTTTAGAGCCCCCCGGTGGAGTTTTCAAGAAATAGCAACTTGTCCAAATATGTATGGAAAAGACTCAGACTCAGTTTTAAATGTATAGCCGTTGTATTTGTGTCTGGAGACACTCGGAAAAAAAAATCCCTTTGGTTACTCCCCAAACTTGTTTTTCAATTGTGTTTCAATTTATGAGGCAGAGTTGTTAAAATAAAGTCTTTATCATCTTCCAAGTAGCAAGTAGCCAATTATACACAATCGTTATCTACAATGTCACAGCCGCCTGAATCTTCACCACAGGGTCAAGGAGCCAAAATTTCTCACAAAGACTTGCTGAATCATCTTTTTTATACTGCTGGATGTTTGCCAAGCAGTGCTTCCCTGAGTATCCATGCACCAGCTTCTTTATGGAATGCCTGATCTCTTATTTATTTATTTATTTATTTGCTCTCATACATCAGGCCAGTATGTGGTATTGCATATGAACATGCCTTGTGGACATATTTTGCTTATTATCCATTTCCACTCATAGCACCTTTTAAGTATTCTGCATTAGAGGTCCGAGGCAGTGGCACAATATGTGTTCTCGTTCATCTCGGGGGTATTTGGTTGCGTTGAGGTCAAGCGAGCTCAACCAAGCTGTACATAGGGTTATGTGCTTTGTGTACTGAGCCACAGTTATACTAAAAATGTATTTCTTTCAGTGAGACTCCTGTTAATATTTGAACAGAAAACTGGAATAAGCTTATTTATAATTGAATTTCATATGAATAATATATGGCACAATATGTTTTGAATAACTACCTGACATACGTAGGTAATTCACACTTAGTGCCCAATTCAACAGGATGAATCACTTGGCTTCTTAATTGGAAAACTGCTAAATGAAACCCTGCACATTCAGGGGGATCGCAATAGACAGAAAACAAAACACAGCCAGCCTTCTTTAGGGAAACAACCCATGTGGAACCAGCACCAACAGAAGCAAAAATACTGCCTGTGCCTCAACAAAATATGAAAACAAAAATAAGTTCCAGAATCTTGTGATTCAACTCAACATCCTTTTTTGTTGGTTGATTGCCTTCAATTTAAAAACTGTATCAAATGCACTACTTTGTGTCTTCTTCATGAGGAGGGTGTACAATTCAGTACAGAATTTCTGAGTACTGATCTGAAAGATTCAATCATTCCAAATTCAAAAAGGTAATTGAAAAGTTAAGCTCCTTCACATTTCCCTGTGATTGGTGCATTGTTGTTTAAGCCACAAGAGTATGGAAAAAGCAAAAAAGTAGATGTCGTACCAGAAGACTGATATAGATGGAAGGGGGAATAGATGATTGCGTTCCATCAAAATCCCCTGTCACCTGAGGTAAATGGAAATTGAACTAAAAAGAGGATTCACAACAAGCCTGGACCAGTCTCAGCAAAAGGTGAGTTTGAGTCTGCTTTTGTCTGCCCCATGGGGAAAACTAAATGATGTTTCCACTGGAGGGGAACCTGATAATGGGATGGTCATCAAAAGCAGAATGGGAGTTAATTCGACTGTGTCAAATTGGAACTGAACGGGATTAATCGGGCAGTGCTGCATGTGTCACAGTGACTGTTCCGTCCTGAATGTGACGGATGATTACAGATTGAAGCAATCAACATATCTCCTGTTCCCTGTCGTCCCACAGGAAGTCCAGTCAACCTGACATGCAGAGCGTTCTTTGGGTACAGTGGTGATGTCAGCCCACTCATTTACTGGATGAAGGCGGAAAAGTTTATTGAAGATCTGGATGAGGAACGGGTACGAGAAAGTGACATCAAGTAAGTCCTTTCGCGGAAGGTGTGCATTAATTAAGATTGTAAAATGACAAGTGCAGCTTTCTCTGCTACGTGAGAGGGGTGACTGCATGTACACAGTTAAAAAAAAAAAACTATCTACGTTCACTTATTCATTAACAGTAATAACCGACAAAGGCAGAGAAAACAGATGAGGGGACATCATGCAAGCAACCGCAATAATAGACTCTCATTCTGACATTTTGTTAGTGAGAACAGCTTAATTGGAGATGTTTTCATGGATGACTCCCTCAAGCTCGTTTTCAACTGATAAAACAGTGAAGAGGGAAACATTGTAGTCGATGTGAAGTAGGAATTCACTATTGTGTACAAATGTTGCCTAATGAAAAGGTTAACTGTGAGCAGTATGACACGGCTGGGTGGAGGAGTTAGTGTCCTAGTCGGTGACCTGGCATTTGCAGACGACTATTCGCCTGTGACCATGCACTGCCTGGCTTGAAGCACAACTCTCTTGTCATGAACTAGGACCAATTAGAGTCTACAGAATTCAAGGTGGCAGCGTGATAGAGGTGAGCAACTCGCCAGGAAACAAGCCAGGAAAGCTGAAAATATGACCCCAGAGCAGGGATGTGCATACTTATTTCATTTTGAAATGGGCCAAGTTTTGGAGATAAAGTTCAATGTTTATGTAAAAATGGTTAAAAACATAATAGATCGACTTTTTTGAAAAAGTTTATCAATTAAAATAATGATAATACTTGATTCTTGTTTTATATTTTAACCTTTGGTTTTTGATACAATATTATTTTTAATCTATACTGTACAGTAGGCGGCACAGTGATTTCCTCAGAAAATAGAGGGAAATGTGGCTCTTTATATTCCCCTAGTAAAATCATCCATCCATCCATTTTTGGTCCCGCTTTTCCTCACGAGGGTGGCTGGGGTGCTAGACCCTATCTCAGCTAACTTCGGGCAGTAGGTAGGCGGGGGAGACCATGAACTGGTTGCCATCCAATGTACAAGTATCTGCTCCACTAACATTAAATAACAGGTGTAAACAGCTAGTGCAGAGTTTTGAAACAGTACAAAATATGACATTTCTCTTCAGCCTGATAGAAAACTCGAGTCTAAGACTTGTTATTCTCAGGTCACGATTTATTGATTTGAGGATGTGCACATATACCACATTCTCTCAACAAAGGTATTTTGGGGTGTTGAGGAAAATCCATATCTTATTAAAGACTCAATCCTCCATTTATGACTCTCTGACCCCCCGACAGTGTGGAGTTATTGTTTTTCAAAGGTGTTCCTTGTATTTTAGGATTGCTCCTGAGGAGCAATATTGCAAGTACAGTTTGAGGAAAAAAGGCATGCAAGTACACGACAACAGCTCATTTTCGGATGTACGAAGGCTCGTTCTGCAGCTTGTATGTTTACATTTCATCAGTGACGAAAACAAGATGCTGCTTTGGAATGCTTGTCACAGTGGAGAAAAAAAATACACTATCTCTAAATGTAGTAGAAAGCCTTTCTTGATTTCACCATCACGACTGTTGTGATGCACTTTGATCCTTCTATCATGCACAACCAGAACAGGTCTGTTGTTGATACATCTGTCATTCTTTATTTCACACAAAACACCAGAATATTTGCATTCGTTTGTCACAGCAGAGAATAACGTGTCTGCATTTGCTATGCCCAATGGGGAGAATAGCAAATCAAACATTGTATATACTGAAGCTGATTTTCAAAGGCCTTCATTTATCTAACCCTACATTTGGCTCTCTGCTCTGCTCCAGGACAGTACGTGAGCACTTGGGGGAGCAAGAGGTCTCCATTTCACTTACCATCGATTCCCTGGAGGAGAGCGACCTGGGAAACTACACTTGCATCGTAGAAAATGGCAACGGTCGGCGACAGGCAAATATCCAGATCGTCAAGAAAGGTAGAGTTTCTTTATGTTCTGGCGAACCCAGACCATGGATTCAAAAGCTTTGATTTAAAGTTGTTGCTTTTCTGGAGCTTTCGGGTGGTGAATACTAATGATGGGCAAACGAAGCTTCAAGACCATTCATGAGCCCATTGTTGTGTTTACTTAGATGGCACTCTCTGTTCACCGAAGAGCTGAATGACTTGCCATTTCTTAAAACCCTCACTTTAAACCAACATTGCAATGTAGCAAGAACAATACATTAGGACTGGTTACTTCTGGCAAGTGTGACAGTATTATTGATTGCCTGGTTATCAAATTCTCCTGATGAGGAAGTAAAGCAGAGGAGGAAGAAGTAATTTTGATGAAAGTCGAGGAAGGCTTAGGACAGAATCTCAAAACATCCCCTGTATATTTCATAAATAATACAAAGGTGACACATTGATTTTCAATATTACTGTTGAAAAATATTTCATGTCAACAAACCAGAGGACAACCAGCAGTAGGCCTAGCTGTGACTTGACGTTGTATTGGGTCTAAGAAAAAAAAGCAAAAGCATTTTTTCTCAGGCACAAAAGATAGTGAGTCTCGAACCTATTAGAGTCCTTTTTGTATCCAAAAGTAGAATAAGAGGCTTTTCATTCTTTGAGGAAGGAATGAAAAGCCACACCTCATCTCTCTAGGGATTTAGTGGTCCCAGAGTATACATACGCTCATGTCCACTTTCTCTCGTCCGAGAAGTGAATTTGTCCAGGAGGCTTCACAGGTGACAATGAGGAAAAGTACAGGTGGTGTTAGCAGATTTTGAAAGATGTTGCCAAGACAAATGGACACAACAATTCTGTGCCTGCAGCTGCATTGGGGATGGAGAGAGAGCAAGCCGATAGGATCTGAGCAGCCTGGAGCATCATTCCCCTTCCACAAACACTCACACACTGAAACACACGCAGGACTGATTTTCAATGCGAGTTAGTCAGAGCTGTTGTTTACCAGCATCGCTGGGTTTGTGATGTGTCGTGGGCCATGAGGCATTCAGATACCAGAGATCAGACTTGTTTTTACTCGAGGCTAAGCCCCAGTGCCAGCCATTGATCTTGTAGGCCCTAGACGAAATCTAGATTCTAGGGTGATCTTTCACTGAGCCTGCAAACTTTTTTTCAGCATGACAGTGCCAAATGGTAACATGGCCGGAGTGTGATTCATTTTCAGCCCAGAAGTTTCAAAGCTTACAATCTTTTAATGACCACGTAGAATTTTAGTCTCATTATCAAGGGTGTGTCTTAAAAAAAAAATCTAAATTTGCATATTGGTCGCCAACAGCCAATCAAAATGAGCAACATTTTACATACCGCAATTGATAGCACACTATATATTTAAACCATATGTGAAAAGCACAATGACGCTTATCCCTTCACAATTTATTCGCTACTTTTAACTTGGGTTTGTTCCTGTTTGTATTTTGAATACATGTGCTTTTTTATTTCATGAAAACAGGACCGTGAATGGTCTCCTTCACAAAAACAATGATTGTACTAAACTCTGGTTAAGCCATAACAGATCCTCAATAGATTTGTCTTCCTACATTTGCCCTCTCAGCTGAGCTCATGTACACAGTGGAACTGGCCGGCGGTCTGGGAGCCATCTTGATGCTGCTCATCTGCCTGGTGACACTGTACAAGTGTTACAGGATTGAGCTCATGCTTTTCTACAGGAACCACTTCGGCAGTGAGGATTTAGATGGAGGTAAGAGGATTTTTTTTCATAAGGCGACTCCCACACAGCACATGCATTTGTGTCCTCATTGCATCCAAACTATTTCTCAACGCAAACTTTGATTGTTGTTGCTGTCTAGAGGGTCCGTCAGCTTCAACACATTATCTTCAATGCCAACATTGATTTGATCAAGCACAGCTCTGCTGTGTTTTTGCCCTTTGCTCCCAGCACGTGATACTTTTTTCAGCTGACATTTCTCACTTGTGTAAGAAACAGAGCAGCAATAGCAGGGCATGGGTTTAGAAAAAGTGTGAAAAGCCGAGAAGTGACCACGCTGTCATAATTATCTGTCAATTGTAGTTGCAAAAAATTAACCTAACTGATTACAGCCTGAATGTTCACTTTGACTTGCTCCAGTTTCATAGACTTGTATAATCAATGTAAAAAAAAAAAAAAAAGACAGCACATATTACGCCTTCGCCTCAGCTGGCGCTCCGCGCTACAAGTTCAGCAGTTCAATCCGTAACCGCAGGCTCTGAGTGCGCTTGCATATACAGCACCCCCACACGCCTGAACTTATCCATCTCTAATACAGCGAGCGCCAACACTGCACTGTGTCCTATATAGTTCCTCAACAGCGTCAACTCCTGAAGATGCACAGTTGTTATGTAGCAGGTACTTGAAACTGACATATACACTCTTTCTATTTGTAAAGCTAACTTGTTCTTAAATGTCAGAATGAAAGAATAGCGGTTGGATTTTCATTGGTTTGTCTCTACCCCAGCAAGTAGCAATGGAAGAAGCTTGAACAGTCAAATGCACCAGTTTAAAATTCAAGTTTTAGGCCCAAATTCACTCAAGGATTGCGTCACTTTTGCAGGGCACTCACATGTAAAAATGGAGCAACCAGATAGCATCTCATCCACAAAGCATGCGGCAATGTTGAAATGCGTGACGAACAACGATGTCAGGCAGAATGCGTCTCGGTGTGCTGATAGAATTTGCGTCTATTTAAATGAGGTCACTGGTGTTGAAATTGCTCACCTCTATGCAAATGAGCCTCATTAATAAACGTCCAACACAACGCCTTCAGAAAGCTGGTGTAAAATTGCTGCTACTCAGTGGAAGCCTCTTAGCAAGGATACGTGTTACCAGAGCATTACCCGCTATCAAGAACTACAGTTACACAACACAGTGAAGCTATGACAGAATTAGAGTCAGCCTTTTCCCCACACGAAGATTAAGTCCTGTTTAGTCCAAACACCGTCCCACCATAACTGATGATCAAGTGTGCTCGAGTCTGGCTATCAGCAGCTTATTTGTTTATATTTCAATATATTATTAGTGTAAAAGTTTAATATAATCATTTTGAACGCAAAAGAAAAAAAAGATTTGGAATGATCTAATGATCAGGTGTGTGCTCGTTTTTGAAGGGTGGTTTTTTTGTGTTTATGGAGCTTGTATTTTTCAGTGATGTAGGGAGAGATGTATGACAAAAGTCCCTGACCGATTTCTATGTGCGTATGCGCCGACAGATAACAAAGATTACGACGCCTACCTGTCCTACACAAAAGTAGACCCCGACCAGTGGAGTCAGGAAACTCGAGAGGAGGAGCGCTTTGCCCTGGAGATCCTGCCTGACGTGCTGGAGAAGCATTATGGGTATAAACTCTTCATTCCAGACAGGGACTTGATCCCCACAGGAAGTAAGCTCTCCCTCTGTCACATTGCGTCACGTGTTGTGTGGCATGCTGATGTCTGCACACTGGTATCGTGGCGTGCTCTTTTGATGCTGTGCTGTATCAAAAGTTGTCCCAGTAAAGTGTTCTGTCAGACATGAGCTCAAATGGGTTGAGACCATGGAGGGCTCCTGGACTCAAAGGGATTCAAACATACATTAGTTATTAATTTGAAAAGTCTTCCAAAATGTAGCTATATAGGAGATACGTAGAAAATTGTATTTTTGTTTTTTTTCTTCCTGATTTCAGAGCAACATTTCTACCAAAGGATTTGCTCGAACTCCGAATTGTATGACAGCTTATTAAAAATGCTTGGGCAAATTTTAGCATAGCAACACAAGTAGCAGGAAGCCGCGACTCAACTGATCCCGTCCATGGTCCCGAGCCACATTTTACTTACAGCATGCTGCGCAGTACACAAGCTCTTGGTGCATGTGCATGCTGTGAAATTTTCCTCCGGAAGACCCTCATCAGTCCATGATGACCTCACGTGCCACCACCTCCATTTCCAGCTCATTTCTGATGACCTCATCATGTCGACCGACGACTTGGATGGCATCATCATTACACTTGCATCCTTCTGTTGTTGCACGCGCAGCACCATCTCTAATTTTGCTGGTTCAAGGCCAGAAATTCCGACTCTGAATATGTCCTCAGTATGAAGTGGCCCTAATATGGGAAAAGTGGCATATAAATGCAAGGAGTTCGCAAACTTTGTGTTTTGCAATGTTGGATTTATACCATTACAGTATTCCCGCAGCTATAGGGGAATTTTACCCATTTGCTGATATTTTTCCAGAACCTATCCACTAATACCTATTAATAGAAAATATGCCTCTGTGCTGCCTTAATATAAAACCGTTTTTTTTTTTTTTTAGACATGGGTTTGGTGACCTCTTGTGGTTTCTTCGTGCTAAGTGATGAGACTGAAGCGATTCATCTCATTTTTATATGTAAATATGGAGCTAAGTTTAGGAGAGGAAATTTTGAGAGAGAGGTTGCTGCATATATCTGCTCTCTGGGTTCATTTTATGGTTTGTTTGTTTTTAGAAAAATATTATCTGTCATCTGTTATACTAGCTAATGTAAGATGACTTTGAATTGACATTAAATCATTTGGGGATAATACTCTGTGGCATATTTTAGATTTAAACAGCTAGTCTAGAGAATTTTATATCTTAATAAAGGCAACACAATTTGTCACGGTTCACTATTATTTACGGCAGAGCTCCATTTTTCTTCAGTTTCAATTAGATCCTCTTCACTTTTCAAACTCGCCATGTTGACGACGCTCCTCGCGCTTCATCTTCAGAATTGCTGTAGTTACTGGAATCACTTGAGATAAGTAACGGGTACACCAGATTATTTTCGGTATGCTAGCGTACTTGACACTCTTCTGCTTTTCTATGCTACGCATCCCATATTGAATCAGAATGGAACCGCTTAATGCCATACCATCGGTTGCGGGCAGAAAACGTCCCTACATTCACGGAGTTGCTTGTGTTGACTGCAAATCTATTCATTGCCCTTTCAATGTTGAATATTTATGTTTAGGTTTCACCAGTGATCATTTCCAGGATGACACCAGACTACTTAGAGGTACTTTTTTTCTCTTGGGGGTCAACACAGGAAGATGACGTATGTACATCAAGTACATGCACAATAAAAACTAATCCAACTTTTTTCACTGAGACTGTTTTAGTGCAATCAACTTGGTCCCCTGGGTCTATTTTGAGAGAACTAACTTGCTTTACTCCATTTTGTTCCATTGCACTTCAATTTCTCTCTAAGGAAGCCAATTCAACAACATATAATGACATATATCTGCTCTCTGGGTAGATTCAACAACATATAATGACAACACTCGGTTCTGACTAGTTAATATGCTTTTAAGCAAATAATGATTTGCATGAGTTTGCAACAAAGGCTAATTTTGCTTTTATAATAAAGAATAAATAAAGGGTTAATTGCACACTAAAACCACTTTCTCACTCCGACCTGAGATCTTGCGGCCCTCTGCACTCTTTAGTACTAGTGATGTGCATTCCAGTTCTTAAGTGAACTGAATCTTTAGAATCGATTCACTCAAAATATTTGTTCAAAAGAACCTTTTTGAGTGAACCGATTCTTAAGAGTCGGTTCACTAGAGAACTGGAATGCACATGACTAGTACAAAAGAGTGCAGACGGCCTGTCACTGCCAGGTCGAAATAGCTGACTGGTTAGTGACGCGGGCTCTGTATCGATAATAACTTGGTTCAATCCCTGGTGTGAGCCTATACCTAAATGTGCTTTCATATCTTTTGAGTAAACCGATTCTAAAGATTCGGTTCACTTCAGAGAACTGGAATGGACATGACTAGTACAGATGGCCAAGGGCTGCCAGGTTGTAATGGCTGACTGGTTAGTGACACGGGCTCTGAATCGGTAAGAAGTTGGGTTGGTCCCAAGTGCGAGCATATACATGCATGTACTTTCAGATCTTTTGAGTGAACCGATTCTAAAGATGCGGTTCATATGAGAACTGGAATGCACATGACTAGTACAAAAGAGTGCAGACAGCCAAGTGGTACCAGATCGAAATAGCTGACTGGTCAGTGACATGGGCTCTGGATTGGTAAGAGCCTGGTTCGATCCCAGGTGTGAGCATAAATGTGCTTTCAGATCTTTTGAGTGAACCGATTCTAAAGATTCAGCTCACTTCAAAGAACTGGAATGCACATAACTAGTACAAAAGAGTGCAGACGGCCATGGGGTACCAGATCGAAATAGCTAACTGGTTAGTGACATGGGCTCTGGATTGGTAAGAACCTGGTTTGATCCCAGGTGTGAGCATATACGACCTAAATGTGCTTTCATATCTTTTGAGTGAACCGATTCTCAAGATTCCGTGCACTTAACTGGAATGCATATGACTAGTACAAAAGAGTGCAGACAGCCAAGGGTTGCCAGGTCAAAATAGCCGACTGGCTAGTGACACGGGCTCTTGATTGGTAAGCACTTGTTTTGATCCCAGGTGTGACCATATACTTGCATGTGATTTTAAATCTTTTGAGTCAACCGATTCTAAACATCCGGTTCACTGAAGAACTGGAATGCACATGACTAGTACAAAAGAGTACAGACGGCCAAGGGGTACCAGCTCGAAATAGCTGATTGGTTAGTGACATGGGCTCTGGATTGGTAAGAGCCTTGTTCGATCCCAGGTGTGAGCATATACCCAAATGTGCTTTTAGACCCTCGTTTAGCGCACCTGCGTGAAAACTTTTTGGTCACTTTCACATTCTGCAGGAGCTAAAACTTTTCACGCAGTGCACTTAAGGAGGGAATCTTGGAAAACGTTGGAACGCAGCCCCGAGGACTAGAGCTTGACACCTGTGACCTTTGACCATGATATTTCCCTAATAAAGTGGCCTGTTATTAGGTACACTTGAAAATGGCGGTGTACCTAATGGAGTGTCCGTGTGATTTCCTCGTTTAGGTAGTATAGGCTCACACCTGGGATCGAACCAGGCTCTTACCAATCCAGAGCCCATGTCACTAACCAGTCAGCTATTTCGATCTGGTACCCCTTGGCCGTCTGCACTCTTTTGTACTAGTCATGTGCATTCCAGTTCTTTTAAGTGAACCAGATCTTTAGAATCGGTCCACTCAAAAGATCTAAAAGCACATGTAGGTAATATGGTCACACCTGGGATCAAACCAAGTTCTTACCGATCAAGAGCCCGTGTCACTAACCAGTCGGCTATTTTGACTTACCCAATAAATCAGAACCTTGCAAGTTGATAGCAAGAAACACTGTCGACCATGCATCTGTAAAGGCCTAAAAAAAAAAACATATACACAACAAAGAGATGGATTACGAGTTTTGAAATCTGCTTGAATATTTTCTTTAATTATTGTTCAATTTACTGAAAAAAAGGGTTGAACATTTCTTACAAAATCTCAATTATTTATTACACATGCAAATGAAAAATAATGGTACAGATTTTAGCAAGAATGAAGGGAGTTGGCATGATTTGATCTTGCGGGTCATATAGAATGACATGGCGGGCCAGATTTGGTCCCTGGGCCTTGAGTTTGATACCAATGGCCTTAAGGGTGGCGCTCGACACACTTGCGGAGAACCGTTACACAAAATGTCTTTGTATTTCACCCCTCTCGAAACAAAGCTTGTCTTCCTCTAATACGATCCAAGAAGAAAACAATGGATGTTGTCCTTTTGCTGTGCCGTGTTTATTTTATCTGTTAAGCTCATTAAATTCTGTGTAACTGTCACACTGCCGACATGTCACTTAATGGCTGATGCAGCTATACTGGATCACATCTTACAACATAAAAATGCAAATTATACAAGGGTTTATTGTTCCAAGATGAACCAGACTTTACATGCATTATGTTTTTAGATAGAGGTGTCCCTGTTGGCGAACTCGTCTTAGTGTTTTAGGTTTATTGTCAGGCAAGCAATTGAGCCCCTCAGCCCTGTGCTTGTTTTGGATGTGTAATTCTGTGTGACAATCCCTTCAAACTGGATGTGAACAAAAGGTTTTTTATCCACGTTCCCAAAAGCTCATTTAAAATGAAAGCAGCTCAGGTAGTTAGCATGCCAGCAAAAAAATGAATCATGCAAATAGTATTTCCAAAGCAGCTCTGGCTGACAGAAAGTGATTGTGTCTGTTGTTTGTGTGTGATTGTAGCTTACATCGAGGATGTTGCCCGCTGTGTGGACCAGAGCAAGCGCCTCATCATCGTTTTGACGCCCAGCTATGTGGTGCGGAGGGGGTGGAGCATCTTTGAGCTGGAGACGCGTCTGCGCAATATGCTGGTGACGGGCGAGATCAAGGTCATACTCATCGAGTGTGCTGAGCTGCGTGGCATCATGAATTACCAGGAAGTAGAGGCCCTCAAACACACCATTAAAACGTTGACAGTCATCAAATGGCGCGGCTCGCCCAGCAACAAGTTGGACTCCAAGTTCTGGAAGCAGCTGATCTTCGAGATGCCCTTCAAGCGCACTGAGTCCCTTAGCATCTCACGCGAGCAAGTACTGGATGTGAGTGAGCAAGGTCCCTTTGGCGAGCTCCAGGCGGTATCGGCGATGTCCATGGCGGCTGCCACCTCCACCGCCATGGCAACAGCGCACCCGGACTTTCGCTCCAACTTTCACAACTCGTACCACACCCAGATGAGACAGAAACATTACTACCGCGGTTATGACTATGAGCTGCCACCAGGGGGAACTCTTCCACACCTGTCGTCTGGCCGAAACCAACATACATACTGCAACATCCCCATGACACTCCTGAATGGACAGCGACCGCAGTCCAAGTCGCCGCGGCAACAGAGTTTAGAAGAAGGACACGGAAACAATGCCTTGCTACCGCTTCTGCCCCGAGAGACTAGTATATCAAGCGTCATCTGGTGACACACACCCATCCCTCATTGCAACACGGGACACACTAATCCAGGAGACAGGGTTGGATTGGTTTTTGCAATTTGTGGGCCATTTGTTCTTTCCATTTTCAAAATCAAAATACAAAAAAAAAATTGTGTCATTGATTTTTTTGTTCAGTTTTTTTCCAAACATAAAGTAAAGTCAATTTTATTTATACAGCTCTTAATCACAAACATGTCTTAAAGGGCTTCACATGGCCACAATTGACAATTATTCTCGACATCCCCTAATGTTAACTCCAAGGAGGGCAAGGGAAAACTCACAAAACCTTAACTGGGGAAAAATGACAAAACCTTGAGAAGGGACCCCAGATGGGAGGATTGTCCTTCCAGGATGACCAGACTGCAATGGATGCAGAGTTGGCAGCATTGAACACACAATATAAAACAATTTAAAACAAAAAACTAGACGAAAATATGCCAGATTTCAATTTTCCCATTATGATTCACAATAAATTGCGGTAATGTACGTATTAGGCCTTATGGCTCTTTTGTCATCCATTTGCCCTCTTTGATAATGCAGTGTTAATGGGTGAACAAACAAGCCATGTTTGCCGTTTGCTGAAAAATCACTATTGGAGGTATACAAGGTTTTGGCCCAACGCCAGCAATATGAAAATAATCAGGCACTCCTTTTGCTTTTGATTTCCAGTTACCAACTGGAAGGGGAAAGAACAAATGATGCACGGATTGTTTTGTCACACTGAACAACAATTAAAAAAAAAAAAAAAAGAAAGAGCAAGTGTTTTGCGCTATGCCTGTAAAAACCATCATGTAACTTAAGCCAACACCGGTTAATATGGCTGGGAAAATGCTGAAATACAGGGTCATGTACATAGTGTTTGTATTTCTTTGTAGCATTTCTTTTTTAATGATATTCTGTGTCACCGTTTGGGACTTTTTGTGTTTGTTTGTTTTCTGAAGCTTGTGAAATGCATCACACATCGATAATGGGGGGGGGGGGGGGGGGGATTAACGGTGGTGGGAGGGAACTCCGGGAGCAAAGTCTCAGCTGCTCCAACCACTGTAAAGGACACAAACTCAGGAGTCACCAATCCCAATAATGGATGGCAGTGGTACCAGAGAAATACGGTGCTATAGCCTTACATTGCTGTTTTCTTTGAGATAACAACAGACTTATTTACCCTAACAAATGATTCTATCACAGAAAAGTTTAATTGTGTATTATTTTATGAAAAGAGTCTATTTTTGTAATTGTGTGACAGAAGGACTTTAAGAGTAGAGCAGAGTTTTGTAATGCAGTGGGTATAGCTCGCCCCCTCTGATGGGTTATTCACTGTCTTTTATAAAAAAAAAAGAAAAAAAAGAAGCTTATTACTGTTCAAAAGTCTTGGGCCACATCATGTGTTGTTTTAGGAGCCGATGTCCCTCAAAAAGGGCATATTTCTGCCAGTGCCAAACAAAAGTCATTTATTTGTAATTGCTGGAGGCAATCAGGGCACTGTATTGATTCAAACATTGAAAATAGAATGTTGTATCTGCACTTTTGTCCAGATTCTCACCCCAAAAAAATTATTGGCCCCGTATTACCCATCAGAAAAGTGTCACGACTTTTAAAGAAGGCCATTAGAACAACAAAGCTAGTGAAGGCCCAAGACGTTTGCACATTATGTACATTTTCATCATTCAAAAGGCCAGTTGTGACACTGTGGCAGCATCTCGAGGTAACAATGCCACTGGAGATGGAGAGACGGAGGAAAGGAGAAGCCACATCATCACGCAAAGCATTTGCTTCATGCGGTTCCTCCAGTCGGACCAGGGCTAAGCCATCATATGACTGCTCTGCTGTCTGGGCACCATTCCATTTTGCCAGCAGGACAGATGTCACTTATTACAGTAGTGCAAACATTAGGGCTTTGGCCTCCAAACTCAGGATGATGTTGTGTGTTCTCTGTAGATGTTTTCTGTGTGGAAAAGTGGGAATGCACTTGTGTTATGACTGCAACTTTTCTTTCTTATTACCCATAGCAACATGAGCGTAAATGAAACTAGTAGACTCGAGCACAGGAGGTGTCGCCATAATGAATAAATACACCTACAGGATGTGGTGATGGAACAAAATGTTGAGTGTGTTCCGCGTTTGCGAATATAACATATATTTACTAAAGACTTTCTATAAGATTTAGGAATGAATCTGTGGAAATCAATTGATGGGTTGAGATTTAAGCGCTAGGCAACAGACATACCAGAATACAAGGGGCCTTGCGCAAACTATTTCCACAAAACTGAAGGTGTAGAATGATCAAAAATGTTCTGGTAATATTAATTATTAAGAATGAAAAAAAAAATACATGGGACATAGAGCTAAGGATGTCAAAAAATAAAACTCAAATACTTTTTTTTTTTTACTATGCCTATTGATTTCAAGGTACCTTGAAGTTAAAGTCATGAGATTTGAGAGGATTCATTCTGGAGTATGTTTATTTTTTAAAGGCAAATATGAAGCGCTGAAACAGACGAAAGTATATGAAATTAAAAGGAAATGACCACATCACATGTTTCTTTCACTCCCAAGGCTTATTACTGGTCTGTCGACTAAACAAAATGCTCACTAACTCATTAGACCAGTAAGGTACAAACTTAAACACTCTTGACTTGACTTGACTTGATTTGACTTGACTTGACTGTTTCTTGTTAAACTACGATTCGAGCGTATCTGAAAGCACCCGTGTCTGACTTTTAACTGCGTGTGTGTGTATGTGTGTGTGTGTGTATGTGTGTGTGTGTGTGTGTGTGGGTGGGTGCGTGCGTGCCTCCACATTGTAAAAATACAAAGATTAAGTTTTCGATGAAGACAATCGAGCCATAATATTCCCCCAAGGGCATCACAACAACACAGTCGTTGTTCAGGAGGCGCTTTAAAGTCCCATTGCACCAATATACATATGTTTTAAGTGGACTCCCATTTTTATATTACGGTGAATATTTGTGGTGACAATGGCTGTGATGATGATGATGATGATGAGTAAAAAATATATAGCACAGAATTAATTGCGGGCACTTTCACTACAATAGAGAGATAATGGTCTCCTGTTTCTGGATTATTTTCTATCATGTATCTGTAATGTACATGAAGAGAGATAATGATATTAATAAAATACATTTGAAGTCACAGTCTGAGTCACATGTGCGTATGTGATGCTTATGGTCATTTTTTACCCCAAGTATGGAAACGTGCAATAACTTAAAAACTACAACAATTACATACTAACTCGAATAGTCTCATGATAAAGACAACCTATTTAAGGAACACGTGGAATTAAAAGTTCCCACATTATTTTTACCTATGCTGCAACAATTTTCTTCATGAGTGTGGTTAATAATTGTGGAAATTTGCAGGGAGAGTATTACAGTACACCATATCAAGGATGGGCAAAAGGCAGTATTTTTTAATTGAACTTTTGTTTTAATTTATTTTTGTCAAACTCCCAAAATTCTTAAAAACACAAACACACACACACTTCCACAGACAGACTGACACACACAGAGACAGATGAACATTCAATATGCAGGGTAAAATGGGGCGGGGAGGGGGGGACATACCCCAGATGAAAATGTGGAAAATTCCAAATGTGAAATTAATCTCATATAAATAATATTATAAAACAAAAAAAGGAAAAATCTGAGACATGCAATTCAATTGTGAGTGTCTTGATTTTGATGAGGAGAAAATCTTAAAATGTTCTCTTCCACTTAATGTTGGCTTCTTGTCCGGCAGTTTAATGCCATCCTTCAATTTTATTGTGAGTGCCCTTCAAACTGGGGGAAAAAAAAATATCATGCTATGTGGTTATGTTGTTTGATTTTAACCCTTTATTGTTGGGATATGATAGTGGATTTTCTATATATGCTTGTTTTTTTTTTTTTTATCATAACCAATATGAATTAAGGGCACGTATTTTGATCATATATTGCATTTTTGTCATACATCTGGTTAGGACGTGGGTGGTAGAAAGTGGCTCTACAATATTATATGATTATACGATGAAAAATTGGGACCGTCCTCCAGCAATTAAGTTGCCCATCCCCGCACTATAGCGTCTTCAGAAGCTACGCTGTCGCCATCTCCTGGCCACTGTGAGAAATGTTGTCGGTGGCAAGCCAATGCGCGTGCGCACGTGTGTATAGGAGTCGTGGTTTATGACTTATTTTGTTTTTTTTACATTTAATTTCTTTATCAAAGTAGTTTTAAAAATTTTTTTACGTTATTCTGTGGGTCTTAAACTAGTTTTTTTTCAGTTCTAGTAAATGTTGCAGAAACAACTCATCAAAAATAATGTGTTGTCTTGCATGGACAAATGTTGCAATTGCATGTTGAGGGCCATCATTTAATTATCTGCAAATGCCAAATATAACGCCCATAACTGTAAAATGAAATGTCTTTCACAGGCAAGATTCGTCGCCCACAATATTGTGCAATACCCCCAGAAGCCTGGCAGGATTTCCCCCCTCCGGCAAAAGAAATTACATTTTGATCATTCACACAGAAATGTCATTGTACTCATTTCATCCACACCAAAATGTCATTGTACTCATTTCTATCGCTGCATCAACATGGAGACCAAAACAGCCAAACCACAAGGAAGTCAAGTCACTTTGCTTTCACACATTCAATTCAAGATACTGTATTTTTTTTCTTTACAAAATGAAATAACAAAAAAAACAAAAAAAACATGTCATACACAAGAGCTGCTTTGGACATTTACAGAAGTCATTTACACACGAGTTCAAATGAGAATGAAACACTTGAAGAGGCACAAAAGCAACTGTACTCTCAAAAATAATCATGACGATGTCACTTATGTGACAGGAAAGCATTGTGCTACTTCTGGTCAAGCGTTAACATTATGTTAAACACTGAGCATCTTTTCAACATTATTAAACATTGGCTCTCTGTAGTTCACGCAAATGACATACTCACCATTGAAACATTTACACATAAAATGTTGACTTGTTTACTCACCCTCAAAACAAGAATACTTGTCTTATTATTATTTTTTTTATAAACAACTGCTCAGTTCCAAAACACATCTTTCTGTTTGATACTGTATGTTCAACCTATGTAAAGTTCGACTCTCTTCTAGTACAGGCATGACTCCTTTAACACAAATAGTAACAACAGTAGTGAAGAGGGGGAAAAATGGCCCTGGTGGTCTGCCCGAGAGAAACTGGGGGTGTGCATAGATGTTACAAACCTCTTCCCCACGCCTCTTTTAAGGCAGGTCACTTGAACTTTCTCTCATCTTTTTGTTGTCCACTTGAGTGCTAGACGTACCTGCAGGATCACATCTGGTGCGGCGTACAAGGAAGATCAGACCACACCGACAATATGATCTTCATTGTCCTTTTTGTGCAAATTCTGATGTAAACAAAGACGATCGTTGAGGAGGACACGCTACGGGGGTACGAGAGTTGAGTTGACAAAACGTGTTCCTTTGACAAAATAGTGGAATAAATAAGAGGCTGGGAGAATGAAACTGCCAAGTTTCCTGTGCTTTTTGTTGGGTTTAGAGTCCTGCGATTTACTTGTGCACACTGTGGCAGCTTCTGATGTGCTTCAAAGTTCAACTGGTTTAGACAGACGGGTTCCACGTAGAGCACCTTTGAGGGCCCATTCACACCTGCTTAATGTCATACGTGCTATTGCCTTGTCAGTGTCATCAATATGTCGAAAAGAAATGTACAAAATATAGACCACATCCCACACAGCCTTCAACTATGTAAGGACAGAACTGTATTCATCTAACATCTTTTAGCACTGATATCATTGCAGATAAATATGTACACATTAAGACCTTCGAGGGCCAGAGTGGAGTCATCATGAGGTGGCACAGTTATTTCTTGTCCTATTATAGCTTCATCTACAAAACACAGGATTTTGATCGCACGGCATTCCAAGTGATTGCACAGGCATCGCACATCCGTTCAGGAGGAGCTGGAGATGCCTCAGTGAGCTGAGCTCCTGCTGTCACCATGTTAGTACACCCAGGACACCGGGACCCATTGAGGGGTGTTACACGCCAGCTCCACAGCCTCCTCCAGCAGGCGCAGGGTGTCGTCTATCTCGTTGTTGATAATGGTCTGGTCAAAGTAGTGAGCGTATGTCTGCTGCAGCATCTCTGACTCTTTCTGGAGCCGCTGCAGGGAGTCATCCTGACAAAAACACGTTCATGTCATGAGGTAATGAGCAGGAAATGGCGACCCATCTCTATGCAGTGCTTGACAGGTGTGGCGCTGGCTAAACAGATACTCAAAAGGGCTCTTGGGATTTGACGCTACACAACCCACAAAGGCGCACAACATAGGCACTTAGTACTTACAGGCAATTTGCGACACCACTTGGGAACCTCCATTGGAAATAGAAAAAAGGGCATGCCAAAGAAAAAAAAAAAAAGACAAACGCACTTAAAGCAAAGAGGGAGTGTGAGAAATGCATTGAGTTCATGAAAGAGAGAGCTCTCCACACCTGTAGGGGAAAGGTGCGTAGGAGAATAGTAGCGACTCAAAGAAGGAGGAAATTACCGCACACTGGCTACGTTTAAATGGACACATTTATTCGGATTAAAAGCCTGATCCGAATAAAAATGCTGCATGTACACACCCTGTTCAAAATATTCTAATTGGATCAAGACCATCTCAATCAAGATTTGATTCCAAATGAGAGGGGTGGTTTATGACGATTAATAATCCGATCGGAGCGCAAGAAAATGCTTTGTCCAACTTTTTGGAACAAACTGCCTTTACTGAGCTGGTTTTGAATGCATATAAAAACAAGCACAAACACCAACAAGTGAAGGGAAGCCACGTGAAAGCCAATCACTGTACCTCTGTCAGGCTTGGCGTGATAGTGGGAGCTGCGATGAAGACGACATAAGGAGCAAATTCAGCTGTTCTGAGAATCTTTAGTGCCTAAAATGAGGGAGACACAGAGAAACACTGAACAATTTTGTGTAGATTGCTTTGTCTTTTACCATTTGCATGTACTACCAACATTTATTGTTCTGTGCTAATGTCTTAAGTTGAGAGACTTGAGGTCATGATTGAATTCTGATGGTCATTTTGGGCTATGTGCTGTACTTCACCTGTGGTTCCACATCTAGAATGGAGATCATGCCCTGAGCGTGGATCTGCCGAATAGTTTCCAGCCGGGTACCGTACATGGCATCCTCATGACTGCCATACTCCAGGTAGTCATTGTTACTGATGTCTTGCATCATCTGGTCATGTGATACAAAGTAATAGTTCTTTCCGTTTTCCTCATCCTTCTTTGCAGGCCGAGTCGTGTCTGATGGAGGCATGAGAAAAAGGTTCATCTTCAGATATGTAAGCCAGGATAGACATTTAGACAGCTGCATTGCTGTATGCAAGTGAGTGGTGTGTCTGTGTGTGTGTGTTTGCGTGCGTGTATTCCTTACGAGGGATGGGGTAAGCAAAGCGATCTGGATGTTTCGTGATAAGCGTGTTCTTGATGTGCCTCCTGCCAACTCCATGTGCACCTGAATGGAAGCAAAGGTGTTTTTGAAATGACAGCTTCATCATCACAATTAGTGAAAGCAGACCTCACCAACCAGACTTACCAAGCAAAACAAGTGTTTTCCTCTTGAAAGAAGGCAACTTGACCACTTCCTCATAAGTCACCAGATCTAGTTGATCAAACACTGTTGAAATAGAGGACAAACAATTGCTCTTAATCTATTGTTCAAAAACTAATTACTTCTAATCCGGCTCCGAGAATACCAACCCAAGATAAAAAAGGCTATGCCGACGATCATTTTACGACAGTATTTGGCTGACTAAAAATAGGTATTTGCATTCCAAGGTCTAACATATTTGGGAGGACGAGGAATAAAAACAAAGAGGAAGAATAGACAGAAACTGGATAACAGCTCTCTGGAGTTACTTACATGCAGCCAAGTCATTGGGTATGAGACAGCATGAAACATGGGCAGAGGGTGGGAGCGCAAGGGTTAATAAAACACACATTGAAATAAAAGAAGAAAAATAATGTTGCATCCAAAGCAGACATGTCTACAGGTTAGTCAAGAATAACGTTGACTAAGGTGAAGGTCTTTGAGGTAAGAGGCAAGGCAAGGCAAGACACATTTCAGGTTGCATTTTGAAGCTTAGCAGCAGGATCTCCTGAGTACAAATATGAATTAGCACACAATCTAGTCAAGTGACTGCACTGTACAAAGACCCGGACTTTTTAAATATGATCAAATACGACTACTAGAACATGTGTAAACTGGTGTTTACTGTATCAACGCCAAAATACTAGACTACACTTTGACCAGAACGCATGTGCATTTACCTGCATTGTGTTTGGCCAAGTACTTGTCTTTATACTGTTTCTTCTTTTTGCCAAACCACGTGCAACTGGCTTGCTGTTCCTGCTTGGTCTTCTCCATGGCTATACATGCCACGCGCCTGTGAACACCACATGAAATGTGAGGACATGCTTGCACATCAGCATAAAAGCAAATCTGGAAAGTGTAATGGCGACCTGAAGCGGTCATTTTGTCACTCACCACTCCTGCAGCTCTGGGGAAGGGATGAGGCCTGCTGTACCGTTCTTGGTGTTCTCCAGCTTTCCCTGCCACCAATTGTGGTCATCCTTGGAGATAATCTGAATGATGTCACCCACCCTGAAGCCAATGCCTGCTTCCTTACAAGGTATGAGGTCATCTTTTGTCGGGTCATACTCAAACTGAGCACGAACATAGATCTGCAGGGGTGGAACAGTCAAGACGTGATTTTTGTAGCATCATACATAAAAGGCATAGATTGTTTCAGCTGCCCACATAAAAAATGGAGTGACTGCTAAAGCAACATTTTACAAATACAATGTCAGCACACTCTGATCAAGAACCGAACCAAAGAGAACTGAAGAGAGAGTTACTGGCTAGTGATGGTAACTGATAGTATCAGGCATACGTCTAATCAGAGTGAGGGCATTGATTTGTGACGAGAATTGTCTGAGTCGGGATCTACTTCTACGTGCTTCCTCTAGTAGACATCTTACCTTAATGGACAATTTGTCCTGGATAGCGGGTCTGGAGATCTATGGAGTTGAGAGCATCACACACTTACACACAAATCATGCAGTAGAATATGTTGTGGGGGACACACAAGAGGTGTGCAGCAAGAGATTCCCAACTGTAAGCCGAATTGTCTGTCTATACGCCATCGGTGGTACGTGTGTGTCACTTTTGAGCATTCGGGTAGTTAATCGTGCAACTTTTGAACGTTGAGGTTTAAATTAGGGGTTTGTTTTTTTTTCCTTCAATGTTTTTTTTTCGATGGAGTGTTAATATGAATCCCAATTGAGTTCTAAGCGGGGCACCACAGATGTCCTGCAGCCAATAAGTGTCAGCAAGGTGAGTCGTGAACTAGAACTCAGAATGGAGTCAACACTGCAATAGTGCGCTTAGCTGAGTCAAGCTAACCTTAAATCTCCTGAGTCCAAGAAGTTAAACAAATTTAGCAATGTAATGGTTGCTGTATGTACATGCTGACTTTGATTACACTGATTTGGTGCAGTTCGCAGTTGCTGCTGGAGCAAAGGGGGAAAGAAAATTAATTGGAGATTTGCTGTTCAACTCACCTGACGAGCTTTGGGCTGAATTGTTGCTGGCAGATCCTATTGGATAACCAACATATCCTTGTAAATATTAATACTACTACTACTTAAGTTTTTCTTTTTCTACGTGTATGTCAAAAATTGCAGTGCATGCACAACTCACCAGAATGGAACTATTGACACTTGCATGACCATTAGCAGCCGAATGTTGAGACAAATCTGGTGACTCCTTCTGCAACACAAACATTTTTCTATACTTTTGTTCATCACTAACCACGTACGAAGACTTGGAAGCATACCAGGTTTTGGTTCTGTACCTCACAAGATTTGGACTGGGACCGGTAACTGGGTACTATCTTGAATGTGATGCTTCCCCTCATTTCCCTCTGTAGATAACAAACAGTTTAAAACTTGTATAGAACCCTAAATGTCACATAGGCTCCTATTGAACTAGCGCAATGTAACTCAGTTGCCAACTCACAAGCATTTTTTGGAGCTGTTCCACAGTTTGATTGGCAACGCTGATGCCATTAATCTCTCTGATTTCATCGCCTACATGCAGGGTCCCTGAAGTTGAGGAGCAAAAATTGAGGCTATTTACATGAAATAACATGAAGCTATGAAATAAAAAGGGAACTCACCTTGCCGATGAATCATCCCACCATGCATGATTCGAGCCACGATGCAATGATTCAGCTCATTCATTTTCAGCGTAATGCCCTGTGAAAAACAAATGGCTGGTCTGAGAGAAGTTTTACTGAGTGAGTGGGGTCAATGAAACTACAAGATGATTTCATTTCGTGTGTGTGCGTTTGTGTTTGTATGCACCATAGCCTCATCTGTGTTCTTCTGAAACTGCACCAGGCGGACTCTGGTAACGTTCTCCAGGTCCATGTCTCCGTTGGTGCTGTCTGGTGAGTCTCCGTTCAGGTAAGGGGATGTAGGCGGTGGGGTCACTCGAAGCGCCTCGTCACTGTAGACCTCATGGGCTACCACATCGTGGGTCTGTAGTAGAGCCTTAACGACACGAAAAGCATTCATTGAAAGCTAAAATACACGGCCAGCATGTGTTTTCGTGGAAGGCTTTACAGAGTGTGGCTTACACTAATCCTCTGAGGGCACCGATCAAGTCACTGACCCTTTGTGTTTTAACTAACATCTACAAGCTGCCAATGCTCACCAAGAGGCCAACATGCTCACTGACACATTCAAGGAGGGGGAATTAAATTACCTAGCCCGAAAATGGAACTGAGAACAATAATTCAGAGGAACATGGTTGTTAATTGCAAAATATTGACTTTCCTACAGCAACTGACCATATTACAAGAAACTCTGGGAATTTTCAATGTGGATATAAACGAAGGAAAAGGGAGCTATTTACTGGGATGTGCGTATGTGTAAAACACACAGAGTGCATGAGATCGCAAGACAGTGCGGGCTAATTGGATTGAAGCCGACCAAGTGTGTCACAATAGTGTACAGTACTTAACGCCAATTGAACATGCACATCCAATAATGCCGTGTGTGTGCATGCATGCATGCATGCATGCGTGCGTGCATCCATAAAATTGCTCATGTAGGGTTAGGGCAAAAACCTTTTGTTTCCAAAACCATTTTCAGGAAACCAAGAAAACGTTATGTATGTTGATCCATTAACATTGAATTGTCAAACAGAAAATACGTTAAGTAACTTAAAATCAAGGAAAAGTCACAAGAAATAAGTCACAATTCGTGACAGAGAATTTAGGGACTTGTACAAAATATGCATATCAACCTGAGAACAAAAGCAAAAGACCCTGTGAAGATGCTGGATAAATCTTTTAAAGGTGTATAATGCCCTGACATGGGCTCAAAGGCAGAACCAATTACTCAAAAGGAAATGTAAAAAAAAAACTGTATACCTATATGAGAAGCCTTGTTCAATTTGGAGGGAAAAGCAAATATAAAAACAATAATTTCCACTAACAAGCCAGGTTAAACTCGCCTCTTCCCCGAAATACATAGATCGTCGCTCAGTCATAGTTCCTTGAAAAAAAATACTACTTTCATTTTAAACAGCATGTTGTTGCCATCTTGTGGCATCTTAGATAGCTAGATATGTGCAGAAGGAAAAAATGTGACTAGTCAAATTCGTAAGCTCTGAATATAGGTAGGGGGGATTTAACTTAAACACTGCAAATACACACCACTGCAAACACACTCAATACATTCAATATACAGTACATATACTGGATATTAATCAACAAACATTTGACACCGCAGCAAAGAAAGACACAAAAAAGGTAGTTCACCTTCAATAGAAAATGCCCTCCACATTTCTGCCATCAATCTCTGGGTGAGTCCACAACGTTGCCTCCATGATACCCATTAGAAGAATACGCTCAACATTAGGCAGAAGCCCCTCGGAATGACTTCTAGCCATCACTTCTGTCGCCAAGCAGGTCTAACCTCACTAACCCAGATCAGGTGTTAAGCAGCTTTGTGTGGCCAGGGTAGTCATGCGGATTGCATACAGCACTCTTCTGACACAACAGCTTGTAAATGCGCTCACGCACCCTGGCATGCACACGAACTCCAAAGTAAATTTGCATCCAGTTTTTGTTACATAATTAATCATTTAAACCTGGAGAAAAAGTCTTACCAAAAAACAAAAAAAAAACTAAAAATTGACATTCATGACTGACCACAAGCGAGTGTTTGTGTGTGCTTGTGTGTGTGCCCACACCATGAAGTGCGGCTGTGTTAGGATCCTTCTGAGCTCCTTGGCCTCTGTGTTGTCTGGATAACATGAGACTGTCTCCAGTACCTAAAGGGAGAAAAAGCAAATATTATTAGCGCTGACACAAAGACCCACAACACTTCAACTGACAGCAGTGGTCCCCAACCACTGGGCTGCGGACCGGTACCTAGTGGGTCGCGGAAGGCTACACAAATGAAAGAGAAAAACAAAATCTGACTTATTTGTTAGGCGAGGGGCTCTCCAATGAGTCAATGATACCTTCAAAACGGATTCGTCAACTAATTGAATGCCTTGAGATCATCATGCTAGGTGGCTTACTGCACAGCTAAGGCTAAAAAGGCATTCAAAATTGGAGGAAAAAAAAAATCAGTTCACATTGATTGATGTAAGATTGCATTCACCACACACACGCACGCACGCACACACATTCAGACACACTTCCCCATTCAGCAGCAGAGAAAAGGTCGGGGACCACTGCATTAAAGTACTGTGTCTGAGACTTGCATAAAGCTGACCTCTTTGGCTCTCTGCACTCCATCACTGGGAGGATTTCGAATTTGTGGAGACGACCTGGTGTTGATTTTGTCATACAACTGCAAAAGTAGAAAGCACCACAATAAAATGACAAGCGTGGGTCATGAACTCCCGATATCAATTCTGGTATGACAGGAAAATGTAAGCTCATGAAGGTCAACTCACATCTAACAGGGTGTGGAGATGTTGATCCTGGAAGACACTGTGGAGGAAATCCATATCTTTCTCGCTACAGTCTGTCAAAGCATGAATCTCCTCTAGACTGTCCAAAACCTGTGATACTGCCCCTGAGTAGGCAATCACAAACAAATTAGCCAGCCAAAATATCAAGCAGAAAGTAGAAACACACTAATATTTACATACACTGACCAATCTCTCCAAACATTTAACACCGCACAAAATACACACAGCAGTCATGGTACATGTACCGACAGAAACAAAAACATGACAACAATCAAGCAAGAAGGAAGGATGCACAACCACAGTACAAGCAAAGTCACAACAACAAAAAGAGGTAAACTATTGAACCCAAGGTACCTGCTGCATTGCCCACACATGCAGCAAAACCAGAGAAACAGTAGCAGTGGCATCAATATGACATTAGAAAAAAGTCAGCTCTCAAAATCAAACAGATGGTTGATCGGAGCAGCACATTGACACATAGGGGAAAATAGATGGAATATTCTGGCATTTTGTTAACGACACTCTAAATCTCAACAACCAAGTCCGTACAGTAGAACGTTCACCCTCAACATCTATGCTTTTGGTTATCTCAAGGGAGTGAACGCTTTTGGAGCAAAAGCTCACAATTCATTCAAGGGCATATAAAGGGAGACACAAATGCAATCAAAAAGGGACAGGGAGTCGAAAGGGTTCTAAATGTGGGGGGCAGAGGTACGTACTTTCTGCAGCGAGCAGTCCTAAGAGCAGCAAGGCACAAGAAGAGAGACTGGCATTAGAGGAAAGTTTCACATCTGTTTCCATTTCACAAAAACAGGAAAGTGTATGTAAGGAGTACATGGGGCATACGACGACAGAAAGAGCAGCTGCAGCAAAGGGGAAAACTAACATCAGCAGAAGCCAAAATAAGCTGCGAAGATGCTCCAAGCATGCTCCAAGAACAGCAGCATGTCTAGGACAGACGACTGCAACAAATGGACCGAGAAAACAAGCGCGGCTGGATGACTCGGCAAACTTGTGTTGAGTCACAGGTGGCTACATATGTAACAGTAAAAAAAAAAAAAAAAACACTAAGTTTATTCATTTGATATTTCAATGAGCTTTTAAGATTGAAGACATTGCATTGCAAATTGTATTTATTCAAATTTGCTGGTGTGTGGTTTTCAAGTAGGTGAGAAGGAAAAAAATGCATGTGCAGTGTGCAGCTGTATGAAAGGAAGTGAGACTTGGCTGAGACGGGGATGTGTAGCTAATGCGGTATCAGGTTTCACAGAAACAGGAAGTTCTAACCAGACAGCCTGTGGTCACTTCAAAAACAACAGAAACCACTTAATAAGTACGAATTTATGCAGATCTTTTGGTCGATATGATTTTTTTTTTATAAATAATTAATGACAACCAATTGCCTAGCAAATTAATCAATTAATCTTTTGACAATTGATTAATCATTTTTTAATTTTGTTAAATTCAAAACTGTCAAAATATTCAGATTTGCAGCCTTTTGCATATACTTATAAAACATCTGCAATCTGATATTACTTTGAATGAAGGACATTTTTACCTCTTTTCTGACATGTTATAGACCAAATCAGCAACTTAATCTAAATTTGAAACCATACAGTTTTTTTAATGACGGGAAGTTAAACCTAATTATCAGATTCATCATGAATCAAAATATTTACCAATTATTAAAATAATT
Source organism: Syngnathus floridae (assembly GCF_059516105.1). Lineage (NCBI taxonomy): Eukaryota > Metazoa > Chordata > Actinopteri > Syngnathiformes > Syngnathidae > Syngnathus > Syngnathus floridae. The sequence goes on along the minus strand of NC_142414.1, from coordinate 9,605,101 downwards.
ATTAGTTGAGTGCAGCCCTAATTTATTGCAATACGAACACCTCTGAAATGTTTAAATATTGTTTAGAGATTCTATCCCTACAGGAATTAAATGCAGAAAGCAAAGAGTTGTTGTGATATTTACCTGAGGAGGTTGGGTCATCAGAAAAGTCATGAAGCTCCTCTGGAGGGTCACCGTAGTAGGAATTAAACTTGTGGCTTGACACAGCAGCCAGCACTGCACCCTAAGGAACCGCAAGAAAATAGATGAGCCACGGTGAGGTTGATGGGACACATCCTCTCTGTTCACTTTCTTTGATCCACAAATTGCTGACCTTCAGCTTCCTCCTGGCGTTGAATTTCCTCAGCTGTTCCACCGTTTCAGGAAGGTGGATCTTGTAGGCGTACCTGTCCCTCTCCTGTGCCAACAGAGCTAAAGTTAACACGTGCACACACGGCAACTACGACTAAATGCAAATGATTCAAATTTGCCTTCAGCCAAGGGTGGTTGAGAGCTTCGTAAACGGTGATCCTTTCAGCGGGGTCTAGCATTAACATGCGTCTCACTAGGTCTTTGGCACTCTCTGAGATGTGGGCCCATTGACGTGGGTTCATCTGGGCAACACAAAGAATTTAAAAGACTTTAAGTCTGCTCCCTGAACGACATATGAAGCTAGAAACAGCGGCGAGAACCACAATGGCTGTTTGCAGGCAGTGGGACAGAGAATAACAGACTTCCTGCTGTGACTGCATCTGCCACACATTAGTCATGCAAGAAAAACAGATAACACCTCAGTGTGCCGTGCTCTCATAGTGAGAGAATGTCCAGTGCTTTTAAAGACAAACTTTCGCTTCATACAGTAATACCTAAGGGGCCACGGGAAAAATGATCCTACCTTGTATTTTCCCTTGATGATAGCCTCAAAAAGCCGATCCTTTGTGCCATAAAAAGGCAGGCAGCCTGACAGGAGAATGAAAAGGATCACACCGCATCCCCACACATCCACTGGCTTCCCGTACGGCTCTCTCTTGACAACTTCCGGAGCCATGAAGTGGGGAGTACCGACACGACCTGAAAAGAGCAGTCGGATGTTATGAGTTTGAAGAGACACCATTTTTGAAGATAGTCACCAAGAGTAAGATGCTCTAAAGTGTGGATTTACCTCCAGCTACCAGGCCCGACTCTCCCAGTTGTATTGCCACTCCAAAGCCTCCCAGTTTGACTGGAGCAGAATTCTCCTTGGAGGCCAGTAACACACAGTGGGGCTACATACAGACACATACAAGTAAAAAAAAAAAAAAACAAGGGTTGATTAAATGTCAGGTACAAAATGTGAAATGGGCACCATCATATTGAAATTCCAAGTTTTCCAACTCCTCTGTGCAGTGTGCATGTATGAACTTGACATTGTTTGTCAACACTGACTGTCATGTGTTCTCCAATACTACCAATTAATGTATTAAATGTATTTCACACAAAAAAAGTAGGATGGCAGTGTTTTATTTGCAAGCACAAACTATTAAAAATGTATTTAAACTAATCACAACACAGCCAGGCTGTTAAATGTTTAGGAACCAAAGCTCAGCATTTCCTGTATTTGCTTTTGTACTTTTCTCATGACGAGGGTGAAAAGGTGAATTTCTACGGAACATTATAAAAAAAGGGGAGGGGGCACAGACAGCCCCTCTTTTTGACTTCACAGTCATTGCAGCAACAGTCACAAGTAGGAACTTGAAGAAAAGACTCAGACTGAGTGGCAGGCAGCTACAGAGACGAGAGAAGCAGCGACAAGTGCAGGATTCACTGGGACAGTGAGCGAATCAAGTGAAAGGTCCATAAAGTAAAACATAGAAAATATTTTTTCCTCTTTCCATAAAGTCCTTATTTTTTTTAAGGTGATTGGAGTTGGGACCCCAGCACGCTTATCTTTCTTTGGACTTTCTCAAAAGTACAAGTGAATCACTAATGGTAAGTGTGTGGAAAGGCTTTGGCTTTTCACTCATTTTCACATTTTATTGTATTTACGGTCTTTATATTATGACTTTGTTTTAACAATTTGTTTGTATATGTTTGATTAATAACAGTAGATAAATATAGGCAATAAAATTTAAATTAAAAAAATAAATGAAAAAATGAAAAGAAATCAATAAATAAAAATAGTACGAGTTGAGTGTTAACCCTTGCTTTTGAGGAAGTACATGTTGAAAAGATTTTGTTGATTTGTTTGATTTCCTCAGAAACTGGTCCACCCCGAGGACACCAAACGACCAACAAGCAAAATGAACAGCTCCATATCCTCATCAACTACTATATTGGTCAATACTGTTTTTGCTCACAATTCTCTGTTCTCACTCCCAGCCACATCTTCTCCAACAACCCCTACTAGTTGTTCATTAGATGACTCGGCTCTCCGTCTGCCACTAGCTGTTGTCTATTCCTTGTTGTTCCTCCTTGGCTTAGTGGGTAACCTCTTTGCCTTATGGGTCTTCATTTTTGTTCACTCCAGCCGTAACTCTTTGCGTGTGTTTCTTATCAACTGCGCGGTGGCAGACCTGGTCCTTCTGGCATGTCTTCCCTTCCGAATCATCTACCACATTATTGGGAACCGCTGGCTACTGGGACATGTGGCCTGCAAGGTGGTGGGGAATCTATTCTACATGAACATGTACATAAGCATCATGCTCCTGGGGTTTATCAGCCTAGATCGCTACTTGAGGCTCAAAGGGAAGGGCAGAGTGCGAAGAGGCTTGGGGGCACGACTCTGTGGATGTGGTTTGCCGTGTAGTTGGGTGGCATGTGGGGCACTATGGGGCCTGTCTCTGGCAGCATTGGTTCCCATGATTGCCACTGCGGAGGACGAAGAGGAAAATGACAAATGCTTCCAATTCAAGCATCGAAGGCTTGCCAAAGGAAAAGCTTACTTTAACGTTGTACTGGTGGCAATGTTTTGGTTTGTCTTCATCATGCTCGTGGTGTGCTATGCCAAGATCACCTACCAGTTAATGAAAGTGTCAAGGGACAAGCCAGAACTTCCCAATGCACGAAGATATGGATGTACAGCAAAGAAATCCTTCTTTGTCCTTTTCCTGTTCACCCTTTGCTTTGGTCCCTACCACAGCTTTCGGCCCATCTACATTCTCGCGCAGCTAAATACGACAGTGAATTGTGAATACTTGCGTGTGGTGGATCACATCAATGAGGTCATGCTGTTATTGTCTGCCTTTAACAGCTGTTTGGATCCTGTTATGTATTTTGTTTTGTCTGGCTCGGTGCGCAAAACTGTCATCCACGCACTTGAAAACAGACTTGGCAATCGACTTTTCTTTCAAAATGAAAATCCATCCTACAGCTCCACAACAGAGTTCCGAAGGTCTTCAGTACCTTTAGCTTTACCAAGAACTGTGGACTGAGTCTTCCACACCACTGGTATTGACTAAATCATGATTTCAGATGAACATATCACAATGGTGTGTTATTACTGTTCACAGACTTGCTGCATGTAAATAAAGATGATGGATTTTCAAAACCCCTTGGCCACGCCCATTACCTCGCTTGGGAGTCCCGCAACGACAGTGACGTAATTGTTTAAAATACATAATAGGAAATGGATAAAAATGAACGGATTAAAGAATATCCCCCAAAGTATCTCTGCAGCACCTGTACCCACTACATCCAAACTGCAACATTAGTATCGGTAATTTAATTGATTTGTGGATGTTAATGTTGCATTAAGAGGGGCTGTCATCTCACCTTGACGTCGCGGTGTATGACATTGTTGTCATGACAGTAGCGAAGTGCCTCCAAAATTTGCTTCATATAGTGGCTGCAAGGAAATAAATAGATGATTAATGACACCTGCAAATTACTCAGGCTAACGATATTATTGAAAATTTACTTTTTAAATACTTGGGTGTCTTGAGTGCCTGCCTATTGATTAAGTGTAAAATTAAACCATTAATTTTATTGTGAGCTGCCAATTTCCCAAAATGTGTTGCGCTTTAAATTTTAACAGAAGGCAATAGAACTTTTCTGCAAAGTTTCATCACACTGCAATTTGTGTTGGGTTGCATGCAGTTTTGCATAAGTAATTAAGTAAGACAAGTAATTTAACTAGTAATCCGCCACACTTTAATACAATACTCAGACTATGGGTGTCTTACCTGGCCACAGCCTCACTGTACACAAACCCAGCATCAGCTCTCTTCACAATTTCAAAACAGAGGTCAGCTCCATCCATACTAGGAATGAGACAATAGTGCAATTAGATTTTGGCTTTAAGCAGAATAATTCCTAGAAGTAAATAAATTGTGTATCCATCCATCCATCCATCTTCTTCCGCTTATCCGGGGTCGGGTCGCGGGGGCAGCAGCTTTAGGAGGGACTCCCAGACTTCCCTCTCCCCAGCCACTTCATCCAGCTCATCCCGGGGGATCCCAAGGCGTTCCCAGGCCAGCTGAGAGACATAGTCTCTCCAGCGCGTCCTGGGTCGTCCCCGGGGTCTCCTACCGGTGGGACATGCCCGGAACACCTCTCCAGGGAGGCGTCCAGGAGGCATCCTGATAAGATGCCCGAGCCACCTCATCTGGCTCCTCTCAACGTGGAGGAGTAGCGACTCTACTCCGAGTCTCTCCCGGATGACCGAGCTTCTCACCCTATCTCTAAGGGAGAGCCCGGACATCCTGCGGAGAAAACTCATTTCGGCCGCTTGTATCCGAGATCTCGTTCTTTCGGTCACGACCCATAGCTCGTGACCATAGGTGAGGGTAGGAGCGTAAATTGACCGGTAAATTGAGAGCTTTGCCTTTTGGCTCAGCTCTCTCTTCACCACAACGGACCGGTACAGGGTCCGCATTACTGCCGACGCTGCACCGATCCGCCTGTCGATCTCACGCTCCATCCTCCCCTCACTCGTGAACAAGACTCCAAGATACTTGAACTCCTCCACTTGGGGCAGGATCTCATCCCCGATCCGGAGAGGGCATTCCACCCTTTTCCGATCGAGGACCATGGACTCGGATTTGGAGGTGCTGATCCTCATCCCGACCGCTTCCCACTCGGCTGCGAATCGTTCCAGCGAGAGCTGGAGATCACGGCCTGAAGAAGCCAACAGCACCACGTCATCTGCAAAAAGCAGAGACGCGATGCTGAGGTCCCCAAACCGGACCCCCTCAACGCCTCGGCTGCGCCTAGAAATTCTGTCTATAAAAATTATGAACAGAATCGGTGACAAAGGGCAGCCTTGGCGGAGTCCAACCCTCACTGGGAACGAATCCGTCTTACTGCCGGAAATGCGGACCAGACTCTGGCATCGGTGATACAGGGACCGAACCGCCCTTATCAGTTGGCTCGGCACCCCGTACTCCCGAAGCACCCTCCACAGAACCTCCCGAGGGACACGGTCGAACGCCTTCTCCAAGTCCACAAAACACATGTGGACTGGTTGGGCGAACTGCCATGCACCCTCGAGGATCCTGCCGAGGGTGTAGAGCTGGTCCACTGTTCCACGGCCAGGACGAAAGCCACACTGCTCCTCCTGAATCCGAGGTTCGACCTCCCGACGGACCCTCCTCTCCAGCACCCCTGAATAGACCTTACCAGGGAGGCTGAGGAGTGTGATTCCCCTGTAATTGGAACACACCCTCCGGTCCCCCTTCTTAAAGAGGGGAACCACCACCCCAGTCTGCCAATCCAGAGGCACTGTCCCCGATGTCCACGCAACGTTGTAGAGGCGTGTCAGCCATGACAGCCCCACAACATCCAGAGCCTTTAAGAACTCCGGGCGGATCTCATCCACCCCCGGGGCCTTGCCACCGAGGAGTTTTTTGACTACCTCAGTGACTTCGACCCCAGAGATTGGAGAATCCGCCTCAGAGTCTCCAGGCCCTGCTTCCTCAATGGAAGGCGTGTAGGTGGAATTGAGGAGGTCTTCGAAGTATTCTCCCCACCGACTCACGACGTCCCGAGTCGAGGTCAGCAGCACGCCATCCCCACTGTAAACAGTGTTGACGTTGCACTGCTTCCCCCTCCTGAGACGCCGGATGGTGGACCAGAATTTCCTCGAAGCCGTCCGAAAGTCATTCTCCATGGCCTCACCGAACTCCTCCCACGCCCGGGTTTTTGCCTCAGCAACCGCCGAAGCCGCGTTCCGCTTGGCCATCCGGTACCTGTCAGCTGCCTCCGGAGTCCCGCAGGCCAAAACGGCCCGATAGGACTCCTTCTTCAGCTTGACGGCATCCCTTACCGCCGGTGTCCACCAGCGGGTTCGGGGATTGCCGCCACGACAGGCACCAACGACCTTACGGCCACAGCTCCGGTCGGCCGCCTCAACAATGGAGGCGCGGAACATGGTCCACTCAGACTCAATGTCCCCCGCCTCCCCCGGGACGTGGGAAAAGCTCTGCCGGAGGTGGGAGTTGAAGCTCTTCCTGACAGGAGATTCTGCCAGACGTTCCCAGCAGACCCTCACAGAGCGTTTGGGTCTGCCAGGTCGGACCGGCATCTTCCCCCACCATCGGAGCCAACCCACCACCAGGTGGTGATCAGTTGACAGCTCCGCCCCTCTCTTCACCCGAGTGTCCAAAACATGCGGCCGCAAATCCGATGACACGACTACAAAGTCGATCATCGAACTGTGGCCTAGGGTGTCCTGGTGCCAAGTGCACACATGGACACCCTTATACTTGAACATGGTGTTCATTATTGAAAATCCGTGTCGAGCACAGAAGTCCAACAATAGAACACCGCTCGGGTTCAGATCAGGGGGGCCGTTCCTCCCAATCACGCCCTTCCAGGTCTCACTGTCATTGCCCACGTGAGCATTGAAGTCACCCAGTAGAACGATAGAGTCCCCAGAAGGAGCGCTCTCCAGCACTTCCTCCAGGGACCCCAAGAAGGGTGGGTACTCTGAGCTGCTGTTTGGTGCATAGACACAAACAACAGTCAGGACCCGTCCCCCCACCCGAAGGCGGAGGGAGGCTACCCTCTCGTTCACCGGGGTGAACCCCAATGTGCAGGCGCCCAGCCGGGGGGCAATAAGTATACCCACACCTGCTCGACACCTCTCACCGTGGGCAACCCCAGAGTGGAAGAGAGTCCAGCCCCTCTCGAGAGGGCTTGTACCGGAACCCAAACTGTGTGTGGAGGCTAGTCCGACTATATCTAGTCGGAATCTTTCTGCCTCGCACACCAGCTCGGGCTCCTTTCCAGCCAGAGAGGTGACATTCCATGTCCCAAGAGCCAGCTTCTGCACCCGGGGATCAGACCGCCAAGGTCCCTGCCTTTGGCTGCCGCCCAGCTCACATTGCACCCGACCCCTTCGGCCCCTCCCACAGGTGGTGAGCCCATGGGAAGGGGGACCCACGTTTCCATTTCGGGCTATGCCCGGCCGGGCCCCATGGGCGAAGGCCCGGCCACCAGACGCTCGCCTTCGAGCCCCGCCTCCAGGCCTGGCTCCAGAGGGAGGCCCCGGTGACCCGCGTCCGGGCGAGGGAAAACAAAGTCCATTTATGTTTTTCATCATAAGGGGCTTGGGTGAGCCGTGCTTTGTCTGACCCCTCACCTAGGACCCGTTTGCCATGGGTGACCCTACCAGGGGCATGAAGCCCCCGACAACATGGCTCCTAGGATCATAGGGGCACGCAAACCCCTCCACCACGATAAATTGTGTATCACATTGTAAATTAGACTGCAGCAGAGTTTCATTACCTTTTATAATGATCATTTCCCATATTATTGTCATTAATATTATTATTGTCATCATCATTATTATTAGTGTTGTTGTTATAAATTGGTATTATAGAACTAACTACACTAATATATCATAAATTCTAGTGGTGAGGATAAAGTCCAATGTACAGTAAGAACAAACACCATGTACCAATATTGGCTCTTCACACAGGAAGGATGCGGGTGAGCAAGTGCAGTATTTGCTTGCCAAAGGCTTAAATTCATCTTCCAGACACTTGAGCAGCTAAGTATAGATTAATTTACATGAAACGCAAGAGTGATGCATGCACTCACAATTCGAACACCATGTAGAGCATGCCGTCCGAGCTGTAAGTCTCCAGTAGCTCCACGATGTGAGCATGTTTCAGCATGTGGCAGATGCTGGCCTCTCGCTTCAGATCTGACACGAGACAGGATGTGCTTTGAGTCGTGGTTGCAATCACTCATTAATCAAGAAACTCAAGACATTGTGAACATTTGCAAAGCGTGAAAGTGAATTAATTAAGAAAGTTAATTAATGAAAATGTAAACACACTGAGTGGAATTCACGACTGAATATGTTCTGGATAAAATGTATCATTGTGGCAACATTATACAACAGGTACAGAAAACATACTGTTCAACAATACCAGTGTTCATTTTGATTTCACCATGCAGGAAAAATGGCTGCTATTTTGTACACCACCAGAGGGCAGTAAAGAATATGTTCAGCAAGGTAAAGTTGTACCAGTGTCATTTTTGTGGGGGAATAGGAGGCCAAGATAAATAATTGGGGGAAAAATATTAATAATATTATATAATGAATTGATTTCATTACATAAAAAAAAGTCAGACATGTTTACATCAATAGGGAAAATAGAATGAAAAAGGCAGAGAGAAAAATAAATGATTCTGACCCTTTTAGCGGGAAATAATTGGTACTTAATTATCTTTCATTTTTAAAAACATCCACTCAGAAATAATTCCATTATGATTTTTATACTTTTACACTCACCAGTACTAGGAAGGGATTATTTTAATACCATAAAATGAACATTCGGTCATATAGATAAGCCTACAGTCACTGTTAAAAGCAGTTAAGCCTCTAAAAATGTGGAGGGGGAAAAAAATTATAAATAATCTTATATACATGTACAAAGAACAATTCAAACCTCGTTGGTTAAATAACGTATTTTTTCATATCCTATTACCCATAAATTGCACTTTTATAGATAATGGCAGGCAGTGAGTCTTTATTGAACCATTTAAAAACCTTGAAAAACTTACTGCCTTCCTCACAATGCCTCTTTTGTGTCTGCGCATTATTAGAGTGACAGCTTGAACGATTTTGATGGTATGCCATGTTGTAAATGTTACTTTACAATGTGATTGCACTGAAGCTTGATTTGCGGAAAAGAGTGAATTGAATTGAAATTGCACTGTCAGAAAGTTCGCAATTCAATCTTTTCCTGAAATCATTTAATCATCTTGCTTATGCGTAAAACTCCTAAGCAGTTGTCATTTTTGTGAAACCTTGTGTGCATTTGTCATTGACTGTTAGATCTGCAACATTGTGATTCAGTTAAAATTTTGAGTTGTACGAAAAGCAGTGGCTGACCGGCGCCCACTCGTGAAACCCAGTTTTGGTTTGTAGTGGGCTTTTGAATCATGACAATAACGTGCCACTTTATAGGATTTATGTTTGTATTTTATACTTGCAAAGTGCCAAGTCCCAAGATACTGCAAGCATTTCTCCTACCGGGACACATATCTTTCTCTTGCTGTTGTTACTGGCTGCGGAGCTAATCCCTGACTGGGCCACTGCAGATGGCACATTGCGAGCGCCAACATGCATGTGAGCTTGGCATAAATGCAAGCACACAAATTACGTCCTACCTTAGACACACACCAGATTTGGGCATCAAAGTGTAATTTCTGGCAAGTTATTCAGTGCCCTTGTGTCCAGATTGGTTGTACCTTTGCCATCTGTTGTTGCATGTGCAGAAGGCTCAAAGTTGAAATATAAGCTTGGCGACAAGGACTGCACCCTTTCTCACCTTCAGTGCTGAGGCCAGGGCTGGAGGTGAAGCTCGCCACATCGACGATCTTTACAGCAAACTGCTGGCCAGTGTCCCTGTTGATGCAGCGGCGCACCACGCTGAAAGGTCCCCTACAATAGACACGAGACACAAATGAGACACCTACGCATGTGTGTCGATGTAGCCAGCACACATGTTCATAACAGCCATGTAGGAGGTTTGGCATATGGAAGTTTTACCACTGTTGCCAAGGGTAATTGCAGAGCAGTTGTAAGCTAAACCACTGTTAAACTTAATTAAAAACATTATTGTGAGGACATGGCAGGGCAAAGGTGACCACACAAATGGCAGCAAAGAGGTGGCAGATGTTGCTGTGCTTCCCGACATCCCGTTAGTTGTGTGGGTATATGATGTAAAAAAGGAATGAAGGACAAAAGGAAAAAAGAGGGAAGGGAAGGGAAGGGAAGGGAAGGGAAGGGAAGGGAAGGGAAGGGAAGGGAAGGGAAGGGAAGGGAAGGGAAGGGAAGGGAAGGGAAGGGAAGGGAAGGGAAGGGAAGGGAAGGGAAGGGAAGGGAAGGGAAGGGAAGGGAAGGGAAGGGAAGGGAAGGGAAGGGAAGGGAAGGGAAGGGAAGGGAAGGGAAGGGAAGGGAAGGGAAGGGAAGGGAAGGGAAGGGAAGGGAAGGGAAGGGAAGGGAAGGGAAGGGAAGGGAAGGGAAGGGAAGGGAAGGGAAGGGAAAGGGAAAGGGAAAGGGAAAGGGAAGGGAAAGGGAAGGGAAGGGAAGGGAAGGGAAGGGAAGGGAAAGGGAAGGGAAGGGAAGGGAAAGGGAAGGGGAAGGAAGGAAGGAAGGAAGGAAGGAAGGAAGGAAGGAAGGAAGGAAGGAAGGAAGGAAGGAAGGAAGGAAGGAAGGAAGGAAGGAAGGAAGGCTAAAGTGTGACCTAAGCGTTCTCCAGCAGCTGTGCATAACTTTGCAATGTTAATCTCAAAACTTCGGCTACTGTAGAAGAACAGCAAGTACAGCTGTTTAATGGGAAATGCTAATAAGTGTGTGACAATAAAAAGCGTTTCTGCAATTAATAAACAAATAGGGTTGGGTGGCAATGCCTGCTTTAATGCTTACATAAATCCAATTTGTAACCATGTGGGTAAATTATGGGGACTGCATTGAAAAGCACTTTGTAAAGCCCTCTATGCACGAGGGGGAAGTGGTACTATTTCAATGCATAGAATAAAAATATTACTTAAATCTATCAAATGAAATCTATTAAGTCATGCCCACTAAAAGAGAAAGCGAGTCTGAGGAAATGCAAAGGGTATATGTCATGCTGACATCACCGCAGCTGTGGCATCATACAAAAACACCCACACGCTCCTCACATCCGGATAACAGCAGCCATCAAAAGACTTGCCAGAATTTAACAAATCATTACAAAGGTCTCCTTCATAGATTCAATCAAAAGACTGGGGTGACAGGCAGTTTGGTTGCAAAAGGATGTGCCGGACACCAAGGCACTTTCCTTTCAGCCCCTCGATTTCCTTTTCTAGCCTAAACAGACACAACACGCACAGCTGCAGACTCACCATGTAGAGCAAAGAAAATTATTGGGTTTCATTCTCTCCCTGTGGTTAACATACTAACTGGTAAATCCCTGTGTTCGTGTGGTCCAAACAGTGGGGTCAACTAAATCCTAAATACAACTACATGTGGTGAAGTTAACTGTAAGATGATTGCAATAGATCTCTTCAAACAGAAACAAATATAGGTTTTTAAATATTATAACTTATACAGCATTAAGATAGCAGGAGATTCTCAACTTTTTTTATGCTCAGTTGCATACTGTCTCTATGTTGCAAGCATAAAGAATCAACGCACCTTCATACAAGCAAGGGAGGGATGATAAAATTGTGGTTCCGTGTCCCACCTGAGCAGTTACTTTATGGACAGCTCATCAGTGAAATAGATGAAGGAGGCCAACTTCCTTCTAACAACCAATCTTAATGATTTTGGTCCACAGTAGGACACTAAACAGCAACGCACAAGTCATTGGTGTCGATTATGTTGCACTCTAGAGAATGGGTCTACAACGATATAGCATTGTGTCAGATACCTCGAACATTACAAGAACTGAACAACCTCTCATTACTTACACTAGTGGTTCTCAAATGGAATTACTTCGGGGAGTACGCAAGCAGGGCCCTACTTTGAAAGAAACTGAAAAATAACATTAACATAAATGTTGTGTACAGACAAGCCAAAGTCTTGTCTATAATAAAAAAAACCAAATATATTAAACCTTTACCTTCATTGCTGGATACTACAATCAAGTGGGCTTAATTGACATTGGAATATAGTAAAAACTGACTCATTCGAGCGACTTTTCATCACACTTGCAACATCCCAAGACCTACTAAGTGAAATGTCACAAAATGGGTGATTTGGAACAAGCATAAGAGCAACTGTTGCATTTTATTCATCATACGTGGCTCAGATTTCTCCTGCTTAGGTGCAACTGGACTCGCACCTAACCGTGGCACGATGTGACGTTTCAGCGTCAGATTAGTGCAGTACAATACATTTTTATTTAGAATGCGCAGACCACAACTAATGACAACTTTATTGCACGATCGACAGTCGTCGCGACTTGTGAAGATAAGTGGTTGCGAAACTGGGATGAATAACAAACACTATGACACTGCACTGCGTCATATAGTCATAATTGTAAGTAACACTTGTTGGAACACAAGGTTTAATGTCTTTACATAAAAATGGCCATTACATCTAAAATGCTTGGGATTTTTCCTGTATTTAAAAAAGTGTGTGCGTGTGCAATTTTGATACGTTATTGCGAAGTAAATAATTGAACGTGATCTTTATGGAAGCATTAATAATAAATATATTGTATATAAAACACTCCCATGCGTGGACATACTGTAATGTATTCCAGACAGAATTTTCAATGCTGTCAAGTGTGCTTTAATTTAACACTGGTGTAACCAAAAACCATCATTGCTACAATTTAGTCTTGAGTCCTGGTGAGACTTTGAATGTCTTTAAGAAAGGAACATACGATATGCAAAAAAACAAAAAAAACAACAACAAAAAAAAACTTGAGCACAGCAGCTGTCTCCCTGCCATGAAGACTGACAAAGACGCTCAGTGAAGCACAAGGCCAAGCGTCTCACTGAAATGTCACTTAATGCACAATTGAGTTCAGTACAAAAATGTAGAATTCAGTGTTGGCCATTCATAATGATGTATTCTTTTTCATGGTTAAACAGATAGATTTTTTGGTGGTTTATGCTTTTTTTCAAACAGTTAATGATTTCTTCCTCACTTCTTTTATTATTTCAATTTCCCTAGGTAGGGTTATTAATAAATCCATAATGGCATTTCAGCGTCACCTGTGCAAGTATTTGTCTTGTTATATTCAAATTTTTGTTGAATCTATGTAAATAAATTAAATTTAAAGCCTTCCTGTGTGGCGTCTGTAGGTTCTCTCCGTGCCTGTGTGGGTTTCCTCCGGGTGCTATGGTTTCCTCTCACATTCAAACAACATACATATACATACATACATATATAAACATACATATGCATACATATATACATACATCTGCATATGTATAAATATATATATATACACACACACACACACACACACACACACACACACTTGTATAAGTAAGTATGAAAATTGTAATGCAAATGTGAGCACTCGAGACAATAGAAACTGAAACAAATTTTATGAACCAAAACAATAGATAACAGATTTTTATTGTCCCCATTGAAGTGTGGGATAGAAAAACTACCCCCCCCCCCCCTCCCTCATCACCACCACCAACAATCTGCTGATTTATCTTGTTCCAGACTGCCTTCCCCTCATGCATCTGGTTCAGGAAAAATGATCTCTTCCCTCTTCCGGTAACACATCCCAAGACACAAAGATTCAACTCCCTGATCCATTAACTTCCCCCCCAAAAAAATCAACATTTCTAACAGTTGATTACGCAACTTCCAGCTTCTACAGTCAAGTTATCACAAGCTATCACTGCCCACTATTTTCTTTCCTAAATCAATTTAATAAGATAGCTGGTGGGACATCAAGGTCATGTTTCAGTCCCTTGCTTGAATTTGTGACCACAGGAAGACCTCAGGTAAGCTGCAGGGGCTAATGCATTGATCCTTCATACAATGTCATGATCTTAAGATCTACTCCACTGAGTGGCATGTCTCAAACAAGGTCTCAGCCATCTTCCAACATACAGGACCAATAGTAATAATTCACTATTGGTTTGTGATGTTTTGACATATCATTTGTTGCTTGAGTTTAGAAGGAACCCTTTGGAGTTGTTTCGGAATGTCTCTTTTGAAAACTGACCTTTGCTGAATGAACAAGCAAGAGAATTGCAAATGAAGCATCTATACTATAGTGTCATAGAGCCCCAATTTTGCAGTCATGTGAATCCTCCCGCACGCCCACATTTTGAGTCAGTTCATATTAGCATAGGAATGCAGTGATGCCACGATCGTAATGAGAAAAACGTCCAGAATCAAGCAAGACTTTGTGCCAACACCAGACATCAACTGCAACTTTGTGGAAGAAGGACTACAATGGGGGAGAAAAAGATGATGAACATGTTCTGTTGATACTCACTTGCCAATCACCTCACACAACTCGTAGACATCTTCGAATAGCACGTCGTCGTCCGCCATGGTCCAAAGTCAAACGGGGGAGCTCTACAAATAGCCCCCTTCCCAATAGTTGAGGATCTGATCTACACACTTAATTAACGAGGGGCGTGATTATGGCAGGTCGGTGACAGTGGGAAATGTGCGTCCCAAATACGATGAAGATAAAAGCATCGGTCACTACAGAGTGCAAGTTCGCCCGCCCCACCTTCTGGGGTTCTGCTAGCCAGCTAGCGGGCTAGCTCAACAGGAACCACAGACCAGACCGCAAGGGTTGGAGATTTTCCTCCTTTGCAGGGAAACAATTACATGACTCCGATCCGCATTATTCCATCAAATTATAGTGCAAAGTGTTTGACACCATCTGCAAATCCATCAAGATGTCCAGTTCAGATGACGGTGTTGAGCTTCAGCAAAAGCTAATCGCTGTCCGAAATGCTGGGTTTTATGGGCTAGCTGACGATGGAATAGCCGGTTGACTCCTGGGTTGATTGCACTGTGCACGCCCAGTATCTCAGACGGTTTGCCCTATCCAAACGTATCATATGGGAAATCCCGCTCGCCAAATCGAAGCAGAAAATCTCCACTATGGAGTCGATCACAACGCCGCCGCATATGCTTCTTGTGAAATTGCATCCAACACCTCAAATGTTGCGTCCACCGTTAGTCGGATGCTGGCAGTCGCTCCGACTTCGTCAAATGTGTCGCCCAAGAACCGATGAGCCAAAATGGCGCCCCGGGAAACGACCCACACTCAATGCTTTAGTGACAACAGAGCCAAAATGGCGTTCGACGGGCGTCTGATTTCCAGGCAACGGTTCCAGCCATCAGCGTCATTTTTCTGCGCATGTGCCAGCATTCCTGCAGCTCCATGTCTTACGTCACCTTTTACCACATTGCTCGCTTCAGTGTATCAACATACAATGTTTGGCATGTCTGTCAGGGATAAATGCATATGGCGGATTGTTATGTTATTTTGACAGTGATTCCCTAAACCCCATGGGTTCAAAGGGAGGTTCCCCAGAAAAGGGTTGTCGTGTCTCTCGCCGTGGCTTTGCATCAGCCCCTCTCCTCTCGTCCACCGTTGGTATATAGATTCATCAATTGGCACTCTGATTGGCTGTTGATGTGGTCATCAATGCAGTATTGTACAATATGCATGTTGCCTGAGATCTGATTTCAACTACAGAACTGAATTTATGGACAGCTTATATTATATGGGACTATATTATTACTGGGACTCTAATGTCAAGTACTGGGCTGTTTCCGAGGTAACGATGGCGGGGGCGTGACTTTGGTAGTTTATCGGCCATTCCCAATTGGTACCTTTTCCGTTTCCAACACTTTCAACATACACTTCTTACCATGAAAACATTTCGATCATAGATTGTTGATTTTTTCCTAACCGAAAGACAAAATAATGTATTTAAATTGTGGGGAGTATTTTTAATTTTCTTTTTTATCATTTGTAATTAAAATGCAAATAAATACAAATACAACATACTGATTAGATATAATGCGTTTGCAGCGCGTTTGGCTCTGTCACGACACAGGATGATGAAATACAGAAAATGGGGAGCATTAAAGAGAACGTTAGCGGCGTCTGACGGCTGTGACTGCATGGCACACTCCATGTCGAAGGGTGGCGGTAATGAGCGCTATATGTTGTTAAGTTCAACTGCACATAGGAAGAAGAAGCGGGCGCGGTGTTCAAATTTGTTTACAGCGCACTTCTTTTTCGATCCGAGTAGCAAAGATGGTACCCTCAGTACAAAAAAGGTAATACGCTTTTGTTTACAAACATTGGGATTGCATTCGTCTGGAGAAAAAGCATTTAGCGCCGTTTTGTTCGTGTACAAATCATAGTAAATTATGGATTATTTGGTCCTTTATGGTGTGCAACGGTGCACTATTTAGAACAAATCGTTTTTCCTCAACTATCATAATATTATCCTTCCATTCAGTTCCCGTTTCTTACTGCAAAAGGCCTGAATTTACGATTGTTTGCCCCTTTATTAAGCTTGTGAATTTGGATAACAACTGTAATAGGAAGATAACTCTGTGTTCTTCTTTTAGGACCTTTTTTTCCCCGGGATGTCCATTCTTAGTTACCTCCTCAGCTCGCTCCGCCACACCTTATAACCTGCAGTCTTCTGCAAGATGAATACCAAATAATAATATTCTAAATGTATTTATGGTTATTACGGACTGTTTCTAACCTTCACGACTCATCACCACGTTAGTGATTTTAGATAACTCTACAACTTTCCCTTACTCATTTTCCACACCAGTAATTGAGTTTTCAACCCGACAAAGGCTTCCGAAGAATTTGTAATTAAAAAAAGAAATACTGAAACATCAAATTTAACGTTACGAACTCACATGATCTCTGGTGGACCATTTTAAATTGCAAGATGCTAAGCATTTCACTGCATGATGATTTGCATTCAAATTCTTCAAATACATTGTGTTTTCCAGCGTGGCAAGAACCCCCAACACCGTTGTCGAAAAAAGGCGTAAAACTAGGAGCTACCGACTTTCCTACCAGAGCATGACAGTACATACCTCCAGTACGAGAGCACTGACGTCACTGCGGCTCAACACCAAGAGAACACCAAATCCTGACAATATCCTTGTGAGTAATCCCAAATTGCTTTTTGCTTGATGACAGGTCATTAATGGGTAATGACCACTACGCTTTTCTTTCATCAGGATAAGGTGGACCCCAAACAGTTGGCCTCCCTGATGGGCACAAAATGGCAGCTGTCTTATGTCACACCTCTCTACCGATTCCGCTATACCCAGCTGAAGAGTTACGCCAGGCAACTGTCTGCATTTATGGCTGCGGAGAGGCAGAAAGGTCTGGCAGTGGAGGAGGGAAGTACACAAAGCCTCAGGGTCTCCTTCTCTGTGGTTCACGGTCTGGCTGCAACGGATGATGATGCTGAGACCATCTTAATACAGGTTTGCACAGGATTGTAGAGATAATGTCCAGCCAGATGTCGGTCAGTCTATCTGCAAGATCCTTTTGCTTACGCTTCCATTGTCTCCCACTCTAGATCTATGATAACTCCCTATTTGCTGGGCAGGATGACCATCAGAAGACAGTATGGAGAGGCTGGCTTGCTTGCGTCAATGGCAACTCTGACTACATTAAATCTCTTCCAAAAGAGTTCATGTCTCTACCACTATTTGGCAGCAATGGGACGGAGACACTCACCGCCTTGGTCAAATCCTGGTTCCAGAAGAACTTTGACTGCTGCTTTGGCTTGTTAGAGATCAACCAAACCACCTTGGAATGGTTGGTGGCATTATGGACCAACTGCCACATGGACTCCAATATTAAGCAACTCAAAATGATTTGGACTCTTCCGTTTAAGCCGCCACTTCAGGTCACCTATGCTGTACACCCCGATGACGCTTGGGAGCTATGGCGCGGTGTAAAAGTGGATCAAGCCGACAATGTTATTGACAGAGAAGATTCCATAAACTTTATAAAGGGCCTCATGGGCCACTTTTATCGATTTTACTTGGTGGATCTGTCAGCTGGGAACCTGAGCCATGTGTCAACAGCGCTGGGCACAGCCGAAAGTAACGGCAGGATCAAGGTACCTAAATCTGAAACAGGACTTTCTCTCCGGTGTGTCTGATAAAAATAGAGTTAAAATTATGTATGTGCTTTTGTTTCAGTTTTCCAACAGTAAATCCATGATCACCACTCTGACGCTGCTGACCGAGTGTGCCCTGCTCAAAATGCCCTTTTAAAGACTACACCAGATCGTTGACGATGTTATTCAAGTCCACTGGATTCACTTGACGGGGTCTTCTCAGTCTTGGGATTGCATATTATACATTTTTAACTGTAAATGGCATGATTGTATATTAGCAATCTTTTCATTTGCTGTCCTCCCAAAGTGGAACATTTGAACATTTTCACCGCAGTCGTTTGAAAGGAGGCCAAGAAAGCCTATCCATTTCGATGAGGAATGGATAAAGGTGTGGGTACATCGATGTTAAGTTTGAATCCTCAGCAGTGAGAGTCCACCCTCCTGACTCATAATGACGCCATGTCTGTTCATCCTTTATACACCAAGAACTTCGAACTTGCTTGTTCACAAGAGTATGAACAATGCCCATGCACAAATGTTTTTTTATCCTCCTAATTATGTGGTCCTTTTTGTAACTTTGCACATAGTTGTATATTCATGAGTAGCAGTTATTTTTTTATGCCCAGTATATCTGTATTAAAGGCTAAATGTTTTTTTTTTTTAAAGATTGTTCATCAACACTGAATACAATAAATCGTATTGCAACATCTGGTTTTAGTTATTACCCTTACCTGGCTTTTGCACAATACACAAACAGTCGTTAATTTTCTTTAATACAGACATGAAAATTCATAATTTCATTTGTTCATCTTAAAAAAAAATACATTTAAAATAAGGAACCCAGCAAACTGTTACTGTTTAGATGTCAATCAAACAATGAGGCAGCTCACAATTTCACACAGAAAACAATGAGACATTTCACAAATTCACATAGACCCATATGCTTGAGGACAGTGTAGAAAAACATTAAACATCTTACATGCTTAGAATTGAGCAAGTAAAAATACAACTAGATGTCCTATTTCAGTTTGTAATGTGTGAATGGCAAGTTTAAATTCTACAGTAAATGCATGAAAAAAATCACCATACTGTATTATTCTCAGTGACTGCAGATGCTCATCTGTCTATTAAGCTGCAATGTGATTAAGATGAAAAAAACTCCATATAAAATAAGTAGTACTTGTAATATTTGCACGCAGTGTGATTGCATTGTAGCAGCGTCAGTTTAACTTTTGGCCAGCACGCGCGTGAAGAGTGTATATTGAATGCGCACGTTGGAACATGATCATCAAAAATTAGGAAAGAGCACAAAGAAATTAAAGAACAATAACAATTGGGTCTTACAGTGGACGTTGAGGTGATTGAGGTAACATTCGCTAACTTCCATTTAATGTCTTCAGCAATGGTGAATGATTATTACTCAATAACACTAATATCAACAGCTTTTGCACAAGAGTCACTTGCTTTCCAACTACTTATCATTTTTGATCATATTGATAATTGATGCTACGATGTTAATTTGTTAGTTTCTGTTCATAACCTCGGACAGAATTTCTGGGCCCAGCCGAGGCATTGAGGGGGTCCGGTTTGGTGGTCTCAGTATTACATCTCTGCTTTTTGCAGATGATTGGCTTCGTCAAGCCACAATCTGAGACAAAAGTCCCACAGTAGGTAAAGAGTCGCGAGCCCTCTCCAGGTCGGGGATGAGACCCTGCCCCACGCAGAGGGGTTCAAGTATCTTAGGGTCCTGTTCACGAGTGAGGCCAGGATAGAGTGGGAGATTGAAAGGCAGATCGGTGCGGCGTCTGCTGTGATGTGGGCCTGGGCATGTCTTGGAATCGCTCTGGAAGAGTTCTACAAAGTGGCTGGGAGTGGGAAGTCTGAGTTTCCATGCTGAAGCTTCTGCCCCCGTGACCCACACCCGGATAAGCGGTAGATAATAGATGGATTGATGTTGCTGCTATTATTTGGTTGCAATATATACATAAGCCTGCCAACTCCAGCCCTTTCTTTTTTGTTATTGTGGTTGGTGGTATCATGTACGACTATGAGCCTTTATTGTTAAAAAAAAAAAAAAAAAAGGGAATATAAACATAACCTTGAGAAGATATTTAAGTAAATAGAACCTGCAAGCATTTGTGGGATAGTCCCACAATTCAATTCTTCAAGCTGTTGCACCTTGTTTATTTTCCAGGGCATTCTAAATATGTATTTACCAAATTCATTATTTTGTAAATTACACAGCCTCCCCTATTTTCAATTTAAAATGTAACAATAAGGCCAGGATAACGTTCCTTCAGATAAGACATATATAAATCACCAGTTCGGTGCTGCACACAAGTAGGCAATAAACAATGTATCATTTTTACAATGTAACACAACAAAAACATTTGGCAATCTAGGGTCAGTTTTTTCATGCATGAGGCTAGACCAGTGCCTTTCACCTATATTTTATGTTGTGCCCGCCAGGAGGAAGAAATGCCCCTAACTCTCCTCACTGACTATAAACAGTTTGATTTGTCTATAAAATGATAAGTACATCTCTGCATAACATTGCTTTTAACATTGTCCTAATTAAACATGTCACCCACAACCTCACCAGCCCAAAATGAGAAGTGTAATCCAGCATTTCACACACTCACACACACAACTAAGGATTGGTGTTCACTTGAGTTATTTGTTACCCTAAATGTAAATATACAACTCACCACCACAAATCACAATCCAATGATCAAAATTATGTCCATCATGAATTCACAATTTACAAGGAGATGTAAACAAAATGTGACAAAAACGACCTACACAGTGACCAAAAGCATAGTGCAGACGTTTCGTTCAGGAGGCCAAACCCAGGAAAAATCCTCCAACAAAGCCACTGGACAAGACGATGTTTCTCTTTATAAAATCGCTGGCCTGTATGACAGGGGAGGAAATCACGATCAAATCAGCAGAGTGGATAAAAAAAAACTAATAGAAAACAAAAAAAGATCATAAGTGTAAAACAAAATCTTATTTCTCTGTTTCACTTCTTTTTTTTCAAAGGGGGGGTGCAATTTCCAAATTGTTAGCAGGTTTGGATCTTCATTTTGCCCCATCCCTTTATTTTTAAACCCCAAAAATTCTTCCACAAATCTTCCATAGATGGTGTTATCGTGTTATCCACCCGCCCCCAAAAACATTTCGTTTGAACATATTTTTAAGAAAACATGCAAATAGCTAGAAGATAGACAAGCATGAAAAAAGCATTTTTTTTTTTGCAGATACCTTTACCTCCTCAATGAACGTGTTGAGTTCTGGGGCTGCTTTGTTTGCTTTCTTCTTCAGGTGTTTCTTGGCTTTGTTTACATCTTTCTCCACTTTCTTCCAGTCCACCTGCACGTAGCCACTGTGATTGGCAATCTGTGTATAAAGGGCATGCGAATTTAGGATTTGTCAGTAGAGACAGACAGCGTTCCACTTTTTCCAGCTGTATACTGAAACACAATTCTAATCTCCATTGCTAATGTTTTATATTACATCTCTAACACAAAAGATTCCCTTTCCTTTGACATTCAAATCTCGCACATGCAAGAGGATTTAAAAAGGTCCATGTCTTGCCTGTAAAAGGAGGAACCCTCCACCGACAGCAGTGGCCGCCACTTTCCCCACTCTCTGGAAGACATAACCGGCACACCTGCATGCATTGAATGGAGGACAAAAAAAGGATGAATGGCAACATTAAACATTCTATGGAAGTCGACTTAACCAAATGTATGGCATTTACCATCCTGTGATCCCTCCCATCATGAGCTGGGTTGCCACCGAGTACTTCTCAGCTAGCGGCCCAGAGTTGTTCCCAAACACCCTGCTCCACCACTGATGCCGCCGAGCATATTCGGTCAGATCCACCACCTCGTACACCTCTTCATCACTCTCTGGCTCTTCTTGTCCTGTTGAGACGAGTTGAAAAACGATCCAATTCAGAGGAAAAAATGCAAGTGCATGTTGACCTGGATTATTTATTAGCACGGATATTAGGACTGAAGCACTCAGCTTTTAAAACACCTTTCTATATAGAATCCCCAAAATAGCTGTCATCGTTACGTCATATTGATGGGAGGACATGGGGCAGTATTTTTTAGCAATCTATCAGCAAATTCTCCCGCAAATACTTCAATAACAATTGTGCACTAAATCGCGTCATACAAACAGAGGACATGCTCCCAATGTATCAAATTATTTGAAGCAAACCCGTGGGTAATTCAAACATTAACAAGTCCGCACCTTCCCTCTGCTCCACGGTCGCCATTTTGAAGGGGCAGGAGAATTTAACAGGATGTTGACAAAATAAGCCGCGCCCACGCGATGATGATGCCGTGTCCACGGACGTATATATGTCAGTGGCCGTGCCACGTCGCTCAGCAACCTTTATTATTAAAATATTGCAACCTTTGCTTCTTGTCGGGAGAACATTCCGGGCTTGTGGCGACATATTTGAACATTCAAACATAAGTTACATTGCATGAAAGTCGTGGATGGAATCCAATATTTACAAGTACCTATCAAGCTATCTTTACTTTGCAAAAAAGTGTTCAGTTCAGTGTGCAGACTGGTTTGCAAAAAAGATGATGTACAGTGTATTATTGAAGACGAGAGGCAATGGCAGAGAAGTCATATGGTGGGATGCACGCATGTTGATTGGCTAAAACACAAGGTGAGGGCGTGGCCACAACGGCGCGTGGGTTTGCTTCGTTGACACAATTAAAACAACTTTATCTTCTCAGCCGAAACGCGTTTAATTGAGGAATACTTACACATTGGATTATGTGTTCATGTAGTCGCAATTGAGCCACGGTATGATCTCGCTTTGGGAAGAAAAATGTGACGTTGAAGATCAGCTCGCGGAGCGCTGCTTGTCCCCCGGAAAGGATTTACTACATCGAATCGCATCTTTTCAGGCTGGGAAAAGTTTTTGATCGTTTGCTTTTCTTCGCTTCCGTCTGTTTGATTCGGTGGAGTAAGCCGATCGCCTGTGCGTTGGGATTTTCCATGCAATCGTGCAGTGTGTCTGTCGCTGTTGCTGCCTGCGCTGCTGTTCGGAGTCTCGGCTCAGCTTCTGATGGTGGTGGTGATGAGGAAAAGAAAATGGCGGCGGGAAAAGCGAGTGAAACAGAGGAGGACTTTCCTACACTGACAGCCCAGGAAAGGGACAGTTTGGCCGGGATTGACAGGTGGGAACAGTGGGAGCGTGCCCTCACGCGTAACGTGAAATCTAAGGGATATCTTGACCTGCATGTCTACATTTCAACCGAGGCGCTCCGCAACTAACGCCGAGCCACCTTATGTTGTCTTTTGCAGCTCACTATTTGGATTTCAGAAGCTTCATGAAGATGGCGCCAGAACGAAGGCCCTGTTGATGAAGGTAGCAAATCGAAAGTAGATGCTATTTACATTTAAACGTGCTGGGATCATTTGGCTCGACCAGTCAAGTAAAATGCACAGCAGGGAATCGGCCCCCAAAGCTATCCTGCTTGCAAGCGGCCCTCCTGCATAAAAAAGCAGTTAGCCTATGTGTTAGCATGCTAGCTTAATAGTTAGCTTTCCTCATCCGGTGATCAGCGACCCTGCACCTGCGTCTTTTCTGCTGCGGCTGTGTTGTTTATAGTACCCCAACATGTAGTTTACAACACTTCGCTGTCATTAAGTTGTTAATTCGTGTTTGTGTTGCGAACTACGGAGTGCTATGTTGCAGGCAAATATCGGCCGTTCCGCTCAGCGTGTCAGTGGACCTGCTCCGCTGTGACTGACGTTCTCGTAGCACCACAACACAACCTCGTCACGGTTTTATCCTGCACGCGACCGTTATTATTTTTCCCTCACTGCATGGAAAGAAGTTGCATGTGCTCATTGGGTGGTGTCCCGTCGAATTTAAACCCAAAAACAACACTGTGTGCTGAACCTGGTCTGTTTGCATAGATGCAAGATCACGAAATCAAATATAGGTGCACAAAATGCCCGTTTTCGATTGACTTGCTGCGACGGGAGTTTAAATGCTGAATTGTCCTCGTGCACGCACTTTGTGACTTATGTGGTCGGGTTCGACGTTTCACATAACGTTTATAAATGGCTGTCCAAGATGGCGGGGACATGGCAGACCGGTGATGGAACTCTTTTGATGTGTCGGGTCGCGTGGATTTTCTGCGTTGAAGGCGTGTGTTTGCAGGGGCTGTCTCGCACATTAGTATTTGTTATACTTTGAGTATACCCTAGTTATTACGTTGCGTTTGCAACGATAAAGTAAATGATCGGTCTATTCACACCCAACACACAAAGCCCAGAAATAATTTATTGGGACTGGCAATTGAATTGTGCTTAAGTATATAAATGTGAGATGCTCTCACTTGGAAGGAGCTGTCCACCTATCTTCTTGCTAGGTGGTGCAGGATACCAGGAGGGGCTATGACTGCTTAAATCGTCACATGGAGCAGTACACAGGTCAGCAGCAGGCACCAGGCTTGGCAGAGAATACAGTCAACAGCCCCTGGGATAAATGCATGAGTTTGTGCAAAACTCTTGGGTTTATGATTGCTGCAAAGTTAGAACCAGGGCCAGCGCTGGAGCAGGTGCACACCTCATGCCTGTGGGGATGTTATGTTTTTTTCAGCTCCTGCATGTCACTTGCAAATTTGTGAATTCAGAACAAGGCTCCATTTTATACTGCCGGTGTAAGTGGCCAGTTCCGTTAAGTGCTTTTAAGATGAACTCCTGCCTATCTGCACGTCTATTTGCTGAAATCTCACATATATTGTACATATTTTATTTTTTGCTGTATCATCCCAAAATATCACAAATTGGTGCCAAATCTTGGCTAATAAGAACAAAGAAATTGATGCCAAGAAAATATGGTGCGCTGGCTTGGTTGAGAAACTTCAGCTACATCCACATATTTCTTAAACTGGATTATTTTTTGTGCTCATTCACGTTACAAAAACAAAGGTCACTTCTGATGTGAACCGAATGCATGATGTGACACATGCGCACAAAACAAGATGAATACATAATTCCGAGGAGCATTTGAATGCAGCATGACTTTACACACGAGTTGATGGAAATGACAGACAAATCCGAACAAGCAACACACCCAGCCTCATTCGGGGCGGGCATGTGGAGACATTTTGGATTTCTGATTGAGACGACAGAGGGTAGTGATCGTGTTGTTACTCGAACGCTGCCCTTAACAGTTTAATTTATTTTTTATGACAGAGTAGACTGATCATAAAACAAATGTTTATTTTAATATTCTTGGTTGATTGAGATTAATTAGAAGTACCTTATTATTGAGGACTGATCTAAAGAGATGTTATAACATGCATGTATACAATTGAGTCATGTACATGTTCTTAATATTGCAATAAAATCAAAACATTTTATCTGGAGGTTTTCAACAACTAAAAATAAAGGCTTTTTTTTTTGTATTTTCAATTTTTCAACCGAACCAAAGTTTGAACCGAACCGTCACTTTAAAACTAAAACTTGAACCAAACCGTGGGTATGATGAACCGTTACACCCCTGAAGCCTGGTGTGCAAAGCTGGCCCGTACATTTCTGTATCCAACAAAGGAGCTGGGAATCTAGACATCCATATAAGAGCAGCTCAGCATAAAGCTGCCGCTAAACGAGAAAGCTCCTCAAGTAAATTAACACTTTTTCGTCAATAAAACAGATGCTGCTGAAGGCAGCTTTGCATTCCACACTGTTAAACATCACAATGGCTACAGATCCATGGACTGCACTTCTGGCTGTTGTACTGTTTTGTTTTACAGTGAGAGGCAAAAAGCAGTTAACAGTTTAATTTCTGTTGTTTAAGTGCTCTCCTCTGCTGTATAATTGTTGCCAGTATTGCACTGATCGTATAGTCTATTTTTATTCTATTATTGTTGCACTGTTCTGTTTAAAGTGTGAGAAATAAAACAGTTTATATATGCTTCAATACTCTCATGTCTGGCGCCACATATTTTATGCTTGTTGGCAGTTTTGCACGGATACTTCAAATGTTATAAATCTACTTTTAAAGTTGCACACAAAGTTTAAAAAAAAAGTGACCAACAAATATTCATTCTTATTGTCCTCATTTTTGATCAACCTAATCTGATCACCCTAGGCAAATTTACAGCACTAATAAAAGGTGCATACAATATTTTGAATGTGAAGATCAAGTTTTGCATACTTGAGAAGCAAAACAAAACGTTTTGGATAAAAGTTCAGTAACAGCAAAATTACAAACCAAAACACATACCGTATCTTCTGCACCATAAGGCGCTTGGGGTTATAAGGCATAGACTCAATTCCCGGGTGCTGTCAATTCTGTACTTAATCCACTCAAAGGTTGCACCATATTTTAGGGTGCATGTATGCCAGGATTTACGGTAAACAAAGAAATGAAACGGGAGCAAGGCAGTGAATTTGGTTGTACTTTATTCTACTATTTAACCATGTACTCTTATGTATTCACGTTATTGTTAATCAATATTTATATCCAAATTCATCAAAGTCTTCTGTATCCAATTTAAACAGTTAGGCAAGTTCGCCATTAAACATGACAAGTTCCCGCTTGTCATTGTCTCGTCATTGTCACGTTATTTTTCGGCAATGATCCCAGCTTTCCAGAAAGCTTGAGTTGTGCCTCGTAACCTTGTCTCTCTGTCGATGCCATTTTAGAGGGTCCTAATGCTGTTTGCTTTGCACAAAATGATTTATTTATTAATTGCGGCGGAGGTATGTGCTCTATGTATTACGTACAGTCCTCTGATTGGTTTACCGCGCCAATCTATGTAAAACGTTGCAAGTTGAGTGTACTATCATCTTATTTGTCTTTCTTATTGATTTGTATATAGTAACTTAAAGTTAGACATTTTAAATTACTACTATCCAAGCAAAGTGCATGACGTCATTTGACGTATGTGTGCATATGTTCCCCTCAGGCTGTCCGCTGCTACGATTCGCTTATCCTCAAGGCGGAGGGAAAAGTGGAGCCTGAGGTGTTTTGCCAACTAGGCCACTTCAACCTCCTCTTGGAGGACTACCCAAAAGGTGAGTTTACTCTAAGGAATCTCCTTTTATTGATTCTTTTAAATCATCTGCTTCCTCTACTGTGTTTGATTCATATAATATGTAATCTCCGAATTACAGCATTATCGGCATACCAGAGGTACTACAGTTTACAGTCAGACTACTGGAAGGTAAGCCAGCCACAACCATGCTTACATGGTTAACATGAAAGTATGATGATGATGGACTTCATTTTTTTTTTATGCATCTGAATAAGTCTTCTCATTACATTCAGAATGCTGCCTTTCTGTATGGTCTGGGAATGGTCTACTTCCACTACAATGCCTTTCAGTGGTGAGTTATGTTATTGCCTGTTTTAATACAGAACCACATTAATTTAGACAGGTGATAATAATGCCCAAAATGTATGAGGCGACAGTAGCTCATGTATTTGCAACGTGAAAAAGATCTTTCCCGAAACTACTATGTGTCGCAAGAAGTTTAGAAGAATTGGCTCTGTAGAAATGTAGGGATTTTTTTGTGTGTGTGCCTGCCTGCTTGCGTGCGTGCGTGTGTGTGTGTGAAATAATGATCTTTTTGGGGAATCATTTTGAGTCATCGCCTATAAAAAAAAATCTCTGCAAGATCTAACAGCTGAAATATGTGCCACCATTAATTGAATATGTATAATTAAAGAGGTAGTCAACCCAAAAAAGCTCTTGACGATAATGTTGTTTGTGCTCCACTAGTCTAAACACAGCATTCTGATTAATATAGTGTTCATTGAATAGGAGTTAAGCAGTCAAAGCAAGAGAAGTATTGACTTTGAGGCAGATCAAAATACGGCTGTAGACCAGGGATTGTCAACTGGTGATCCGCGGCCCTCTAGTGGTCCGTCGGTCGGATTTCAGTTATTAAGAAAGTTATTTTTTACCCTTAGCTGTCACGTTCTTATAAATTTTTTTACCTTCACCAGGGCGATCAAAGCATTCCAGGAAGTGTTGTACATAGATCCAGGATTTTCCCGAGCCAAGGAGATCCACCTTCGACTGGGTCTCATGTTTAAAGTCAACACAGACTACGAGTCAAGCCTAAAGGTAGGCCCCAACCCTAAATTTGCAATGTGAATGAGTGGACGTGCCTTATCTAATTTCTATCCCGCTGTTCTCTCACAGCATTTTCAGCTAGCTTTGATTGACTCCAATCCCTGCACTTTGTCCAAAGCTGAAAGTAAGTTCAGAACTCATTGTCTGTTTACTCAAAATGGTAAAGGGGTGTTTGTTCGATACATAGCGGGGCTGAGAAAATATTTTATAAAATGCTGGAGGAGCTATCCCCGCTTTCCCTGTCTTAAGTAAATACTTATTTAGTAGAATATTTGTAGACTTAATGAAGCTTCCTCATTTCCCTTACATGCTACTGTGCTAGCTTGGAGGCTGCCATATCCATTTTTGCCCAGCTTGTGTATGTGTGTGGGGATGGGATTGAGTGTGTGTATGCATCTCATTCCTCTTCTCACACGCACACACAACAAGGGCAGCCCCCATCCTTCTTCCCTCCTCTCTCTTCTCTCCCTCACTCACTCTATCTGCTGAGAGTCACTCAGGCAGTATAGATCAGACACTGCGGCGTTCCGCACACAAGAAGGTGCTGCCGGGTTGACCGCCACCCTTCTGCTCAGTTAAATTGTGGACAGTCGACCTTGGGATTCCAGTAATTGCACAGCTTTGCCAAATATGCCAGGACAAGAAGGAAGCGGAGCACCACTTCTGAAATTCCCTTGAGTGCTGAATCACCTAACTTTTTTTTTTTTTTTCCTTTTGCAGTTCAGTTCCACATTGCTCATTTATATGAGATTCAGGTAAGTGTTTTTCTTGAGCCATTGTCTTCTCCAAAAGATGCAATTATTTTGAATTCATGTAAAGAGCTGCCACATATTGATGCTGTGTTATTAGATAGCTTTTTTTTTTTTTAAATGGTACCTTACTAGTCACAGAAACCTTTATTTTCTATTCTTTCAGCCAAGTGCTGACAAATGAAGGGGGGGGATGCATGAGTGGGTAGCAAAGGCGGGAGGGAATAGGAAATTATTCTTAGCCGATCGGCGGGGTTGCCACGGAAACGACAGTCTGTCGCCCCCTTTTTTGTATGCCGATGGTGTCTCTCTGTAGAGAGGTAATGTCACTTTGGCTGGCTCTTAAAGAGTGTTACTAATACACCTTGTGCTATGTCAGAGCAAGCGCCAGCTTTATGGTGCATTTTATTGGCGAACTGGGGTGAACATGATGTTTTATCAATGCTTCAGAAGGAAAACAGGGGGACTGGGGTGTGCAGGTTAATGTTTCTTCTCAAAACCTCTTCACTGATCCTCCCATCCAGAAGAGATATCGGGCTGCCAAGGAGGCCTATGAAAGCCTCCTGCAGACAGAGGATCTTCCTGCACAGGTGAAAGCCACTACTCTGCAACAGCTTGGTAAGATCCCCCTCAATGTGCAGCATTACAATCTGAGGTACACAGTCACTAACTACCTTTGTCACCCCAGGCTGGATGCATCACACAGTGGAGCAGCTCGGGGACAAAGCCAGTAGAGATAGTTATGCTATCCAGTGTTTGCAGAAATCTCTGGAGGCAGATCCCAACTCTGGACAGTCATGGTACTTCCTGGGCAGGTAGGTGGCACTCCTTTGTTTTACTTGATGTTGTAAACCGAAGAAAACTGATATTGCCCAACTGTTGCATTACTTCCACCAAGAAGGCTAGTTTGTTTATTCATTTATTTATTTGTTTAAACTGAGCTGGATTAGCTGGAATTAGTGGGGAGGGGGGATTTAGGTACACAATGCCTCACAGCCTGTCTCTTGCAGGTGCTACTCTAGTATTGGAAAGGTCCAGGATGCCTTCATCTCCTATCGGCAATCCATCGATAAATCTGAGGCCAGCGCAGATACTTGGTGCTCTATAGGGTAAAGGCTTATTTCTCAATTGTCACATTGCAAACTTATCGTGTATGTTGAAATTAGGAACTCTGAACCCCTCCACTTACTTTGTTCGAAACTGTGTCATGGAACAGGGTGCTGTATCAGCAGCAGAACCAGCCCATGGATGCGCTGCAGGCCTACATTTGTGCTGTGCAGCTGGACCACAGCCATGCCGCCGCCTGGATGGACCTGGGCACGCTGTACGAGTCGTGCAACCAGCCGCATGACGCCATCAAGTGCTACATCAACGCCACACGCAGCAAGGCATGCACCAATGCCACCATGTTGACCCACCGAATAAAATGCCTGCAGGTGAGTGGAGAGAGATGCGCAGCAATTCAGTGACGGTGCATTTCAGCCACATGTGCTCCAAAAATTAATTCACCAATACTGCTGACTCGTCAGGTTTATATAATGTAAAACCCATCTGTAACACAGGCAGATTTTTTTTTTTGAACACACAATTTCTGACACATTGCCAAAAATAAGGAAAACAGTAAAGTGTCACAGAAAATCCATGTAGTATAAGATATAGTAACGCAAATTAGTCCCAACTGCAGTACTATAAAGAGCCATTTTCTTTCAAGGCCAATTTAATCAAACAACTGGCATGTCGTCATCTGGGGTCCTGGGAGTCGCCGTGTCATGCCACTCATACAATTGCTTTCAGTTTTCTTGAAAGCAGTGTCATGTCTACCCTGCGCATGCGTCACAGTCCCACTAGTTTGTATCAAGATGGCACAGAGACTGCTTGCCCTCAAGGGTCATGTTTGGGATTGTTGTTACTGAGAGTCAAGGAGATGCTACCTCCCCATTTTAACCACACATGGCCATAAAGCTCCAAAACCTCCCCTTCACTTGTGTTGTAACCTGCTTGTATCATTGCTGATATTATTTTTTTAGTATTATTTTTTTTTTATTATTTTGAGGTCATCACTTTTATTTTATTTGTTTAATTTTAGCAAGAAATCCTTTTGTGTTTTTCTTTTGTTTGTTTTTTTTGTTTGTTTTGTTTTTCACATCGTTTTCCATTCCCCTAGGCTCAGTTGAGTAACCCCCAGCTCAGTAGCCCACAGAGTAAAACTAAAATGCTCCCTCTTATTGAGGAGGCATGGAGTCTACCAATCCCGGCTGAGCTCACCTCTAGGCAGGGAGGCCTGAGCAGTGCGCCACAGCAGGTGAGAGACCAGATGCCTCCCCTTTGACCTGAGACGCTCAAAACACATAATCCTACTGTACACGCCGTCATGCCTGTCAGCACATGCACTGTTGTGCACACGGTTGGGTAACACTTGTTCTTGAGCTCCACCACCCACAAAGATGTATACACCTGAAAATCTTTTATTACTGCCACTGCTGGCCTCTTTCAAAACCATTTTGGGATAGCACCTCCAAATGTAATGTGGAGGTCAAGGCGGCTTCACAGCGCCTGTTGTTTAGATGGTGAGGGAGTCTAGCCAAGTGTTACTCAGCCTCCTACCCCCTTTCTCTCCAGTAGTCAATCGGTTCCATCCATCTCTTGCCGCCAAAGTTGAACACTAATCTTCCCACTCCCTCACCTCACCACCCGAACAGAACAAGATATAGGTGGAAAACATTTTGTCGACAGATTGCTCCTGATCATTTTGACACTGTGACTGAATAAAAGTCAAGCGGCTGCTATCATCATTCTCACACGCATTTGATCTTAAGACAAGGTAGTGCTTGGTTCAGCCGCCAACCTCCAGCCCCCTCATATTCAATTGCCGCTCAATTTGCGCCTATTTCACAGTAGGAACTTGTAGTATTTGATTACGCGTGATTGCTGCTGTTTTTTTGGACTGCGCATTGATGTGTTGTTGACCCAAGGTCTTTTTACTGGGTCTGAATGATCCTCAAATATCAATTTACAAAGGTTATACAGTGTGTTTTTCATGTTTCTGAATCTGAAGGGAGAATAATGTAACACAATTCTGGTGATGACATAACGGGGATTTACACTAGCTTGAAGTTCTCTTTTATAGGGCACCTGTACCTATGGTACTGTTGAATGCATTCATTGAACACACAGATTAATTCTGCACTCTTTTTTAGGGCACTTGTACCTATGGTATTGTTGAATGCATTCATTGAACACACACATTAATTCTGCGTTTGGGGTGCTAATGTACACATATTAGCAACAGCAATGACAAAGTTTACATGCAGTCACTATTCGGGTTAAGGTCAAAATTTCAATTCCTCAAACCCGTTGACATGATTGTTACTTGCACATTTCAATAATCCGATTCAAATGTCGAAGCATGGACTTTGTGAGCAAATAGATATAATTTCTTTCTACCCTCATTCATGTGGCTCACTGCAACAATTAAGCAGCCGCAGTTCCCTCCTTGCTCCAAGTGCGATATTTTCTTTCTGCACCTATGAGTTTCGCCATGATTGTTTTCTCCTGGTTATGTATTTCAAGAATGTTTTGAAAATCAGCCAGAGCTAAGTAAACACAACATCGGGTTCATGAATCATCATGAAGCTTCATTTGCCCATCATTAGTAGTCACATCAACTTTCTACATTATTACTTTTGTAAGATTCAAGTTATTTGAGTGGGTTTTTCTTTTATTAACTGAGTTGTACACACGAGGACAAAATCCCACGTGTGTACATTTGGTCCTGGTCGGATCAATTTTATCACAGCTTGGTAGTGTCTTACATTGATTATGTGACCGCCGATTGGTGACAGCAGGGTTTCATTCACGGGACCGGAGCCAAGCACCATCCGCTGAACAGGGATGGAGCTTGTTGTTGCGATGGGGAAAATGTCTTAGCGAATGTAAACTTATCGTTTCCTTTGTAGTAACAAGTCACTGTTCAACGTATTAGAATATACAATATAAAATATAAAGCCAAGTTGAATTGCTGAACATGGCGGGCAGCAAACCGCAGTCTCACACATGGCTTGGTCCTTTTTGTAATTATATAAATATATGTTACAGGTTGCAATCATTTTGAGTTACCCTTTAGCTGTTACACAACCCCATGTTAACCTTCCATCAATGTCAAATTTCAGTACCTTGAAACGAATGGACACCGAAAAACCCGTGCCTAGCATAACCTCGTACTCGCTGAGTGTTGTCATGCATATGGTCCATTTGCTGTGTCGTTGAAACAGCTCTTGTGGAAGCAAAACTCCCTTTTCTACCCAGGGCTGCTATGGCACTGTGATGCTTCAGTAAAACATGATAGTTTAGGGTTAGGGTTTATCACAACTTAAACATGTTACAATTATTTCAATGTCAACATTTGTCTCTTTTTTTCTCCCCCCAATTTGTCTTTCTTTCAATCCTCTGCTTGGCTTTGTATTTTCTCTTGGCTTACTTAAACAATGATTCATTTTGTTTTCCTCCCTAATTACCCATTTTCTGCATCTTTTTCTTGTCTTTGTGTCACCTCTTTAAACTCTTCTAACCATAATTCAATTCTCTTTCATTATGTTTCCCTCCTCTTGTTCCTTTACTCTTCCCTTGTTTCATTTTGCCTGCGCTACTCCCCGTCTTTCTCCCGTCCTCCAGGCCTGTAAACCCAACCACGCTGCAGAGGGTGGCGGTTCAGGTCAGTCTCTGCCTCCTCACGTGGCCGCACTGGGCCAAGCAGACGACCAGTCTTGCCCAGCCAAGAGGAAGCGAGCTTCCAGCCCCGCCAAGGTAAAAGCTTTCGCAATAAGTCTTCGTTCATTCTTTGACGCTGCCTGTAAGTGTGACTAATGTGGACTATTCCATTAATTATAAACAGGGAGATTCCTGGGTCTCTAATCCAGTGCAGCAGCCCATTCCTAACTGGTACCTCTCCCCACAGAAGATGCAGGTTTGTTATTGCATTTACACCATTCCATTTTTTTATTCTTCACCTCTGGTTCCAGCTCTTTTTTTGTTTGTTTTAATTGTTATTTTCTGCAGTTATTGGAACAGCTACGGAGTAATCGAGCCAGCTTGAAACCTCCACAGCTGCAGATGTTGGAGCAGCTGGAAACTCAGTTCACCATGATGCAGCAGCATCAGGTAAAAATTAGGGCTGCCCCGATTAGGTCAGACTAGACATGGGAATCTTTGGGCCCCTGAATATTTGATTTGATTACGATTCAGGGGCTACGATTCGATTACAGAACGATTATCAATGGATTTTTAAATCATGCTGCTCTTTGCTGATTGGTTCGTTTGTTTGTTGGTTCAGGTTAGAAATGTGCATCAATCATCTACTGTTAGTGATTAGTCCACTAGCAAAGAAATCGTTTGTACCAGCCCTAGTAAAGAATAATGACTTATCCCTTTGTGCAATCTACACTCGCTGAAGGTTATAGTCAGGCTAGACTACTCATCTATCACACGTGTAGTATGAATATTCAAGGTGTCTTCCATTCCTCTTGTAGATGCGGCAGAATACATCAGGAGGTCAGGTGCGCCCCTCCTTCCCCAATGGCCCCACTGCCAATTGCCTCCCATCCCCTAATCCCAGCCTGCATCCCACGCGGCCCCATTTGGGACCTCATCGGCCACTGTGCCCCCCTCAACCTTTGGCCAATGGCCCTGTGGGTTTTGGGGCACACAGACACTCAGATTCAGTCTCCCTTCCTGTGGAGGACAATAGTAGTAACAGTAGTAGTAGTAATAATAATAATAATCAGCCGGGGCCAACAGCCTCGGGGCCCAATAGAGATGTGCCTTATCTTCAACCTGCCGGCAGCGGCAACGCAGCACTGCTACCTCACACCTGCACAAGCACGCAAACACAGGACGCCACGCCACACCCTCTGCACCT
This sequence comes from Syngnathus floridae, assembly GCF_059516105.1. NCBI lineage: Eukaryota > Metazoa > Chordata > Actinopteri > Syngnathiformes > Syngnathidae > Syngnathus > Syngnathus floridae. The sequence continues at coordinate 9,570,290 of NC_142414.1, read as the reverse complement.
TAATTCCTCTCAGGTAAGTTAAATTTTTGCTGCAGTTCTGAGTTAATCTTCCCCAATCATTATAAGAGACGTGGGCCGGGCTCCTTCACTCTCCCTCGCCTGTCTGAGCTGTGACATTCAAAGCCGAAATTAATTATTTTCACAAAGCAGATGGAAAGTTAAATCCCTCGGTACCAGGACAACTCCATGAATGTAAATCAATTGTGAGAGAACAACATTGGCATGTCTGCAACTGGCGTGTTGTCAAACGCACAGCAATTCTATTTTGTTTTTTTAAATGTTGTCAACTATCAGTGGCTGGGGGTATCATGACGCCATTAAATCGGAAAAAAAAGTGAATTGTTCAATAGGGTGTGCATTAAACCATGCTAAATGTATCGATTTGATACACATGTTGCATCCCTAGCATACATGCTCTATCGTTACCGTATCGCCATTGTCTTACATGTAAAGCTCTGTAAAAATGCTTAGTTTTTACTGAACGTATAGTAATATTGTTATTGTCATCAAGATATCTGGTCCATATCGCACAGCCTTTTTATGAAATATATCGCTGTGATGGCCTGGCAGCCAGTTCGGGGTGTCCCTGGGTACACCCTGAACTGGCTGCCCACCCCTAGTGGTCTAATCAGTGCTTGTACCCTTCCTTCAGGTGCTGCAGAAGCGATCCGTTCCTCTTACGGGCTCCAATACTGAGGGAACCACCTCTCACCCGCATCCCCCCAGCTCCATTGCTCCCCCACAGTCCAACAATCAGGTTGGACATTCCAACGCTGCAGCGCCACAGCAACAGCCAGCGCACAACCATCTACCATCCCCTCCCTCTCTTGCCCCTTCCTCTACCTCAAGTGGGGCAGCACCCAATGTGTCCGCTACCAAAGATGGCAACACTGCAGCCACCCTTGTGACCGCATCCCTTGGTAATGGCAGTTCTGAGGGCAGGGTGCCTTCGCCATTGACATCAGCAGACAGCAAAGTGGCACAGTCTGACAGCCTGGCTTATAACAGCCACCTGGGGGAAGAGGGCAAGGCGGCAGAAGGTGGTGAAAAGCAGAGCCTTAGCGCAGACAATCCAAGACTATCTGCCCTGCTGGCAGGGGAGGTGGAGGGGGGTGAGGGAAAGCCAAAAGGGACTGTATCAACGACATCTCCCAACAAAGTCAACAACATCCACCCTGTGGGCTTGCCCTCAACCCCCAACACACAGGGAAGCTCAGCTGCCTCCTCGCCTGTCTCTGTCATATCCACGGCCACACCCTCGCCTAAATGTTTGGAACACACACAGACAGGCAGCCATAGTCCCGCCACACCTATAGCAACTGCACCGGCTGTCAATGGTAACGGCAAAGGGGGAATCTCGGAGGACTCTCAGAGCCCGATCAAGGCTGAACCACCTGCTGTCGCTGGTCTCAAGGCCACGCCACCCCATGGCTCGTCTTCATCATCGTCTTCATCATCATCGGTATCAATCTACCCCAGCTCCACAGACGTGCTGAAGGCCTGCAGGTGAGACAATTGCGTACAATTAATGTTATTTTGCTACTAGCTCCCTCCAGTGGTAGTTTATAGTCGGCAAAGCATGCAGAAATAGTTATGTAATTGCGAGGCACTGTTGCTATGCAGATATTTTGCATCACACAATGGTAACAATTAGTTTGTTGTTTTACACAATAAAATTGACTGCATTTGTGCATGCAGAAATCTGGGCAAGAATGGGCTTTCCAATAGCAGCATCCTTCTCGACAAGTGCCCGCCGCCACGGCTGCCCCCTCCTCCTTTGCCAGCCCTGCCCAAAGACAAGCTCAATCCACCAACTCCCAGCATATATGTGAGTAGCAGAAATATTTCACCTGACCCGCCTCGCGATATGGACAAAATTATTCATCCCTATATCGATAGACATTTTAATATTCTACACTAATGTTGGCCACTCGTGCGGGAAAGCCTTGAAAGGAACAAGAACCTCTCCTTTCTTTACAAATGGCGCCCTTGTGTGTTAGACGGCTGAATTACATCAGCACGAAGAAAATAGGGACAATAGGCTTTAACTACTACTGATTTATCCTTCCTCGATGTACTGTCTTCGATGTCATGAAAAATACACAACAAAAAATGACGAACAATATCCTAAAACATTTACCATTGGTAGAAATTCTTATATTACATTGTTACTGCCCAAAGAAGAAATTACTGTAATAAGTTACTTTTGTAACTTAGGTTTCTTTTTTAACGCAGTACCCCAATACTGTTACGAATGACATTTGTCAAAACTTCCACAAAAAGGCGAGTAGCTGATAAATCTTGGGTTCGTAATAATTTGGAACACTATACGAATATTTTTTTCTCTTGACACTGTTGTTCCTTTTTGAACCAGCTGGAAAACAAGAGAGATGCTTTCTTTCCACCATTGCACCAGTTCTGCACAAATCCCTCCAACCCTGTCACTGTCATCAGAGGACTGGCTGGAGCACTCAAACTGGGTAAATGTTGAAATGACTGTGTGATGTTGTGATGGAAGCCACACCACTACATATGCATGCTACAGCCAACCGAAAGAGATTGTATTTATCATCTATCTGTTATTCTGGATTTGATGGTTATCTGCAGACCTGGGCCTTTTCTCCACAAAGACGTTGGTTGAGGCCAACCCAGACCATTTGGTGGAAGTGTGGACCCAGTTGTCACAACCTGCGGATGAGAACTGGGATGTAACGGGCACTAAGAAAATGTGGCGTTGCGAAAGTGCTCGAGCTCATACAACCATCGCCAAGTATGCGCAATATCAGGCTGCTTCTTTCCAGGAGTCTCTGCGGGTCAGTGACGAGATGGCACACCTAAGAAGAATCATTATTTTCATTCATAAAGATAAGAATAAATATCGGATGCCACATTTAATGCAAATGTCTGTTTTTTCCTAGGAGGAAAATGAAAAAAAGGCACTCAAGGAACCCTGTGACGCAGAGCCAGCTGCAGAGAGGTACAAAAGATTGGAAACTAAATACGAGAAACTTTTTTTAAACAGGAATGAGAATTTTTTAGACGTTTTCTGACCGAATTTACCATTCTCAAGATAACCGCAAAACTTAAATCTTCGGGGGTGCGGGAGGGTGGGTGCTCTTCACTGTACTTCGCTTTTGAGTGCCATTTAATTTGTAGTTCTTTTGCAACTGCTAATGTTAGCATTCTCCCGGGCTAAATTGGCTGAGCACGTAATGTTATTAATTTGTCATTTTGATCCTTGTTTAAGTTACTGTGATATAGTAGTTTGTGTAATGTTTGACTTAGCCAGAGTCGTTGAAAATAGTATGTGCTTGTGATTTGGCAGTGTTGTGCGCAAAAGAAGAGGACCCTTAAAGCACATCAAGTTCGGAACAAACATCGACGTGTCAGACGAAAGAAAGTAAGTGTGACTGAGATTTTTCCAGGTGGTCTGTAACCTGATTGAAATGGATCTGGTTTAAAAGACACATTCCTCTCCTCACACCAGGTGGAAGCAGCAGCTTCAGGAACTCAGTAAACTGCCAGCGTTTGCTCGTGTCGTATCGGCTGGCAACCTGCTCAGCCACGTGGGCCACACCATATTGGGAATGAACACTGTTCAGTTATACATGAAGGTCCCAGGGAGCCGAATAGCAGGTTAATTCAACCAAATGGATCATGTTTACTATTTCCTGGACCAAGGAGGTTGTGGATATTTTCAGGAATATTTTTTATGTTTAATTTTTTTTTTTTTTAATTAACTGTAGGTCACCAGGAGCACAACAATTTCTGCGCAGTAAACATCAACATTGGGCCTGGAGACTGTGAATGGTTTGCTGTACCAGAAGCCTACTGGGGTGTGATGAGCAACTTCTGTGAAAAGTAAGGCCTGTGCTTTGTTTTCAAGTAGCAGTGGGTAAACACTAACCTCTTTTTTTTTGCGCTCTTGTCACTTGCACCCTCAGGAACAATATCAACTTTCTGATGGGCTCATGGTGGCCAAACTTGGAGGACCTGTATGAGGCTGATGTGCCCGTGTATCGCTTCATCCAGCGCCCTGGTGACCTGGTATGGCTCAACACGGGCACTGTCCACTGGGTGCAGGCCATTGGCTGGTGCAACAACATTGCCTGGAATGTCGGACCCCTTACAGGTATGGGGCCTCGATGGCACACTGAAAGAACACAAAGTGCCCTACCTAGTTTTATTGTATTTTTCCTTTATTCATTCATTCATTTATTCAAAAAACAAGCAGTTCTAGCTGGGTTTAACCTTAGTGACAGAAAATTGCCTCTAATCAGGTGTAACCTTTGAAAATGGCATTCATGATTTCCAGCTGATCGTTGACCTTTTCAGCTGATTGGCCTCCATTTCCTTACTACGTGGTGTTACTTTACAAACACGACTGGCACCTTTCTTTTTTTCTTTCTTTCTCGTGTACTCTACAGCTGCAACTTTTAATATAAAGCTGCTGATGTGCTACTAGAAACCATAAGCTCGTGCGCATTGCCTACAGTTGCCAGAGAGCCAACAATCGTACTTAACAGTACTGTCTCCTAAGATCAGTTTGATTCAAGTAAAACTAAGTCGTCCTCCATATAATTATTCTGATTTTTTCAAAAAAAAAAAAAGAAACTTCCAATCCTAACTTGAATATTCCAAGGCTGCTTATTTTCTAATCAGAGCATTAACATCAAATAGACAAAAGTATAAAATAGGATTGTGCAACCACCTCTGGTTGTTGCATTTTTTTGACATATTGCTTTGACTGTGTTTTTAAGCTCATCAGTACAAGTTGGCAGTGGAGCGTTATGAGTGGAATAAGCTCCAAAGTGTGAAATCCATGGTTCCTATGGTGCACCTGTCTTGGAACATGGCACGTAACATTAAAGTGTCTGATCACAAGTTGTTTGAGATGATCAAGTGAGTCAGTCTTTCACACATTTAACTGCCCTACCGTTGCAATTGATGATTTCTTTTTAAAACAGCGTTGACCGGAACCTTCCCATCTGACGCATTCTTCACAGGTACTGTTTGCTGCGGACGCTGAAGCAATGCCAGTGGGTGAAGGACGCATTAGCGACAGCTGGCAAAGAAACAGTTCTGAGGAACAGAACCAGAGACGAAGCGGCCCACTACTGCACCATCTGTGAGGTTTGTAACTTTGTGATACTTTGAACCACTGTCACCTCTTACGCCGTCAACATCCTATGGCAGCTTGGCTTGCTCTGTGGTAGAGTAATCATTTTTCATCTCAATATTGCTTAATTTTAATACATTTTTGAAAAAGGTACTGAAGCACCAATCTCAGAGAATATATGCAACCATCAATTTCATTATTGTGAATAGGATGACTTTAGGTTGGTATTTAGAGCTAGCATTGTATAAGTTGAGCTCCTTTCTCATTCATTTGTCTGTGTACCTTGCATGCTCTTCAGGTTGAGGTGTTCAATCTGTTATTTGTACGCCGTGAGCTCCTGTCCAAGAAGCAGTATGTGGTCCACTGTCAGGACTGTGCTCGCAAAGGCAGCGCCACACTGGATGACTTTGTGGTTCTGGAGCAGCACAGGATGGAGGACCTCATGCAGGTCTACGATCAGTTTGCATTAGTAAGTCCACCTATTGGTTTACTTCATTGACTCAACGCGTCAGTGCAGTGAGCTGAAGAAAAAATGAAAAAACGTGGTTGTGGGAATTAACCCATGTTCAGAATGCGGTACACATGACAGACCACTAGTGTAAATAAGGCCATGCACTCCATGTGTTGTTTTTTTTTACATAATAAAAAGAAGGGGCAGCTCAGCGGCGCACTGGTTAGCACGATCACTTTGTGCGTTTAGACTTAAAAGTGTAAATCTCATTCTGTTTTACTAACTTGAGCTTGTTTGTTCCTTTCATCTCATCCCTCCATAGGCCCCTCCTCTTCATTCATCTTCATCTTGACATTAGGAGACCCATGACTTTTGGAGCGGAAACGTGAAGCCAATTTAAAAAAAACACATCTATGTACACGGACCCCTTTCTGATATTCAGGAACGCCAAGGCCGTCTCTACACCTTTGCCACCACCCCTCTCCCCGCATGGACGGCTGGAGGCTGAGGCTACTGCGTGTGTCTGTCTATGCAACCTATTTGGTCCACCCCCCTCCCCCCAAAATGGGGGCAGCACCAAGATTGCTCACAGGACTGTTTCTTCCTCTACCCTCTCAACCCTCTTTAATGACAGCGGCTCAGCCCATTTCAGTGGAAGACTTAATCAAAAATGGTTTGGAGCAGGAATATGGGGGGGGGGGGGGGAGTGTTTCTTTTAATGCGTGATGAAATGTTTTGTAGATATTTAACTGTTCATAACTGGCTATACCACCCTTAAAAGACTACTGACTTGACCACCTTATTGCCCCCCTTTTTCTCACTCTCTTCTGCATCGAGGCTTTGGCTTTTGATTTTTAACAATTTCCCTTGAATGTCTTTTTCCCTAAGGGGCAGTAGCCTGCTCTTTGTCTATGCTATTTTGAGACTCGGTATCTTCACAAAATTTTTAATGTGATTTTGTTTTTTTTCTCAGCTTTTGTTTTGTCTTGTTCTTTTCCAACTGTTTTTTCTTAGGTAAGTAAAAAAAGGAAAAAATCTAGTTAAAAAATCTAAAATATACTAGCCAAGTCACAAAGAAAATGGGTTGCACATAGACTTACGAAATAAAGTTTAATTTGTGATTGTTTTGTTGTTTCTAATCTTGATGTAAATTTACACTATTTATAAATACATATTTATTGCTTGAAAATATTTGTTGATGGAATGCTGTTATTTTTTTCCAGAGTACCTGCCATTAAATTTGAAGGGGTTTTGTCATTTTAACACAACTCCTCTTACATTTTCTATATATAAATAAAATTGCTTAGCAAGCATTGTACAGAAACAAACATTTAAATTTGTTTTATTGTTTGAAGAATGTTTTATGAGTCAATAAACACAAAGTTGTCAAATCATCTGCCTCTGCTTCCTACAATATAGGACATGAATTTTACTAACAAAGCCAACTGTGCTTTCTTAAAGTAATGTCTGAAACCCAGCAGACAATGTAGCTGTAGACTGACACACAGAGTCCTACAATGTATGCCAGGTCCAGAAATTACCCAAATGTTTCCCTCAATTGCATGAGCATTGGCATACAGTTGTGTATTCAAACCTTCCATATGTTGACCAGCAGCCACAGAAATTAGAACAACCTGGAACCATCTTGGAAAGGATCCGGAGGGATGTGGTGCCCAATGGAGACCCAGTAGCCAGATGTAGCTGCTGCCAGCCCCACAGGATCTACACTGACTACTGAGCAAGCATGGGGTATCCCAAGAACGGTGGGTCAACCTCCACCCACGAATGACGAGAACCATGGTATGCTGGAGCTCCATTGGTTGTCAAAGGGAGGCGGTTGCTGCTACTTGTATTCATCTGAGAAGCTACAACAGAACACGATGAGCAACTGTAATTATGGGAAAATGAAGCTTCATGAACCAGTTGTTGTATTCTTTGGCTCCTCGAGATGGCAATGTTGGTTTAAAGTGAGGGTTTGAAGAAATTGCCCATCATTAGTAATTACTCCCAATACAGTAACTTTAAGTACTGTAGGACATCCTATTGTGTTCAGGTTAATTTGATTACATACATATACAATACAACTTTATCCATATAATGTATTTCACAACAGTTGAAGCTGTAACAAAACGCTTTGACGCATGAGGCACAGGTGGTGGAGTTTTGGCGTTTCTTTCCTGGTGCATTTTTAATTTGAAGCCTTTCTGGTATCCTGGTGAAAAGGCACAAAAGAGACAATTTTAAGCATGGTAAATATACATTTTCAGGAATGTAAGCTACTTCATTTTGCACCAACATAACACAGTGACAATGCGGGTAAGGGTGCACTCCACACCAAATATGTAGCTGCAATAGCTCTTAAAATATTATCCAATTTCTTCCACCTATATCTATTTGTAAAATATGGCAGTGATCCAGCAAAGAGGTATGTGAACTCTGCTTGCCCCAGACCCCCCCCCCCCAACACACACACACACACACACACACACACAATTAAATCCTCACCAGCTAACAATGTCTCACTGTGTCCCTTCGAGGTACACAGACAGTGAGAGATGGAATGCGAGAAGAAACCTGTCGAGTGATCCGAGACCTTCTTCCTTCCTGTAACTGCCATCTTCAACTCACCTACACTAATGCCTCAGCCTTGGCAAGAAACAAATAGGCGGTTCTGACTGCTAATTCTAACATGGACAATTGTCTGCTCACCTGTGCCATGATCACAAAAGATTAACTTGAACTAGACTAAACAGCTATGCACAAATGCAAACACGTGCACACAAGCACACTGTCCACTCACACATTAATTGCAAATACCGTCCTTGTGATTGGCTGTCGCACAGCCAATGGAAATGCTTAAAGCTACTCATTCACAAATAAACTTGGGTAATAATGTGATATAAATCAAGATTCTAAAATCACAATGTCTCTACTGTACTGATAGAAATCAGTAAATAATTTATCATTTTAAATTGCCTGATCTGTTACTGATATTTATGATTAATGACTACAGTAGTCTGTTGTTAAAGGGACAGGGATCACACTTTGCAAACTGGCCACCAATTTCTTCAGGGGAGGTGCAAGCAAAATGTTATCACAAATGATTCGTAGTATTCCCTTAAGTGATTAAGTGCATTGCATTTTTTTACACATGCTGTAGTCATTGATACAGAGAATTAGTGAGGTGGTGATAGTTTCCTTTGCCCCTTGCCAAGGAAACACGTGCAGCCAACATGGCTCACCCTCGACCAAAATTAGGTGTTGCCTCAGTTTGAGAATGTACTGTGAAACAGCCTAGCAGAAATTGGTGCTACCCGTTTCCATGGAAACGGCTCGCAATTAACACAAAGTGCTGTTCAGGGGGAAAAAAAGGGGAGAGAAATACACGGTGCAGCCTAGATGCATGTGCAAGTGTGTGGGATGCTGGCCTGCTTTCAAGACATGAGCACTAATGGAAGGTGGATGTAGACTGGAAGAGAGGCTCGTGCAGATGTCTAGGTGCTCTTTGGCTTTGTCGAAATCAGATGGAACTTTGTACTTTCCCTCTAACGTGCAGTGTTGTGTGTTTGTTTAGCTGGTTCATGCTGCTTTACAGTGCACTTCAAAAACAAAAGGGGCATCTGTTGCACATGACATTGACATTGCTCCAATTCGGAAAAAGATGCTAAGAGGGCACGCTTTTGAAATCCAATAAAAAGAAATAATAAAAAAACAAGCAAACCAGTATTGATTTTAAGATTTGCTCTAGGATTGTTTGCACAAGTATGTAGAGCTTTGTCGAACTCACTAACATTCCTGAGTTTTTATTCTGAAATTTGAATGACTGAGCCTGAAAAGTGAGCATCGCTGTGATGCAACCTTCCTCCTTGCTTGGGTCGACAACAATTCGTACGTGTAGGCGGCAAAAAAAATGCTTGCCATCATTTCCACAGAATATGGACAGATTTGTACGTAACACGCCTACACGATTGGCACAATTTCCTGCTCTTCAATGTGGCAGCTAGTAGCCGAGAGTGCACAGGTGCACACATGCTGAGAGCAATTATGGAGATATCGAAAAAAAACATTTTAGCAGCGTAATCTGACAGTCTCTTGATGACAGTAATTGTGATTAACAAGTGGGCGATTACAGTTCTGACGCAAACAGAACAACGCGCAAGACTCTTATGCAAAACACCCATGACATTTAACATCAGATGTTTCCTTTTTTGTGTTGAGAACATTTAATGAGTTTATAATTTAATCAATGACTAGAGGGATAGTGTAAAGCTGAAACATTCCACATCACTCCCAACGCATAAATTTAAAGAATTATGTCACAGCTTCTTTTGTGTTAGACGTTTTCACAAAGCCCCCATAGTATCTACAAAAAGAACTGAAAAGACAAGATGGTCAGCTTCTAACAACAGTCTTCTGCATACCAACAACTTTTACTTTTTAATCCAAAGGTCCAAAAAAAAAAGCAAATGCAGAAGTCATTTGACTAGTTTCTCCTGATCAAATGCATCAGCTGGGAGCTTATGAGCATCATGTGAGGCGGCATCATGTCAGGAGCTGCAGTAATGCAGTTAACTCAAAGAGGAAGGCCAGGAATGTATCCTAAACTCAACCCCTTGTCCCCCCCATGCCCTCCCAATCATGGGATCTCCGCTGGGTAATCGCATACCAAATACAAGAAGAATTTGGACCTCTCTCTCCTCCCGAGCAGACAGGGGCTAACCCCTGTCCCGGAGCTTCCCCTCTTTAAAGTCAAGCGAGTGCTCTGGAAACACACTGTAAACATCCTACAGTGAAAATAATAAACAATAAAAACATACAACTTCTTAATTTATAGATTAATATATCTTGAAATCAATTTATGCGCCAGCCCTGGATTACAAAAAAAAAAAAAAAAAACATGTAAAATGTATCTATACCAACTTTTGGGCATTTCAATAATTTCACAATCAATACAGCCACATTGAAGATTTTCAGCTGACAATATTAAGTGTAATTAAAAAAAAAAAAATCAGATATAAATCCCATATGAATTCAAGTCACTAAAATAATTATTTTGCTTTGTTCCCGATAAATGGCAACAAAACATCAACAGAACGTTTGAAATGTCACGCAGGAAATTATGGAGAGATTTTCGTTGGGGCGGGGCGGACTCAACAGGTAGTGTAAAGGTTATTTATGACTCAAATTGTTCTTTCTTGCAATAAAAAAATGACAATACATTTCCGTTTTCCCGAATTTCCGTACGTGTGCGCCCTCGTGAGTTTGTGCGTGTGGCTTTGGACCACACACTTTGCGCACACCCTCCCCCAATGAGAACCCCCCCCCCGCGCACACACACACATGCACTTGGCCCACACACAAGCTAACGATTTCAAGCATTTGAAGTAAACATAAAAGCACAACATTGAAAAGATAACAGTTATGTCATATGCAATTTGATCAACGAAACGACGACTGAGCGCAGTATTTTTCTCCTCCACGCATGGAGCAACGTTGGTCTCCACAGTCACCGCATGGTCGAGACACAGCGTGGTCGAGTTAGTGAAGGTCGGCTTCAGCCGAGGTTAGACGGCTGAACCGTGGGCGTGCAGGGAGCAGAACTCAACAACAAAGAAATGTTTTGATTCCCTTCCATTGCGGATTGTCGAGTTGTGCAATCCTCACGCGACGCGTGCGGTCGAAGGAAAGATGCGGAGTAACGAAACAAACTGTTTAAACTTCTCTACCCGCGGTGACTCTTTTCCCCGTTTGCCGTGTCTGTCTGCGTGAGAGTGCGATCAACACTTACCGATGTTGTTGTCCGCGTGTCCTGGTGAAGGAGTGCGTGTTTGGCGCGTGTCAGCGTGTGTGCTGCTTCCACGTAATCGCAGGGATTCTTCAGCTGCTGCCTACTTGGTGCACAAACTGCGGTGTGAGGACCTCCTGTGGCCCCGGGGTGGAATAAACTGCACGTTCTTAAATGAGCTTTTCTCAAATGTTTACCGAGATGATTCATCTTCAAACTTTTAAAGATCAGGACCCAACTTAAACATATAATTTACGCCCTCCCATCACATCAATACATACATCAAACTATGTTCACTCAAAAAAGAGACAAGAGAATATTAATATTGATAATAATGGACAATATCAGATATATGTATACCATTCATTTAACAATGTTTATCTTTGAAGTTGTAGTTTGGAGTACAACTACACACAGAAAACCGTATACTAATTTAGTGAGCCAAATTTTGAGACACAGATCACAGCACAATGCAGTAAGTAAATAATCATGTAAATAAAGTAAAGTAAATAATAAGTAATGCAATAAAGCCTCTCAAGACATCAAAAACATATTGTTAGATCACATTGGCGGTGTCAATCAAGTGTTAAATTCTAATCCTAAATCCTAAATTTGGAAAAGGCTGCTCTAGAATGTTGTAATGAGCAGGTGCAATACCCAATCTTCCATATGGGGACTGGATAAGAAACCCTTCCCATAACATTAATACGACATTTTACAGAATTCATGCACATGACACAAACGGCGGCTGCAGATTGGCGTCCGCCCCCATCATAATTTTCCCACCTTCACATACGCTCACACTAAATGAATGAATCCTGCAGCAGCACTGCCGCAAAGATGCTCTTGTTAATTGAACAGACAACAGGCTGTCTGCAGTGCAACCTGCTCTCTCTCTCCCTCTCTCCCTCGCCTCTCGCTCTGCAGTGACACACAAGGCATATAAATGGGCACATAGATGTACCGAATGCTTACCAGGTGTCATTGAGGCTCCTAAAAGCCCCAGGCAACCCACCCACAGACGCCGCCACATTGGGCTCTCCTTTTTCCGCCATCCCCTCACACTCTTGGCTTTCTTCCTTTCCTGCCTTTGCTTCCAACCTTCTCACCACACTGATCTTTTGATGCTTCCGACCACTCCACTGATCAATGGACACGCAGAAAAGAGAGCTGGGTTGCCTCCACCTATCAGCGCGTGTGTGTGTGTGCGCGTGTGTGTGTATCACCAGGAGAACAGGCTTCCAACCCACACACTACCACTCTTCAGGGCGCTCAGCCTCCACCATATCTCATCATTTAACCACTGCATACGCCTACCCATTTGAAAATGCACACACACACACACACCCCTCATGCCCACACTCACATACATACAGTACCTGCTGTTCTCAGAATTAGTGAAGCCACCTGTTAGCAGTCATACACATGGTTGAATGGGTGGCGTCTGGCCAATTTTGGTGTGCACTATATATATTATTGTTTTTTAGTGCATATATTATTATTATTCATCCTTCCATCCATTATCTGTACCACTTGTCCCCACAGGGGTCGCGGGTGCGCTAGAGCCTATCCCAGCTGTCATCGGGCAGTAGGCGGCAGTTGCCAGCCAATGGCAGGGTACACAGAAACGAACAACGATCCGCACTTGCACTCACACCTAGGGGCAATTTGGAGTGCTTAATCGGCCTACCAAGGATGTTCTTGGGATGTGGGACGAAACTGGAGGACCTGGAGAAAACCCACGCAGGCACAGGGAGAACATGCAAACTCCACACAGGGAGGGCCGGAGGTGGACTCGAATCCGCACCCTCCGAACTGTGAGGCGGATGTGCTAACCAGTGCCTATTATCATTATTATAAGATCCAGAAGATCAGAAATGATGGTTTCTTAGTGTTGGGCTGTTATTAAGGCAGCACTTCATTAGATGCGCAAATGCATACCGAAGTGAACAAAAGGAAGGAGAGACTGAAGAGCTTTCAGTTTGGTGGTAAGCCGGTGTTGTGCGTGGGTGTTAGTGTGCTGAAAACCATTCGTTGTTTCAAGTATCAGATCTCCACCATGCTTCCATAATGAACTTCCCTGTACGTTGGCAACATTGAAGCCAAGTTTCTGTTCTTGTTCACTTGCATCGCTGACACACATCAAAATAAAAGCAGTGCAATTCATATTGGCAGATTCTCACCTACAGAGCTCAAATAATTTATAAAGGTTAATATGGGGCCAGCAAATAAAAAAAAATCTGGTTGAAAAATGTAAAATTCTTCATGCAAACAAAAAAAGAATTTAGGGCCAGAAAATCTAATGAGCAAGGAAAAGAACAGTAACAGGGGCGGCATGCAGAAAAGCAAAAAGATAAATGTGCCACGCTTGTTTAGCACTTTGAAATGATAGGTTATTCGTTACTCCCTGTGAACTCCCTCACTGTGGCACACCACAAAGTAATTTAAGGACGGCAGAACCAGTGAATGTGATATGTTTTTCTTTTGTGATGTCATGCTCTCTTTGTTTCTTTAATGAATTGTGTCTGGCCACAGTTGTTGGCAGACAGTCATGGAATAACGGCGTGTTCCTCCCTTCTGCCACAACGCTTGTATCTTTTTTGAAAGATATTTCCAAATGTCCTTAAAGTTGTCAAATGACTGTACCCCACCTCTCGCAAAAAATATAATACTATACTGGACCCTGAAACATAGTGTGAAGCCAGTGAGTGCGATTTAAGCTATTCATGTTGTAAATAAATTTAGAAATAATTTGGGGGTGTTATTTTTTAACTAGACTTTGAAAAGCGCTGCTCTGCTGATCTTTTTATTGTTAGGGATGGTTGGATTGTGATGAGAAACGATAACTATAGATCGTTCACATTGTGAGACGTTAGTGTCAACAAGAAATGCATCAGCAGTGTGACAGAAACAAGCTCTTCCATAAAACATTGAGACTTTCTATAAAGTGATATCATGGATTTCAATCAAATAAATATTGACATAGGCCTTGAGAAGTACAAAGGAATAAAAAGGGATTTGCTTTAATGCAGCTATGGTATGTTACAGTGAAAACATAAACATAGAATTTAAAGAAGAAGATGAAGTCACCAGCAAGTGCTTCGACCAAAGATTTCTTTTCTGTATTTTGTGTCATTTTTGTGTCATGTCAGTTCCTAGGTGACTGGTCAGATTGTTGCTATGGAATGTGCAGTGGCACAAAAGGAGCAGAGAACCAGAAACTCAAATGACCCTCGCTCCTCATCACCAAGTCCAACTTAGTTTTGGCTCCATGCTCTCTCGTTGTTTCACCTGTTTTATTTTTTTATTCTCTTTCTTCATTTTCAAGTAGGTCTTTTACTTGTACATAAATAAAACACACCACACACATGCGTGCACGTGCATTCAGCACAGCAGCAGTAGTGTGAGAACCTGTGCTTTTGTAACCTCCAAGTGAAGCTGGTGAGAGGCCAAGAAGCCAACACAGACTCAGGAGGCCAAATGCAAATAGCAAAGAAGCCGCTTGACATCAAAGATCCTCTCTTGCATAGCTCCACTCTGCTCGACATGCATGAACAGCCTTTGCGTCCACATACAATTTGCATGCTTGTGTAGGTGTGTGAGCATGCCAGTGCTTAAGGTGTGTACATACTTGTGTGTGCATGTAGTATGTGTGTGTGCTTCTATGAAGGGAAACATAGAGAGAGACGTGCTCATTTGTTCATAATTTAAAAGAATTTATACTTCAGGCTTTTCAGTCACATCGCACAAAAAGTACATCAATGCTGACAATGGAGATATTTCAGATGTCTTCTTAAATAAATCTATCCTTTGATACAATAAAACCAAATAAGAGAGAATAAAATATAGAGAAGCCTTTTCACAGCCTATTCTGGTGTTGCATCTTAACAGAGTAAATGAGAGAGGTATGAAATGAATTCATCTTGATGCTGAGCTGTTTTGATGGAATAAACTGTGGAAATTAATTAACATCAGTGCAGTAAATATTGGGGGGGGGGGATTTTTTCTCCTCCATCACCTTATTGTGGTAGGGGTTTGTGTGTTTTTCCCCTCCTTGTGTGTTCCAATGATCTTAGGAGACAACTTGTCAAACAGGTCCGAGGTGAGGCACCAGAAAAAGCTCAAAGATATTTCGAGGCACCTTTACATCACAGACTAATTTCTGAGCCAGGATGAATTTGATGTGTGATATTAAGTGTTTCTGTGTTCAGCTTGTGCACTTAGAGAAGCGCAGCTACACACCATGTGAACACATGGGGTGCGTGGGCGCATTCTGGCAAAGCTCAACTACACTGCCACAAAAACATTTCATATCATGACACTGAGAACATCCTAAGTCCATTACACAGTCGCGCCTGTTCTGTTTGCATTCTCTACAAGATGGGTGTTCAGAACAAACGGACCATCATGTTTGTGGTAACCTTGAAAATCTGAAGGCTAAATCCGCTAATCCTCTTTTATTGGAAGAAAGTCATTTTTATTGAACTTTCATATACTTGTTTCCCTTGCTAGTGTAGGCAAATAGTCTGCATTCCTGCGTGCGCACACACACACGCACACACACATACACACTCACTACTGAATTGCTTTTAAGTGTGAAATGAATCATTGTTCCAGACAATATCTTTGTCAAACATACCAGCCTTGACAACCAGACGCTGGCAGATTTGCAATAGCCATGACAACAGTCAATTCTGAACGCTGCTGATTTTTTTTTTTTATGCTGTACAAAAACTGGTTAGACAATAATTGCTTATAAAATTGTGGAAGAGGTGAGGAATTGATGAATAAAAACAAAGAACAGAGCATCTTAATGAACTAATGCACAAATGTGCTAGTGGCAAAAGGATATCTATCCATCCATCCATTTTCTGAACTGCTTGTCCTCACAACGCGGGTGTGCTGGAAACTATCCCAGCTAACTTCGGGCAGCTCCTTGAATTGATTGCCAGTCACTCGCAGGGCACACACAACCATTCTTTCGAGCAATTTGGCGCGTTCATTTGGGTGACCATGCAGGTTTTTGGGATGTGTTAGGAAATCAGAGTACCCAGATGAAACCCACGCAAGCACAGGGAGAACATGCAGACTCCTCACAGTAAGGCCGTAGGCGGAATCGAATCCACAACCTCTGCACTGTGAGGCGGACGTGCGAACCAGTAGACCAACACAGGAAACAGAACTGCAATGATTTCAAAACAAGAGGGAATATCAAATGACTCGCAACAAAATCTAAAATTGCTCATAAGTAAAAATTTGTCTTTATCTGCTGTGCCCGGCTGAATCCCATGGATGCAGGCCCAGCCCTCGGGCATCCCACCTTCAGGCCTGGACCCAGAGGAGGGCCCCGGTGACCCGCGTCCGGCAAGGGAAAATGGAGTCCATTTATTTTATTCATCAAAAGGTTGTTGGTTTTTTTTAGCCATGCTTTATCTGGCCCCTCACCCAGGACCTGTTTGCCATGGGTGACCCTGCCAGGGGCATAAAGCTCTAGACAACTTAGCTCCTAGGATTACTGGAACACACAAACCCTCCACCACTGTCAGGTTGACGATTTATGGAGGGGTGTTTGCCTTGTGTTACTTTATTTAATTGCAGTGTATCTTGTAACATTTGTCTTCTCTTTATTCAAGTACCAAGGTCATCATTTTGGGTTTGGCTTTCAAGAGTCAAAAACTCACTCTTGCGCACTCACTCACACACTCACACACACACACACACACACACACACACTCGCACACACTCGCACACACTCGCACACACTCGCACACACTCGCACACACTCGCTCACACTCGCTCACACTCGCTCACACTCGCTCACACTCGCTCACACTCGCTCACACTCGCTCACACTCGCTCACTCACTCACTCACTCACTCACTCACTCACTCACTCACTCACTCACTCACTCACTCACTCACTCACTCACTCACTCACTCACTCACTCACTCACTCACACTCACTCACTCACTCACTCACTCACTCACTCACTCACTCACTCACTCACTCACTCACTCACTCACTCACTCACTCACTCACTCACTCACTCACTCACTCACTCACTCACTCACTCACACACACACACACACACACACACACACACACACACACACACACACACACACACACACACACACACACACACACACACACACACACACACACACACACACGAGTCACCCATCACGCACCACTGTTGCCACAGTGATGGCTGAGGAACAAGCATGGGTGGGTGGTGGTGCCTGGCAGCGATCACTTTAAGGGGCTCTCATTGGCCTCTCCACAGCTACCCACAATCCTTTGCTGGCTTGCTGCAAGTTAACACCCCTCCACTTCCCCTACTGTTTCATCACCTACCAAGATGGCATCATTTGCATTCATTTTGATATTTTGAGATTAGATTTTGTTATTGCTTGTTCCTGTATGAGCATATTCACGACTCGTAAAATGCATTTTGGACCTCACAGAACATGGAGATATTTATTTTGGTATTTATAGATACTTCTGTAGTATTCACTGTGTAAGGGTGCATAGTGAATACAATAGGTTTCGTCTTCATTTTAAAATACACTATTTTTTTTTCACAGAAATAGAAAACAAGTGTTTGCTTAGTTCCATCTTTTTTCTATGAATTCAATATCAAGAAGAACTACCGGATGAAACTTGCAAATTACAAAACTGTGACTGATAGCCCACGCTGTAAAAAAGTTAAAGCAACTAGGCGGTCGACCCCCACAGACTTTCACCTCACCATATCTGGCCCTCATTGCAAAGTGCTGGAACACCCCTGACCTACAAAGACTGGGTTAGTGCTCAACATTGAGCTGTTATTCACATAACATACATAAAAATGCCAGGGTGTATGTAGTGTGTGTGTGTACGTGTGTGTCAGAGGGAGTTGTAACCTCAGTCTTCTCAAATGAACATTCTGCCACCCCAATGAAACTGTTTAGAACCGCCACTGCACAGTGCATGCAGGTCCATGTGTAAGTAGCTTAATCTTGGACCCAACTGCCAAAACAAGCTCATTTGTC
The DNA here is from genome assembly GCF_059516105.1 of Syngnathus floridae. Lineage (NCBI taxonomy): Eukaryota > Metazoa > Chordata > Actinopteri > Syngnathiformes > Syngnathidae > Syngnathus > Syngnathus floridae. The sequence continues at coordinate 9,551,901 of NC_142414.1, read as the reverse complement.
AAAAAGTGTCCGGTGAGAGCCAGCTCTTCATCTCTTTTGTAGCAACAACTCACTGGTAAATATGATAGAATAAAAAGCCGAGTTGAATCCCCCAAGTGACACTGAGCTTGTACTGAAAGCTTTTCTGAGCCAAATGGAGGAGTCGTCCTCTGGTGGTCATTGGAAATAATGCACGCATAAGGCAAAGTTACAATTATTTTTTTTTTAATATTTGTTTTTTTGTTTGAGGACAAATCAAACCCTTCTTGATTAGTATGATACTAATAGTATCATATTAACAGAAACTGTGACATAAGACTTTAAAAGCGTGGGAAACAGAGGATTGTCATTAACACTTTTCCACAACACTCTGCTGATGATCAATACTTTTGCTCCTTAGAGCAAAACACTTGTAAACTGATTTGTTGACACCCGTGGATTTTGATGTTTAACGTGATTAAGTTAAAGCATTTGTGAGTCATTCTCACATTAAAGGAGGTTTTATGTGCTACCCATGAAATTTGATAATGTGTTGCCGCGACACCTAAAAGCTCTTGTACTTTTGACTGGGATGACTTCTCGCATATCATTTTTAGAATGAGATTATTCACAGTGCATATGCTCATATTACAGTTTGAGGAGAGTTGGTTTCCAAATTATTAAAAAAAAAAAAAGAAAAAAAAGGTCCCATGACCACTGGAGGGCAGTATATATCTTGCTCAGTCCCTGGCTACCCTGTAACGGTATTTATTGGTCATACTGAATCAAACAGCACCCCGGGCAATCCTAGGCTTTCATTTTTAAATTAGCTACCCGAACATTGTTACTCAACCTTAGGTTTAGAAATACAATATAAATAAAAGCCAGAATGATAGATTTCAGACTGTAGGGCAGTCTGACTACATAAAAAAAAAAGTCACAAAAATATATGCTGAAATAGTGACGATCTTGTCTCAATTTATCAAAGTGAATTCAACATCAACACAAAGTATTACCTATATTTAACAAAGGTTTGCACAAAAATGGGGGCAATCATGTTTGCTCATGCAACAGATGCGGACAGTTGATCTACTAACATGCTGCACCCATTGTTGTCTGCCAAACGTTCAAAATGCATTCTGGGAAGATTTGGCTAGGGCAATGTGATTTCTCAAACCTGACATTTAGATGTGCCTTTAAATATGGGCAAGTCAAAATATGACTTCTTAAAAAAACTGAACACAAATAATGACAAAATTTAAGGACAACATTCATATTATACAAACGTAATATTCTGCATACATGCATGAGGGAAGACATTTAAAAAATATGGAACTCCTCTTCAAGTATTGTCAAAGGTTATTCATCCAAGGGACAATTTGATATTAAAGAGTCTAAGAGACATTAGTGAGCTGCACCTCTTCAGTGTAAATTGCTGTTTAGAAATGACTCATTCAAAATAAGTGAAATTATTTGACTGAGAGAGAACAAGCGTGTACCAACATCACTATCTGTGATCATGCTGGTGAAATGTGTTTGATGAGGAACCCAATCCAATACCCGCTCTGCAATTGAAAACCCATTTACCATCTGGTCTGCCTTCAGCAGAAGAGCAATCTAAACAACTGCCAATCCCTAATCGTCACGAATAAAACAAAGCACACACAGGCACACAGAGAGATTTGCAGCATCAATGGCTCAGTCATGTAGTTAATAATTTGCTTTTGAGGGATGTGGGTTGTGAGTAATTGTTGGCATATGGTTAATTTCCAACAGAAATACTACCTTGTCACTATTTATCATTAACATGCTTGCTTGCACAGAGTTTAGTGAATTTGAGTTAAATCCGGTTCACACGGCAGGATTAACGGTTCAATTTTAGCCCCGAGTCTCCCCTCCTGACAGTCTTAGGTCGGCCCTGATTCTCGTAATAGCTCCAAAAATAATCTTAGTAGATAATCAACCCATGTGCGGTGGGTTTAAACTGACCTCGGCCACTCTGGAAGACGTCCGACCTTAAATCAGGGATATTCAACATGCTGTATTGTTTTGGCTCGACTCTCAAAGTCGGCACGCAATTTAAAAATGTTGGCGTGTGAACCAGGCTTTATTAAAATGTTTCAGAGCGAGCCGATTGGGTGAGCTGCGTGGGATTTTGAAACTTGCTGTGTTTATTCTTTGACAGCTGCTTTTTAGTCAGACACTGCAGGATTCATGCTACTGTGTTGCCACGGTTACCTTGCAAAAGTAACTTAGGTACTTTACTGATGACTTGATTTTAAAAGTAACTTGGTTTAGTTTATTACTTTATTGATTAATTGCTTTTCAAAGTAACTAAATTAAATCACAAGTTACTTTAGTCAACTTTCATCAGACGCGACTATTGCGTTAAACATGAAATAAGATTTTTAAGACAGTATTTTATTGGAACTCTGTATTTTTAGGTTTAAGAATAATGGTTTTATTTTTTGATTAAATGTTTTTTTTTTACTCAACACAAATGATTGTTTTTATATCTAAAATTAATTCTGGATTTCACGAAGATAAATGATCAACTTTAAAAAAATTGTGTCTCTAGACTTCACTAAGCATAAATACATTTAATATATGTATAATCTAAAATAAAGGTCTTTTTTTTTTTGTTTTTTTTACCAGACACACAACCGACCCTAATATTAATATGTTTCCATCCTGGGAATATGTCTACTACCTCAGATGTCAACATGCTGAAAATGTAACTTAGGGCATGAGTGACGTCAGTCCCCCAGACGAATGGGTATAAATGTCTTCATCCCGTACGGTTTTATTGTTTACATTAGATCCTTTCCCATTATGTCATTTTCCAAAAATAAAGATTTCTTCATTGCGTGCATGTTGGTTAGTAAAAGGGCATGTTTCATCTTTTTTATTTATTTTTGTTGGAAACAGTTTAACCTGCACGGTAGCTTTTAAAAATAGCTGTAGTATGACTTACAAATTTAGAGACATAGTTAGATGACTGGCTACTCAAAATGGCTGCCATATTTGAGCATCACATTACTTTGTAATTTGGAACTCTGTAATTTTGGTCATCGACTTTTTACTTTGTAAAACGTTGCAGACAACGCTGAATTGTGCACATGGACAAAGACACTACAATTTTTGTCAAGTTAATGGCTGGTATGTAACACCACCCTCCGATAAATAAAAGAGGTTTCTATCCAAGATATTACTTGCTACTTAGAAATTTGTCATGTTTCACTTTGAGCTATACTTGGCAACCAATTGTTTCCAATCACAGTTTCAGCCATGGCCCCATTTCTGCATGGTGAACCGTGAATCACAAGAACAGGCGCACTGATGCCATGGAAAGTGCACAAAGGGAGTTTCCAATGCGGACGCCGGAGCTTGACTGCAAGCTTGGCACGTGGCTGCATCGTTGTAGTTTCTCTTTTGCAATGGAGCCCACACTACTGACCTACAAATACGAGTGAGGTGAATGTCTGTACCGACTGTAAAATGGAAATGTGTAGCTTTCCACATTTACAGGGGATTGGCTTTCATACTTGCAGATCTAAATGTAGATTGACAAAGAGAAATAAAAGCATTGGCCCAATTTGAGTCAGTCGGTCACACTCTGTTTACAGCAATCAGCGTGTATCAAGAAAATATCCCAAAATACTATGGATAAGTATCCAATTAGAGGAAGATTATGGTATTACATGCTTTAGTTTCCCAACTCTGATTGCTAAATCCCAGCAAGTCAAGTTTTGTCTAATCCAGTGGATTTTTCCCAAAGGAAATCATTTTGCAAGTTTTTCCATTGCTTGTGTGGGTTCCTTTAGTTAATTAAAGACTCTAAATGGTTAATAGCTGTGAATGAGATTGTGAATGGTTGCTTATTTATATTTGCCTTGTATTTGACCGGCGACCAGTGTAGCGTACTCTGCTTCTTGCGCCAATGTAAACTGGGATAGGCTCCAGCTCACCTACTCACTTGAAGAATGCATGGCTGAAGACTAAAAATAAAAACAATCCACTGTAGTGGCATGTGCGTGAGGTTATTTGTACGCATACGCATCGTTCCCCTGAGTCCATCACAATAGACTAAAAAATAAAAGCACGTTCTTTGACAGGAGAAAAAGCCCCAAGTCTGTATGAAGATGTATGCTTTACAAACAAACTTGCCTTGCCTTTGGACTTAGAATAACTTTTCCAAGAGGAAGTAATGGAAATGGTATTAATTTCTTCCAGGGTAAATCATTACTAACTGAACAAGAACCAATTTAACATTCTTAACTGTCACTTTTTCTTGAGTTTGTGCCGCTTAGCCTGCTCAGAGTCACAGATGAGCTGGAGCCTGTCTCGGAAGACTATGGGCAAGAAGAAGACGTCATCCAAGCAGAAATTGCGATCTCATTCACAATATGATTTATGAAACTGAGCTCATTTCATCCTTTCAATTTCTAACTGAAAAATACGTGTCAAAAAAGTTTACTGCTTTTAATTTTAAACATGCAAACAAAATGGGTATTCATTAGTTTCTTAATTGTAAGCCCAGCATAAAACTTTTAAATTTGTTTAATTTTCAGAAATGCTTGGTTACATTGTGACTGAGGTATTCAAAGTAAAAGGTTTCACTGAATGGTCAACCGAGTTTCAAGTCCACTATCTAAGCTAAAGCTAAGTTATATGTTTTTAGTTCTTTTAAGTAAAAGGACAAGAAAGAGCTGGAATGATTGGAAAAAAAAAGGGTAGTTTGCAACAAATATTTTAAGTAATCCAACAGCAGCATTTAACTCTAGCTGACTTAAAAGTGGACTTTTGCATTCATAAGGCAAAGAATCAGTAAAAAGAAAACTAATGCAACGCAGTGCTTTTCCTTTAGATTGCTCCTACTGGTAGTATGTGAAGTGTGTTAGTTTGTGGCTTAGGGATATTGTTTTCATCCCGCGACAACCACACTGCTGATCCTTTGCCAAGTGGGTCAGTCTTCCGATCTTCCAAACACTCACACGGAGCTATATAGGAAGGGGAGGACGTGAATCAAACACGTGCAAGTAGAAGCTTGGTGGGTGTTTCAGATGTGGTTCCCCCCCCCCTTTTTTTTTTCTGCAGGGTATATCACTCAGCTTTTCCTTGAAAATCTGTTCACGTTTAGCAAAATTGAAAAAAGGAGGTCACGGGCCACAATGAGGGCGCCATACAAAAACAACTGGATATCGCTGAGGTAGGCATTTCACTGTCGTGTGTAAGTAGAAATGCAACCAGCGTGAGTTGATGTGTAAGGCGATTTACTGTGTGTGTCTACAAGCGGATGCACGTGCGCACGTGCCCCCATATAAACTACTAGCAGACTTGTCCCATATGTGAAAGAGAGTTAAGCAGAGGGTGGTCAGGGTTTCAGAGAACAGTAGGACATAATTGGACTTCATATCATTATAAACAATTTGCATTTACTGTATTGACACATTAAGGGTTAAATGGCCTCTTAAAATATTCAACAATAATCTGGCAGCCAACTCAATGCAACTCACAGCTTCAGCAGATTTGATTTAAAAAAAAAAAAGACAAATCTCTGCAACAATGAACATGGCCTACTTTTCAAGCTTCAGTGAAAAGATAGAAAAATAGATGGTGGGTGGTGTAATACGGTGGGTTTCATACACTGAACAATGTTTAAAATCCGATTAAGTTCTTGATTGGATTGGCCTGAACAATTCTAAGATCACATGAGGCAAAAAAACAATTGAAGCAAAGGGATCAGAATTTATATCACACTACAAATGCTTAAATACTTTACAGTTGCAGTTCAAGTTCTGAAGCTAAGTGTGACTTGTCAGCATAAAATGCAACAATGAGCAAATTAACTGCAGCTTTGAATCCTTTTCTCCAGTGGAACTGTCAAAATTGAGCCCGATTTGTTATAAACTGGAATGTAGAGGAAAGCTTTCATATGGGAAATAACAGAAATGCAAATAAGCTGCTCTAGGCTCCAACTGTTGCCATCATAAATCAGGTATTTAAAAGCTTAATAAGGCATATAATGCTTGGGTGAGTTTCCTCATTTGGATTTCTTTACACTTTCTTACAATGTAGCCAATTTAGCAAGACGTTTATCACCGTAAAATCAATCAAACACATCATTAATAAGACGACCAACAATTTTGTAGCTAGCACCGGGAGCTAACATTAGGGGTTGACCCCACTGATGGACGTGTCATATTTTTTCATAGCTTTTGCTCACTCCCTCGCTTGTATTAGTGCCCATATGTACACATACAAATATAAGCATAACTCTGAAAATAAAAACACCACTTATTTTTACATATTTATACTTATCTTAGCTTTTTATTTTTTATTTTTTTATATCTTATCCTTATCATACTTATTTTACTTTGACTTCAATGTCACTGGGGGCCGGTCAGAAACTCTGGATTTGCCCTCAGGGCCGGAGACCATTTCAATTTCTCTTCTTTGAAGCCGTATTTTTGTCACATACATAATAGTCTGCAGTGTCTCATTTCCATGTGCCCACCTTCAATTTGTCCATCTTGTTGTAATGGAGTGGTCACAGTTTATTCTGCAATCTAGATAGAGAGCGAGGCCACACGACACACTTTTAATACTGCATTCATCTTGAGGAATTTTTTGATTTAGATCCAATTTCAAATTAATATACTTAGCGTGACTTTAAAGTTTTCCCATGCGGTCTGATTTTACCTCACGTGGGAGTATGGAAATAATCCTCTAAAATGTCACACAAGCTTGAAACAGTGAATCAGTTTCCATACAGCACAGAAACACAAAGACTGACAAAAACGACAAGTGGCAGCCTCGCATCTCACCCACTTCATCTTTTATTTGGGGGCGCTTTAGATTGAAATGTGAGCCTTGGTTTTTCCAGGAGCTGCTGTGGGGATATTTTGTGTGTCCCTGAGTCACTCAGCAGAAGCCTCCCACCTGTCTGCCCACTCCATTTCACAAACATATGATTAAGAGCATAATGTATAGAAATGTGACCCCATTCATTTTCTTAAGCTAAGCTTGATGGGTTTGTTTGCTGCACAGGTCACTGCAGGTAAAAGCTGTCTGCAAAGCCAATTAGCCTGCTCATCATACCATAAAAAAAAAAAAAAAAAAAAAAAAACAGACCTGGCCTGCAGCTCTACGAAAACTTTCCTGGCTCCAATTTTGCGTCGTGATATTTATTTATTTCCAGTACGACAATTTGGAAAGACGAGTAGTTCGTAGAATAAAGTAAGGAAAAAGCGGAGACGTAATTGCTCCACTCCCAAAATATTTATACCACTGAGAAAAAACAAAAGTGATCTAAATTCAATTGGCCTTCTGAGACAACGACGGAGGGAACTGAGGACACTCGCAATTGTGTTAGGAAGGGGAAAGAATGTCAATCATCACCACAGGCAAGGTTAGACTTACTGCTGTCTCACAGCTGGAGGGTTGGAGCTTGCTCGGGTCACTGAAGACTCTCAATCGGCCATAGTGTGAATATGACTCAATGGTTGTCTGGATCTGAGTCAGTTTTGCATCACCACATGATAGGCTCCAACTTCCCTGTAAAATGGAGAAATGGGAGATTTAGGAGTAGTATATCATTACTAGTCTACATGGTGCAGGTAAAGCATGGTGACGTATCTTGTCAGTGCTTCAAAACTACAAATGATTCAAAAGCCACATTTGGATTAGGATCTCTTTGTTGGATCTGTATGCTGTCATCATATGATCTTGAATATGACCCCAATCTTCTGATGTAGGTCATCTTTGAATGTGGGATAATTGATTGAGCCGTACAACTCACGGTGACCTCTTTCAGTCCAAACATTTCAGTGAAGTCCAGCCAAGTGTCTGCAGAAAACGCTAAATCTCACTGATGCAGGGGAAACAAAGAGTGCAGAGCGGAAGAGTGGGAGAGGATTGTCCACCCACACACACACACGCGCACTCCCCACTCTACCTTACAGATACAATACACTAAGGTGATTAAGATCACAGCAGTGGTTCATGTTTCACGTGACGAGCTTTTTCCATGTGATCCTGGTGTCTCTCTTGGCCCAAAACACACTTCCTGCTCCAAAGTGGAATGTATTTCACACAACGACCCAAATCATGATATATATGTGATATAAGCAAAAGTAAACATGCAGCTGAGCCTCCTGTGTGCTCCCTTGTCTTTCAAAATACTGTAATTTTTGTCACCTTGACTAATAACATACAGTTGTGCTGTAGAACCAAATTTCACTTCCACTTCAGTGGTAAGCGAAAAGCCAGATGCTTTTGCAAGCAAACTCTTTTGACCTTTTTATTACAGGCAATGACTTTGGAGACTTTCACTGGCTTCAAGTCCCTTCCCAATTGGCTATTGTTTTATTTCAAATCAAACACAGACTGTCAATTGTAAATATTGTACACGTTTACCATCTTACATCTCTGTGACTATCGTTATTTTCTGAGCAGGTTTGGAGCAGTGGCGATTTCTGTAGGACTGCGAGGGAAGGTTTGTACATTTCATTGGCTAAATATATGATTGAATAATATTGTTCAGAGTCATTGACTGATCACAGGTAACTGGCATGATATCCATGTCATTCACCTCTGCAGCGCCACGTCACTTTAATACACAGGACGCCACTTCCAATGGCTGAAACTGCATTGGATAAATGCCGGGACTTATCGTGTCTATTGGACGCACATTGTCTCTGGGGAACTAAAGAGCAGTGGGCTGGCCTGGATGCTCAGTTTCCGCATGATGATTGGATGATCAGTCTGCTCTTTGATTGATGGAAAAAAGCAAATCAGGGATCTTGTAGTAGCTTCAGCTTGCTCCTTCTGAGATCTTGACTTAATATCGTAGGAAAATTCCTTGTCTGGAACGTGCCATGCCTAGATAGACTCAACTAAACTTAAAGGCTGGTTGGTTCCAGATGTACTCGGATGGTCAGGTCGACTTGGGGGGCCTGCGTCTCTTGATGATGTCAGGCAAAATAATTGGCTGAAAGACAGTACGGTGATGTTTAAGATTGCGGTTGATCTGTTTTGAGAAAATATGATTAATATCTTTCCACAAAATCGTGGAAGAATTTTGCAAAGAAATCTCGTATTACAAGGATTTGTGGCAGCCTGGTCTAAATTACCTGCTTAATAAATCAATCAATCAGCAAACTTCAATTTATTCAAAAGACTGCAGTTAATGTTCTGTCAAAAATAAGCAGATTAGTACATAACTCCAGATGTAGCATCTTTTCATCAGCTTCCGATTAAGCACAAAATCGATTTTGCTTATAAATCTCTTAATGGTAATGTCTCCGCTTATGTTTCTGACATACTGACTAACGTAAAGACCCCTTAGGTCAGGGATGGGCAAATTAAATTATTTTCCATCAGTGCACCTCGGGGGCACATGGGACTAGAGTGGCAAGTCACTTCCAGTAGGAAAGTGGATCTGTAGACCAAGCTCTTCACTGTGCATCTGTCTTTGTCCAATCAAATTTGTTTACTTGCTACTAGGTGGGAGTCACAAAAATGAATTTGTTCTTCCGTCCGGCGCCTGTCTACCGAAATAGGGCCGGTAGAGTCCTTAAAATCCCAGCAACTGATAGCACAGGATGCAATTAAGACGTGGGGGTTCTGTCTGTTTGCTCAGGTTTGCACTGCCTCCGAAAAGCCCTTGATGAAACTAGCAGACTCAATAAAACAACATCAAGTGCAAAAATTTGTTTTGTATGTTTCTTCGACAAAAGTCAACTCACTCAAGATTTTAATGCTATTGAGACACTATTGACTTGCATGTCATTTCATGGTGCACAAAGTCTGGCACATTGGTTCTTTGGCATTAACCTACAGTGAGATGGAACAAAACGCCCATCACTCCCTGGGCAGCAAGCTGTAGTTACCTTTTCTGCCCAAGATATCTCGCGGGACTAAAGTTCAGGTTCATGTTTGTGTTATGGTTCAACAGGCTTCCAGATTAACGTCCTCCTGTTTCCAGCTGTGGTCACTGGGGCAATGTTTAGTCAGTAATTTTTTTTTTCCTGTCGCCATTCATCACACAGCTTCCTGGAATTTTGTTTTACTGTTTAAGTATTCAACTTTTTAATAATTATAAAACACAACCGCTTTTTTGCTACTCCTCATCGGCTGCAAAATTTGTGAACACCGTAATAACTTTAGAAGTGCTAGAGCGGTACTTGAATCTGTGGCACAAAATACAGCGATGGCTCTGGTGCTGTCGCTTTAACTACTCGCGCACCAGTGAAAAGATGTCAACTGTTCATGCCAATTTGAGTTATGTCTGATGTGCCTGAATTAATAATTTATTGCTTGACTTGTACATAATCTACCTAATTTTATATCGGTTATACTTTTTAAATCTAGTGAATGTACAACATAATTCTGATGATTTATGGTAAATCATGATAAACGCATGCTGCACTCTAAAGATTTATCATATAAGTTATTCTGTGTGGTCATGAAATTATATGTAAATATACGTAAACAATATCTAATACACCAAACATGTCACATGTCGGCGTAATCAGCACCTTGGACAGTTATGTCTCTCTGTATTTAGTAGTGAAGTAATCAGCGATCATTGCCTGACACCAATATTGCATTTCTTATTATTTCACTGGACATCGGAAAATTTCCTAGCACAAATTTGAACCCAAAATTACATAACACTGAGCAAATGATCATCATAAAAACATGTGTGCAGCTTTTTTTCTCTGTCACGTTTGCCTTGACACACACCAAAATGGGCTAACCCAAGTGTGTTTAACAGTCTTCCATAGCCGTCCGGTCCAGCAAAGTAGTTGTGCTGTAGCCCCAAGCTGTCTTTTCTACAGCTCTGACAGAGATCTCCTCCCACAGCCAGATGAAAGTCAGCTACCAGTAAGTAGGCCATAAAACCACAGGAAGAGGGAGAAAAGAGGAAGGTATCCTTTGCCAAAAATATAACCCTTCTTCTCTGCATGCCCCCACAAATTCAGTGCATCCACCCAGGGTAATGGACAAATTGGCTGGGATGCTATAAGAGACCATTACTGTTGTTATATGGGGTGGTGCAGACTTTAAAGGTAGGACGAAAAAAACATTCAGGTTAGATGTTTTATTTTGGTTATCCGCATCCATCATCAACTCCACCCAAAGAAAAAAAATATTTAAAAAAACAATACAGGTTTGGCCAATACAAACTAAAAAAGGAAGCTCTAAGCAGCAGTTTTTCTCATTACCTTGAACTCAGAGGAGGAAGTCATCCTATTTGTTTCTCAATTTTCCTGCTCCTTGTCATTTGCATGAGTCGCAGGTCTCTGTAAAAAAATGAAGAAAGGATATTGCTGGGGATGAAAGATTCGTTTACCTTCCGCTCATTCTTTTTTAATTCAAAAACACACACACAATTGGATTGTATTTTGCATTTTGTTTTTTGAAAACAAAACTAGGATAACCATTTCAACAATGGCTGGCATGGAGGTCGACTGGTTAGCACGTCCACCTCAAAGTGCAGAGGTTGCAGGTCTGATTCTGGCTCCAGCCGTTATGTGGGGAGTTAACATGTTCTCCCCGTACCTCCGTGGGTTTTCTTTGGGTACACCGGTTTCCTCGCAAATCCCAAAAACATGCATGGTTGGCCAATTGACCACTCTAAATTGCCCGTAGGTGTGCATGTGACTGCGAATGGCTAGCAACCAGATCAGGGTGTCCCCCACCTACTCCTCAAAGTCAGCTGGGATAGACTCCAACATGCCTGTGACTCTGGTGAAGCGAAGAGGTACAGAAAATGGATGGATGGATGGATGGATGGAGTTTAATTACCCTTTTTCAAAAAAAAACGAAAGTGAAATTTTCTCCAAAAGGCTCAATATTTACATTTTCAGTTTTTATCGTTTTCAGCCTGGTTGATTGGCATTGCAAGAACCACAGGAACTAGTGCAGTATTCTGTCTTTTAGAGTATTACGGGTGACGTTAACAACTCTTCGTGTACAATGGACTCAAATTCTATTCAAGTACAATTTGTGAGTGCCAGTGCGCGCACGCTGCATTTCAACTTGGGACATGGTGCACCAGTGTGTGCGGCCTTCAGCAAATTGGTGACAGAGAATGCAAAGTAAGTCAGTCAGTCTGTCAGTCATTCCAGTCAGTCATTCCAGTCGGTAGGTCAGTCGGTGACTTGCTGTTGCAACACCCAACCGAACAAAGTTGAAGCAACAATGAGCTTTCGGTTTTAGGACTGTGACTAGGATTATTTGACTTGGCTCTCAGGCGTCGTCTCTGGGAATTTAGTCTGCTGGTGGGATCATTGGCTTCCCTGGGCAAGCCCAGGTACTGACAGGGGGCGCGACGAGAACGCTGATCCCTTGCCCCCCAGTCCAGTCCAAACCAGTCAAGTCAAGTCAAGTCCAGTCGAGTCCAGTCGAGTCCAGTCCAGTCAAGTCAAGTCAAGTCAGTCCAGTCAGTAAGTCCAGTCAGTCCAGTCAAGTCAGTCAGTCCAGTCAAGTCAGTCAGTCCAGTAAATCAGTCAGTCCAAGTCAAGTCAAGTTTATTTGTATAGCCCTTAATCACAAACAGTCTCAAAGGGCTTCACATAGCCAAAATTGTCCAGTAAATGAGTCAGTCAAGTAAATCAATCAGTCAGTCAAGTAAATCAGTCAGTCAAGTAAATCAGTCAGTCAAGTCAGTCAAGTCAGTCAAGTCAGTCAAGTCAGTCAGGTCAGTCAGTCAGGTCAGTCAGTCAGTCAGTCAGTCAGTCAGTCAGTCAGTCAGTCAGTCAGTCAGTCAGTCAGTCAGTCAGTCAGTCAGTCAGTCAGTCAGTCAGTCAGTCAGTCAGTCAGTCAGTCAAGTCAGTCAGGTCAGTCAAGTGAGTCGGTCAAGTCAGTCGGTCAAGTCAGTCAAGTCAGTCGGTCAAGTCGGTCGGTCAAGTCGGTCGAGCCGGGTCGGTCGAGCCGGGTCGGTCAAGCCGGGTCGGTCGAGCCGGGTCGGTCGAGCCGGGTCGGTCGGTCGGTCGGGTCAGGTCAGGTCAGGTCAGGTCAGTCGAGTCAGGTCAGGTCAGGTCAGGTCAGGTCAGGTCAGGTCAGTCGAGTCAGGTCAGGTCAGGTCAGGTCAGTCGAGTCAGGTCAGGTCAGGTCAGGTCAGGTCAGGTCAGGTCAGTTCAGTCGAGTCAGATCAGGTAATGTCAGGTCAGGTCAGTCGAGTCAGGTCACTCGAGTCTGGTCAGTCGAGTCAGGTCAGGTCAGGTCCGGTCACGTCAGGTCAGTCGAGTCAGGTCAGGTCAGGTCAGGTCAGGTCAGGTCAGGTCAGTCGAGTCAGGTCAGGTCAGCCGAGTCAGGTCAGTCGAGTCAGGTCAGTCGAGTCAGGTCAGGTCAGGTCAGTCGAGTCAGGTCAGGTCAGTCGGGTCAAGTCGGGTCAGGTCAAGTCGGGTCAAGTCGGGTCAAGTCAGTCAGTCAGTCAGTCAGTCCAGTCAGTCAGTCCAGTCAGTCAGTCCAGTCAGTCAGTCCAGTCAGTCAGTCCAGTCCAATCGAGTCAGTCAGTCAGTCCAGTCCAATCGAGTCAGTCAGTCAGTCCAGTCCAATCGAGTCAGTCAGTCAGTCCAGTCCAATCGAGTCAGTCAGTCAGTCCAGTCCAATCGAGTCAGTCAGTCAGTCCAGTCCAATCGAGTCAGTCAGTCAGTCCAGTCCAATCGAGTCAGTCAGTCAGTCCAGTCAGTCCAGTCAGTCAGTCAGTCCAGTCAGTCAGTCCAGTCAGTCAGTCCAGTCAGTCAGTCCAGTCAGTCAGTCCAGTCAGTCAGTCCAGTCAGTCCAGTCAGTCCAGTCAGTCCAGTCCAGTCCAGTCAGTCCAGTCCAGTCAGTCCAGTCAGTCCAGTCAGTCCAGTCCAGTCAGTCAGTCAGTCCAGTCAGTCCAGTCCAGTCAGTCAGTCAGTCCAGTCAGTCCAGTCCAGTCAGTCCAGTCAGTCCAGTCCAGTCAGTCCAGTCAGTCCAGTCAGTCAGTCCAGTCAGTCCAGTCAGTCCAGTCAGTCAGTCCAGTCAGTCCAGTCAGTCCAGTCCAGTCAGTCCAGTCAGTCCAGTCAGTCCAGTCAAGTCAGTCCAGTCAGTCCAGTCAGTCCAGTCAAGTCCAGTCCAGTCAGTCAGTCCAGTCCAGTCAGTCCAGTCAGTCCAGTCAAGTCCAGTCCAGTCAGTCAGTCCAGTCAGTCAGTCCAGTCAGTCAGTCAGTCCAGTCAGTCAGTCAGTCAGTCCAATCGAGTCAGTCAGTCAGTCCAGTCCAATCGAGTCAGTCAGTCAGTCCAGTCCAATCGAGTCAGTCAGTCAGTCCAGTCCAATCGAGTCAGTCAGTCAGTCCAGTCCAATCGAGTCAGTCAGTCAGTCCAGTCCAATCGAGTCAGTCAGTCAGTCCAGTCCAATCGAGTCAGTCAGTCAGTCCAGTCCAATCGAGTCAGTCAGTAAGTCCAGTCAGTCAGTCCAGTCAGTCAGTCCAGTCAGTCAGTCCAGTCAGTCAGTCCAGTCAGTCCAGTCAGTCCAGTAAGTCCAGTCAGTCCAGTCCAGTCCAGTCAGTCCAGTCCAGTCCAGTCAGTCCAGTCAGTCCAGTCAGTCCAGTCCAGTCAGTCAGTCCAGTCAGTCCAGTCCAGTCAGTCAGTCAGTCCAGTCCAGTCAGTCCAGTCAGTCCAGTCCAGTCAGTCCAGTCAGTCCAGTCAGTCAGTCCAGTCAGTCCAGTCAGTCCAGTCAGTCAGTCCAGTCAGTCCAGTCAGTCCAGTCCAGTCAGTCCAGTCAGTCCAGTCAGTCCAGTCCAGTCAGTCCAGTCAGTCCAGTCAGTCCAGTCAGTCCAGTCCAGTCAGTCCAGTCAAGTCCAATCCAGTCAGTCAGTCCAGTCCAGTCAGTCCAGTCAGTCCAGTCAAGTCCAGTCCAGTCAAGTCCAGTCCAGTCAGTCAGTCCAGTCAGTCAGTCCAGTCAGTCAGTCAGTCCAGTCAGTCAGTCAGTCCAGTCAGTCCAGTCAGTCCAGTCAGTCCAGTCAGTCAGTCAGTCCAGTCAGTCAGTCAGTCCAGTCAGTCAGTCCAGTCAGTCAGTCCAGTCAGTCAGTCAGTCCAGTCAGTCAGTCAGTCCAGTCAGTCAGTCAGTCCAGTCAGTCAGTCAGTCCAGTCAGTCAGTCAGTCAGTCCAGTCAGTCAGTCCAGTCAGTCAGTCAGTCAGTCCAGTCAGTTAGTCAGTCCAGTCAGTCAGTCCAGTCAGTCAGTCAGTCCAGTCAGTCAGTCAGTCCAGTCAGTCAGTCAGTCAGTCCAGTCAGTCCGTCCAGTCAGTCCAGTCAGTCCGTCCAGTCAGTCCAGTCAGTCAGTCCAGTCAGTCCAGTCAGTCCAGTCAGTCAGTCCAGTCAGTCAGTCAGTCCAGTCAGTCCAGTCAGTCCAGTCAGTCAGTCAGTCCAGTCAGTCAGTCCAGTCAGTCAGTCAGTCCAGTCAGTCAGTCCAGTCAGTCCAGTCAGTCAGTCCAGTCAGTCAGTCAGTCAGTCCAGTCAGTCAGTCAGTCCAGTCAGTCAGTCCAGTCAGTCAGTCCAGTCAGTCAGTCCAGTCAGTCAGTCCAGTCAGTCAGTCCAGTCAGTCAGTCCAGTCAGTCAGTCCAGTCAGTCAGTCAGTCCAGTCAGTCAGTCAGTCCAGTCAGTCAGTCCAGTCAGTCAGTCAGTCAGTCAGTCAGTCAGTCCAGTCAGTCAGTCAGTCAGTCAGTCCAGTCAGTCAGTCAGTCAGTCAGTCAGTCCAGTCAGTCAGTCAGTCCAGTCAGTCAGTCAGTCAGTCAGTCAGTCAGTCAGTCCAGTCAGTCAAGTCAGTCAAGTCAGTCAGTCAGTCCAGTCAGTCCAGTCAGTCCAGTCAGTCCAGTCAGTCAGTCAGTCCAGTCAGTCAGTCAGTCAGTCAGTCCAGTCAGTCAGTCAGTCCAGTCAGTCCGTCCAGTCAGTCCAGTCAGTCAGTCCAGTCAGTCCAGTCAGTCAGTCCAGTCAGTCCAGTCAGTCCAGTCAGTCAGTCCAGTCAGTCCAGTCAGTCAGTCCAGTCCAGTCAGTCAGTCCAGTCAGTCAGTCAGTCCAGTCAGTCAGTCAAGTCAGTCCAGTCAGTCAGTCAAGTCAGTCAAGTCAGTCAAGTCAGTCAAGTCAGTCAAGTCAGTCAGTCAAGTCAGTCAAGTCAGTCAAGTCAGTCAAGTCAGTCAAGTCAGTCAAGTCAGTCAAGTCAGTCAGTCAGTCAGTCCAGTCCAGTCAGTCCAGTCAGTCCAGTCAGTCCAGTCAGTCAGTCAGTCAGTCCAGTCAGTCAGTCAGTCAGTCAGTCAGTCAGTCAGTCAGTCAGTCAGTCAGTCAGTCAGTCAGTCAGTCAGTCAGTCAGTCAGTCAGTCCAGTCAGTCAGTCAGTCAGTCAGTCAGTCCAGTCAGTCAGTCAGTCAGTCAGTCAGTCAGTCAGTCAGTCAGTCAGTCAGTCCAGTCAGTCAGTCAGTCCAGTCAGTCCAGTCAGTCCAGTCAGTCCAGTCAGTCAGTCAGTCAGTCAGTCAGTCAGTCAGTCAGTCAGTCAGTCAGTCAGTCAGTCAGTCAGTCCAGTCAGTCAGTCAGTCAGTCAGTCAGTCAGTCAGTCAGTCAGTCAGTCAGTCAGTCAGTCAGTCAGTCAGTCCAGTCCAGTCAGTCAGTCAGTCAGTCCAGTCAGTCCAGTCAGTCAGTCAGTCCAGTCAGTCAGTCAGTCAGTCAGTCAGTCAGTCCAGTCAGTCCAGTCAGTCCAGTCAGTCAGTCCAGTCAGTCAGTCAGTCAGTCCAGTCAGTCAGTCAGTCCAGTCAGTCAGTCAGTCAGTCAGTCCAGTCAGTCAGTCAGTCAGTCAGTCCAGTCAGTCCAGTCAGTCAGTCAGTCAGTCAGTCAGTCAGTCAGTCCAGTCAGTCAGTCCAGTCAGTCAGTCAGTCAGTCAGTCAGTCCAGTCAGTCAGTCAGTCAGTCAGTCCAGTCAGTCAGTCCAGTCAGTCAGTCCAGTCAGTCCAGTCAGTCAGTCAGTCCAGTCAGTCAGTCAGTCAGTCCAGTCAGTCAGTCAGTCAGTCAGTCAGTCCAGTCAGTCAGTCCAGTCAGTCAGTCCAGTCAGTCAGTCCAGTCAGTCAGTCAGTCCAGTCAGTCAGTCAGTCCAGTCAGTCAGTCAGTCCAGTCAGTCAGTCAGTCCAGTCAGTCAGTCAGTCCAGTCAGTCAGTCAGTCAGTCAGTCAGTCAGTCAGTCAGTCAGTCAGTCAGTCAGTCCAGTCAGTCCAGTCCAGTCAGTCAGTCAGTCAGTCAGTCAGTCAGTCAGTCCAGTCAGTCAGTCAGTCCAGTCAGTCAGTCAGTCAGTCAGTCAGTCAGTCAGTCAGTCAGTCAGTCAGTCAGTCAGTCAGTCAGTCAGTCAGTCAGTCCAGTCAGTCAGTCAGTCAGTCAGTCAGTCCAGTCAGTCAGTCAGTCCAGTCAGTCAGTCAGTCAGTCCAGTCAGTCAGTCAGTCCAGTCAGTCAGTCAGTCAGTCAGTCCAGTCAGTCAGTCCAGTCAGTCAGTCCAGTCAGTCAGTCCAGTCAGTCAGTCCAGTCAGTCAGTCCAGTCAGTCAGTCCAGTCAGTCAGTCCAGTCAGTCAGTCAGTCAGTCAGTCAGTCAGTCAGTCAGTCCAGTCAGTCAGTCCAGTCAGTCAGTCAGTCAGTCAGTCCAGTCAGTCAGTCAGTCCAGTCAGTCAGTCAGTCAGTCCAGTCAGTCAGTCCAGTCAGTTAGTCAGTCAGTCCAGTCAGTCAGTCAGTCAGTCAGTCCAGTCAGTCAGTCAGTCAGTCCAGTCAGTCAGTCAGTCCAGTCAGTCAGTCCAGTCAGTCAGTCAGTCCAGTCAGTCAGTCAGTCAGTCCAGTCAGTCAGTCAGTCAGTCCAGTCAGTCAGTCAGTCAGTCCAGTCAGTCAGTCAGTCAGTCCAGTCAGTCAGTCAGTCAGTCAGTCAGTCAGTCAGTCCAGTCAGTCAGTCAGTCAGTCCAGTCAGTCAGTCAGTCAGTCAGTCCAGTCAGTCAGTCAGTCCAGTCAGTCAGTCAGTCAGTCCAGTCAGTCAGTCAGTCCAGTCAGTCAGTCAGTCAGTCAGTCCAGTCAGTCAGTCAGTCAGTCAGTCCAGTCAGTCCAGTCAGTCAGTCAGTCAGTCCAGTCAGTACAGTCAGTCAGTCCAGTCAGTCAGTCAGTCCAGTCAGTCAGTCAGTCCAGTCAGTCAGTCCAGTCAGTCAGTCAGTCCAGTCAGTCAGTCCAGTCAGTCCAGTCAGTCAGTCAGTCCAGTCAGTCAGTCAGTCAGTCCAGTCAGTCCAGTCCAGTCCAGTCAGTCAGTCAGTCCAGTCAGTCAGTCAGTCCAGTCAGTCAGTCAGTCCAGTCAGTCAGTCCAGTCAGTCAGTCAGTCAGTCAGTCAGTCAGTCAGTCAGTCAGTCAGTCAGTCAGTCAGTCAGTCAGTCCAGTCAGTCAGTCAGTCAGTCAGTCCAGTCAGTCAGTCCAGTCAGTCAGTCCAGTCAGTCAGTCAGTCCAGTCAGTCAGTCAGTCAGTCAGTCAGTCAGTCAGTCAGTCAGTCCAGTCAGTCAGTCAGTCCAGTCAGTCAGTCAGTCCAGTCAGTCAGTCAGTCCAGTCAGTCAGTCAGTCCAGTCAGTCAGTCAGTCCAGTCAGTCAGTCCAGTCAGTCAGTCCAGTCAGTCAGTCAGTCAGTCCAGTCAGTCAGTCCAGTCAGTCAGTCCAGTCAGTCAGTCCAGTCAGTCAGTCCAGTCAGTCAGTCCAGTCAGTCAGTCCAGTCGGTCCAGTCAGTCGGTCCGGGACGGTCCGGGACGGTCCGGGACGGTCCGGGACGGTCCGGGACTTGACTTGACTTGACTGGACTGGACTGGACTGGACTGGACTGGACTGGACTTTTGACTTGACTTTTGACTTGACTTTTGACTTGACTTTTGACTTTACTTTTGACTTGACTTTTGACTTGACTTGACTTGACTGGACTGACTTGACTGGACTGACTTAACTGGACTGACTTGACTGACTTGACTTGACTGACTTGACTTGACTGACCGACTTGACTTGACTGACTTGACTGGACTGACGTGACGTGACTTGACTGACTTGACTTGACCGACTTGACCGACTTGACCGACTCGACCGACTCGACCGACTCGACCGACTCGACTGACTGACTCGACTGACTCGACTGACTCGACTGACTGACTCGACTGACTGACTCGACTGACTGACTGACTCGACTGGACTGACTCGACTGGACTGACTCGACTGGACTGACTGACTGGACTGACTGGACTGGACTGACTGGACTGGACTGACTGACTGGACTGACTGACTGGACTGACTGACCGACTGACTGACTCGATTGGACTGGACTGACTGGACTGACTGACTGGACTGACTGACTGGACTGACTAACTGGACTGACTTGACTGACTTGACTGACTGACTTGACTGACTGACTTGACTGACTGACTTGGCTGACTGACTGACTTGACGTGACTGACTTGACTAACATGACTTGAATGACATGACTTGAATGACATGACTTGATTGACATGACTTGACTGACATGACTTGACTGACATGACTTGACTGACTGACTGACTGACTTGACTGACTTGACTGACTGACTTGACTGACTGACTTGACTGACTGACTTGACTGAATTGACTGACTGGACTGACTGACTTGACTGACTGACTTGACCGACTGACTTGACCGACTTGACTGACTTGACTTGACTGACTTGACTTGACCGACTTGACTGGACTGACTTGACGTGACCTGACTGACGTGACTTGACTTGACTTGACTTGACTTGACTTGACTGACTTGACTGACTTGACTGACTTGACTGACTTGACTTAACTTGACTGACTGGACTGACTTGACTGGACTGACTTAACTGGACTGACTTGACTTGACTGACTTGACCGACTGACTGACTTGACTTGACTTGACTGACTTGACCGACTGACTGACTTGACTTGACTGAGTGACTTGACTGACTTGACTGACTTGACTGACTTGACGTGAATGACTTGACTAACATGACTTGACTGACATGACTTGACTGACATGACTTGACTGACATGACTTGACTGACATGACTTGACTGACATGACTTGACTGACATGACTTGACTGACTTGACTGACTTGACTTGACTTGACTGACTTGACTGACTGACTGACTCACTTGACTGACTGACTTGACTCACTTGACTCACTTGACTGACTTGACTTGACTGACTGACTGACTGACTGACTGACTGACTGACTGACTGACTGACTGACTGACTGACTGACTGACTGACTTGACTGACTGACTTGACTGACTGACTTGACTGACTGACTTGACTGACTGACTTGACTGACTTGACTGACTGGACTGACTTGACTGACTGACTCACTTGACTCACTCACTTGACTGACTCACTTGACTGACTGACTGACTTGACTGACTGACTTGACTGACTGGACTGACTGGACTGACTGGACTGACTGGACTGACTGACTTGACTGACTGACTGACTCACTTGACTGACTCACTTGACTGACTCACTTGACTGACTCACTTGACTGACTCACTTGACTGACTCACTTGACTGACTCACTTGACTGACTTGACTGAATGACTGACTGACTTGACTGACTGACTTGACTGACTGACTTGACTGACTGACTTGACTGACTGACTTGACTGACTGACTTGACTGACTGACTTGACTGACTTGACTGACTTGACTGACTTGACTGACTTGACTGACTTGACTTGACTGACTTGACTGACTTGACTGACTTGACTGACTGACTTGACTGACTGACTTGACTGACTGACTTGACTGACTGACTTGACTGACTTGACTGACTCACTTGACTGACTCACTTGACTGACTGACTTGACTGACTGACTTGACTGACTGACTTGACTGACTTGACTGACTGACTTGACTGACTGACTTGACTTGACTTGACTTGACTTGACTTGACTTGACTGACTGACTGACTGACTTGACTGACTGACTGACTGACTTGACTGACTGACTTGACTGACTTGACTGACATGACTTGAATGACATGACTTGAATGACATGACTTGAATGACATGACTTGACTGACTGACTTGACTGACTGACTTGACTGACTGACTTGACTGACTGACTTGACTGACTGACTTGACTGACTGACTAGACTGACTGACTGACTGACTCACTTGACTGACTGACTTGACTTGACTGACTGACTTGACTGACTGACTTGACTGACTGACTTGACTGACTGACTTGACTGACTGACTTGACTGACTGACTTGACTGACTCACTTGACTGACTCACTTGACTGACTCACTTGACTGACTGACTTGACTTGACTGACTTGACTGACTGACTTCACTGACTTGACTGACTGACTTGACTTGACTGACTTGACTGACTCACTGACTGGACTGACTGACTGACTCACTTGACTGACTGACTTGACTGACTTGACTTGACTGACTTGACTGACTGACTTGACTGACTTGACTGACTGACTTGACTGACTTGACTTGACTGACTTGACTGACTGACTTGACTTGACTGACTTGACTGACTTGACTGACTTGACTGACTGACTTGACTGACTGACTTGACTGACTGACTTGACTGACTGACTTGACTGACTGACTTGACTGACTGACTTGACTTGACTGACTTGACTGACTTGACTGACTGACTTGACTGACTTGACTTGACTGACTTGACTGACTTGACTGACTTGACTGACTTGACTGACTGACTTGACTGACTGACTTGCCTGACTTGACTGACTGACTATCCTGACTTGACTGACTGACTTGACTGACTTGACTGACTTACTTGACTGACTGACTTGACTGACTTGACTGACCTGACTGACCTGACTGACTGACTCGACTGACTCGACTGACTCGACAGACTGACTCGACTTGACTGACTTGACTGACTTGACTGACTCGACTTGACTGACTTGACTGACTTGACTGACTCGACTGACTCGACTGACTGACTCGACTGACTTACTCGACTGACTTACTCGACTGACATACTCGACTGACTTGACTGACTTGACTGACTGACTCGACTGACTGGACTGACTGGACTGACTTGACTGACTGACTTGACTGACTCGACTTGACTGACTCGACTGACTCGACTGACTGACTCGACTGACTGACTCGACTGACTGACTCGACTGACTGACTCGACTGACTGACTCGACTGACTGACTCGACTGACTTACTCGACTGACTTACTCGACTGACTTACTCGACTGACATACTCGACTGACAGACTCGACTGACAGACTCGACTGACAGACTCGACTGACAGACTCGACTGACAGACTCGACTGACAGACTCGACTGACAGACTCGACTGACAGACTCGACTGACTGACTGACTCGACTGACTGACTCGACTGACTGACTCGACTGACTGACTCGACTGACTGACTCGACTGACTGACTCGACTGACTGACTCGACTGACTGACTTGACTGACTCGACTGACTCGACTGACTCGACTGACTCGACTGACTCGACTGACTGACTCGACTGACTCGACTCGACTGACTCGACTCGACTGACTCGACTGACTCGACTCGACTGACTCGACTGACTCGACTCGACTGACTCGACTCGACTGACTCGACTCGACTGACTCGACTCGACTGACTCGACTCGACTGACTCGACTCGACTGACTCGACTCGACCGACTCGACCGACTCGACCGACTTGACTGACCTGACTGACCTGACTGACTTGACTGACTTGACTGACCTGACTGACCTGACTGACTTGACTGACTGACTTGACTGACTGACGTGACTGACGTGACTGACTGACGTGACTGACTGACGTGACTGACGTGACTGACTGGACCGTCAGGTCAGGTCAGGTCAGGTCAAGTCAGTCAGTCCAGGTCAGTCCAGGTCAGTCCAGGTCAGCTCAGCTCAGGTCAGGTCAGTCAAGTTAGGTCAGGTCAGGTCAGTCGAGTCAGGTCAGGTCAGGTCAGGTCAAGTCGAGTCAGGTCAGGTTAGTCGAGTCAGGTCAGGTCCGGTCAGTCGAGTCAGGTCAGGTCAGGTCAGGTCAGTCGAGTCAGGTCAGGTCAGGTCAGGTCAGGTCAGTCGAGTCAGGTCAGGTCGGTCAGGTCAGGTCAGGTCAGTCGAGTCAGGTCAGGTCGGTCAGGTCAGGTCAGGTCAGTCGAGTCAGGTCAGGTCAGGTCAGGTCAGGTCAGGTCAGGTCAGTCGAGTCAGGTCAGGTCAGGTCAGGTCAGGTCAGGTCAGTCGAGTCAGGTCAGTCGAGTCAGGTCAGTCGAGTCAGGTCAGTCGAGTCAGGTCAGTCGAGTCAGGTCAGTCGAGTCAGGTCAGTCGAGTCAGGTCAGTCGAGTCAGGTCGAGTCGAGTCAGGTCAGGTCAGGTCAGTCGAGTCAGGTCAGGTCAGTCGAGTCAGGTCAGGTCAGGTCAGTCGAGTCAGGTCAGTCGAGTCAGGTCAGGTCAGTCGAGTCAGGTCAGTCAAGTCAGGTCAGTCGAGTCAGGTCAGGTCAGGTCAGGTCAGGTCAGGTCAGTCGAGTCAGGTCAGGTCAGGTCAGGTCAGGTCACGTCAGGTCAGGTCAGTCGAGTCAGGTCAGTCAAGTCAGGTCAGTCGAGTCAGGTCACTCGAGTCAGGTCAGTCGAGTCGAGTCAGGTCAGGTCAGGTCAGGTCAGGTCAGGTCAGTCGAGTCAGGTCAGGTCAGGTCAGTCGAGTCAGGTCAAGTCGAGTCAAGTCAAGTCAGTCAGTCAAGTCAGTCAGTCAAGTCAGTCAGTCAAGTCAGTCAGTCAAGTCAGTCAAGTCAGTCAGTCGAGTCAGGTCAGTCGAGTCAGGTCAGTCGAGTCAGGTCAGTCGAGTCAGGTCAGGTCAGTCGAGTCAGGTCAGGTCAGTCGAGTCAGGTCAGGTCAGTCGAGTCAGGTCAGGTCAGTCGAGTCAGGTCAGTCGAGTCAGGTCAGTCGAGTCAGGTCAGTCGAGTCAGGTCAGTCGAGTCGAGTCAGGTCAGGTCAGGTCAAGTCAAGTCAAGTCAAGTCAAGTCAAGTCAGTCAAGTCAAGTCAGTCAGTCAAGTCAGTCAAGTCAGTCAGTCAAGTCAGTCAAGTCAGTCAGTCAAGTCAGTCAAGTACGTCAGTCAGTCAAGTCAGTCAAGTAAGTCAAGTCAAGTCAAGCCAAGTCAATCACGTCAAGTCAATCACGTCAAGTCAGTCAAGTCAAGTCAGTCAAGTCAGTCAAGTCAGTCCTGTCCAATCAGTCCAAAGACACACAAAGAAACCGAAATTTCGTTCCCCCCTATCCCACGGTGACAAGACAACAGACAAACAAGTAAACAAGTTTAACAAAAGTGTGCTGAATAAATAATGAATAAATAACACAACAAATAAATAAATAAATAAATAAATAAATAAATAAATAAATAAATAAATACAGCAGACATTCCAGAAAAATAGCGCAACAGTGCCGCACGCTACGCAGAAGGGGGTAGCGAGTTCAGGGTCCTAACAGCCTGGAGAAAGAAGCTGTTGGCGAGTCTGGTGGTGCGGGAGCGCAGGCTCCTGTACCTCTTCCCAGAGGGCAGAAGGTCAAACAAAGAGTGAGCCGGGTGACTCACATCTCTGGCAATCGAGGTTGCCTTGCGGGCGAGATGGGAGGTGTAAATGTCCTTCAGGGAGGGGAGCGAAGCACCAATAATCTTACCAGCCGTATTCACTATGCGCTGCAGGGCCTTCAAGTTCTGTTCAGTGCAGTTACCACCCCAGACAGCGATGCAACTGGTGAGGACGCTCTCAATGGTGCCACGGTAGAATGTAGACAGGACTGCCCGAGGAGTACATGCACGCCTGAGCTTTGCCAGTGACGAGGTGTTTGCGGACCAGGAGAGGTCCTCACTGATGTGCACCCCCAGGAACTTGGTGCAGCTCACCCTCTCCACCACAGCACCTTCGATGATCAGCGGCAGGTGTGTTGTGTGACCCTTCCGGAAGTCAACAACGATTTCCTTGGTCTTATTTACGTTCGGCAGGAGGTTGTTGTCCCTGCACCACGTGGTCAGAAGGTCAACTTCCGACCTGTACCAACTCTCGTCGCCCTTCGTGATGAGACCCCACCAGAGTCGTGTCGTCAGCAAACTTCACTATGCGGTTGTCGCTGTAGGTCGCAGTGCAGTCATGCGTCAGCAGGGTGAAGAGCAATGGACTGAGCACGCAGCCCTGGGGGGCCCCCGTGCTCAGCGTGATGCTGGCGGAGATTTTGTCGCCAACACGCACCACCTGAGGCCTCTGACAGAGGAAGTCCAGTAGCCAGTTTCAGAGGGAGGTACTGAGGCCCAGCTCGTCGAGTTTGCAGATGAGTCGCTGCGGCACAATGGTGTTGAAGGCAGAGCTGAAGTCCACAAACAGCAACCTCACATATGAGTCCTTTCTCTCCAGGTGGGTGAGGGCCGAGTGGAGCAGATGGCATCCTCAGAGGACCGCTTGGCACGGTACGCAAACTGGAAAGGGTCAATGGTGGGGGGGAGAACGGCCTTGATGTGCTCCGTGACAAGCCGCTCAAAGCACTTCATGATGATGGGCGTCAGTGCCACGGGGCGGTAGTCATTGAAGCAGGACAGTGCAGGTTTCTGCGGCACAGGAACGATGGTGGCAGCCTTGAAACACGAGGGGACGATGGCCTGCTGCAGGGAAACGTTAAAGATGTCCGTGAAGACACCCGACAGCTCCCCAGCGCAGTCCGTCAGCGCTCGACCCGGGATGTTGTCAGGGCCCGCCGCCTTACGGGTGTCAATAGCGGCAAGCGCCCTCCTCACACCGTCGGCAGAGAGGCGCAGGGGCTGCTCGTGTGGGGGGGGAGTGGTCTTCAGCGGGCAAGTGCTGTTCTGGGCGTCGAAGCGAGCAAAGAAGCGGTTCAGATCGTTCAGCAGACGGACGTCGCCCTCACAGCTCCTCGGCGCGGGCTTGTAGTCCGTGATGGTCTGAATGCCCCGCCAAAGGCTACGTGCGTCCTTGCTGTCCTTGAAGTGGGTGGAGACCTTGCACGAGAACGCCTTCTTTGCTTCTTTGATGCCTCGGGACAGGTCGGCCCTCGCTGTCCTCAAGCCAGCCTCATCCCCCGCTCTGAAAGCCTTGTCCCTGGCCCTCAACAGTCTGAGGACAGCCCCCGTCAGCCACGGCTTCCAGTTTGCGCGAGTGACGACGGATTTTGAGCAAGTCACATCATCGATGCACTTCGTGATGTAAGAGGTAACAGAGTCAGTATACTCCTCTATGTCCGTCCAATCGTTGTAGGTGGCTGCCTGCTTAAACAAGTCCCAGTCAGTGGTGTCGAAGCAGTCACGAAGTGCATCGGAGGCACCCTCAGGCCACACCCGAACCCGCCTCCGAACCGGCCTGGATGCCTTTACCAATTGTCTGTATGCGGGCAAAAGCAAAACGGTGAGATGGTCAGAAAGCCCCAGATGGGGGAGGGGGGTGGCTTTGAAAGCTCCCTTTTGCGCCGAGTAGACTAGGTCCAGGAAGCTGTCTCCACGTGTCGGAAAAGTAACATGCTGGTGAAGCCTCGGGAAAACAGACTTCAGGTTGGCATGATTGAAGTCTCCAGCGAAGATGGTGAAACCGTCAGGGTGCGCTGTTTGCTGTTCACTGACAGCCTGGTACAGTTCACCAAGCGCCGCGATCCTGTCGCCTTCGATGTTGGAAGGCGGGATGTATACCGCGACTAGCAGAATCGCGGTAAATTCCCTCGGCAGATAAAAAGGACGGCACTTAATGATCACAAACTCCACAAGCGGCGAGCAGTGCTTACATACCACCACAGAGTCCCGGCACCATTATTATCGGATTTAGACGCATATTCCACCTCCTCGCGACTTTCCCCCTCGTACAATGGCACGGTCCGCCCGATAGCACGCTAGCCGCTCCAGATGCACGGCAGAGTCCGGAATGTTGTCACTCAACCAGGTCTCGGTGAACACGAGCACACAGCAGTTCCGCACCGTCCGGTTCGTAGACCTCAGCAGGCGAACGTAATCCATTTTGTTGTCTAGCAATCGAACATTCGCCAGAAGAATGGAGGGCACCGCCAGGCGCGCTGGGTTGGCCGCCAGCCTGGCCCGGACGCCACCGCGCTTGCCCCTCTTCTGCCTCCTCGCACACTGTTTCCGACGGCTCCCAACCGGGGGAGGAATAGCGGGTGAGGTCGGCGACGTTTCAGGACGTAGCAAGTAGTCAAGTCAGTCTTGTCAAGTCAGTCTAGTCAAGTCAGTCCAGTCAGTCAAGTCAAGTCAGTCAAGTCCAGTCTAGTCTAGTTAAGTAAGTCAAGTCAGTCAAGTCGGGTCCGGTCGAGTCCAGTCAGTCAGTTGATTCATCAGAAGGCTTGAACCCCAAAACACTGACACTTGTAATAGTTGCGGTAATATAGTACATATTAGGAATATGCATATTTATTCAAGCAGACTCTGATAAAATTTCATATTTTACCCTACAGAAAGTTTAAAGCTTGTTTGTTCGTGTTACAGTTAATGGTGTTTTATATTTTATTCTGTTGGTGTTTAAACTTTAATTTCCACTTCATAGTTACATCAGTTCAATACATTTATGCTCACAGGCCACATTTAGAGACAGACCACCTTTCACACTCATTCACACTGAATGAGAAATAGCTTGAGGAGGTAAATGCAGATTTACACCGCCTCTCTAGGCTTGGAATCATGTGACAAGGAAGTAGGTAATTGACCCTTTGTCAATTTCCTGTGCCACTTTTTGTGACATCATTTACCGGATAGGGCAGGCACTTCTCGTTGAGGGATGCTTAAAGCACTGTCAAATGGAAAAGGTGGGCTTGTTGAAAGGCTTGCTCAGATATATAGATGCAGCTTAATGAATGACCTTTAGATACACAATCACCAGGGCAACCTTGACAGACTTCGGCGTTTGTAGCACATAATTCACACATGGAAAGAATATGTGCTTGAATAAGCTTGTATAGAATACTATGGGTCGCATGATTTTCTTCATCTTGATTATTTTTGTTAAAAATGTTGATAAATATTCAATATACAATTCACGCTCGTCTTATTTATTTATTGTTGTGTTATTTATTCATTATTTATTCAGCACGCTGTTGTTTACTTGAGTGTCTGTTGTGGGCCATGTCTTGTCACCGTAGGATAGCGGGGAACGAAATTTCGGTTTCTTTGTGTGTCTTTGGCATGTGGAGAAATTGACAATAAAGCTGACTTTGACTTTGACATATTGGACAAAAAAAAGGACAAATATCTTTCCCTTTGGCTGTTCATTTTGACAGCTTTAACTGGATGACTCCTGGCGAAAGCAACCTGGATTAGTCAGCACATACAGTATAGGAAACGATGAGAATTGACCCCATGTGACTTCACACTGGTAATGTCCGTACTTGTCATAATAAGGTACAGTATGTATGTATCATCAAGGTTGCACAGCCAGACCTATGTTTGACCTCATTTTGAATGTGACTTTCTTTGGCCCTATTTGCACAGTTTACCAATCAACTAGTCCTCTCGTACAGAACTGGTGAGGAAATCTTGCATCACAAAATCAAGAAACGCATCATTTTGTTTCTTAATGTGGGGAAGTTTCATGTCCATATAGCACGCCCTGGCTTCCTTCCTTAGTTCACAGAGAAATGACTAACTCCCGCTTATGATGCAGGAAGTTAGTCGTTCAGGCATACAAAAATGGTTGCAGATGTGGGTTTAGCTGACCTTGAATATTCCCAGTGTCGCTGTGACCAAATGCGGGAAGGGTGTGTGCGCACCAGCGGTAAAGAGTGACTTCATGGAGTGGACGTCAAACAGAGTGTTTGGTGTGTTCAGGAAATAAAGTACAATAGCTCATGTTGGAAAAGGGAAGTATCAACCCTCTAACTGTGATTCATAAAATTCTGCTGCCGTGTTTAAGAGTCAATTCATATAAAAAAAAGTCATTAAAGATTTGAAGCTTTTCCAGATGGTCGACACTTTGTTTTACAAAGACAGTGATTGCAATATTAGCAATTTCCAATACAAGTGATTATTGAGGAGTGGGCGCATATCATTTGTTGGTCAAATGAGAACATGATGAAAGGCTATCGTAACCATTCCTGAAGCAGACAAAGAACAAAGTGTTTTTCAACGCCTTTAATTTTCATGGCGTAAGAGCAGGAAGTTGGGGATTGATTCAGCATAAAATGAGCTTACTGAAATAACGATGAATATTAATTCTGGGAAGGTGGGGGATCAGATGGACTGCCGATATATTATTACAAACCCCCTTTGTTTTTTTAAATACGAAATGTTCTGTTGAAAAAACGAATACCTTGAGAGTGCACCCGAGAACAATTATTCTATATACCAGCAAGGCATTTGTGAATGATGTTTCCCAAAATGATTAAAGAGGATCAAAATGGGTTTACGATAGGATGCCAAGAAATAATATATCCAAACCGTTTTGGATAAATTGAGGCTGTAGACAAGGTTTTCTTCTATCACTGCTTTTCTTTCTACTAGCAATAAAACCTTAGCATTCGTGGTCAGGGCACATAGATCAATTTTAAGCGGAGGCATAAGGAAACAAGTATCGTAAAGCTTTGTATACTTATGACGTAATCCTCTCTCTCAATGAATTGAGGTTTTTGATCCCAGCTTTCCTTGATCATATTAGAAGATTCTCAGATTTCAAGTGAAAAATGTAAACACCTGCAACATGCTCTTAGATGCTAAGGAAAGATTGGAATGTGTTGGTCATTTGGGTGTTGTCGCCTCGGAGATGATATTGTGAGTACAGCCGATACTCCAATAATGACATCTACTGTATATTCAGGTGAATCGATAGATGGTCAGGGCTTCTAATTTCCCTGATGGGCATAATTATATTTTACAAAATAAACATCCTCCCCAAGTTCTTTTATTGGTGTCGTTACTGTCTCTGAGTTCAGAATGAAAATAATCAATGAATCAATTTTATTATCACTTCATTTGAGGCTCTTGTTTCAAAATTTGGTGTACCTTGAAAACACTTTTGCTTTTATTTGCAGGGAGATGCCATACAGATTCCTGCATTGTCTGTAATGGAGAAATGGCTAATCTAACGTCCATTTAAAAGTGGTATTGTATGTCATTTCTGTAACATGGCGGGGGCGTTTTGTATGGAAAACTCACACGGTAAACTTAATGCACGGGGAAAGCACTTACGAGGAAACCTTAGAGTAGAACAAATGGCCATCAGTATGTTATGGAATGGCAACCCACGTCTGGCTAATGACAGGAAATACTGTAGTAACTATGTAATAGCTATGATGCTAATATTCCAGACACGTGTACTATAGAACGTGATGAAAACAAGGGTACAGTGTCCCACTGTTTATGGAATTGTCCTAGACTACAGGAATTTCTGAAAGTCAGAGCAATGATATATATAAGTTATTTTCCGTCTTAAGGTGGGACAGCCTGTGTGCTGTGATGTGTATAAAAAACTCTTGGAAATGCTGACCTGAATGAATTTATTCGTTTTAGTGGGTGGAAAAACGTGCATATTTATATGTATGGAAGTTAAATTTGATGGGAAATAGATTCATGGTACCAACTGCCCGATTCACTTCTAAACCACTGTGCAGCTAAGGCTGCCCTCTCATCTCTCCTTGATACTTCGCGTGATTGTGACTTTATTGATTCCTAAATTAGCTGTGTCTGAACTAATTTTAGTTTGTTACAAAACATTTTGCCTTTGAAAAGCCACAGACAGACTTTCACAGAAGAACATGCAAAAATAAATAAAACCCAAATAAGACTTAAAATACATTTTATGGATATACTGGACTTAGATTGCTCGGATGTTAAAGTCTGTCCATTGCAATAAAATGAAGCAGATTCACTATTGCCTAAATTGCTTCATTAAATTCATTTATTCATTTTCAATTGTATTTTTATTGAATTCAGTTCAGCCTTTCATTAGATGTACATAAGATGTCTTATACACTGAGGTTTTGGTCCTGCACTTTGGATCAAGATTTTGATCTAACAATGGGTTAAACCTGCCAACGCTGACAAATTAACACTAACAAGCAATGGCTTCAGGATACCAGTGCTTAACACTAATTTTAATTTTCCAAGAAGAGGAAGCAGCAAATTCCCCCTGTTAGGAGTTGCCACAGCTAGTCATCCGCATGATTTGTTTGGCACAATTCATACACCGGATGCCCTTCCTGACACAACGCACCCATTTTCCGTGGGTGGGCCATCTACCCTGACCGAGTACGGTCTGTGTCCAAGGTCAGTGGTGTCATCCACCAAGCCGACCTGCCATTTGCCAGTGTAGTATTTTAAAATATATTCTTTACATTAAATTTACTTCAGTTTCAGAACACAAAACTCAAAAATTTTAACAGCTGATTCAAATGGTTAGGGTCGTTATGCATAATTTTTTTTTCATTTTAAATGGAAATTTACAGTACGTATAGTCCCTTTTAAAATACATATTCTCACTCAGTTTTGTGTTGTGCGAAGGTTAACTATTGTTGCCATAGAAGAACGGTGAATGTGCCACTAACAAAACCCCCGGCCCCAGCCAGGCCCTGCCAGTAAAACTGGCGTTGAACCGCAAGTGGAAGAGAAGGTTCCCAGATGCAAACTCCAGGAATGAGCCTGGAGATATACTTCATCCCATTCACTATCCAGATTCACGGCAACTCTCAAATTCAGAGATGCCGTAGTGGTTTGTCCTATAACTCAATTGACAATAAAACAAAACATCTCGGCATCTGTCAGAAGCATATTAAATGTTGCGTCACACGTGCGGCATCCGTTTGTGAAGTTGCTCAATTTGAGGGAAAGCATGAGAGTTAGGCGACCAATCAGATGGGAAAGTGGGTCAACTGGCACTTTCCCATCAAAAGCCAAGGCCTCGTCTCCATCACCTAGCTGTTTGGGTTGGCTTAACATAACTGGAGACCGCAACACATGTTGGAAGAAAAGGAAAGACGAGCACGTTTTGAGCCATGAAAGAGCTAATTTAAGAGCCGTGTTGTTTTAGCACCGCTCCTAGCGAAAGGAGGAAAAAGCAGCAGGATTCCCAAGCCGCTGCCCAAGAGATACCGCTATGCATTCCCGATGTTGGCTTGATCACAGGCTCTCATCTAAGAGGCTGCACGGTGTCTGCATTTATTAAAAAAGTCAACAAATTGCTTTTCTTCAAACAAAATAACTTCAATTTGTTTGTATTTTGAAAGTTTTTTACCCACCGCAAATGAACAAGTGAACTTAGATAAATCTCTTCCAACTTTAAACTGTCAGCATCAGAAATCATTTAAACAGGCAATGTTTTAAAACATCTAACTGGAAAGGTTCCACACTATATAACGATGTAATAGTAGGCCACATTCACTACTAAATTGATTTTTCAATGAACTGTGGAAGGAAAAATTGTGCAGATTCATTTTAACTGCCATTCTGCTAGTGTCATTACTGAATTTTGTGGAGTGGGGGTTATTTTAATTTAGACCAAATGACATTTTCATCAGCTTTATAGTGCCGTGGACTCTTATTTAAGTAATAAAGTCACCCACAGATGGTTCGACAGTCCCAGTAAAGTATCTATAATACAATGGAGTGACAGCGGATTACGGAGGCACTCGCTGCCTGCTGATCTCATCGACTTTTGCTTCCCCCGAAGAAGGAATCTTGAGATCCCATTAGGCCTATGACCTGCAGCGTGGGAGTAATGACTCCATGGACGCACTTTTAATGTGCAACGAAACACACGATTCAAACTTGCCGCCATATCGCGACCAATCGTGGGTGTTCGTCAGGAACCCAAGAGGTTTTGTCTCATTGTAAAGTCATCAGAGGGTGGGCGAAGCAGCAGGATGCCTCAGGCCTGGTCCTCATGTCTGACTCTTTCCACAAGGTTGTTATGAATCTAGCAGGCACGTCCTACCCACTCAACACCCCTTGGGTAGGGACGCAGTGACACAGAGAGTGAAAAACCCCCCAAAGAAAATAGATTGACAGGTTTGGATTTAAAAAACCGATACCCGCGTTGAAAGCCAAACACCTCTCCAAAAGAGTTGATGATAGAAGAAAGTGCTTACATAGAAAACTGATGGCAATTAAATGTCCTATTTCATCTACACTCATCTGTCCCCAGCAGCATTATCTCTAAAATGTGAAGTTTGTTTTAATATTAAATCAATTAAACATTTGCGACTGAGAACACATTTCATGGAAAATATATAAAAATGTTGGAACCAAGTGTTGTTCAGCATCTAATTTAAAACATTTAAGTATATTTAGCATCAATATTTGAAGCTGAAATAAACACCGTGTTCAAATTGGCTCCTTTAAAAAAAAAACGCATTTTATGTGCCATATAAAACTATCACTTAGGGAAGACAACATGAGCAAGTGTCAAACCCTGCTTCTCAGATACTGCAAACAAAACTTATCACAATTCATTTTTAAAGTTATCCTCTTCATCACTAGGGGGCAGTATGGCCCCACCACTCTTATAACCCAAGAGGTAACAAAGAATGTGCACTTGAAACCTTTAAAAACCATAAACACTGTGGCAAATGCTAAATTGAAGAGCATTCTGGTGACTGGAGTGCAATTTATTATAAAGGTCCGATACAAACCAGATTTTAAATGACTTTGCTTTATTGCCAATACCCAGTGACGTGTGGTGTGATTCATGACTGGGGAGGCACTGACTACAAAAGTAAGCTTTTTTCTTCTTAAGAAATCTTCTTTGTCCCATTACAACACATGACCTAAGGAGATGCTGGATTCATTCCTTCCACTTCGCTGTGCTTCCTACATTGCGAGGCTCCAGGGAAGTCAAACAAAGTACCTAGAGGGAACTCACCTGTATTGCGATACCTGTGAAGGGAATGGCTGAAAAAGAAACCCTACTCTACAACGCCTAGGTCCCGGTGCATCCTTGGCCTAATCACCTAAACTGGACTAGGGGATGTGAGTATTAGGGGTAACAATTTGGAGCCTGTGCCAATTGGCCATTTAGGGTTCAACATTCACGTGTGTGGTGCAATGTGCAGTTGCATGAGCGAGACTTACCCTCATAGAAGACTGAGCCTCGATTAAAGTCCTTCCACTCTGGACCACCACACCCTGCGTGCATTGTCCCTAGAGTCGGAACGCAGGGGGGCCGCATACGTACCCCGAGTCGCATTGACCCTTCGTTAACACCGCTAGGTATCCAGGTCAAGCCTCTCAGGGTAGAAGAGCTGCGGATCGATCCTCCCCGATCAGAGTAGGCCAGCCGCGGTGAACCGCTGCCTCTTTCCTCTGATCAGGGTTCAAGAGCACTGGAGCCAGCCCTGACAAAGCAGTGCCTCCCCAGTGCTCTCCTCCTGGTTGTACCTACAAAAAAAGCTTCTTTCTTCTTGAGCAATCTTCTTTCTCCCAGGTCAACGCATGACCTAAGGTGATGCTGGAGCCATTCCTCCAACATCGCGAGGCTCCAGGGAAGTCAAACAAAGTACCTAGAGGGAACGCACCTGTATTGCAATACCTGTGGAGGGAATGGCTGAAAAAGAAACCCTACTCTGCAACGCCTAGGTCCCGGTGCATCCTTGGCCTAGTCACCTAAGCTGGACTAGGGGATGTGAGTAGTAGGGGTAACAATTTGGAACCTGCGCCAATTGGCCATTTAGGGTACAACATTAACAACGTGTGTGGTGCAATGTGCTGTTGCATGAGCGAGGCTACACCTCATAGAAGACTGAGCCTGGATTAAGGTCCTTCCGCTCTGGACCACCACACCCTGCGTGCTTTGTCCCTAGAATCGGAACTCAGGGGGGCCGCATACGTACCCCCTGAGTTGCTGACCCTTCGTTAACACCGCTAGGTATCCAGGTCAAGCCACTCAGGGCAGAAGAGCTGGGGATCGATCCTCCCCGATCAGAGTAGGCCAGCCGCGGTGAACCGCTGCCTTTCTCCTCTGATCAGGGTTTAAGAGCACTGGAGCCAGCCCTGACGAAGCAGTGCCTCCCCAGTGCTCTCCTCCCGGTTGTACCTACAAAAAAAAGCTTCTTTCTTCTTGAGCAATCTTCTTTCTCCCAGGTCAACGGATGAGCTAAGGAGATGCTGGAGCCATTCCTCCAACGTTGCTGTGCTTCCTACATCGTGAGGCTCCAGGGAAGTCAAACAAAGTACCTAGAGGGAACTCACCTGTATTGCAATACCTGTGGAGGGAATGGCTTAAAAAGAAACCCTACTCTGCAACGCCTAGGTCCCGGTGCATCCTCGGCCTAGTCACCTAAGCTGGACTAGGGGATGTGAGTAGTAGGGGTAACAATTTGGAACCTGTGCCAGTTGGCCATTTAGGGCAGGGGTGTCAAACTCATTTCTTTCGCGGGCCGCATTGTAGTCATAGCTTCTTTCGGAGGGCCATTATGACTGTCAACCCAAATAAATGTATGAGCACCTCATATTATATACAGTAAAAGCTACAAAACAAACTGACAAATAACTCATTTTCAAATCAGATGAGTAAAAACTGGTCAAATATTTTTAAAAAAAGATATTAAAAGTGAAGACAATTTGCAATTCTAGTAATGACAAACGAATCTGATGCACAATTTGTCTTTGCGGGCCACCTAGAATGATGTGGCGGGCCGTATCTGGCCCCCGGGCCTTGACTTTGACACCTGTGATTTAGGGTCCAACATTAACGTGTGTGGTGCAATGTGCTGTTGCATGAGCGAGGCTACCCTTCATAGAAGACTGAGCCTCGATTAAGGTCCTTCCCTGAGTTGCATTGACCCTTCGTTAACACTGCTAGGTATCCAGGTCAAGCCACTCAGGGCAGAAGAGCTGGGGATCAATCTACCCCAATCAGAGTGAGAACCAGCCGCGGTGAGCCGCTGCTTTTCTCCTCCGATTAGGATCCAAGAGCACTTACACCCTGAGTCACCTTGACCCTTCGTTAACACCGCTAGGTATCCGGGTCAAGCCACTCAGGGCAGAAGAGCTCAGGATCAATCCAGGGGTAACAATTTGGAATCTGTGCCAATTGGCCATTTAGGGTCCAACATTAACGTGTGTGGTGCAATGTGCTGTTGCATGAGCGAGGCTACCCCTCATAGAAGACTGAGCCTCGATTATGGTCCTTCCCTGAGTTGCATTGACCCTTCGTTAACACCGCTAGGTATCCAAGTCAAGCCACTCAGGGCAGAAGAGCTGGGGATCAATCTACCCCAATCAGAGTGAGAACCAGCCGCGGTGAGCCGCTGCTTTTCTCCTCCGATTAGGATCCAAGAGCACTTACACCCTGAGTCACCTTGACCCTTCGTTAACACCGCTAGGTATCCGGGTCAAGCCACTCAAGGCAGAAGAGCTCAGGATCAATCCAGGGGTAACAATTTGGAATCTGAGCCAATTCCCTGTGCTTCATACACCGCAAGGCCCCAGGGAAAGCCAACCTACTCATGCACACTCTAGTGGTTATTCCTAGCATTGCGGCCAATTGAATTTAGGTTGGTCGGCTTATTTTGATTTTTTTCGGTATTTTTTTGGGGGGGGGAATTTAATGTACCTTTTTTTAAAATTAGGATTACGGTTAACCAAAATTAAATTCAAATCGGTCGTCCCTTATCTGGAATATTATTGTAATTGCACATTCACTAAATTATGAATACAAGTGACGTACGGTGAGGTTCATGACTGGGGAAGCACTGACGTCCCCCCACACGTAAACATTTTCCGGCAACTAACTGTGTCACAAAATGTGGGGGAACGCTGCTCTAGTATGGCTTATTCATTATTTAATTTGAACTATTTTAATTAAAATCTCATATCAGCAGTCTTTACACGTAAAAACTCTCAATAAAGCACAAGTAAATAAACTTGTTTTCGATCGCGCGTTCCACTCCGTTCCGAGGTCCCGTTGTCGAATCAAACCTTTTAACTCCGGAGTTGCTCTTCCTTTACTGCTGACCTCCTGCTTCAACCAAAAATCCATAGTTGAAAATCCTTTGGATAAGTAATCCTCCATTGTCAAACAAAATGTAAAAACCGGGGAAAGAAACGAATGTAAAACGAAATGTACGGACGACTGCTCCTCAGGTGCTCACTGTTTAATTAAATCGGGAGATCTCTAATTCTACAGGTAGGCGCATGAAGCATCGGGATCACTAGCACCTCCTTCCGTAAGGCTGGAGAACAAGATCTCGTAGTCTCACTAAAGTGTCTTTTCAAAGCCGTTTTGTTCATCTTAAACATGACATTACAGACCGATGACAAAAAACACTAGATATTCAATACATCAGCTTAACTACGGACATTTGTTAATATAGCCACAGTGTTTGAACACTTAAACAGTGACATAAAGACAGAGAGTAGTTCTGTCTAACTGCATAGCCTGTCAACATAGGCAGCCTCAGAGGAGGCTAGGCAGAAAGTTGGCTTTAAAATAAAAATAAAAATGAAAAATAAAATTATGAAAAAAAATGTATCCATCCATCTATCTTCTTCCGCTTATCCGGGGTCGGGTCGCGGGGGCAGCAGCTTTAGGAGGGACTCACAGACTTCCCTCTCCCCAGCCACTTCATCCAGCTCATTCCGGGGGATCCCAAGGCGTTCCCAGGCCAGCTGAGATACATAGTCTCTCCAGCGCGTCCTGGGTCATCCCCCGGGGTCTCCTACCGGTGGGACATGCCCGGAACACCTCCCCAGAGAGGCGACCAGGAGGCATCCTGATAAGATGCCCGAGCCACCTCATCTGGCTCCTCTCAACGTGGAGGAGTAGCGACTCTACTCCGAGTCTCTCCCGGATGACCGAGCTTCTCACCCTATAAAAAAAACTATAAAGAAAATAAAAAATAAAATTGGTTTTAAAATAACTATAAAAATTCAGCGATTTTGGTTCAATATGATACAAAACTATTGGAATTAAAAGGAAAATGACTTTATAATAATAATTTGTTTTTCAACTTTTCATGGTGGCAGGGGAGGCTCCCTTGCCTTCTCTGACCGCAGGCCCCTGCCAATACCACACTTGTGCCTGCCAGCTAGTTTCATTCATTTTTTGGAAATTTATTTAATGTTGTCCAGGACCACCTTGTTTCTTCTTTTCTATAACTTAACACTGAAAAGAAATGTAGGGAGGTGAGTGCATGAACTTAAATAGTTTGATTAGAATCTTGTCACAAGTTCCAAGATTTTGACTATATGACAGACAAATGTTTTTATCACCAAGCGAAACATTTTAACTGCACACACTGAGACTCAAGGATCCTGAAATTGAACAGTTGGAGAAACGTGTGCTGGTACTTGGTCCGCACACTTTTCCAGGGCCTCTTCCGAGAAATGAAAGAGGAGAGGATGTGCATGTGCATGCGTACATGTGTGCGTGTGCATGCAGTTTTGCGTGTGTGAGTAGGAGGGAGTTTAAGCTGACAAATGGACAATATCAAGGCACACGATCTATAATAAGCTACGTATGTTTGCGTATATAAGCATTGAGCAAAGCTAAACGTCTGAAATTAATTATGCGCGGGATCTGTAATACGTATACAGTAATCCCTCGTTATATCACGGTTCACCTTTCACGGCCTCGCTGCTTCACGGATTTTTTTTCCACAATGCATTGTGTTATGGCTTCAGAAGAAACAGTCAGAGGTGCAGTGAAATAGGCGTGAGTCACAAGTGTTGTAAACTTTTGTCATGGTATCATCGTATTACTTTTCTCATTTTACAGATACAACTTCACACTTCCTGCCATCTTTTTTTTATTTACCTCATCACTCATTTATCCTAAGGCGAGGAGTGTGTTAAGTGTGATTTTTCCTGACCCGAGTTGCAAGGGAAACCGTCAGGGCGAACAATTATTAACATGTTCGATATTTACGACCACCCATCCTTGTGTGTGTGTGTCTGGCCACGGACTTCACGACCTGAAGCTGTCGTTGTTGCCCGACACAAGGAGAGCAACTGATTGGGTGTTTAGTTATTTTATGATGTGTCTCATGCCGTTCAAAACAATAAAAAGGGATTAAAGTTAAAGTCCCAATGATCGTCACACACACATCTGGGTGTGGTGAACTTTGTACTCTGCATTTAACCCATCCCCATGTGCAATTTAATCCATCCCCAGGGAGAGAGGGGAGCAGTGAGCTGCAGCGGTACCACACTCGGGAATCATTTCGTGATCTAACCACCCAATTCCAACCCTTAATGCTGAGTGCCAAGCAGGGAGGCAATGGGTCCCATTTTTATAGTCTTTGATATGACCCGGCCGGGGTTTGAATCCACAACCTTCCAGTCTCAGGGCGGACACTCTACCACTAGGTCACTGAGCTGGTATAAAAAAAAAGTGTGCAAATGCAACTCATAGATAGCAGAGAAGCTGACTGTTAGCTGTTTTATTTCTTCTTATTTTATTACTACTAAGTCTGCCACGACTTGTCGTGGAGTACCACCACCAGATATCTAGTTGGAAGAGAACATTGGATAACACACTGAATAACACACTGAAAGCAAAAGGCACACAATTGCCCATTTTCTGTCTTTTTTTTTTTTTTTTTACTTTTTTGTAGGGTTTGTCACATTTTAAACGTTGCTACGTGTGTTCCCTCTTTAAGACTCATTTAACATGAATTAAGTTGTTGAGACTGCAAAAATGTGTTTGACAATCTTTGAACAACATCTGTGCAAATCTAAATTGAAGTGATTATTGGTGGTATGTGCTTTGTGTGGTATGCTAAGAAGTTGGGAACATTTAATTTGTCATGAAGTGGCAGCATTACATTTCCTGTGCTGCCCTCCACCTGTAGATTGTTAATGTGAGGTGAACATTTTTACACTTGTATCCATGCACACGTGTTTATTAGCTTTCACACTGTAACATATCCATATGTGCAAACGCATTTTGATGGTGTGGACGTGTCAGGCACCGGATTTAGTCGTGTATTGACATTCAAGCATGTGTGTTTTTCAATGTCAGTCACAAGGCTGTTGTGTTTTCATAATGTGCACCTGGTTCAATGTCAATCCGTGGTCTCAAGTCCCCCCCTTCCAAATACCCAGAAAAGTTGAATATTTTATCTCTTACTCTTTCCAGAAACAGGTTGTGGTGCAGTAGCTCACTCTCCTGCCTTTCGGAAATATAGAATTGGTTATGTAACGAAGCCAAGAGCAGTATGGAAAAGGTATTGCTATTCCCTGTTGTGTTCCTAATCGTCCCGGCAGTTGGTCTTCAACCCTTTTGGCCTTGTTGACAGCAGACAGCCAGGGGTTGTCATTAGGATGGAAGTTGTGCCACTTACCTGGTTATCCAGCTGTCGATTTGGAGGGGAAGACATGATTACAGAGCAACCTCAATTCTCACACTTTGCCCTAAGCATGGACCGGCACGCTTTTTGAATGAGCCCGAGATGAGAGGCCTCGGTTGTTGTTGGTTTGCCTATGTTGTTGTCTTTTGGACCATGAGTTCAGACTTGTCAACAGATGTCAACACTTGTGTGAATTTATTAGACAAATACAATTACACTATGTAATCCCGAATGGCTGAACTTGAACAAAATGGCGGTTTAAGACACATGAGACTTCAGATCAGTGAGCATCATATGATTACCTTTGGATATGTTTTATATTCTTCGAGTTTTAGTTGTGACAATTAACCCTTCCATTGTGGAGTTTGCATGTTCTTCTCATGCTTTCAGAATTCCAGCTTCTCCCCTGATTACAAAAACAAATGTCTTAGGTCAACAGTAGTCTTAAAATTGTCTATAGGTGTGAATATGAATGTTTGGTAACCACTCAAGGGTGTAACCCGTCTTTCGCAAAATCAGCCTGCACAGGCTCACCTGCATCCCGCCAATGAAGAATGTGCCATTTTAATAGTAGAATTGTTGTGAAGCGAAAGGGAAGCGAAGCCAAATGTTCAATTGGCAAATATTCAAGATGCATTGTTGCTGAACCAAAACAATATCTGCTTCAATAAGGTCCTTGTTTGAATCGAAATTGGCAAACAGACCAGGCTATTGAGAAATTTTCACAAAATGATGGGCGGAGGCGAATATGAATAATTTGGCAAGTGGACCAGACCCACTGTTAAGAAGGGTCCCTATGGCCTCACGTTAAAACACTTTTGACGTCAAATAGCAATCTATGACCGCAGAGTGTTTTCCTACGAACTGCCCGGGTTTGAGTTACAGCAAAGGGGTGGGGGTGGGGGGTTCGCGACCACAGGGGGAAGAAGACAAGCTCGAAGGTCTTCATCACATCGGACCTCATTCCTTGTATTTGCAAATGTGTTTTTTTCTGTCCACGCAAACATTGTTCACCATATGCTTTCAAGATTCTGACATGAATTTCACCTCATTCATTCAGCTTGGCTTTGTTGGTCTCCCTTTTGGGTGGCCACGTGCTGAAGGCGGTGGATCAAAGTGGTGAAAACTCCAGCTGTTTTCTGCTGCAAAGCAAATCTCAAAGCACAACTTGATGAGGGCTCCTGATGCTGTGTCCAAGTGTCTGTTACCAACCCGCCCCCAAGCATAAATAACAGTTACACAAACATCCGCTTACACACTGTATCTGCATGAATATGCTTTGTGTGTAGTTTATGACTTTGGCGGTTCAAATGTTTGATTACAGATTGTACATTACAGGTGGATGCAAATAAATGTGCTTTGTGTGTCTATAAATATTTATAGTCAAACTAGAGTATATTTAAACTAGAGTTCTGCTAAAAGATGAGTTTTAGCAGTATCTAATAAAAGTGCCAGGATGGTGCAAATGATCACTTTTACTGCTTTAAATAGACTGCAGTCAAATAGCATGGTTATGTGGGACAATGTGGGACAGACATAATAACCTTCAACAGCTTAAGGGATAAGCAAGACAAAAGACTCATTTCGAAACATCGCGCCTTTATTGTGGCTACCAAACATGTCAAAAATACAAGTATAACATAATTTCAGTGGATCTAATTCGAAGGAACAAAGAATATCAGCATAGCTAATTCAATAGTCTCAACATGTGTGATAGAATAAAGCCTATTTTGTGCAAAATTTGACAATTTTTTTTTTTTAATAAGGGTTGCTATCTGTGGGAAAACATAGAGGAAAAAAAATCCCAGCATGCAGTGGAAGCAGTTTGATTTTGAATTGAGTGAATTTGGTTTGAATTTGATGTTTCTTGGTGGATTTTTTTTGTGCGATTCGCAAGCACCGTCACTTTACATTGTACTCACCACCATGCAAAACTGAAACACTATTATTGCATAAAACAGAAAAAAACCCTCTTTCTGGCTCACCATTTACCAATCTTAAGGAAGTTTTAGTCCAATCACCGTTCATGCGATGACTC
The DNA here is from genome assembly GCF_059516105.1 of Syngnathus floridae. Classification (NCBI taxonomy): domain Eukaryota; kingdom Metazoa; phylum Chordata; class Actinopteri; order Syngnathiformes; family Syngnathidae; genus Syngnathus; species Syngnathus floridae. The sequence goes on along the minus strand of NC_142414.1, from coordinate 9,509,606 downwards.
AGCCGATCGACTACCACGTGAATTCCTACACCTGCGGATGTATTTGTGTTTTTATTAAGGCAATATCGAATGAAAAAGTGGAACCGATGGCCGATTTACATAACACGGAACAAAGGGTGAAATTGCCGTACACGGCAACGTAAAGTGGAACAGGTGGCCACCGGACTCAAACTTGCATTTGAAAATTCTTTTCCCATTTTTTTGCATGTCCAAGGTCGGCTCAGAGTGTGGCCATCTGTATCAACAATCAGTACAACCTTGCATTCTAACAATTGCCCGTTCTCTTGCTGACACGCGCTTGTTTTTGCTCTCATCCGCTCCATCTCGCTTCGTTGAAATCTAGTGGCCCGTCGTTTATTTTACAGCACTTTGCCAGGAATGTGCTTTGGTTTTGGCGTGTGGTGGGAAGCGGGGAGCACACACCAAACATTACCAGTAAAAAGTTTGAAAAATAACATTGTTCACCAGAGGGGATGATAGGAGCAAGGTGACGCCACAAAGGTAATTTGGAAAAGAGGCTTGAATATCAAGCTACAAATCTCCAATCTGTGTGTGGTTGTGCGGTGAAGGTAGGGAATGAACGATGATGGGTTGGGTTAAGTAAAAGCAAAAAAGGTGAGCACAGGCCAAAGTAAACACACTTTTTTTTTCTTACAATAGCCTCACTTAGGGAGGCTGGCTGACAGGAAAACTGCTGGTATTCTGAGGGTCAGGAAGGGCTTCTCATGTATCGGTGGGGGTTAATTGTGTTTTGGTGTTATCTTAGAAACAAAACCCTTCTATAAACCCTGTCAGCATCCCCCGAAGCCTCTTTGACTTCTGTTACACACCTGGACAAACACAATAATATAGACTATTTTAAATATATTCTGCACCTACTTGCTCAAGGTTGAGAAGTTTGGCCTTTAAGGGCAGATTATTTGAATAACCACACACCCTGCTTCAGCTCAGGTCTAGCTACACCTGGTCCCAAGCGAACTCTCAAAGGAGAACATGTTTTAGCCATAATTATGGCCTCCGTATGTGTTAAGGCAGTTGTGACAAGTATAGCTTAAATTCTTGAAGTGGAAGGTGGTGAGTTTTTAACCTTCGGTGGGTATTTAATATTTAGTGACCTTAGGGCTATCATATCTTCAACGTGACCACTTTACACCATCAAAACTTAGGATAGGATATGCCGTGACACTAGGTACTTTTTTCCTTTATATGCAATCTGTATATGTGTCTCAATCTTTATATGTGGGATCTCTACTGAAATGAGGCACCTCATCATTGTTTCTAACCAAACATATATGTGTTCTTATGTGGCTTAAGTGGGGTAGACATACTGCAGTCATCATGAAGGTGTCCCCTGGGCCACCTGGTTCCATGACCACAAAAATTTGCTTTGTAAAGAAAATAATATGCAGAAATAACATAAACACAATTTTTCATTTTCAGCTTTGTCTGTATTCTAATTTCTCCTCTGGCTTCTTGAACACAAAAGTAGCTATGCTCCTGAAAAGCTATTTGATGTTGAAAACTGCGATATTAAAACCTCTACTATGTAGTTAGACCCAACTGGTGTTGGAAATCAAGGTGCTTCTAGGAATACATTTCACAGTGGCAACTTAACAGAGACTGCACACTCCGCTAGGGTTGGCCAAAGATTTCCAGGCATGATTTTTTTCTTCTTCAATGTATTATCAGTAGCAGATGGAGACGTGAGTCTTACCACAAGTTGATGTGACAAGTTGTGAGCAAAGAGAGAGGGGGGAAAAGGTGTATAGTGTACAGCTAGGGCTTAAGAACACATTAAGGAAATGAATCATGGGTTGATAGCATGGGGAACATGACGCATCTAGCTTGATAGTTTCGTCACAGATTCGAGGTTTGCACAGAGGCAGACGTCAGTTCCCTACCTCGTTACGCCTCATTAATTCGTTCTCTTGATTTATCATTCTTGGTCCATGTTGCTCATTCCTCTTTTCCTTCTTGTATTCACATTCTGTGTTTCTCAAACACACACACACAAACGTGAACATGCACACACACGAGCACACACACACACATTTAAGGGAGACACACAGATTTTTTGCACTCTCATCACTCTCTCTGCACATTTATCATTCACTGCTGTGCTGTTACATAACATTGCATTGAAGAAGAGCCATGATCCTTGAGCAAAACTCATGATCAATCAAAGTTTTCCTAAAACATACAATGACATGTGATGGACGTGTTGAACGTCCCAAGAATGCATGCACTCATAGAAACCATACATGGATTTAAATACATTGAAAATAAAAGTAAAACACACTGCTCAGTGTGTTTAAACATGTAGTTTAGCTTAATTTCTTGTCCTGAAACTCATAAGCAGTGAATAGGAGGATTTCCCAGAAAAAGCAAGACAAAGCAAAATGTCACCTTCCCTTCTACGTCACCTCGGATGATCGTCACTTCCACCGTCCTTCTTTCTGATGGCTGGGCGAGGACAGTTATCACAGTGAGCAGAGGAATTAAATCTATTTTCAAATGATTTTGCTATTGATGTAGTGTGTCAAAGGGAAGCAATGGCAAGTGGCCAACTTCCTTGTCAATAAAATTGGGTAGTGGCACTTTTCCAGTCATTGTTCTAATCTGACGTTACGTCAAGCAAGTTACTCATTATAAAGTAGAAAATATTTCAGAAGCCAAAGAGAATAACTTAATGAAAGAGGTATAATCTGAAATCAGATGCTGTGAGGAATGTTGTAGTAGTAATGGTTTTCAACCCTGCAGATCCAGCCCCAAAAGGCTTATCAGAAGATCTAAGCAAGGTTTTCATTCACTGAACAATTTCTTAGGAATGAAATTTTGGGACCAATCCCACGATACACCTGCTTTCTCCAATCTCCAAGTACTGGAGTAAATTTCCAATAGTGCATAAGACGCTGAAATTGTTCTGAACTGAACTGACACCAAAGGTTTGGCAATGTTTATAATCACCTAAGTTAAAGCAATCCAGTTGCTCACGATAAGATCATGTTTCTGTGATGGGGGGAAAAAATCAAAGTTTGATTGACATTTGATATGATTTGCTGACATTGAGTGCATAAAAACATGTGCAAGTCTGAGGAGTCAAGTTTCAGTCCAAATTGGGCCTCATTTGAAAGATAAACAAGTGAGTTGAGAGCTTCCTGAAATCATCTCAAATGTCTCCACGTTTCCAGAAAGTAATGTGTATTGCAGCCTTGGATCCTCACAGATATAGAGCAGCGTGGCTGTTGCTGTTATTGTTATTTGCAGTGACAGACTAATTGACCAGCGATTTGGCAGGGGCGCATCTTGACACAGGAAGGAAGTCGGGGGATTGAAAGACTCCTGAAAATGTAGAATCATCCTCTTCATCTCACATTGGCAACAAAACATCTTGGTCGCTCCAGTGCACAATCCTCTAAAATCTTGACTTAAACAATGGAAGACTTTAACATAACAGGGGTAACGTGATCTCTTAGTTGATCTGTTAATGTAAGTGGAACCACTCTGCTCAAGAATTGTTGTCTTTGTGAAACAGTTCCAGACTTCGTTTTCCTTATTTTTCCTGGCCAAGATTATTCTCCTATCGTGATTACAGGCCAAAGGGCAGATGTTAGGATTCGATGATGAATGCTCACACCATCGCACAAGATCCATCCCTTATTTTCCTGCAGCCTATTTCATACTTGACAATGCACACATTTTATAGCACAGATGGGGTGGGGATGGGGGGGCTGACAGGAGTATGAGTTTTGAAATGAGGCAAAAAAAAAAAAAGTAGCTGATGCATGAATTTATAAGAACAAGGACGCCTCTGTAGACTCCTACATTCATTCACTCTGTACAGGCCTTCATATCTGTAGCTATATATCAAATAAGAAAAAATCCTGCCCTCCTTTAAACAACCATAATTTATTTTTATTGAGTGGAAAATATTAACACTGGTTGAATAACACCCTAATTTGTGAAAAAAGTTGTGTTGAAATTGTCTTTGCTATTTTTTAAGATATACAAAGGATGTTGTAGAGTGAGTTGGTCATTATTGTAATAAGACTGTTGAGGTATATGATAATACATAGATAGATGTTGAAATTGCAATCATTAGTGAATTCTCATTTAAGTTAGGATCTATTTATTTGCACACAGATTTTTGGGGGGGGCGATATTAATTGCGGGTAAACAGATAGGCTTGACCAATGGAAAATATTTAGTGTTGGCATGGAGCTGTTATCAGTTCCTGCAGACAAAATTCAGTTGCTTCAAGAGAGTGGATGATCCTACAGGACTTGAAAGTAGAAAAAAGACTTGCGTGTTTTTTACAGACATATGTGAATTTAAATATTGAGGCTGATAAGAAGACAAATACAGGCGAGGGTAGCACGGATGCATGGAAGTACACACCCACGCATGAACATCATGATTCAGGGAGACTTTTTTGACATCAGCAACAAATAGCAGCAATAAAATCTTTATCTAACCAAAATGTCTGGGTCAGAGAAGTTCTATTCCATCACCATCCAGTCTTGCCTGGTGGCCACTCCGGATGGAACACTAGGATGGACTCACTCACACCAAAGAAAATATACTACATTGCCTGCAGGCCAGAGTGGAGAGATACTGTCCATCATATAAACAGAGGTTATTATGATTGTTATTATTATAATCTACAGCCCTTTCAAATGAAAAGTGAGCATTTGAAAAATTGCCATGAAATTCCTCATTCTTGTTGAAATGATAAATCATGGACAGCTGACTGAAAACGAAGCAGTCCGCATTAAAATGCTTTACGATCATATGAAACAGGCAATTGGCCGAATGCATAAATGAAATGAAACCCTTAAGGTTATCATACTTTTGGAAATAAACCCTTATGAACTCGTAAGTGCAATTCCCCCCCACGGTAAAATAATGGCTGTTCCTAGTATACAAGTTAAACACACAACTTTGTGGTGCAAAATTAGTTATTCTCAACATGACACAAATCCTGTCATTTAACAGACAACAACAAATCAGATAATGATTTTTTGGGGGGAAATAATTATTTGAAAATAATATGGAACATGACTTTTGCCTGCTTCATAAGTAGGGGGAATTCAGTTTTCCAGCAGCATTCATACCATGGAGTGGGTATACAGACACACTGATGACGTCTTGAATGTACAGTTTTCTCATTGTCCCGTAGAATGTGAATGTGTCAAAAAAATGTGGTTGCAATTACTGAAAAACATCTTTTCTTTTCCCTCTTTTCCCAAAACCAGCCAAGAATCTGTGGAACGTGTTTTCCACATTAGCTCAGGTGGTGGTCGGTCGTGTTTGCCATCTCTCTCTCCCTCTCTCGCTCTTTTTATCACTCTATCTCTTCCTCTGTCTCTCTCTCTCACACTCTCTGTTTATTTGTTGTATTAGTTTAGTATGTATTATTCATTTTATTCACTCCTTTCAATAAATGTTTGAATTAATTTATTGTACATAATACAAAATACTAAAAAATGAACAAATGTCTACTACATATCTACTGTACATGTGTTTTATCTAAATCTTTAATCATAGAAATAAATCAATGATTCATGCTAAAATTATATAGGTAGAATATATAGAATACACATTAAAGAGAGAAATAATTTTAGAGATAAGCAAGCAATTTTTATTTCCCTTGTACAGTATCTTAAGCCTTCAGGATAGCCGGCACTTGAGCAACCACAGTTTTATCCGGTAAAGCCAATATTTGAACAAAATATTATCCTTGATGTCAGATGAAGTCGTTTCCCGAGGTTTTTATGTATATGTAATATAATGGGAATACATTTGCATGGTTTCAATGTCATAATGACCCTCTACAGGAAACCATAACTAAAATGTAGCCTGCGACAAAAATGACTTTGCCACCGCTGCTGTAATGGAAAAGCATTTTAATAATTTGGTAATGTCCAAGGACTCAAGACTTCAGGTTTTTCATTTATTGGAATTACTGCTAAATATGAAGTAGTGTAAATCATAAAAACTCATGACTTGGACTGTCTTGCACCTAACAATTTGTATGCTGCATGAACACTGTTGCTGTTTGCATATTTTGGAATGGATCCTCGATTTCTCCAAAACAGAAACAGTTTGATTAAGTGCCGGCTAAATTGATTAATCTCAATAATAATACTGAAACATTTGCATTCAAATTCATTTTATTTGCTACTTTAGAAAAGAAAAGCTAACTTTAATTTCCCAGGCTGAAAAACCAAACAGGTCTTAAGAATGTTTCATTTTCCTGGTATACATGTCGACCTCCAAATGATTTAAACTGTTTTATATGCATACTGTAAAATAAATAACTTGAAAAAGCTGAGAATTGCATGCACTGAAGAGTGGTGGAGGCTTCTAGCTGTGCTGTACTCTGGACATTTACAACCCCATTAGGCTTCAATAAATCCACCAACAGCTTCATCAAGGATTTATGTTGCAATAAACTGAGTGAGAAAGTGACAATAACTTGTTTGTTGGTTCAAAGAAGCAAAAATGGAGATGCAAACACATGACTAAGCTTGAGAGCATACAATTCAGAGAGAGAGAGAAGTGTTTTGCACGTGTACGCCTCCGCGTCCAAATAATCACTCCAACCAGTATCCCAATGCTTAGGAACTGGGCCCCCTTATCCAAACAGAAGGCTGGGGGGGTGGCAATGGAGCTTCAAGGACCACAGGAAGTATTCAATCCTGTTGTGACATGCTCACCTCTATGCAAAAACAAAGCCTCCGTGACCCGCTTTTACCATCACACTAATACGCACAAGGACAGCAGATGATGCGCCAGGTGCCAAGCGGGAAGGGCATCAAAGCAACAAAAAAAAAAGAACGATGATGGAAATGTTCAAACATTGAAGTAGAGAGGATCTGACCCAGAGGAGGCGGCGGCAGCCGCACCTTCCTCAGCACGTGCTGCGCCAGATTCATGATTCTCATCAAAAGGTGGAAAACAGGCTCACTGCCATCCCTGAGCTCGCAGCTCGCCATCTGACTTCATACACCCATACGCCTACTACTAAGCACATGTTTCAAAGAGCAACATAGAGACAAAAGGGAGTCCAAAACACATGTGTTCTTCCGTCAGACAGGAGAAAACACAATTGGCATAATAGGCCAGTTTTCCTTTTAACGTGCTTGAAACAACTGCCACTAAATAGCATCCTTGGTGAGGCTCTGAGCACAGAAATACAAAAAGCGATACATCCATCACCTTCTACTTCCATATGAACTACATCTTTTTTTTTAATTAACACTTGGCTGTCGGCTTAGTATGTTGTCATATAAATCAGGCAGTGTGGAAGAGCCTCATTTGTACACTACAGTCACGTTTTGCCTTATTTGGTGGACTTTTCAAAGATCTGGCAGAAGCACACATGCTGATGCAATGTGGCTTTCAGGGTGGTGTTGTGATGCGAAGGGGGGAATGGATCACCCAAACAAGAACATAAAATAGACTGAGATCATGATATATCTGTCTGATGGTCTCAAAAATGCAAATATTCAATGAGTCATACAAGTGAGGTTGAAGATCACAAAGCAAAGTAGGACAGTGGCTGTGGAAAAATCAGGACAGCCATTTAAGCGTTGTGAGGTAGTAGCAGCTGGCTCCATAACCAGCATCAGCGTCAAGTGAAGCTGAAGGGATGCACTACTTTCAAATCTAATAGAGGGAAAAAGTTCATTGGAATCATGTCATTTCCAGATGCCATCTCTACCTCTCCCACAAATCATGCTTGAAGATCAAACTCCTTCATGGTTTAATTCCACAAAAACTCAATCTCAGGGTTGTGGGTTCGAGCCCTACGTTGGTTATTCGTTTGACGACATGGTGGTCGACTGGTTAGCACGTCAGCCTCACAGTTTAAAGGTTGCAGTTATGACTACTCCAGCCTTCATGAGTGGCCTTCGCATGTTCTCCCCATTCTTGTGTGGGTTTGCTCTGGGTACTCCAGTTTCCTCCCACACCCAAAAAACATGCATGGGAGGCCGATTGAGTACTCTTCAATTATGAAAGACAGAATGTGGAAAAAATTCCTTGAAATCACGATGCGCACCTCACCTGGTCCACTTGAATGAGAGTGAGCTCTCATTCATTTGAATGGAGAGCTGGCTCTCTTTCACTTGGCTGCCTCTTCAAGTTTCTACCATCGTTACCCGCCGGTGTCCGAAGGCGTACAAAGGCCCCTGTATTTTTATGACCCAGTGGCGGCCAACTGTCTCGCTCGCTTAAAACCAGGAAATGGTCATTTGCACTGGAGTTGCAACACCTACATCTGTCGGCCAATCAGATGCCCGTAATGTCATAGCACTTCACAGTTTGTATCCTAGAACCAGGTTGTACAAGGTTCAGATGAACGATTCCACGATAACGGCACAGTCCCGAAAAGGTGTTATGGGAAAATGACCATAAAGGGCGGAACCAGGCTGTTTCGGGGTAGATCCGGTACGAGATCCAGTACGAGGAAAAAGGGGCTTGTATGCATTGTGAAAGCTTTTAACAGTTGAATAATGTGGAAGACTATTGAGGTTTGTTGTGCTGAACAATTTGCAGACAGATACAATTGATTCGATATATGGATTTATAAACAGAGAGAGTGCAGCAATAACCAAAGGAGTCATGTGAATTCTGCAAATGCTACCATTCCAGGTCCCCGTCTAGATTAAAATAGCGCCAGGACTTGAAATATTTGACCCAAAGCCTTTTCCAAGGACATATTATGACAGGCAGCCTCTCTCTCCGGCTGAGTATCAGGTATAATTTAAATGGCTACTTCTACTTTTGGAAGTGTTTAGAGCACAATTCGCAAACGAATCCACCTTTTGGAACGAGGACACATTAGAGAGATGGAAAAATAGGCCCCTTCTCCAAAAAAGTAGTTTTCCTGCAATCACACTAGCTTTACTGTACTGTACTTAGTTAATCCAAATAAAAGGGGGAGTTGGTTGCATTAGACTAATTCGATTAACTAAAGGATTTTCTCCATTCCATTTCTTGAAAGTAAGGAAAAAAAAGAGCAAGATTTACCTTCAAATGACAATCAACTCCAAAATTGATTCAATAGTACATTCAGCCTAGTTTTTAATGTCCTGCCTCCAGCCTTCTCCTAATGTTTGCAGATGTTCCCAAACATATGAGAACACTTCATTTATTAATTCCCTCACTCATGTGTAGTCAAAATTACAAATGCTACAAATATGTTGCTTGTGAATAGAATTATTAGCTCACGTTCAAGCAAAGGAAAAGCCACTGTCATTATTTGTGCAACAGATGTCACATACAGGTTCTTAAATTTCTTTTCAGAAGTCAGCATCATTTTATCAGCTAGTGGTGCTTTAATATATTCCATCCCACAATTACAGCATGCGTTAGAAATTCAGATGCGCAAGCTGATCAGTGCTCAAGGTGTTTGTTGACAAACATCAGTTAGCCTCATTTCATCCCCAAGGCTGCAAATGTGCAAGGCTGTATTGAAAGATTCGAGCTGAGATCTGGATACTCCACAAGGTTAATATTTTTCTTCAACTGTCCCACTGGCCTTAATGCTGCATTTAAAATGGGTCAGATGACATCTCACGGCCCAACTCCAGTAGGTTAATCATTTCACATTCTATTTCTCCCACAGTCCCTAACGCACTGATGAGGCCAAATATTGCTCATCTTTCCGAACAAACTCTTATGACTGTGAATTTTCCACTTTGACTGCAGTGAAAAATAATTACAAGCCTTTTTTACAAGTAGAGGGTGACCTTCTGTCTGTGTCTCATCCATAATTCCAAGAAAACAGACACTCTGATGTGAGAGACAGGCCCATCCTTCTTATTTTATAGCAACTGATTTGAGCGTTGCATGAATTGATTTGTGTGACTTTAAATGCAAAATATTATACTACAATGCTTTTTGTTTTTCTACTTTGTGAAGTATTGTCACTTCAGACCAATGGCAGGGAACCCTGGTCCCACGAGAGCCATATCCTGCCTGTTTCTCTTGCTGCAACACACTTAATTCAAATGATCAGGATCATTTCTGGTTTCTACAGGGCTTGCTAATGATTTGATCCATTTTATATAAATGAACGAATAGATGTGTCTAGATGTCAAAGTGGACTAAGGAAGAATAAACAACACGATGCCTTGCAATGAAATAAATACCAGCCACAACAATGGGAACACCAGATACAAACTTTACAATAAAACTGCTTTTACCCATCAAGATCTACAACTGACAGATGTACACTTAAAATTAAGAACTACCATACTATTAGTATAACATGTTAGTCTGGAGCCTTGCCATACACCCTTAACTCTTCTGCAAGCAACTGTTATGAAATTCTGTCAATAAATGTTACGAACAGAATTAATGACAACGGGCAGCCTTGATTGAGTCCAGCCCTCACTGGATTCCGATTTACTCCTGCCAATGTTAACCTAACCCTAATCCCGGTCATGCATGAACTGGACAGCTTGTATCATGTATCTCATACTGCAGGAGCATTCTTTTGTCTCGCTGGTTCATACAGGTCTCTTGAGGAAGCCGAGCAGAAAACAGCAGTGTCCAGCAAATGTCTATGCGGCTCCTTTAATGTTTGGCTGTCCAAGCATGACATCAACCAGAGTGCTGAAACTCTCACACAGGCTTTAAAGTTCAACATGTGTGTAGTATTATTCACAATACTACGCAAAGTATCAGACTTGAGTAAAATTTCAAGCTTAAACACTGTTGCAGTAAAATGCTTGTTTTGAGCCTGTAAAATCTGACGTGAGCAATACAGGCAGAATGAAAGAGAACAAAGAGTAGATTAGATACCATACTTGGAGAGGCATGGGACTGTTTCGGGAAGGGATGTTGATGGGATCCTGGCACTGGGATGATGGAGAGGGTCCTCAAGAGCGGCATGATCACAGAAACCTACTCTGTGGCTCTTTAATTGTGCTCTGGCACCACTTCAGTTGGGCCGTTATCGCCATAATGGACCCTGGGGAGAGGACAGACTCAGCTGAGCACAAAATGAAGTGTTCATGAATGAATGTGCATAAAGTGAATACGTGCATGCACACGCACACTGTACAGTTGCACCAACTGAATTTTTTCTAACTTTTTGAAAAAACTGAATGCAGTACAGTAAAAGTCAATGACAGGAAGAGGAAAATTAAAAAGTAGTTGACATACAAAAAAATGGAAGAAAAAGATTCACACAGACACATCAAAACAAAAAGTGAGTTGATCACGAAAAATGTAAACTGTTATGTTTTGGGCTCATTAAATCACCCTCACGTATATCAGCTCATGTTGGACTCAAGATGTGTGTGCAAAATATAAATAATGCAAGAAAGTGGATAGATACAGTGGGTGGGTAAATTTATGTGTTGTTTGTATATCTGAATTTCAGTTTCCTGCTTAGTCGTGTTTGAATGATAATGACATTTAACACTTTGCTCCTAATGTGTTAACCTTCTGTTTTTATTTTCTTGTCCTATCTATTTTTGTTTATATAGCTGCAAAGATATTACTCATAGTGAATAATTCTCTTCAGTCAGGGCAGTTCCCCCAGTCCTTCAAACTGCAGTTTTGGGGAAAAATATTTGAAAGGATTGTTTTTCAACAGATTTGCAGTTTTATCATGCAAAAAAAATCTTTTTTAATGCATTTCAGTCTGGATTTTGACCACACCACAGCACTGAGACTGCTCTTCTTAAAGTCTTAAATGACATACATCTGAATAATGACGCCGGCAAAACCACCGTCTTGGTATTGCAAGATCTCAATGCTGCATTTGACCCAGTTGATCATAATATATTGTTCAAAAGGCTCGATGAGTAGGTGGGACTGACTAGCACTTAATTAAATTTTACCTGCAAGATAGAGACTGCTTCATCTTCATTGGTACTATTGATTTTGAGCGAACAAAGATCACATGTGGGGTTCCACAAGGGTCCATCCTTGGACCACTAGTATTTCCTATCTCAATGCTGCCTTTTGCACAGATTCCAGAGCATCAAAAACACATGACCATAGTCCCTTACTTTCATAAGTGTATTCATCAAATCAGTGAGTGGATGGACCATTTTCTTCTTTATGTCTACATAGTATTTTTCTGTAATGCTTTACTATATGTTTAATGTAAAGCACTTTGAATTGACTTGTTCATTAAATGTGCTATACAAATAAACTTGCCTTGCCTTATCTCCTACTGAACTCACTGAATAGTACGTCAGCAGTCTTCAAAACAACCAATTCCCATCAAGCAGCAAAAAGTTTTGGAGGTTCTTGTTCTGATCTTCTATGTGTTGAAAAACAGCATTTGCCTTCACTGTTTATCTTTGCACTTGGCTGCAGCTTTAGCGTTCCACTCCAAGAAATTCTCAGCAGCTGAAATCTGTTATGACGTGGGCAAGATGCTGTTTTGACGCTAACAGCAAATGGGGATCCCCCAGGTTGACTGGGAAGCAACAGGAGCAACATCGCGTTACTCAGCGTGACTCAGGTTATAATGACCGAACTGACTGTTCGATGTTGTTAAACTGCTTATTTTAATTGTCAAATACGCAAAGAAATTGAAAGGCACGTGAGTCAGATTTTGTTGTTCTATGATTTACCTCAAACTTGGCTCACTCTTATATTTCCACTCCTGCAATCTGTTTTCGTTAAGGCCTTGTCTCAGTGATGGAAAAAGAGCATTCTTTATGGCCTGAATTGACTTAATCTGTGTCAAATATGAATGAGGACAAAGGTGATGCGTTTACATTGCTGGCACAGAGGAGAGCTGTCACTGAATGAAGTTGTTTATATTGGAACCACTGAAAGCCAATTCTGTGTTGTACTTATATCCCTTAAAGGCACATAATGATAGAAAATTATGGACAGCAGACGTTCTGGCTCACGTGTACGAGTTCAGATCTACCCCTTAGCATGCAAAAAAGGCCACATTAGAGTTGTGTGTGATCTCTGAACTCTCCTGTAGGTCCTCTCTTCTGTCAAAGGGAAGGTCCTGCGGTGTGTCAATGGTCACATTATCTTATCTGGCTATTGTGTCTCCAATCTTTCCGATCCCATCTGCTTTTCCTCGCTGTTGGCATTTCACCTTTGAGGGGGGGTTCATACTCAGAAGTGTGCGATTGAGCAGAGTAAACTGGGGTAAACAAGTAGTAAACAAGGTGGGCGTTCATGTGCAGGAAATATATTTATATGTTTTTATATTCTATATGTACATAAAAATTATTCTTTATTGATCGCATACACTACACTACGCAATGGACCATTACAACACTGGAGGGACGGTTGCTCGAAATGGGCTTTTATACACCTATATTGCATTAAAAACCGTTTGCAGCTAAAATTGTCATTAACCACATTAACAATATATAGAGTAAATTGCTGATTCGTTTAACGTTATCATTGAAAAATAGCTATTTTATTTGAAAAATCTCTCAGTGACCCCAAACTTTTGAATGATGGTGTACCTTCTTTCATATATTTATGCCCGCACCATATAGTAAGAGGCAGATATCTGCCAAAATATCAGCTTGGCACAGATTTCCTTTTGAATAAGTCTATTTAGGAGAAAATTGAGATGATTGTGTCTGTATCTTTTCTTGGTGGTGTGCTCTGAGAGATTTCCGATATAAAATAAGTGCCTTGGCCCAAAAGAGCTCTGCCAAAGACGGACTCGGGTGAATGAAAATGAAAGTGTCCTTCTTTTGCTTCGCATCTTGCAGAGCGATCTTCATCGCCTTTTTCCTGGCAGTATCTGGGTGAGCGTCCCTAACGCCACTGCCTGGCTGACTGCTTGTCCTGCTGCCCAGATGAATACCACCAGTCCACCTTAAGAGGTTTTTCCTTGCAGTACTCAACTTACACCTGGTGGTGTCAGTGTCAAACAGCAGAAAAACATTTTCTCGCTGACCTCCTGAGCCAAGAGGAGTGTCTTGCTTTTAAGGTGGTCCATGCCTGTTTTGGTCTTACTTATCAATTGTGAAGAATTCTTTCAACATGTAGAAAATGCCTATGTGCCCATGTGCTTGCAAAAGGTTTTTACTTGACTTGACAGCGTGACCCTCTGTGGCTTCTATAGCACCAGCGCTGCCTGTGTCGAGGTGTGACGTGTGGAGACTGACACAGGGAAAGCAGCTTAGAGGTTCTGGTCCCTGGAGGCGAGTGCTTGGGGGCCTCCCGGGCTGCCACCAACAGGGCTTTATCACCCGCAGAGGATTACGGTGATTTCATCACAGTCCCGCCTGCAGCCACACACATACCCGTGCATGCACGGTATGTGCACATGGTCATAATACCGGGTTGCTTCCCATACGATGGAAAAGATCATGCATGATACCACTAATACATGCATATGCAATTATATGTTCAAGGTTATGTGTGCTGCTGCGTGTCTTTGGACGCCATATGATGCCCTGCGGGCAATACGTATGTTTGTGCAAGTGTGCTCAAACAGCAACAGTTACTAAGGACTATTGCAGGTGTAAAAAATGTGTCAGCATAAAAGCTGATGAACATGTCTTCTCATTCTTTCTGTATATCTTTGTTTCTTACGAGATCAATTTCACAACAACATAGTGGTTGCGATCCAGGAGATAGCTTTTATTCCTTTATTGATTTTTAAGGACACCTCAAGACTGCCTGGTGTGCCTATCAGGGTTCTAAATGAACTTTTTTGACTCCCTAAAGCCAATCAGATTTTAACTATGGCTCTGCTGTTTTTATCTACCTCCTTCCCACTATCTGTTTGTTTCTCACACTTGTTTTACTGTAGTATGAAATACAGCCATTCGGGCTGCCAATATGCATTTTAAACAGCATAGTAATTATTGGAAATGTAGGCGTAACTTTCAAGTGTACAAAAGAATGAGAATAAAACAGCATTGAGACTTTTGGACATGATCTGATTTCGTGGTGTCCATACTTCTTTCTTTCTTTCTTTCTTTCTTTCTTTCTTTCTTTCTTTCTTTCTTTCTTTCTTTCTTTCTTTCTTTCTTTCTTATTTATTTATTCAAAGTCAAAGCATTTCTTACATCGAGAAGAATGCTATTTTGAATAAAAATTGTGTTTAAAAAATATAAATGTTCATCCTACAGACACGATTATTCTCTTTTTTTTTTTACTTTGATCTGGTGTATCCTTGATTTGTTAAGTGCACGAGTCACTGGTTTTCTTTGGATGCGCTTCATTTGTGCTCTGAGGCATGAAATCGTAGACCTGCCAGGAAAGCGCCTACTGAATCACACACAGCCCTGCCTGGATTCTCCCATACTTTACAAAGTGTTTGCAACTATTTTGCCAAAACGGCACAGTTGCCTATTCGTTGCGGGCACATGGCTTAATAGAGTGTCACAAATTTAAACTAGGTGTTTAATTTGTGGCTGACTTATTAGTGACATTCAGTCTGTAAGCCCGCTAAAACAACTGTTAGGTGAAACTTTTATGTTCTTACTTCAACAACAATGAAGAATTAGGGCTGGACTAAAGGTTTCTTGCTTGCACAGACCACTTGAAAGTCTTTAACTCATCCTTGTCTCGACTCTCAGTTTACTTAAGCCTGATTTATGCCTGCGAGTAGAGCATGTCTAAACTGGCCCGTCATACTGACAGCTTATTTTGCTCGCGTCAAAGTCTTTGTCACTATTGGCTGCTGGTCGTTACCCACATCTGACCATTACCACAGTGACAAATCATACGTCAGATAGGGCAACGAGGAAAAAATAAGACATAAGAAGAAATGTTTCTTGGAGCACTTTGAGTGTTTTTCTGTAAATATACAAGAAAGAAAACAGAAAAAAATCCCAATCCCACCAAATGCCTAAACCTATTTAGCCCCCGTAAAAAAAAAAGCAAGTTGTGTTTTTACAGTTCGTTTAACACTGTGTGGATATTTGTGTGTTGCGTCTGTTTGCTTTATGGTTTTTTGATATGTCAGCATGAGTGTGTTGCCCACTTGTATGGGTATTCCTCTCCAAGCCTGTCTGTTTGTGTGGTCTTGCATGTGGCTTTCACTCTCAGGTGCGATTGCAACATTGTGTAGCACTCAACTTGTCCAGCATCTGATATTGAGAGCCGGCCAATCTAAATAAATAATGCACTCGTAAGTTCACTGTTCAATTTTAGACTTTTAGTAAATACTATCAAAGCAATCCAGAAAAAGATCACTTGAATTTTATGGTGGACCAATGAAGAACACAATACTTGTTGACATTGTCATGAGTTATCTTACCTAACTAGGCTCAAGTTCAAGAAACGCAGAACCAAAGCCTGATGCGTATGATGATATTTTGGTGATGGAGCAGTGTTTGTTTCAAACATACCTTTAGACAAAAAGTTAAACCTTGGCTTTCAGAAACCATAACAGAGTTTCCAAAAATGCATGTGGGAAACATGGCGAGTCTGAAATAGGGACTTTCCAATGACCTTCTCTGTTTGAGTATAGCCATTTTACAAATTAATGGCGCTCTTGCTATGTGCGCTGCTTTTTGTGAGCAATTATTAGTGCGGTGGGGCTACTGCTGCTGCTGCCACACCTCAGGTTGACTCACACAGGAAATGAGTAAATTCAGCAGTTTTATCGTGAAATGATGCACAATATTGGATCCAAAATGAAAAGAAATGTAAAGGACAGGCCAGAGAACTAAGATTTGAAACTTGGATGTATTAAATATGTATCCATTCATCCAACCAACCAACCAACCAACCAACCAACCAACCAACCAACCAACCAACCAACCAACCAACCAACCAACCAACCAACCAACCAACCAACCATCCATCCATCCATCCATCCATCCATCCATCCATCCATCCATCCATCCATCCATCAATCTGGTCATCCATCCATCCATCCATCCATCCATCCATCCATCCATCCATCCATCCATCCATCCATCCATCCATCCATCCATCCATCCATCCATCCATCCATCCATCCATCCATCCGGCCATCCATCCATCCATCCATCCATCCATCCATCCATCCATCCATCCATCCATCCATCCATCCATCCATCTAGTCATCCATCTAGTCATCCATCCATCCATCCATCCATCCATCCATCCATCCATCCATCCATCCATCCATCCATCCATCCATCCATCCATCCATCCATCCATCCATCCATCCATCCATCCATCTTCTGAACCGTTTTATTATCACGAGGGCCGCGGACATACTGGAGTCTATCCCAGCAGTCTTTGGGCGGTAGGCGAGGTACACAGTGAACTGGTCTCTAGCCAATCGCAGTACACGGGTCTAGACTTGCCCAAAAACGTGACATACGCACATGCGTGCACACACACACTCAAAATGACACAGTCAGTATTTTCAACTATTGTCAGTGTGACTCCAGTTCCTGCTTAGCCCCAGGCGGCATCAAAATACACAACTGAAGTGGTCATATGTTGTTTGACAAACAATTTCCTTTCCATAAATCTATGCAGAAAATGCAAACGCTTGCACAAAATCTGACAGGCATTCAATCATAAGAATGATGTGATCGATTATGTGCAGACAGATGTTGCTACACGCAGCTAAGACAATCAGTATGTTCCAACAAGATGGTGGTGCGTCTTCTCTCGGGTCAGTTTACAATTCTCAAACAACAATGTTGATTTGTCTTCTTTGCACCAACTACATACAGTTGAAACTAATCTAATGTCTTGAATTTTGTATAAATCCTCCATAAATGACTTGTCAAATTTGCAGCAAGGGAATTATTCATGCGAAAGGGTTTTTTAGTAGTTACATGAAATTTGGTCTCAAAGTTTGGATGCTTCTTTGGATGGATGGATGGATGCATGGATGGATGGATGGATGGATGGATGGATGGATGGATGGATGGATGGATGGATGGATGGATGGATGGATGGATGGATGGATGGATGGATGGATGGATGGATGGTGACATGGTATCAATGTGCTCACGTGAGTGCTTCACTTGTCTCATCGCTGGTTGACATTCAAAGAAAGCTGCATTCAAGCTGTGCTCATGTGCCGGCAAAGCCCCGAGGGGAGTAAACATTAGGTTTAATGGCTATTGTTTTATTTCCCTAGTTACCAGGTCTGTTGGTCACAACAGCGCAAGCTGAGACTTGTTTTTAAATTGACTTCCTAGTTGTCTATCACTCTAGGCTGAAGCGACAACAATGTTTTTAATTCAGGTAATAGTATTAGTAGACACAATTTGAGCAGGAGCTAACAATGTGGTACAAAATGCCGTATTAGCCTACTAAAAAACAACAACAGTTTTTAGCTACTATGTTCTATGTATTTGCATTCAAATTTATGAGCAGAACATTTGCCTCAAGATTTTATTGTACGGATTCAAGACATGAACCTTTTCTTTGATGAAGCATTTACTATACATTCCATGGTCCAACGCTTTCTGTTAACTTTCAAAGTTCATAACTTGAACATTATATGGCATGGTGAAATGCATTTCACATAAAAGCAATGTGTCCAAGTTTCAGAGCCAGCTTCTTTTAGTGTGTTTCTGATTTTGATAGCTCATGCTGCGCCATGCTGTATGGTCTGGTGACCCAGCATTTTTCTTTAATATGCACCTTTTCTCTGGTGCACCTGACAATTTGGTGGCTGGAAAAAAAAAAAGTGTGCAGCAGCACACCTTTTTTCACTCACGCATATGGAAAAATAGGCCTTACGGTGCAGCCAATTCTAGAGATAAACAGAGCAGCCATTAAGGCCAGCAAATCATTTAAAGCCTTGGTGGAAGGAGCGATGGAATTGATATCTGACTTAACATATTACAGGTGGAAAGGGAGGCAGCGTGGAGTCATGTGTCTACTGTTGACATTGAGGGTACTCTAAAAATAGTGATTGTAAAACTAATGGATAGCGAGCATCAGGAGAATGTCTTGGAAAGGTGGAAAAATGGGGAGACAAATTAGAAATGCTTATTTAGCTGCATTGTCCCTTATATGGATATTTGGTTTGCAAAAGTTCACACTGACAAGCATCCACAGCAACACGGGCGGTGAAGGAGAGTTAGACAAGTCACTCTTAACAAATGGTTAACCGGAATCTGGGCTTTCAACACTCAGTGTGAAGTGAAGTGCATGCATGCCTCAAGGATTTTACAGCAAATGCCATTGTCCAGCAGCTGATGTACACCACACAGTCAAACAACCTCAGCTACTATATTGCTGACTCTGCAGATCCAAAGATCCACCCAGATTTAATTTAAAAAAAAAAAAAAAGAATTCTACATGTATCCTCAAATAAATACAACATAAAGATGTGCATATCATAAATCAGAGGGTCACAAACAAAATGTTCCATTTCATTAAAAATGCTACTGAGTCCACTGCTGGGATTGCCCCTCGCATAAAGCAGTCTCTGGACAAAGTATTGTTGTTTTAGTCGTTGACTAAATCACAGTGTTTAGTGCAGACAATAAAAATGTGACTGATGGAATTTACATTTATTCTCCAACTTAAAGATCTCCTCCAAGGAAACTGCACATTGTGTACAACACAGTGAGGAAGGTTCTTTATACCCTACTGTAGATGTGGAAAATATTCTGCTGAAGGTCTATGCCTTCTTTTTCACTTTGCCAAAAAGGGTTTTGTAATGATGATTAAAAATATAGGCACAAATAAAATTGTAACAATGTTACAGACACTCCATCCCACAGGGCCTACGCCTGTGGGGGCAATGTTCCTGAGATGCCTTGGTGGGTGTCCCTTATTATTTTCATTTTATGAAGTTGGCAACCCTACCCATAACACCCTGGAGACATCTATGGATCCCCTGGAAAGAACTGTGCTGGGGGATGTTGCTTAAGATGCTGAGTTAATGGATTATCACAGCAACTGTGTCCAAAAATATCTTCAAGACATTTCTCATTTAGGGGCAATGAAGGCACCTCCAATTTTAGTGTTGTGCAAATAAAGTATATTTTATTGCAATAAATCTTTAATGAGCATCTTTAACACATGCTCTCAAGTGGTGCATAGCACACAGGGATGATTCTGGACCAGCTGCTTCTATTAAAACTGGCCCTCCTGGTTAATAAACAGTCGCCTACAGGCCCAACTGGAACCCCTCACACGAGTTGGGGGATCGCCAGAATGCCAGATGTGAGGCCTCCTCAATATGCTAGCAGAAGCACATGCACGTTGCAACAGCTTCAGCTGCACGGTAAAACGTTGCATGTACCCGCTGCATGTCGGTCTAATACTGAAACATTTCAAAAATGGTACTCTGCTTTTAACCCAGCCCAACTATGACCTTGCTGTGACCACAGATTCTCCCTGCGGCAAGCAGACCTCTTTAGGAGTCTGCTATTAGCGGCTTCGTGGGGCAGAGTGGCGACATGTTAATGGTGCACAGACCCAGAAAGACTACAAGACCCCTGCATGAAGAACAGAACTAGCTGCAGGCTGCCTTTAACAAATACAATATATTGAAACCACAAAGCAGTGGTTTGGAATTGTGCTGGCATCGACAGTAATCTCAATATTTTATACTTAGGGTGACAAGACTCAACCATGGAGATTCATTCATAGTAGTAAACCTTTGGATGAGCACATTCTCTTATGTCATTTTTCCTTAGCCTGTTACATAACCATAATACCCTTGTAGGTTCCCTCTTAAATAATTCCAAATAAGATAAATACCATATTGATGCTGCTTGTATTGTAATTAAAACAGTTTTTAGATTTGTAGGGAAACAAACACCAATAAAAGGAAGAAAGATGCAAAGAAGCCCATAAGTTGCCGAGTGAATATGTAAACTTGCAATACGTCACACAAGCAGGCATAAATGGAATCCCACACTGTTTGTGAATTCAAAGATTCACACTTTTCTTTAGGGCTGTTAGATAGCACTGTCACATGGTGGTCTTGAATGACAGCTTGCATGACACCCGCTAGTCAGCATTACAAAATTGACAGAACATAGTGAAAATTGGACCATCATGGCCTTATTTTCCCCTTTGTTTTCTCATTTTTAGTTGTTATTATTACTGACATTTTTTGTCAACTGTAATAACTTTGGCTTGCAATCCAATATAATGAATTCTGATTGTGACACAGAGGTCATGATAGCTCCATGGGTAAATGCATTTACACACGCCTATATGGTCCAATTATGACTCTCCGGATCCGGATTTACAAATCACTTTTTAACTTGCTATATCATTGAATAGAATAGAAATAGAAAATTTTATTTGCCAAGTTTGAGTATGCTAAACAAGGAATTTGACTCCGGTAGATCTCGGCCTCTGTACAACATTTAGATAGCTAACAACATTCAGGACATGTGCAAAAATTGACAATTATTCTCAAACATACCCTATTCTTAAACTCCCAGAAGATAAATACCTTATAAATAAATTGCTTCATGATACTGTTCTTAGGAGAACTTTTAAAACGCTCAAATATTGAATGCCACACCAAAGTAGTAGCTGGCAAACTGCCAGCTTGGCTACAGAGAAGAGAGTCAAACTGCTTTATGCTCTACCTTGTAAAAGCGTGAACAAGAGGAGAAACCATGGTAGCAACCAAAACAGATGTAGTCTTGACGCAAAAACTTCACGTACCGACCTCACACCCCTTCACCATTCCTCCCCATTTCCCAGAAAACCTTTGAGTTCAGTCTCATGCAATAACGGCTCAAACGTCAACAGGTAGGATTCTGTGGCGAGTCAGCAGAAGCTCACAATTACCCAGCAGACCAATAAGGGGAAATTGCTTCAAGTTAGTTCAAGTATAGCAAGACTTTCTTTACCTTTCTTCTAATAAAAAGATGCTCAGACTGTAATAATAAATCATGGAATACCCCTGGCGACTAGGTGACAGCTCTAATGATGCACGTTCAGTAATGTTGGTACGTCGCCTGGACACACAATACTATCCAAAAGTCATTATTGGATTTGTTGATTTAATGTCATTATCCAGCCATCTATGTTGCTACAACTTGTTCTATTCAGAGTCACTTGTGAGCTCCAGCGAGATACTCCCTGACCATTCAAACCATTTACAATGTTAAATTAAGCAGCAATTACTAAACAGCATGGTTTTGGGACAAAACCAGAGTACCTAAAGGAACCCAGGGAGAACGTGCATTTCACACAGAAAGCTTCAAACAAGTTGCAGATACAGTAACATGCAGGTCCTGTATTAACATGTTCAAAATGATTGTGGCTTTTTCATCAATGCAAAATGATGAAGTACTCATCATATAAAGCAAAGTGCTTTGCTTGGTTAATATCTTCCAAAACGTTGTATGAGCTTTGCAAAGGGAGCCAGAAGTTCACAGGCTCAGATTCACAAAGAAAGCAATGATGTCAAGAGTTCTGGATGCTCTGTAAAGTCACACCGCTTTGCTTTGAGGCTTGAAAGGATAAAAGTTGGAGAGATGGAGGTGTGATCATAAATCATCACACATCAGTCTCTCTCTCTCGCTCACTCTCTCTCTCTCGCTCTCTCTCTCTCGCTGCCTTCATCAGTCATTTTGACCTGGAGAGCACGTTTTTAAACCATTAGCAACAAGCCTGCCAGCTGTACACCAGCAGAGAAGCATAAATGTTTCAGTTTCTGCAAAGTGACAAGCTCAGCATTATGCTGTTAGCATATTGTGTGTGTCAAACTTGTGTGTGCCTCATGCCAAATATCTGTGACAAAATATTATTTAGAATGTAGCATTGGTTGTCATTTGCAATTTTTTTGTGTTCCAAAATATGTCAGTAAGTTATATCAGCTTTTAAAATGTCTCTCTGTGTTTGGTTTCTTTTTATTTATTTATTTTTTTTCAAAATTGACAGTTATGAAAAAGAGGAAAATATGATTCCTTCCACAGAACTGGATTGTAATAGCATAAACACTGCAAAACGGTATACGTATCTTTCCTGTTTAATTGGTATAAAATTGTATCACTGACAGTAAGTCATCAATAATAACAGAAGAAGAAGAATTGGGAGTACACGGAAAAGTGAGCTGATTCATTTTGACGGGAAGCACGGGAGTAATCTACCTCGTCACATGACTGAATCATAATCCGTGCCAAGTGTGAGGAAATAAATTGTTTGTTTTACAAATTCAGAATGCGGGAAATGCAAGAAATCTTAATGAAAGGTGACTTAACTTCCAATAATTGACCACTTCCACATATTTACAATGATTGGCAGACAAGGACTAGATTGCTACCAAGAAGTTGAAAGTTTAATAAAAATTTGGTAGTTGCTTGAACTAACCAAATAGAAAGCCAGCACCTGATTTATTGTACACGGATGTTACCTGCTTACACTTACTTAATTCTTCACAAAGTTTCACATCATGCCTGTTGGTTTTCCCAATTCTTGACTTGCTCTGTCAGATTTGATTATTCGTCCGTCCCCGACTACAAGATTGCCTTGCACCTTGTCCGCAGCGATTCTCAAACACCTGATAACCGCCAGCCCGCTCTAAGACCTGCTGTGCGTGATTCAGTTGATCTTTTATGTGTTCTGTGACCACACTCTAAGGAAATGCACTTTACCTAATTTATTGTGTATTACAGCTCAGCAACATCGCTCCAATGTTTTTATCCTTTCCTTATCTGTGGAATTTTCATAAGAAGGACCAGCTTGTGGGAAGTTGACATACAGACAAATCTGACCCCCCCTTTGCTTTCTCCCATCAGGCCCCTCCTGGTCACACAGCTGTGTGTAGTACAAACACCGCAGGGCTGCTTGCACCGGGTTGCCGGGGCAACCAGGACCACAACCAGGTACAGCACCCTCCTTCTGGCTCAGAGCCCTGCAGAGAAATCTGAAAATAATGGGAACATTAATCACCATTTTAAACCAATGTGACTGGTGATCAAGTTGTGGCGGGCAGGGATGGGGGTGGCACACTTTGCAGTAGGGTTTGGGAAGAACTGAGTGCTGACAACAGAAGGCTTTGGCCTTTCTTGGGGTGTGATAATATTGCCCCTTGTTGCCTCGGTGATAGGATTCCTCGAAGATGGGAAAACCCTGATAGCTCGAACAACCAACAGCCTACCCCCCAGTATATGCACAATCCCGACTGCCATTGGAATAACATTTTGGTGCGTCAGCAGGATTGCAGGCTCCATGAAGGAATGTTGTCTCAGAGGACAGGTGCGTCACACCTGTATGGCCTGCAGTGTGGACGGGAAATATTCATTCCATTCCCCATCACACAAACAGACACTCACACTGACCCCAGACTCAAATGTTCATGGTCAATTTACAGTAAAAGCGTCCCCATGAGGAGAGTGGAGCTGGGCTGGACAATGGAAATATTGCTGTTATGGATAGTCTAGCTATTCATAATCATGAAAGAAAATGGCGCAGGAGAGGCTGGTACATCCACCTCAGAGTTCTGATGTTAGGGGTTAGAATCGTCGCTCTGGCTCCAGGGACGTTAGCATGTTCTAAAACTATTACCTAATCTAAGACACTAAATTGTCCATATGTGTGAATGCTTGTCCTTTTTGGGGAGCACAGCAGTAGATAGGGCTTGAATAGTGGTGCGTCATTTGTGAATGAGTCATTCCAACGAACAAATGGAATAATTACAGAATTCATTACTTAGTTCAGTTGAGCGCAAGCGCCGCACCAGAATATTCCCCACACACAGCGCAACTCACATAGATGGGGGCCGCCGTTGGGGTGCAGGGTTCATGGTCACCTCTGTCAAGATTTGTCTTAACATGAAACTGGCCTACTGTCCAAAAATAATTGGCGAACACTCTCCAAGAGAATTGCGCCAAATCAGTTGATCGCCAGGTCCTACACTGGAAGTTCGGTCACTGGGTTGGGAAAAAATAGCACAGAGCAACAACCTCTGCTGCTCCTTTGAGAACCAGAAAAAAAAACATTAATGCGCACCACCATAGTAAGTGTCCTGCAAACAATTGAGTCAGTTGCACTAGGTCTCATTTAGCTCACGTGACCCTCGTCAGGGTAAGTGGTACAGAATTGATAGAAGAAAGCACACTGTTGGAAAAGTTGACATTGAAACACTTCCAAATATTTGGCCTGAATTGTTACTAATTAAATATTCAGTGAACAAAATACTACTCAGTGTAGAAACGTTCTTAGCATTTCTTGAAAATAACACCTGTGAAAGTGACTTGTGTTTACTTGTCCAAGACAATCATTGAAAGGGGACAGTCTGAACTCTTCTGATTCCAGGAGTTTCCCCCTAGGGCTGACGAGTGTAATTTAAAAAAGGTTAAGGACAGAGGTTTGTTGGAGGGCAGGCACGTTCTGTCTGTTCCAG
Organism: Syngnathus floridae; assembly: GCF_059516105.1. Classification (NCBI taxonomy): domain Eukaryota; kingdom Metazoa; phylum Chordata; class Actinopteri; order Syngnathiformes; family Syngnathidae; genus Syngnathus; species Syngnathus floridae. The sequence goes on along the minus strand of NC_142414.1, from coordinate 9,484,351 downwards.
TTATCTTTCCATAACCTCATCCAAGAACTACAAACTAAATTGTGCTCAAAAGAGCTAATGAAAGGCATCTTTCTCATTCTAGTATGAAAAATTCATGGATGATGAAAACCACAGAAGCTATGTGTTTAGAATTCTGATGCAGCGTTATAGTTGTTCAAAGGAAGTTGAAGGTTGAACACCGTCCATGCCAGGAATTTGGTCAACATTTTGATCTGTTTGTTAAAAGTAACCGTTTTTCCTTTTTGGGTTAGTGAACCACGACACCGTCACTGACCTAGCATATGATGAATTTAAAATTGCAATGGGCAGTCAGTAAGCATAAAAAAATGCATCATGGCTGCCCAGTTTCCAAAGTGTAAAACCTCAATGGTGTTCAACTTCGCTAGATGTCTCCATTGACTGCTCACCCATTATGTGTGGTAAATAAAAATGGACACAATCTTTCTGAAAATATGTTTGTGAGTGAATCATTCTGCACTTTCAACAATGCACTAAGTTTCCCAGCCAATGGCATGATCAGCAAGGCCAGACAAATAACCAGAGCAAAATAATTATTTTGATGGGGCACCCAAAGCACGATCAAGTTAAAGCCAAAAGGAAAGCAATATTGGAGCCTTGGTACAGATTAGTTTTAGCGAATGGTGTTAACCAACATTAGCTTCTGATAACGTCGCGATAATGGCTAATTTCGACAAATCCTCTGAAATATTTTTTTGTTTATTTGACAGGAGCAGTGTACTTCCATGAACATTTCTGTAGATGCACCATAATTAGTCAAGGGGCTAATTTTCATCTGTAGTTCCCGAGGCAAGGTGTGTGAAGTGTCTTGCCTAAGGGCACAATGACACGTGGCTTGGACAGACAACCCTCCGGTATCTGAACAATCCGTTCTACTGCCTGAGCCAGAGCTGCCACATAAAGGCCTGCCTTTCAGCATCCACTCTAATTCATTCCAAAGTTCTATTCAGCACAGCCAAATTCATCAACAACAAATCATTGCATGCATGTTTTTGTTTTGTTTTTGCCAATGTGTGCCAATGATTTAATTGTATTTAGTCTAAGGACATTGTTTTCCACACCCTGGCCCCGGTTCCGCGAGTAGAGGCAAACTTAGGCCACCATGAACATTCAGTGCCAAGCAAGGTGGAAGAAGAGATCACAACATCTTTGCTTGATGGGTATATTTTTGACAGAAAGAGTCAGGGTAATTAAAAAATGTTAAGGTCCTTTTTAGGAACATTCTGTACCGTAGCAGATCGAGGACTATCTGTGATTTAATTGACAGCAAAAACGAGGAGTAACTGAACTGTTTCTCATTAAGGATTAGATTTTACTCCAATCCACAAAAGGTGGAGGCAATCTCCACATTTCATAAACCGCGTTTTACTCCTTTGACGGGGATGGGAGTGATAACTTGATTAATGCAAAAAGAACAGACAACAAGACCAAGCTGTGACTGAGGAAGAACAGAACTGTATATTCGCTGTTGCGCAAAAGCAGAAACTCTTTCCAGAAAAATGCCTGAAATACTAGCACATCCGAGAAATAACAACAGCTGGACGCCAAAGTCAAAGCAATAAAACACTACATGCCCGCACCCACATACACACACGCACACATTATGCATACAACCACATATTCAAATCAGACAGGTGGGGAAAATAATGTGTCTCTGGCCCCAAAATTCCAGTGCAAGGTTAGGTTCAGGTAATTTACAGTAAAAGGTCAACCTCTGTTTTCATGTCTGATTTCTCCCTCCATTAGTCATGGCTTCACATGTACGTAGATGAATTGTAAGCAATGAGGAGGTACTGACGTTGGATAGATTCCTGACGTCAGATAGATTTTTTTTTCTGGACTGTAATTTCTGTTGTAACAGAGTAACTGGGTTATGTGTTGTTTTGTTGTTGTTTCCCTTGAGGGCTTGTACCAATGTTCTATTCCTTTAATTGCTTTTATTTCCCGGTTAATAAAAAGAGCACTCTGTTTGTGATCTCAAGTGCGGAGAAAGATCGTGAGTGAGCGAGTTTTGTTTTGATGTCAAATTCAGACTTGCAATAGCTGTCTTCCGGTTGTTAATAAATGAGTTCACCAAAACATTGGTAATCCAGAGTTGCTGCTACAATACGTAAATGTAGCCAACAGGATACTGCGTTAGATGATTTTCTTTAGATGATTTGTTTTCAGATGATCGAGCATCCCTGTCAAGCTGGTTTGGGTTGTATTCTTTGTGAAAGGTGCCCTAATTTTTGGGCTCTGTTGCTAACACTGGTTAGCACTGGTTTATACTGCTATAGCCGTAGTGCTTCCTGTTTACATTTCGGCTGACCTAGATTACCACTACTGTGATTGTGTGTCACGGGTTATCATCAAATATTAAATAAACACAAAACGACTGTTAAAATAATTCTCAGCAATTTTGATCATCGCAGCTCTATTAACAACCAATGTGTCCTTCCTGATGTACTGGCCTACAGTCCTCCATTTTTGGGCACTCTGAATATTTGAACAACGCTCTGAGATTTCAGTCTTAGTTAAACAGTGCACACTTGGAGCGTATTTCCAAAGGTACCTACGAATGGGGTACGGGGATTTTGCTTGTCTAAGTGCAAGTCTGAGATCAATTTTTCTTGGTTTCAGTTATTGTAAATTGAAATTGCCCTAGAAAATTCAATTTATATGTTTTCTTTCTTCTTTATGATTTTTTTGGCCGGTCCAATTTTCTGTATCCTCCGGAGCGACTTATAGTCCAGAAAAATACGGTTTAATATCAAATACAATCGGACCCTTTAAAGGTGTGTAATAAACAATCACCAGTACAGAGTTTAATTAAATGCCCTTGTGTGACAGAAACGATGGCGGTGCTGCCTCGAGATGCAATGTGTATCTTACAGGCCCTGTGCTGAAGCAACGTTTCCCACAACAATAAAACCACAAGAACATCCAGTCAGAAAGTACAGCACATAAGGTCTCATATTTCTGCTCATCGTCAGCTGGCTTGCGTCACGTACATGATCTGAAACAGCAGGGCACTCGCGCTCAAGAAGACACTGAAGTCACACTGAGCCAGGGCATGCATGGTATAATCATTTAAAGGTGCTGAACGATCGTTGCCAAAATGAACAAATTACACGTCCCACCGGAGCCTGCCGCCGGATGGACCACGGTTACAGTCGGTGAAAATTTGTCTTTCTGTTGAGTCATTCCATTGACGTACATTTTATGTAATATGATCTGTTGTTAAAAGCAGTTTGGCTTCTTGTTCAGTGGTATCCACTAAATCAAAGCACATGTGAGCGATACAACTAAATCCGAGAGTTTCTTCTTTTTTAAATTGGACAAACAATGCTTGGGTAGAACAATGGCTGTTTTTCTGATAGTTGGGATATATGTGAAAACATAACAATTATCAGAAAAAATGACAGCAATAAACTGGCACTGATGTGATCTGATCCCATGGTCAGTAAATATTGACTTAGAAGGGGCCTTGTTAAACCAAATTATACCAGTTTCCCATCTCATTTACCAGTAAGTCGACAGGGTCAACCTTGAGATGTGGTCCGATTGGCAGAGAAGGTTGTGATGATGTCCATATAGACATCCCAGCACTGGAGGAGGTAGCATGGCACCACGTTCAAAGTGCTCACTTGTTGGTGTGGAATGTTTGGCCGGTAAGGTGAGTTCGTTTGATGTTTGTGTGTGTGTGTTTCTTGGAGTAAAAATAGCCCATGAAGCCCAGGTGGGCTAGTGGGTGCCAGACACCATGATAGTGCTACCAGGTGCACCAAGCTGTGGGATCAGAAGGGATTTGGATGCAGATGGCATATCCAGGGTTCTGGTATCACAACTCAATGTGACTTTTTTTTTCTCGCTCACATGACTTTGAGGTCTAATTGCATAAGTGTTCTTTCTATAAATGCATATTTTTGAACGTTTCATCCTTATAATTTTATATGCCAAAACTCCTACTTGGTAGACTGTAGTGTATTTGTTAAATGCATTAAACACATATTGCATTCAAGTATCAACATGTTAGGTAAACTGTGAAAACTACCCCAACTTAGCTTACAATACTACAGCTCATCATCTTACATTTTATTATATAATGTCATATTACATGCACAATTTACTTTAGCATCATTACTAACATCATCATGTTTTTCTCCAAGACTCACTTAATGGGTGTCTTTACTTTTTTAATGATCAATTCAATTCTCAATTACCTCGGTTATATCCAGTTATGTTTGAAAGGCAGAAACAGAAGAATACAAACACTTTGTGAGCTATCTCGCCTGGACCAAACTTGACAAAATAATCTGCCTGAATAGTTCATCTTAAGCCTGTGTTCTAGAGAAATTGATGAGTAGCAAAAGGAATTAGGTGTGCCTTGCTACAACTCAGTAAATAAAGGTCAGCATCACCCCGAAGCGATTACTTTCTTGAAATTTAATGTTGACTCAACTTCACTTGTTGTTGTTGTTTTTGCGACATACTTGAGATTTACTTACTATGTCTTGCACATGTGACTTGACTTCAGGTAGTAAAACACAAAAAGCACTCATGACAACCAAGGATTAGAAAATTTGAGCCAATCAACAGTGGTTCAGTTTATATAGGGAACACCACAGAAAAAAAGAGTCTACAAGGAAGGCCTGCAAGGCACTTCTGTTAGAAGATTTCATGTACCGTAGTCGCACTTGTTAAAGCAGCCCGCTTCATCCCTCACAAATAACCACATATGATATTCTCACATACGTGCACACGTTCACGTAGACACGCTTATGTCGAGAGACTCTTCAAATATGTATCTCAACGCTGCAAAACCAAGTACACAGTATCTAGATGTAGCGTGGAACATAAACATGGCGGCCTGTTCAATCGGAGGCATTGTATTTTACCTTGGACGTCAGTTGTTTGAGTGGCGCCAACTTTCACACTTTGTCACGAGAATCATCAACATTGCACCAAAAGAACACAAGAAGCGGCATTATTGTGTGTTAATGTGCATGTGTGCATGTGTGTGCGCCTGTGAATGCTCGTGTGTAAATTTTTGACAGACCTGCTGGTCAATACAGAGTAGATTCTCGGAAGGGGTGCCTCTGAAAGGTCAGTGCGTAAGGTCACCTAGTGTGTGTGAGCACTTCGTTCTCGTCTACAAACTTTGTAATTTCCTGGTACCATAATCGGTTCAACCATGGCTCGAAAACTGAAATGTGTTTATTTGATTTGTTTTCATAGTAATAGCAAGACACTGATTTACTATCCGAAATAGGGGCCACTAAATTCCATCTTCACTTACGAAACGTGACCTAAGTGTGTCAATCACTAAATAAAGAAATAATTACAGCAATTAAATGGGAAATTGGGCAATCGGACCTGCAGAGCAAATTCCGACAATATTTGCATCCAAGCAGCGTGCAATCTTTCCTGGTTAAAAAGTGAAGACAGCAGCACCATTATGCTCTTGCAGTCCTTCAGTCTAGTTCATGGCCATGTAAAAAGAGATACCTACAAACACATGCACAGACTCATCCCATAGAAGTACAGAGAGCAAAGCACTGACTTATGTGTACCGCTGCTTTCACACAGCTACACCTGGTGAGGTGACATCACAGCCATGCTCTGTGTTTCATTGTGTACACAACACTCGTGAGATCAAAGGGTCAAACAGAACTCAGCTTGAGGGCAAACCATGTGGTCCAAAAAATAGCTTCAAGTTTGCTTAGGTCAGAGGTCAGACACCTTGATTACCTCATCTTGGATGGATGCCGTTTTTGCTTGCAGCGCGCACAACATTTTCCTGCCTCCATGGTGATGGTGCGTGTTTGCACACAGTATGCATTCACACATACTTTCCAAGAAGCTTGTTAAAGAAGCAGTACTACCCTGTACCATGGACCGTAAGGATCAAATTGGGCCTTGGGCATGCTGGTATTTGCCATGGTAACGCCACGCTCTTTCCTCCAAGTATACCAAATCATTGTGCAGACAATGTTGATATATTCCTCCTGCTAATTAAGATGGAGGGAAGACTGAATGAAAACATGACAGATGTTTTTAATGATAGGGGTTGATAATGGACAACACAGTCTTTGTACTTAAATTGAGTTTGGACAGGTTTCATCATCATGCACAGAATTAAATATACAAGCTAATAACGACCAAACAACAAACCAACAATTGCCAAGTGAAAGTACGATGACCCTCCCGTCAAATGTGATCCATGAATATATTTTTCCTTGCAATTATGGCCCTAATCTAATTCATTTTAGTATTGTCTGCTGCAATACTCCTTGAGGTTTTCAAGCCCTGGTGTCTGAAAGAAAATCTCCCATCCTTGCCCAAGGTCATTATGAAGACCACGCTGAAAACATTTTCTGTCAGAGAAGAGTCAAAAAGTTGAGGTGTAGCAGGCCAGGGCTCTTATGGCTGCTGGGAAATGAGATAGTTCCCCTTACCCTTCCCACATTCGGCTTTTACCATTTCTTGTCCATCATAACGACAGGCATTGGGAATGAACACCTACTGTCTCTAAGGCAACATCTGCAATCCAATGTCAAAACAAAAAGGCACTGAACACTGCGTTCTTAAACCGACACATAGTAAAACTCCAAACTCCAAATCCAGTGCAGTCGTAAACATAAGTGCTGTCAAGTGATTTAATTTTTAAAAATAAATATATTGCTCAATTTTGCATCATGTATTGCATTTTTCTACTTCTACTATTTTTTTTTTACGAGACTTGCAACAAATAATTATTTGAGTAATAACTTTGAATTATTGTATATGCATCAAATGGGAAGTATATTTATATTCAAGAACTGTTTAATAGCTTGTTTTGTTCCAATTCTTCTGCAAACTACATATGTTGAACCAAATGATAAAAACTGACTGCCGGTATTTTTCTTATACTCTTATCATAGAAACTATTTTCAAAACTTCACGCTTAGAGGTTTAAGTTTAAGCTCACAAGCACCACACATCAAGCCTTTCTCAACTTTCCCAGTCATTTGGTGCCCCATGTTTCAAAATGCATCAAATTAAGGCTTTGAAAATGATTGTTTTGCATTTTTATATATATTTTGCAAAATGTCCTTTCATTGAAATTGGGGTTTTTAGTTCATTGCATGCCTTCATAACCTAATGTTGGTACAGTGGTAATCATAGGACCCCCTGTAGTATGATATAAAATAGAAACATAGATTACAGAGTACTCTAATGAGGTGACATACATAGTAATTCCAAATAATAGTAATTTTACCATATAACAAAAAAAAAGAATAACTTGAGACACTGAAAACTCTTAAATGATACCAAAATGTTTATTTGGAACGCATGGTCATGCCTGAAAAACTTTTATTAGTCTGACTTGGCCATATGTCTACAAACCTGAAGAACTGGAATTGGACGAATGAAAGTCTGGCGCCATCAGATTTTGCCAACACATATATACAGCTACACTAACTACATTTAGAGCGGCGCTTAGGAAAATCATGGGCTACTTTTTCCTTTTGTTGTGTTTTTTGGAAACTCCTGAGAATCCAAGAATGACAAGGACGAAGGGAGCTCCTTTGAGCCGCAGGAGATGAAAGGTGGTGTGAGGAAGAAAGAGGCCACACGTCGGCCAGGCTCAGCCTCTGTGATCACAGGGGCCCTGCGGCAAAAACTCCCAACAATGGCCCCTGTGTGCGCGCGTCAAGCTCAGATAATGAGGCGGCCTACTCTTTGTTTCCTCTCTTGCCCCCTTGTTGCTATTCTTCCATCCCCTCTCAGCTGCTCTCTTTGAGAACCCTCCTCAGATGAAAGAGGAAAAGATAAGCGTAGGTAAGAGTACAGGAAGTGGAAAAAAAATCGGAGCCAAGTGATAAGAGGGAAGACAATGAGGTCTTTGATAGCATAGTAAGTCTCCCTACCTCTATGTGTGCGTGTGTGTACATGTGCGTGTGTGTGTTTGTCTGATTTGTGCATTATAACCCCCTTTCACACACACACACACACAAAAATCACAAACTAACCAATGCCCTGTAAATAAATTTGTTTTACCAGTCGCCTCCACTGTCCTCTTTGTGGTTTAAAATAAAATCACTAAAAAGAGTTACAAAACGCACACAAACATACGTTTTTGTCGTTAGAGCACTTTTGCTTTGCTGACTGCCCTGTCCCTGACGGGTGTGGTTTTCCAATCTGACCTGCTTTAGTCATTATCGTCTCAACCCAGTAGACCCTGCAAAAGTCTTTCTACCAAACATCCACCTGCTGTCACTGTGAGAGATCGCAAGAGGACTCGTGTGAGTGTGCGTGTGAAAATGTGCCCAAATTTGCTAAAATGGCCATTAAAATTTTATCTCATTCGAATATAAGTGAGAGAGAACATGTGAGGGCACCTAAGAGAAAGAATGCATGAGAAACTCAGAGACTTAGAGTCCTGCCAAAAGTCGAAAATAAACCTGCACCTCTATGGGATAGAATTTAATATATGACCCTGGAAAAGGAATAAAGAGTTACCTTTCAGCCCTGTGACGACGCCTCTATGGTACATTTGTGCAGATCGTATCTTTGTTGGCAGAAATAGACACCGACCATGTTCCTACATAAAACCATTTTGGACCTTGGCCGCGTGACGTGGTGGCCCTGCCAGAACCATCACCAACCAGTACATTCATGATGTAATATGATCACTTTCAATGATTAGTACATATTTTGAGTCTTTATCTTGTATTATTTGAGCCCTTGAGAAAATATTACTCCTTTTTGGCTTGTTATATTTTTCTTTGCAGTAATTCGTTAATCAGTTAACCCTGCAAAGTCTACCCATAGACCCGACTGTGCTGACTGTGATTTTGCCACCTAAGCAAATCCACCAATCAACTTTTTGGGGCACAATTCATATGAAGCTAAAAAAGATTCATGTGTGACCAGCTGGACTTTTGGATTTGGCCTTGAAAGTGCAGAAGTTCGGCACAGAGTTGATTCTTCATGATAATTATTCATTGTGGAGTTTATGCTCATTTTGTAAACTATATGTCAATATTTATATTCAAGAAGAAGCTGGAAAAAGAAACAAGGTCTGTCCTGCACAGGAATTCCAAGAGAACTGCCCTACTTTTAAATATTGGACTCATTTTTGCCCCCTGCTGTTTGGTCGCGCAATACATGCTGTCATTATGTAGTACCGGTGCTGATCTTTGGGGGGCAGGCAAAGCTATGAAATGTAGTCTGTGATTGACGCCTGGAGTTTGGATTCTGCACAGCAGGTGACGCCAAGTGTAAATATATCCTGATTCTGGTGCTGAGCATAAGTCATTGACACATGACTGAAATTCATACTTCCACACAACTGAGTTGTCAGTGAATCTTAACTTTCATATTGTTAGACTGTCATATGAAGCCCAATTGAATCTAGAATATTCTTGTTGAAAAGCAACAGTGTGCCATGGTGTTGCCCAACTCCAGCTCATAATAACTTCACATTCCAGTTTGGGCTCATGCGAATGGATTTTGGTCATTCTTTTTTTTCTTTTGTCAAAATTCATGTACTTTAGATTTTGCAACCACTCTTTTATCTCCTTAATTCCAGGCCATTTTCACTCTGGCTTTTGTTAGGTGTGTAATCATCTTTCCTTCCACGGCATCAAAGACAAGTCAGAGACTGTGTGAACTCTCTTGGTTTATCAGCAGCCCTTCCTCTCCTCCTATCATCATCTGAGGCTCTGTCTTTTCTCTTATGACTCTCGAAAAACTTTGTGCACTTATGTAGGCATCCTGCCATTTTTTTTTGTCACCCATTTCCCCCATTTTTGTATGTCAACGTCCTGGTGTGACCCTCTGGTTGAGTCATGTGAGGATCTCTTGGCAGAACATGCAATCCCAGTTCTTCATATTTCACAGATAATCTCTGGATTCATCCTTGTTTTCGTACTCTGTTAGGGTAATTCATTTTGAAGGCTCTTGTGTGTAGAAAATTTAATATTCCTGTTAGGCGCAATGATAATCCTTGTCAGCATTCTTAATATTTTCCAAAACTCGTCAATTAAGACAAAGAGATACACTCGCAGGACTGCATCAACAAGGTTACTGTCTTGGGCATTCCTAGACACAGTGGAAAGGAAAGACAAGAGGAAATTTTCAGACAAATCCAAACAGAGGAGGTGGGTTTTATCTGGGCTCTGAGTCAACACTTTGACTTCCTATGACCGTTGCTTCACTGGCCTAATGACAGACTTGCATTGCCCTTTGATTTGGGTATTTTCCACAGTTTTGTGTGATGTTGAGCACGGTTAGTTAGTAAGTCAAGATCATAAGATAGTATTTACATTGTGCCTGCTCAACTGGAAATTACCACGTTCTGTCATGGAAAAAAAAAAAGCTCGAGTTGTGACTGTGCATTAGGAAGAGGTGGAAATAGTGCCCCACTAAATCTAGTTGTCTGCACTGTTTTTCCCTTTGCTGCACACTTGTGGTTAGCCATGTGCTTTTGTGGGTTTAGTCCTTCACTGTTTAGGGAGGCAGTTTTTTGTGTGTTCTGGTCCGACTTTGGAGTTTGCATTTCAAACAATTTGGTGAGCATGATTGTCATCTGAAGTTAGAATTGAACATATAAAATTTGCCACACAAAAGTGTAACATCACCAGGACAACAAATCAAAATCAAAGCAATTCTGTTGGTCTATATACAATTTGCCAAGTTGTGTAGTATACAGTACAATAGGGTGAAAGTGGATTTGAGAAAAAAACAAAATGTCCTCACTCATTGCAAATACATCATCTGATGTCATTAACCACTGGAATCTTGGTGACAGCCGGCCCATAGAGAAATTTATTCAGTATCACTTTGTTTGTCACCGACTGGCCATTAGGACATATGACTGCTACCATTGTGCTTTGGGAATGTCAGGAGCAACCAGACTATGTTGTAATTACCTCGCAGTCCATGACAATGACATCGAGTCCAATGTTGTGGTGGTGACATAATAAATCATGACAGTATTGCTCACATGAATGAGTGCAAGACTTGTGTGAGTGCGTGTATGTGTGTGTGTGGGGTGCAAACTCCACTCAGGAAGACCACAGCCAGAATCGAACCCACATACATTGAATGATTTTTTCTATTTTCCTAGTTTCAAGCTCAAGACATTTATTTTCAGTTTCAAGTTTTATTTTTTCAAGTACGAGTTAAAATTTTCAAGTACAAAACTTTTTACTCTAATCTACCTCCATAGGTTCCCCCCCACATTCAAAAGTGGGAGAATTGAACTCTCTAAATTATCCTTAGGCATGATTATGAGTGTGAATGATTGTTCATATACATAAATGTGTGCCCTGTGATTTGAGTGGCAACCAGTTCAGGATGTCACGCAGAGACCATTAGGATAGGTTCGAGCACACTCGCTACCCTCTTGAGAATATGTGGCTGAATGGATGTACATAGCCGCAGATGCAAATGCACTGTGAATGCACATCATACTGCTCCATGAAACTTTAACTACGACACTCCATGTGGCTACTTTTCAAGAGGCACATGCATGCCAGCCACAATTGCGTAACTGTGGCTTGTGTGAGAACTGAAGTATTGAATATTCCAGATTTTGGGGTTCCTGCTTAAAAATCACATTGTGACCTTTTGGAAATAGCAATGATGATGCTTGGACGTTATTAATAGTTTTTTCCACGATAATTTGGACGACCATGAATGACAGCCCCGGCACGATGCTACAAAGGACCCCGGCATTAGACATGCTTTCATTCAAAGTTATTTATCTTTATAGGGCAGAAGATATGCCATTCCACTGTCAACTCACACATCTTTGTGAGCCTTCAGTATTCCAGGAAAAATAGCGGAAGAGGACATGATACCTCTTATGATTTATGGGGGTAAACAAGCTCAAAATTCTGGCATAACTTCCAAATACAACGACCCTAACCTTCACCACTAACACACAAAAACAGCAGTTTATTGTGAGTGGTATGTAAAACACCTTGGCCTGGAAGGTCTGCATGTTACAATGCCAACTAACAAACCTTCAAATTCACAAGACCTTACCCTCAGACATAAACACCCCCAACACACAGTGAAGCGGAAGAGAGGAGCGGTGAAGATTGGGTTGCTTTGGCAGAGAGAAGCAGCTGTGAAAACAGCCATTCAGTGATGTCAGAGCAGCATAGGGACTCTGGGCAAGCAGCAAGGCTACTTTGAAGTATTTAACAGCAGTGGTGAGCGAGTGACTCACACGCAAATAAGTGAAATGCCAACATTTCCAACGTGCCAGTCCAGAGGGGGAAAAAGAGACTGGGAGAAATACTGAGGGGGAGGGAAGGAAACTATTTCCAGGTAAATTCTTCACATTATGACTCACAGTTTGGCTGCCCGTGTAGAGTTTTGGCCATCTTAATTATTGTGATCCTCTCAACATTAGTCTTGACTATTCATCCTGGGGTTCCCTCACAATTACAACTTTAAAAATGACAATTAGTACATTTATACAACACAGACAGTTAACATAAGTCAAGTTATGTTCAGTTCAACAGTAAAACAAAAACTAGACAAGCGAAGAACAATTACTTGGAAGTCTGCCGTGTGTGTGCATGCGCGAGAATTGGTCTCATTATCATACTTTTTTTTACGAGCCACCAAAATTCCCAAAATTGCAATAAAGAGTCTGCACAACAGTTCTCGATCACAAACCTTCGCACTATGATGCCTTGCATACAACCCATGAGCTATTCATGAGTGCAGATTTATTCCTGGCTCAGGTTACCCCTGACTGCTGCACAGCAGTTGTTTCTCGAAAATCAGTCAGCAGTTAGTTTTCGGCTGATAGTCTTACCCAATTAAAAGAAATGAATCGGACCTTCACATAAAGTGAAAAATAACTGAGCAGAAGGGTCATTAACTTTTGAAGAAACAAGTCTCATTGTACCAGAAAGGAAATTCTCATGAAACCCTTTCAGTGGGTCAATGCAAACTCCTGCTGTGAAAGAATCTAAATAATTGTATGACCCAGAAACATCAAGAACAAGGTAAAGATGAACTAGCAGCATCTTTAACATCATGTATGTACATTAACTGACCTTCACGTTTTCATTTACAGACAATATTTGTGGTTAACTTTTTTGACACTTGAGTGAGGCTCATTTACATCACTACTTTTCTGCACACTAATAATCATTGAGCTGTGTTGAAAGACTAAATAACTTTTGGAATGTTTTATTATTGCAGTGGCTAACGTTTTACATGGCATGTCAGAAATGTTCCAGTATTGGTGTCACAACATATATTTCAATATAGTACACACATAACACAAGTTCACTGACCTTCACTTGCAGCCAATCCCACAATCGTTTTGGTAATCGGGAGATATTAAAGATGCTTTCAAATTTTTATACAACAATATTGTATTATGACCCATCCCATTTAAATGATAGTAACTGATGATAATGTAAAATGCTTACAGTTCATGTAAGTTCAAGTTCTCGACCAGGAGTCAGTCAAGGAAAACCTTTTCTTAACATTTATTTCTGCACAGTAATTACAGATCTACATATTGTATACATTTGCTGGTGTGGTTTATGTATGTATGGCAGACGTGCATTTCTGACATCATGTCTGGATGTTAGAGAAGGGGACTTTCTCTTCCAACCGCAGCAGCTGAAAAGCCAGCAATTAGGATCCATCAATCAGTCAGGTTAAAATGTCAAAACTACGCTGTTGAAAACTACATGCTCAGTCATTATTGTCAGGAAAATACCCTGCAACTCATGGATGCACAATCTACTGTAGTTATATCCACTTTTCCCCTGATATGATATGATACATTAAATTATGTGGTGTGTTTGCTACCGAATCACTGAGCAATGTCTTAGACTTGGTAATATAGAGCCAGTGATAGCTATCAGTCAGTGATTTTCCATTTATCCACATTGTTTCTCTTTTTTTATGCAGTGGTGTAGCTTATTTTTGCCAGAAATCTATTGGCACACAGATTTAGACAGTGTTGTTTACTTTTTTTTTTTTTTTTTTCTTAAGTCTACTCTTCTTTTTTCATAAATCACTCAAACAACTGCAAAGCTGCTCAAAGCAATGAAACATTAAATTTTTAACCACTGTTATTGGTTGGTGACCAATTCAAGGTAAACCTGCCTCTAACTCAATGTCAGTTGTGATAGGCTCTAGCGTACTTTAACACTACACCCTTAAAACCTTGGGTTCAAAATTAAACTGACCCAGTAAATTTGTCAGTTTGACCCAATTTGGGTTATTTTTCCCCCAAAAATAAATCCCGTTGGTTGGGTTGTTATCCTTAGTTGATCAATTTTTGAACCCAAACTGGGTTGTTTTTAACCCAACATTTTCGAGGGTGTAAGGTAACAAATTAATATAAGTAATACCGTATTAAATTAAGTTTCATAACTAAGGGAGTTTTTCTTCCATTTTCCCTATGCAGAAGTATTTTATTGCTGAATATGGTAGGCCAATCATGGAAAATCTGTTACGTACCACATTTAAATTTATTGATTTCTAAAAGGAGGGGGAAGACAGAGAGCCTCACACAATCCAACATTTTTCTAACTTGTGGCGGAGTCATTTATTAGGTGCACAGAACCACAAATCCTGAGTTATATAATTTTTTTGTCATTGTTGTTTTTTGACTCGACATCAAATGAGATTTGGAAGTGCTTCAAATACCACAGCTGTGATGAAGTGATATTTCAAACTCCTGCAGCCAAGAAACATCATTAGTTATTTTCACAAGATGCCGGGCAGTAAAGTAAATTGGTAACTTTGCGCAATGTTTATAATAAAGTGGCACCATAGTGATGGGTTTGGGACAAATGAACCCATACTGGTCGTAAAATGGGCAAAGAACATCAAACCAAGATGGTTTAACTACTGGTGAAACACCATCTCCTTTCGATCATATCTGACAGATGGCCCCTCTTCATGCATCAATGCAGGAAAACAAGTATATTCATGACTGGACAGACTGATTGCTCGCGGGTCAGCACCAGGGCCAGAGCTACTTAGATGCAACAATTCTGGGAAAATTCCCCAACTTAATTCCCCTCTTAAATGCCTTGTTTACTTTCTCAGATTGACTTGAAGTAGCACTATGACTAAATATTATCCCACAAAATTGCCTTGGATAGGATACAAGCGGGGTAATAAGACATTTATTTGGCCAATGCAGCATGGCAACAGATTGGTAAAAGAAAACCATGTTGTCCCCTCCACATCTCTTAAACTAATGATAAAATCAAGAAATGAAATGATAAAATAATTATTTTATTTCACATTCAGACTCTTGCCAAATTGACCCCTTTAGAGTTTGTATCTTGGTGACTTATGAAAGAAAAAATATAGATGAGACAGAAATGGCACTTTAGCTGGCGATTAGATATTTCAACATTTCATGACTGGCAGAGGCTGATATGATATAAATTCAAGATTTTGCGTTTACCAAAGAAAAGTAGATGTGTTTACTGCTGGTTGCCCTTCTTTTTGCCTACATTGTGGCATAAGGGGTCCAAAGGGGCCCATAAAAAGTGTAAAAACAAGAGGCAAGCACACACTAATTCAAAGGCTGGACTGCATGTGTGCGCATTTGTGTGTTTATTATTTTGTAGGTCAAACACATGGTCAAATTATTGGAATATTTGACCTATTTTGTGGTCCAAACCAGCATATGTATATCCAAGCTTTAAAAACGTCCAGGGACCAAAATGACTCAGTTTTTCCCTTTTTCAGAAATTTCAAGACACATGTTAGCAGTTTTAGGCAGCAGTGAAAACCATTTGGACATCAGTACATTACCATTTGAAAGTGCTGCTAAGCGCACACTTAGTGTATAAGCAATTGATGTCAAAAAAAATTAACCAGATGTGTGTCCTGCCGGATGATTAGTAAGATAATTTGGTTAAATTTTTGTGCCTATTGATTTCCTATTTTCCGAACAATAAGTTCCCCAATTTGACCATGAAATCACAAACATACCGTGCTAGAAAAACATATGTGCAACGTTTGAGCAAATGAGAACCAGGTCGATGACACAATCTGCTTTGCCTTGTCGTCTTTTAAACCCTGATTTGCACTTATTTATTTTGATGTGAGCACGCACAAATACATATGGTTTAGTATTTAAAATATCATAGACTGACCTGGTTCACACTATACACTGCCAGATGATTGCCTGTGATGGAGTTTTGGTAAACAGGAAGAATGCCTTCACATGTAGGTTTATCTCAGCTGACGAGAACCATATGACTATTACAGCTTAGTAATGGAAACTGTGTTTTATTTTCATAAACAAAGTCAAGCTGTGTGAAAATTGTTTAATTTGATTAAAATAATGCCACAGATAAATTTGCTTTACAGTAATGTGAGCTCACCACAGCAGCTAAGAAAAAACAATCACGTTATATGAAATATGCCTTGTGGTTCAACTCAATCATGCAACGCTAGCCTGGCCTCTGTCTGTCATTGCAGCATTGCAGCTCGGAGACGGCCGGGTGTGTTCAGATCTGCCCCCACATTTACATTCCACAACACAAAAGCTCACTCACACAAACACACACTGGGTCAGTGGGACAATACAGTATGTTTGTCCGAGTTTTGTTTTAAATAGCCACATTTAGTGTCTTTTACCCAAAAGCATGAGGAGAATGTTGGTAAAACATTATTGAAGCCTGAGAATCACACTTCCAACCAAAAGACAAGAACAAGAAAGAAAACCTAAAATTCTGTTATTTAGATTCAAGTTTGTTTTTCCCAGACGGCCATTGCATTTGTGGTGTGTAACCACACTTGGCCTAATTTAGGCCAGGGCCATCTTGATGTTAAACATTTTGATTTCTTAAGATCTAAAAAATGTGCAGATCCATTCGGAAAGTTTCAGTCCTTGGGAAAGTTTGTGTCTCAATATTTCCAATGGAGATGTTCAGGGAATTTAATGTTTTACCCCTTTGCGTATAAAATAAACAATAACATTTCCAGAAACATACCTTTACGACCAGTTCCCACTGCCCAAAGACTGCTGGTATAGGCTCCAGCACACCTGTGACCCTCGTGAGGATAAGCATTTCAGAAAATGGAAAGACCTCAACACAGGTCAAAGTTCAAGTTGCTAACCTCGTTGGTTAGTTCACACATGTAACCACAACCATGCATGAAAATCACAAAACACACCCTGAAATTACATTCTGCCTTAGCAAGCAAAAGTATGTCAGCCTACTCAGTCTGGCTGTTGCCATGGTAATGACCAAAGGGAGAGGAGGGTTAATGACGAGGTCAGAAGGTAACCGCAAGGGGCTGTCAGTCATTTTACTGGCCAGAATTCAAAGAATGCAGGAAAAGCCTGTGGTGGATGATCTGTGAACACAACATTAGGAATTGAAGCAAAAGAAGTGAAGGAAGCTGGAAAGCACCTGAAGTGTGAGTCAGTGAAGAATGAGGAGGAGAAAGAGGAGTTGGGACGGTTACAGCTGCAATAACAGTCTGGTTTTGTGAGGAGCAATACTCAGCCAACATGGCTGACCAAGTTGGCCAAGCATTGACAAACCTTGGGGGTCTTCTGTAGGTTTTAGCATCTCCTGGGCTAGAGGTGTGTCCCCCTTTGGCACTCTGCATTGCGGGTGTCAGCCAAGGGTGAGAGGTCTCGGGGGGCATTGCTGTGGGACTGGCTGTAGTTGGGCCCATCTCTCTGGGACTACGTTTACATATAGTCACTATTCAGGTCAAAATTCCGATTTCAAAATCATGAGTGGACTATAACCTAAAATAATTTTCTTTTTATGGAAGATCAAATCTTTATTTATCCATATAAGGCAATTGTGAACAGATTCTCACTCGCAATGTCTACCTGACTGCAGACATGATGTTGATGCTTTACTAGTCAATAGAACAAGATAGACTCGTACATGGATGCTATCTTAGCTTCATTGTTTGTTTGCTTTTATTTCTTCCGTTTCTCTTTTCATACACAGACTCGCGTGAGAGTCCACACTGACTCCACATGTTGGGGCACACACCAGTCTGCTACGCTCACAGACACGCACCGACCACCTGCTTGATGTGTAACGGTCTTTAAGCCTTCAAAAAACACACACGTTTTATATATATATATATATATATATATATATATATATATATATATATATATATATATATATATATATAATGAAGGCTTGTCCATATTCTCACTGACAAATTTGACCTGACAATCTTTGTTCTACAAAGCTTGTGTGAGGAAAAAAATAACTTGTACATCTTGTTTGAGGCACAAACACATGCGCTCTTGCAAGGTCATCTAGCACAGCCAACCACACCCTCACATCTGGCAGGACATGGGACCACCTGGCCTTAGCCTAGTTCCCAACCTCTGGTAGACCCACATAGTCTGGCTTCCTAACTCCCCCACCTGCGCACCCACAAATAAAACCATTGTAGCAATTTTGCCATTCCATTCGGCAAAACGCACTTTGAGGGGAAAAAAAATAGCTGCTCAAGATCACCGTTTAGGCTGGGGCTTCAGATAAAGTATATTAAGCATCATGCGAACATCTGGATGAAGACAAGTGAGGACAGAAAGCTCACAGGCACACAGTGTCTTTTCCACTGCATTTACTGTAAATAGAGTCTTTTCTCTGCAGCTGTGGGGTAAATGTGACAAGTATATGCTTCAGTGAGGAAATGACATCATCTCAGCTCTTGTACTCAGGTTATGTGCTCATTTTTACTCTTGACTGCTATAAGAACTTCCTGCATTGTAAAGTTCATTGCAATAGTTTTCCTCAGGTGACTTTATGTAGTACTTTGAAATATCACAAATTAAACCTTTAAACAGGGGGTGACTGTGTGAAGCTGATTTAATTTAAGGCAATTTGATGCCGGAAAAAGCTCATACACAAGGTAAGGAGTTGTTTTGGACTGTTTATAATCCAGTTCCAATTTACCTCCACCTCAGTTGTGTGTTCCTCTACAAGAGTGGCCACCGAAGTAAATGTGTCTGTTTACTACAACCATCTATAAAAAGAAAAAAGAAAACATGGAAAGTGTCAAAATTTGTCCAATAAACACATTTATAGCTTATAATGCTTTTTGTGTCAGGTGGAAAACAAGGAAAAACAAAAGTGGGCCTGCTACTATTTTTTTCTGAGTGAGAAGTTGCAAATAAACATGTGGGCCATACACCTTTATATTTGTCCGAAATAATAAACATGTGGGCCATAAACCTTTATATTTGTTCGAAAGAAATCCAATGAGTCTGATTCATGCATTTTTGTCCCATCACAAGGTGGAAGAAAGAACGAATAAAGTGAGCTTGGAACAGCTACAACAAAGCAGAGAAACAATTGAGGGTGGTATATTTATGAACACAACCTTAGATTATGATTGTGCAAACACATGCTCACACAAAAACCTGAGTTGGCTGAAAAGTCCGTCTGGAAAGAAGCGAGGAAAAAGCTTTGCCGGCTGTAACACTGAACTCTGCACCCGATGATTTTGTGTGTGTTCAGCAGATGCAGCCCCACCCACAAAGCCTCCTCCACACCATATGACCTGAGCACTACTCAAAAATGCTGGCTTCAGGTCAAGGTTGTCAGAGAGCACAGAGAAAACAATGAGGTGTTTTTTTTTAAAGTGGCTCATTGGACATGGTGTTGGACAAGAAAAAAAAACTTGATTTTACAGTAAACAAACAAGTTAGGCAGGTGTGGCATCAGCTAATAAAGGAATCGACCATCGGCTACCTCGCGAGCTACATCTACAGCTTAAATCTCTGACCAGGGATCTCAGTCTTTGAAAGTATGAGCTACTTTTATTTTGAAAGCAATGTTTTTACTTTGGTAAGCACATGTGAGTGGTGGAAGATCAACACTTGTTCTCAACGCAACTTTATTTAGAAACCTGTAACAAAACGGTGCAGCTAATATGAGCTCACCTATGAACCATTATTATTGTTAATAATGAATAAATAGATAATCCATTAATTAATCCATAAGATTTCTAATGAACATGTACAAAACTCGACTTCTTGATGCTCCTGATATACATTAATAGACGATATTAAGTTTACTCTCAGGCAGCAGGAACCAAAAACTTAAGAATCTCCTTCTTGTAGGTTTCCACCAAGAACATGATGGGAGAAATTACATTGTGGGGAAAAAATGCCAAAAGAATCTCGTTGTAGTCTTGTAATTAGTGACCATGCAATCCACAGTCTGTAAAATCTTAGTGTGCGGTTTAGTCAAAGTCAAGTCAAATTTATTTATATCGCCCTTAATCACGGGTCATTCCATACCAAGTGAATAAAGGCTCTTTTGGGGAAAAACACAAGGTATTCTCCAGGCCAGCTGAAAGATATTGTCTTGCCTCTGTCATCCCTGGAACTATGTGAAACGTGCCCAGAACATCTCACCAGTGAGGTGTCCAGAGCGCATGCAAACAAGGCGCCTCATCTGGCTCCTCTCGATGCAGAGGAGTTTTGCAATAAAAAAAAATTCAAGTTATTCTGTGATATATTGTATCTGGATCCAGTAAACAGGAAATTATTTCCATGCAAGGAACATTAAATCACGGGGGCACTTGTAGAGTACCCAGCTGGGAATGAAAACAATTCTCTTTCAGTTATTTTGATCAGCTTGTTATTTCCTGTGATTCTCATGAAAAGTCCAACAAAAATGCATGATAAATAAAAATTCCGTTTCTCTCATAAAAGCCATAATTCACTTCCGTGTGAACCCCTTTCTGTGTCAGATAATCACTCAGACATACCACAGAAGTAAATGGAACCAACCACCTTTTAAAGTTTACTCACTCAAGCTGTTGGCACCACTTTTAGTGACCCCTTCTAACAGCAACACAAAAATGTATTCCTGACTTTGGTCTGAATTTTCTTTTTTTAAGATGCCTTCAAAACAAATCAGCTTTACACAGCCACCTTTATGCCACAGTCAAATTGAACACACCATAAAAGTCATATAAATGCAATTGCAAAGGTTTTTCATCATATTCCAATCACAATGTAATTAGCACTTCTGTGTTAGTGCCTGTAATATCTCTGGAACGTTTGAGGTAATAAAGTCATTTCAATGTTAAGTTCAGTCCGGAGACTTTGATGACTTCATGAAAAATATTGTTTTTTCTCATTACTTGCATCATTAATTTGTGGATGCTCCTAATTACTCCAAGTGATAGTGCTCAAATCAAACAGAAGTGTGGAAAGCCCTTTGCATTTCTCATGGGAAATATTAGTGCCAAAGGGTTTCAGAAAGTTAACAAAAAACGTTACAGGGCCAACGCACACCTGACAGAGAAACTAAAACGTCGGACCACACAGTTTGTACCCTGAGAAACTTGGCTCCACCATCTATTAACACAACAAACCACTGGGTTTAATTTCCCTACAGATGAGCCAGCTTCTCACCGCTAGGGAATGTCCTGAGGGTGTCAGATGTAGAATTCAGAAACAAAATAAGGCAAGCCAGGGGCAATGGTGGCAAACAGGCTGTAAACAGCCAAATGTTACAAACACAGGTATGATGCAAAATGAGAAATATGAACAAATACAATAAAAGAGCAATGCTGCAGGGTCATGTCACAAAACAGAAGTGCACTAGGGGTCCAGATCTAAGGAGTGGACCAGTCCTGTGAGACTAGATCATTCTGAAATACCCTCTCTTTTACTTTAGGAGAACTGAATGAAAAATATGTTTTACTTTGTCTTTATAAACCAAAGCTTGGAATAAGCAGTTTTAAATAATAATTTCATCAAAATTTATTTTATAACACAGTGAGTAGCAAAGATTTTTTAGATCTTCCAATCCACTGAGATTGTCCCATAAAGCTTTCTAGGCTGAACACGTGTGAAAGGGCGGAAGTAAATGGTCAATACAATGTTGTGTCGAGCTATTGAATTGCCCATTTCACATTTTGGCAAGTCAGGTGATAATAGTGCATGAAATAAAATTTTAATGAATAATGCTGATAGTGATCATACATAAGCTGAAACAAACAAACAAACAAACAAACAAGCAAAATAAAACCCTTGCTTCAGGTCCCTGGTATTCACCTGCGAGCATTGCTCCACAAATGAAGTAATTGACTAGCTGCTCCTCAAAAAAAATCTTTAAAACATTATAGAGGAGCAGCATAGTTACAGATGTACAAAATTGGATTAAAAGCTATTTACTGAATTTATTCAATCTATTCTAATGTGATTTGGGAGTTTGAACCTGGGAAACATTTGTCATCATTGTAAACATGTTATGATTAAAATCTATTTACTGAATTTATCAAATCTATTCTAATATGATTTGGGAGTTCAAACCTGGGAAACATTTGTCATCATTGTAAACATGTTTACTGACCTACATTAGTTAGATTTTCGACATGAGCCCCATACCAATGCAGCCAACTCACCTGAGGTAAGTTCAAGTTGAGACATTTACTTGCATTCATTGGGTGTCAGAAAACAACATACTTTTATTTTCCACATCACATGCCAATAGGTTTGAGTTGACTTGAGGTTAGCAATGGAAAAAACATGTGGGCCTGAATTTAAGTTTCATGGTGAGAGGACTTCCCGCTGTTAATGGCCAGTCCTGTCAACAAAGACTTTGAAACCAAAGCCAAAGTCAAGGATGGTCACCAATCAACTCAAGCCACAGAAAAGATCCAAAGGTTGAATGTCAATGTCAAGTACTGGCTTGTGTGAAGGGGCTAGATCAATATTTGTTTATCCTAACCCAAGGTAGACCGCAATCATGACTTTGCCAGTGTTTGGACTTCAAGTTTTGCATTTTAAGTTGATCTTGACAACATGATGCATTTTACCAAAAAAATGCATGAAATTGAGTCCCATTTGGAGCTAGCAGCATTTTCGGAAACACAAGCCAAAACGCAGAGAAATGAGGAAAACAAATTCAATATTTAGTTTTTCCTCTTCTTTTAATTAATTGTTTCCTGGGACCATTAAAAGTCAATCAGTCTTGTGGGAAAACATTTCCTATTTTTGTTTTATGCATTTGCTAGTTTTGGCTTAAACCAGATTACATTGCACCCTTTTGCACTCCCACATGAACATTTCTGTCAATTGTCAGTGCTGGTGTCACTTTCAGTCCTCAGGTTCATTCCAAAGACTACAGAAGACAATGAAGCACCCTGTGGTTTAACATTTAACAGACCCACTTGAGCAAATCATTCAGGAACATTTTTTAGGATGTCGTATTTGTGGGTTTTGAAACTTTGGCTGGGCTTTTTATAAGCGTTAAATTGTTTTAGTGCAGCAAAGTTCTTGAAAGTGGATCAGCAGCCATCTGATCTTGTGGTGAAACACAATTGTGGGAATAATACAGACCTCACACCTCACGGACTCTTTCAAACTACCTTGTTTCCAGCGACAGCTTCCACTCTTAGTTAATAGGGACTCGCCAATAGGTGGGGTCGTTTCCTGTGCGCACTGGAAATCCTGTCTCACCGAATATCATGGGTACAGGGAACTGAGTACACCGCCACTGAACCCTCTCTCAAACAGTTAAGTGGATGTGAATAATGTAAAAGCCATCAGCTCAGTTCAAATAAGTCCACTTGTTTTCCCTGAAGACTGAAAATGCTTGAATTAGGCACCAAACGATGATTGTAAGAAAGAACACTCTTAAGACTTTTATTTCCAGATATTAATATCTGCATCTGACATACATTAAAAGATATCACATGTTTAAACACAAAAGAATGGATAACTCACTGGCAGGTGCTTGCGTTTCAATTATTATTTGGATTATTTCCTGATTATTCAGAGTCAAACTTTTTTTTTTTAATGTGGATTTGGAAAAGTATCATCCTAAAATAAGGATGCAAACTGTCTGGCCAAAGGGTTGACGTAGTGATTGCAAGCATTTGCAACTTCAGTAGAAATATTAAATACAGTGTTATTCAATTTAAATCTGTTTCTAATACTTTTGCCCATTTAAAACATGCCTTTCCATTACAAATAGTGCTGTCATCTAAGTTGTTTCCAATCCAGGCAAATGTTGCTTTCTTGACCTATATATTCTTCTCTTGATGTGAAAGCCAAATGCTTTCATTTTAAACCAGAAAACAAAGGAATGGGCCTCATTGTTCCAATTGAAAGCTATTAATAGTGAGGTCAGAGTAAACGCATATTCTCTCATTATATTTATCACATTCCGTCCTGACAATATGGCCTCACTCATTTAGGTTAAGATTAGAATGAGGAAATGGGAACTGCAGACAGTGCCCTGCAGCGTGCTTGCTCATGAAAGACTTCACTGTGCAAGGTGAAGCCACGCACAGAGCAAACGCTCACAAACAAGTGCAATTATAGTGACATCTAACAGTCAAGTTCTGAATTTCGGAACGTTTCATCAACATTCCTGAGCTGTGTATGTCTCTCTGGCTTGATCATTCCACTCAGGAGGCCAGTGTGTCTGCAGCAGGGGTCCAGCTGTAAAGGGGCTGTAAAAGCCAACAGATGAAGTGCATCAGACAAGCCAATGCCCTAATTAGTTGTTGAGCTTGCTTGTATTCAAGCTGGTGCTCTAATGCAAAGTGCTACCCTGTAAATGTCATTTCTTAATTTAGAAGAGGTAATTATTTCTCGGGATGGCTACTTCAGCTATGCCTGAAAACATCGTTATGTGAAGTGTCTGGAGACTAAAGAAAGAAAGAAAAAGTAGGGTTTCCATTATTCTGGCTGCAAGACTGTGTCCTGTTGCGGCCTTGATCAATTCATTTACCGGATATCAACCAACATGAGCACATGCGTGTTCAGTCAAAATCAAAACATTCAGTTTGTCTTTTTTCCATACAATTCTTACAGTTATAACTTTGCTTGGCTTTCAGTGTATTTCCACAAAGAGAGTTGAGGGCACCTTCACTTTGAATATGGACATCTACTTTTTCTTTGGATTGTTTTACATTGTGTGTTCAATGTGCCCTCTCTGCATCTGTTGTAGCCTGGTCATCCTGGGAGAGGGATCCTCCCATCTTTGGTCTCTTCTCAAGGTTTCTCATTTTTCTCTTGGTGTTGTTTTTTTTTAGTTTTTCCTTGCCCTTCTGTGAGTTAAGATCAGAGGATGTCAATTTTGCACATGTGAAGCCCTTTGAGACTTGTCTGTGATTAAGGGCTATATAAATAAACTTGACTTGAGAGTTCACATAATGTTAGATGCTATATGTTGAAGCAAATTTGGAGAGACCTGGATTCTTGTCCGTGGGGAGGTTGAGTTAAGTGGAAGAGCAGCTACAGCAGGCAGGAAATAATACTCTTGTGGAATTTCCCAAACTGCTTCACCAAACACAGCACTTATGAGTAGCTCTTCACTCGCTCGCTTCCAGCCACTGAGAAGATGATCTTACTGGAAGTGACTACAGACTAATTTGAAGAATAATAATATTTGTCGTCTGTGACTTGCAATGAGATGACGAAGACAGTAAATAAACTCTCTCATCCAGAAAATAAATAACAGAATTGAAGAAGACCACTGAGCAAAACGTAATGGGAGGAAGTGTATCTTCAACTCCATATTTCAATTACGATAAAGCGTTTAAACACTAGATCTTGACTGTGCACAAATGCAATCACGAGACAGCTACATCGGCAAAGTTCGCTGTTTGAACCCTTTCATGCTACAGATCCTTGATTACTCAAAGTCACCAGACAGACTTCTGTTTTTCTTCCACCCTCACACCAACCCTAGCTCTCTCGCTCTCTTGCTCTCTCGCTCTTGACATTTCTCAGGTTATTCACAGAGACAGACAGCTTTTCCCACTGGATTAGTCTTCCCGCACACTCTGACATCATCTGGCCACAATATATAAACTGTGTGTACACAAACACAGCATGTCATACATATATATCTTTGAGTAATAAGATCTCACTGGTTGCATCAGGAGTAAGGTCTGGGTGGCCACCTTTTTACCACACAGAAGACAGACATTCATGTGCTTTTGGACCAATCTCTGCCTTTTCTCACATTTGCCATTGGTTAGGTGTAGTTTCTGTCTATTCATTCTTTCACACTGCATGAAGTGACCTCGCTGTGTGTCTGGCTGGCTTGCTTCCTTGTTTTGGTTCAGCCAGACATCAACATCAGGCTGAAATGTGTAAAACAGTTCTCCGTCATCTTTTCCATCCTCTCTCTGGATTTGTTATCAGAAAAGAAGCTCATGTTTGATTTGAATTCCAATATGTGCCCTCATCAAAGGTGCTGACAGTGTGTGTCTGTGTCTTTGTGTCCGTAAAGGCTGGAGTGGTGGTGATGGTGGTAGTGAAGGATTTCAGTGGAATTACTGGCCTTTTGTTGACAGAAGGGGAGGAATTTCTGTCAGGGCCTGTAGAGGACAGTAACATCAGCAAAAAATACCATCACGTGCAAAAATGTCCATGTACATGCATAGATACATCTTCATTTTTAATTCTGTTGTGATAGACGTCCATCCAATTTCATGTTGATCAATAAAATTGGTGTATGAGGCTGTAATTGACTAATTTTCCACTGGGTGCAACAGAGTATTTTAAGGGTGCATGTTGTGAATTTTGAAAATATTCCAGGACTTTTCAGGCATTTTGTGGAGCCCAATTATTATTATTATTATTATTATTATTATTATTATTATTATTACAAATTTTAAAATAATAATAATAAAAAGAAGAAGGACATGAATTAATTTCTGTTCTGCTGCTATGCTGGCAGACAGGGTCACTGCCCCCGAGCACTGACCTACATCTCGAAAAGATTGTTGTCCACTCTCTCATTAGTTCATGACCAGAGTGTTTGCGGGGTTATGGTAAGGCAGGTTTTTGTGGCTGTGTGTCAGTGTGTCAAAGTGCACCAGGCCACTTCCTTTCGGATGAGTGGGTGTCACAGGGAACATATGGCTGGTAACTTCCTGCCATCAATCTTTGCATGACAAACACAGATACAATTTCCGAGTGTGTTTGCCTACGCCACAGATGGCATCTGCTCAAGGGCTTGTTTTGAGCGCACTTGCTAACCTGCGCTCTACTTGACTCAGACAGACTCCCATCGAAGTTGATCTCTGGCCTTGAGGTCATTGCCCATTCGACTCAAACACAACAGGAAGTGCACTTATTTACCCCGCTAAACCAAACCAACAGATGACAATGCTTCATGCTCTCCTACACCACCCTCGTCTGCGGTTCATTCCACATCATTTCATTCAACTCACTCAGAGGCCATTCAAGGTTTCATATGTTTTCCTTTTGAAAATGCAAAGAATGTTTGAATCAATACAGCTTTGTCGAGCTCTGCCAGAAATGACAAACTTCTCAAGCCAGATTAACTTTTGACCTACCAGTCCTCATTCTTTAGAGTCCAAACTCCCCTGAACACTACGGTAAACAGGTGTTGTCAAAGGTTGACCCCAGTGCAAAAAGACAAAGATGGGGTGGTTACTATTTTAGTGGTTGGGTAAAATTGTGAGGTCTTTTCAAAAGGAAAATATTCCAATGATATTTGCAAGTTTGGATGAGTGGAACCACCCATCCGGGAATGTAAGACCACCAAGACACTGAGCTTTCCAATGCATTGGCTCAAGAAAGGAAGAAGGTCAAAAAGGAACAGGAATTTCAAAAAAGAAATTTTTTCCAGATTTCTGAGAGCTGGTGTTTGTGAAGTTCAGGGTTTATACTTAAGTGAGGTGAAATGTGTGCTCACAGTAAAGTTATGGTAGCATTTGGGATGAGGACATGCAAAAAAACTGTAGCCACACTTACACAACCCTGATGTAATGTTTGTGAGGACTTAGTAGTTTGGCATGCACTACTGACGTTAACGCACGCTAAAGCAATGTGGGACAGAGTGCACAAACACATATGCCACATTCAAAAGAACTCAACTTTTCTCAACCATCATCCTGCATCCTCCACAAGCAAATAATCCCTCTCCCCTTATTCCATTGTTCAAGCTGTGAAAAAATTGCTCTGTCAGTATTTGGACCTGATGTTGCAGGTCATCTGGCCTTGAAACCAGACGGAGTTAGGAGCTTATGTTTATTTGCTCTCACAGGCAGATCTGGACCCCCTCTTATTCAGACAGCTTTTCATTCGACTGAACACCGGACAGGCTGTTGAGTCCACTGTAACAGATTTAAATAAACTTGACACTGTCCTGGTTCAGAAGAAAACAAAAGACAAGATGTACTTTTGCTGTGATTGGCTGTATGTCTATTCAACCACATCATGAAGCCTTGTGATGCCAGGCTAAAGATTATCTCCAGATGCTTAATTGTAGGGAAACCTAAAGAATGAATAAAAGCACGATACACTGACACCCGCCGCACGCCCCAAAAAATCTGCAAAACAGCGAAGTCAATTTATGTACCATTGTTTTTATCCAGGCTTGTTTCGTGAGTGTTATGCCTTTGTTAAATTCTCAGTGTTTAGTCCTGTCTTTCATGTAGTCAACTTTATTCTTACTTTTTTGCATTTTTTTTTCCAGCTTTCTTGTGAATTTATGTTGATAATCTGTGAGGCCTATCGACAACTCAATAAATCTGATTTTGTTCCTGAAACCTGTGAATTGTACATTTGGGTCCTTTATGCATTATTGTGTGTAGAATCACCAGAAAGGACTCTGGAAGACATCAAGACCCATTGCAGCATGAAGGAGGTCCATCTGAGTGAATAATTAGTTAAGGTAACTTCCTAAATTGACATGGTAAATTCCAGTCCTCAATCACACATCAAATTAGTCTGTCAGATCAACTCCAACAAGTGTTGACTCTAACATGAGTCAAACCCACATTTCCACCCACCACTGCTTCACCAGCCTTGCGATGAGCCATCTGACGACTCAAGGAAAATTTTTGGTCAATTCCGGTAACTACAGTTTTTTTTTTTTTGTGGGGGTGCATTGAGAACTGCACTACAGTCACCAAACCGTGTTGGACTGAGAAATCCAAAGTGGCTTTCACAATCTCGCATAAAACTGGAAGAGCAGCTGCCTGGGCCATGGCTGAGTGATTATTTTAAGTCAGACATTTGCAATTCACCTCAACTTGTCAGTAAGGAAGTGATTTATTACTTCTTTTTTTAACCATGCTACTCCCAGAACGAAGGCATCAAAAACCTGCATTGCCTTTCTCATGCCAAAATCCCTGACAATCTCAGACCATATCAGAAGCTGCATAGATAAAAACTATCAATTCAGTCCAGTTTAAATCATGTCCTATCTCAGTGATGCCATTGTGGCATATGATCACATTCAACCACATAAATGATGACATCAACACAAATGAAGCATTTTAAAGTGTTGTGTCGGACCAGCTTTGCCAATGAAAAACAGACAAAAGGAGTGACAGCCCTGTGGTCTCTGGCGAGAAAATGAGAAATAGATGAAATAAAGCAGAGGCATGTGGGTAATGAAAGCAGGATGCTTTCTGGCAATTCTGAGAGTACTTTGACCAACTCTTTCAGATAAATAAAGTCCAAGAAACAGGAGGAGCACCAGATGAACATAATTTGGAGCATTTTTGGATGCAGTGTAGCGTCTGAGTGAATCATTGGGGGGCGCCTGGGCGAGCTATGACCTGTCTTGGTTGAATCATTATTTTTCTCGGTGAAATGAACAAAAATTATTTCTGAGGTAAATGCAATTTATGAAACACAACTGTTTTATCTTTGTGAGATTCTATTACGGTTTTTGGTTTAAATCGACGTGTGTTCCTCTTAGACCCACCAATTTAAGCGAATTCAGTACAGAAGCTCAAAAACACCCTAGACAAAAACATTTCTAGGTCATAAATATAATAATAATCAAATTCAATAATAGTAGGAAGAAAAAACACACCTGTAGTTCTGTGATTGACATGATCACTGAACACTGTAAAGGGGTCAAGGCGATCTAACATTAAGGTTGAGACCATAACAAGCACCTTTGTACTGTAGATACAGCGTTGCCTGGCCCGTTTTGTTATCAAGTCGGCCTTGCCGACGATTTTTGGCTTGAAGCTGGCCTCATCAATTTAAGTCATCCCATGCTGAACTTGATTGCCTTCTAACTCCATGACTCTCTAAAAGTAATAATAATAATCAAAGTCTCTAGAATAGTTTATGACAAAATACATATTGTTTTACTTCTGCAATTGAATGACCTCACTTGGACATACCGGTGACTGAGTTCTTTTATCCATTCTTTTCCTTTTGAACGGAACCTTGTACAGCTGTTTCATGTGAATCTGATGTTTCGTCCTAGAAATGGAGGTCATTTCTGACACTGATTGCATTGATGTTTCAAAAGACCTTATCGTCTTCCAAAACTCTTG
Organism: Syngnathus floridae; assembly: GCF_059516105.1. Taxonomy (NCBI): domain Eukaryota; kingdom Metazoa; phylum Chordata; class Actinopteri; order Syngnathiformes; family Syngnathidae; genus Syngnathus; species Syngnathus floridae. Next base: position 9,454,051 of record NC_142414.1, on the reverse strand, counting down.
TTGAATTTCCTTGAGTTTGATTTCATAGTTGGCCACCACCATGGCACATAATGGCTGGCCAGCTCCTGCTGTTCAGTTAGGAACCTTGCCCTGCCTCCTGACCGAGGCAGACAGATCCTCACAGGAGCAAAAAAGCTATTTGGGATGAGAGTACATTTTACTGTAAAATTCCATACTGTAAAAAAAATCTATAGGAGACAGATTTATGATATGCCTTCCTGGATGGTTTCTCAAAATATCCGGATAATAGTTGTCATAGTATTCCAGCTGAGATTAGGCTGGATTGTTTGTCCAGCTTCTCTGTATGAAAGGTCATGATTGATGGTCAATTATGGTTGCCCTAATTTCCACAAGGAACCTGAAGCCCAAAAAAAGCTCTTCTTTGAATGCCACTACATTCTCAAAACAGAGCCACAAGACTTGGTTTGCATTGAAACTGAGGAAGCAAAAGTCCCCCTAAATATTTTTGTGAAAGTGTGAGAGAAGGAAATTGCTCTTGGTGTACAAAGGGTGCATGGTAATTTTATATCCATGTGTGTGCACAGAAGGACTTGTCTGGCTGCAGCAATAGGTGAAGGAGCCATCCTTTTCAACTTTGTTTCCTTTGTCTCACACCCTTTTGGATCTCCACCTCGGTTTCTGTTGGAAAGGTACAGGCATTTCCCTGATTGTTCCCCTGTGTTGCTCCGTCACGGTTCTTCCTCTTCGAGAGCCTGGCCAGAAAAAGCATTGCACTCACTGCTTATATCAAGGGCGAGTGTTTTTGCTCTGCGGCCATGAAGGTGTGTCAACTCCCACTGGTGCCCACTGGCAGGAAGAGAGCAAGGAAATGACCATCATCTATATGCCTTAGTGTGCAGATTTATTGCCCTTTCATTATCAAGCTTCAAACACTATTTTTTCAGTGTTATTTTCAAGTTACTTATCAAGACAAAGCAAACCCAATATTGGATTATGAATATAATAATACAAAAAATAATTTCAGTTTCAAAATAAATATTTTTCTTTATGTAGTGATGGCAAAATGAAGTTTGAAATTTGCTTTATGAGCCAGTTGTATTTATTTGACTCCTCTTGAAAAAGGTCTGTCTGCTCTGTAGCCCTTAAATCAGCCTCAACATTCCTTTAATCTTAAGCAAAAAGTACAAAGTCAAGTCCCTTTCTGCTGCATCTACACCTTGCTGTATTTTCAGTTCTTTTTTAATTCATTTTGTCATTCTCTTTTAATTGTCACAAGCCTAGGGACTTATAGGGCTAAAGTTTGGGTATTGTATTTTTCCCCATGTAAAGTGGAAAAATCTGTTATGATTATAAAATTCCTTGAATCCTTGCATGCACTTTTCATCCGTAACGACAACACAAGCTGCCCCCCCACCGTTTTTAAACAAAACTTCCCCACTGAGCGTCTCATCTTTTTCTCATGGCCGATGAGTGATCCGTCCATGCATGCAGACTGGCGGTGTTTACCATAAAGGCTGACTGTTCACATGGCTTGTCAGGTGATGCATGTTGCCAACTACCTGCCGTGCAGCCCAGGAGGTGAAAAAAACACTCAGATTTTTCTCCAGCAGAATGAGGATGCTAGATGTGTGCACTTAATTAAGTATAGGACAGCTCGTCAAGAAATCGTGTGTGTGTGGGCCTAAGAGTTACGACGTGCAAATGTCAATGATTTAATGTGATCAGTCACTGTCATTAGCGCATTTTTGATTCAATGCCATCATCTGTGCCTCATCCAGGAAACCTTCAGTGCCAAACCTTCACTCTTCCTACATGGCTCAACTCCACCACTTGTGTTCCAGATGCTGCCTTGCGATCCTCTAGAAACTCGTTCAACTCTATTTAGCCACACCTCCATTTCATTATTTTGCGATTTTTTTACTTTGCGGGCTACAGTTTTTTCCACCGTTGTTTGGCTTCCCTTTATTTTCTAGAATGCTTATCCTGTTCAGGGCTACAGAAAAGCTGGAGCCTTTCTTAGCCCGCTTAAGGTGAGAGGTCAAGTACACCCTGTACTGATCGCAGGGAGACAGACTAGCATTCACACACACTGGACACCTATCAAATAGACTCCAATTAACCTAATATACATCATTTTGAACTTTGATAGAAAGATGGCAGAACTGGAGAGAATCCCCACAACCACAGGCGGTATCCAACTAGCTACAGTCACAAAATGCTGATTTTTAAAAAATGAAATCACACACATACTGTATTTATTTTGCTTTCTCTTCATTCATCAGGATGTCTGGTCTGGGGTAATATGATATAGGTCACACAGCGGTGTGTTTGATTTTCTCTAAACGTTACCTCAGTCGAATTTGACCATACGTTTTCTAACATGGCATTCCGTGCAATCACTGCATTAAGGAAAGTTAAGTTCATCAACAAGGAGAGAGCTAATGTGGGCATGACCCTCGCAAAAAATCATCCATAATCAGTGCACAGTTCAGAATCAGCTGTTACGCATTCATTTTTCAGGTCAGGAACTAACAAACGTTCACACGTGCCGATATTTCCAGCATTGCAGAGTGTCAGTATCGTGTTGAGAGAAATCGGTTAACTCGGGCGCAACCATCGTTTGTGTCTTTGGCAATGAGAAGCCTTTAAGATAAAGTGCTGGCTGTACCAAATCTTTAAATCAGCACTCACATTACAGTCAAGATTGAGATTTTGAAATATTGCATGTGCATGTGCGAGCAAATTCCATGAACACAATACATTACAATTCCTTTTCAAAGATACATATCAACCTAATTTTTTTACGAATTATGAAGATTTCTATTTCTGTTAAGTAGCAAGATATTCAAATAATAGCACGTCTCTGAATGTACTAACCTAATAGTCCTAAATAAAAGTCATGTTTTAGTTTTTTGGCCTCAACTTCAGTCTTGCTTAATTAAAAGGTGATTTAAACCGCATTTTGCATTGTTTGTGTTTTAGTTTCACTACATATTGACATACAGAAGAGCAATTACAGATTTTCCAAAGAACATGGACTTATGTCTTAATGTAAACATATATTGTAATTATTGTTTGGGTCTTTGAATCAATTCAAATAGTAACATCTTGTCCAGGTGTTGCTATGCATTTCTGTTTCGATATCATATCTGAATAGACAAACATAAGGAATTGTTAAAACTACAATATAAATCTGTGAGCACCTTGAAATATATGTTTTTATTAAATTGTGCCAAATGGTGATGCTGCTTAGGAAAACCGTCTCAGTTGACAAATGATATTTAAGAAACCCCTCCGAAGCCTTTTAATTTTGCTCCTTTTTTTTTAAGCAAACATGTACAGTACTTACCGAAGACCAACTTGTTCCGTTATTCTTGCCTCCCTGTGCGTATTTCATCAAGCGACCCAATTTCCTGCATACTTTCCATCTCTCTCTCTGCGTGTTCAGTGGGGAAAAAAATAACGAGGGAAAGTGAAAAAACCTTGAGAATAGGAATGAGTATCGATAAGATTTTATCTAATCTTAAGGTTAATGTTTATCAGTCCGGTGCCTAATTCATATTGGTACTTTTTTTCTATAGAGAAACACCAAAACAAAAATATTAGAACTTTTCAGTTAAATAAGTGTACTTGTCTTACAACTACATTAATGTCAAATCCATTTTGAAAAGAAAATAATTGATCAACTCACTTATATTTTTAAACATTCATTCATTCAGCTTCCAAACGCTTCTCCTCATGAGGGTCGCATGTATGATAGAGTCGATCCCAGAAGTCTTTCATTTAAGCTTTTTATAAGTTGAATTGTACATAAACGGTTACACATTCAACCGAAATCTGTAAGGCTTAATTTGTCTTACCTTTGTCCTGATGTCAACATTGGGGCATATTCCCTCCTTGTGCAGAGCTGAAGGTACAGTCGGCCTCCTCGCTGGAAGTCCAGTGCTCCAAAGCTTTCCCAAGTCTTGCAGTTATTTATCCAAAATTGACAATTACTGGCGATGTGACGTAGGCCGCTTCATCTCCCGCTCCAGCTGGATAAATGTCGGGCAGCCGCAATGGTGTGGTCTGGTGAACAATGTGCCTCACTGGTGGCAAACACAGTCAGCAGTGGGTCAGAAACTTTTTGTTTGGGGTGTCTGCAACACAGAGCTGGCTAGTGAGTTGAAAATCCCTTGACAAGGTGATTGTGTGTTTTCCTCATAGGAGCTGAAATTAAGTAAATCCAGAATATTGTGTCCAAAGCTTTCATATTTTCACAAGTTGATGGAAACAGGAGTAGCAATGAGCAGAATGAATTTTGGTGGCAATTATTTAACATTTCAGACACTAGGTGGTAACACAACCTGACAAACCAAGCCAGGAAATAAAATGTTTGCCTCCCTCCTGTGAAAAAAAAACAAAAAAAAAAAAAACAGGAAGCCCAGTTTCAAAAGTGGGCGGGCCCATTTGCTAGAAATTTAAAAAAAAAAAAAGCTGTGTACTGTCCCTTTAACCTCCACAATGAATGGGAAAGATTACTGTATAAGCACAAACAAAACAGAATGCACAGCATTTTTGTCCGGTAAATGATTTCAGAAAAGTGGTTAGAGAAAGTAATCTATATTATTGAAGTGCAACCTTTGGGACTCATTGGGACTCGACAGGCACAGAAAACAGAGGTGGGTGGCAACTGAGAGACCAAATGTATGTAATAAATCTGAGAAAAATGTCACATATTAAAAAATGACAGAAAATGATTTGTAATATTTAATAATGCATTTTCTTGCTTGTTCCGGACACATTTTAAGAGACATTTTTTACTCTTTTCATTCTACTTCAATCTAGTGAATTATGATATATTGCATTGCTATTATTGAAACCCAATTGCATTCTCATGCTGTTACATTATTTATTGTTGATGTTTCTATGGAAATAAAACGGCCAATGAATGAGAGAATAACATCAAATTCAAGATAAAATTAGGACAGGACATGTGTTGTGGTTGATAATAATATTAGGCACACTTTATTTAAATTGTGTTGAATTCAACAAAAAAATCATGTAGCTGATTGCTCATAAAATCTATTTGAAGGAAAATCAGGAACAAATAAGTGCTACACCCTCAGAGGAGATATATGCAATGTGTGGATGATTAAGTGATTCTGGTTTTAACTAAACCATATGAATTTCTAAAAGAATGAAGAGGAAGGTGGATGCAGCCATAAATCTTACCCATGCCCATAAAAAAAAATCATATGACACATAGTGACAAGGAATGTTGCAACACAGTTTACGGCAACTGTTTCATATATCAGAATGTCAGATGTTGCTGGCTAACCTAATCTTACAGTTTTTTCTGAATTTCATAGATTACTTCTTTCTGTGAGCTGTTTTAGTTTTCCTCAATGCTCACCTCTTGTTGGAGTAATATTTCATTATGATTTATTATGTGTTATGATATATTTGTGATCACTGTGGAAAGTCTGTTGTGACTGACAAACAAGAGCAGAGGGGCCGAAACTTGTTGCCTCTGCTTGGCCCCAGTTGATCTCAAGCCGGCGATAAGAGGAAACCACCGGAGAAGACCTTTCTGCTGTTAAATGATATGATGAAATAACGTGCAAAATAGCTTATCTGTTCATGTCTGCTTGCAGAGACTCTGCAACAAAACCATGTAAACAAGTGATGATTTCCCCACCCCTTAGAAATATGTAACTTAGGGACCCCAAACCAAATAAAAGTGAGGTTGATGGGAAAGCTGATTGGGAGTAGTTGAGACCAGCGTACGGCAAGCGTACGTCTCTCCTATTTCTCCTTGCGGGGGGAATTGTAGGAGAACCATACAGGTCTCCTAATTCTCCTTGCAAGAAACCGAAAACGTCTTCTCTCCTTATTGTTTGTGAGATGTTTAGGAAATAAACGTAACACCTCTCTTTGTAATGACCCCATGCCCTAGATACCCGACACTAATTACAAGGTCCATAAAAGCCAGCAGAAGTTGTGTTGCGGACTTTGCCTGGTCTCCATCACATATACTGGCAGCACATTAACAGGAGACGCACATTTGTCTGTGCAAAACAGTGAATCTTAATGCTGGGCTATTATTTGGCTCCTGAGGGAAAGAAAGCCTCATGCAGCATGTACAATTGAATGTGTGTGTTTGTACTAAGAGCATGTGCGTAGTTGAGGAATTTAGGCATTGTGTAACCGCCAATTACTCTTGACCTGTAACCGTTTTATTTTCTCCAGGGAATTTGTGTCACTAATGAGGGAGACTCAAGTAAGGTACCTAGTTGTAGACTAAATCTAGACAAAGAACACTACGGCTTACAACACCCTAATTACCTGCGTTGATGTTGCTATTCACTGTAAAGTTGTTTTAAACTTATTTTATATACTGTACAGGAGTGTTCATACAGTGTGGTTTGCATATTTGTCAAGATGAACCATCGACAAGAGGCTTGTCAGAGATCAGCTGTGAAGTCTTCCTACCCAATCTTTCATGACCCTATGTGACCCCCACCCCCTTCCAGTATGATGCTAGAATGATGAGGGTTTATATAAATACTTTCAAAGCAGTACAACATTACTTTTCAGAGCCATTTATTTTGCAGAGATTGGGTATTTAATTTTTGCCTTTCTTGCAACTTTGAATCACTACTTGGTGAATGATGCCGTATGATGTTGAAATTAGTTGAATTACTTGAGAAATGTGGAAAATAGAAGTGTAAAACGAAATTTTGGAGAATTTCTGGTGAAAATTCGTAATTTGTCACGCCTTAGCCCCAGCTGTTCCACAGAGTGTCGGTTGTCTTGGTTTCTGTCTGTGTGCTCGCCCCTCCCTTCCTGTGTGCCCATGATGAGTTTGATTATTCCCACGTGCCTCTTGTTACCTGTCGTGTATATGAGTCCTGTCTGCCCCTCACCCCTTGTCGGATCATTTTTGTTTTGTTGTCGTGTCGTCTTCATGTCCTTTTGGTTCCTGTCGGTTTCAAGTATGTTTTGGTTGGGAAGTCATGTTGTTTTGTTAAGTCATGTCAGTTTACCGAGTCTGTATTTTGAGTTCCGCCAATAAACCCTAGTCCAAGTTGCACTTGGTCGCCCTGCTCCATTCCCACTCCGATCCGTGACAGTAAACATTGGCATTGACAATGGGCGTGACGTCCTGTTCTCTCTGGAAACGTGCGCGTGTCACTGGAATAAGCCATTTCGTTGATAGGAATTGGAAGTACCTGCTGTGTGAACTTTGAAGCCTTATATAGTACATGCAGAGGTAGGCACAAGCTATTTACGAATATTTACATGTCGGTTTATTATAGCTCTTGATCAAGCATAACATCAAAGGACTTAAACTCAGTCGTGAATTGTAGATTACATTTCAATTTGGGTTCAACGAGGACACATGGTGAACCTGTTACCTATATGCGTGTTTGGCTTTCCGTTATCAGTAGAGGTCATTTTATGTCACATGGCTTCCCACCCCAAAAAAGAAAAAGCATTTTGCGCAGCAAAGCGGTTTTCTATTATTTGTCATATCCCTGTGTGCGCAATCCGGGGTCACAAAAATGAAACGGGGGGAAAAAAGTAGTCAGTATGGGGATAATGTGCATTTTAAATATACATATTTTGTGCAGCCATGTGTGTTTTTTGTTTGTTTGTTTTAAAAATGTAATGGTGCCCGCCGAAATTGTATCATTCATTTTCTACCGGTCAACCTTAAAGCTTCACGCCCGTCCCGTCGGAAGACAAACATCAGCCTCAGTTTTATCGTTTTTTTTTTTTAGATCGTGTGTAAGGGACAGATCATTGTCCCCATAAAACTGCCCGCCCCATTCCCAGTGTTATCTACACCATGCTCATAAACTCCAGCATGGACTTGAGAGACAAATAAGCAATAAGAAGAATGGGAGAAAGGACAAAAGCTCAAACTGCCCTCATTTCACTTTGCCCACAACTACACATGTAAATCTTTGGATCCACCTAGCTTACATTGATCTGTATCTTTCAAGGGGTCGTGTGTGTAACCAACGATGACTGCCCAGTCGCTGCCACCTCAAATGGAGCCAGTCCTGAACAACATTGACAATGGAAAAACCTCAAATAAGACAACAACAGAAACAAACAAAGCTGACTTGCATGCCAGGGGCAAATGGGCCAGCAAGGCTGAGTTCCTTCTTGCAGTGGCAGGCCAGATCATTGGCCTGGGGAACGTGTGGAGGTTTCCGTACTTGTGCTACAAGAATGGAGGAGGTAAGATAAATGCAAGTAATGAAGCAATAAAAATGAGCTTCTTCTACTCACCTCTTTTGCTTTATTTTATCTCTTGCTAATCTTTTTCATAGCTTTCATAGACGTTACAACATCCTCTTTATTGAATGAACCATGGAAAGTAAATGTTATCTGTGTGTCCAGGTGTGTTCTTTGTACCTTACCTTTTGTTCCTGGTGCTGTGTGGCATTCCTCTGTTCCTCTTGGAGACTTCTCTGGGCCAGTACACAAGCCTAGGCGGTGTCAGCGCCTGGAGAACCATTTGCCCAATATTAGGAGGTACATTTGTATTGTACTTTATACTGTATTTAAAAGCTAAATTCAATTATATTAACCAATTGTATCAATCAAGCAAAACAGTAAGACTGCATAAACATTTGTCATTTCACTTGCTTTTCTTGGTCCACATCACAATGAGTGAACTAAAAGGGAAGAAACTAAAAAAAAATCTGAATTACTAATAATTGCACAAGATTTATGTAAAGCTTTTTCTACACCATATGTATTCCATTGCTCTCCAAGGTTGGCAAAAAATACTGCATAGTAAATGCATTGCAGTTCAGGTTCGTGGTTGCGGTCACCAGATAGCATCAGTAAGATTTGTTTGTTCTCTTGTCTGTCTACAGGGCTCGGCTATGCAAGCCAGATGATGATCCTGCATGGATGTGTGTACTACATCGTCATACTTGCTTGGGCGCTATTCTATTTGTCATACAGTTTTCAGGAAGAACTGCCCTGGTCACACTGTAATAACTCGTGGAACACTGGTCAGTTCGTACAGTCGCTGCAATCAGGTCCACGTGGAAGGCTGCAACATGTATTTGTGTGCTTCCCTGTAGATGCTTGCTTCATGTATGACCATCGTAACCATACAGCCAATGTAAGCAGCCTGCCTGAGAACACCACGTCACCTATCATGGAATTTTGGGAGTCAGTGCATCCTCGGATTCATTGGTAATTAATTAATAAAGCTTATTGTAACAACTCTCTGTGTATGTTGTAGGCGAGAGGTGCTCCAACTTTCCGATAGCTTAGACGAGCTCGGTCCTATAAGTTGGAAACTTGCACTGTGTCTTGCCCTTGTCTGGTTCGTCTGTTACTTCTGTGTGTGGAAGGGTATTAAGTCCACAGGAAAGGTAAATATATAATTATGTCATGTTTTTCCCATTGTTTCGAATTGTCATTCTTCTCGTTTCCTTTGGACTTTGTACTTTCTAGGTTGTGTATCTCACAGCCACCTTTCCATATGTGATGCTGTTTGTTCTGCTGGTGCGTGGTGTCACTTTGCCTGGAGCAGCCCAGGGAATCATCTACTACCTCAAACCTAACCACACTCGCTTGGCAGACCCGCAGGTGTAGACAGACAGTCGTGTCCGTAAAATATCAACTTTAGGTTTTGGATCAACATCAGATTTCAAAGGTTAACGACAGAATTTAGATTAGATGAAATTCTAAATCTGTCTTAAATTTTGGTAAGAAATGCTTGAAGTTTGCACCGTTTCTTTACTGTCTTCTTTTTTTGCAGGTATGGATGGATGCAGGCACCCAGATCTTTTTCTCGTATGGAATCTGTTTGGGGAGCCTCACAGCCCTTGGCAGTTACAACAAATATAACAATGATTGCTACAAGTGAGACATTTTATCACAAAGGCAGCCACTCAAACCATACTGTGTGAAAAACTAGAAGCTAATGGTCAGATGGGTTCTAGAAAGAATGAAAGGAATGGCCCAAGAAAACATGCTTGGACACAGCCACACCTTCAAGAAAAGCCTGAGCAACCCAATTTCCCACACTCAACTCAGTCATGCCCGAAAACAATCAAGCACTTAGCTTTTGGCTTCTCTTTACAGCTAATGCAGAATGCAAGGCCATCAACTACTGCCAGATGCACTTAAATACACGACTCAGTTTTATGTCAAATTTGATTTTTTTTTCTTTTGTGCATACAGGGACTCGTACTTTCTGTGCCTCCTGAACAGTAGCACCAGTTTCCTTGCAGGGTTTGCCATCTTCTCAGTGCTTGGCTTCATGGCGGAGGAGCAAGGAGTGGACATCGCCACTGTGGCTCAGTCCGGTAAGAACACATTCGATACAAATATCCCCAAATTTTTGATGAGCCTTGTTCCTCCACTAGTGGGTAGTTTTTATTCTAGTTTACGTCATGTCTGTAGAACAAAGAAAGATCTATTTTCTTCAAAGTAAACTATTTTCAGCTTCAGCAGACCTCATTTCAGCTACCAACGGAGGATTACAACTGACTCTTTGTTGCTTTGGATTTACTTTTATGTTTGATACTCTTGCGGGTTTTTTTTTTCATCCCAGGGCCTGGCCTGGCCTTCATTGCCTTCCCCAGAGCTGTAGCCATGATGCCTATTCCCCAACTCTGGGCCATCTGCTTCTTCCTTATGATCATCATGCTGGGGCTGGACACACAGGTTGGTAGCAATAAGGTCAATATGACATATTACGTGAAATGGCATAAGTTAAACAGAAATCTTCTTTCTGTCTTGCAGTTTGTGAGTCTAGAGGCGTTGATGACATCTGTGACCGACTTGTACCCCCATCTGATCAGACGCGGCTACCGCAGAGAGCTCCTGCTTCTATTTATCTGCGTTGTATGCTTCTTGATCGGGCTGATTATGGTGACGCCGGTAACATGACCTCTGTGTGAACGCGTTGAACTAACCACTCACTTTGGATTTCATGATATTGAGTCGTCCACTTTGTGTGTTTCTTTGTCTTGCTGCCGGCCATCCAGGGTGGTCTGTATGTGTTCCAGATATATGATCATTTCTCCTGCAGTGGAGCCAGCCTATTACTGCTCTCCATCTTCCAGTCTATTGCAATTGGCTGGATCTATGGTAGGAAACAGTCACATGTTTTTAGCGCTCATGCGTTTGAGATTAAAAGGAAATTGTATTAGAGCACGGAGCAGAATGACATAAAACCAGTTTTGGTTATTACATTACTCACATACTCGAGCTTTTCTCCCACTCATGGTCAGTAGACCGAACATGGCCGCAGCTTACCCTCTGTTGCAAAATTGGCTCAAAGCCAGGCTCTTGTCTGTCTCCTCTGGACGCTCAATCAAGCCCCCCCACCCTCTCGCCCTCACAGTCTGGTGGCTCAACATAGCCACCATTCTAGCCCGACCCGCCCAGAGACAAAGGCATTTAAAAAAAATTCAAAAATTACACACAGACTGTTCCATGCCATGTCAATTAAGGCTAAAAAATGCGATAAAAACAGAAGAGACTTTGCAGGTGATAATGATTAAGGGAAAAACATAGATCCAACGAAATACCAAAGCAACTTTTTTATGACTCTCCCAGTCGGGGGTGAATGTTTAGGAAACGAGAAAATCTGAGGGGGAATTCCACAGGAATATCAACTCCACTACACGGTTTGCTCCTTATTTGACCTTTTTACTTCATGACAATGGCTATGACAGTCAAGAATTAAAATGTCTGGTTCATTTCTCATGTCACCCTCAGGTGAGTTTTAATTTATGGCCATGTGAGCAGAATAATAAAGTCAGAGCTTAGAGCTTACTCAAATTACAGAGTCTCGTTAAAGGAAATTACGTCTCATTTAGAATTGTATATACATATCTGCTTAAAAAGTACTTTTTTCTGTCATTATAGCGACAAAATAACTACAACCACTTCTTTTGCGCAAAGGTGCCGAGCGCTTTTGTTCAAATATTAAGGACATGACGGGCCACAATCCCCTGTTTGTCTTCAAGCTGTGCTGGAAGTATCTGACGCCAGCCGTGTGCACAGTAAGTGACCTGCCATGAAGAAAATGGACGTAGATGTTTCCAGAGATGACCACTTTACCCCATTTATTTTAAATCCATCCGTCCTTTTTTAAAAAAAACATTATGTCCTCCATCCTCAGCCTACAAAATGTGCATGGGCATCTGTCTGGGATATGTGAAAACTTCTTTCATGTGACTTGTAGGCTACCTTCTTGTTCTCCTTGGTCTGTTGGTCTCCATTGAGCTTCGGGAAAGGCCTGGTCGCTCCAAGTTGGGCAACAGCACTGGGCTGGCTCCTCACCTTATCTTCTGTGTCTCTGCTTCCAATCTGGGCCATCTATGCACTCGCCATTACGCCTGGCACCCTCACACAGGTTCTGACTTGTCCTTCAGTTGCTTTGTTCTTCTTGTGTCCACTTCTTGACACGCATTTAACCTCTTTGTGCTTCTGTCACACCACAGCGTTTTCAAACCCTGTGCAAACCCAGCATAAATTCTCCACAAGCCTTCCATCCCGGCATCCCGGCCGAATACAGATCTGCAGTTCCCCTCAGCGAGAAGCCAAAGAAAGTAGTTGACGACGTCATTTGAAACGACATGGCTAAGCATCGATTTGCGATGCACTGAAGCTATCCAGATGTGATCGAAAAGGGTGGACTTGCTTTGGATGTATGACCTCTCCAGCTATGCACGGCAAGCAAATACAGTTTAGTTCAATTTGTTATGGCAGAATTGTTATTTGATTCTTTTTTAACGGTACATTTTGGTGGGGGATTCTCTATGATAAATGTTTACGATACCAGTTTCCTAAACTTTACGTTGTAGTTGTGGTAGCTATAAACACTACGGTTAAGTGATGAGTTAATAGTCTTCACTTGTGCGCAAATCAAATACTTTTATGTTTCCTGTTAAGGGAATGGCGGGATGTTAGCGTCACTGTACTGTAGTGTTTTTTTATTTTTTTATTATTGAACTAATTGGTGGGTAACACTCTTGCACAGTTATGATTTACATAGCGCATTGCCATATTGGCTGCAAGCTCAGCAGTTGAGAATCAGGTAAATCACTGATTTTGGGACACAAAAACGAATCATTTTCTTGACCTCCATTGTATCTTAACATACAAAATTACATTAACATACATAATATTTATTATTTATTTTTCGGGTTCATTTCTACCAATTTGGTTGTGAAGTGGGAAATTATGCTGCCCAAAAAAATCCCTGACTTAACATATCAACAGCGTCTATTTAAGAATTGTGTCTCCTCCTGTATTTGATCATTTGTTAATTGTGTCTATGTGTGTCCTGGCTGGCATCCAGTTTACAGTGTACCCCGCTTCGGCGTCTACTGACCAAAGTCGTGAGCGGCTCAGATAGTGGCTGGATGGATAATTTTGTTCCACATAAATGTGTGAGGGAAAACTGTGATTGTAAAATATGTTATTCCTATTCAATTGGGATCACTCAAGAGGCAGCTAATAGCAAAACTTTCTATCATTGTTAATTAATACTGTACTGTAACCAATCGTGACTTTGCAAAGTAACTGTACTCCAATTATTTCGCTGAGACATAAAACCTAGTTGCAATATTAGGGCAAGATATTTCTGGCATGATTGATATTTACTTAGCTGCATACATGATGTGAATAAAGGAGTCTGCACATGTTCTTTTATTCATGGGAGTGTTCCTGATTTGACATCTAATTTTACCTGTGCTCGGGGCTCGAAATAAAGCCTACACAAATTTACTTAAGTCATTCCATAAGAGGCAAAGTGAGTTCCCCACCTTCCATTTTGATCTTAATAGAAATTCTGGTTTTAGCAATGATGAAAGCAGGATGGAGAGCATCCATGTGTGCATTCCAAAGTTGCTGGCGGGGGTTAGGAGGTTCTGACAGCAACACTTAGTAACAAAGCTTGGCGGTTACGTAAAAGGATCGGCTCGTCAATGAGCCGTATTGGATTCTCTCCTTTCCCAGTCACGGTAAGCGGCGGGCTGGTTCCATACACGTGACGTGGCACGTGGAGGCCTTCCATAGTTGTTTAGGTGATGTTCTGTATGCAGCATGTGTGTGTTGGCAGGGGGGGGTTGGCGGTTTATGTCCATATGGTTGCTTTGGCATACATCTCCGTCTCAGATGATAAGGATTAAAAATCATCCGATGGGTGAATGTGAGGTATTCATAGAGGGAGGGAGAGACTATTGGAGGGATTCGAGCCAAACTCTGTGTACTTCTGCACACACACACACACACACACACACACGTCTGCCTGACATCATAGCAACCTGATCAAACATCCTCTATCACACAAAAGGTTTTATTTGCTTTGGCTTTACAGACTTTTTTTTACTGCCACTAATACACTTGACAGTTTGGTGTGATGATCAAGCATCCGGCAAGACAAGGCAGGAGAACAAAATAGAGATGGGTAAGGGGGATGGGGGGGGGGGGGGGGGGGGGATATTGCATAACAGCTCAGTGAAGTGGACATGTGTTCTTTTTGAAGGCACCACATTAAAATGAATAAAATTAGCGCAAGAACATTGTGAGCCCTAATTGTTTTATGTCTTCAATGCGTCTGTGTGTGCATGAGATTAGTTTGCTGTCACGACACCCGGACACATTTAAAGTTCAACAAAATCACAACTTCCACGAAGGAATAGTAAGAGAAATCTCCACAATTCCACATTTTAGTTAGAGACCTTGTAAAGAAGAAGAATGCATTCTTGGAGGTTTTGTTCTCGCTCAGCAAGGCTGACAGCGGCAGTGCGCAGTGTTCCATGTTTGCCCATTCTTCACAACCTCTCTTACACGCTGCACCTCTCAGTTAAGATGTGCATCGATGAGAATTCAGATTAGAACGCCAACCTGCATGGGCTCTCATTACTTGGTGCAATGGTAGTAAGTTACTATGCGATGCTTCCAGGGACTCGTCACTCTGCATGGTGCAGGCTTCCATTGGTGACTCTGTCAATACGACAATATAAAATGGATGTTTTAATTACTTGTTGAAATATAATTGGGTCTCTGGAGCATCGAGGCTATTTTGAGCATGTTATTCAAACACCTGGGGTTTGCTTCAAACTTAAAAAAAAACAGGTGGTGCTTTGTGTCTTCTTTAGAATGATTTAGAAACTACTTGAGCTCCAGTGAAGCATGCACAGACTACACCTAAAGCTCTGACCACAACATGTTGAACTCTTCCGCCTTCATTCAGACATACAAAAGCCACAGGGTGTGTTAAAGTCACATTCTCGAGTGGCCCTCTCTCCCTCCTCTCTGACATTGGCCTATGCCATGAACATCTCTCAGGGGAACAATAAGTTCTTATTCATGGAACAACCATAAATTATCTATCGCTGCCTGGTTTGCTGAAACTCGCCACTTAAATCTTGTTTGAACAGTTTGAATTATTTAATTGCCAAGCAGCAAAGGCTAAAAGCGACAGGGACATTTTTTTTTAGTTTGTTGAGTTAAAACAGTGCAGCGAAATGGCTTTTTTCGTGTGCGCAATAATTATTACACCCCCAACCAGGTTGTAAAAACATTTATTCATCAGTTAGTAATTTGTCAAGGTGGGTGACTCTTGCGGTGATGAGGACGGAGAGTTGACCTGAGAGAGAGACTTTTCTCCTCAAATATTATTCAGGTTCTTTTTCTATCTCTCCTCGCAGCACTTAAAAGATTTGAGGAAGCGAGCTAGAGGAAAGGGGGTGGGGGTGGAGGAGTGGTGATTGAGCGCAAAGGGGCAGGACTTTTTCTCTCTGGGTCCTATTAAGAGCAAACTTTGTGATTTGTTCTCCAAGTTCAGCCCAGACTGCGCACAGTTTCTCTGTGCTACGCCTTTCCCCCTCCATCCCTGCTCCTCTCTATGATTTTGTTGACGCTGTTTTACAGGACATGGCAGGATGCGCTTTTGGGACCAACAAGTAAGTTGTCTCCTCAAGCTTCGCTCCTTCGTGTTTCAGACGTCATATAATGTTTAGATGCTGCCCTGTGTGGAATGAACAATGGTGAGGCTCCTTGGTGCTGCGGCAGGCGGCATGTTTTGGTTCCCTCTACTGTTGCTGTGTGTGCTGCTGGAGTCGGAACTCGGAGCCGGGGTCTCCGTTTTCCAGGGTTTCTACCTTCCACCTGCAAACGGCTCGCTGATCACACCAGCCAGGAGGACAGATGGGGTCGTACGGACTATTGATCGGATTTATAACGGAGGGGGGAAGGTGGGGTACTTGATCTACCTGGATGGGAGTCGCTTTCAACTGGACATGGAGCGTGATGGGACCGTGATGTCGCATCACTTCAGCCCTCAGTATGTACTCGCCATGATGGGAGGCAGCTCGGAGTCTTTGCAGCGGGACTGCGTGTATCGCGGAACGGTGAACACCAATCCGGAGTCCCTGGCCGTTTTCAACCTTTGCGGTGGAGGTCTGGAAGGCTTCTTCGCCATGCACGGTGTGCGCTACGCGGTCACGCCGATCGTCCGAGCCAAGGGGCACGAGAATGACGCGCGCGCTCTGCAAGACAAGGACGCGGAACACGCCCTCCACGTCTTCACGCGTGAGAGCTTCACGTTTGAAGCCGCACGCGACGGCCGTGAGAGCTGCGGGACGCGCGATCGTGGCAGAGGGCGCCGGGACGCGGCGCGGAAAAGTCGGCGCAAGGGTCGCTCGGGCAGAAAGAGGCCGGACAGAGAGATGCATGAGCTGGGAGCGCACGGGCGGAGATGGTGGAGCCGGCTCGCTCCAAATGCTGCTGCGGACAGCCACATGCGACGCAAAAGGTCGATCTCTCGCTCCAGACATGTTGAGCTTCTTCTGGTGGCAGATGAGACCATGACCAAGAAGTACGGCAAGGACTTAAACCACTATCTCCTCACCCTGGCCTCCATCGCTTCCAAGCTGTACGGGCACGCCAGTATCGAGAACCCCATCCGGCTGTCCGTGGTGAAAGTCACCACGGTCACCGACAAAGACAAAGGGCTGGAGGTGTCCAAGAACGCAGCGGCAACTCTCAAGAGCTTCTGCAAGTGGCAGAACCAGCAAAACCCGCTGGGCGACGACCACCAAAACCACCACGACGCCGCCATCCTCTTCACTAGGCAGGTAAACAAACTTCCACGCTCGACTTCCCGTCTCGAGGCGTCGGGGTCGACCGCTTGTCCTCCAGCCCGCACAGCAGCTTAGCGCCTCGGTGCGATGCCAAGGCAACCGAGTGACGCCATCGCTTGTTTTGATTTCTATGGCAGGCAAGCTGCTTCTCGTTGCGCATTTAAGCACACATGAAATTTGCTGACATGTTAGTTTCCCCGTGACTCAATGCGTAAAGGACACACATGAAGACCAAAGCAAGTCTGGAGAACCTCATGCAATTGCTACCACCACTTTTCTGTCTTCCTCTATGTGCAGAAAATTGCATGCGTAACACTGCTCAGCATCTGTGAAACAGCCATATAAACTGTATTTCCTGCATGTGGTGTTTTTCTGGGCAAGTTCCTCTGTCTCCAGCCTACCCTCCCAATCCCTTGACAACCTTCAAGCCTCAGAGGCTGAGACCTGATGCCTTTGCAGACAAATTCTTCCCAGGAATGTTAAAATTAACTCTAGGGTGCACCCCAGAAACATCCCGAAAAATTCTTATGCGACTAAATAAGGCAGTCAACCCCAGCCTTGTGTTATCCTCCCATCACTCCAGTCTGCACATTTTTCCAAGTTAATTTTACAGCATCTGTCAGCTGAGGCTGTCAGAAAAACAAACAGTCTGTATGGAGACCACACGAATTTAGCCTTTCTTTCACCCAAGTTCTCTCTGCCTTATTTCAGACTCCCTCTTTAATTCTCTGCTGCCTGCACCACAGCCACACCTTTCTGCTCTTCATCCTGACTTTGGATCTGTAAAGGAGTAATCGTTCATTGGCAGCTATGTCAAAAGTAGTTGGCAAAGAGTCCCAGACCCTGCGTACCAACCACCTACTAACATTGTTGACACTCCACCTGCTTGGACAAGCCCGCAGAGTAGATTGGTGACTGCTCCCCCTTACCCCGCAAAAAAAAGAAATAAATAAAAAAGTAATGCCTTAACGCCAACATCAGTAGTTAAGACCACAAAGTCAAACTACTGCGTAGAAACCTGAAAAGAAAAAAAACATGACCTCATTTTTGGGGTCATGCCCTTCATAAGCCCATAAAAGCAGTCAACAGTTTACTTTGAGTTTGACCCTTGACCTATTTTACGCTGTTAGTCCATCTTCAGGATTCTTAGCTGTGTCTGAGCACTAAAATTGATGTCACTTCAACTTGTCAATCAACGTGATGGGCAGACGTGCACATCTAAACACTGCAGGAAAGTAGAGAGTGAAACAGGAATGCACAAGCATAAGGTTACGGTTTCCCTTGAAAGAGCACTGCCAGGAAATAACTGCAGTTGGCTCAGGTGTCTTGCACCCAGCTGCATTGTGGATGAAAAAAAACAAAAATCAAAGAATTTCAGCATGTGTCACAGTTATTTGAACCAGTTCTTAATACTCTCCCTCTGGACATTTCGTTTTTCTTGTAGATTTTGGCTGTATTGTTATGTTCTGTTTCAACCAAGGTTTTTCAAAATTAGTGATTAAAACAACCAGGAAGGAAAAATAAAAAATAAAAAACATCCTGTCAGAAGGCAGCACAGTGCTCCTGTGGTTGGCATGACATTCCTTTTTTGGAATCTAGGCTCCGGTGAGCTTCTTGTCTGGAGTTTGCATGTCCACCTGAATGTTGACAACATGCTTCATGGAGCAGACTAAATTGTACATAGGTGTGAATGTGTGCGCAACTGTGAATGTCTGTCCATATGTGCCTCGTGATTGGCTGCCAGCCAGTTCATGTGATCATCTCCAACTCGCCACACAAATCAAAAATAAACTGGATGGACGGCGACCGCATCATGTCAAAGTGACGACCTCTGTTCCAAACTCAGTGAGGTTAGATGTTGCAAAATATGGACAGACACCAAAGCTGCTCCTGTTTTCACATATCGTTTCATTATTTGGATCAACATTGCCTGTGGGTGCTTGCAATCATCCTAAAATGAGTTTGACCCATCTGGTTTGTTTTTAGATGTTAGCTCAATAGTCAAAATAATTGGGACGTATGCTAAATGACAATGTGATATTCTGGGATGCCTTGGGTGCATACCGATCCTTAAATGTACAAATTCCTACCTTGCTTTGCACGTCTGCTGACTTTATCCACATAGTTATGTCATTTAACCTTTTACATGGAATTTGCACGTGTGGCGGCGACTCCTTCCTTTTCCTGTGCACTTGACAAACCCACAAACCAGCACGTCCATGATTTTTGTCTGCATCACAGTGTACATTTCCCAGCTCCCGCCGCCGTCGCAGACGGCCTTTCTATTTGTTTTAGCCGTTCTTGATATTTCACACGTTATACTTTGTCTGGCATCCGTCGACGACCTGCAGACAGCCCAAAAGTCTCGACCTTGGCCGGCGGGGACGTTACGTGGGTCAGCTCACTGTGACGCATCGATCGGTGGATGTTAGCTGCTCTTCTTTCATAAGCTCGTTTAGCCTCTCGGTTTTTCTTACCCGTGACCATCCCGGTGGATTCTTGTCGCTGAGAAAGTTTCCTTGCACTTTTGTTTGTTAGCCAAGACAAACTACTTCTCTGCTAAAACTCGCATGACTCTTTAAGGGCAGCCTTTTCCACACATGCTGTACATGGTTTATGCAGATCCAACCGGTTAAAGTTCAGCTTTGGTGGTGGTCTCTGTTGAGTCATGACATCAGATGTGTAGTGTGTTTTCAATGGGAGCTAAACTAGCTTACTCAGACTTTTAACATGTGTGTCTGGTTGGCTGTTTGTTTAACTCAAATCTTGGCTAAGACCAGTCAGGCTCTCACGCGTCGGCACACCACCCGGCTGACTTTTTCATCCAGCCTGCCACCTGTTCCCCTGTTAGTTCTGCCAATTCCTCCGTAACTCTATGCCCCCCCTAACCACACCCAGTTCTTCTCTTTAATTTCCGGCATCTCTCCATCGCCATTTCCTTTGTTTGTTTCTTTTTTTTTTACAGCCATCTTTCTTTTCTCACTTGAAAAGAAAAACAACGTTGGAAGAAAAACAAGCAAAGTTTCTATTTTTCCTCCTTTGATTCACACTTTTCTGAAAACACAAGCTTTCGCACCGGGGTCCTGGATGGGTTTGGTGAAGAAACAAATACAAAAGGAATGGGTTGACAGAGTGTAAGAAACTTTCTATACACTCCCACTGTTAGATTCAAGACAAACTTTGTACTTGAGAGGAGAGGCCAGATTTTCCCCCTCACTGACCGTGTGTGTGTCGAGCCAAACCAAGTCACTATTTTGCTGTATGGCCCATGTCCATCCTGTTTGTTTCCTGTAAGCACATATACTGTATTTATTTGAATGAACGGGAGTGATGTACATCTACATGTGCGTGTGTGCATATGGTCCCACCCAGTCAGTCAAGTGTGAGTGCATAACACAAGGCAGTTTGTTCCGAACTGGTCCACCCGGAACGGGTAAACACGTTCCCCGTAGAGCCTCTCCCCTGCAACCCAGCAAGCCTGTCAGCACCACTTAGCATGATGGTTCATCTTCATGGGACATGCTTTTGTGTGTTTTTTTACCCCCACTTTTTGTGCACATGCAAGGATGTTTGTTTGTTGGTGTGCAAACATGCCATTTACTCTCTGGCATGATGGGTGCGGGGAGTGTTAAGCAATCGATTTGCCGTTCCGTGGCAAGACACCCCGAGGCCTCGTCTGCATTTATGTGCAAGAATCAATTATCATGTACCCACTGGCAAATGGTGGTGGAAGAAATATTGACAGAACACAGTAAACATCAAGTCCTTGGGCTGATTTAAAAGTCTTTGTTTTGCATCTTTGCAGGACCTCTGCGGCCATCACTCCTGTGACACTCTAGGAATGGCAGACGTTGGCACTATCTGCTCTCCGGAGAGAAGCTGTGCTGTCATTGAGGATGACGGGCTTCACGCTGCATTCACAGTGGCACACGAGATCGGTAAGGATGGATTCACTTGTTAGGACGTAGAAACAGACAAGCTTGGGCTGGCTCATCTGTCAGCACCTCTGTGGTTGTTGACTATCACATGAGTATTACCTGAGTGTTGATTGTGCTTTCTTTTCTAATTTTTGTTGCATGTGCAAACCTGTGGCATCATTTCTCGCCTCCATGGACCGTAAATAATGTTTCAATTATTTCCACCTCAGGCCATTTGCTGGGTTTGTCCCATGACGACTCCAAATTCTGTGAGGAGCGTTTTGGAGTGAACAGCGACAAGAGGCTCATGTCCTCCATCCTCACCTCCATTGACGCATCCAAACCTTGGAGCCGCTGTACCTCGGCCACCATCACAGACTTCTTTGATGATGGCAATGGTGAGAACATTATGAACTCCTACTGTAGCCATCACTGAGCAAGGAATGAGTTTGTCGCCTCATCCAAAGATCATATAACCTTCTTCAACATGGTCATAAGATTTAACCTTCCACCAACATCATCTTCTACTTGCCCTTTTTGCAGCCGAGTGTCTTCTCGACTTGCCTCGTCAGCCCCTATTGGGTCCCGAAGAGCTTCCGGGGCAGAGTTATGACGCCGTGCGCCAGTGCCGCCTGGCTTTTGGGCCAGAATACACCGTGTGCCCCGGCATGGACGTGTGCTCTCGGCTTTGGTGCGCAGTTATTCGCCAGGGACAGATGGTGTGTCTGACCAAGAAGTTGCCAGCTGTGGAGGGAACACCCTGCGGGAAGGGACGCATCTGCCTGCAGGGCAAGTGTGTGGACAAAACGCGCAAGAGACATTACTCGGTAGGAGGTGATTCCACGTTCCGCCTTTCTTGCAAAGCGGCGACAGCTTGATGAGACTGACCCTTTCCTCTGTGCCGCAGTCATCCAACCATGGCAGTTGGAGCTCTTGGGGTTCTTGGGGTTCATGTACCAGAACATGTGGTGGTGGAGTGCAATTCGCCCAGCGGCTGTGCAACAACCCACCCCCACGGAACAACGGGCGTTACTGCACTGGGAAGAGAGCCATCTATCGGTCTTGCAATGTTACGCCATGCCCACCATCAAGTGAGTGCAGCATGGTGAACGTCACAACCCAACACAAAACGTTTCTTCTCATGCTGTTATCCTCCAGATAAGAGTTTCCGGCAAGAGCAATGTGAGGTGCGCAATGGCCCGCAGACAGATCCTAAAGGGGTGAAAACCTTTGTTGAGTGGGTGCCCAAATATGCTGGAGTTCTCCCAAAAGATGTGTGCAAACTCACCTGCAGAGCGAAAGGAACGGGTTACTATGTGGTGTTCTCACACAGGGTGAGTTATTGCCCCCCAAAAAACTGGGACATACTCGTGGAGATGTTAACAAAACTCTCTGTTTTCAGGTGACAGACGGGACCGAATGTCGTCCTTACAGCACCTCGGTGTGCGTGAAGGGGAAATGTGTGCGCACAGGCTGCGATGGCATCATAGGCTCCAAACTTCAGTTTGACAAGTGTGGCATATGCGGAGGCGACAGCACAGGATGCATCCGAGTTGTGGGCAACTTCACCAAGAAAAGGTACGAACAAAGACAATTTACTTTTTGTAGACATGTTTGTGTAGAGAAGAAAAATTCATTTGCATGATATAACAAGAAACCTGTGGGATACTGTGTCATTATATTGACGTGGCTATGTCAAACAACCCTATTGCATATCGCATGATTTTCCAATATTGTCCAACGATATTATATCGTATATCGTCATCTTCTGCCATTTTCCAGATTTTGCACATAATGATGAACATGGGCCCAAAATGCACATCTGCTCAATTTTTACTAACTAAGCAAAATGCAAGGAAAGATTGGACGAATGAATACAGAGCAAAAAGTAAAATAGACAACAGAATGTGGTAGCTAGCCTAAAAAATTTTAACTAAATTAAGTGAATAGACATGGAAAAGCAAAAATTGTCTGGTGACTTGAATACGCTTGCTGGTTTTGAGTTTCCATTACCACGAAAACTTTTTTCTGTAGTACATAGTAACATCTGCTTCCTGCTTAGCTAACCCAATCTCTACTTTCAACCTGACAAACAGTAAGGGCTACACTGATGTAGTGAAGATCCCTGCAGGCTCCACCCACATCAAGGTTCGTCAGCACAAGGGCAAAGACCAGACTCGTTACACCGCCTACCTCGCCCTCCGGAGACCCAATGGGGATTACCTCCTCAATGGCAAGTTTATGATCTCCACCTCCGAGACCATCATTCCGCTCAACGGCTCTGTGCTTAACTACAGTGGCTGGAGTCAAAGGGATGAATGGGTCCACAGCATGGGCCCCGGGGCCCTCCAAGAGGCCTTGGTAGTCCAGATCCTTGCGACAGACGCTAAAAAAACCCTGGATGTTCGTTACAGCTTCTTTATGCCACGCCGAACGACTCCACAGCAGCCACCGCTACTGCTTGTCCAAAGTCTGAATCTGGCCCGTTTGCAGGGCACGACAACTGACACCAAAACCACCACCACTAGCGCTACGACGTCCTCCCCCACTCCCACTATTCTGGTCCCTTCACCAACGATAGTTCCCAGTTTGTCTACACCACCGCCCGGACCCCAATGGGTGACAGGAGTATGGATGAGCTGCTCCAGGACTTGTGACACTGGTTGGCAGAGCAGGACAGTTCAGTGTAAGGACCAGGGCGGGAAGCTGTCCAAGGGATGTTTGCTGAATTCCCGCCCCTCCGCTTTTAAACACTGTCTTGTCAGAAAATGTTAAAATAGCAGGAGGATGGGAACAAGACTTTGTAGGATGAAAGAAGTGGTCGGATAAAAGTGCTGCATGTTGGAATATGGACCAATGAATTTAAGACATAATCGAGAACCTTAATCAGGACTGTGAATGTCAAAGCAAGTCTCACAGAGACTCGGCTTAAAGAATGTCTCAGAATCGCAAATCGTTAAGAGAGGACCCGTTTGTTTTCCAGTCAAGGACTTTTGTTGCATGTTGACGACTCAACCTGTTTCAGCATCCACATGTACTTTGTCTTATTTTGTGTCTTTCTTTGTGTGTGTGTGAGTGTTGAAGTCCTGTATTCTCCTAATTAAGGGAGACACGTGTCTTTTGCCCTCCAGCTTACTGCATTGCTTTGACCATCCAACTATCCAGGGATGGGGGCAGACGATGACCAACAATGGACGGGGAAACCCGGACATTCGGTGTTTAAATGGTGCTTTACACTCTGTCCATTATGCACAATAATATATTACACAAAAGTAGGGGAAACAGATATACTGAGGTTGAGACTTGCTCAGGCTCTTAAAGTTCCTTGCCTCTGCAACAACTCGGGAAGAATGACACAAGTGTTGATTGCATCTTCTCAAGAACAGAACAGTGTCCTTACCAAGTCAGCTAATCAGAGGGGTAAAGTAACTATGACTCCATGATTGTCCTTAAACTGGAAGTCAACCCCAACATTTTCTTTGTGATAATATCTTCTGTGCAGCCCAATTAGTCAAAACACGGTGTTCCCATTCATGTTTCCTTTGTGGAAAATGAATTAAACAGGCAAAATCCATCTGTTTTTATCGGTCTCCGGGGGCGGCCATTTTGCCACTTGCTGTCGACTGAAAATGACTCGCATATTCTCAGGTCTCAGGTCATAACCAATCAAGGCTCAGCTTCAGGAAAACTGGTGAGCCGTGATTGGTTGTGGTGACTGTGATGTCATTTACACTCGACAGCATGTGGCAAAATGGCCGCCCGCTGAGATGGATAAAAACAGTCGTATTTTGCTTGTTTAACTTATATTCCACAAATGCAATATTTATCAGAACGTTGTGGTTAGACGAGTGAGGGCACATGCAACATATTACTGTAAAGAAAATTTAGGGGTTTACTTCCTCTTCAAGATTGACGTTCTTGGAGGTTAAAGATGCATCGCTTATTTTGCTTCATTTTTGAAGTGTGTCTGTGTCTGTGTGTTTGTGCGTCTGCTGACTTGCATTGAGAGTGACATTAAAAATGCAAACAAAGACAATACACTGGGAAATTTCCATTGGTGTGCACTGCCTTTAAGCGGGGTACACACATACTAAAAAATTCGACCGAATATTTTCCACCACTTTGAATCAGTCAGTGAAATCCCAATTTTCAGATCTCACTGAAAGATCCTGACCAGCGAAGAAATGATTTTATGTGTGGTGTGCTGTCTTGGTTATCTCAAGTACGCCACATGACACACGATGATTTCTTTCCTCATCGAGTAGGATCCCTCGTACTTTAAAAATTGGTCAAGATTTTCGAAATCGGTACGTGTGTGTCCCGCTTTACATGTTAACAACTCAATGTAAAACCATCTTGAACAGTGAATGATTTCAATGTATGTGTTAGGATTCCAAACAATTTGCAGAGCCATATGCACATTGGTACACCTCATTGAAACACACAGCTTCTTCCTATGAGGAAAGCCCTCTCGCTGAACAGCAAAAACGGCACTGAGCTTGTAATTTATTGTTTGTACAACTGCTATGTGTGAATAACAACGCAACGAGATGAGGTTTATTTATTGTAGTAATTTTGTATCAGATTACTATTTAACTTAGGACTATGCAGAATCCTCAGTGTCAGGATATAGTGTTTCTTTTCCAGTCGTGGGATGTACATAAAATATCTATATTTAAAAAAAAATCTCACTGTGTGTGATGTTTTTTGTTAACTATCAATACAAACTTTTTTACAAATTATTCTCTATTGACTCTAAGAACGGAAAGTAAAATGTATTGGGTTGCTAAACAGCATAAGCTACAAATCCAAGTATGTCCCAAATGTACTGAATTTGATGAGGTATGGAGAAGTAAATGTTAAAGATGAATGTGTACAATAAACTACAATGTTGCATTACTTATTGTAGTCTCCATTAGAGCAAACACGGTTTGAGCTTAAAAATGACCAACTGCATCTGCCTGTTTGCGCTGAGTTCATAGATTCGGATCTCAGCTCAAGCTTCCCTGTTTGGTATTTGAATATGCTCCTCTAACTCGTCTTTCGCCCTGCATACCGAAACAAATTCCAGGAAGACTAAATTCTCCATAAGTGTGAATATGAGTTTGAAGGCTTGTCAATATCTGTCCTGTGACCTGCTGATGACCGGTCCAGGATGTACCCAACCTCTCACCTAAGAGTTATCTGGGACTGGCTCCAGCTCTAATGCAATCATAACATAGTCATCCTGTCATAGGTATGTGGTATACCCTGAACTGGTCACCATGATATTAACATATCCACCTGTTGCCCTTCATACAAAAGAGCAGTCGTGTAAAAAATACCTGGAAGCATTATTTGATCAAAAAAAAAAAAAAAAAAAAACTTTGGTAAAAGTTAAATTCCCTTTGTATAATATTACAGGCATTTGCTCTCCTTAGATATCAAATGGCATGTTCAAACATTAAATGTATTGGAGTAAAATTATTTTTTGAGTCAGTGATTACAATTTTGACAATGTGCTTATTTTAATCGAATTTATTTAGTTTACTTTATTGGTGGTTAAAAATCTGTAAGTTTGCACACGAGTTACCAAACGGACTTAATGAAATACAGGCGTCTGTTGGCCTCAAGCTGGAATGAGCGACAGAGAGAGCGAGACAGACACGCATTAGCAGTGCACACATATGCAAGGGCCTCTTTGGAATGTCGAATCTTCTAACCTTTACACCACATTTCCTTAACCTTTATGGAAAATGTCATTGGGTCAAGGAGAGATGAACTGGTGCCTCCTTTCAAACACAGGAAAAGACAACACTGTTTAAAATGAATTTGCCTGAACTTTTCTTATGATGACAAGTAATACTGACACTAGCGTGAAACCACTATTTTCTGAAGATGGACTACACAAAATTTTCCTTGGATCCATGCATGCTTGTCATATTTATTGGGTTGTCGATATTCCCCATAGTGTCAAAGGCAATGTGACATAAGGCAGCACCAACAGTGACTAGACTCAGTCCGAAAGAAACCAGGGAACTAAATAAAATAGAAGGAATAGGGCTGATGACAACAACTAGAGATAAAAACAGCAAATACGCAACGCATAAAAATGAGACACAGGTGCATTAGGTCAAAAAAGCAATAAATCTTGGCTCTAGCCTTCCTGTTTCTCCAGGGACTCCAGGGACAACATTCCCAAAACATATTTTAGCTTCATTGATGACTACATGAATATATATAGGGGAGAAATTGAGTGTGAATGATTGTGTGTATGTGTGCTGCAATTGGCTGGCGATCTTTCCATATCAGCGAGAGGAGGGTGCAGGTCACCTGCCACGCCAGTAAGAAAAAATGCTGGAGAAAATGGATTGGTGGCGAGTCTGACTGCCAGAAAAGCGTTAAGCTTTTCTCGACCCTCCAATGTAATACAATGTCGTTATCTTGTGGTTTAACATTGAATTGCATTAAAAACCGTTAAGACGTTATTTAGGTCGTTTCTGACATCTCCTGGATATATGTTGAATTACAGTCACTCTTTTTCTTTGCTCTTATTTTTAAGGTGGACTAATCAATTAGGCAGTCGACACATAGTTTTACAAAAGCTTTGCTATGACGATAAAGAAATGGACGGATGGATGGAGGATAAGGAATATATACCAACATTATTAGTTGCATTTGCGAGAATTCTGTTAATAATTTTATCCTTGCTTTTATAAAGACAGAGAAATTGTTTCTAACAAGTCAATGTGATTTCATATTTGAAGTTAGGTTTAAGTGATAAAGTTGAAGTGAGATATGAGGTTTTTCTTCAGAGTGCTGAAGTAGTTATTTAGGTGAAATCCTAGGCTGCTCTACTCGCGGACCATGCAGAGGAGGACAAATCTGGGCGGGAGGGGTAAGAGATCCACGGACGGGGGCTGAATATGTTTGAGTTGCAATGCAGGAGCTGCCCCGGCTTTAGATGCGTTCCACCTTAAAAACTCAGCGGCCCCTCTCTGCTCCCTCTACCCGAAAGTTGCACTCGGTCGCTGCCTGGCTGCGGCTCAACGCAGTTAACTTGGCCGGGAGAAACTGAGCAGTGAGTGTGAGCACGCCACTCGGAACCCTGCCGAGTGTGATATGGTTACCATTTTTTGTCCATTTGATTCTTTCATATCCCTAGTCGCACACTGCACATGATTAAGAATGGACCTCGGAATTCTTACTTTAATGAGTCTCAGTTACTGGAAATGCAAACCATATATGGGAGGGGGGGGTAAACTGTTTATATTTTGGGTTAAAACAAACGAAACTCGGGGCTCCGCTGGTGGAATTTTCCTTTGCTGCCCTCAGCCCCTTTTTTGTTAACAGTGATTGATTATTATGACAACGTGAAACGTTTGGTTGCGCACATGACTTGGCCCCGAGAGGGCCCTCAAAAAAGGGGGTGGGGCACCGTGCCGGGGCGTATTTAAAGCCGGACAATTCTGATTGCCAGTCAAAAAGCAGCGAATCCATCTGGGTGTCAGTAGAACCAAAAAGGAACCGCTGCATCTTAAAGACAAAACCAGGCGCTGATATTTGCTCAGTTTGGGAGAAACAGGGAGAGCGAAAGACCCGTTGGATTTACTACTGAGAGTCAGCTTTTATTTTCCCTGACTCAAATAGGCTTTTTGTCAGTGTGACAGTTAACTTTAAACAAGATTTGCACTGGATTTCTTTTTTTTTTTTTTTTTGCGCAGTGTGACGAGATTTTTGGAAGTTTTATGTATTAAGTTAGTAGGACTTTACTAACGTCATCACGCGAACGTTTCCATCTGCTTGTTGGATTCCACTTCTGTATGATGTGGCTTGTCTGTGTTTCTATTGGTTTCATGGCTGGTCTGTGCACCGGCTCGACGCAAAGCCCTTGGGAAGAGAGTACCGTAGTGCCTGTCAGGCTTGACCCATCGGTCCGGCTGGCGAGTGACACCCAACCGAAGCGAACCTACTCCCCTGAAGAAAAGCAGAAAGTGTCGGAGATGAGAGTGTACAGGCTGGACGCGTTTGGTCAAGCGATTATCTTGCATCTGGAGCCGGATCAGACGTTCCTGTCCCCGGGATTCGTCTTCCACATTGTGGGGACTCCCGAATCCGAGCTGAGTCAGGAACCCAAGAGCGCAGACGAGCACGGTTGTTTCTTCTCGGGCACGGTGAACGGAGAAGAGCACTCCGCTGCTGCGTTAAACCTGTGCCAGGGACTGAGTGGTGGATTTTACTTTCAAGGGCAAGAGTATTTCATCAAACCTCTTAACACAAGTGACTTCGTGAATGATGAGGAAAAGGACGAGGAAGTCCACCTCATCCGCCGGAGGGCTCGGGCAGAGGCGGGTGAGAGCAGCTCCAAGTGTGGGGTCAATGAGGACGAGGATCGAGTTCCAACAAATCTGGAGAAAGAGCCTGAACGTGAAGCCGTCAAGAAAGACCAAACAGGTAGCGTTTGCACACACGCACACACACACGCACGTGTCCGTGTGTGTATATAAAATTGTATAAAATCTCCACGAGCATCAAAATCTGTATATAGCTATGAAATTTCTTTCTTTCTTTCTTTCTTTCTTTCTTTCTTTCTTTCTTTCTTTCTTTCTTTCTTTCTTTCTTTCTTTATATATGTATATATATGTGTGTGTGCGTGTAACTATTTATATTATACAACAAAGTCTGTGTGGGATGAAATAATAGTTCTATACAATAACCGTGCGTGCATGTGGGTGGACGCGCAAGAACAGATATTATTGACGACCCATCAACAATTTGACAGCACCGTACACGCTGTGCCAACAGGGGCGGAGTATGGGCGGGAGTGGGTGGCACAGGTCCTTCATTCTCAAGGGGAACCATGAGGAAGGAGGGAGCAAGAGCAGGCAGGGGTTTAAGCAGAGCCAGTCGCAGCCCGGCAGCGCTGAGACGTGCTAACTCACCTCCTGGTACAGAAATGTGTCCCCCTACAGAGGATTTCTTTTTTCCGTACAAACTATGTCAGAATTTTCCAGCAGAAAAGGTCATTTTGAGAACAAGAAGCGGGAGGAGGAGTCATGACGCTAAGTCATGGCATCCTGCCTCTACCCCCCCACCCCCACCCCCCCCACCCCCCACCCCACCCCCACACACACACACATATACACTCACACACACTTTCACACACACACACAGAGAAAAAACTCTCTTTGGAACTTAATATCCATCCAGCCATCTGCTTTTCCCAGCATTTTTGAATTTTTGCTGATGCAAACGTGCATGAACGGGGGAGGAAGTTGGAGTACTGTGCCCACACAAAAAAAAAAGGGAAAAAAGAAAACCCACACAAGCACAGAGAACGTTCAAATTTCACACAGTCGGACCTCAGCCAGAGATTGAAACAAAGAACCTCTCTGCAATGATGTGCTTACTATTTGGCCACCATGCTGCCTTTATTAACAGCAGATTGTTAAACACAAATCAAATGCAGAAAGCGAGAACAGCCATTGTGATTTAGTGTTTTTCTGTCCCTGCTACTTTTCACATTTGCCTACAACACTGAAGTTTATCTCTTTGCAAAAAGTATCATTAGGAACAACTGCACAAAAAATGACGATAGAAAACATTGTAACAGGTTTTCTTAACCTTCATCCTAGGCCACCACAGGACCAAGCGTTTTGTTTCCACTCCTCGCTATCTGGAGATTATGCTGGTGGCTGACCAGTCCATGGCCGAATTCCACGGTGCTGGGCTCAAGGCTTACCTCCTCACCATCATGGCGGTGGCGTCTCGTCTGTATCGCCACCCGAGCATCCACAACTCCATCAGCCTAGCTGTGGTAAAGCTGCTGGTGGTCTACGAAGAAGAGCGAGGCCCTCAAGTGTCGTCCAATGCTGCAATGACTCTCCGCAACTTCTGCCAGTGGCAGCGGCAGCACAACCCCCCCAGCGACCGCCACCCTGAGCACTATGACACAGCTATGCTCTTCACCAGAACGGTAGGTTGGAGGAGGATGAGAAGAATTGTGGGATAAGAAAGGAAAAATGGATAAAGAGCATGTTTTGACTCCTTGGTCTGTTTCTTCAGGACCTGTGTGGTGCCCATTCCTGTGACACTCTTGGAATGGCTGACGTTGGTACGGTGTGTGACCCAGACAGAAGTTGCTCAATTATTGAAGATGACGGACTCCAAGCTGCATTCACCGTGGCACATGAACTAGGTGAGTAGAAAAATGCTCACTTCTGATGGGTGACAATGATACGTCGTGAGCACGACTAAGTGTGGTTTTGTTGTACTGTCCCGCAGGCCATGTCTTCAACATGCCTCACGATGATGCCCAGCTATGCTCCGGGGTGAACGGTCCCCACTGGGGCTCCCACATGATGGCCTCCACCCTGTCCAATCTTGACCAGCAGCAGCCATGGTCCGCCTGTTCCGCACTCATGGTCACCACTTTTCTCGACAATGGCCACGGTCAATGTCTGCTTGATAAACCAGTCAAGCCTCAAGCGCTCCCTCAGCCCCTCCCTGGGACAGTCTACGATGCAGACCATCAGTGTCGGCTGACTTTTGGCGACGACTCCCAACATTGCCCTGACCTGAGCACTACTTGTGCGGCTCTGTGGTGCACCGTTACGACAACCAACGGTTTGCTGGTTTGCCAGACCAAGAACTCCCCATGGGCCGATGGAACGTCCTGTGGGCACGACAGCTACTGCCTGGCAGGGCAGTGTCTCACAAAGTCTCAAGCTTCCAAACATCAGGTAGAAACATAACTTCTTTTATTCTCATGCCTCGGGTATGAATCAGACTGTAACCATTGCCCTGTGTAACATTTCCAGATTCCTGTCAACGGTGGCTGGGGCGTGTGGGGTCCCTGGGGTGACTGCTCTCGGACATGCGGGGGAGGGGTGCAGTACTCCTTCCGTTCATGTGATAACCCTTTGCCAAGGAATGGAGGCAAGTACTGTGAGGGCAAGAGGATCCAGTACCGCTCTTGTAACACAGAGCTCTGCCCTGACACCAATGGTAAGTCACCAAAAATTGTCACTTGAGTGGGAATTATTCAAAAGGTGCAAACACGATCACTGAGAATTCTCTTTACTCTTCAGGCTTGTCATTCCGGGAGGAGCAGTGTCTGGCTCACAATGACATGTCAGCCCAAATGTCTCTTGGATCAGGCGAAGGTGTTGAATGGGTGCCCAAATATGCCGGTGTTTCACCCAAAGACCGCTGCAAGCTTGTGTGCAGGGCCAAAGGAACAGGATACTTCTTTGTCCTCAAATCCAAGGCAAGAAATTGAAAAATATGTTTGTTTTTTTTTTACATTTCGAATGACTTGACAAATCCTAATTACCCTCGTGCTGACATGTAAGACAAATGATCAGGTTTTGTCTTCCAGCACCCTGACTGCCAAAGTACTTTTTTTTTCAACATGCATAAATATAAAAGTGTAGTAAAATACAGTTACTCGTCGAAAAATACAGTCAAATTAAAACGTCAACAAATAAAACAAGAACATAGATTAAATTTCAACGTATCTCTTCCGACACTCATATGCAGTATTTCTTTCATTATTAGTCGTGATGTTAGGTACTACACTATGAAGCTAACTTAATTCGATCAAACCATATTTTTGCTTCCTTAATTATGAGATGATTATCCCAACACTGACATCTGACTTTCTACCTCTTGACATACTGCTCTTAAATAACTCATTCAAGGCAGAATTTTAATCTCAAAATGTTTGTTTGTTGGCCCCAGGTGGCGGATGGAACACCCTGCAGCCCCGATTCCACCTCAGTTTGTGTTCAAGGCCAATGTGTCAAGGCTGGATGTGATCGTGTTATTGGCTCCAACCAGCGCTACGATAAATGTGGAGTATGCGGAGGGGATGGGTCCACCTGCAAAAAAGTGTCAGGCTCACTGGAGCGCGCCAGGTAATAATCCAGGATACTTTTCTTTCTGAACAATAATAAAGATAGGCAGTTTATTTACTGCCAGGTCAAATCAAAGATCAAATCACGTGAGCTTTCTCATGCGTGTTAGGTTCATGACAACTGTCCATCATTGTGATTGTAAATGTGCATTAGCGATTGGCTAGCAACTAGTGTAGTATAGTTGTAGCCTAAACTAAACAATTGTTGTCTTTGTTACAGGCCTGGGTACCAAGACGTGGTAACAATCCCAGCAGGCGCCACCCATCTTGACATCAAACAGCGCGCCCCTGGTAATGGTCGTCATGACAACAGTTACCTGGCAATGCGCCGACAGGATGGTACCTACCTGTTGAATGGTGATTATAAGCTAATGACCATGGAGACGGACATCACTCTGCGAGGGGCCCTACTGCGCTACAGTGGTTCTTCTGCCAGTCTTGAGCGGCTCCGTAGTTTTTCCCCCCTCCCCGAGCCTCTCACTATTCAGGTGTTGTCTGTGGGAGAAGCCCCAAGGCCCAGAGTGAAGTACAGCTACTTTGCCCCTAGACCCAATAACGCTGCTTCTTCTAACAACGGAGGTCGTCGGCATTCCATCAATGCTATCCGAGAGTTGGGTGTTGCTGAGTGGGCTCTGATGGAGTGGGGTCCCTGCTCACAGACTTGTGGAGGTGGCATGCAACAGAGAGAGGTGGTGTGTCTGGATCCCCAGGGCCGTCCATCCAAGGATTGTCCAGAAGAATTGCGGCCTTTGGCCTCACGATCCTGTGCCTCTCAGCCTTGCCCTTCTTGGCTTCTCGGAGAATGGTCCGCATGCTCAAAGACCTGTGGCAGAGGTTTCCGAAAACGCCAGCTTCGATGCATTGGCTATGATGGCCTCACACTGACCCATGACAGCTGTGACTCCAAAAACCGCCCGCGACCCCTCCTGGAGCTGTGTTATCAAAGTGCCTGCTAAGGACTGCTTTGACATTCTGACCTCCTTTTTTTTTTTTTTTTGTTGTTCTTTCATTCCCCATGTCAGAGACTGCATCAATACATTACACATCCACACACAATGTCGGAAAGCACACTGACTGTGTCAAACACTTGGAGCAACAAAGTCTGCCACCTGTCTTTGGAGTGCAGCAGTGGCATCTCAGCAAGCATCATGGACATTAATGAGTTTGAGCACGCTGTTTACAATTGCAATAGTATGCTTGCGTGTGAAAGTATGTAAAGATTTGAAACATATGTTGTTTGTCCAAGCTGGGCTGGACAGATTTTAATGCTCGTGGAGATTTTATACAATTTTATATACACCCACACACAGACATATGTGTGTGTGTGTGGAGAAAAATTAGCTCATATTCTACTTAGTCACCCCATCAGGTATGGAAATTGAGATTTATTCTGAACTATCAGTCAACATTTATTTATCACAAACCTGTAGCACTTCACTTTTGTTTTTACCAGTGGCACATTGTTACTCTCATTTTCTCTTTATGAATGCTTTTTGTTTTGTCATTTCACCATATCTTGAAAACCAAAGAATTTGTGAGCGCTTGTAAGTGTGTGCGTATGAGTGTGCTTTTTGTGTATGTGGAGACTTAACGAGGGACTTGTCTCCTGCTACTACTTCATAAGTAAGTCTCTCCTGCCTTCTGCGAAGGCATCTTGTTTAAGCAGTTTTTCATCTTTTGTACAAAATATCCAAACATTATTTATTTTTGTACAGCCTGTTAAATATAATCATGTGGCCATTTTGATATTATTTTTATTTGTTAATGAGATCACAGAAGGAAGTATAGACTATAAAGAGTATTTATGCAATGTTTTATATATGTATATATATATTTGTTTCTTGGTTTATGAATAAAATATTGACTCCGGAGAAGTTTGTCATTTCAAAGTTATAGCACATGGGTATTTGACACACTTGTGAAAACACACTTTTCCAAGCTTCTCGTCTTTTTTATGCCACGGCATCATTACTGCTGAAAGAAACATCTGGAAGTCATTACGGGTTATTATTACTGCACTGTGTAGGTGTGCATGAAAAATGGACATGCGGTGTGGAATACTTCACGAAACCTCTTGTATTTTAAAACGTGAAGTCAAGATCATATTTTGAGCAATAAGAGCCTACGACGAAGCCTTCAGGTTGCAGCTTTGTTTCTTCTCAGCGACTTTGATTGTTAAAATGAAAAAAGTAACGGTCTCATATGCGGTGCTGCAATTTCGCCACTAGAGGGGATAAAAGCCTCGTCAAACCCATTAAGTGTTTGAGTATTTTACCCCGCCAGTCTTCACCTGTACGAGTAAACGTGACGCGGTGGACTTGCTCAGGCTCTAAAATTTCCTTGCTTCTGCAACAACTCGGGAAGAATGACTGACGCAAGTGTTGACTGCATCTTCTCAAGAACAGAACAGTGTTTCGCATATTCTCAGGTCTCAGGTCGTAACCAATCAAGGCTCAGGTTCAGGAAAACTGGTGAGCCGTGATTGGTTGTGGCGACTGTGATGTCATTTACACTCGACAGCATGTGGCAAAATGGCCGCCCACTGAGATGGATAAAAACAGTCGTATTTTGCTTGTTTAACTCATATTCCACAATTGCAATATTTATCAGAATGTTGTGTTTAGACGACTGGGGGCACAAGTAACATATTACTGTAAAGGAAATTTAGGGGTTTACTTCTTCTTCAAGATTGACGTTCTTGGAGGTTAAAGATGCATCGCTTATTTTGCTTCATTTTTGAAGTGCGTATGTGTCAAAGTCAAAGTCTGCTTTATTGTCAATTTCTTCACATTCCAAGACATACAAAGAAATTGAAATTTCGTTTCCTACTATCCCATGGTGACAAGACATTACACATTCAAGTAAACAATACAAAAAGTAAAAATAAGAAGGTACATACAATGAATAAATAAGAGCAATGAATAAATAAGAGCAACTCGGTGGAAATGGTGCAATTGTGCATACAGCAGACAGTATAATAGTGCAAGGCAGCCATCGTGGCCCAAAAGGCCAGGACGCCATGTAGCCGAGGGTGGAGGGGGAGAGAGAGTTCAGGATCCTAATAGCCTGGAGTGTGAAGCTGTTGGTGAATCTGGTGGTGTTGGAGCGCAGGCTTTTCTGTACCTCTTCCCAGAGGGCAGTAGATCAAAGCGTGACTCACATCACCCACAATCGTGGTCGCTTTGAGGGTGAGATGGGAGGTGTAAATGTCCTTCAGGGAGGGGAGTGAAGCACCAATAATCCTTCCAGATATGTTCACTATGCGCTGCAGGGCTTTCCTATTGTATTCAATGCAGCTACCACCCCACACAGCGATACAGCTTGAGAGGACGCTCTCAAGGGTGCCTCGGTAGAATGTGGACATGATGGCTGGTGGAGCACTTGCTCGCCTGAGTTTCTGCAGGAAGTACAGGCGGCGCTGAGCTTTCTTCGCCAGTGATGCAGTGTTGGTCGTCACTGACAGTCGATGGTCAGTGGCAGGTGTTGGGTGTGACTCTTCTGGAAGTCAACAACAATCTCCTTGGTCTTGCTGATGTTCAGCAGGAGGTTGTTGTCCCTGCACCACGTGGTCAGAAGGTCGACCTCCAACCTGTATTGAGTCTCGTGTGTTTGTGCGTCTGCTGACTTGCATTGAGTGATATTAAAAATGTTTTAACCTTGCTTTTATAAAGACAGAGAAATTGCTTCTGACAAGCCAATGTGATTTCATATTTGAAGTTAGGTTTAAGTGATGAAGTTGAAGTGAGAAAAGAGGTTATTCTTCAAAGTGCTGAAGTAGTAATTTAGGGTTAGGGTTGCACTCGGTCGCTGCCTGGTTGTGGCTCAACGCAGTTAACTTGACCAGGAGAAACTGAGCAGTGAGCGTGAGCACGACACACGGAACCCTGCCGTGTGATATGGTGACCATTTTTGGTCCATTTGATTTTTTTCTGTCCCTTAGTCGCACACTGCACATGATTAAGAATGTACCTCGGAATTCTTACTTTAATGAGTCTCAGTTGCTGAAAATGCAAACTGTGTACATATTTTGGGTTAAAACAAACAAAACTAGTCGCTCCACTGGTGGAATTTCCCTTTGTTGCCCTCAGCCCATTTTTTGTTAACAGTGATTGATTACTATGACAACGTGAAACATTTGGTTGCGCACATGACTTGGTCTTGACAGGTCCCTCATAAAATGAGGTGGGGCACCGGGGTGGGGCGTATTTAAGGTCGGACAATTGTGACTACCAGTCAAAAATCTGCGAATTTTTGTGGGGGTCAGCGGAACCAAAAAGAACCGTTACATCTGCTTGTTAGATTCCATTTCTGTATGATGTGGCTTGTCTGTGTTTCTATTGGTTTCATGGCTGGTCTGTGCACCGGCTTGACGCAAAGCCCTTGGGAAGAGAGTACCGTAGTGCCTGTCAGGCTTGACCCAACAGTCTGGCTTTCGAATGACACCCAACCGAAGGGAACCGACTCCCCTGAAGAAAAGCAGAAAATGTCGGAGATGAAAGTGTACAGGCTGGACGCGTTTGGTCAAGCGATTATCTTGCAGCTGGAGCCGGATCAGACGTTCCTGTCCCCGGGATTCGTCTTCCACATTGTGGGGACTCCCAAATCCGAGCTGAGTCAGGAACCCAAGAGCGCAGACGATCATGGTTGTTTCTTCTCCGGCACGGTAAATGGAGAAGAGCACTCCGCTGCTGCTTTAAACCTTTGCCACGGACTGAGGGGTGGGTTTTACTTTCAAGGGCAAGAGTACTCCATCAAACCTCTCAACGCAAGTGACTTCTTGATTGATGAGAAAAAGGATGAGGAAGTCCACCTCATCCGCCGGAGGGCTCGGGCAGAGGCGGGTGAGTGTGGGGTCAATGAGGACGAGGATCGACTACACACGAATCTGGAGAAAGAGCCTGAACGTGAAGCCGTCAACAAAAACCGAACAGGTAGCGTTTGTACATACACGCGCGCACACTCACACGCACACACACAAACAAAACTCTCTTTAGAACTTAATATCCATCCAGCCATCTGCTTTTCCCAGCATTTTTTAATTTTTGCTGATGCAAACGTGCATAAACAAGGATGGAAGTTGGAGTGCCTACACAAAAAAAGGGAAAAAGGAAAACCCACACAAGCGCAGAGAGAACGTTCAAATCTCACACAGTCGGACCTCAGCCAGAGATTGAAACAAAGAACCTCTCTGCTATGATGTGCTTACTATTTGGCTACCATGCTGCCTTTTGTCATGGAGTGAATGGAGCTGGGCGACCAAATGCAGCTTGGACCAAGGTTTATTGAGAGACCTCCAAATACAG
Organism: Syngnathus floridae; assembly: GCF_059516105.1. Lineage (NCBI taxonomy): Eukaryota > Metazoa > Chordata > Actinopteri > Syngnathiformes > Syngnathidae > Syngnathus > Syngnathus floridae. Next base: position 9,415,851 of record NC_142414.1, on the reverse strand, counting down.
ACTATAGAGGCTAGACTAGGGACGAGAATAACTGAACAGAAAGACAAGAAAGACGAAACCAGAAACAAGACGAGAACAGACTAGCGACTAGAAAAACAAGAGAAACAAGAACAACTCGACAGGGTGTGATAGACAGGACTTAAATACATGAGAGGTATGGTGAGGGAGGTGACAGCCATTACATAGATTGTGAGCAGACACAGGAGGGGAGGGGCGACGTGACCAGAAACCATGGCAACATTAAAACAAGTAAACGAACGGAGACGGATTGTGACAGTACCCCCCTTCAAGGGACGGCACCCCAAAAAAGAAAAATCAAAAACTGTCCAACAAGGGGCGGGAGGGAATGGAGAGGCGGTCATACGCCGAAGGCCAACTGGGTGACGGCCGCTGGATCCGCGCCGCCGGAACTGGTGCGGCCGCAGCATCCGCGCCGTCGGAACTGGGTCGGGGGGTGGTCTTGCCTCGCTGGAGCCCAGCTCTGTAGCGTCCATGCCGCAACTGCGGGAGCCGGTTACCGGTGGTCCAAGCGCTGGTCGCTGAATTGGTCGGATTGTTCTCTCAAGTAGTGAATGGTTAATTGAGGGAACTCAAAAGACAGACTATAGAGGCTCAACTCGAAAAACAAGAAAGACGAGACCAGAAACAAGACGAGAACAGACTAGCGACTAGAAAAACAAGCGATACAAGAACAACCCGACAAGATGTGACAAGCAGACAGGACTTAAATACTTGACAGGTAGGTGACACCTATTCTATAGATTGTGAGCAGACACAGGAAGGGAGGGGCGACGCGAACAGTAACCATGGCAACAATAAAACAAGGAAACGAACGGAGACGGATCGTGGCACCTTTATTAACAGCAGATTGTTAAACACAAATAAAATGCAGAAAGCAAAAATGACCAATTTGATTTACTTGAGTGTTTTTCTGTCCCTGCTACTTTTCACATTTGTGCACAACACTGAAGTTGACCTCTGCAAAACGTTTCATTAGGAACAACTGCACAAAAAATGACAGAAAACATTGTAATAAGTTTTCTTAACCCTCATCCTATCCCCCAGGCCACCACAGGACCAAGCGTTTTGTTTCCACTCCTCGCTATCTGGAGATTTTGCTGGTGGCTGACCAGTCCATGGCCGAATTCCACGGTGCCGGGATCAAGACTTACCTCCTCAACATCATGGCAGTGGCATCTCGTCTGTATCGCCACCCCAGCATCCACAACTCCATCAGCCTGACTGTGGTAAAGCTGCTGGTGGTCGATGACAAAGAGCGAGGCCCTCAAGTATCACCCAATGCTGGAATGACTCTCCGCAACTTCTGCCAGTGGCAGCGGCAGCACAATCCCCCCAGCGACCGCCACCCTGAGCACTATGACACAGCTATGCTCATCACCAGAATGGTAGATTGGAGGAGTATGAGAAGAATTGTGGGGAAGAAGGAAAGAAAAAATGGATAAAGAGCATGTTTTGACTCCTTGGTCTGTTTCTTCAGAACCTGTGTGGTCCCCGTTTCTGTGACACTCTTGGACTGGCTGAAGTCGGTACGGTGTGTGACCCAGACACTAGCTGCTCAATTGTTGAAGATGACGGGCTCCTCACTGCATTCACCGTGGCACATGAACTAGGTGAGTAGAAAAATGCTCAGGTCTGATGTGTGACAATGATGCGTCATGAGCACAATTAAGTGAGGTTTTGTTATACTGTCCCGTAGGCCATGTCCTCAACATGCCTCACGATGATGCCCAGATATGCTCTAGGGTGAATGGTCCCCACTGGGGCTCCCACATAATGGGGTCCACCCTGACCAGTATTGACCAGCAGCAGCCATGGTCCGCCTGTTCCGCACTCACGGTCGCCAATTTTCTCAACAATGGCCACGGTCAATGTCTGCTTGATAAACCAGTCAAGGCTCAAGCGCTCCCTCCGGCCCAACCCGGGACAGTCTACGATGCAGGCCATCAGTGTCGGCTGAGTTTCGGTGCCGACGCCAAACATTGCCCTCACCCTAGTACTACTTGTGCGGCTCTGTGGTGCTACGTTAGGGCATTCAACGGTTTGCTGGTTTGCGAGACCAAGAACGCCCCATGGGCCGATGGAACGCCCTGTGGGCACAACAGCTACTGCCTGACGGGGCAGTGTCTCACTAAGTCTCAAGCTTCCACACATCAGGTAGAAACGTAACTTCTTTTATTCTCATGCCTCGGGTATAAGTCAGATTGTAACCAATGCCCTTATAGCATTTCCAGATTCCTGTCAACAGTGGCTGGGGAGTGTGGGGTCCTTGGGGTGACTGCTCTCGGACATGCGGGGGAGGGGTGCAGTACTCCTTCCGTTCATGTGATAACCCTTTGCCAAGGAATGGAGGCAAGTACTGTGAGGGCAAGAGGATCCAGTACCGCTCTTGTAACACAGAGCTCTGCCCTGACACCAATGGTAAAGCAACAAAAATTGTCACTTGATTGGGAATTATTCAAAAGGTGCAAACACGATCACTGAGAATTCTCTTTACTCCTCAGGCTTGTCATTTCGGGAGGAGCAGTGTCTGGCTCACAATGACATGTCAGCCCAAATGTCTCTTGGATCAGCCAATGGTGTTCAATGGGTGCCCAAATATGCCGGTGTTTCACCCAAAGACCGTTGCAAGCTTATGTGCAGGGCCAAGGGAACAGGATACTTCACTGTCCTCAAATCCAAGGCAAGAATTTTGAAAAATATTTTGGTATATTTTGAATGTCTTGACAAATTTTAATTACCCTAGTGCTGACATGGAAGACAAATGATCAGGTTTCATCTTCCAGCACCCTGACTGCCAATGTACTTTTTTTGAAAGTAAAATACAGTTACTCGTAGAAAAAAACTGTCAAATTAAACCATCAACAAATGAAACAAGAGCATAGCTAAAAATCCTAATCTCAAGGTGTCTATTGCTCCCAGGTGGCGGATGGAACACCCTGCAGCCCCGATTCCACCTCAGTTTGTGTTCAAGGCCAATGTGTCAGGGCTGGATGCGATCGCGTTATCGGCTCCAACCAGCGTCACGATAAATGTGGAGTATGTGGAGGGAATGGCTTCAGCTGCAGAAGAGTGTCAGGCTCACTGCGGCGCACCAGGTACGCCATGATACTTTTTGTTCGGAACATTAATAACGATGGCCAGTTATTTATTGCAAGGTCAAATCAAAGATCAAATCACTGATGGAATATCTTTTTGTGGAGTTTGCATTCACTTGAGCTTTCTCATGCGTGTTAGGTTTATGACAACTCTACATTGTCAATCATTGTGATTGAAAGTGTGCATTAGCGATTGGCTAGCAACTAGTGTAGTATAGTTGTGGCCTAAACTAAACAATTGTTGTCTTTGTTACAGGCCTGGGTACCAAGACGTGGTGACAATCCCAGCAGGCGCCACCCATCTTGACATCAGACAGCGCGCCCCTGGTAACGGTCGTCATGACAATAGTTACTTGGCACTGCGCAGACAAGATGGTACCTACCTGTTGAATGGTGATTATAAGCCAATGACAAAGGAGACGGACATCACTCTGCGAGGGGCCCTACTGCGCTACAGTGGCTCTTCTGCCCGTCTTGAGCGGCTTCGCAGTTTTTCCCCCCTCCCCGAGCCTCTCACTATTCAGGTGTTGTCTGTGGGAGCAGCCCCAAGACCCAGAGTGAAGTACAGCTACTTTGCCTTAAAACCCAATAACGCTGCTTCTTCCAATAACAACGGAGGTCGTCGGCAATTTGTCAATGCTATCCGAAAGTTGGGTGCTGAGTGGGCTCTGATGGAGTGGGGTCCCTGTTCCCAGACCTGTGGAGGTGGCATGCAACAGAGAGAGGTGGTTTGTCTGGATCCCCAGGGACATCCATCTAAGGATTGTCCAGAAGAATTGCAGCCATTGGCCTCACGATCCTGTGCCTCTCAGCCTTGCCCCTCTTGGCTTCTCGGAGAATAGTCCGCATGCTCAAAAACCTGTGGCAGAGGTTTCCGAAAACGCCAACTTCGATGCATTGGCTATGATGGCCTCACACTGACCCATGACAGCTGTGACTCCAAAATCCGCCCGCGACCCCTCCTGGAGCTGTGTTATCAAGGTGCCTGCTAAGGACTGCTTTGACAATCTGACGGGTTTTTTTTTTGTTGTTCTTTCATTCCCCATGTCAGAGACTGCATCAATACATTACACATCCACACACAATGTCAGAAAGACTTAACGAGGGACTTGTCTCCTGCTACTACTTCATAAGTCTCTCCTGTCTACTGCAAAGGCATCTTGTTTAAGCAGTTTTTCCTCTTTTTTCATAATTAATTTTTGAACTGTTAAATATAGTCATGGGGCCATTTTGATATTATTTTCATTTGTTAATGGGATCACAGAAGGAAGTATAGACTATAAAGAGAATTTATGCAACGTTTTATATATCCATATATATTTGTTTCTTGGTTCATGAATAAAATATTGGCTCTGGAGAAAATTGTCATTTCAAACTTATAGCACTTCTGTATTTGACACACTTGTGAAAACACACACTTTCCACATCCCATATGGAAGCTTCTCGTCTTTTTATGCCACGGCATCATTACTGCTAAAAGAAACATCTGGAAGTCATCACGGGTTATTACTGCACTGTGTAGGTGTGCATGAAAAATGGACATGGCGCCAGGGTTGGTGTGTTCAGCACATCATACTTTGACGCTCACATGTGACACGGGGCTACCCAAATTTGTCCCCACTCAAATTACAAATGGCCTCTGTAAAGGGATCTGTTGAATGGCTCAATGGAGTTATACGCCATAGTCTCCACTTTGCTGCACCATTTAATGGTGGTCTTTTAAAAGAGTGATGAGCTACAAAGCTGCTCTTTTGATATCAAAGTCAAAGTCAAAGTCTCCTTTATTGTCAATTCCTCCGCATGTCAAGACACACAAAGAGATCGAAATTACGTTTCTCACTATCCCAGGGTGACAAGACAGAGTTCACAACGCACATACAAGTAAACAACACAGGAAAAATAAAACAAGAAGATGAACAATAAGAGTGATAGCACGCTAGCCGCTCACGATGCACAGCAGAGTCCGGAAAGATGACAGTCAACCAGGCCACTGTGAACACGAGCACACAGCAGGCACGCACTGTCCGGTTCGTGGATCCTATCAGGCGAACGCAACCCATCTTGTCGTCCCGCGAACGAACGTACGCCAGGAGAATGAAAGGCACGGCTGGGCGAGCTGGGTTGGCCGCAAGCCTGGCCCGACGTCTCCGCGCTGGCCCCTCTTCCGCTGCCTCGCAGACCCGCTGCCGACGCATCCCAAGAATGCTCCAGGACGGAGCAGTCCGAGCTCACGACGCAGTCCAACCGGGGGAGGAAGAGCAGGCCAGTCCGGCGTCGCTCCATGACGAAGCAGTCCGAGCGCCCTTAATCTCTCCGCACCAAAGTCCAGAACGCCATAAAACCCACTTCCGCCGATGTTGAGCAGAACATGCCCGCCGCACTAGTACCACGACGTATCACACGAGACGAACACACACAAAACTGCCGGACAAACACTCAGTAAACACTCACAAAACACCGAACGGGACAGAGAGTGGCCGCTGCGTGTATTCTAAAAATACACCCCCCGGTACCTGCATGTTTTGTGTTGGAGTGGTAAAAACAGCGGCAGTGTGTGCAAGTTCGCTTGCGGGTACATCATCTGCACGTTTATCATCATTTATTTATTACCTTTCATTATGTCTTCTCGCAAGACAATCTTTGCTTTGTTATGCAGCTCACAATCATGTTTCACACAGAATGATGTTGCAGTCTGAAATACTTCACAACACCCCTTGTATTTTAAAACTAGAAGTCAAGATCATATTTTGAACAATCAGAGCCTTCAAGTTGGAGCTGGAGCTTTCTTCTCAGCGACTTTGATAGTTTATAGTGGAAAGGAAAATAACGTCTGCGGTGCTGCCATTTTACCACTAGAGGGCACAAAAGGCTCATCAAACCCATTAAGTGGATGGATATTTTAGAAGTTTATTCCACAATAATTGAAATTAATCATACAAAAGGCAAGTTCATTGTGGTGACGTGATAGCTAACGTGCTTTTAGGAACACAAATGTTCTTTATGTCGGACATTTTCCGTATCAAGAATCAAATTAATTTATACTTGAAAAATATACTTAAAAAAATTTGTGTGCATCCCTAAATTTTCTACAGGATGACTCAATTCAGCTAATGCTTTGCCTTAGCTCGAGATGCTGCAATATTATACCCCATTTTTTGCAACATTCCATTTTGTTAATATTGTAATATCCCCTCCCACTCCTTACCCAAGGTGCACCAGTAAATGATTACATGGATCTTCCACTGGCAGCAGAAATGCAGCTCTCGTGGCCTGGTTATGTAGGCCAGAAAATAACCTCAGGTGTATTAAGCAGGGCCCAGCACAATAATGATTCAGCACTTAGATTACCTGAGCAGTGAAATGTTCTGCTGAGTAAATTGAAACTTGACCATGGTGTTGAGGAAATTAGTAATAGTTTAATACAATGTAGGACAGGACAATGAGGCACTGCAACCGAGCCTGCAGCCATAACCAAAAGCTTGTCTGTCTCCGGCTGTGCACTTCAAAGGGTCCGAGAAGTCTTTTTTCTATTGAGGACTACTTTTCTAAGCATACGAGGGAATATTATTGCACCAGCAAAAAGATCTTCACACGCTAAAACACAAGTGGACTTGTTTTCTTTAATTCATTTTTTAAAATTATTTCGTCGATGTCATTGTTTCTGGGATGTAACTGGATTCAGGTATTTCTGAACAAAGCACGCCTGGCATGTCCAGGATGGAAAATGGAATGGCTTATCACACTTTAAATTGAAAATGTTAAAACACTGAGGTTGAACTGACGTCACAAGATGAGCAACTCTGAAATGACAATATTGTTAATATTGTCATTTCAGTATTACTAAATCAACTGCAGTTGTGTTGACTCAAACAACTTTAAAAAATAATAATAATAATGTGATTGCTCTGTGGCTGAATGGTGAATCAGACTTTATTGTTTTTAGAGCAAAAGCGACAGCATCTCCTGTTGTGTTTCTTATTGTGAATTAAAGATGCAACTTTATGGACTGCATTTCTTCTTGCGCTTCTTCCTGTTCATTCATTGCAACAGAAATGTGTGCAGTTAATCATCCTTTTATATTTCTGGATCAAATTGGCCCATTTAAAACTCAGGAAATGCTATTTCACTTTGTGACAAAAATTAAAATTTCTTCGAAAACATTTTGAAAATACATCTTTTAATTTACTTGATATAGTTAGATACTAAAGACAGATAGATAGATAGATAGATAGATAGATAGATAGATAGATAGATAGATAGATAGATAGATAGATAGATAGATAGATAGATAGATAGATAGATAGATAGATAGATAGATAGATAGATAGATAGATAGATAGATAGATAGATAGATAGATAGATAGATTTGGGATAAACGTGCGTAAATCTATGACGACAACGGGATCATGCGCGTGTGTCACGCCTCCGTTGTCACGTGATCCGGCACGGAGCAGCTGTGCGGTTTGGGTGTCGCGCGTAGTCAGACAACGGGAGTCGCAGGCGCTGAACATACGCAGTCTCGGACCCACAAAACGTGTAATTGTTCGGAGAGTCGTGTACACGAAAAGACATGGGGGATCGAATGGCCTTAATGTTACTGGCCATTGTGGCTTCAACTCTGGCAGTCGAGGTAAGTTTGTGATTTTACACCGTTACAACGCACGACTCCGCTTCGATGCGGCTGTCATTGGAAGTAAGCTCGCTGACGTTAGCCGCTGCAAGACCGGAAATTAGGCGTCAATGCCTTTCATAACGCTCTAAAACTTATCACAAAAGAAGCCATAAATAGGCTGCTAATAACTACTGAATAGCAAACAGATGAAATTATATTTATTTCAGTTTTGATCAAGTCCATGTTATTACCTGAAAGATTGGCCAACATACTATTTTGGATATTGCTTCTATTTTAACTGTGAAAGAACCGGAAGTGTCACCGTAATAACATTTTATCTAACACCCATTGTTGAAATGCGATTTAATAACTAGTCCAAGCATATACCGCATTGCAAAATGTTGTCATGCAACAAACGTGAGATATGGCTGTCCAGTTTAATGCAAGCATCTTCTATTAACACTTGAGTTTGCAAGACGCAATCTTTTTTTTTTTTTTTTGCGGTGAAAGCCTCAGGTCAAACCCATGGTAACTGTTTTTGTTCCCTTTAAACCATTCGAATGGATGGTGTCCGTTTTCATATGTTGTGGCTCACATTTTTCCCTAGTATAAGTTAATTCATACCCCGCCAGTCTCCACCTCTATTTCGTTACTAGTTAACGCGACGCGGTGGATTTTCTGTTGTTTACCTCCAACACACCGCTTAAGCGAAAAACGTTTTGTATCCTTGTTCAGGAGCCGAAGGCTAATTTTAGGCGAGTGGGCGTGTTTGGGAGTGAAATGAGGCGTCACGACATATGTATACGTATATAGTATGAAAGATCATCATGACGTTAAGACACTAAGAAAAGTGACCGTGTGGGAAGCGACAAGATGAACATTGTGACCGAAGAAATAACACATTTTAATCGTTTGATGGAGAAAAGCGAAGTAAGATGGCGACGGTGCACTGCAGCATTAGGGTCGAGAGAGCTCAAGAGCTGGAAAGCCACGGGCGCTATTGTTGCATTCCTGCCCCTTCCTCCGATTCTTTTTTAGCTCCAGCCTTTTTGTGCTTAAGTACTTGACCAAGTGACTTGCAAAATGCAGTTTCCATAAGCATGTTGAAGAAAATAGAAGATAAATGTCCCAAGCATTCTTGACGCAATCGCGCCAAATGAAACGCATGCACCTAAGTCGGAACGTGCAGTAGACCTGCAGTGTTAAAGTCACAATTTGCGTGTAAATATTTGGAAGAACAATTTTAGACCATAACAACATAAAACAACATCATCAGTAACTTGGTATGCTTTCTTTTGGGTCACGTGACGACGTCCTCAAAATGTACAGTGTCGTTACAATCATATACCGAGTACCTGCTAGAATAAAATTTTCAGTGTATCCTCTTACTCGAACATATGTAGCCAACATTATTCACAGAGATGAGTGCATTAAAAATAAAATGTCTCCCGTTATTGCTTCTGCCTAGCAGGGGACAAGATACAGTCGTCCCCAACCTTTTTTGCGCCACGGTCCGGTTACGTGTCCGGCCTTTATACAAATAAATAATACATTTATATCAATAAATAATACATTTATAATAAATTCGATGAAATAAAATAGTACGACTGGCATAAAAACAAGTATAAACGACATGAAAATAAAACTCACCATTACGTTGAATTAGTGGGAGCACTGAGCTTGTTTCTCAGAAACGAGCCGGCGTAATCGGAGACAATGACACCCGAAGTGGTTAAGGTTTGTCTTTTAATACAGGATGCTTGGTCTCCATGTGCCCAAGCACTTTTGAAGACTTCATTGACTCGTTAGCTAGCCTGTTGCCAGTCGCCACATATTATGCAGAGTGGGCTTGCTTGGCAAGTCACCTGTGGCGATAAATCCATATTTTAAGTAGAACTTTCTTTTAAATGTAGCTTTTGTTAGAAGTCGTAGCCTCTTCTTCTTCCGTCTCCTCGTTGGGCTTTTTACCCTTTCCGAAGAAGCTTTCCAAACATGTCTGTTTCTTGCTCATTTTTGCTAGCTTCGCGGACTCGACTGGGGGGAGGAGCTTCTTGACCAAATTAACCTGTGTCAAGAGACACGGATGCACTGACGGATGTAATTGGGAGTGAATATATTTTTCAAAATAAATTCTTATTCATTTTTGCTAGCTTTGCGGACTCGGCTGGGGGAACATGTCACGTGACCGGGGGAACATGTCACGTGACCGGGACGAGCGTCTTGACCTGAATTAATTGATCGTCGATTAAAAAAAATTATATATATATATATATATATATATATATATATATAATTTTTTTTTTCTGTGCGGCTTGGCGGCCTGGTACCAAGTGACCCACGGACCGGTACCGGAATTAAAAGACCAGTATACAGAATTCTGCAAAACAACAAACAAGTCGACAAATATGATATCGGAGCAAGCCGAGGAAGGACACATTAAATGTTGGTGCATATCCTGTTAAAGGTGTACATGGTGCAATCCTTAATTGACAAATACCAAGACTTCAAAATAAAGAGATTACAGACCTACCAATAAAATTGCACAAAGTGTCCCCCCTTCATATAATTGCATTGTCTAATTCAATTTTTAATTGAATTCATTAGCAAACAAATGCCAATAAAAGCATAACTTTGTTGCTGGACATAATATCTGCAGTCGTTTTAATTTTTGGGTTACATTTGTCCCTGGCATGTTCATTGTGTGAAGAGCGAGAGGGCCTCACTGCGCAAGTCTGTTGCTTTTATTGTTTGGAACATTTGCCCATTTTCTTATCGACTCCTACACGCCCCCTTGTAATCAGTTCGCATGGAATGAATCATTTGGGCTGCACCTTAAGCAGGGCAGTCAGTATCTTTGTTCCTAATCCTTTGCTTACATGACTCATGACTTTACTCATGAGTTTAGAGTGTAACTCAGAACCCGGAAAATCTCATGGATTGAAATCATGAGAGGATCACGATGAAACCCAATTTGAGAAGACCTGGCTTTCTTCAACAACTTGATTACCCTTTGTGCCCTGACAAAAATATATATATTTTTTTTCTGTTGCCATTGTCCCAGTAACTGAGGATAATGCTAATCTTTATTTCTTCCTCAATGTATTGTAACAACGCCATTTTCCCAGTAGTGTAGTTCAGAACAGTCCAATCCTGCCTGGCTAAATAATGATAGCTGTGCCACTTGTACCTTGTACATGAAACATTCTAGGAATAAGACAGAACGTCACCCACTGATAAATGTAGCAGAAAAGAAACAACACAGATGCCTTTCAGGGCAACTCCCAGTTTTTTTTATTGTTGTGTTTTTTTTTTTTTACATACTGAGACTGATGCAGAGCCAGGAGCCCCGATAATGCACTTTAGTGGACCCAAAATGTACATTACGTCCTATTTCTTCTCCACAACTAGCCCCATTCATCACTGTCCGGGTGTGACACCCGCATGTAAATGTCAGCAGTGTGCTGCTAGAGCGTGCCCTTCATTTCACAGCTGGCGAGTAGGCATCTGTTAGTGGCGGATTTGATTAATAATCGTGAAGTGAGTTGCGCTGATCTGCATCCTTACTCGGCGCAGGCATGTAGCTGTGCACACTCAAGCGTGTATCTGCCATTTCACGTCCAGATGACTGGGCCGACCGGCATGCTTTTAGAGTGACAATGCTTTGCTCACATCAAGGCTGTGGTGTGTGTTGGACCATCCTTTTGAAAGGCCATGAAATCAAATTGGACCATCTCTTGGGCGACATATACCATATATCACTGTAAATAACTGAGCAGGGCTTTTCCTGGCCCAAACTAAGGTGGTACCATTCTGATTACTATTTGCACCTTTTCTATGAAATAGAGTTGCATAATTAGAAGACCAATATCCAACAACATCACTAGCATGGCTCCCACACATACAAAATAGACGTTTTGGAAAACTGTTCTGTATCAAGCCATTAAGGCCTAAAGCGCTTGGCAAAAAAAAAAGCCTCCTAAATCTAAGGGTGACTTTAAAAGCACTCCCGAAAACCTCAAGTGTTACTGGACTAAATAATTGATATCTCAGCCTCTGTAGTAGATAAAAACATAATTCCAAAAACATTTGAGATCTTACAATTGTGGCTTTCGACAATGTAAACCTGAGTTTATTTTTATAAATATTGTCCTCAAGCGTGTCGTTACCTTGACATTCCTACAAATTTACCATGCTTCAAAAAGAATTCCGGAAATTCTATGAGCCAACGGCGCCGTCACGTGTTGATCCTGATGCATTTGATTGGCTACAAGATCGAGACTTAGTCACGGAAAACAAGAACGCCGCATCCGTGTTCCGGTTTTAAAGGTAAAAATGTGTAACGTGAAACGAAAAAAATAAATCAAATGTTCTCATGTCCTCCCTGTCTGACCCATCAATGACAACTTTGCAGCTTAAGTCCAAGTTCTTTGCTTTGAGTCTGGGGCACAAGGGTGTCTTGAAATGAGAAAAATCTTAACAATTCATGTGTTAATGCATAATTTATACCGAGATACCCCTGAGAGTATTCTCGTATGGTGTGTTTGTGTGGCTGTTTTTCATATTTTGCTTTTTTAAAGATAGAACAGGCATGAAGATCTTGGTTAGCTTGTCTATTACGTTCCACATCTTGGTTTCAAGCTAACAAACTCTTGTCAGCTCAGGTTGTGTGGTTTGGCCTTAGTTCCAATTTAAATAGGGTGAGTCAAACAGCCAGAAGCAAGCACGATTTGCCTCTTATTTGGAGAACTGTTAGCTGTATTGTGTACAGGTTCAGGTAGAGCAAGGCTAGGCAAGTCCAGTCCTCGGGCGCCACCATCCTATGTGAAGAAAAAACCCTGATGGGTATTGATCACAAATATAGTATGATATTGCTTGTTTATATTGTCACAAATTATAACTGTGCCTATGGCGAAAGTTAGTTTCATAATTTCAGTCAGCCTTTCAATAACAACATTCCTGCAGCTCCACCTTTTTCTTTATTTTGGCTCAGACAGCTTGCATTTACATGGCTACACGAATAATCACCACTGCTGGAGCTTTTAAAGTTCCTAAATTAGAGTTTCAGTTCCTCAGATTTTGCCTGATTCTTCCCCCGACAACACAGATGAATCTGTATTTTATTTTAGAATAACTGAACCGATTATTACAAAATGGCCTATATTGTGATAGACACACACACACTCCCATATGGGCCAGCTCGATCTGAAACCAAGTTTGAAGATTGTAAATCTGATATTTGACTGGGAAGTCCTGAATGCAACACCCAAATGAGAAGCCTTGCATCTTACAGATACAGAAAACACATAATGATGAAATTCACGCTCTCAGGTGACGCGAGTAAAGGTGTTGCCTCGGTTGCTACAGTGATGATTGCAGAGAGGAGAGGGAGCGCTCAGTTTCTCACTGCTAGAGAGGGTGGATGGGTGCAGCCTCTATGGCAATTATCATTTAGGGAACATGGAGTACCTCCATCATATGGAGACAGATGGTTGGAAATGTTTTTCATCCACGTGCTGAATGAATTTCACACATTTTTTACATGATGAATCTGATCGTCTGTCTGTCTTTCTGTCATTCATTCATTCGTGGCTATTCCGGGTGTGCATCTCTCCACAAAAGACGATTCTCGACTGATTTTAAAATGTAACGATTTGATTCGGCTGGATTGAGATTTGGTTTTAGATATGACGGCTGCAGCTTTTGTTATGGTTATAATTGAGGCTGGATATGGCTGAAAATAGGAATGTTCTGATCAGGGATTGGCTGATATGGATCACATGGCTTTTACAACTACCGTTTTTTCTTTATTCTGTTTCAGTTCTATTTTTCAGATAAAAATAATAAAACAATTGCTAAATGTCTAACCTTTATTTTTCGAGAACAGGCTTAGAAAATTAGCCATAACTTGCTCAATTCTCAAAAATGTTTCCATAAGTTTAGTCCATGCCCAAACTTGTGCCATCAATACATTACGATTCGATATTTAGCTCAATACGTGGGGTGGAATACGATTCAAGGATGCGATTCGCTTAGTCAAATCAAAATCGATTCCAATTGTTTTTTGTCACATTCCAAGTGGCTCCCACTCAAGTCTGTATTTGTCAATGCTGTGGTGCAACATCTCCAAATAATTATAACTTGTCATGTTTGGTGGAATAAAAAAAAATGCTACAGATTCAGTTCTGGGAGTCTTCCCCTTGGGATAAGAACAAAGCACTAACAACCTCCCTCCCACCACACTCACCCTGCTCCCCGCGGCAAGCATGGACCACACTGATAAGGCTGCATAATTAATAGCGCAGAAAGGGGAGGTCATGACGGGGGACACTTTATAGAATGTGTGCTAACTAAGGGTGTCGTTATCGTGCCTACAAATACAATCAACCCTTTCAAGGCTTGTGTGTGAGGAAGAAGATGTATCACGTGTGTACCTCTTCCTCTTGTTAGTTGCCGTGGAACCATATCTTGATGCACCACACCTTAAAAAATGCTCCCAGGAGAGCTTGTTGCCTTATCTGAAGCACTACTTGCATCACACACGCAAAAAAAAAAAAAGCTCGGAATGCTGTGCTGTAGTTTGTCTGGAAGACTTCAACTCTTAAATTTTGTTTGTAATAACGTCCCACACCAACAGTGACAATCTGTTTGAGCAGAGCTCACCACATGACTAGCCCAGGGCTAAAAACAGTTAATCGTGCGCTCACGGCATTTAGCGCTCACTCTTTGAGATCTTAATACATCAGGCCCCAGTTGTTGCATGCAAGGCTTAAGTCACTTCAGTATTGGCAGTGCAGTATAATTCCCTGTTCCCATTTGACCCAGCACCCTCAGCCTGCACTTTCTGTTTGCAAATTGTAAGGGGTCAGCTAAAACTGCTAATTGCATAGCAGTCTATCTTCTCTCATAAAACAACTCGGAAAAATATTTGGCCAGTTTCAATTCTGTTGACTCAAAACAGTCACACCTCTATTTAGTATCTACATAAGCAAATATTTTATTTGTTACCCTTTCATTGACAGACATCAGGCACTTTTTGTTTGAATAATCAAAGCACAGTAAGAAACTGTTAGTGAAATGTCCTAATATTTTTGCTGAAAAGAAAAAATGGGAAGGTTCAAATGAAATTTGGACTTTTAAATTGTGTAGCATAAGCAGATGTACAATAAATACCTGGAAATAAATCTAAAATTGGCTTGCATTCATTTTTGAAGTCATTGTCTTTATTTTCAGCATCATATTTCATCAGATAATCTCGCAATAGTTTTGAAAGCATTTTGATCTGGCTGCTTTTGTAGCATCATGTATAATTTCTACTGCAGGAGAATTTGCACGCCTTGCAGTTGTGCCTGGAGTTTCTGCTGACTTAAACGGAACCATTTTCCCCAGGTCAAGCTCATATAACAACAGCCCCTAGTTCGCCTGGTTTATTCCCTGCAGATATGGCAAAATATATCATGGCAGATTGAGACAAAAGGGAGATATTTTCTCTGGCTGGGCTGCTGTCCTAATCCTTAAGGCCCAGATTACCACACCCCCTCTCCTGCACAATGACACGACTGAGTCGGAAAGCTAGAATGGATAAAGACAGAAAAACACATCAGTGAAGTAGTAACAAGGATTTGGGAAAAGGAGGGAGATGATGGGTGATGATTAATGGGTTCAAATAGAATAGAATGAAACAGCCCAATTTTCATGTCACTTGGAAAAGGGCTGCCTACCTGCTCTCCAAGCAGAGAGCAAGTGACTCATTGTGTTGGATAAGAGACAATGAGAGGCAGATGCACAACTCTTTGCCCTAAGACTGAATTTGTGCCTCTGGGTGTCTTAGTCTCAGACTGTAGCACAAGAATCCGAAAAGTGGAACCCTTAAATGACCTGGTGGTGAGCAGATGGCATCACGTAAAAACCGCCAGTGTCTTTGTGTCAAAACTGACGGTGGTGTTAGGTTGTCGCTAGTGCAGTGGGGGAACACTTGGGACACTTTTGCTATTGTGTACCTCCGGAGCGGTCTGTCATTGAGATGGGTAAAGGGAAACAATGTTGTAAAGTTTGATACATTTCTAGTGTTTCAATCCACACCACCCTCCGATAGCAAAACAGCACCAAGGGGGATCACTAACATTAAATGACATCGAGTCTGATTTATTTTTCCACATGAAAAAAAAATCTTTCATTGGATAATAAAGATTTCATTTCTTTAGGTATATGTTGACTATCGCAGTTTGCAATATTCTGCATCACGTTTTTTCATTCAGCTCGGAAGGGTCAAAGTCATCAGCATATTTCATTTGCGTGGATAGCTAGAAAGCCAAAAAGATCAATACAACCGTTCGATCGCCACAAGGGAACTGGTAAAAACCTTTTCGCAGGGGAAAATGTTTTTTTTTTTTCTCTCCAAATCTCATATACTTGATTGATAGAAAAAACTTGGACGTGCAAGGAAAGTCAATTTCACAAAAATCTGTTTTTGGAAAAGGGCAGGTTGTGACTTGCAACCTAAGGTGCGCTCTGGTTCAACCCAAACATTTCGAAACCCGGAGCATTGTTCAAATGTGCCATTCGGTAATTCACCAACACTGGTATGCCCGCACACGCTCTTGGCGCACCAACTGGAGACACACTGCACCAGTTCATCAGGCAGTACAGATGGAAATACTTCAAGCACAAGTAGCTGATTGGTTTGGAGAATGATTTACATTTGTAAATTGATAGGTGGGGAGTGCTCTCTGGCAGGGAATTTCCGAACGCAGCATTAATTTCTCTTAATGTCTCTGCATTGCCTTTTATGGGAATGTTAACCTTCCCAACAGGGCCGCCATTTGGGCACACCGGAGTTTCTAAAGTCTTCTATTCACATCTAGGAGAATCTGAACATGTGTGCCATGACAAGTCCAGTGTAACTTGCCTGTTTAAAGTGTGTGTTTAATGACAATTTATCAACAAAAGCCCGGCACACACAAAGCATGTTTTTTGAGCGCCATTAGTGCTCAAGGTACTTGACTGGGAACTTCTGAACGTACTTGGCTTCTCTGCACATGAATCTTTTTTTCCTCGATTATGTTTTAAACGAACCAAAATGAAAATCACAATTGAAATGGTGATCACTCGTCCAGCCTTAATATCTTGGAACGACGGATGGATAGCTTTGTTTTTATCTTCACACTCACTAGGGGGGGAAAAGGAATCTTCACCTCATAAAACAACATTTGTTTGCCTGCCAGGGCCTTCACAACCATTAACAAGATTAGGCAGAGCACAATGCCACTGGCCCCTCTCCACTCTCACACTTCCCCCACCCCTCAGCATTCCCACTAATTTTGTAAAAGCTGATTTGGAAGTACAATGCCAACAGTGTTTTTCTGCAGTGCCTCTTAAAATGTGCACACAAGCCTAAAAAAAGATGAAAAATTATTAAAATCAGGCTCTGTTGCAGCTCACACACGCTACCATATTGCTCTTGCAATAACAGAGAAATGTTCCATATTCGACTTGAGATATTATCAAACTAGATACATCAATATCTATACACTGTACATCTATGTATATATAGATAATATCTGTTTGCAAACGGCTTTCTTGAGAATATTTGAAAATTGGTCTGTAATTACCTAAAGCATCTAGTTGAAAATTTGATTTTTAACTGCGTATTTTGTCGTCCATATAGCCTGTTAATTAAGATTTGTTGATCATCTTGATGACATTAGTGCCAAACAGTAGTAGAACATGTTTAAGATATAAGAGTTAGAGAAAGAAATGATAATGGCCATAGCAAAATTACTGATGGGACTTAAAACTGTCCAAGTATATATTTATTGCCACTTGACTATGCACACAACACTTGGAGCATGGTTAGTGACAAGCGATTGAAGGAGATAATTGATTTTTTCACCAATAGTGATCGTTTTATTGTCAAAAACTGCCATGAACTAGATGGATCGATAGCACTGTGACATTTTGTCAGCCTGGTTTCGGTGTTGAAGAGAATCGTTTATTCTTTTTGTTTTTTTCCAAGCAAGGTGAGTAACGAGGTCCTTTCCGTATCATTTACTATTCATGTTTCTGAGCAGCTTTCACTTCCTCCTCCAATCCCGAGTATTTTTGTGTTTTCATCCACCCACGTCTGGCCCAATCCTGCATTAGTCAAACAAATTGAATTTGATTGCAGGCGTGTGTTCAAAATGTCTCTTGGAGAGGAAACCAAACTGTCACCTTGTCTTACAGGTGCCCGCAGATGGTTTGACGGGACTGCTGGCTGAGCCCCAGGTGGCCATGTTTTGTGGTAAACTCAACATGCATGTCAATGTGCAGAGTGGCAAGTGGGAATCAGACCCTTCAGGCACCAAGAGCTGTGTTGGTACCAAGGAGGGCATTCTGCAGTACTGCCAGGAGGTAAGAGGATCTAAATCTATTTTTCTATTTTCTACCGTGGGTGGGGGTGGTATGGAGAGAGGAAAAAAATCGGAAAGCTGAGAAGCAGTCAGAGAAGTAATTTCCTCCCAGGGCATATTCATCATCTCCACCTTTGATGCATTCAGTGCATGATCTGCATTTAGCCTATTGTTAGCTATAATAGCATAGTTGTTTTCCTCACACCCAGCAAAAAAAAGAAAGAAAGAAAAGATCCTAGATCATGATGTTCCACTAGATTGACTGCAATAAGGGAGATTTTGCCACACATTGTGTTTTCAGCAGATTTGCTGCAGAGGCTCATTGTTTAGGAAAAGTGTGTCCCGAAGTGTGTGAATTTATTGTTGTGCGTGTAAATTAATTGTTTCAATTAGCTGTTTTCACTGTCTTTGTGGTTTTCTCATTACTATATGTGAAACGCTTTGTTATAGCTGCAGCTGCTGTGAAATGCGCCATATAAAGTATTGCATTGTACTCAGTAAACCAACCCATTACAGTAGCACAGTCAACAGCGCATGGAGCTCAGCTTTACTTTTCAGAGCGGATAAGGAAGAAAGCGTTAAGAGGTCAACAGCGTGATGACGTAACCTCTGATAAATTCCCCACATGTGCAGGTTTATCCAGAGCTCCAAATTACCAATGTGGTGGAGGCCAACCAGCCAGTCAGCATCCAGAACTGGTGCAAGAAGGGTCGCAAGCAGTGCCGCACTCACATGCACATCGTAGTGCCCTACCGCTGTTTGGGTGGGTTCCGTTTCAGATTTCAAGCCCCCAACAATACTCTGTTACTGTCTAAACAAAAGGCACTTCTGATAGAATACTATTTTTGGATCTTACCCACAAGAGTCCTCATGTAAATGGCTCCTACCATGTGTACAAATTTGTTGTCATGACCAAGATAAAAATACTTTATTTTTTAAATTGCATCAACGGTGGGGAATCATTCAATATCAATATATGTTGCAATTAATACCTGAGCAATAATATACCTGATCAATACCTGATGTTATGTATACCTAATCAATAATATAATAGCTGATTAATGATATCGTTTTGGTTGTGGTGGCCGAAACCTGCTGCAAAACCCCCTTTGAGAAAGTGCAAATGAAGCAGAGTTATTCAAACATAGCACAATAGACATATAGTCGTTTCCATAGCTACACAATTAATTATACGGGAAAAGTGTTGCTATGATACCAAGCTGAAGCCGCCTCTTTACTATGTGTAAAATATGGATGAATAGGGATGTTATCTGTGCTGCAGTCGGAGAATTTGTGAGCGACGCCTTGCTGGTTCCTGATAAGTGCAAGTTCTTGCATCAGGAACGTATGGACCAATGTGAGAGCCACCTGCACTGGCATACTGTGGCCAAAGAAGTGAGGACCGACACACACATTCCTACTGCGTCAACCAGCAAAAAAATGGACCTTTCCTTTCCCACTATTCTATCTAATTCTGAGCTCTCTCTCTAGTCCTGCACAGACAGAACCATGAATCTCCATGACTATGGAATGCTTCTTCCATGCGGTATCGACCGTTTCCGTGGGGTGGAATTTGTGTGCTGCCCAGCCGAGGCTGAACGCGACGCTGACAGTGCTGAGCAGGATGCCGACGATTCTGATGTTTGGTGGGGTGGAGCAGAGACCGACTATTCCGACAACAGGTAGCTACTTGAGGCAGAAATTGAAAAAGCTGACAGATATTTTTGACGAAAGATAATAATGTAGTCAACACCATGGCTGGTGAACCTTTCAAGAGAAGGTTGGATGGTCGGTCTTTCCAGTGCTATAAGTGCTTGTTGACAACTTAAGTGTATGTGCCAACCCGATCCTTTTCCTCATGACTTGATTCACCCAAACACAAAAATGACAGGAATGCATACAAAAATAATCAAAGAAGGTCTAAGTTTTGAGTTTATATGTATAGGAATTGTTACAACATGTGAGATGGCTATCAAAGGCTATGATCATGCAGCCATGATCTCCATAACCTTAGTGCTCGAGTTCTCATATATGCATCTTTGTGTTAGCTTTTAGGAAAATGGTGTGAGTTGATAAAAAAAAAAAAAATCACGAATACTTAGAACATCAAGGGAATCCCTAAGAACCTGGTGAACATCTAATTAGAACTGAAGAATTTAGACTGTGAAGTTTAGCTTGAGAGTGTGCCAAGCAAGAAGGAAGCCTGCTCCATCTTTGGACTTGACTGAAATATGCTGCTTCCCTCATGGACGAGCCAAATGTGTTCTGGACCAAAGTTATTTGGTCATGCAAGACAAAGATTTGGCAGCAAGACTGAGTTTGTTGGAAGGTGCACTGCACTGGGTGGAGTCATGAAGGGGGACACCCCCCCCCCCCCTTAATATTCACTGCAAATACCAGCCACTGTAGATGGCTGAAAGTTGGACACCTTAGCTGGGTGCAAACTTTAGACCTCAACTCATTAACTAATTGGGACATGTATAATCAGACTACTGGCATCATCCTCTGTTTTATTTTTGTTGCCTTTTTCCTTCCCCATCTTCCCCTTCCATGCCTCCTCATTCCGCTTCGTCTCCCAGTATGGTACGGGAGCCCGAGCCAACAGAGCAGCAAGAGGAAACCAAGCAATCTGTGTTGGAGGAGGAGGAGGCAACTGAGGAAGATGATGAAGACGAGGACGTGCTGGACAATGACCAAGATGGAGATGGGGAGGAGGACGAAGAGGATGAAGAGGAGGAGGAAGACATTGCTGACACGCTTGATGCCGACGACGACGATGATGAGCCAACCGCCAATGTTGCCATGACAACCACCACCACCACCACCACCGAGTCTGTTGAGGAGGTCGTCAGAGGTGAGTTAGCCCTTCTGCTGCACTTGTTCTGTTTTCTCTCACCTTGGAAGGGAATTAATAAGCTCCTGTGTGTGTGTTTTGCAAAAAAGTACAACCCCTTCCGAATTCAAGTGACTGTTTGCCGATGTACGATATCACATTGTTACTGACTAGGTGCTGCAGCAGATGTGGATGATGAGAGGTTTGTGTGTGTATTTTCCAAGATGTGTGTTGGGCCAGTGCAGAGACTGGTCCATGCCGGGCAATGCTGCCTCGCTGGTACTTTGATCGCCAGGAGAGCCGCTGTACTCAATTTATCTACGGCGGCTGCGGAGGCAACAGGAATAACTTTGAGTCGGAGGAATACTGCCGGTCTGTCTGCAGAAGCGTCAGTAAGTTCTGCCAGGAGCAGACGACCCAGATCTGCTCTTGAACGAGTGCCACTTGTTTGACTCTAACCTCCTGCGAGATGCTAACTGCTCTTTCTGAACTTTCTCTATCACCTGCTTTCATTGCTGGCTAATACCTCATCTCTACCTTGTGTGTTTTTAATATATTATCTCGAGTTAACTTGATAAGAGATGCTGCACAAAGGTTGTTTTTAAAGTTTAACATTAAAATTATATTTAGTTAATAAAACTTCAGGGAGCTATTTGTTAAAATTTACATTGAACCTTATAACAGGTGCTGTTGAACCTTGGAATTCCCTGCACTTTTTGTTTTTGAATTTTAGCACCTTTTGTTCCAAATTTCAAATTAATAGAATAGAATAGAATAGAATAGAATACAATAGAATACAATAGAATACAATACAATACAATACAATACAATACAATACAATACAATACAATACAATACAATACAATACAATACAATACAACACAACACAACACAATAGTTATCGTTTTAAAATATTCGTTATTGGCCTCCTTAACGGCTCATAATCCATATCGGTATCTGCCCTGAAAAAATCATTTTGCTCTATCACCAGTTTGTAAAATCTGTCCCACTGCTTTATTTTCATGACAGTAAATGAATGTTCAAGGTTGTGCGTTTAGACAAAGTGAGTTTACTGCCGCAGCCTATTAATACTAATATTCACACGGATGCACCTCTGCCTGCGCCAAGAGTCCAAACGTGTCCCGAATTGTTGCGGCTTGCCATGAATGTGCCGGTGAAATCTTTTTCATGGAGTTTTTTTTATTTTTAACCTTTACTGGCGATTAAGTGTTCTTCAACGTGACTAACATTTTATGATTGTTTTTCTTGTGTCTTGCCTTGCACTTTCACCTGACTTTCATAATCCATCGCAATAGATGTCTGTCTGACCTTCATGCCTACACACACAGCATCCATCTTTTGATTGGTCTTACTAAAGATAATCACCCCTGCTGATTGCCAGTAATTCAGCTTTCACACCGTGCATGTGTCCTGGCAAGAAGTTAACGGTCAAGGCTGTGGGATTAATTAGAGCTCAGTGCATTCGGATGAGAGAAACTCCACCCTGCTATCTAAAGCTTTGTAATTGGGAGGGGCTTTTTACATTTGTCATACAAAAGGATGATGGCTGACGTGAGGTGCTTACTTCCTTTTTAACTATTCAGGTTCCCACTTGCTGGTTTGTTTTCTTCCTCACCTGACCTATTTTGCGCGCCATGTTCTCTATCGGACAAACGTGACAATACATGAATGCCTTACTTGTAATCCCATCCTCCCTCCATTTCCTCTCGTTGACATAGTCCCCACAGCCACGCCCGGCTCCTCTGACGCTGTGGACCACTACCTGGAGACACCTGCTGATGAAAATGAGCACACCCATTTCCAGAAGGCTAAAGAGAGCTTGGAAGCTAAACACCGTGAAAGGATGTCCCAGGTAGGCCTAAAATATGGATGATGGCATTTTTGCATAATTTCATATTTAGTCGCTACTTCTGTTAGAAGAGTCAAGAAAGTATACTAATAACTGTGATTTCAAATGAACAGTGCTTTATTTTTTAATAGGAAATTGAGGGCGGAAAATGGATAGCGCCTCTGTTAATCCTCCCCCGGTGGAATGCCCCAACAGATTATTTATTTGACTTTATTATTTTAATTGGATTCCTTAATGAAGTGATTTGCAGCAGATGGCGCACACTGCACAGTAGCAGCTTCAAAGCTGCGGAGGAGAACACCTTAAGCTGAGCTTTGAATGACATTACCTTGTGCTGGAGTTTGTTCCGAGCGTTTGTTTTTTGCTTGGCTGCCTTCGGGTCCCGCATCATCAGGTTTTGCACAGTTGAGTTCCCCTTTACAGACAATGCTGTGTGTCGGGTAGAGGCCTAAGCAAGTCGGAGAGGATGCACCAGAAAAAAGATGATATCATCTCTGTAGTCGCAACAAGAGGTGGAACATTTGTGTAATTTTGTGACTCCTGTGAGATCCCTACTGATGCTTTTAGTACAATATTATTCTGCTTTGTTTTGTTTTCCACTTTTCTTTAATGCCCTATAATTGCAGTACAGTTTTTCCATTACTTTTTCCATCCAAAACATTTTGGTTCCAAAAGGTGAGATCATGGATAGAAAAGCAGTGGTGCAGCAACGACTTGAGGGGGGGGGGGGGGGGGTCATATTTTTGTGCTTAGTGGCAGTATTATTCAGCAAACACACAATTAATAGCAAATTATACTTTGTAACTTGATGTACATGATGTCGCTTTCTACTTGTGCTCAGGTGATGAGAGAGTGGGAAGAGGCTGAGAGGGAAGCAAAGAATCTTCCACGTGCAGACAAGAAAGCAGTCATCCAGGTAACATCTTGCACATTTGGAACATTTAAAAACGCTGGCTCGGGGCTATTCTTGAAAAGGTTTCTACGATGCATTTTAGCGTTTCCAAGAGAAGGTCGAGACATTGGAGCAGGAAGCAGCCAGTGAACGGCAGCAGCTGGTGGAGACTCACATGGCTCGAGTGGAAGCTCTTCACAATGACCGCCGCCGCCTGGCTCTCGAGAGCTACCTGACGGCTCTGCAGCAGGACCCCCCAAGGGTACACAGCAAGCACACATGCACACACACGTACACACAAACACACATAGATGCATAAATGGGCTATTTGAAGTGCCACGTTTTGTTTCTGTTCTCCTAACCTGTGTCACTGTTATTTTTTCTTTTAACAGTTTCAAACAGTATTTTTGCACTGTTGACTTATAAACGAAAATCACGTGCGGCCAAGTCTGCTGTGTTTATTGTCCTCAATTGCTGTTTTCCCTCTACCTTCTGAAGCACTGAGACCATGTCAAGGCTAACGCGCTAATGGAAAAGCTTTGTAACTGATTTAGAAGCCTCAATTTCAATTTCACACTTCATAAATTCTAGTTTCAGCCAATGCGTTTCCAATCATGCGGTCTTTCCTGAGCCTAGCTGTCGACTTTTGCCTATCGCAGCCTCGTCATGTCTTCAGCCTGTTGAAGAAGTACGTGCGTGCCGAGCAAAAGGACAGACAACACACCCTTAAACATTTTGAGCATGTCCGTATGGTGGACCCAAAGAAGGCGGCGCAAATCAGGCCTCAGGTATCACACACAAAATTATTACATTGAATTAAATGAGATGAGGTGATCATTATTTCAATATTTAAACATTTGGTGACATTTAAGGGTCGTGACTCAATAAAGGTTACGATACACTGTATTTAATGCACTTTAAATGTGTGTGTGTATGTGATGCTGCAGGTTCTGACCCACTTGCGTGTCATTGAAGAGCGCATGAACCAGTCATTGGGACTTCTCTACAAGGTGCCTGGTGTGGCTGATGACATCCAGGACCAAGTTGGTACGTTTTACACTGAGTTTCACTCCCTATAGTGTTTTGATGAAAATGTAACATTTATAAGTTGTTGTGCAATCATCTGGATTGGTTTGCTGACCAATTCCAAACCTTGTGAGACAGATGTGAGATGTGATGCTGATTGTGTTACATGAAACGGTGGGATTGAAAGCACTAAATTCCATGCAACCCCCCCCTTTTTTTTTTTTTTTTGATAAGGATATTGCAGCTATTTGACCCAGTTCTTCAGTACATCCAAATTAAATTGTTTGTTGGGAAGATAAATCTGCCTTCCATCCCTTACGCCCCCACCAACCTTATTGGAGTTACATGCGTCACACAACCATCTGTCTCTGAGACTGTGACAGTCCGTACTCAACTGTGGATAATGTACTCAAACATTAGCAAGATGATTAAGCAATAAATCTCGCAAAAATATATTCTTGGGATCATTTAACTGGAACAGAATCACTCGTGTGCATCAGTTCTATTTATTTTGTGAGATAATATTCCAGAAGACTCTCAACCTTGACCCATCCGCTTGTTATTTTTCCTCCCATCAGAACTCTTGCAGAGGGAACAGGCCGAGATGGCCCAACAACTGGCCAATCTGCAGACTGACGTGAGGGTGAGCTACGGTAACGATGCACTGATGCCCGACCAGGAGCTGGGAGATGGCCAAACCGAGCTGCTGAATCAGGAGGACACACTTGGCCTGGGAGGAGTCGGGTTTATCCATCCCGAGAGCTTCAACCAACCCAACACGGACAACCAAGGTGATTTAGTACAACATGTGGTCATCTGTGATAGTCATTGTAATGTAATTTAAGTGGTGTCTTCCTCCTTCCAGTTGAACCTGTGGACTCCCGCCCCAGTCTTGAAAGAGGAGTCCCCACACGGCCAGGTGGGCCTGAGAATTAGCAGTGGGCTCGCTTTTATTTATAAAAAATGTGGCTCTTGTTGAAATTTGACAAACACTAAAGACAGTAAATGATATGCAACTATATAATTACTAGACTCAGTCAACTGAAATTTTAAAACCTGCTGTGCTTTATGAGGTTCATATCACAGTGTTAGTGTGTATATGATGATCTCATTCTTGCATGTTCAGCTAGTAAAGTGACACGAGAACTCTTAAACTCTTTTGCAATGCTAGGTTTTTTATTAGTATTTAAATTTAAAAAAGTTTTTGGAAGCTGAGCCGTGATTGGTTGTGACCTGAGACCTGGCAACTGTGATCTCATTTTCAGTCAACAGTGGCAAAATGGCCACCCCCTGGGATGGATAAAAACAATTGAATCTTGCTGCTTAACTCATATTCCACAAATGTGATATTGATCACAATGCCGTGTCTAGACTAGTGGGGGACGTATGATAAAGAAGAAATAAAATTTTGGGGTTGTCTTACAAGTTTTGTAATGTGTCTTGGTATCTTTTGCCAGTGACCGGGATGAAGATGGAAGCTGTTCCTGAGCTCCGAATGGAGAAGGGGGATAGGCAGAGTACTGAATATGAAGTTCACCACCAGAAACTGGTAAACAAACATGCACCCTCTGACACACACTCATGATGCACTTCTGCAAATCTCATTTGAAAGGCACCCATATGCTTATACTTGTAAACGAGTTGATGGAAACAAAGGGACCGAAGTGAAAAGATGCATTCACTGGCACATGCAAGATTGGCCTTTGCCTTTCTCAGCAAACCCGCACCCACCTGACTCAGCTGTGTTCTGGTAAATGTCAGTGGTAGTTGCCATGGAAATGGGTATCCTTAGATACAATTGTGTAGACTGGAAAGCCCTCAGTTTTCACATCAGAATTTTGTTGTTTGTACAGTACACCATGAGGCTGTGAAATTCATTCTGTCAATCATCTCGTTAATTTGATATCTGAAAAAAATCTTTCATATCAATGAAAAAATAAAGAGGGTTACCATGTTAAGTTGCTAGTTTTCTAACATCTCACAATACACAAGTCCAGATGGTAAATGCATCACTTGACAAGTTTCTCTCCGTCAGGTCTTCTTTGCCGAGGATGTAGGCTCCAACAAGGGTGCCATCATCGGCCTCATGGTTGGGGGTGTTGTCATAGCGACCGTGATCGTCATCACTTTGGTGATGCTCCGGAAGAAGCAGTACACCTCCATCCACCACGGAGTCATCGAGGTCAGAAGCAGCTGACGCATATATTGGGGCGGGTGATGGGCAAGCTGTTATGGTCCCTAAATGTATATTGCGCATGTGCGTGTGTATAACCCGGCATCTCTGCTCCAGGTGGACGCTGCTGTGACGCCTGAGGAGCGCCACCTGTCGAAAATGCAGCAGAATGGCTATGAGAACCCAACCTACAAGTTCTTTGAACAGATGCAGAACTGAGGGGGATGTCATACACACACACACGCACACACACATTCTGACATCTCATATCACACCTTAACCCCCCCCCCCCCCTCCTTCCCAGAATAGAGTGACGTCAGCAGTGTGGCATGAACCAACCAGTGTCTGAGTATATGTATACGGAGTTTTTGAAGCCCAGGTTTCTTCCGCTACTGCCTTGGCGGATATTGCAGCCGAGCCAATTTGCACCATGTTTGTTCACTTTATTAGAGCGACGCGCCTTTGACTTAGAGAGTTTTTATGTTGCTCGATTTGGGCCTGCTGATGGAAGGGAGTAGTGCAAGCAAACCCACCATTAATGGAAGAAGCCTGTTCTCTCGATACTGATCTGGGGCCAATGTGTTTTTTTTCGTTTTTATGCTTGAAGCAAATTTAGGTGTGAGCATCCAAATCTGGCCTCTGATCAGCAGGATTGGGGTTGCATGGCTCCATGGGCATCATGTAGGCAAAATTTAAAGAGAATTCAAATCAAATTAGTTTGAAGTTAATCGGCATTTTTCCAGAAATGTTCAGTCTATTTTTTCCCCCTCTTTCATGCACCACTGCTGCACTCTACTCTCTACACTGGAGAATAACTACTGTAATCTACAACACCCCTAAACCCAACCAACCACCACCCCCCAAATCTCCCTCGTTCCTCTTTTGTGTATTCTTATGACAGCTGGGCTGTGTTAGGTCACACAAGGCTCTAAAGGCTAAATATATGGAGTTGATCATGAACATGTTGATGATGATGCTAGTTATTATATGTATTCTGAATGAGCTGTTTTTATTTTAGTTTTCTCTATGGGTTCTTTTTTTTTTCAAAAAAAGAAAGAAAACAGAGTAAAAAAAAAGATGTAAAGTCATTTTTTTAAACTTGTGTGTGATGTACTGAAGTAATGCTGACGTTGTAGTCGTTCCTATGTAGTGCATGACGAAAAAAATGACAACAAAATTTTGAAAGAAAAAAGAGATCTTAACACTGCTCTCTCGAACGTCTCTCACTTATAGATTATGCTAGCAAGGTTGTACATTTCGTATCCTCTCGTGATCGCGTGACTTCAAACTATGATGAAAAACATATATGTCTAGATCAACAGGCTCTGCTTTGAAATCTAATACACACTTCTAACTGATCTGTGACTTTTGGATTTTGAGTGTGTTTCTTTGTTGGTTTCATTTTTTCTTAAACATTCTCAGTTTTCCTGAAGGAAAAGGAGGAGCTGGCTTCATCTGCATATTATTTTCTTTTACTTCAAGTATATATTGTATCGTCAAAAATTCCAATGTTTTTTTTGCTTCGACTGGATGTTTTTTACTGCAAGGTATCTTAAATGGGTGATGATTAACGGGAATCTAGCAAAAGATGGTTTAGGACTTTGTGTGTAAGTTTTGTCATCTTTAGTCTGGTGTTTTAGCTGTCTTTGAACTGGCATTATATCCAATTGTGCTTGAGCAATTTTTTTTTTCTGTCTGCTGATAGGACAGGTGTAGCACGTATGGCAAGGAGGGGAAACATGAGTGAGTGAGGTAGAAAGGAAATGACTTGCAGTTCTGGATGGATAGCCAAGCTGGCAGGCAGTCTGTATTTATAATGGGTTTTACATTCTTTGCTACCCCCCACCCCCTCACAATCCCCCTCGCCTCGCTCCTTTGCTTTTGTTTCTCTTCAGGCATGCTGCTCACCTCTCTATACCATCCATGCACATTTTGAGTTATCTGCTGTCTGTTTGTTGATCATTGTGCTGGAGCTGGCAGAGACGTTATGAAGGCATAGCTCCAACATTCATTTGATTCTCACGATACGCAACGGTCACAAAAACAGACAGCACTTTCCAAAGGCTTATAGCATCCTATTATTACATTGAGGTTAAAGTGGGACCTCTAGTTCTGTTAAACATTTCAAATACTTATGAATGGTCGTTGAATTTATCTTTGGCAACAAATTTGTTGGCATGCTTTCACACAAGTGCTCAGAAGAAGCATGACAGAGGGTTGTAAAGACGAGGATGCAGGATTTTGTTGTTGATTGCATTTGTTCACTCTGTAATATTCTGCAGGCCATTTGCATTGACTGGGGAAAACGCTTTCAACACCGTATTCCATAATAAAGTTTTGAATGTACCTACAGATGGTGTGTGTGTGTGTGTGTGCTTTCCCCTAAATGGTTTTAATGAGTTTGATGTTTGTAATGAAGTGTGGTGACTAAATCTGTAGAACTTCTGCTGCTCAGGTAAGTTTGTTTCACTCTTTCTGGTTGGAGTTTGCATTCATTGTTTTCTACCTGTCCAAATTTTGGATGCTGGGTATAATACTCCTCATTCCTCCTCTAGTACACAAATATCAATGCGTGGTTTACTGGAAATTTTAAAATGACCTTAGTAGTGTCTGTGTGAATAATTATCATCATACTGGTTGAGCTGTATATCTGTAAAATACTTGCACAAAATAAAACGACATTGTCCGTTGTAGGTATAAAAGAGACCTGGACAAATGACAAATGATATTAACTAATTTTTATATTAACTACAAACTCACATTAGCCGGATTTAGTCAAGACTCAGAAATATATAGTTAAGTGGGGAGTATATTATGGACAGTGAGGTATAATGATACCTTATATGGCTTATTATTAACCCATGAAGTACAATTGAAACTGTAGATTGCTGTATGTGTTATCAGGCCAAATCGTATTGAGATAGAATTTTGCTGAAGAACATGTCACAGCAACAGTGTCATTATATTGCCATTATACATTGCAATTCCACGAACGTTTACAAATGTCTACTGCACTTCCTAACGGAGAAATGTGGGAATTGCAAGGTGGACACGATGAAATTATTGTATGGTTGTTGTTTTTTTTAAAATGAAGATCAACGGACCGATTAAAAAACCCCGAGGGCCGTATTCGGCCCGCGTGCCGTATTTTGCATCAGCTCTCATTTGAATACTAAATTCATATTAATATTACCTGTACTCTAGATATATTACTTAATGTACATTTTTTATGTCTAGCTATAATTTCCACACTAAGGACATTTATCTGTGCTTTGTGCACGTATTATTTGAAAGCTGAATTAACGGGTCCACCCCACCAGCGATGTCCCACAATCCACAGCGCGCGGTCTTCCACATTTCGCCTGCTGGATCGCTAGTGTCAAATCCAAGGTGAGTGTTTTAGTTCGTTAATGGCATTAAATGTTTAAGGGGACCCCCAGTGCTGGATATGAGATCATTGGAGTTTTTGTGTTTTTACAAAGCCCGGCGTTAGTGTAACTCGCAAAAAAAGTCATTGAAATGCGTGAGCTTAAGACAAGCTAAAGCTAACTAGCCTTTAGCCAAACTCCAACGACCTTGTATTGTCGAATGGCTATTATTGTAAATTTAAAGAATACACTGTGATGGTAACTGGTCTTGACGCTGATGGACCAACATGATATTGTAGTTTTTATTCCCCGAATGAAGATGGTGCATTGTTGTCTGTTATTTACACTACTGTACATTCTAATGCTTTGCAAATGCATTCCGTTTGCTTCTCCGTGACTGAACCTGTGCTCTTAAAAATTTAGCGTCGTTTGAACCCAGCTCCTGGGTACATGTATAAATATTGGAATTAATATCTATCACCAATTGAGTTTTTTTGTAACAATTTATGTTGTGTCTGCCTTCAGATGGCGCTCCATGGCTTGCTCCAGCTGTCCTCCATGCTGCGTTCTGCAGTCAGTCAGACCCTGCGCAGGAATATTGGCCTCTCCGCTGTTGTGATGAACAAGGCCAAAGAGCTGGACCCCGTGCAAAAAATGTTCCTGGACAAGATTCGCGACTACAACACCAAGAGCAAGTTAGTCATTGATAGGCGAAAGACACCCTGCTTTTCAAATGATGTTACGCTGCAGGTCCAAGTGCACAATTCCACATTTTTCCCCAATTGTGTCACAAAATTATCTCAATTGTGTCACTTGAACCTTGCAGCGTAATTTATGAGTCACGCTTGAACGTAAACGTTGATGGAAGCTACCGATTGAAGTAGCCAGATCTCAAATTTTGCATTCAAGAAATTTCATTCCCCTTATCATTCTCTGCGCATCTCTTTCCAACTTTTGATGCTGTGGCTCCTCCAGGGCTGCTGGTGGAATTGTGGATGGAGGACCTGCTTATCAAAAGGTCATGGGTGAAGAGGTTTCCAAACTGGAGAGGCTATATGGTGGGGGAGACCTCACTAAGTTCCCTGACTTCAAATTCCAAGGTGAGATTTTGCCTGTCTCCATTTTCACTCTTGTCCTTTGACCATGACATAAACCTCTTCTCAGGGAACACCCTTTGTCTTTTGCTAGAAAACTGTCCAATTGTTAAAATTAATATTGATGAATTTTTTTTTTTTTTAAGACATTTTCAACCATTCTTTTTTGTGCTCTGATTTATCTCCATCCAAAAATACTCAAGAGTTGTGACGCCATTCAAGCAAGATATCTTTAGACTTTTTTTTTTTTTTTTAAGTAGCTTCAAGTTGTTTTGGGAGCATTTTATCTATGCACTTCATTGTTCCATCCTTTTCCTCTTCATACCACATTTCTTTTGTCATATAGATCCGCCCACCTTGTCTACTTTGCACTAATGTTTTTTCTGCTTTTCTTCCCCCCACCCTCCATAGACCCCAAGCTTGAGGAAGTGGCCAAGTGAATGCTCTTCATCTTGTAAATCAGCGGTGTATTATATTTAATAATAAAAAGATCTAAGATGATTGAATCTTTGTCAGTGTTCATGGAGTTGTTTGTAATGACACAAACTATATCAAATGTGTGATAATAATGCATTGCTACATCTCTCTCCAAATATCATATGCATGGACAAATTATTCAGTGTCATATAAAATTATTTAAGAATACATCCATAATTTTATCACAATAGAACTGAAACTTCCTTTGTTAAAGGCTAAAATGTCTGTCCCTTCTTGCACTTTCTCCTGTGCAGTGGGACATGCTGCTCTTAAACTGGAATAGAATCAAATTAAACCCACTATATGTTTATCTGAATATTTTTATAGATTATGGAGTGAAGTAATAGCTTGTTGTAATACTATGTGTGGAAACTCGCTGATAACTGCGAGCAAGCCAAATGTCAACTGACCTAGTTGAGCGTCTGCTGTCACATTGAATCGTTCTGAAATGACATCACTTTAGGGTCTAAAATGCATTTTGTCCTCTCCAGGATGAATAATTGCAGCTCAGACTTGTGTCGCATGGGGCCATATTTCCATCTGACCTGTTACCTTTCTGTGCAGCTTTAATGTCAAGCCCTGGAGACGCACCAAACAAAAGGTTTCTGTGATCTGTGGAAAGTGTAATCCACGAAATAATAAAAATAAAAGGGATAATGACATTTTCCAGTGGAATGTCGGCTTTAACCTGTGGAGCATCAAGCTAGTCAGCATTTTAATGTATTATTTATCATCGTGTGTTGGGACACTAATAAACAAACCCAGGATTACACAGTTTGTAAAAAACACAATTTAAATAGAAAACCTTTTTTTAATTACTGTAACAACATTCAAATAAAACAACAATCCATTCACACTGTCCCAAAACAGACACAGCTTTTGATTAACAGTGGCACAAAAAATATAAAGACAGAAAAGTAAGGCAAGTTTTTTCTTACAAAAAATTATCCATTGATAAAGACAAATAAAAAAGGCACAAGGTATATATTGTATATACTGTATATTAAAAGACCATGCAGGCACATCAGGATGGAATGGGATTGGTCTTTATAAATGACTGGAGTGACTTATTTTCCTGGGCTGTATTTTTTTTTTTTATGTGTTGTAACTATTAACACGGTGGACATGAGGCCTAATGTTACAGAATGGCGTGCGGAGCAATACTGAGGTAAATGGTATATATATTTTTGTTTGTTTCAAAAGATTGACATTGCAATAGAGCATTATCTTCAGAAGACTGTTGCAACAGAATTCCTCAAGGGAAGCCGGTCTTTGGTAAACGAAAGCAATTAAAACGATTGGTAGAAACCGAATCTCAAGAGGAGGATGGGGGAGGTCCAGTTCTAATATTGGCCACCAGGGGGTAGCAGAGCGACATCAAAGTACATTATATGTACGTACTGGAAGTCCACATTAGGCGGAACCGAACAGGCCATGCACACAACAAAGCAAGAGTAAAGCCCTGCAAATGTCAAATTGGCCCGTCAGCGCCCCACCAAAACTATAGTTACTATTAAAAAAGAGCATATAATTGGAAGATGAAAAGCCCATTCGGAGTCTGCAAGGCTGAGAATGAATTCAATGTTGGCACCTTATCAACAGGGTAATTGATGTCTTGTCAAGAGGAAGGCCAGCTTCTCAGAGCATGAATGACTGCGTGTGTTTGAAATCCTGCGGCTGACACAGACAGAAAAGAGGATTTGAAACAGAACAATAGCTCAGACATTTATTTGTCCGTTTGTGCGTGCATGCTCTTGTCGAATAATGTGACCTGCTATGATTTGTTTTATTTTATTTTTTAATTCTCCACACTACATTAACGGCATAAATATGACTCATTTAGCTCTGGAGTTATTGTTACGAAAAATGTTTTCTGGTCTCCTTTGAAGCTAGTAAAATGGAGTCCACACATCTCTATAATAAGGACAGATTTGAGCTTTTCTTTGATTAAATTCGAAAAACACAATCATGTTGGTGAAATAATATCATACTCTAGTGTAAGGCGTGTTAAGAGAAACATATACTGTAAAATAATGGATTGTATTTTCCTGCCGAGTAAAGTCGCGGGCATGCTGGAGCTTAATCCAGCTGTCTTCGAGCAGCAGGCGGAGTGGACCATGAACTGGTCATCACCCCCTCCCAAAAAAAACCCCACAGTTTAAATCCCTTGGCAAAAAATAATGGAATCACCAGTCTTAGAGGACGTTCATTCAGTTGTTTAAATTTGTAAGCAGGGAGACAAGCAGATATGACACAAAACTAAAGTCTAACTAGTTTGGAGGGGGAAACTTTACTTCTGTAATTTTTTCCTCAGAATTAAGTGATTCCATATTTTTTCTCTCGAGAAAAGAAAACTTACTTCTTGTGGTGGAGGGATATAGTTCACATTGGACCTGAAAGACAAAGATGATTACGATCACTTTGGACCGTTTGACGAGAAGAACCTTGATGTCAGTCTACCTTATCCTAACTCATAACTTGTCCTGCACAATAATGCATATCTATCGGTTTCAATTTCTATCACGCCCCTCAGCGTTACACTCACGTGTCCTCAGTTCTGTTCAGGTTTTGGCTGCTGATGTGAGCGGCACCGTGACACTCGGAGATCCAAAATGACCTGTTGGGTTCAGGGTGATGATTTGAGGGCCTGATTTGGGACTGGCACCGCACACCATGCGTTTATGGATTTGAGATCATTAGCCGCACGTGCAGCCCATGCAGCCACTCATGATGCG
The DNA here is from genome assembly GCF_059516105.1 of Syngnathus floridae. Taxonomy (NCBI): domain Eukaryota; kingdom Metazoa; phylum Chordata; class Actinopteri; order Syngnathiformes; family Syngnathidae; genus Syngnathus; species Syngnathus floridae. Next base: position 9,381,267 of record NC_142414.1, on the reverse strand, counting down.
GCAGCGCCAATGGGGATGCAAAGGTGAAGTGGTCGAGTGATGAGCCATTCACATGCAGCAATCCAACCTATGAATGCTTTTTAGTTGGACTGTTTCTTTTTTTTTTCAGATCTTGCTTTGGTGTTACCCAAGGCTCTAGTTTAGAGCTACTAGCATTGTCTGTCTTTATTTCTCAAAACATTGCTGTGTGAGGGGACTTTAAGAACGCCCTTTGTGATGGGCTAATGTTTAATTCATTCCATTCAGCATTCATTTGAAAAATCAAACTACATAATCGAGCCGCTTCTCTGCCCTATTCAATTGTGCATCGGAAATTGTGTTGCATTGTCTTGGAGTCTTTGTGAAGAAGTCGGTCTATAAATAGGAAGTTGACACTGACAGCTCCAGTTAGCTCAGTGGGGTAAGCATCAGACTCTAACCAAGACAAAGAGCTCTCGCATCAGCGCTGCCTCTCTTCGTCAAATGCTGCGCAGTAACAAGCGACTAATCGAATAAAGTCAAGCGAGATGGGCCAGTCACACCAGGGCGTGCATTTCTGCTTCTATGGTCAGCCAGGCCTTTTACTGTATAAGAGCATCCTTCCACTGTGTGTTGTGATAGCAACGTTTTAAATAATCAATTTCAAGTCCAATCAAATAAAAAGGCTGCAGTGATCTTAGATCATTTTGCTGATAAAGACTCGCTAATTATTATGCGATGAAGTCGTGCCGATTGTTGCTCTAGGCTCAGCTTGTCTGCTGAGCAAAAGTTTTGACAGTTTCACGAGATGAACTGCAGATATTTACATCTGTCTGCGCCGGTGGGCCAGCAGAAAGCAAGCCGCTCATAAATACACACATATAGACACACGCACAGGCACAGCTGTCACTCTGCTCAGGCCTGACTCAGCACGCAGACGCGCGTCTAAGTGCGACAACAAGCTAAAGTCAACCCCCCCCCCCTCCCCACTCTCACTTCCCTTCAATCCTCTGTTTACGATCGTAGGCCGTGTTTGCTCACGTCAATGTTAATGCAATCACAGAGCTCTTACCTTCCTCTGTGTCCTGCTGGCGGATGATCCGACACAATCGTGGAATGGAAAACAAGAGTGGACATCACTTATTATCCAGAAGAAAAAAAACAGGCTCCCCAAATAATAAATGCACCAGCCGAACGAGCAAAACAAGAGCCTGGAATAAATGACAGCACAAAAACGAGAAAAACTCACGGGTGAAGAAGCCGTTGCGGTGCATAAGGAACCCCCCGCATCCGCAGACCAGCAACGCCAGACAGACCACAACCACTGCCACCACCACTGCTGTGATGTTGACATCCTCTGGAAGGAAAACACAAACAATCTTCAGTTTTTAAAGTTGAAACATGGTTGAGTAAGTCAGTCTGACGTGCGTCTTATAGCATAAAATTGAACCTCATTCTATTCAGTGTTTCATACTACCAGCTAGTTGATAAAGGTGAGCGCTTTTTAATATTTTAGAAGCATGGCGAACAATGTTAGCGGGCTTTTCCTCTCCACTGCCCTTCTGATTTTGTCCTGTGCTGAAAGGTGTGGGTGCAAACACACAGCTAGACACACACACATACACACACCTATCGTCATGTGCCTGCCCTCACACTTGGTGGGCTTTCCCACCCCGTTGGAAGCCCGGCAGCTGTACTGGCCACTGTCCTCTTTAGCCACAGCTTTGAACTCCTGCACATCAGACAGAGAGGAGACTGAAGACTGATAAATGAACATCTGACGTGTCCTAGAGCATCACTGTGGTCCTGCTATCAAACAACAATGGTTATCTATTGTGGCGTTCAATGGCAGTTGTTATATTTCCAAGGACACAATCACATCTGCTCACGCACCAGCACTCCAGTGTGTGTGTTGATAAGATAGGTGGCATTGGCATGGCGAGGGGCGATCATCAGCTGATTGTCCTTGTACCAGGCATACGTAGCGGGCGGGATGCTCTGGAGGTCTCGACAGCGCAGCTGCACAGCAGAACCTGTCACGGCTGAACTTGGGATTTCACAGGACGGGGTGTTGGGGGGCACTGGGGGAAGGGCGTGAGCATAATGTATGAGCCATTCCCATTAACGTTTCAATGCTAACTTTTAAATGGTTCCTACCTAAGACTTTGAGTGTGATGTTGGTCTCGCCCAAATTCACAGAATCAAAAGGAGCGCTGATCTCACAACGGTACTCGCCAGCATCCTCCTGGGTCACCCTGCGCAACGTCACTGTGGCACCCTCGATGCTCGCCCGTCCCTCGAATGGACCTGAGTACACGTAGAGTTATAGTTACAGTACATATACAGTGGAGTGGGCATGAGCCACATGTGATCTATCTATCTATCTATCTATCTATCTATCTATCTATCTATCTATCTATCTATCTATCTATCTATCTATCTATCTATCTATCTATCTATCTATCTATCTATTATTTATTCATTCATTCATTCATTTATTTATTTATTTATTTATTCATTTATTTATTTGTCTAACTTGCTGTATTTATTTATTTATTTATTCATTCATTCATTCATTCATTTCTTTATTCATTTATTTATTTGTCTATCCATGTATTTATTTATACATTTATTTATTTATTTATTTATTTATTTATTCATTTATTTATTTGTCTAGCCATGTATTTATTTATTTATTTATTTGTTTGTTTGTTTGTTTATTTATCTGCCTATCTATTTATTTGGTTATTTATTTATTTATACATAAATGTGTTCTGTGGGCCAGATGAAAGAATATATAGCCCACGAGCCATACTTTGCCCACCACTGGTGTTACTGAAGAAGAATAAATGACAAGCAACTTGGACTCCTTAAACCAGTGGATTAGCATGTGAGATGAAGCCAGCAGCTAAAATTAATGGACAATGGAAGAAGCATAACTCTGTCTCAGATTAACTGCATTAGAATGAGGCCAGGTGATGGCCATGATTTATTATTGTCGCGCTCCCCCACACCACCCCCCTCCTTAAATCTGCTTTTCTATCCTTAATGAGGATGGAGCAAGGGTAGGACACGCATGCCTCGGCACAGGTGAGAACTCGGACAGGGTTTGAAATATCACTCCCATTACGAGGGTCGTGAACTCCTCCCAGCGGGGTCGCCAAGCTGATTAAAGCAAATATCCCGTGTGTCACCACCGAGCCGTAAAAAGCAACATTCGCCTTCTCACCTCGAAAGTGTCCGTCAAAGTATACAAAAGAAACATCTTTGCCCTTCTTCTTCCACTCAATTCGTGGGTTCTGGTCCCGCTCTGTGCGGAACATGCAGGACAGCACCGCATCTGAAATAGGCAGGCGATGAGATATTTATGGCACCAATCACAGTAAAAAAAAAAAAAAAAAAAAAAAAAAAGACAAATCTATTTAAAGCTGTATCCTGTCAAGGAAGCATCAAGTCAAGAAGGGCTAGAGATGGGTAGCCTCACCTGAGAACTCGTGCACCTCCACCTTTTGTTTGTTGGTTGATACGGTGACAGGTAGGGAGGGGCAACCTGGGGGTGGCAGAGAGGAGAACAAGGAGAGTTAACAAGGAGACAAACGGAGATTGCACAATGCAATATTGCTCGTCATCCATTAGGGGGCAAGGTGAATTGGGTAATGTGCGCCACCTTGCCCGGCAACTGCACGAGGAGAATCCTTAATGCCGCTGTCGGCTAGTGTTGCTTTAGGGAGATGTGAAGGCGGGATTACTGTACTCCCTTGTCCACTTTAATCCGGCTGGGTTAAGGAGCAGCCGCCGGCCATATGTCTATTTAAGCGCAGGTTAGGATAAGGGTGCCCAACACCTCGCAAAGCTCAGTGCAGCATCTTGTCCAGATTAACTTGTTCAAAGGAAGCCGTTAGCATGACATTGGCACCAACACTGTTTGCTTTCACCGCCACAGGGAAGGGAAGGAAGTAGCTGCAGGCTCTCCTGCGTGATGATTGGTTGAGCAGTCCGATTATGGTCAATTTTACAGGTTGAATATGGGTGAAGGTCACCTGAAGGGGGAAGCTGGTTAGAAGAAGACATTAAAGTGCTGCTGCATGAAAGCTGCTGTCCCATAGGTCAGCAAATTAAGGATGAGCCATGTGGTTTTTTTTGAAAGTACATAAATATGAGATGAGCCTCAAGAGAACTTGCTTCGCATTAAGGCTTCTAAAAAAGTTTAATGTGATGCTGAAAGACTTGTCCATTTTTCACACAACCTGGGATCTCATTGGTTCTTGACATGACTCATGCAGAAAACTCCCTCCTGTTCTAATTTCGACATGTCTCAGTTTCCTGAGCTACTTCCCGTGCACAGGCCCATTGTTCGGCATTCACCAAGTTTCACTGTGATTGGAAAGTCTGCATAGACGAAGGGCAGTAAGTATGCATGCAAAGCAACAGCAGCCATGTTGGATTGGCTTTGTTTTTCCTTTTAGCATTGCGTGCACGTAATAACACACACTCCAAATGCAGTCGGATGCGTGGGCTTGGACGCTTTGCCGTTGGACTCAATTTGCGCCACCCTCGCTTGTCAAACTTTCAATTAAGCGAATTAAAACTGCTCTCAGTGACTTCCTCTCCCCTCCCCTCACCGTGCAACGTGTCTACTCGCGGAAGTGTTAAAGGATTAGGATTGTAGCCACGACTCACGCACCCCTATGGCGTCGGAGAAGCATTGTCTCACCGAAGGAACAACCGAGGCGGGAGGGTGATACAATGAGATTAAACCGGGAAGGGAATGAATGACAAAGAATAGCCGATTGGCCCTGAGAAGAGATGACACGATTTAATGGGGGGGGGAACTGGAGGAGCATGAATAAAAAGCGGGATTGAAGGCGAGGGAGATCCACTCAGACAGGAGGACAATGAATGGGAGACTCTCTTGTCACAAAGTGAGGCACGGTCCTCCGCCACCTTGAAGAGTGTCTCTTTGAGCACCGGCGGCCAAGCTGACAACATGCGTGTCGTACGCACGCAAGCAAGAAAATGAGCAAAGCGTTTGTGCCTGCGTGAGAGGTCTCACTTGCTTTGCACTCCGACAAACGCTGTCAGCTTCGATGGCCTCAATTAGCCACAATGGTGTTGAGGCGGACAACGAACACATTGCCTCCTTAAGCTTGGCTTATGCTTGACGCTTGTGTGTTCCGCACCACTTTCGTAGTCTTTCGTAGTCTGCGCGGCTTGGGGCAAAGTGTAGTTGAAATTGTCCCAGACGATAAGGAAACAGTGAAGAGCGTCTACGGCAGGGGTGTCAAACAAATTTTTTTCGCGGGCCGCATTGTAGTCATAGCTTTTTTCGGAGGGCCATAACCCAAATAAATGTATGAGCACCTCATATTACATACAGTAAAAGCTACAAAACAAACTGACAAAATCAGATGAGTAAAAACTGGTTGAATATTAAAAAAAAAAAAAAAAAGATATTCAAAGTGAAGACAATTTTCAATTCTAGTCATGACACACGAATTTGTCTTCGCGGGCCACATAAAATGATGTGGCGGGCCGTATCTGGCCCCCGGGCCTTGAGTTTGACACCAGTGGTCTACGACATACATTTAGCATAAATAAATGGAAACAGTAGAAAACTGTTGTTCACAACAGTTCTTGCTCGTTCGTCATGATATCCGCACGGGAGCTTCCGCTTCAGTCACCAGTGTAATTGCTAACAGGGTAATCCTTTATTAGAAGACCAACACGGCCGGCTAGCTATGATGTAAATAAGCCAGAGCCTGGAATGTGAGGTTTCTGAAGAGTTTTCCTTTCTAGAAGTTCTTCCTCACTTCAGAACAACGGCCCTCTGGTGGCACGAGGTATGACGCCGGTGGGCCAATAGGCCCGTTGTGCCTTTGAAGGCATCAACCGAGCACTGCGACAGCTCAGACTCGCTGAGGGACAACCTCCCTGCCTGCCTGAGCAAAAAATAGAAAGATGGCACGCTCGCTGCTTGGCACACAGCTTTAGCCTCATTACCGGAGTGTTAGAGACGGGCCAGGGTGTTGCCAGTACTGTGGCGGGGTCAAAAGCATGGCACAGTAATAATTAAGGCACTTATTCAAATGAGCAGGGAACATGTGGAAACGAAGGGAGGAGGTGGATCCACAGGAAACGTCCTGCCTGGCTGTGTTATAAAGATAACGAACAGTACACGGGGGTCAGGGGGGAAACAGGGACAGGAGAGCGTGCCTTGAACAAAGCCCCTCTGTAACCAAGTGAGCAACAGCTGGCACAGTATGTGTGTGTGTGTGTGTGTGTGGGGGGGGGGGGGGGGGGGTTGCTACGAAGACCCACCCCTAACACTTCCTGCTTGACTCCAGCTACAGTGCAACCTGCGTCAGCATGAGTGGACGCTCAACAATCAGAGAGCGAGATGATGAGTGAGTTCTGCCGGGTTGCAAACACACGAATACACACACACTTGTGCGTGCACATACTCATTCACTCCCACCCCTGAACTCCTGACCTGACAGGTGGCAAAATAAGGACCTTAAAAATGTGCATCACTCATAGCAATGTCTCATCACATCCATGTCAATGCCACATTGCCACTTCCCTCACGCTGCCTTCCCTGGTGTGTCAAATTTCTTGTTGACATGTTTTGCCCCCCTAACACGCACGCAGGCACACGCCACACGTTATTTTCCAAAATCACCTTGAAGCCTCTGGTGCCAATCCAACCACTGACCTCATCGAACAAGGCAGGTGGGGATACGCCACCGCCAAACTGCCCACGCACTCGGGGTGCCAAAGTTGAAGGAAAGCTGCCCTTGGCCGCAGCCTCCACAACTTGAGCGCAAAATGTGACTAGCCTGTGGAATCAAATATTTCTCGCGTGCATTTTTTTTTTTGACAGAACACACCAAGCGCAGATCGGAATAGTTGTGAGGAAAAAGAATACTTTCAATGGCCCACTTACATTGCATGATTAAAATAACAATCGCCACACATAGGGACGTCTCCTCCATGGTCGTCCACAACTGTGGCTGAGCCCTTTCTTCTCGCGACGGAGCGACGAGGCGGATCCGGAGCCTCAGTTTTCTTCTCGCACTTATTCACAACTCTCCGATAATTCATCCAGCTTCCAGGGTCGACACACCTCTCTGACTGTGAGGGTGCGGGGGACAACGACCGGACCCGCCGTCCAGCGTCACGCGGCGCGGTCGTTCGATAGACGAGCGCGGCGCGCCTACGCGGAGCTTCTGGTGACGCGATGCCGGCGTCCTGGTCAGCGCAGAACGGCGTGAGAGCAAAGACGCGGGTTAATCAATGTATGTCCTCTCTCGTCTATCGTTTAAGGTGGAGATGAGGATGGAGGTGGCGGGGACGGGGCGGGGTGGGGTGGCGCTTACTGAACGCGAGCAGAGGCGAGAGCGCAACGCCGTGTCCAAGACGCGCACTGCAATGCCAAGTGGACACAACATAGACTGGGCATGACCACATTGACATGAACCAGGCATTCTCGTTAAATCGGACCAACAATTTAAACAATAAAAAAATCATCTTTCTCGGAGTCTTCCACTGACGTAAAAGCTGACATGTTGTGAGTTTCTCCCCATTTATTTTTGTGTATAGTTTAAAATGGGGAAAAAAAGGCATAATGTTATATTCAGTGTCAAAGATGAATGAGAACGAGGCAGATGTTGAATAGAAGCAGATTGAGAGCACCAAAGGAAAACATGAGGACTTGGGAGGCACCGGTTTTCCAAGAGTACACAGAGCAGAAAAGATCACTACTTGAGGATCCTGAGGCTTAAAGCAAGTCTGAGCCAAAGTCAATGCGTGGGGAGAGATTTGTGTCAAAAGTATTCCCACAAATACATCTGAAGTTGTTCAGATCTACAAGAAAGAAGCAAAGGTGCTGGCTATTGTATAATTTTTGATCCTACGGCTTGCCCTCATAATTCTTGACAATCATACAAACAATTTTTAATGAAGATTATTATTCATTTATTTTGCATTCATATTATTATTATTTAAAAGCATACAAACAATGATGAATAAGGATGACAAATTCCCTGAGGAAAATCCAACAAAGTAGGAGAGGTCATGTGCACGGTACATCAAATGGGAGAATCGGACAGAAGTGAACATAGCACCAGTGGAATCAGCAACATGAGTAACAGGCACAAATAAGCCAAACACACCAGATTGTCCTCAGCATGTGGATTCAATCATCTCCAGCAATGGCGACAAAAACTAGAGGACAAACAAAGACAGTTAAGTTGCACCAATACAATATTACATCATCTTCAAATAAGCATGAAGCTATAGAAAGGAGCGATTTAGATACGTCTCTTATTTGGGACCCTAGAGAAAAAGAAATTGGGAGGAATAAACAACATTTCTGCAACCAAGGATAAAAATAACATTATAGTAGGCTAGTTTTACAGGCTTGTTGTTGTTAAGCTGAAGAAATAGCTGAAAGCAATCAAGTGAAGCTCACATTAAATTACGCCTTCTTGCTATCTCTGTCATGATCGGAATGGAGCAGGGCGACCAAATGCATCTTGGACCAGGATTTATTGAAGAACTCAACAGACAAACTATAGATGCTCGACTAGGGAGAACTAAACAGAACAGACTGCAAACAAGAAACAAGACGACATGAGACGAGAACAATCCGAACGGGAGTGACACGCAGACAGGACTTAAATACATGACAGGTAACGAGAGGCAGGTGACGGCGATGGAGGGGAGGGGCGTTGCACAGGAGGGGAGGGGCGAGCACACAAACGCGCAAATCAAAACTATGACATTAAAACAAGTAAATAAACTGTGACAGATCTTGACAATCTCAGAGTCTGACTGCGTTTTGTTTTGATTTTAAGAGCAGGTTTAAGACCCACCTTTTTAATTGTGCATTAAACTATTTTTCGTTTATCTTTCATTTTATTGTGTATTTATAGTGTATTTCATCTTTATGCTGCTTTTTGTATTTTAGGTATTGTATTTAAATCATTGTAATCTTCACAGATTTTTTTTTCTGTAGTTTTACATTTTTTAAAGATTATTTTACTGTTGTTGAGTATTGCAGTAGGAATTGCAAAGGGCGCGGCCATGGTCCCGCCCTTTGGCTCTGTATCGGTGTCCTGGGGCTGCGGTCTGTTGGTTACTCTGTGCAGATGGCTCCTTATGTTGGTGTTTCCTCACTTGGATCCTCTGTCAAGCTGTACGGCATAGGTCACTGATTCATTCTTTTTAACCTGTGCATGTTTTCAGTAGGTAGGGGGTTTGTTTACAAAGCAGTTAGAGTTACATTTTTTAGGAAAATTACATTTTATACAATGTCCCAACTTCTTTGGATTTGTGGATAGTCTTTGAGATATTCGTGTGTTTATCCATGGATGTGTTGTTGGATATTTTTGGATTCATGTTATTCTTTTATTACAGTTGTCACTGCAGTATTTGCATTTATTTCTCTCTCTCTTTCTGCCTCTGTGCAATATTGTCTTTATTACCCTTGCCCACTCCTGATGTGGTGTCATTCTATCACAAATCATCTCAGGCCTGGCAGATAAATGCTCTAACGGCGAATTACCATAAGTTGAACTACATCAAGGTTGACTGGATGAGTGGAGTACAGTAATGGCGACGACTTCCCATCTGACCAACTGGCTGCATTGGCCTTGTAACAGGGAACAGGACAAAGGAACAAGTGCATAAGAGAACACATTAGTGAGTCATGTATGAGCTGCAGTGTGGCACGTGCATGTGTTGGCCAGATTGATTTGGTGAGTGAGGGTTTGAAACAGCTGCAAAGTGGACATTTCATGCCCAGCCCCCTTCCTGAGAATTTTGTGCTTATAAGATTGTGAAAAAGATGATGCAGGAGTTGAAAATGTTGCGGCAACCTGAGCAAAGACTTACAGCTGTCTGCGGCTTTCCATGAAGCTCAAATATCAAAAGGGGATTGGGGAAGTGATGAAAAGTTTGGAATCATACGTGAAGCCAGATTTTCTTCACTTGCCAGTTGTCCACCAGCACCTGCACTCTCACACATGGCTGACCTCAGAGAAATCAACTCCACAACTCATGTCTCAATTATGAGTAGCAGCCGTATTATGTCATAACGACAGCAAATATACTGTATGTATGAAAAAACACCTCTAGTGCATAAAAAAAAATGTAAATGCCAACTTTTTGTGTTTTGTGATGGCTTATGCAACTGCACAAACTAGTAAGTTTGTAATTTCAAAATGCACTTTCATATTGTAAGCAGAACCACATGGAAAGTTTTTTTTTTTTGTTCTTTACCTTGAACCTTCTTTTAAAACAACAAAACATACAATCATGACTCTGTAGGATCAGCGTTGGCAAAAATATCCTCTGATGGGGACTCCTTCATATTCAGCGTGTTAAGTTATGAAATGTGTTTTGTGAGGTCACGACAACCTTGACTAGCAATCTAATCACTTTTTCTGCGCACGGATGCCAGATATAATAAAACTGCCCGAGATGTTGCTTTTACAAGAACGTTGGGGGAGGGTAGGGGGGATTGATGACGGGATAAAAATTAAAAATAGATACAAGTTATTTTTTTCCTGATGAAACTTGGCAGAAAAGCGAATGAGTTGATCCTCCTCCACATTGCCACTCGACATATACATTATTAACAAGTGAAAGTGTACAAAGCTGACAGAAAGCAGGAGTGTTGGGCGTCATGTGTCAGAGGCGACAGCCGGCGGTCTGACAAGTGACGTACGCGACAGCTGCCAACAAGACAATCTCGCTGCAAACACTCTGCGTTTGTTGTCGCAAATTGCTCAAGCACACGTGCGGAACACACACTCCCAATAGTTCCAACACCATCCGCTCAATAACAAAACCATTAATTTGATTTCATTGAAAACAAGCGGAGCTTATTCAGCACTTTGTTTTGTCAATTTTTATTGTTCAGACAATACATGGCGAGTGCGTGTGCGTGTGTAGAATTCAGATGTTACTGATTGCTTAATTGTGGAGCAGGAACAACAACAGGGGGCGGAGTCGCTTCCGGAGGCGGCTGCACCTCCACCTGTGGGCCGAAAAGAGGACATTTTTTGTCTTTTTAATCTTTTGCTTCAAACAGTTGTATACGATAAATATACTGTCAATTGCAATGATCAAAAAATGACTTTCCATTGTATGACATCAGGTTTACGTGGAACTCAAACAAAATGACAATGTTCCATATAAACACTTTAACTGGAATAAACAAGTGTTATGCAAATGAAATTGACATCTACATTGACATTCAATCCGAAGTTAGCGGCATGCTAGCTAGCTGGTAACAAAAGATGTACTCTTCGTTTGCATGAAATAGAAGCACCCCTCCCCTCCAGAGTGAATGATTTGAACCAGTGTGAAGAATTGATGTCAAGTATGACTAAATTCTTTATCATTTGTGTATTTGGAAAGACAAAATGATTAAGATGATAGCGTCCCGTCTTGGAAAAAGAAATGACATCAATCGCATCGCATCCTTCAGCAAGGCGGCTTCAGTTTATAGCTCCGCAAGTGATTGTGAGAGTGATGCTCTGGGACAAAAGGGACACGCTAACATTGGAAGCTGGGTGAAATGACGTCCTCCAAAGCCATAAAACAAAGCGTCGGTTCTCCATGCTAATCCCGTGCGTGTCAGAACTCCACCAAGAACTGATCCACATATCATTTACTTTTGACGTTCATCCAACTCCATACGCTTGTCGTTAACAAAGCGCAGTTTCAATTCCCCAAATAACAGTGGCCCCGTGAAAAGGAAATGTAGGCCGCCGAGCATAGTATGTCATCGGCTGCCAAATCAAGTGTGCCTATTAATGAGTAGTCTTTTTCCTGCACTGCACAGTCAGTGAAGCACAGGGAATGCCAGAAAGGCTGCAGCAGCAGCAGCAGCAGCAGAATATATTCTGCCTAGATGGCTCCATCCAAAATTAACTCAGCCTAATTTAAATAGCAAAGATTTATGCATCTTCAGTTAGAATCGACTTGTGTCGCGATGCACCTCGTGGAGTGTCTGGAGAGATTTAAAAATAGTTTTTTTTTTACTGGCTCCTTCATTGGTGTGTTTGATGTTAACTTCAGAAACAGGCGGTTTGTCCTTCATGCAAAGCATGAGAGTCCTTTCCCAGCCTGTGCCAGAAACGTAAATGCAAAGCCATAAAAAAGATGACGTTAAATCCTAACCTCTGGCTACAGTGTGAAATCTGGAGGGATGAGGGGCATCCAGGGTAAAGGGCCTGGCTGGATTTAGAACAAGCGCTAATTTGGACAAGCATCAAGCATGGAGACCCGAGCGCTGCCTCGCAAGTAACGTCCCTGCCTGAGTTGGCAGCTTTGCTTAAGCTTTGATGTTTTCTCTGTTGGATGTGCGTGTGAAACGGGAATGTTTGCTCTCACCAGTTTCTCTGCCCGCTGCCTCAGTTTCCTCCAGACTGTGTGGTGGGCCTGCGCGAACGAGACAACGTGACGAGCACTCACATGGACATAAAATTCTTGGCAATCGCACTTGACAGTTAACATATCTGAGAGCAACATCTCATTCACAGCCATCTGTTAAACTAAAAAATCACAGTGTTCCCTGGTGTTCTTTAAATTTGCAATTGCAAAATAATAAAAGCAGCATCCATCCTACCTCCAGCTGCATAGGCAGTGAGAGGCCCTGTGCTCGCCGATGGAGGCCCCAGCGCCCTGCTCCCAGGCTGTGGAGCGCAGTCACCTCGTACTGGAAGCATAGACCTGTTCGGGCCACTAGGGGGCCCCCGCTCAAAAGGACATGGTCCCCACATCTAGAGGGGAAACAGTCACCTTGGGCTTGTCATTTTTCATTGTTTCTGACCAAAACAGCAGTTTGTAGTATTTTTGTTTTAAATAGCAATAACAATGACTCGTTTGTAAAAAGCATCAAGCTCAGCAGTCAATGTTGGTAAACGTGTTCTTTATTTAGGTATTTATTTGCTGTCTATTAATTAATTAACATTTTTTTAAATAAATAAATAAAAAATAAATAAAAACTGTCACCTTCCCAATCAGCGAATAGTTCAACACAAGACACATTTAGGACCACCCCCTCACTTGAATAACATTTTATTCTGCATTTTGTGTTGACATTGTCTGCGGCAGAAAATAGTGCAGTTTTATTATTTTGACTGATAGTTCTATTAATATTTATTTTTCTATTTATTTTCATTTCCACTTTTACATTTTAAGTACGTTTTAGTACGATATACTGTGCACACGCACGCGCGCATGCACGCAAGCATTGTATAATAAGCTAACGACAGCTAATTAATGAGTTTTTATTTACGACTCAATCCCTCTCAACCCAGGCCAACCACAGGTTATGTAACATTGATTGTGTTATTGACTTTACTGAGCGTCGTCTGTTTTTGTGTTGTTGTTTAGTCTTCAATATTTGTTTCATGTCTTGAATGTAAACACAGACATGATTTAGTTTCTTTTTTTTAGTCGTACTAACACGACTGGCTAATTATACAGTATATGTCCAATGTTCCTGTCTGTAGATGCAGCTACATATAAATCTGTACAAAGAGAATTCAGTCTGTAAATACAACCATGCTCTGGTGTGTATGCAATGTCACCTGTAAAGTGTCACTGTCCCTTTGGGATTTTGGGCTGCCCTCTGTTCTACCGCTTCCTGCTGACACCTGAAATGGCAAGATAAATGTCAAACTGTGTAATTGACCTCAAAAGTAACAAAATTGAGCTACATCATCGTGTGATCCATTTACCTGCTGTGTGAGAAAACTTCAAGTGCCAGAGAGGGGACCACCTCCAGAGGCTCCCAGGGAGAGTCCTGGAAGATGAGCTGCTGAGCGCCTCTTGTCAGAGAGCGCAATGACTCCTAGAGCACAAGCACAGGCATGTGAGATCCTGGGAGTTCCGAAATGCAGCGACGAATACACCAAAGGCATCAAACCTCATTGGGAGTCCAAGAGTCCAGCTGAGGGTCCAGGACAAAGTCACAAAGAAAAGCCCCTGCAGTAACTGCGGGGGAATTTATGAGTGAAACAAGCTGCAGGACAAATCCAGGTGAGCTCAAATATAAACAACCACTGAGCGGCGAATGTCTGCAAATGTGAATTTTGAGCCACTTACATTTTTATACGAGTTCAAAAATAACATTCGAGACCTTTCAAACACTTCGTGGATTTAAAGCAGCATACCTGGCACCTCTGGTGTGCAGAGCAACTCCACAGACAATTGGTCCTTGAACGCCGTCTCCAGCACCTGACCGAGAAGGGCCGCACAGGAACGCCAATATGCCTGTCGATGGGGAAAAGGGCATAGGTTGGCTAATTTTTAGGAGCAGTGAAGACTTCTGGTGGCATACACACATGCAAATCGACTCAATTTGGGCAAGATAATGTCTCCTTCAAATGGAAATGACTTCCACAGTTCACCTGGTTGACCAATGTGGGGTCGCTGTCTTTGAATGTGAGCAACGTAAGCGTGCAGGAGTGAGTGAGCGGCTGGTGGAGAGGCCAAGGTTCACCATCCACAAGAGCCAAAGCAGAGTTGGTCACGTGATGCTCTGTCAGGTCTGCACGACATACAGGAGTTTTTTTTCACAGTCTATGCATGCAAAAGAGAACAACAGTCCTTTTAACTCACGCCTGGCACAGCTCAGCGGCGTGGACATTCCTCTGTTCATGATGAGCAGAGTACCATCCAGCCCCGGCCCCTGCATGGACACCTCGATCTTCTCCACACGGGGGTAGAGAGCCCGCTGCCGGGCCTGTTCTCTGGAGAAGACGGCATTGCGGTGGCTGAGAGCCTCGACACGCACTGCTGCTGCGGCAGTCGACCTGAAACCTGCGAAGATGCAAAAATTGACAGGTGCATGAATGAACAGATATTTACATCAATTAGAAAACACCTCACCAACTTTAATATACTATTGGAATTGGGACAGAACAAAGTCGTAATTTGAGGACCTTTAGTTACTAATACCTGATATAGAAAAATATTTTCTTAATAATTGCTGTTTATACTAAGAATACCCTTGATGAAGGTTGAATTTACTTGGGGTGCACTGGTATGCTTTTATATCTTTCTACCAACTACTTATTAATTTCTATTAAAGCGACTTGTCATTGCTAGCAGTTTGCAACTTACGGCGTTGGATTCGCTGGCATACAGTCTTAATCAGCATCGTGAAATAGTTTTCGATGACTATTCGTCTATTCCGTCGGTCTCAAATTGAAGGACGCCATGCCAGGTTCTTGTGCACCAACATTGAGTCCGGCAAGAAACGAGATCATGAAGCTTGAGTTCCGTTTGTCTCACAAGACCGCAGTTACAATTATGTCCACTAAGCGTCGCTGTGCGCTGTAAATTCGACGCTTACGTAAACGACCCGCTACCTCCACGTACAGATGGAAAATCAGGGTGCGTCAATGTCACATCATACATGTGGAGTAGCAGGCCACGTCATGGTTTTTAAAAACAGACTTTTACCCCAGTGTTACCCCAAAAGACACGGATGAGTTGTTGCACAATACCAATTGGATTGCATTCAAATGTATGATCTTTGCTGTGGTGTCTCGTGTCCTCCAGCTTCATTAATGACACTTGAATGGAATTTGACGAATGCTGGAGTTTGAGGTCCAAAATCTGCAGGAAAGAACTGGAACTAATCGCAGCAGCAAATCAGGGACATCATGTGCAGGAACAAAATATAAATCAACCACATCACAAAGCCTCTCGGCAGAAGAAGGTCTGTTTTCACTAGGAGACTGAAAGAGAGTTTGGATGGAGCCAAGTGGTTCCAAGTAAATAATAGCCAGATGGAAAATATGTGGATGATTTCTGCTCCATATTAATTCCAAGCAGTCTTTGTTTTGTTGTTTTGAAAAATGAATTTTAAAGTCAACATGTTTTGTAATAGTCATAATTCAGACATATAAATGATTGATGTGTGACACATAAATGATGTGACAATCTTTGATTAATCAAGAACATGGAGCAAACAGTTCTCCTTTCTTTGGTGTTGCCTTGACTTGATCACTATTGGAAGTTAGCATGGAAATTGAGGATGGTGCAAATAAAGAAAGATTTGTCCCATATCTCCATCAACAATCACAAATTCCTACCCTCAAACAACCTTGTCATGGTACCATGTGAGAAAGCAGCATGGTCCAGAAGTGCAAATAGAACAAAGAGTAGTTGTAGAAGAACCAGAGCAAACTGTCAGATGATCAATTTGTGCTTCATTTAGCGTCAAATCTTCTCTCTAGTTTCAGATCACTTGTTTATTGACTATTTCATTTGTTGCTGACCATAAACATTTGTTATTGGTAATATTGAATAGGTTTAACATTAATGACTGTCAATTACTGACTGAAATTGCTCTCAGCAGGATTATCACGAAGGAAAATATTTCACTGACATGTTAATGTGATCTTTTTTTAAACTTTAAGGGGGATTCGGGCTGCACTTCATCCAGATTATCAGTGTGTGCGGAGCCCAGATTAACATGCATGTTGTTGGAGTGACTGCACAGAGAAAAGGAACACAAAACAACGTGATACAGTGGTGCATAAAGATGTATGTTTTTATTTATTTGAGTTGAAAATAAGTGTTGATGAGATCCACTAACTAATGCAATTCAAGACACACTGTCACTACCATGTTAGGCATACAAGGCATTTGTATCATCTGTAAGGTGTCAAGTGTCTGCACATTTCAATAATGATTGATTGACATTGTCTCTTTGGGTGAGATTGTACTCGAGGTCAGCGTGAGAGTATGACTTCATGCACACATCATCCATGTTTGGGATATCTCCTCAAGAGGTGCAGCTTTTTATTCTTGGGACATTCATTCATCTATTCATTCATTCATTGTTAGGCGGGCCGACTGCTGGGTCGACCTCTGGGGTGACACCTTCACAGTGGTGCTGTTTGACATCGGTGTAGAAATCTGCCGTTTGATCTTTGCACCGTCAAGAGGAGTGCAGAAAGGAAACAGGACAGATGTTATATATTTGCCGCTGTCTTTTTCTTGGCTTCCCAAAATGATTTACGGCTCCTCTTTGTTGATGGCTTTTAAGGTGGTTTTTGGCACTGCGCCGCCTTTGGGAAAGCCCCTGAAATTGGCTGTTTACCAGGAGGGGGCTGATGGATGTGGAAGTTCCAAAGAAAATCCACCCTGTGTCCAAGGGATTAGATTTCATCTCAATTGTCTGCTTCACCGGGTGCTTTCCTACATTTCCCAGCATGCCTCTCAGCCAAAGCGCGTGACTGACACGGAAATAAGAAATGGCAACAGCGACATTTTTCCTTGAGTCCTCTCCAACTTCACTCTCTCATCATGATTTTATTTGTCCATGTCTTGGGATCTGTCAAGCCGCTACTGTACGCTGCAGGCGGGGCAGCACGCCTCTCTGCGGTCTGGCAGTGGGCAAAAATCCATCTGCCGCACGATCTCAGTGAAAAGCTCATCCACCATCGTCTTGCTCTTGGCAGAAGTCTCCATGAAGGGGCAGCCCCAGTCTTCTGCTAGCGCCTGGCCCTCGCCGGGCGACACCTCCCTCTCGTCCTCCAGGTCCACCTTATTCCCCACCAGCACCACCGGCACCTGCTGGTACCTGGAAAGAAAAAACAAAGCCATATTTGGTACAAACACTCCGACAGGAACTTCCTTCCTGATGCCTCCGAGCAAAACTCATTGATGCAGCGGGTGTCGGCCTACATACTGTCAGTTGCTGAAACCACAAGAACCAAGCACAGTGGAGCAAGAAGAAAGCGACAAAAGCAGCTTCCCAGGAGGCTGCCAGTCCTCCGTGGGCGTCTAATATCTGTGGGCGGTCCCATTAGAGAACTGTCACGACAAATGAAAACCTCTCTGTAACAATGCCTTTGCTTGGCATGCAAGCGACGCATCTAAAGGCATCTGCCAATGATTGCTATTGCAAAATACGCGTCTCTCTTCCCCCCTGGGCCATCGCTAGATGGAGCCCCAGCCTGGAGCGAGTCATGGATAACGGGAATACTAACTGAAAACAGCTACTGCGAGAGAGAAGTAAAGACAGCTTCTTTATTCATTCACTACCATTGGCGAATATAGACGTCAAAGATCCGTTTTGATTGGGCTGGCCGTGAATAAAGGTCTCTGACATTCGGAAAAATTCCAATGAGATGAAGTATTACACACTTAGCATCCACTTGTCACGCTTTGTGACTGGTGCTAGTCAATGGTAGGGAACACAAAGTAACCAGCCAACCATTCATGCTCACTTTCCAACCATGAACACACAATGCCTGCATGGAAAGTGCTTCTCTACACCTCACTGACTCTTTTTAGAAAACAAAATTTATCAAGTCTTTGTCTTTTTTTTTTCAGCTGGTTGTCTGACTGACACTCTTCTCCAGGTAGTGTCCACCAATAGGATGCTGATTTGTGGCTTCCTGCCTCTGCTTTTGTGAGATCCCGGAGGGAAGGCAGCCGCATCCCTTACAAAGGACGGAAGAGTGGCCATGCTCGTCATCCGACCTGTGTGTGCATTGAGGGTGTGAACAAGGACAAGAGCCACGTGGGCAAATGCAAGCTGACAGTCTCGAAGGAGAAACTCTAAATATATCGACAAAGACACAGGGAATGAGGTAGCGGCTGAAGAGCTTGCTTATTGCCATGCCGGGCTGCACGCTGCCACTGCTCTGCCTCGCAGGGATTCGTCATCTACTGCGTGGCGTTTCATTGGAATGCTCGTGGTGCCCCCAGTAGGAATACACTGGCGGGTCAGCGATCAATTGGCCAAATTATGTTCACTTGTACAATTAAACAGAAGGTGCCACTTTGATGCACCTCAGGAGTTTCTGATCATTTCAACTAACTAGACTCACGGGAAGTCTGTAAGACGTGGCATTTGATGTCCGGAGGTGGAATCAAACCTGGACCCTCCGAACTGTGAGGCGGATGTGCTAACCAGTGCTCCACCGAGCCACCCTTTTGTTGTAAAATGCACTACATAATTAAAGTTGTTTTGTATTGGATAGTCGGATTTTGATCATCGGTTATTTAACGATTGACACTTCTAAATTTTGCCATATATTTAACTTCCCATGTTCTTGCCCTATCTGAACAGCAGTTATTGATTTTTTTACGGAGATATGTCTCAGTCCAGCTATCATACATTTTATTTGGTACGGTTTTAGTTGTGCTAATATATTTGCATGTTAAAAGCACATTTTTTACTGTAACTAAAAAACAATTGAATGTAAAGTGTGTTTAACATTTGACAATTTCTACTTGAGATGTAACTTTCTCTGTGCCTTAGAGGGAGCATGTAGCCCACCAACCTTCATGTTTGTTCTTAATGTGGCTATAAAGCTGCAAACATGCTTCATTGTCATTAAAATACTGAGTCACACTTTTGTTGGAGCTAATTACCGCTAAGGGTTGCTGTGCCGGGAACATAACACAAAGAGCAGCAATGTTTACTTGTAAAAAAAAAAAAAAAAAAGTTGGGATCTTTCGCTTATATCTTCAGGGCAGACGTAGCCTTATTAAAGCTACCTGCTGTGCAAAATTGCAATTTCACAAGCCTCAAAGCAGCAGCAAGCAAATCAGGATGAAGGGCTTGAATGCAGAATTCTTCATCTGCTGTTAATTAGCTGCAGCCAATCTGTGTGTGCCACACAAAAAATACACAAACAAAACACACAACATCAGAAGTTGTGTGTGAGTTCTAAAAGAAGTCCTCCACTAATCTTCTGGCTCTCTGTGCTACTTAGCAATAACAAAAAAAAAAAAAAGAGATTGGACCAGTCCAGCAGACCTGGTGTGACAGTTTCAATCATGTTCTCATTGTCGTGACTCGTCAAAAGAGTCAGAGAAGTAATATTAGTTTATTTATTTATTATTGGTGGCCAACAGATATGAGAAAAATGTTTAGCGGGCTGCATGCACTTGACTGATGTCCCTTCATTGCTTGCTTTCCAAAAGACTGACCGCTTTAATGACTTGCTTTTTGCTCTTGGCCAACGCTAAAAGCCTGAGGTCCAAATGCTTCTTTGAGGCCACACTGGGGAGCCCCCTGAGATGCGTTGTTTTGGTCTCCGCCCTGTTCCCACTCCCCTCCTGCTATTAGACACAGCATCAGTGCAGCGTGAAAAGGCAACTTTGAAGCGGCTTCACCCCCAACCGATTCAGCACAAGCGGAACGAGATGATCCGATTGTGTGTCGGGAAAAAGTATGACACTGGAAATCACAGAATGGCACAATGCTATTTTGTAACCTGCGCCATGGAATAGCATGCAAGCTCGTGTGAGAGCAGATGTCTGCAGCACACATTCTTTCCCACATAAGAGCCCCGCATTCCAGTTTACACGACTCCCTAATGGACGCCTGATGTCTTTTTGGCTTCAAACCCAACTCAATTCCATTAAGTTCTGGTGAGTGGGTTCATGCAACTTCACCGCATGTTGTTGGCTGGCTCAGCACAAAATTGGATCAGCAGGATGATCTCCTAAAGGGTCCATAACGTGATGTCGATGCCCCGTGAACACAACGCGGACAGGGTGCCTTATTAACTCTTTGCGACGGGCCAATCGAGCCCCTCGTCTGCTGCAAAATTCATCTGGTGCTCGTTGGAACGTCTGCACCAACGGAAAAGCATTGTTTTTTTTCCCACAGTAAAAGCAGACTTCAACAGCGAGTCGTTATCATCATCATGGGACCTTGTGAGGCCCCGCACATGACAAGGAAGAAATCAGCCTGCAGTTTGATCTTAACGGTCCTAAAATGCACTGAAAGAACTTTTTGTTGAATTTATTCACATTTTTATAGTAGATATATCTGAATATATCGACTTGATAAAATAAAATCGAATAAATAGAAAAAAAAATCAACACATTGTCTCTCTGCTGGCCTGGGAAAACCTTGAGATGTCTCCGGACTAGCTGGAAGAAGTAGATGGGGAGATGGAACGTTGAGCTTCCCTGCTGAAGCTGCTGCATCCTCGACCTGACCCCGCCCGGATAAGCGGTAGATGGATGGATGGATGGACGGATACTATTTTGGAATCCATTCATCCATTTTCTGAACTGCTTAAAGGGTTGTGGGTGTGCTGGAGCCTAACCCAGATTTTAAATAAAATGCTGGCGGGGCTTAACTAGCACTTTTGCACACCCTGGCCTCGGTGTCACATTGTCTCTGCTGCTAACTGACTGACAGTATCATATACAAACACAAATCAATCAACACTCATTTTTCCATTATCTGAACCGGTTATGGTCCTCATGAGGGTCACGGGCATGCTGGAGCCTATCCCAGCAGTCTTCGGGCAGTAGGCGGGGGACACCCTGAACTGGTCACACTCACACCTAGGGGCAACTGGCCTACCAAGCATGTTTTTGGGATGTGGGAGGAAACCAGAGTACCCGGTACTGTAAATAATGTCTTAAATTAGAATAAATTCACAATCATCATAAAGTGTGCGTATGACTTTCCAAGGCATTGCTAAGGTAATTACATAGCATAAATATCAAAATGACATTATTGTAATTTTTAAATTCACATAGCATTTGTACTGAATCTCAGTCCGAGTGTGCAGGGCCATCTTGTTTTGTTGAACCCTCCATTCTTCTCATTCTAAATAGACTTTTGCAAGCTGCTGTGCATTTTGGAAGGAAAAAAACCCCAACAAACATAGACTAATCAGACAGATGTTATGATTATATAAGAATGCGTCTCTTACAGCGTAAAAAGCCACTTGAGAAGCAGAGTTGTGTGAAATAAGGGTATGTACTATTTATATGCCACATGCACACTTGGTGGGCACCTGTGCTGTGCACAAATATATCATAATTTGTTCATTTGTTCGATTAAACATGGCCTAATTGATGATCGATTTATAATTTTGCAGATTCGAATGAGACTTGCCATCACCAGAACTGCCATTTTATTTACACGGATGCCGCCGGCGCTCTGGTTAGCTTTGAGCCAACTACCAAAAAACAATACGAGCAGATGGATCTAAAATTGGACCAAAACAATAACCAGTAACAATAACCACCCTGAATGAATTATTATGTGAGTCACTGATGGTGTCGGGGTACAGTTGGTCCGTAACTGTCAGACTCGCTCTAACAACAAAACGACAGTTGCTGTGATGTCACACCATCTCATCCGAGTGAGAAAAATTATAAATCGATATTCATTATGCCATGCCCAATCGAACCAGTGGTCGAATTACGACTCATTTGTGCACAGCATACACACAAACACACACATTACACTGAAACAGATTTTTTTTTTTTTTCATTTCCAGGTTATTTTGATTCTCAGCAAAATGAGTTGCAAATATGGTGCAAAAATATCTTTAGTTGAGCCACTCATCACAACATAGCTGCTCATTTTAAAACGTTCTCCAAGGCTAAGTTGACCACATGAGAGAATTTGCTATCTCAGGAATTGAACAGATTCTTGGCTCAATTGTTTTCCAAGCCCATTTGGAAGGCTTTATTACACTCAACACAATTTACACCCCAGAATCATCACCTTAGCATAATTGCAGAGGCATCTGATAATGTGGCCTTTTATTACTTTGATTTGATAGGAATGTTGCTAGTCTATCTCAGGGCACATATTAACAGACAACCATTAACATGCAGTGACACTAAATGCACCAGGAGCAAAATATGCATAATTTTAAATTGCTCATCAAACATTCCTCATCCCAAACTGTTTATAATAGATCAGTGAGTGTCGAGCATAACAAGGCCCTGTCAGTCACATGATGTTTCAAAGGGACTTTTTACAGTCTTGTCATCTTATGAAAGCCATCCAAGATAAGGCCCAACTGTGCTTGTGAGCTTGTGGGATGAGCTCAGTGGATTTGTTGAGTAATGGTCTGAACTAAGTGATCAGAAGAACATCCCGAGCTAGTCATGTGTGTGAGTGTATAACCGCAAGGCTCAGCAACTGCTTTTTAACACAAAATGTCACTGTACTCATTTGTGTATATTTATGAATTTATCTTATTCCCATTTTTTTGTTTTTGTTTTCAAGCTTCCCATCCAAGCTAGCCTGATGCTGCTTAGTTTACAGTAGAATATTACCTGTCTGTCTGTCTGTCTGTCTGTCTGTCTGTCTGTCTGTCTGTCTGTCTGTCTGTCTGTCCGTCCGTCCATCCACACCCTGCAAATTGCAAACTCACCTCTTGACCCTGATAATCTGGTCCCTCATGGGTTTGATGTCCTGAAAGCTCTGCTGGTTGACCAGACTGTAGACCAGGATGAAGCCTTGGCCGTTCCTGATGTAAAGGTCCCGCATGGAGGCGAACTGCTCGGTGCCGGCCGTGTCGAGGATCTCCAGCACCGACG
Organism: Syngnathus floridae; assembly: GCF_059516105.1. Lineage (NCBI taxonomy): Eukaryota > Metazoa > Chordata > Actinopteri > Syngnathiformes > Syngnathidae > Syngnathus > Syngnathus floridae. The sequence continues at coordinate 9,357,957 of NC_142414.1, read as the reverse complement.
GGGACGAGTCCACCTCGATCTCCTTCCGGTAGAAGTCTTCGATGGTCGGGTCATATTTTTCGATGAATGTTCCGGTGACGAACTGCACGGTCAGGGCCGACTTGCCCACCCCGCCGCTGCCGAGCACCACCACTTTGTACTCCCGCATCGCGCCCCGCTTTCACATCCGCCACATCCCGACCTCGCGTTGTGCGCTCACGCCGCGGCCACGACGCGCCGAATGCGGTGCAGGCGGAGGGGATGTTGCATTCAGCCTCTACGGAGACGTTCCCACGCTATCTGGACGGAACCCCCTTCCACGGGCATCCATAATGCAATAGGCAGAAATAAGACTGGCTATAATTAGAAACGAGCCGGCTGCACATCTTGCAAATGTGCTAAAACGACATTTTCCCCCTTCAGTGTGCAGCGACGATCAGTGGAAGGAAAGGCGAATGTCTTTTTGTCCCCGAGAAGACAAAAAAAAAAAAAAAAAAAGTGCAGGGAATCCACGCCTTTGGATTCCGTGCATCAGGCAGACGTTTCCGGCATGTCACATATAATAGAAGGGAGGTAACTCTTACCGGACACTATATTAGGTACACCCACGAGCTGCACTGTAACGAAAACAAAGTAACATTAGAAAATAATACAAGGGAAAATATCACATAAACATTGCCAATAACAGACTCGTCCACAGTTATACTTGACACTTAGTATTACACATTATTGATAAATGGAACACAATTAAACCAAGGGTGATCTTAGTAATGATGGGTCTCTTATTTGGAGTCAAAAAATCAGAATAATCTCTCAGTCTAATTAACAAAAACGATTATTGTTATGACCTAGAAGTATTTTCTATCCAGTGTTTTTCATTTTCAGTAATCATGAATTTACAATTGCGTTAGTCTAGGCTAGTCCGATAAACAAGAACGATTATACTGTTACATATTGTTATTACCGAGAAGTGTTTTTCATTTTCAGTAATCATGAATAAAATATATTAATGACTTGGTTTCTTAGCCCCCCCACTATTTCTAAGTCTATAGAGAAAAAAAATCCTGGAGCCGTCCTTGCTGAGGACCATTCCGATATATTTTTAAAATATTACTATTTGGTGGAGTATTATGGTAAATGTTTCTTGTTATGGGTAATATTTTTATGTAGCATTTCAACTGGCCCAGGGGAAGTGATGAGAGACAACCACAAAGGTGACATTGACTTTTATTTATTTCTTTCGATAGAATTTACACTACCTCGCTGGAACCAAAGCACATTTGACTAAAAGGAACATAATGTAAAGAATACATTTCTCCCAAAAAGATTACAGCAAAACTATTGAATGGTTGGTTGGGCGCACAGAAGCAAGGATGGCACAGTCTCCAACCGTCTCGCGTGTGGCCCCCTCTGTTGGCCAAAACAATGCATTACACTTTCTCACACAGGGGTCATCAAGTTCCTTATCCTCGACTGGTGACTCCGTTGTACTGCTTCAACTCAAAAAACATGGCTTCACATAGCAATAGTTATTCCTTTATTTGAAATGAAAGTACGAAGGGGTCAAGTAAAGAACGTCCCTACAAATAGTTTACAAAAAAAAAACCAATATACACGCAACAGACTTCAGATAAGGCAATGAATTTGGATACCCAGAGTCTGCTCAGAGAACCAAAGTTCTTCCGTTGGCCTTCTCTTACCATCCACTGTCTATGCTTAAAATACACATCAAGGACTTTGTGGGTAAAACAAGGACTTTGTGGGTGAAACAAGGACGTCTCAAGTGCACCGCCCCCTTCAACTACATTCACTTAAAAAACACATGGTTGACTGTTGCAAATCTCCACTGTGAAAAGTGCTATCCTTAACTCTTGCGTTACACTGAATAAATCAAATCAGTGAAGAGCCTGAAGGTCCTTATCAACATTGATAGATTTTGCTATTGTGTGTACATATTTATATACTTATATGGTGATTCATTCTAGTGAGTGTCACAGCTCTACAGCGGCTGTTGTTTTCTAGTGAAAATATTAGTTTGTGGTTACAATCTCAGTGAAGAATAAGAAATGTTAATGTCTTGACTACAATCTAACTTGTGTACCTAATTCGGTGGGGGTAGGTCAAACAATGTCTTTTACAAAAATACCAAACTTTAGCAACTGCAACATTTGGTTGCCACAGCAACAACTTAATATTGTTATGAAATACTAGCATACCAGAGTACACCCTTTTTAAAAGTTATCCTTCTCTTTTTTTTTCCGGCTAAAATGTCATCTATACAATAAACATATTTTTGTTTCTCCAACAACACAAGCAACTCTATTCCTACACTCTCACTTCTGAAACATCATTCTTTTTTTTTTTTTTTTACCTCCCTCTTTCCAGCAAGAAGGCCATCTAGGTCTAGCAACTTCCAGCAGTCTATAGGTGGACTTGGAAGCTTCCACCTCCACACCGCTGACAAAGCACGGTGTGACACAGCTCAATAAGTTACATTCATTTCAAATATTTTTACAACATATTAATTAACGTGAGGGCGAAGATCAATAAAGAGTAAAGATAAATTAAGAGTAACCCTTTTAAGCCCCAATCACAAATAAAACACACAACGAGATGCATGAAGACAATCAAGGAGAATGAAACCCAAAGTTGTGGATTGTCTATGGTCATCAAGCACCATGAAATTACATTTGTTTTGGGCTAGAACATACACAAATAAAAATCTTTTTTCCTAAATTATCTTTAAAACATATTACACTATGAACTATGCCGATTGGTTTAAAAAAAACAATACAAGAACATTTCATGTCCTTGACTTGCTTGAAGTGCAGGTGGAGCCGAGTCCAAACATATTTTGAAAGCACACATAGCACAAACTTTAAACACAATTCTATAACCAGAAACTAAATTACATATATACATTACACGCAAGTTTTATTTTTTTTAACCTTCTCACTTATATATTCCTCTTGTAAATTACCGGTAATAAATGATGGTACATTGTGAGAGCTAGTTGGTGATCCAGAAAGACACTTGTGATCTCAATGGACAGTTGGTAGAAAAAAATATAGTTTTTTCTTCCCCCACGCTAAACGTGACACCAGCTTGTCTGCAACTGGCTATCATCCAGGTGAGCATGTTTAGGCACTTCTACAGTTTTCTAGGGTGAAAGAGAATTGCGGGTGATTGTGGAGCCAGGTAGCCCTCGAGTTCAAGTCTTCAGCATTTGGTTAAGCACCAAAACATGCCGTCACCGAGTCCGCCATGCTCCCACGTCTGCCGGCAGACTATCCGTTCTCATGCGCACGCACATACACACATGGCTTGGGATGTCTGGGACTAAGCCCCATCAAGTCCTTGGCACTGACTCGGAGCACCAAGCCGACCACCCCAGCTGGATGCAGTTTAAAAAGGCGGCACCTCCGCAAATCATCGTTGTGTTGTTGTTCTAAGCAGCTTTGGGACATGATAAAAAAAACAACAAAAAAAAACATCTTCTCCAGGTCGGGCTTTGGCAAAATGCTTCCAGGGTTGATACGATTCAGGTCATCGAGGGCAGATGCAGTATGTGCGGGGACCACTTTTGAGCTGCCACATTCCATTCTGAGGAGAGCCATTCTCACACCACTGGACAAAAACACTTGAGGCCATCAAAGCGTGTCAGTGTGGTTCCAAGTTTCCCGTGACTGTCTAACTCTAAGTACAATAGAGTGCACCATAACGTCAATGTGCAAATCCAGCATATTGTTGTTTACGAAACAAGGACAGAAATTGTGTGGAAATTCCTCAAATAAATAATCAAGAAAGGGTTTCAATGACCACTGTGGTGTGCCTATTCTGTGTCAACCACAATACGTACATTACCAATATATTTGACTTTTAGAGTCACTAAAAAAAAAAAAAAAATCATACACACTATATGGTGCCTGTGTGTTGCACTGACACTGCCATAAGTGCATTTATGTGTGAGACTCTTAGCATGCAGGTTGCTGCACCTCTATGGGAGAGGTAAAATAGTATTTACACGTGAGCAGATTGGGGTTTTGGAGTGCACCTCCTTCACAATCCAGCGCTTTTGTGGCGTTTACTTTAGAATGATCTGCAGGGGGAGACACACAAAGAAAGAGAGAAACATTTATTGAGATATTTTACCCAGCACTCAATTGCATTTTCGTCAGAATCAAAACATTTGTTTTTCTGTTGCCCTTTGGACCGATATCCAATTACTCATAGGAGAGAGACAAATCTCTACTCTGCAGGTCAGCGTTTCGATGCACAGTTCAGTTGTATTCCATTTGGAAAATATGAAAAAAAATCAGCATACACAGACGCTCAAATTGCCCATCAGAAATGAAGTAGTGGAAATGATGGCCCAGTTGTATAAAACCAACTGAAACAGAAATTATAATTGCTGCAAACAAACCTAATGTCTTCTCAAAACCTTAGCTGCCCAAACAGAGTGCCTGACATAAAATATATGCACCACAAACTCGTGCTGTGTCCAAATTCACAGACTGTGATCTCTGAAAGCCAGTTTTTCGGCCGCAATACGTCACAACTCGATCTCAATTGATGTCTAAATACAGATTAATCTCTTTCCCTCCATGAAATCTCAAAAAATACATGCACAAAATGCAAATATATATTTTATGTGTAAAATACAGGTGTCCTGAGAGAAAATGTAACTGGAGCTGTGGTGAAAGTGATTCCTAAATATTATTTAAAATTCCGAATAGGGCTTAAGAACCCTTACAACCAGCTAATAAATTAAATAGAAATGGAAACAATTATTTTGACAATAGCTTTATATTTTTTACTTTGGGAAGGAGTCTTGTCACTTGGGGAGTTTCATGGGATGAAAATCCAGCCTACGGCAGAAGGAGGCGCTGTCGTATAATTTGTATCCCGCGACCAATGCTAGTTAAAGTAAAAAGGTTTGATGTGTGCCAACTCACTCTAACTCATTTATTAGCATTTTAAATGTTGTCTGTCTTTATGTGTAAAAGTGAATGTATATAATTTGTCCATTCATGTCAAACGCATATGTGATTGAGACAGATAAGAGCAGCTGTCTTTAATATGTACCTAAAGTTGTGGCCAGTGTGTCTTAGCAATATCTAAAAATAATTGTTTATTCAATGTTGCCAGGGAAACCATCTCTCGTGAGAGGGGAGGGCCCAGCCGCGAGGTCACACGGTGGCAGACAGAATGACATCACCGTTTTCAATTATTCCACATGCACGTTTAAACTGTGGCACCACTTCCTGCAGACAATTACTGGACATGTCCCCACAGAGCTCACATGTGGCAGGAAATGACAAACATTGCCAGATCGTCACTAATGATTGCACAAAAAAAAAAAAAATCCCTGAACCAGGATGGGTGAGTGAGGAGGCTATCTCCAGCGTGGTGATGTTCTTCTCAGCTAAGAACTGTCAGATGTTCAGGGTATTTGATAAGGTAAAGCAGCCTGGCACAACTCTGTCATCTTGTGCACTGAATAAGGCGGACATTGCTGGATCTCTTGGGAAATGCGCTAATTGATCAACTGGCCCACATTAGAAGGGAAAACTTGTTGTTTGCAGAGCTTCAGACTTCCCCTGAATGCATTTTGTTCCTAAATGTGGAGACGGTGCCAGTCCATTACTCGCACGTGGGCGATCAGTGCATTTTCTAAGCATGAATGAATGAAAGAAAGTACACGAATAATCTCTGTGTTATTGATTTTCTTAAGTGGTGTACCGTGACATTTTTTCCAAAGTGAAATATGCGCCTTGGTACAATGAAGGTTTGGAAAGAGTAGTTTACGTCACTCAACAGAACAGACAGATGAGGTCAAGCTTGCATTGCTGGTTTGTATCCGGTCTGTGTTAATGCTCCACTGGCGCTTGGACTGGCAGATATCTGAGTGGTTAGTAGATTTATATCCTCATATGAAGGCGGCCTGATTCTGAAATGAGGACATCTTTGATTCCATGTATTTTCTTTTCCTCTTTGCGCTGACACGTATATCCCAATTGAGCAAAAAATTGGGACTGTCACTTCAACCATGCAATGTAAATTCATCCTCGGGCTACTACTTGCTTTAGTTTTAACCATAATGATAAACAAAGTGTTCTGGATAACATTCTGACAGCTTTGTCGTTTTAATAGCAACACATTACAGTCTGTGGTGACTGAGGACTGTCACTGTTTTATGTCACAATTAAATGTAACAGTGGAAGAAGAAGAAAGGAAAAAGCAACATTTAAAATTACTGTGGATTCTGTCCGCAAAAGGAATTTATGCTGTTTGTGTTGCTTGCCAGGACATAATGTCAGCACTTGGCAAGTGATGTTGCACTGCTATGATGTCACACTATTTATAGCGCAGAACAAGTTTGAAACCAGAATGTCCCGAATGTATGTATATGAATGTGCTAACTCTGTGTGATTGCGTAGCACACAAGCAATAACAAGTGATTCCCCTGCTGCAAGATGGAGGGGAGTAAAGTATTGGACAATCAGAGACGTGAAAACTAAAAAAAACAAAAAAAAACATGCAGAACAGAACCAGGAAGTGGTGCTACATAGCGCAACTACTACATTGCAAATGTGGGAGCTCTGAAGAAGTACTTGACCAAAGCGCCAAAGCATTTCTCAGGAAATTTGATAGGCCGTGCAGGAGGCTCCTTTGCTCCCTGTGAGACTCCCACTTGCTTGAGTGGCACCAAAATGGTGGAAGACAAGGAGGGGCTTGGCGTGGCATTACGACCACTTTGTATTTGAGGGCAAGACTTCTTCAGAGCTCCGAGGACTGATGAAAGAAAGCTTTAAAAAGAGCAAACCTGATTGGCTTGAGCTGTTGCTGCGTAGGGGACACTTGTGGCTGGAGTTGTTGCTGCAGAGACAGTAGCAGGCGTAGCACTGTACATCATTGGGACTTTGTTTTGAGGATGAGAAAGAGCAGGGCGAGAGCGCAGGAGTTGGTGCAGTATGACAGTCATGGAAACAGGCGTGTCACGTGCGTGTCAGTGTTGTTGTTTGTTTGTTGTTGTCGCAGATGGCGGTGGTAATGGCGGCGGATGTTACAGTGAGCCAGCAAGCCGTCGTTAGGGTTACACCAGCAGATGGCATGCAACCATTCACAAGGCAAAGCGAGGAAGAGGACAGAAAAGAAAACAAGAGAAAAAAAAAACATGAGGATAAAAGAGGAGACAAGCAGATTACAATCACAAGTTAGGATCGAGGACTGAGTCGGTTGCCATGATGAGTGACTCAAGAGTTTCACTTACTAGTTCTCTTCTTGGAACTAGCAACCCTGATTTCAGGCTTATCATCCTCAGAGAACCTGCTTTCTGGAATACCCTCCAGCTCATCTTTCCAAAAATTCTGCTTGATTCAGCCTTTACTCATGATTTATTAGCGTGGACATTTTTTTATTCCCATCCTGCCCCAAGAAAGCTAAGTGGATGAGTCCCTCTGAGTATCTAATTGAAGTTCTCTGATCAACAACTTAACAAGACAACGCCTCTGTGATTAAAACAAAACAATACGACCACTTGACGTTTGGTTTACACTGAAATGAAATAATCCAACAACATGCAATTATCATCCGCAGTTGTTCCATGTAGTGAATGTGTGCGTGGGTGCCGAGTGTGAGCTAAAAGGAGAAACAAAACGTAAGTGAAGGCCAGAACCTACCAAGACTGCTAGCAGGCGTCATGCACAGGACTGACCCTGGTGTTTTCATGCAAAGAGAAAAGAGGGAGTGGGGAGGGCGTATGAATTAATTGACACAGAGGAGAGCCACAGATTAGACAAAGTTACAGTGTTGATGGAATGCAAGCAGAGGGGTTCCCGCTGACCAAGTCGATTAGCAACAAAATGTGCAGCCAAACATCAGCAAGGCCAAGCCTCATCATTTAGCTAAGGTGACTTAACCAGTTCCTTTAGTTATAGATCTGTACAAAATCTCTGCTGGATTGTTTGAATATTATATTTTAAATCCAATCTGCAGCCATACTTGAAAATGAAGATGGTGCCAAAAGTCCACCCATCACCCATAACACAAACCTGATTGCAGATGGGCATGCTTACAGGCTCATGTTTTAGCCACAGTTCAGAATAGCTGACTCAGCTGGACCATCAAGGTGAGACTTCTACAAAGGGCGTAACTGAGCTCGTAGTGTTGAAATGAAAACTCACAATGGTCCTGATAACGCTATCAGTAGCTTCTTACTCACAGAGACACAACATTCAAGCCCTAATTTACTCATTCACTGCCATTGGTGGATATAGACGTCAAAGATCCATTTTAACTGAATGAGTTAATTGACCCTCCAGTTCCCCCCAAAATGGCCCATAGTAACTCGTCTAGCTTGTCTTCACTTACCTGTGGGAAAAAAAGCATGCTGCTGGAGCTGTGCGTTGGCCAGAGCCTGCTGATAGTGCAAGACACTGGGGTTAAATACGGAGTTTGCACCATTGCTCTTCTCCAGTGCCGCTCTCTTTGGTAGTGGCTGAAGGACGCTGTGGGGAAACGCCTGGCCACCGGGAAAAACAAACACGAGCACACCATTTATACGAGGAAAAATCAACAAGGAAATTGCAACTCTACAGTCTGATTATGCTCAACGTATAAAGGCAAAAAATGGACAAGAAACTACACCCTAGCAAGAATATTCAGAAAATTGTACAGATAGAATTATTTTATCATTAAACTCTTTTCATCAATATAAAGCTGCAATTGCCACTGGTGTACGTTAATAGACTATGAAAGTTCCAAGTGCATTACAGCATTTCACAAAAGCAAAAGAGCCAACTTAAACTTTGTGAGTGGCTACAGTACAATTAAAGAAGCTACATGCAAAGCAAAAGGTGAAAGGTCAAAGTACCAGGTCTACAGTTGCCTCGAGGGGTCGCTTCATTGCTTTGGCAGTCGACTGAGTCTTTAATTAGCAGGCAGCGAGCACATGATGGCAGTGGGCCAATGGGATCAAGCGTATTAACATACAGGTAACAGCAAGCAGAGGTGCATCATGGGGGACGGCATTGCATTGTGGATAGGTGAGAAGGAAAAAAACAAAAACAAAAAAGAATCTGAATGCAAGTATACCGCATACAAAACAATAGGCATGCACATCAACAAAAAACTCTTTGGTCTACTAAACATTTGCTACTTTTTGAATTAGTTCAAACATTTAGAGTGACAAAAGCGAGGCTGTTGTCGGTCATTACGACTGGACAAACAATTTAGTGGCGAGACTAACTACAACTTTTGACAGCGACAAAATGCATCAGGATGAATACAAAACGGAACTAAATTGTTTTTTGGATGATGTGAGGTAGTTGTTTGTTCAAGCCATCCCGCAGCATGTACTTGATTGTGATTTAATTCAATCATTTCATGTGGAGCGCTGTTTATTCTCCAAGAAATATTTGGGCGGCAGTATCAAAGTTCTATCAAGTAGCAAGACAAAGTTGGCCGTGCAATGATGACCCCATCTAAAAGAGATGGAATTCAAAAAGGGGTCCGTGCGGACGCCTTGGTGTGTTGTGTGCAAATTGCATCACAATATCGTACTGATGTGCTGTGGCATGAATAAACAGTGAGATTAGTTCATAATGGAGGATGGAGCTCGGCCATGAAATGAGAAGCAAAGGCGGCAGCACACCACTGCGTAAGAGCGAGCTCTTGGCAAGCGACAAAGACTGTGGCACACTCAAACGACACCCAAAACAGAAAAAATCCACTTTAGTTTTCCTGTTTTAGATTACTAACGTGATCTATGGATAGTGACCTTTACAACGGCAAAGTAATAATGGTTTCATGGCTCTGGCTCAAAGACAATTGGATGAAAGGTGCTGACTAAACAACTCAACCCAAGGTTAACCTCACTCACCTCCAGCACGGCATCTTACTGCGGCTGGCTGAATATACAATTCAAGTTGATAAGATGGGGCACATGAGGACCACGTTGTAAAGTGAAGAAGATGAACAGAAATGGGGGACTTAATGAGCAAAGGGACTGTGCAAATAGATTGCACCGAGGGGTCGCCGCTTTGTCCCAAGTGGCCTTGGCTTTGGATTTCGTGTTCCAGCCGCTTTGCCTAGCCCACAGGTGTCAAACTCAAGGTCCGGGGGCCAGATACGGCCCGCCATCATTTTATGTGGCCCGCGAAGACAAATTGTGCATCAAATTCATGTGTCATTACTAGAATTGCAAATTGTCTTCACTTTTAATATCTTTTTTTTTAAAATATTTGACCAGTTTTTATTCGTCTGATTTCAAAATGAGTTATTTGTCAGTTTGTTTTGTAGCTTTTACTGTATATAATATGAGGTGCTCATACATTCATTTGGGTTGACAGTCATAATGGCCTTCCGAAAGAAGCTATGACTACAATACGGCCCGCGAAAAAAAAAGAGTTTGACATCCCTGGCCTAGCCCATGATGGAGGACGGGGACAGGGAGAGCAAAGCAGCAATGACGTTTGCCAGTGAGTTAACGTGCCGGGCAGGGAAAAACAGACAGGTGTTAAAGAAAATGCAGCGGCTAACGGGAGCGCTATAAGGAGCCTGGGAGAGGGTGGGGGTGACGCTAACACACGCATGTCCACCATTTTGCCAACATTTCCACCAGTCTGTTGGCCAGCCTAGCTGGGGGAAGTGATGTGACTTTCTCATCCATCCTTGATTTCATTAGTACTGAACTGCTGAGAGCTGAACTCATCAAGAACAGGGAGGGGTAACGGGAGGGGTGGGGGGTGCTTTATGTACTGTCTGAACCCAAGGGCATTGTACAATAAAAAAATGCTCAGATTGTTTATGCAGTGTTATTTTTGAAAGGACCTCACGTTGGGAGGATCATTGTCAGTGGACTGTACACTGGAACCTACTGGAATGATCTTGCAGAGGTGGGCGGGTGCTTGATACAGTAATGACAAAACAGGGCTCCACATTTAATGTTACTGTGGGGGCATCACAAATGAACGGCCCATGTGTGTGCAAGAGAGAATGTATTCAATTTAAAGGCGATGATGCATCTGTTAAATGCTACGTACATTACTGTGCAAATGGCCCGTATTGTTATTTTAGAAAATTCTATAATAAGCCTAGGTTAAAAAAATTAATATATGTGTGTTGATTTGGCTGGTGTCATTATGATTCTTCAATGGATGTTTTCATCGTCAGTAACACCCAAAAGGGAACATGAAAGCCTCTAAAAGTACTTACTTCTGATTTCTTGAAATTATTTCTGTATCTTTTGCATGATCCAAGATCCTAATATCTATCCATCTCTTATTTGAACAGCTTTTGTACTGTTTAATTATGTCAATATTAATTCTGTCATTAAAAATTAATCAAACAAAACGACTTTTGCACTGTACAGTAGGGCTGCACCATTTCGGAAAAGCATGCAATGTGTTGAGTATTGCGCAACTGATGTGACTTGGACATGTACCCAAAGAAATGACACTTTTATGATTAAGTGAAAGAAATATTTTTTTTTATTTTAGCGCATTAATTGCAGTACCTTATCATTTTAGTAATGCCCCTAGATACCGATCTCTTATAGGATAATGTGGATTTAAAGATGCATCTGATTGGTCTATGTTTGACGCATTAAAGCAAAGATTCCATTTGAAATTTCTTGCAGGTCTTTGCATGTGCCGTTATCGCGACAACAATATTTTTGTGCAGCCCTACTGTACAGTATAGCTTCTATATGTTTTATATCACAAAGCTACGCTCTATTGCAATGGCAAACATTTGTGAATCGAGACTGCGCTCTCACCATGGCCGCTGTCGTAGCGACGGCTTGGGCAGCCACTGCCGTCTGGTTGGCTTGGTGTTGGGTAGCCTTGATCTTCGCCTGCAAATGGGCCGGCGGGTGGAAGTACTTGCACTTCTCACGGGAACAACGGCTTTTGATGTAGTCCATGCAGACAGTGACCGTATTGTCACTGGTGTCGATCATGGGGCTGTCACACGGGTGGGCAAAGCGGCAGTCGGTCTCGCCTCGAGCACAGTTGCCCCGCTGGAACTCACGACAAACCTGAACACGCATACAAATATGAAAAGATACAGAAATTGACAGAGAGGTAAAAAAGGTTAATGCTTGCAAAAACTGCAATAATACATCATACCATTGATCACTTTATGGATTTGCATTTTCCTTTTAAATCGTGTTCACGCACGATCCGCGTGGGAGTTCGTTCATACATGTCTCGGAGGGATGCTGTTTCATTAGTGAGCTTCATTTACAGTAGTTGCTAAGTGATAGCACCCGTGAAGACAAACACATCGAGCCATACGCCTACGCCTCACCAACAGAACTGTATATCTCAGATGGAGATGACAATTGTTTATCCCTCTAAAGGTTGAAGTGGAAAAACACGGCCCTTCCCCCTGACAATTAGCGTCTTCTCATTCAGTATTGTCTGCCAGTCGTACGTAAATATAATCTCATAATCCCAATACTTTTATTCATTACGTTTTATAGAGAGGATCACATATTTTCAAAAGGTCGTGAACATAAGACTGTTAAGGGAATACCTCGAGGACAGTGTTGATTAAAATTGATCATAGTTATCTTTGTCAAGGTAGAATTTTTGATTGGATCCATGTTAAAAAAAACTAGTCTAATTGCTGCCTGTGTGGAGACTGTGAATGTTCTTGTATGCTGTCAAAATGTTGGAAATGATATAAATGAAATAATTAAAAATAGGAAAAAATTATATATTATACAAGCTTTTGGAAACTTACTTTTTTGTAAGTTAAATGAAGATCAGATCAGATTTCGGACCGATTCATGCTGATAATTTAGGTTCCTAAAAAGTTTTTTTTGTGCCAAGTAAATACAGGTTGGTCTTTGACACTAACAAGACCCTTCAAGACAGAAGGAATATTGAAACGGGTTACCTCCAGCTTGTCTGTTCGCAATAATTTTTGGTTGGCTGATGAAGCAGTGGCCAATGATGCAGGAGGGCTGCCTGGGACAATCATGGGTGTGCTGGGCAAGATTTCTGTGGGTACCAGGCCCATACTGTGCGACATGGGGGTCAGGTATGGCGTGTAGCTCAAACCTGCACTGGAGCCGAGACCCTGGCTAACTGGAAAAGTCTGCTGCAAGAGAAAGACAATTAACACTCATTCATTTAGCCACAGCCATAAAGCAGAATGGAAACAGCGAAACAGGAAGAGGTCATTTCCTTTAAGCAGCACTGACCATAGGTTGCATGGTGGTGCCGGGAATCATAAACTGCATCTGATGGGCCAGCATAGCAGCCGCTGTCTTCTGCTGGATCAGGTTATTGCGTCCGTTGATCTCCAGCTGGGTTTTCAGGTGAGCGGGCGGGTGCAGGTACTTGCAGTTTTCTCGCGTGCAGCGGCCCTGAAAAGGATGACAAACAGATAGGAGCTCAGTATTTTGTGTAAATAATGAGGAAAACATTTGCTGTGGAGCCCAGTGACGCTTAAAGGATTATTCTTTGCGTCATCGATCACATTTAACGATGCATTTGGTGGGGTTTTGAATTCATAACGATTTCTGCTGTTCACTACCGCTTATGTCCAAAAAGTAGTGATGGGAAAATGAAGCTTCATGAACCAGTTGTTGTATTCTTTGGCTAGATGGCAATGTTGGTTTAAAGTGAGGATTTTAAGAAATGGCAAGTCGGTGGACTTTCAGCTCTTCGGTGAACTGAGAGTGCCATCTAGAGGTCTAAGTAAACAACAATGGGTTTATGAATCATCTTGAAGCTTCATTTGCCCATCATTACCAAAAAGTGCATAGACTTTGGGGATTTAAGGATCTGTTTCTCTATTTCTCTCTTTCACTTCTTGTAGCAATATCGCAATCCTCCCTAATAATTATGACCATTGAAATGTTCATAGCATTATCTCATAAGACGATATGGGTCGTTGATGCAGCGCTAACTGCGAGCAGAATTTAAGAAAATAAAGTTTATGAAGACGTGAATGTGAGTCGAGGTTGTCAGAGGGACACGACAGCGCAGAGAGCAACATGCTGGCTATGACATAGCACATCTTGTGAGGGGCGGAGCCAAAGCCAAGCGTGATGAGAATCACAAACAACTCAGAAGCTGTGTTGCTAAGACGCTCTTCCTGCTGCAAGATGAATCACGTCTAGCTCCTTTCCAGAGTTATTTATTTGTTGAATTTTATAATACAATTCAGACCATCTCAATGAGCACTTGTAGCGAGATTAAGGGGCTTTTTTTTTAACTGCTTCATAGGAAAGATACAGAAATGGAATACGTCCACAGGAAGAATGCCAGATCCAATTTATTTTCCCCCCTCAACCTGTTTACATACATGCTGTCAGCTATGTTGAGTACTGGGCTTTAATCATAGAAGACTCACGGCTTCCAGCAAGACTATGACTAACAAGAGAAACCTAATAAAAAAAAACGGTGTATTGTTTTCAAATTGTAGCCAACTCCACAAAACATTACTTATTTGGCAATGTTGATATATATATTTTCCACCCCAAAGTAAATCAATAGGACTATATCGCTAAGACTAAAACCTAGGTGTGAGTGCCTCAAAGCCGGTGGCGTGCAGAGAGAGCTGCGATGTTTCTGTAATGATGAAGCGACTCATCCTTACTGACCTCTACACCCCGCAGTGAGCTGCTCAAACCTCCTCCTTTATATGCCTCACATGAACCAACTCACACCTGCCCACACATATGCATATTAAATGCCTGGATCACAACAAGCATCACCCACGCACACCAACACTGCCATGCTTGAGGACACACACACACACACACACACACACACACACGCACAAACAAAGCAGCCATGTCATAAAGGAATACAATGTTTGCACGGAAATTCAAAAAATGGCCACGTTAAAATATACACACACAGACTGCAGAGCCACACTCCTTACTTTGTCCATTCTGTGGACTTTAAGTGGAGTCATTTTCTCCTGAATGTTGCCACTCACAGACTGCTCATTAATATTTCTTTCCCATTTAAAAGGATGAGGTAAATTGTGGCTACGTTCCATAGATGTTTCATGAGGTACAGCTCAGTCAAACTGAATGCAGCCTTTGCTAAGTTTGTTTCAAACTTTCTCACTTGATTTTTACTATAATTAGGTTTATCTATTTTGTCCTTGTGGCAAGTTTAGTGTCTCTATTCAGGGTGTCAGCATAGTGTAATTGAAACTACTTAGTATTTCATTCTAAGAAAAGCCCCAAAACTTGAGGGGACACAAAGTGAAGTGATATATCTAAATTGTGTGATTCCAGCAGAGTACTCATGAAATGACAATGCAACCACTCATGTAAAATGATGCATTCATTCATCCGAGAGGGAGGTGCTAAACGCTATTTTGGATCGTAGGGAATACAGACATTACCCACATCATGCCTGCCTGTTCAACATCTAAGAGTACAAACATTTACTGCATGGTGACTGCTTTACTTTTGGCTGTCTGGGATTAGTAATAAAGCTCATTATCAGAGGTCTAGTCGGTGGTCAGCCACACTAACTGCAAAAAAAATAATTCACCTCATAATTTTGTGCAGTGGTAATAGTTCTAGCCTCTAAATAGATTGCAAAAGGTCAAGTATCCCTTGCGCAAGAAACATCCTTTGCTAGCTGCCGCACTGTTTACGTGGCCCTTTCACCCCGACACTCCTTGCACAGATCTGACATTCCCAGTTTGGACTTGACCTTGACATCTTCATGTGTGGTACACAACATCTCCGCCTCCTTCATCAGTCTATCTGAATGGTTGGAGTGATAAGTGCTGAAAATCTGTGGGTGGCACACACACAAAAGGCCAGTCTTCTATCAAGCCTGCAGAATAGTGCTTCAGTTGTGGGTCCCTCCCTTCACCACTAACAATTTGCATTTTGCCTTCAATGCTGACTCTATCCTCTGGCCTGCTAAGGCACTAGTGGAGCGACGAGGGAATGACTGCAGCATCAGGCTACAGTAAGTCTTCCCAAGTCACAATAATTAATGTAATTTTAATTAGTGCTTAACATATTATTTAACATTTGATGATCCTAATTTCCCAAGTAGCAGCTCATTGAAATGAACCAATTAGTTCTTTGTATGCTGTTATCGTATTTAATTATAATGGTTGCCGATCAGTTTCCAGCTCTTGCTTGATGACTGCTGGGATAAGCTCCAGCATGCTCGCGACCCTGGTGAGGATAAGTGGTTCAGGAGATGGAAGGATGGATGGACTAAATTAAAATGGAACACAATTGAGGTTAGCGTGTAAGTATGGCCCTCGACAACTGTTCCAATTTCTCACTTTCGGAAAATCAATTCCCCACACCTTTTGCGGACATTTCATACATTACATGGACGACAAAAATCTTGCCAGGCAACATAATCAGTTAATGAACCAGCCGGGTTTTGGGCTATTCAAAGCTTCCAACCTTATGGGAGCACTTTTGGTTTCTGTTGCGCTGGACTGTGTATAAATTGGCATGCCATCAATTCTCCTAACCTCTTATCCTCTAGTGGCGCATAGGTGTGCTGGAGCCTACCCTTCCTGTGTATTTTAGTTGCACCCCACAGGTAGAACCAGACCACACAAATGAAGATGCAGGCATGCGAGGAGAGACATAAGATGGAACACACAAAGTAAATACTGTATACAGTGAATGTAATGCAGTAAAACAGGTGACAAACTCACTTTGCTGTGTGTTTAAAAGAATCAGATTGCTCCAGCCAGGATACTACCCCTAAAGTAGTCAGGTACTGGATGCACACGGACAGTGTTTCGCTTCATTCTCCAAACAAGAAAGAAAGAAAAAAAGCTTCTTCTAAAAGATTGTATTTCGTTTTAAGTGAAATACAGATTTCAGATGGTAAGGACTCTTGAACCGCAGGAAACCGTGAAAACCCACCAAATCCTTTCTGCTTCCATTTAAGCTTGTAATAGATAATGTTGATCAGTGGCTAAAAACAAGTCAATTAAGGTAACCCTACTTTTGTTTCCTTGATTTATCCCGGTAAAAAAAACGCTTTTAACATGTAAAAATATAATCACCAAAAATATCTTAATCAAGCACTAAGACCTGCTGGTGGAAACATAGTCTTTATCAACCGCCGCCATTGTTGTGACTACTATATGAATATGTGGCATACTATCTGGTCAAAACAAGTGAAGTGGCATCTGATCCTAATTTGCAAAACTTGTTTCTATTGCCAAAATGTGAATTGGTTTCCAGCAGGTATATTCTCACAGTCCTTGAAGGTTCTAATAAAAATAGGTGGATGGAAACTCTCCCAGTGACTGATCCAGATCATCATCACTTGTGAAAGGTTATGGCCCTGCAGTTTTGAAGAGCTGGTCATCTTTAATCCAAGTGGAGCTCTGCTTTAGCTAATCTGATCATCTGTGACCTGCTGAGACATGGAACCCACCATCCCAAGCGTCTCTAATCTACACTCGCACAATACAATACAGCACAGTACACAGACTCATTATCTAGGAATCCCCTTTACATGGTAGATAGAGTATCTGCAGCCTGTGCAGTGTGATGCCGTGGAAAATAAAGGTGGCAGAATTCCTGTCAAACACGAACTTAAACTCGCCAAATTGGTGAGACTTCAAAAAAATGGGTTACACACTTTTTATGTCCTACTTTAAAAGAAACTGTGTCACAATCCCAAGAGAGAACAGCAGGCCTTCTTCTAATTTTGTTTCAGTCACTCTTGGCTTTCAAGGCAGTGAGTACTGGAGCGCTCTAAAAATACAAATAAAATCTACTACAAATGCAAATGAAACAAAAAAAAGTTAGATTTTGTGGTCTCATTTGAACGCATGTCAGGGCCTGCTGAGATGTTGTTTAAATCCATTGGACAGATAAAGGAAGATAATGAGATGGAAGGAAGAGCGCAGATCTGTGCATCAAAGCCTCTTTCGAACATACTCAGCAGATAGGGGCCCAGGCTGCTTACTCCCCCACTTTGGAGATTATTAAAGCTTTGGTTGCTGACAAAAGAAAGTTAGAGGTATCGGTTCATAATTTAAAATAGAAGATAAGCAAGAAGCAGGTGAGTGAAACTCATTGAAGTTGACGGGCCACAGACCAATTTGATGTGAAGAAGGCTGGACAGATAAAATCACCAGGTAACCATTAGCCAAGAAATATTTATCTTAAGAATGACATTAAGAAATTATTCAAATAGAATGAACTAGCTCAAAAAAAAAAAAATCTATGATTTCTGAGGGGAAAAGTGCAATTTGCTTCAGTTTATCGACATACTAAAACTGATCACAGTGATTGTCTTGAAAGGCACAAAACTAGGTCACACATTATGAATATATTGCGGTTCTTAATTAAATAAATTTGTCAAAATTATCCTAAATACATTTTCTACACCTACACACATACACGCTAGTTTATATAAGTTTTACAATAATAATATATAGACATATACACATACGTACATATATATATATATATATATATATATATACACATACATATATTTTTATTATTAGATGATAAGATGATCAGATTAGCCATATATTTATTATTATGTAACAATAATATATATATTTATAATTTATCCTTAACCGATCATCAGAGACCGCTGGGGACTTGAAAATACAATTTTGCAGATGTTGATTGCCATTCACCTTTTTATGCCGAAAGGGAATGGAGCGTTGCCTTGATCGGCTTGTTGTTTGACAGCTGTGATAAGTCCCCAAGGATGCTCTCTAGTGGGTTGAAGGCATCCCGAGGCGTATATGCGGTTGAAAAAAAAAAAACAGACTGCATCAAGCGAAACCACTCAGGGCTAAAGTGGAAGTAGCTCTTTCGGCTTAAGAACCATATTTGATAACTCAAAAGGGAAGGCATGTCACACTTAGAAGCTGTACCGTGAGATTTTCTTCTACCTACCAATCAGTGATGACAAAAATGTATTTAAAAACAAAATTGACAAAAAACTGACTGGCAAATTTTAACCCCAAATCAGCTTAGATAGGCTCTTGTTACATAATGAGGACAAGCTGTAAAGAAAATAGACGGATGGAAACTTTTTGTTTTTCAGAAAAAGAGGTCTTGCAGTACTAGTATAGGGTTAACGTTTTCATCAATTTCAATAAATTATGTAGTATAAGGATTGCCCTAAAGTGCCCTTTAGTGAAAAAGACACGATCAATACACCAGGGTTCAGTGACTCAAACAGCTACAGGCTGGGTTTTATTTGAATACCGCTGCATGCAAGTAAACATATTGATCATAATTTTCAGCCATGTCATTACTTTGCTTTTTTCCTGCTTTTTCAATGGAACCCAAATGTTTAGAGGAAAGCAGTTTAAAAATAATGTTCATTGATACATGCGGCATCTACAATTCCAAGTTTGTTTTATGATTGTGGTCAGATTTTAAATGGTATTAATGCAGGAATAACATTGTTGCTATACATTAATGAATAATAAATAAATCCAATGTTTCACTCAGACAAGAATGAATACACAAATAATGTTTCTTAATTCTGACACATTTTTACATGCGACTGCGATGTTATGCACGGTTCATCACAGCCTGTTTTTTTTTTGTTTTTTTTGGGGTGAAATGGATTAAAACCTATTTCGGTAGCAGGCCCCCAAAGATTGCTTTAGTTGCCTCATTAGACTGAACCAATTAAGAAGAAATCTGTCTCATTATAAGTGACGGCCCCTGTGGGACATTTGTCTGAATTGTTTGTAACTACCTAATACTGTGTGTGCACTTGCATGTGAAAAGATGAAAATGAAAAGCATGTAACAGACTTTTTATTTGATTAAAAAATAAAAAGTGTCTGGTGATTCAATTCATTTAATCGTTCCACTTGCATTAACCCTAACCCTTGAAATGCAACAATAATTTCTGAACCGAAAATCATTTCTGAATTGAAAATCGTTTCTGAATCGAATCGTGACCCTGAAAATCAGAATTGAATCGCCGGAAACTTAGAGATTCGCACCCACAATCAAAACCATTGTATTTAAAATCTTGTCTGCTGTTATTATGACGATGCACCAGAGGGTTAATCGTGATATTAAAGACATATGCCAGAGTGCAATGACGGTAACTAACAAACTGGTGTTTGTATATATCTGTGACCTTTCTGAAAAACAAATACATGGCGAGAGCTGTTGGTTTTTCATGCATGATATAGAAGTTACCAGAACCAAATAGAAGAGAGAAAAGCAGACGCACAAAGATCAGACTGAGATGTAGAAATTAGACAAGGCGAAAATAAACATCAATAATTCAAAGCGGCACTAAAGTTCAAACATACAGTAAACCTCCCACCCACCTACCCACAGATCACCTGAGGTGCGTGAAACATCGATAATACAGTAGCAGGAAGAATTTCTCGGAAGCTACCTTCAACTCATCAAATGTGAGGATGGTGTTGAGTCTGGAGAGCAAATTTCAAATAAAAATGTTTTCCATTCCCCCCTAAAAAACAAATCATTTTTCAGTACTGTGGCTTGCAGAGTGATGGGAAATGAGGATGACTCAGAGATAGTGGGTGGACTGAGACCAGGTGAGACACTGGTACAGCAGATGGGCAGAGTTCTGTGCTCATTCGAACCAACACATAAGCAGCTAAGAAGGCAATTCTGCAGTTTATTTCTTACTAATCAATCATTTCTGATTTGGCTTCAGCGTTTGGGCCAAGGAGGCATAAAGCGTTGCACCCTGCAATGGTACCAAGACCGAACAAAAAAAATCTTTAGCCAGTAAAAATGATCACCAACCAGCATCTGACATAAGGAACAAGATATATGCAGCGTTGTCTGGACCGGGCTTGCTAAATTCAAGCTTATAAAGCTTTACTGCCAATTTTATGATTAACTTTTGAAAGGGCAAATAATAAATAAACTGCAAAACCGCTTCAACCCTGTGTCAGACACAGCAGTCCACTGCCATCGCCATACGGAACGGCCATCTTGGACATGTGTCATCAAGCCGGTTACATCTTCCTCATGCCAATACATAAATAAACAAATGAATATATCCACGGCAGCTTTCTCAATCTCCCTCATTCACCCGCTTTAAATAATTTGGACTCGATGGCACAATGTTGTTATATTCCTGAATAAAATACACTCCACTGTAAAAGCGACATCATGAAATACATACATAGGTAATTCTGTATTCTGGTTATTAGTCAACTTCTTGCTTATCTCCTATGGCTGGACATTTTTTTAAATGAGCCAGCTGAGCCTTGTGTCTGCATGCGAGGAGGATCATTCAAGCAATAGACGAGGTGGGGAGTCCACCATCTCGGTGAGTACCTCACCGTGTATGTGCAAATAACCTCATGGGACGACCGGCTCATACTGCACTGCACCCACACATTCCCCACCACGTTTGCTTAGTGTGGCCCATTGCAAGAGGATTACATGGAGGAATGCAGCCAAGCCCATATTTTTAAACTAGAGCGGAGCAGGGGTCGAAGAGCAGAAGTTCATGTACACTACAGGCCCTATTTTTGTTGCGAGCGCAAAAACTGGCATTTGTAGCAGGGTGTGAAGACTTTTTATATATACTGTGTATAACTTGCAGCCACAGTACATCTTGCTCGAAGTCTTGTTGTTCTGCCCCAGTTTCCTTGGCTATTTGTCACTGTCATGGCTGGTTCACCCCCAACCCCCCCGGCGCCATCATATATCTTGATATGAATGGGCGTTTCCTGAATGTTGTCATCTTACTTGTGCACCACATACTGGCACACTACTTGGTTTTGTGAGCACTAATTACCGTAGTTTCCGCACTATAAGGCGCACCGGATTATAAGGCGCACCTTCAATGAATGGCCCATTTTAAAACGTTGTCCATATATAAGATATATACATTTGGCCCGCGGGCCGAACTTTGGACACGCCTGCTGTAGTGGCTCAATATTGGTCCATATATAAGGCGCACCTGATCATAAGGCGTACTGTCGGCTTTTGAGAAAATTGGAGGTTTTTAGGTGCGCCTTATAGTGCGGAAAATACGGTATTACAAAATAGGTAGTTTGAGGGCAGTTTGTGTTGTGCGTGTGTGTTGTTTGATCTTGACAAGGAACCAGGAATAGAAGTCCTGCAATGACTTCTTGAGTAGACCAGACATGTACCCTCACAGATGATGGACATTAGATAGGCATGGTGACAATGGAAGAACTTACCAAATAAAACTTCAAAAGCATCTTTGTGGTGACAGTGAGCATGACAAGAGACCTCTCTGGCCTTTAGCGTCAAAGGTCAAGATGATCAACTAACTGCAGCACAGCATTGAGCTAATTTGAGCATATGACAGAATACACCAGTCAAGGAACTTCAAAACTGTCACCCTTAGATTGGACTCAAATTATTTTTCGAACATTGTTCACATTCTTTGGAGGTCCTATGAGGTTGAGTGATACTATACTGTAAAAGAATATCCTTACCTTTAAAGAGTCAAAACACGCAATCACTCTCCCATTTTCCACTTGGCAGCTTTTAGATGGGTGGGCAAATTTGCACTCTTCATCACTGCGTGAGCAAGTCCCTCTCTGAAACTGCCGACACACTTCCAAGGTCAGCCATTTTGTGTCACGTATAGAGGCAATATTCAAAGCCATGGCTGCGTTGCTGGCTTGGTTGGAGGAGAGCTGCTCGGTTTAAGGAGGAGGCCCGTCCTCTGAGGAGCAGTTACAACGTATTCCAGAAGAAGAAAAAAACAATTGATGGAAGTTACAGCTGAAAATGATCCACTTTTAGTCAGTGGATTTGATTGGTCGCTGTAGACAGGAAAGGGACTGGTGAAGTCTTGAGCGTTAGCAGAGCATGGGACTGCACTGCTGCAGTCGTATTTGCCTGTTAAACTGTGGATTGTTCATCATTCAGCAAGACTCAAGTGCCACCTCAGGCAAAGCACACAAAGCATGGTCCTAGATGAGTTTAACTGCTTGTCCCAATGTCTCCAAAAATGTATCCACGATGGGGAACAGGAAGAAGTTGAAAGTGTTGAAGTGAAGTGTCCTATCGTGACTAGAGAAGGACTCAAGAACTCTTCAAAACTAGCCAGGGATCATCCAGTAGGAATGCTGTCTCACATGGAACCTTCTGTCAGCAATCTGGAGTAGAGAAAGAAAGATAAACAGAAGAAGAATATTGGTGAGATTATGGATGTTTTCATCTTTTGTGGCTCATTAAAATACATGACAGTCAACCAGTGAAGCAATTATTCGACATACAAAGAAGGGAATGTCAAAAACTTCAGTGAGGGTCAAGACGAGAGAACCTCTGGATCTGATTTACCCAGTATAATCATGCTGGTTTGATGATGTAGTCAAAGGAAAACCAACCAGCACAGAATTATTCTGGGCAGCTCTCCAGAAGCCAGAGAGTGACTGAGACAGTTGGATATGCCAGTGCTGGACATGGTTATGACCCAGGCCGGGGTCATGAGACATTCACTGGTTGCCCGCTATCAAAGCTCATTGACACATCATTTTACGTTCATACATATATTATGGCATAATTAGAGTTCCTGTTGAGTTTATTTTATATCAATTTCCTCTATACAAAAAAATATGTATCTGGGTGCTAAGAGTGTGGATCTTTGTGTAACTAGTCCACCAACACTATGCTGCCCCAACTCTCTTGAATCCAGGACATTGTCTTACAGAACCTGTCCCACTTGTCTGATCACAGCTAACGAAATGAGAACCTTCTCAGCCAAATGGTCCAGAAGAGTAGTTTCACTCTCTAAGGCATGATTTAATTTCACAATGTCTCCCCACAGGAGAGGCTTTTGCTGACATTCAGGTGAAAATCATGCCAGAGCTGACCTTTAACAATTAAACCTCATTATTTTTAGAACTCATAAAATGTCTATTTCACTTTGTCCGAATGTATGTAAGGGGTGCCATTTTCTCCACTCTAAAACTTTACGACATTTCAGTCAAATAATTAATTTGTGGGTTGAGAAACCCACAAGATCCATCATATAGTTTTAGTTTTGTGGTTTAGGGTTAGGTTTAGGGTCCTCGACATTCTTGATGTAAAACCAAAGACTGCTTTGGACCACTCCAGTATAAGTTGTGCACACAGCTTTGGTTTAACCTTGGGTTGATTCAGATCTTAATACAGCATACACTTTGTTTGGCTTAGCCTAGTTGAGCTCTTGCTAGTGTCTGCCGTAGTTTATACAGAGCTGAACCAGTGGTCTTCAGGCACAACGAAGGAAGTCAAGGCCCGATGGGAAAGCCGAAATGACCTGTTAAGCAGGACATATGTACATATAGAAATACACCACAGTAGAAGACCTTATGGATTACTGATGCTTACTAAGTCCAGATGGCAAGGGCATTATCTGACTAGTCTGCTTAATTGTGAGAGTCAGCGGAACTGGGGAGTCTCAAGTGAAAGTCCTTGACTTGACCTCTGAATCTCTGAATACCTCATACGTAAGCTATTAGTCTGGTGTGCACTCTATGGCTGTGTTAGATTTGATCTGAGCTTATTGTGTTCATTGTGACTATAGGTTAGTAGGACAACAACCAAGTTAGGCCTAGTGAAATTGTGATATATTATAATTACAGTTATGGTATATTGTGATTCATAATGTGCCAGACAATAGGAGTGATTTAGGAGTGTGTGATTTCTCAAGGACTAAGCTAACGTTGAGATGCAACACAAGAAGCATTTTACAGAGTCAGCAAATTGGCATCATAATAGCCTTAGCTCGTGACCCAAATGGCTCCGTTCATGATATGGGCCAGGCCTTTCTCTTTATTAGATGAGATGACTAACCACTCTCTATCACACATTTTGAATGCTAAAATAGGCTGCATTTTGGGGTGTAGTTTTTAGTTTTTAGTTTTACTTACTAGATTCAGCCAATTAATCACTTGCAATTACAGCGTTAGTCAGAATTGACAAGGAAGCATGACGAAATAATGGTCCTGAAACGTTTTGTTAAGATGGACAATGGGCCAAGTAAGAACGTTTCAGTGTGAATCTAGATATAATAGACATACTTGAATGTTAGTCAAAGCAATTAATTTTATTGATACTGTCTTTTATTTAATCCTTTGCACTTAATTGCATTGTTGACAACTTGCTGTAGTAGCTACCGAATATTTTAATTGGAATTTATTTGGCCATTAGATATTTGTGTTTCGTTTATTTTTTTTATTAAACGTTTAATCATCACTACATATCATATATCGTATCGCGTTAACTTTTTGTTCATATCATACAGAACGACTCCAACCGCTTGTTTTATTTTATTTTTGCCAGGAAGGCGTCAGTCGTCTTCAAGAGCTGTGTTGTTTTTGTCGTCTATTTTTTTTTTTTTTTTGGCGTGCTGTTTTTTTTTGTCTTGACCCTTTGTGAACTTTTCCAGCGCTTTGGCTGTGACATTCCTGGAAGGAGCGACATCCGATTTTGATGAAGGGAATGTCTCCGCTATTTGACTGTGACGGCCACGGGGCGTTTCGATTATTTGCGCCTGTGATGAGCAGCACTTTTCACAGCCGTTTTGTTCAGCACATGTGTCAGCACTGTTGGAAAGTCTGCATTGGTGGCTGAATGGATGGCTGATGGAGTTGAGGATGAGGAGAGGGACCGCGGATGTGTGCCTACAACTGTGAGTCCACGCTTGGGCATGAAGTGGATTAAAATGTCAAGTCATATTTAATCACAAAAACGTCTCAAAGAGCCTTCCATGCCCACTGTTTGCAAATATTAACTATATTCCCTGATCCGAGCCACCATGAGGGCAACGGAAACTATAAAAAAAAAACAACGGGGAAAATGAGAAATCTTGAGAAGGGACCCCATTGGGAGGATTCCCCTTCCAGGACGACCAGGCCGGCAATGGATGCAGAGTGAGCAAAACTTAACACATACTGTGATGTGAAACAATATGAGATCAAGTAGATGTAGTTGTTATGCTTGTATTATTGCAGATGTTTTGTGATGTGTTGTGTTATATTGTTATTTTATGTATATGTATACATATATATATATATTATTATAGATATATATATACGTATACACACATCTATCCATCCATCCATCCATCCATCCATCCATCCATCCATCCATCCATCCATCCATCCATCCATCCATCCATCCATCCATCCATCCATCCATCCATCCATCCACAAATGCAGACACATTCCAGAAATTGTACATGTGATGTACACAATCATCATCATCATCATCATCATCAAATTGTATACAACCAGACAACATCTCGAATCACAACATAAAAGAGATCTAGAGAGATTAAGTACATGACAGGGATGAAAGTCTGCTTTGACCAATACGAGGAGCCAGGATCATGGCTAAGTTTCAGACAGAGTAGCTATATCATTCAAAAGTTTAATTATCTACCAGAATTAGCATCTCTGAGAGGAAGGTAAAGACATGAACCAGAAAATGTATTTTCCTTTATAGGAACTGGAATTTTTTTGTTCTATGCGTTGTACAATAAAATTGCAGTTTCACAATTGTTTTACAATTCTTTGGGCAATATATTAATACCACCGATAAGAATATAATTTTGGTCATTAGAATCTTGCGTCAAATATTTCTAATGTGTCATCGCTCAATCTGTTTGTTCCACCGCCAGATATACGATATCCTCCTGGCCTTGGCTTTTATCATCCACCAATCGATCAAAGCAAGCCTAGATATTGTAAATGATAGCCCCTTCATACTCAAAAGACTAAATATCAAAACTGTGCATACTAAAACTGTGATGAAATTTATTGGTAATACACACTGCATGCTGCTAAATATTTTCAAGCCACCTCATCCAACTATAACCATCAGTTATGTGGGCCCCCACACACAAGTGAAAAATCCATGTGGCCAAAAAAACCTCCTGACATTTGCACTGTTGGCAGAGTGCATCCACCGCTGTGATAATGCCTCACTTCGCTCTCAGGCAGGAGTTGGTGCAGAAAGCCCATTACAAGACTGGAAACTACAGTAATGGTCCTAACCGGGAGCTTCTCATTTTCAGCCTCATGCTCTCACACAGATAAAACATCCCACCTGAACCGGTGTGCAGCACACTGCAGCAAACTCTTAAAAGATGCTTTCCCACCTGGTTTGGGCAGGTTCCCCGAGCTTGGCCGTCTGCTGTCCCCGACACAGGAGGCACCTTGTGACAGTGCGGCTGTCTGCCTCAGCAACGGGAGTTAATGACCATGTGAACTGTTGTCATTCCTCGCACGCTGCCCAATGCCGCAGCCAGAGGTCCACGGGTTCCCTCTCAATATCTGTCTCACGCTCAGCCACGCAGCAAGCGAGGCAGGCAGGCAGGCGGGCGGGCGGGCGGGCGGGCAGGCAGGCGGGCGGGCAGGCAAGCGGACAGGCAGGCAGGCAGGAAGCAGAAGAGTGCCGACTTCAACTATTTGGCTGAAACACTTCCAGCAATCCCACCCACCGCATACACACACCCTAGAGCCAGCCCCTTCCTGCCCAACAGCATGAGACACAGTACCGCCCTGTCAGTTCTCCAGCCAATGGTAGAAGAGCAGCTATGAATCAATGCTGTCTGTGCATCCCTATTGGAAGAGAGTAAGCAATGAGGTGAAAACTGCGCTTACGGTAACATCCTCTGAATGTTAACTTGTCGGGGTATTTCCCCAATTTCATGCCCTACCAAGCGAGCTGTTATGTCATTCGTGTCAGTCAAAGCCATAATATTGAAGCAATAGGTCTAGGGACTCCGCACGTATCTCTCAGCACGTCACGACTTGGTTCATAAGGATGATCCTCTCTGTCCTTGCCTGTGTTCTATTGATATGTCACACCATCCCCCCCCCCAGGAAACAAGAGCTCCGCACCTCCTCCCTTCATCATCCAGACAGACACTCCGATTATTCACATCTCTCTTCCTTTGGTCCTCTAAACTGTCTTTCACATCAAATTTTACCATAAATCCGATTGACTGGACTGGATAATCGCGGTTCTTTCAATGTTTGTGTTACCGGCGGTGGGTCGGCCCACCCATTTCAACCACCACCTCGCTCCATCCAATTGATGACATACCAGTTGGCATCATGTGAGCCGTGGAAGCCGGGGGTGTCACAGAACTGATGAGTCAGAAATCCAGATTCAATCGAACAGCTGTACTGTCAGTCTGAGTCGCATACAAAGTCAAAAACAAAGGCTGTGAATGACACAGCAGCCTGGGTGTTTCGTTGATATCGGTGGGCCAAACATGCTTTACAATTCCATACCCAATTAACAGTCTATTTCCACTGGATAGATTCATTCGATTTCTTTACTGGGGTAAGGCGCTCGTGAAACGATGCTGCTCGCTACTGTCGTCACTGGGTTGGAAAACGCAGTCTCACGCTCTGCTGTTATGTGACACCCACGTGGCTAGGTAAGGTTTTACCAATCTGGTGACCTCCAGTATTAGTGTTGTACCCAATGCAAAATTGGCCGCTGATCGACTGACTGGTCCAGCCAGGACTTTATTTGCCAGATGCACAAATTTTGCTTTGAGTTGTTCATATTTCAGTTTTCGTTGGTGCTGCCGGACTGTCTGCAACGGTACAGATGCGAGGAGCAGGACCATGCGGACTTTCGGCCTCCCGGCACGGAGCAGAGTGCATACTAAAAGTACAGTAAAGCAAGAGAGACAACTAGATCGTACAAGAAAATTGTTGCCAATCTTTTTGTATTGTGTTTCGCTCGCCAACTGATGAACTATTGTTATGACGGAGAACAGCGATTGGTCATTACTTTCAAACTTGGCGTGATTGCGACATCTATGATCCCAGCATCTAACACTTGTCCAAAGGAGACTCAACTCTTTCATCTAGTTAATGGTTGGGTGAAGAGAGCTGCAGCTAGGCACATTGTATTTCTTCTCCACCCGTGCTACAAAAATGCACCCGCACACGTGGCACGGATGGTGAAGAGGGCCATTGGCGCCTCGTGTGCGCTGGGCTTAAAGGCTGCTTTGGAGCCAGTCCCAAGAAGGTGTCATGCCATATCGCCTTTGACACAACTCCCTTCAACTTTGCATTTCCTTTCATCCTGGTCATTTCAGCGCAGTGATGCAATGCTCTTCCAAATGTTCCAAGGCGAAAAGCAGCAGAGCTCTTTAAACCTCAAAACCGTCTTTCAAATATAGTCGTCTCCACTTTTACACATTTTGTCAATGGTGCAGGAAATCTATAAAAGTGAGTGAACATGCAATTTAACACCCGTTATCACCTTCGTACTTCTCTTTCATTTGATTTCTAAATAATGACAAATAACAATTTTGGCTCATGTCCTATTTCCCCCTACGGACCGCCAATCTAA
Source organism: Syngnathus floridae (assembly GCF_059516105.1). NCBI lineage: Eukaryota > Metazoa > Chordata > Actinopteri > Syngnathiformes > Syngnathidae > Syngnathus > Syngnathus floridae. Next base: position 9,328,677 of record NC_142414.1, on the reverse strand, counting down.
ATAGATTTTTTTCCAGCAGGAAATCAGATCACACAAACAAAGGCTTCACAGACAAACAAGCTGGGCCACTTCCTTCCCTTATGTTATCGCCTCCCCTTTTATTGTTTGACCCTAGTTTACCTTGCTCACTCGAAAGTAATGGCATTTAGGAATTATGGGGAACTTAAATGACTTTATACCCAAATAGAAAAAAAAATGCTATTCTGTAAACAGTTGTCTATTCCATATAAGAGAACGTCTCTCAAAATGTGTAGGAACAAACAAATGCTGGCTGATCACGACAGAGAAAACCATGCAGGCTCAGAAATAGGCCACTAAACACTGATCAATGAAAAGGCAGCTGTCTTTTTTCTATTATTAGCTGAAATCAAATATCAAGCAGCAGTGAGTTGTCTTTGGTTCTGCTTGAAACCCTTTCCACCACATACACAATCCATACTGAGTGGATGGTTTATTTGTATTTTAATCTAAATCTTTAATCCCATTTTGGACTGTTACATTTTAATTACAATTGTAATTCATTGCTTCACGCATGGATATAGTTATAATATTTTCAAGAGGATTTATTGCACTTCAAAGTAAAACTTATTAACATGCGCAAGACATGGCGCTACCATATTTTGCGTGCCCACACTGATAGCACTTAAACTGATACTAACAATTGACAATGTGTAATTACATTGCACGTCAGAATAATCAACACGTTGATCATTATGAACTTAATGCATCAATGCACCTGCAAGACAGCGATGATGACTTAATACAGTTCAACAAAAGTGAATAACAGAAGGACCACTGTGACTGTTTTCACTTCTTCTGTTACCTTTTATCAGCACCCAGTGGACGCTTCACTTAAAGCAATGGTAAAAGCAGCTAATGGCTAAGCTAATTTCCTTCCTTCCTACCTGATGGCGAACCTGTCACATCCAGCTGCGCGGGGTAGCGCTATTCCGTCGGTCGAAGCGGTGCAGGAGCCGCTGCCTATCAAATGACATCAAGCAAAGGTGACCATCCTCAAACCTCACGCTACTTTTGCAACTGGTAACTTTTTTTTTAAGCGTTCAAAATATGCGTCTGTCGAAAAGCTCGCAAGCGCACTCACTACTTTTAAGGCGCAGGAGGAAGCAACAAGCGATTTTGACAGTTCATGGACGCAAGTAAATGCTTCACGCTAGGGGTGGGTGATCCCGTGTCAAAACTGTACCAACACAAGTAATGAATAATTACACACATCTTACGGTGTTTTTTTATTATTAATTACTTAACAGCGTAGTTATGTCACACACTTAGTTCATTAGATGGCCAATAAAGAGACCTTGATCCGAGGACAGATATATTACTACCCTATTTTAAGCATGGAACAGTCCAGCAGCAGCAAGGGTAAAGGAGGGGGTGTCTGTTCCCTAGGAAACAACATTGAATCTCACTGAGGGGAAAGATGTAGCCACTGATTTCTGAACAAATCACTGTCTGTCTTTCAAATAGTATGACAGAAACACTAAATTCACTACATATTTATTTAAGAGCCGATAACGTTCTCTAAGATAAATTTACTTTCTTTTTAGAGGATAGTAATAAAGATGTCATCACTACATGTTCACTACACAAAGCACAAACTCCAACACAAATACTATTTTTTGTATTTTTAATAATGGTCAATTTTGAGAGACGTCTAAATTTAATAATAGGTTTGTTGTTAAAAAATTGTTTTATTCTGCAGTGGTGTCGTGCAGACTTCTAACATTTTCCTGCCATCGTATAGCACTAAAAATATTAAATCTATTCATGTTGCATTATTGCAAACTATATCACCCACACATTAAATAAAGAAATAAACATTTTTATTTTTTATTTTTTTTAAATTATGGAAGATGTTTAGTTTGTCTCATGTACCCCATCCATACTGCAAAGTAAATTACACATTTTGTATATTTGACTCATAACACAAATTTATCAGATTAAAAGTACACATTTTTATTGAGGTGTGTGAAGTGCTATTTAATAAATGTACCTATCAGCACATATCAAGTCTGCATGGACAGTATGCAGACACAAATTGACTGACTGTTGTACATTTCCTATTGAGTGCATGAACAATGCACACAGCAGATGCACGCTGTTCTGTCTGGGTCAAGGCGGAATGCCATTAAGAGATATCATAGTTTGCCTGGACACAGACATTAGAAAATGGAAGCCATGAGGACATTACTACTTCACGTTTCTTGGGGCGGATTGACAAACAAGAATTCAGTTTCAATTCTGTCATCTGGCATTACTGCATGTATACAGAAAAAAATATAATTCTCAGAAATGAACATTATTCAAAGTAATGGTTAAATATCTGATATTGAAAACAGAAACGAGAGTGCTTTTATTTTGTTGTTAGCAGCGCAAACAAGAGAATGACTTAAACCAGATGTTAATGTAAAATGGATTGCTTTGACAGGAATTTTGGTTTGGCATTTGTGACTGTAGCATTTGTGCTGAGTGGACCTCGAGCGAGTATATATTCACCACAATTAGTTAGTGATCCCAGTTGGAAGCAGTTTGCCCCCGCAGACAAGAAACAGACACCCACACATGCTCAAACAAACAGAGCCCAGAGTCAGAGTGGCCTTGAGCGAGAGCTACTCACTCATGTGGTGGGCAAAGCTTTTACATCAAATGAGGATAATATTGATCTCGGACATTACCAATTGAGAGCGTATACCTGATTATGAAAGCTTTTAACCCAAATGCTTATTGCAGCAAATGTTAAAAGGAAAGAGCTTACTGCAGAATCAAAGCTCAATCGACTGTGAGAGAGAGAGAGAGAGAGAGAGAGAGAGAGAGAGAGAGAGAGAGAGAGAGAGAGAGAGAGAGAGAGAGAGAGAGAGAGAGAGAGAGAGAGAGAGAGAGAGAGAGAGACTTGCTGTCAATTTGATGGGTTGTCAGGTGATCTGAGGTGACCTGAGCAGTTCTCCTACTCTGTATTTAATAACCAGTGGGCTACTGTAAGAAGCTATAAATTGAAAATGCATGCAATAAGTAGGCCAGTGTCTTCAGAACATACAACAGGAATTTTGAAGCATACTCCAATTCATCATAAATCATCTGTGACAGCTTAGCTCGTTTTACCTCAATCACTTGGCTTACTGGTTTTTAAAAGAAAAGCGTCAAATGTTTGCCATCAGTACTTGTATGGCTGGAGTATCGCTGCTTTGCATATTTGCTGGAATCCTCATTGGTAAACAAAATTGTGACTACATTTTGTCTTTCATTGATATACACATGTAGGTAATGTCAAGAGAAAGCATGCATTATTGCCATGACAACATGGCTTCTTGCAGATTGAGGTTTCCATGCGGCGTTCAACTGCAATAAGCGCCAAACAGTGATGATTGCACTCAGCTGGGAATCTTGGCTATAAATACCCCATTTTGTTTTTTCACTGAACTTCACTTGACTTCTTCCTTGACAAAAAAATCAATGTGCCTTCATCAGCTCCCCCACCCACCACAGTGCAAAGTGCTTCCAAATACAGTATCGGAATGTGTATTATTCATGAGCTTCATGCTGATGCAAGGCCAACAGCTCAGCCTAGACTCCTCGATGTCTGAACCTGCCATCATCACCTTCGAAAAGCTCCCTGTGATCCCGACCTGGCAGTCGAAACGCATTGATACTTTGTAATATTCAATAACACACTCAGGATCAGAGAGAGGACAACTCCTTTTGTTGCTTTGTCTTTCACCCACACACTTGCAAACACTATTCATAAACACAGTAAATTTGAATAAAGTAATTAAGAATTCTGGACGTGGCGAAGCTCTCACATTGTTTTTATGAATGTGAATATATTACATTTGCTAATTGAGGTTATGCTAAACAGTGCTGCATGCATTTCCATCACTGCAGGAACAATAATAAGCTATCGTTCAGCCACCCATCACCTTGAAATATTGATGCTTCTGCTGCAAGGCTGCTCGGTGCAGCCGCAGGTTGAAAGGACACCAATATATTGAGTTTTTCTCAGACCCCGGTCTGACCGAGTGCTGCCTGGCTTTTTCATAACTATTATGATGACACAGCACTTGAACTTACAAATCTTGCTGGAGTTTTTCCAAACTTAAAATTGTGATGTTTTAAACTTTTTTTTATTTTTTATTGCATCTTAATAACAGGAGTAATGAACTTTTTTCTTCTCTTAAAAAATGGACTATACAGTTAATATCTTTTCTCTAGTGCTCATTCCAGGCTTTCAAAATGTAGGCCAATTAGTTTAATAGTGATTCCCAACCACTGCCCCGTGGCACATTAGTGTGCGCTATAAGATCATCAGGCGTGCCGTGAGAAATCAAATATCACTAATTTAGTCGGAAAATTCACATTTATTACAAATAGCGTCTCTGATCCAACTTCGCCACTAGATGGCATAGTGCCTATTCCCATTTATATACAACAGAGCTTTGTGTTAAACTAAACAGGTCCAGATTTCATATTTGTAAGTAAATTGAACAAACTCACCATTATTTCAGTAGATATAATTTTTGAAAAATTTTTATTTCGTGCAATGTGCCATGATATATATTTTTTCATGTAAAATACGTGCCATGGCGCAATAAAGGTTGGAAAACACTATAGTGTTCGAGGATGGTCATTTGCTTGGAACTGCACGTTGCACATTTTAACTCTCATTATCGATTTCTAAGTGGCCACTCAGTGCCCCTTCCAACTCCTGTGATTATTATATTACAGTAACCATGGTGATTTATTTGCTACATGATTTCCAGTGGAAATGTATTTATAGAGGAGTTTGTGGGTGGACGATCAGTGAGCTTGTGCTTGAGTGGAAGAGCGCTGGATGAACCCTAAATCAATTACATTTTGCACTCGTGTGCCCAAAAGCACACATATACAGATTGCTGCAGCAGAGTCAGTAAATTACGTTTGCATAATCATACCTGGGTAAAATCATTTGTGCAATTGTGCAATCATGTGTGCATTTATGCATTTTAATTTAATGAAATGTTATCATATTTATTGTCACGGTCATTTATTAAAAACAAATAATAATAATAATACATTTAATTGAGAAGTGCCTTTCAGGTCACTCAAGGTCACTTTACAAGAGTTGAAAAGTTAAAAACAAATCATGTTCAAAAGATATTCATGAATGAATGAACGAATGAACGAATGAACGAACGAACGAATGAATGAATGAATTCATTCATTCATTCATCAACGTACAAGCCTCAAATATAGGATAGGACATATTGAAAGGCATTAATACCAATGATGGATTTATGTCTCCCTCTACTGGTGGGATATTTTAAAAAAAACTTCTAATAGCCTATTCAGCCAATAATCATAATAAACCTTGGTTTCGTTATGAATTGCACAAACGTTACCTTTTTTTTTTGTAAACATATTAAGAAAAAAGTTTGTTATTTTATTTATATCTTATTTTTAAACTGATTACCATACGCGTGACTTTAATTTTCACTGAAATAAAAAGTGGTGTCTCGAAGTCGCATTGTACATATTTAATGCTTATCCACAATATCAATAATTGCCGTAAAATGCATTTATTTGTTTTTGCTGCAGGGGGCAGCGTTGCGCTGCAGGAAGGACCACTGGTTTTCTTTTGTTAGCTTTTTTAAATTAAATAAACTTATTAAAGAGGGTATTAAAGAGGGTAGAGCAAATTTGTACCTATTAGTAGGCAGCCAGGCATCTGACATCAATTCAACATCGATACGACATCAAGCTTGAATCAAGTTTGATGTTGAATTGACATCATCCACTGGGGTGAAATGGAGACCTTATGAGGGGACTGTTCATAAATCTCATTAAAGTCAAAAATTGGTATTTTTCATTCTCAGAGTCAAACTATGATCATAAACATAAAATCAATGCATCTTAAATACGCAAGACATTTTTCACAGGGGACTGAAAACCAAGAGGATGGATTGTCGAGAAAAAAAAACAGGATTTTGTTTTTATTTGAGGGAAATGCAAACCAAAATAGAGGCGCTGACAGCTTCCTCTATCAAGACCCGGTGGGAGCGCTTAGTCAGTTTTGTGCTGTGAGATAAGGGGGAGATTTATTTATTCGGGCAGATAGCGCTGGCACATTTTGAATGATAAAGGGGTGTGTTTGTGTGTTGTGCGCGCATTCACTTTCAAACTGCCAGTCAGGATTTAAGGTCACAACCTGGAGGTCAAAAAATGTGGGGTCCATATAGGAGAAACTTCTAAAGTTGTGTTCTTCTTCCTCTTTCAAACAGACTGGTGGTGCACCTGGTGTTAAGATCAAACATTCTGTACGCTCCCATTCTAGCACATGGAAAAACAAAATCCACATCAAACATCAAGATCAGATTATTTTCATCCATTGTTTGCAGCGGGGAAAAAAAAACATCTAAGGCAGCAATAAACGGAAAAGGCACCTTTTGTTGTGGTTTATTCTCCTGGTGGTTTAAAGGAAGGTGGTGGGTCCACGATGGGAAGGACCGTGTGTGTTGTTTCAGTGCAAAACGACATCTGTTCTGAAGTACATCACATCCGTGTTAACTCGCTGGTTCAGATGGTCCCCAGCTTGGTGATTTATTTGTCTCACATGTTTGGTGTTTGGGTCAGTGAGGCACCGTACAGTGCTGTTGGCACAGCTTAGCTGGCGCCAGGGGAGTGAAGGCCTCCAAAGAAGCACTTTATTTTTTACATGGGAGTGGTTGCATTTGGCTGAAAAATATTCCATAATGGGTAGAGATTGATTCTGCATAAAACACAGAAAAAAAAATTACCGTATTTTCCGGACTATAAGGCGCACCTTCAATGAATGGCCCATTTTAAAACTTTGTCCTTATATAAGGCGCACCATTAATGCATCATGTCAGATTTTTAATCCAAATCATTCTCCATTTTATCTTTTTTTATTTCAACTTCAGACGCAACAAATTACTTTATAATCACAAAATAATGATCCGTAGTCTTTTTGATTCATGATTCATAGTCTTCAGCGGGCCACTTATGATTGATTTCATGACACAATGCTTCGGGCCAGTTTAAATTTAGGAATTTGGTACATATATAAGGCGCACCGGACTATAAGGCGGCTTTTGAGAAAATTTTATGTTTTTAGGTGCACCTTATAGTCCGGAAAATACGGTAACAATATTTTGGTCATCTGCAGTCCTGCTTAAAAAACATCATTTGATGTTGAGCTCCATAAATCCGACAAAGGAGTCAATTGGAGAAAACTGAAGATCATAGTGGCCCACATCAAGGGTGTGTGAGAATGTCGCTTCTTGAGGTGCAACTTTGTAGGTCAAGGCACCGCTTTCCTCTTCCGTCTTCTGGGACAAACCGCAGTGTCAGTTACAACAGGAAAAGACTGAAGGTCAAAGCGCAGGCCTATTGTTTTTCCTGCATGTGACAGACGTCTGTCTGTTTTAACTTCCTCTGTCTGAGGAAAACACACACCTGAGTGAAGTAGAACGCAGTCATAATCTTATCGCCTCAGCCCATAAAGGCCTTTGCAGTACAAAGACACAAATGGCTTCCATGCTGAGGGAGTTTAAGACAAAGCAAAGAGAAGCATCTTAAAGCGTCTTCAGCAAAAACAATTTAAACATCACTTTCAGCAGATAAAAAAGGGAAGGCTCAGAAACCCTGGAGACACTCACTGGTGCCTTTGTACACTGATTAAGGAGACTGGCGGATGCATATAATCAGCATATTATTGATAGTTCTAATGAGAAAGGCTCTGAGTCAGTGAAGCCATTAGCCACCATAAGAGAGGTTTAATTGTTTTGTGTGCCCGTGTCGGCGCGGTTGTGATGTTGTGCGGCGTGCACGCCTGCCTGTGCGAGGACAGAGCTAATTAAATCCACTCCTTTCCTTAGCAACTTTCCCCTCTCTTAATTAAGAGGGTTAATTATGGGCAGAGCAGAGGTCACGTGCATGTCTGTGCGCACACGCGTGCTTCACACTTGAGAAGATTGCGATAGCTTTTAAAAAAGGCATAAATTACTATGTGTGCTTACATGGTTTTAATTTGACAGCTTTTGATATTTGTCAGCGCAGTTCAATAAAGGCTCGAGTTGTGTGTGAGATATTTTTGTGAACGTGGATTCAGTCTGGCAATGTGCAAATCTCTCCATGATTATTCCACGAGAGGCCTGCTCATAGCAGAAGCTTGTCGTAGTACCCACATTGACCTGAGGGAGGCAGCATGGTGCCATGTCAGGCCATTCAGACTGCCAGATAATACAAAGAAAGAGGAGCAAAGGGGGTGTCAAACCATTATGGGCCATTATGACTGTCAACCCAAATAAATATATGAGCACCTCATATTATATACAGTAAAAGCTACAAAACAAACTGATAAATAACTCGTTTTCAAATCAGACGAGTAAAAATTGGTCAAATATTTTAAAAAATTATATTAAAAGTGAAGACAATTTGCAATTCTAGTAATGACACAAATTTGATGCATAATTTGTCTTCGCGGACCACATAAAATGATGTGGCGGGCCGTATCTGGCCCCCGGGCCTTGAGTTTGACACCTGTGACATAGTAGATGAAATTGAAGTCAAGCCTGGCAAACGCGTATCTGGTAAATACAATGTGGTTAGTTGTATCATAGTGAATGACTGGGAGACGGATTATCCAAACACTCAACACAGCTAGTGGGTCAATTTTAGATGGCTTTTTAATGGGATTGTTTTGCCAATTTAACATCACAATCACATTCGGTGCCTCCACTGAACTCTTGGCTAAAGATTTGCAATCGTAATTATTGAACAGCTTTAACATTTATGATTGTTGGCCTGGGTCATTTAGTAGGTCAGGGATTAACGATAGAGTGAGACATTTTTGAGAATACTGTCATGAATTAGTGGATACACGTGTCAATTATATACTTTCTGCCATATATATGAAGATCATTCATTTGTTCTGTCTGCCTTTGTAAGTTACTGGCGTAGATAAAATTAGCAAAAAATACCGTATTGGCCCGAATATAAGACGACACCCTCTTTTTCAAGATTTTTTTGAACACCAAATTTAATTTTTATACAGAAAATAATTACAGTACATTTGAAACAAATGATTATACCAATATGTTTTTCTTCTTCGTGCTGCCGCTATTTTTATTTTTCTTCTTTGTGACAGGTTCGCTTTGGCCTGGGGAGTTAAGTTCAGCATTCACTTTAAAGATATCTGGCGCCATCTAGCGTTGTGAATGAGTATAATGTCTAGACCCCGAATGTAAGACGACCCCCACTTTTTCAGTCTTATTTCAATGCAAAAAACGCCATCTTATATTCGTGCCAATACGGTATATGAATTATGAATTATTTTTGAATAATTTATTTTTAAGTGACATTTCCTGTACACAGCTTCAAAAAAGCCACCCCCAAAATTTTCTTTAAAATATGTTGACCCCTACTAGTCCAAACATATCATTCTGATTAATATTGCGTTTGTGTAACGAGCAAAATTTACCAGTTTTTATTCATCTCAGTGGGTTGCCATTATGCCACTCATAGTGTACGTCTTTAGCACAAAAAAAAGACACCAGTTTATGCTAAACTTCTGTTAAAGCTGTTCTAAAGTTTTGTATATATACCACAACACCAAATACATGGTGTGATGGGGAAAAAAAAACATTTCAGGAGGCCCATTTCATGAACATTGTGGGAAGATAACCGCTAAAATGTTTTCCCATATTGTCTCATTAACAAACCATCATAAAAAAGAAAGTCCCATCTCATCATTGATTCTTTTAAGGGAAAGGGGTTTTCTTCCCCACGTCTCAGTGTCGCTGTCATGCCTCCATGCCGGTGCATCATTAGATATTGCTTTTTACGAGCCTCTGGTGTGTTGGCGATGGGAGGGGGGTCAGCGTTACCCCGGCAGTAAAGCGACGCATCCGTCGGTTCTGCACATAGGAGCAAACACTCCATTAAATCAGGCCTCCACATATTACTGTAATAAAAGCCTCCGCTTCGCTTTTATGGGCTTTTTAATTATGTCTATTCGTCTTCCCGGGCTCATGAGCAACAGTTCATGATGAGTCCCATTTTGTGAGGACTCATTCACTGGCAGAATGCTAGAGGGGGCTGCTGGGCCAGTGGGGTGGCGGAGACATTACAGGGAGAATCTAAAATATGACCGCTGTTTCAGCCATTGTAGTTTGGCTCACAGCGTGGAACCACTGGTGCTACATTTCCATTTTGCTCATGGGGTTATCTTTCTGTTTGAGGTCTAAAGTGAGCACACTGTGCAGACTTGATCTCTTATCTTTCATTACTCTGGAACTTAGTCCTGCGTGTAGCCATAACCAGCGCCAAGCCATGCAGATTGATGAACCAATAAGCTTCTTTGGAAACACACTGCACACGGTTTTATAGCCTAGCAATTGGCTGGACATAACTTAACCTGTTTTAAATCCAAGCAGCTCATAATGGTGCAAAAGAAACACCCGTGTACTGCATACGGTGTGTTTAGCAGGAACGTTTATGATTGTGGATCTCAGTTGGAGGATAAAAGGAACACGAGGCTTGGGCATGATTTCTTTATTTTCCTCAGTTAGGTACCTTTACCGTGGGTTTGTGCATTCTGCTGCAAATGGCAGCACTCATGACAGTGAGCAGCCCCACCGCCAGCACTGTACCCAACATACATAGGGTGGCTAAAGATCGTGAGGAAGCTGAGGATGAAGAGAAACATAGCTAAGAACCAAGTCAAATTACATCATGTCCATGCTTTGGTTTTATACCCGATTGTGTAACGTCTTTCGTCTGAAGAGTAGAACTGGATTCTGGTTGCGACATGTCCTCCTCCACTTGGATGGGGCCAAGAGGAGCTGTCCCCTCCCACTGTGGAAAGAGACCTGCCACTCCAAGAACAGAAGGGTAACAAGCACATCAGTGCATTTAGCCCAAAGCGAACAGGAGACACCAACATTTCCCCATGTTGTGTTTCTGTCAACACACCGGCATCGTCTCCAAGGTTCCTTTTCCGTCGCTGCTCACCGCAGCTGCTTTCACAACAGCTACACACCTTGTTCTCTCCATCTGACGCCACCCATCTGCCCCGAGGCAAACATTTATACAGCATTAAAAAAAATCTTACAAGCATGAAATGTGTTAGAGATGCGGCTTCAAGGAATTGCTTTGTTAGCACTAACCTTTTGGCTTCAGCTAAAAATGAACAGGCTTTGAGCTGCGAGTTGACTGGAACAGAGAGGGTACTTGCTAGCAGCTGACATGTGATGTAAAGCTACGAAGGAGTGGAATAAAAAATGAGATGCTGCACATGTCTAATACGTACTTTACTAATGATGCCGAGAAAGTAGTGTATGAAGCTAAAATTCACCAGTATGGGCAACACAAACTGATGAATAACTAGTTATGAAATTAGAGACTAGTAAAAATTGTTCAAATATTTTAAAACGGTGAATGATCATAAAAATTGCTCGTAATAGCTCTATTTTTTAAAGTGAAGACAATTTGTCTTCACGGGCCACATAAAATGATGTGACGGGCCCGATCTGGCCCCCGGGCCTTGAGTTTGACACGTACGCCAAAGGGTTGCTACCATTCCAACACATTTGCCAGTCAGATCACCTGAAGGGAAAAATAGACCTAAATGTCTGGCTTGGATAGTCTCAGGTTTCAAACTGCTCAACGAAGCAGATCACACAAGCGGCACTTACCGAATTCTTGTGCTCTTGGTGGAAATTGAAGGCTTTCAGCTGGAAAACAAGTTTATTCTCACTGCTTCTCTGCATGAAGTATGACTTGGCTCCTGTCATCGTAGCATCTATTAGACACCTATTAGACACCAACAAGCAGGCACAGGGTCCACCAACGCAGATGGTAATGCTGACTTTCAAGTAAAATTACATTGGTACTTCTTACCCATGATTGTCAATAAAGGTATATGATGGTTGAGAATTTGGGTAGGCGCTCATGGTGGCCACACAGCTGTCAGCAAAGACCCTCAGTGGAATATGATAGCCCTGAAGGACCGAGGCTTCGATTTGCATCATCTCACCCACGTCGTAAACACCGGAGAACCTCTGCGGCTGCCACTCCTCTAATCAGTCAATCCGAATACAGAAGAAATGCAATCTTGAGGGCACTTGCACAATCTAATAAGATTAAGATGTATCAGATACAACAATGATAAAATATCCACATTCATATTTCATCTTAATTACAGAGGGTGCCAACCCCAAAGATTTCTTTAAAATATGTTTCATGTGCTCCCACTGGTCCTAACACAAGATTGTGATTAATGTTGTGATTGCGCAACACGAGTTAAGCAGCAAAACTCACACATTTTTTTTCCCCCATCTAAGAGTCCAGCCATTTTGCCACTTGCTGTTGACTGAAAATTATATCACAGTTGCCAAGTCTCATGTCACAACCAATCACGGATCAGCTTTAAAAACTGGTGATTGGGTGAGAATTTAGACCTGCCAACAGCAATTGGCAAAATGGAAAAAAATGTTCTTCTAGCAATTTGTTTCGAAATCATTGTGGTTGTAGTTTGCACTGCATCACAAGAATTGCAACTAATATTTTGTTCTTCACGTGCAGCCAAATAAACCAAAATACGGTACTGCTAAGTCAAATTTACTACTACTACTACTCTAGCCACAGTACTTAAATAACAGTTAATTTGAACTGAAAGTTAGACGTTAAACTTAACTTTAGGTTCTTTTTTTTTCCCCCGTCAGGGTGAAGGATCACATTTATAGTAATGAAAAAGCAATTCATGAGTTTGAGTATGTTGTACACAGTCAAGAATGTCCATTTACGGAAATGCAATAAAAACTCAATGAGAAAAATAGATTGGGACATTGCACAAAAAGAGGAAGGCAGAAAGGAAAACACGCATCATGTCACAGGCCAGCGGTGCAAATAATGAACATTTGTGAGATCAGTTATTAAATCATGTTTGTTTAAATAAAGCTTATTGAAATTTTAATAAATAGATTTTTCCCCCCCACATGAAGCCCATTTGATTTTGCTTTCCTCAGAGATGCACACTCATTTTATTTAAACATAATTAGAAACTCAGTATGAAGCTGAGCAGTTGTACACTACTGGAAACTACAACCACGATAATGAACATCATCAATCATTACATTCAAAACTGATAACTTTTATAGATTCATTATCAATATTTGGTGACGACTAGGACTTGAGTTAGTAGCCCATCCCAGTTAATAGCTAGTGAGCTGACAATATGGCTGCAACTCAACACCATTTTCCTTTTCAGGTTTTGATTTGCTCACCTGTCATGAGCCTCAGGGAGAAGTGTAGCTGCTGCTCTGTTAACAGGCTAGACGCAAACTGCTGCCAATGAGGCATAATGGCATCACTGCTCACATAGTGCCTCCTTTGACAGTTAGAGCAAAGTGTGATCTCATGCAGGCAGCATTTTGGATTTGTTGTATGAACGTCTGTATGATGAGGAGAAGAGTCGAATGAAAAGCTTTACCTCGGATAGTGGCATTCAATTAACGCCTCGGAAGGGTTTGTCTTAAAAATCAAGGTGCTGCCGACTGGCGTTGGCGAGTAGATGAGTGCAAAGGTGTAGATGAGGGCTTCATCTGTCATCTAATGAGGAGGAAGAGGTGTTATAGTAGCTTTGAGCAGACAGGAAAATGAAGTGTCCAAAAATAAAAACCTTGCCTTTTTTGTGCTGCCACAGCTGTGCAGCTCCGTCTGGAAACGTAGCATGTGGTCGGCAACGCTCAGCGGGCTGCAGCCTCCTAAGGTCAGATCACTCGGACGGATCAGCTGACCGTTTCCTATAAGAACAAAGTAAAAAGTCAGGCACCATTTACCTGCAGTCTATTTCTTGTCCTGCTCTGCTCCAGTCAATAACACTCAGAGCAAATGCAGCTTGCCTAATGCACGGTTGTGCCATTTCTCAGATTCTCAGAGTCAAGAAAAAGGACATCCTATCGATTGGCAGCCTTGATTCGGTGCCATTTGCGATAATCCACGCAGAATGTGCTGTCATCACACTTTGTTCAATGTTCCGATTCTAGCTTGCTTCGAGGACACAATGCGTTGAGTCATCTTCAAGTAAAAAAAAGCAAAATGTACTGAAATGGAGTATATGGAAAGCGATAAGTCTTTAATTTGAGTTCGTTTAATGTTGGCGGACAAGAAGAAAGAAGAAAAATACTCTCTCAAAAGTCTGACCACTACAAAAACAACTAGAGGTTCCCACCACACAGCAGATAAGATTGCTAAAAAACACACAAAAATGTCAAAATTAAAATAGATTAATCGAGAAATATTCAATTATTGAATCCATCGACAAATATTTTAATAAGAGCATATAAAACATTATAGAGAGTAGAGCATATATTTTTGATCATATAACAGCACCAATAATTTAATTTCATTTATCCTCGAGTCATATTTTTGTTTGATATTTTGTTGATTTTTTTAAATCACAAAACAATAACAAACCAACAGTAAATAGGGGAATGTTTTTGTAATGCAGCCTCATGCAAAATAAAATTTGATCAGATTATTCAATTCAATTAATTTCTTTTATATATGCAGCCATTGTAAATAAGCAGTTACCTAAGAAGTTCTGCTTGACCTCTATGATGACCTCTCCCTCGCCACATTGCACCGCCAGGCTGTCCGCTGGCACAGGCACCCGCTGTTCAAAGTCAACCACCATCTAAAACACCATTTAAAGTCAAACTACACTTTGATAGGCAGTTACGCATGTGGAAGCCGAGTGAAGGGAAATGTTATTTCTTGAAATACCTTTGGATCGTCCTCAGCGGGCGGGTCAAGATCTGGACCCTTAATTATGGTCTGTAACATGTGATCTTGGACAGAGGGCGGTGGCTCACTGGCCTCCTGTGTTTGCGGCCTTTTTGCATGCTCTTCAACAGCAGGCCTCTTCAGCTGATAGATCCAGAGCCGCTTGTTGACAGGGGAGGTCCTATTTGACTGATGATCTGTTGGTTTTGGCTGCGTTGGCGGCTGTGTCCCTGTCCATTCTCTTTTGGTTGGTCCGGAAGTTGTGTTGAAGCTTTTTAAAGCGGCACAAAGACTCCCACCTGACAAAAGGAGCCCAAACAAAACTCCCCATAACTCCATTACAACAATCACACAAAAATGGGAGCAGCACTGCTTTGGTCTTCTGAGGAAATGAAAGATATGATAGCTTGGCTCGGACTCCACCCACACCTAATGGCTTGATTGCATTCCAGCCTGGAAGACTCATCCTCTGAGGCTTTAATATCCAGCGTTTCATAAAATAGAATTGCAAATGGGATGCTTGGCTGTGCACTCTAAAGGTCACATTCAAAGACAGATTTGAATCTTGGAGACTGTGTCAAAAGCTGATGATTTCTTGCTTTTTTTTTTCTTAAGGAAAACTGCAGTCGTCAAGTTTATTTGTATAGCCCTAAATCACAAGCAGTCTCAAAGGGCTTCACATAGACAAAAAATTGACAATTATTTTCAAAGCATCCCTTGATCTTAAGATCCCAAAAGGGCAAGGAAAAACTCAAAAAAACCCTACCAGGGGAAAATGAGAAAACCAATAAAAAGCATGTTCAGTGATATAAGATGACTGAACGGAGACGCGAAATCAGGCTAAGCTGGTGAGCTCGTTCACAAATCAGTGAGCTTTCAGTCCCTTTAAAAAAAAAAAAAATCCTGATGCCGAGCATTGAACCTATGCCAGCACTTATTTGCTCTATGTACGCAGAAGGGTAAATATTAGTCACAATAAAAGGTGCTAGATTTTTATTTATTTTTTTAGACTTTTTAAATTTTTTAAAATGTTGCCAGTTGTCACTAAATATAGTTGACAACACTCACTTCATCATGCCTTTGCCTCGCCCCTGTTGTCATGGTAATGAAAGCCAGATCTGTAATTGCATGAGATGGACCCCCCCCCCTCCAAAAATAATATGTGAACCAGAGTGTGATAGGGGCTGTAAATTCTTTATCCTTTGCATATTTTGACAGGGAATGATTTGTCATTAAGACACCTAAGAACTATTTTTAAATTGCAGAAAGAATGCAAAATAATATTCCATAAAAAAAAAAAACTCAAGTATTTCTCCAAACATTCTAATCTGATTTGACCAACAGAAATACATCATTTTTTTTCTTGCCGATACCCAAATACAATCTGCTGTGTGTCAGGATGTAGCTTTTATCTAACGCTGATCAGCGGCAAGACAAAGAAACGAGGCGTGTTTGTGCGACGTGCATTGTTGTGTGTGTGTGTGTGTGTGTGTGTGTACATGTGTGGGTGGCTTGAGATCAGACCGTGCCTGCCAGTCAGGCTTCCTCCGCACATCTCTAACTCATTTTAGCAAACACTAATTTGCTCCCGAGAGAAGGAACCACCAATTCCATACACACAAAGTCAAATCTCATCATCCTCTGTTTGCAGTCGTCTTGACACATGTGCAAGACAAAATGACCAGAACAGGATGTGGGACATTGATGCAAGATATAAAAGCAAGGCAGCTTGCACCAAACGGACTACTGCTAGAGCCTCATTAAAAGCATGTTGTGGGCGAAGGAATTATTTGTGTGTTTTCTCCGCTCAGTTGGGGCACTGAATAGATGTGAGGCGAAATATTTGTGTCAAAGTTTTAGCCTTGTTTTGTGCCACGCGGGAAGCATTTTAGTAGTTTTGGCAAATCGTCTGCCATAAGTCAAAGATGGAATATGTGCTCAGGGCAAAAATAGTGTGAAAAAAGAAAGTGAAAAGGCCTGAATCGAGAAGGGGGGGAAGGGAAGAGAATGTGAAAACAAAGAAGAAAAATATGGCTCGGGTCGAGGAACAGACAGCAGCTAAATCCGGTGGGAGTAATGTGGAATAACGGCTCCGATTCACGGGCCATCGGCGGCCGATTCCACAGAAGGTCGCGAATGTTGTTTCAGCGCATTGGCGTGGACACACACACACAAATACCCCCACAATCATGCGCCCACACAAGCACCGTCCATTACACAAAGACGCACACGCTAATGGACTGTTATTAAAGACATGCATCACACCGCGTCGCCCACGACCACACACAGAGGCGAGCGGCGCATTGCTTACAGACACACACTAATGGGATTTCTGTGCACAGCTGTATCATTCAGCAAAGAGTCCTCGGTGACAGCGAGGCTCTCACACTACACATCCGGCTGTGGGCGGACCCGCAACGACAAAAAACTTTTCTAGTTTTATCACATCATCCATGACATTTGTCATGAAAGGATAGGTGGCAAAAAGCATTGGCCTTTGTCACCATGCAAAGGTCCATCGCGCCGGATGATTGACAGGTGACACCGCAATGTGGCAGTGGAATTGACCTTTAACCTTCACTCGGTATCATAGCCTTCAAACTTTTTCTCAAGGGGATGACTCTCCTGTTACTCATTTGAATTTGAGTTGACGTTTATTTTTGAACATGAGATCAACCAAAATCATTTTTTCACATTTTGACATAATTTCATGTTATGCCAAGAAGATAAATAAATCAACATGTTCAAAAAAGGAGAAGGAAGAAGCTATTGCTCATCTATGGTAACAGTATCATTACATTTATTCAGCCTTCTTTGTTGTTCATTAGACTATTTACCATCACTTTTTAAATGATATCGGTTCTGTAAGAGTGAGAAAGAAGCGTGATTTCTCCCTAAACTGTTTGGTAAATGGTTGGACCGACAATCATAAATGTAACGGTAAGCTCCATCGGAACTTTTCATGTTCCACTTGTGTTTACGTGGGATTTTGCCAGGGTCTCTCACTTCCATATTTCAAATGAACTGATTCAAATTAAGATCTTTTTTTCTCTTATGCAATTGACTGGCGACCAGTTTTTATGTTTCTTGGCTGTCCCCCAGAGTAAGCTGGGAAATGCAAGGAAGTACTTGATGATTCATAAAGGTGGCAAATAATGTTGTTTGCCACAATCATGTCGAAAGAGTTTTCTTCCAACCTATCAGAAATTTAGGACATTAACAGAGCATGTGTTATGCTCTGATGCTTTTACCTTAAGTGGCTTGCGGGTCATTTTAATTTGGGTGACTCTTCTGGGAATTGAACATATCGTTAGCAGTTTCACTCATGACCTCACCAGCAATTTTTTTATTTGACATGCTATTATCCCCACTGCATGTTTGAATACATAATTCTGTAATGGAGATGCTCGTCATGAAAACAAGTCTTTAGTGTAATGTACGGTGGGCATGAAGCGCAAAACACAACAGTAAATTAAAAAGACACACAAAAAAACTAATACAAGCGCAAATGAAAAATCACAAAACAAAAGAAAATAAAAGACTGTCTCTTGTCCAATTAAACATGATTATGAAGCCCAGTCGCTGTTGGGTTTATTTTTTGTTGTTTTCTTCAGTTTTCTCATTTTTTTTCAATTTGCTGTTGTGTTTAAGTTTTGTTGTCTCGTTTATCTATTTGTTTTTGTGCTTTTTTGTTATGATCATGTCTTTGTTTTTGTGTTTTGTCATTTTGTGTGTCCCCCTTTATTTTCATATGTGGTTGTGTTTATTTTGTTGTTGTTCTCCTTTGCCACTGCAATAATCAGTCCATTCAGTGCGCACCTTTGTAAAACTCTTTTGAATTCATCTTAATTTTGCTGCAATTCAAGCCTTTTGTCTAATAAACAATTTGTCAGTGATGCATTGAACGGCACCTCTAATTTGATTGTCTGGGAAATGTGTCTGAGTTTGTGTGCGAGCTCTGCCGCCTTCTCTTACCCCTGCAGGTGCGTGCATGTGTGCAACTTGCCGTGGGCCTGAATGAGCAGAATCCCGGAGGCTTAGCAATTATAACTAAACGGCATAATCGGACATGATGGATGACTGTTGCCTTTTGCCGATGTCTAGACCCCAGCTCCAACAGTGCAACAAGGTTACAACAGAGCAGGGGGTGATGAAATATTTAGTATTTTTTTGTTCTGCTCTGCTCTAGCCACAGCAACATTTCAAAAACAGGGCTGGTATGCTTGCTGCTGTGGAGACACTACAGTGGGTTGTGTTATTCCACTTAATTCTGCATTTTACATCAAATAGGTGCCAATAATTCGTGGTGAGACTACTCAGTTTACGCGGGTTTCCAAAGTTCCAAAAAGTCATTGCAAAATTTACATTTCAAAAAATGGCAGCAGCGAAAAGCTTTTGACTCTGCAGGGTCAATAAGACAGTTGTCTGTGGAAGGTGTGTAAAATGTTTACCTCATTTTCATCAATAGGTGGCACTGTGGGACCAAACGTTTCCGTCCTTTGGTTCGCAACTGTGGAGAGCAAACTAATTTGTCCAGTCCCCAATATTTCAATGTACTGGAATATGAGGTGTCGTGTGTGTTGTTGTGCTTCCCGATGCTTTTTTTCCCCATTTTTTTTCCATTTCTCTGTGTCAGAGGATACCTGCCACAAGGGCCTACCAGTGATAAGAGTCCATATTTGATCAATTTGGATAATGTAATGGAACAATGAGAATGATTGCATCGAATCAAATTAAAGCCGCTCCAATAATAATAAATTTTTGATGAGTTAAGATGAGTTGACTGCACTTTAGATGAAGAACTCGCCAGTGCTCTCAGTATCGAATGGGAGGGGGGGGGGCTCTTGGTTTTACCATGTAATCACCCAGAAGAATGAGTGCTTAGCAAAAAAGTGAGACTCTCCAAGGGGTAAAGCAGCTGGTAGATGTGAGGTGAAGACAGGTGATTGTCAGAAGAGCAAAACAGGCATCTTGCCTCAAGAGGTGACAAAGAATGAGGTCAGTCGGGAGCCGTCAGCATTCTCATCATCGGTAAAAAGAAGTTGCAGATGCAACAAAAGAGAGCAAGGAAAGGTATTTTGCAATGCAGCACTCATCTTCCCTGGCATCATGTCAGAAGACTCTTTGATTGTGCATGTTCTTCCAGATTCGTGACATCACCAAGCGTCGCTTTCCCATGAGGACCTCGTTACCGACGATCCCAGAGGTTGACAGCATTGTTGTCGTTACCTGAAACGCTTCTTTTTTTCTGCTTTGCCAGTCACTGCAGGCTGCGCTGTCAGTCGGGCGCATCAGACAGATGTACGAGAGAGAAAAAAAAGTAACACAAAAATAGACGTGATCCCGAGACAACACACAGTTCACGTCAAACGAGGTCTGTAGCACCGTTTCTGCTCCCTATTCCACGTGGACCATAATAATCATACTCTTTTGATCGCATTCATATTTTTCCAGGC
This sequence comes from Syngnathus floridae, assembly GCF_059516105.1. Classification (NCBI taxonomy): domain Eukaryota; kingdom Metazoa; phylum Chordata; class Actinopteri; order Syngnathiformes; family Syngnathidae; genus Syngnathus; species Syngnathus floridae. The sequence continues at coordinate 9,308,425 of NC_142414.1, read as the reverse complement.
ACAGCTCCCATGCGCTTGATTTAGAAAAAATCAGGGCGACCGTGCCTAGTCTCATTGTTGACTCGTCTTTGCTGCCCAAGGAGGAAAATGTCCTCAGTGTTGCAAAGCAACATCTATAACACATTTCTCAAGTCTTTGCCCTGCCCACGCATCAGTTCAGTTCTCCCAGAGGTCCTTTTAGCATAACAAGCCAGCCGTTAGCACTCCAGTATCTTCGCATCAAAATAGCCATTCATTTAACAAAAGTGCTTGTTCTCATTAAGGCTCAGGGTGAGCTGCAGCCTAAAAATATCTGTTTGATTTTTGTGAAAGACAAGTACAAGATAGCTTGCCATTGATGTCACTCACACACCTCGAGACGTGTCTGCAGCCACCATGTTGGAGTTTGATATGTTGTCACCCCCTTATCTAATGTTTGAACAGATACATTTGATAGGAAACATTAAACATTGTGATTTACTGTGCAGTGATTGGCAACAGTAAAACAGAATAGAGTTAAAACATGTCATTTGTAATGTTTATCGGGAGCAAAATGGGTTCAGTGTCTTGCTCAAGGATATAGGTAAGCCAACCCTCAAAACCATCATGTGTTATGACTAATGATGGACAAATGAAGCTTCAAGATGATTCATGAACCCGTTGTTGGCACTCTCTGCTTACTGAAGAGCTGAAAGCCCACCGACTTGCCATCTTTTAAAACCAACATTGCCATCTAGAGGAGCCAAAGAATACAACAACTGGTTCATGAAGCTTCATTTTCCCATCACTAGTTATTATCATATTTAAACATATCTTTTTTAAAAATATATCTATCTATGGTGTTTTATCCAGAAATAAAGAGATAAATTATCTTGCAAAGTTTAAGAATTAACACCTTTTTGTTACACTTAGAGGCTGACATCACACCTTCTACAGCAATGCCGGACACATAACAAGCTGGTAAGAAAAAGCATTTTCATCAGCCATTTGGTGGCTTACTGGAAAATTTATAGGCCCCTCTACCATTGGAACATGCCCAGTCATGTTCACCAACACCGGAACATTTGGCCACCAATGCTGGGAAGCTCCAACACCTTCAACACGGTCGGGCATCCTGACCCCCCCTTCCTGTTGTAAGCCTCCAAACACTGAAGCTTTTACCCGGGAATGAGGAATACTGACAAATTAGTCGTTTAAAAAAGACGTTGTACACGTGCTTCGTTTCATCGCATGGACAAATGCTCGCATTGAATTTTGTGCTCATGTGCTTGCATTAAATCACCAGAGGAGACTCGCTGAGTGATTGTTTAAAATGTCTGTGAGAGACTTTCGTATTTGTCAACCATTGCAATTAACAACAGCGGGAAGTGGCCGTAAACAGATACGTCTATCTACTTGACACCACAATCTTAAAGAAACACAACTAATTTAAAATACTGTGTAGCTATTGATACGCCTCAGAGCTTTTCAAACTCCTCACATCTGAAGTGAGAGTTCAGACTGGAGATAGACGCGATTGTAACTTGTTGCTGGCCACTTATTTTTGTGTCTTAGTCGGAAATGAGATTGAAATGTTTTCTCTTATAAACTGCAACAACTGGCATTGTTAGATTCTGTAACTCTCATAGAAATTGGAGTCACACAGTTCCCATAGAAATAAAATACTGGTTTCTGTAAACTGGAAGTGCCTCCCACATTTCCCGCAAAAGATCATGGGCATAGGAATAAGTTGGATTCAGAAAAACAAATAAAAACGTCCCCCTTGTCTAGCCGGGCTTTGTTGGGCGTCTGAGTTCAGCAAGAACGTAAGCATAAAATTGTATGTTGTCACTGGCCACTTTTATATCGTCCTCCTACTGACTTGGAAGCGGAATTTCTTAGTAGGAAGCAGGTTTTCATCTCAACTGCCATTCCCCCCACAAGTTGGTGTGTAACTGTCAGAGGACCAACAAAAAATGACAACACACCATCTCATCCCAGTCCGAAAATTATAAATCCATTATTAACATGCCATGCCCAATCAAATAGCTTTTTTCGGTGGCTATTTTTCTAACCTGGAAGTAAAATGCCTGGTTCATAAAAACTTTGCATGTATTCACACACATTCGTTAGTAGACATTAATGATGGGCAAATGAAGCTTCAAGATGATTCATGAACCCGTTGTTGTGTTTACTTAGACCTCTAGATAGCACTCTGTTCAACGAAGAGCTGAAAGCCCACTGACTTGCCATTTCTTAAAACCCTCACTTTAAAAAAACATTGCCATCTAGAGGAGCTAAAGAATACAACAACTGGTTCATGAAGCTTCATTTTCTCATCACTAGTAAACATCACATAGTTATGTAGAAAAGAGCGTTTTTATTGCACTAAACAGGAATGAAACAGTTGCTCTGAGAAATTAGACGTGTTTGGTCTACAAGGGCCGTGTGACGTCACAATGTGAGAAAGTTTTTTTTTTCTTGGATTAGACGTGGCCTGGTGCTTCGAGAGGAGGAATGAGCAGAAATGCTCCCAAAATTAGTGAATGAAGAAAAACACCACTTTGGGGGGAGTTTTGTTGTAACGTTTAACATTTTAAGATGACTAAAAAAAAAAAAACACCGTTGATTTAATATGATGTGGCTCCTTTAAGAAAAAATCCTAGAAAAAATATAAAAAGAAACGAGGAGAAAAATAGAGATAATGAGACAAACGATTTGTATCAAACGGTTCAATTAGTCGGTCAAAATTTTTTATAGCTTCAGTTAAAGACTAAATGCAATATTAATGAGGTTATTCTTTGTTCACTGTTGATAGATATTTCTTTCTTTTTCAGTTTTGTTCTCATTAATGTTAATAAGTATACAATGTTATCCAAATGTGTAACAATTTTAACAACAAATTATGACTATTTATAGTCGTGGCAGAGCACTTTCCTTAGGATGCAAATGTTTTTTATTTTCTACCAAGGGGGGGATAAACAGAAAATAATTGAGAAACTAATTAACTGATGGAACAAGCATGTTCCGAGGATATGGAAGAAAATCTACAAAAGTAAGGACAAACTCACAACAGATATTGTAACAGTGTCTGAAAACTACAACGCACTGCCGCAACCAAAGCTCGTTCTATCCATCCATCTTTTTCTTTTCTTTCTTTTTTCGTAATCTAGCCACTATCACAGCTATCTTTGTGCAAGATGTCAGCTACACCCTGGATTGGTCACCAGTCATGTGAGCTACACCCTGGATTGGTCGCCAGTCAATTTCAGGTCGCATAGAGACAAACAAGAATTCGCTAATGACTACACCACACTGTCCGTCATGTGATCATTGAAAACATGACAGAAAGAAATGATGCCGTGAAAACGAAATCGTTTTGGCCCGAATGTCAGTCCAGCTCTGACAGGGAATAAGAGAGAAGAGAAGGAAAGTAGTTTCACCTTGCTCGCCTCCCGCCATGACATTCAGGAGGATATTTACCTTGTAAAGTTCTTGACATTTCACTGCACGCTCTAATAATGTCTTGAAATATGAATGAGGAGTGGAGTGAGTGGAAAGGAGCCCCTCAGAGCGTTTCTTCATAAGTATTGATTGATACAGTGGCGGGAGGGCAAGCAGCAGGCCACCGAGGGACACAAGAAGCCACTCTGGACTGGTTAGCAGTTAACGCTGTCAAAATGTTTTGGTGGGGTCCTGGTTAGCACGTTTGCTTTTGAGGTGAAAGTGTGGGATATTTCTCTCACTTTCTTAGCATGTGTTTTCTTCTCACTTTTCCTTCCACTTTCCCAAAACAAGACTGCCTCTTGCCTGAAGTCAATTCAAATTGGCTCCAGTTACCCATGACCCTAACAAGGACAGAAAATTGAAGTATGGTGTTTTGTTGCTGTCGAGTTAATTCCACCTCGAGGAAATTTTTAAATGATTGTACAGTGATTACAATATTTTTTTGTTGTTGAAAACGGTGTCCTTGTTAATTGCAGATGAATTAGTATACTTGAGTATAGAATGTAAAAATACGAAATGTTGAGTTATATATTTTTATTTAGTATTTTATTATTTTATTTAAAATGACCTTTTAGATTACTTTGTATCTCTTCACTATGGATCATGTCAGCTTTTTTTCCATTTATTGCAGAACTTTTTGAATCTTAAACGATCCATCCTTGAAATTTTATTTCAAACAAAAAGGATGAACATTTATTTTTTTTATATTCTTGGTTTACATATAAACGAGGTCCTGAACCAAATTGGAAAGAAGTAATGAATGTGTCTGGCACTCGTCAATGCTATAACAATAAAGTATTTTGTGCTTATCCATTTCTAAATTGTTGCTGGGTGAGACACTGACAACTTGCCTGATTTAATCCTGCATGGCTCAATTTGTTCCATGGTTTGTATCATACAAGTTTAAAAATGTGAGTGGGATGCCAGTATAGAAGGTCAAATGCTCAAGTCAAGCTGTGCTAATGATCTTGATCCTGCCACTGTGTTTCCTACGCACTGTTCGACTCACAAGTACTCATTGATCTCTTTAGTCTTCTCTGCCCACACAGTGACCTTCCAGACTCAGCTTCCTGAGATATATATTTTTAACAAAGTTTTTTTTTTAATGGATCTTTACTTTCTTCATTCCAACTTTCACAACACAACACATTACAAAAAAGATGGGTAAGTGTTTTTGCAGGGTGGTAAGAGGTGGCGCCTTCCACTTTTTCCAAATACCTTGCTACCCAAATTGTCATCCCAACAGTTGACAATGAATCTATTAATATAATTATTATTATTTTTAATTAGAATAAATAAAATAAAATGATAAATTATTATAAAAATAAAATTTAAAAATTGCATTAAAAGTAAATTTTATCATGATCATCCACAGACAGTTGGGTAGGTTATAGTTTATTTGTGGTTGCTCTGTCTTTAGTATTCCATGTTCAAATGGTCTGTCAAGTGTAACAATTTATGTGAAATATATGTGAATATATATATATATATTTTTTTTTTCCACTGCGCACTATAGTGTGTGTGTGTTCGAATGGCTGTCTCTTTGACAGCCTGATTTACAGGCCAGTGGTGTGTTTAATGGAGCCGATAAAGCAATGATCGCTCATCCGATCCCTTCTGCCCTTCCCTCCACTTTAGCTATGTAGGGATGATGCCTCCATGCACATAAGATCTATGCGATGCAAGACATACACACACACACACACACACATCTGGGATTACCGGGGATAATCCAACAGCCAATTTGGTAGAGGGATATATTTTTTTTCCTTTATTCATTCATTTCCTCTGCTGTTTACAAGGCAATTTGTTTGGTAGCTGGAGTAAGAACCAACAATTTTATTACCATACCCCACTCTAGAAACAAGTGTGTTTGTGCGCACACATACTGACACACACACATGTGTAATCACACACACAGACACGCTCCATCCACCCTCCAGATCATCCTTTTAAGATTAAGCCCTTTCCTCCCAAAAGAGGTGCAGTGTAATCATGAAAGTGTCGCATTTCAGCTGAGAAAAGAAGAAATGTTGCCTTCGGGGTCACTCTAAAATTTGTCCCCCCTTCACTCTTGCTTCTGCTACCATCTGGCACCTGTTCCACCTTATACCGCACCCTCCATTTCCTCACCCAAATCTCGTTCTCTTTAATTTCACCCAGCACCACCCCTCGTCTTTCTCATTCCTTGTCTTTCTTTCTTGATGTTGTCCATTCCTCTTTGGTCTTATTACACCCGCCACCGCCTTCCTTTCCCCGTTTTTTTTTTTTGCTCGCTGTGACAGAGGTTCAATAAGCAGCGCCTCCAGTGTTGTCTTGCACAGTTAGTGGCCAATTACCCACTCACTCTCCCTGTCCTCAGGGACGGACCGGATTTGCTGGATCTGTCGTCAGACCACACACAAACACAAGCACGCAACTCACATGCACTGGCTCGCCAGCCGGATGGGAAAGAGGAAAACTGTACAGATAGACATGTGATACCAGCAGACATCGTGCTGATAAAACAACTGGAGCAAATGAATGGTAAGCAGTACTTGTGAAGGGACTGAAACAACTGACTGGATTCATTCCATCTGCCCAAATGCAATTTAGTGCCTATGACATCACATCATAAGAGCAGTAAGCACACAGATGGTAATATTCTGCTTTTAATAAGTGGGATCTCAGATTTCAAAAACAGTCGTGAAAAAATTGTTACGTGTGCTTAGGCTCAAGCTGAAACTGATGCAATAGGTTTTGAAATTTTACAAGATTTATTGGAAGTAGTCTTATACTACAATACACGGAATATTTTTTTTATGTCAGCAGCCATATTGATCGCCTTGAAGGGAAGAGATTTGTCTCCATTGTGACCCTCCAGATTAGAAGGAAGCAAACCACGTCTGAATCAGTCTGTCACCTGGAAGCCTTCCATGAATTTTTCTCTATTTTTCCCTCTCAGCGTTTACTGAGAGTGGCTGGAAATGATCTGAGAATTGGATTCCTTGCTCTGTTTCCAAATCCGTCTGCGGGCCCTTTTTGAACTCTGCCACGTCAAGGCCGGCTTATCCCGCCACTTCAAAGAAGCTAGGGATGGTGCATTACATCAGGACCATGGTGACCACTGACGTGTTCTTCACACGATTGGAAACAGAGAGGAATGTCCTCTAATCTCCAAGCTGCAGGGAGAGGCTTTCGATGAGCCCTGACACTTTGGAAGGCAGGTAAATGGAGAGCGCATGACCTCTCTGGGGTGATGTGCAAAAAACATATTTATATTTCAGGTTGTTTGTATTTAACATTTGGATGTAAACCCAAAAGACAGAATATGGTTGATTTATTTCAATATTATGGATAATACAGTCTTCAATTGTGGTTTATGGAGTGGTGGAAGAAGTTGTGACGCAAGAATTGTGAGAACGCGCAAACTACGCACGGGTCGAGATTTGAGAGTCAAACTTCAGTGAGGCAAACAAGCTCCCACATTTGATAATAAAACTCAGATGAGATAAGTTCCTGCTCACCATTGATCCTAATGAGGACAAACACAATAGAAATTGGATGGATTGATCATGAGTGCACTCATCCTTCAAACCCCAAATGCCTTGGGCAGTGAGTGAAAAGAGCATTGTTATTTTTGGCACTTTAAATCATTTTATTTTTTGCTACTAGAATAGCAGAGCAATTTGCAACAGTGAGAAGACAACAAGCAGCCACGAAATGTCTATCATTGTCCACCTTTCCATTTGAGATCTTTTTGATATTGACTGAATCACAGAGGCATCTCCAAGTAATTAGATAAATTACAGCTGAGCAGAATTGTAGACTTGTTCAAGATTCAACGCTGTATAGATTCCTCTCTAATTACAAAGAGAGCCTGACAGGAATAGTTTCGTCTTTTATCCTCCACCACAGACGAGGCTGCTGTTAGCCTGGACTCAGCCTTGCCATCAACCTGCGAGCCAAAACGTCATTTCCAAGCACTGATTATGTTCTCCCATCTGCATTTCTTTTGTTCTACTCCATGGGAAAGCTCCAGTTTGAGTTTCATCAGGATGAGAAATGGTTGCATGCGTAATCCGGTACAATTCTATTGTGTGGCTTTTCATGAATATTGATTAGCAGATAAATAAAGGGGTGAACTATTATTATAAGGTGCAAATAATGATAATGATAATAATAATAATAATAATATTTTTTGTATTTTTTCCATCGGGGGCGCTAGTGTTCTACCTTCTTCAAGACAACTGACACGTCATGTTGACATCAGACTGCTCGGAGCCATTTTACAGCCTAAAAATGAACCACACACCACCGCCACTGTTCAGCCTTTCAACGATGCACTCCAACAACAAGAATTGACCAATGCATATAAATAGGAAGCAAAAAGCCTTTAGAATTTTGCCAGATGACTATTACCATTCAACTATTGTACATAAACTTGTATACTTTATATTGACAAGATCAATATAATTCACACTGGGCAGGAGTTTTGGGTCAGCAATCCAGGTTCCCGTTGAAATTTATGACCTAATTTATTGAACAATCGCCTGGCTGCCGGAAGTCTCCGTGGACTTCTCCATCGCTACACAATGTTACTTACTTGCATGCAGGCGTTCACATAGAACAGGCGAAACCGACTACCAGTTCTGTGTATATTATCATTTTTAGCTGAAAGGTCAGGTCAATCTATAAAGATACACCAACCAACCTAAACAATGCAAAAACAGGGGGCAAAAAAAACTTGTAAAAACTCTCAAGTATTGTGTGACATCACACAGAATGATGATTTCAACTTTTGAGGCATATTGTTCCAGAAATTCTCACTATTGACACGTTACTTCCTCCATCAGTAGAATAGCCTGAGGGGTAACCATAGTCTTGGTTACATCCAGACACTCAAACACACACACGCTTATTGCACACACGCACGCACGCACACACACACACACGCTGTGATTTATTTAACAAGCAATCAGCTGCTATTCACATTCAGAACAAAGTGGCTTGCCTTTTCCGCAAAAGAAAGAGTGATTGAACCAGGACTTAGGAACCCAGCGTGATGCCTTCCTTCAGACAAGCTCGGCTCACTTTTCTCTCCTCCTACGACATCCTTGTCATTGATCGGGTATCTTTCTCTGCAGCCAGTATCTTCCCTGAGAGACAATCAGTTGGGAACTGGTCAAGTTGATAACACCCTCTGTCTCGCAATCATGCACATACACGGTCTCGCTCAGCATGAACTCTACTAAAGGTGACAGTTGGAGGGATGGAGGGATTTTAAGTTAAACCTGAAGGCTTGAAATTACTTTTCCCAACACACTTCCAAAAAAGCAGGTTTTGTGTTGTTTTTTTTTGTATGATATTAACAAGCATGAGATCATTATATAGCGCTTTTCTGGATACTCAAAGACTCTTTACAGTGGATACATTATTTTTGCGGCCACACATTCCCACTCGTAAGTAGCTGCCAGTGACCGACCACCACCAAACATTCACACCCAGGCATTTTCCAGTCTGAGTGGCACTGGAGGCAAAGTGTCTTGCACAAAGACAAGTGACTTGGACAGATCTGGATTCAAACCACAGATCCTCCGGTTATTGAATGACCTGGTCTACTGCTTGAGCCACAACCGCCAAATAAGCTTATATTTAGCCCACTTTCTTCAATTTCTTCTTCTACCACGACATTTTATGGAAGCAGTTTGAATGGCCAATAGCTCCATGATAATTCTCACAGGTCAGTGTCGGTACACACTGCAATTTGCTTTCATCAGATGGAGTCTCTCATAATTCAAATATTTAGTTATGAGGTTAAATGTGTGTAGCGTAACCTTGCTAGTAAGATGAGCAAGATGGCCAATGTCTGACTTTTTAGCATAACAGCATTTCCAAATGCACAGGCTCGCTAAGCTTTTTGTTCTGCATGCAAATCACCGTTGGATCAATCCGCTGTCGTCTGATGAACTAATTATGCAGTAATTGTTCTGGTTTAGACCCTGAAGGAAGAAAGGAATCGTTTAGAATATCACTCCAAAAATGATTTTCGTTATGATCAGAATAATTATTCCTTCCTTCCCTCCTTCAACCAATAACCTGGAAATGTCAGTTTTGTTTCTCAACTGGTTAGGAATGATAATTTTTGGCAGCGGTCTTCACCCTTATGACTGAGGGCATCTTTCTGAAAATCTTCATTTTGACTATGGATATCTACTTTACTCTTTCTTTGGATTGTTTTATATTGTGTGTTCAATATCGCCCACACTGCATCCATTGGAGCCTGGAAGGGGGATCCTTCCATCGGCGGTCCCTTCTCAAGGCTTCTCATTTTTGAAGTGCTTAAAGCAAGCAGACACAAAATAAAGCGAATCCTTTTTGCAACTTTGACCAAACGCCTGAGCATAATAAAAACTATGAGATGTTATTATTATGAGATGATATTATGAGATGATATTATTATTGTTATTATTAGATGTGCGATTGGACCCACATAAGTCAACATTTTTTTCTCTATAAATTTCCCATGTGTGAGTTATAGATAAAGCTGTAAAATTAGCAATTTCATTTTTTGCTTGTAGCAGTTAGCAAATAGCAACAAGCCACTCTGTTCAACTCCCACGGCGAAATGAGTTGAAAGCAGCAGTTTCTCCCGCGTCAAATATAATATTGTCTAACTCTAGGTTATATATCTGTTGTGTCTTGTGAGCTTGGGTTACTTTTTTACCGCTTCTTAAGTAAGGCAGACTGTCACTCATGTTAAAACGACGCCTCATCCGAGACTATTATGAACAGCAGACAGAGAAAAGGGTGCCATTTGAGAGCCATTAAACTATTTAGATATGTAGCCTGGCCCTTCTGCACCCTGCTCCCTTTTACTTCCTCTGAAAGCACTTAATCCTTGATCCAAACCCTCTCCCCCACCCCGCCTTTCTGTCTTCCAAATGTAGCCCCATAATTGTCTGAATCAATGCTCAGTGGGACTCTCTTGCTGCGATTAGGCAAGAATTGAGGCTACGCTGTTAGTTGTCATGGTTTCCAGGCAATGGTACGTAATTTCAGAAAAATCTGATTGACAGGGAATAATGAACGTAAAGTATTTTTGCTGCATTTAGATGCTTAATTACCCCGAGGGTATCCCTAATGAAGGTGCAAGGAATGCGTGAGATGGTTGGAGCACTGTTTACAATATGTGTCATATAATACACACCCACTGGGATGCTAACCTGCATGGTTAAATATAAGGTCTTCACACCCATCAAGGAGCAAGCTGCAAAGGCGTTGCATCTTGTTAAACTTGAGAAAAATCACATTCGTTCAATCGGGTGTGTGTGACAGATCCCCTATGCGGCGTTCACCCTGACAGATGTGAGAAAATGGTTTGCTACCTTGAGCCGGGAATTAAATGGAACTCTGATTAGAAATCACAGTCAGATTTCTTCCTCCCAAAGCTGCTAAATGATGTTCTTTGTATAGCTGATGAGATCATAATTCATTCAGATTCCTCTGCTGCATATGAAAATGATGATCAGCAACAGCTTCTTTATAATATTCCTCCAACGAAAGTGACATTTTAGATATTTTTGGGTAGTTACAGGACCGGCAAGGTTGAAGACAATCTAATTGGGCTGAACTTCAAATTCACTGACAAGGAGAACTGTTAGAATACTTTTACTTGTATCTCAAAGCAGGTGAAAAAGAATGTGTGTGACATATGACAAAGTGTTCCCATTTCTGCAGCAGACCAGCAAATATAACTTCAACTTCAAATTTACATGAATTAATTATCCAAGAGGAAACTGGCTGGCAGCAGTGATGATCCGAAAAGGTTTTTTTTATGCCAAATATATATTTCACAAAGATCATCTCTCACTTTTTTGTGAATATTTTATCATATGGAAATGACACTTTGCTACAAAGTACAGCTTGCATAACTATGTAAATTTACTGTCTCCTCAAAAGTACTCATCAAGCAACCATTAGTGTCCACGCCGCTGGCAATAAGAGCGAGTGAACCCATGAGCAAAAAATGTTCAAATTAGGCCAATTTCTCTCCCCAATGCCATGTGACTGACTCATTAGTGTTACAAGAGCGCAAGTGTATATGGAGAGCAGCTGTGTTCATTTTCACTCTCTCAATTCTGAAAATGAAACGCGATAGGAAGATTGTGAAAACCAAAAACTGAGTAGCAGCATGCTGGACAAGACCAGACAGTATTTTAACATGATAGGTAGCATCCAACCAAAACAGGACTCACCCTACCTCCAATGAAAAATGGACGGATATTGATATTTTCCCAACTTGAAGGTGGTTCTGAATTTAAATAATGGGCTCATTTGCATGTTTTGCACACGTACTAATTTCATACTTTTTACATCTATTTTGCCATTACCGTGAAGCATAAATTATTCTGCTGGAAATCTTGGACGCTGACTTGATTTGGCTGATAAAGCAGCACAGCAGGAAGTGAAGCAAGTCGCAGCTATTGAGCGGCTTCAGTCTCATACGGAACAAAAAAAAAAAAAAAATGGCAGGGCAGTGGTGCTGCCGCTGAGAACGTCAATTTTGCTCTTTAGAAAAGGGGCACTGCTCAGAGAGTGAAAGCAAATCAACACGGTTATCGACCCAGACAACCCAACCCTGTAAATTGCACTCAGAGAGACTAACAAAACAACAAAAACCATCATTGGGCTTTTATTGACAATGAGCACTTTGGCTGGCACACTTCACTTCCTGACTGAAAAGGCCCAAAAGACATACTTGATAAAGTTCGCTATGTATTTTGATTTTTTTTTTCCATTGTTTGTTTTCAAACACTGGTCACCAACACCTTTCTTTTTCATGTGGGAGACATGTAATCTTTGTAATCATTCAATTCTGTGGACATGCTAATTTGCTGTTTCTTATACTACTTGGAATGAAGAAAATCTGTTGTACCGTCTTTTCTCTTTTATTGCCGGTGGCAGAAAAAATCCTTTTACCTCCAAAACCATCCATTTTCAGAAAAAAAAGTAAAGTATTGAGCCATTAGCATTTCATCGAGAGCAAGCCATTTTTGTAACACTTTACTCTAAAAATTATTATTCAAAAATATGAAACTAATTATAATTTGCCATAGGACATTTTGGCCAAATGTCAGCACAATGTAAACAACGCTGATGATGAAAGTCATCTTGAACATACACAAAAGCTTCCTCCTTTGATGGTGACACAAATGTGATCATGCGAGAAATTCATTGCTTGTGTGCGTGCATGCTTTTGTGATTTGTCAGCCTTTCGGCATGGCAACATTATAAAGGTGCCACTGTGCAATGAAGTCAGACCGGCATTGTGCCATTGCAACATCCAGTAGCAGAATGTTGCCAAATGAAACTATGACAAAGATTATGAGGAGACAATTGAATGGTATGTGCTATCCAGTTGGCTCTGGATGTGTGAGGGAGGTCTTTTAAAGATTTTGCTTCTTCTGTCACACAATGTTCATGTCTCAAACTACAAACCATTTAATTCCCCTTTAATGACATTTTTCCATAGTGTTGTTTTAACAATCAAACATCAAATTATTGAAGTATGGCGTTGCCAATGTGGAGTAAAATACATTCAAACGTACTCTTATTAACAATAAAACGTACTCACACATACGTTGGAACATATTGGAGTGCTACAAATGCATTTTTTCCCATAATGCCATGGGGTATTGACTTATGCTTATGTAAATAAAAAAGGTATTTTCTTTTAAGCATTGACCTACATCCCACCAATGTGTTCAAATATTAAGTAAAATTGTTCACAATTTTATGGTTTTATTGTGGCTGATTGGGTTCAGCATTTTATAAACAAACAAGCAAATAAATAAATAAATAAATGAAGAAAGAAAGAAAGAAAGAAAGAAAATGTGCATTTTCTAATTTAAATAAATACATTATTATTATTCCAACGTAACATGGAAAAAATATACATAGTTTTTGGTATGATTTTAAAGTTTGCCCTTAAAAATGAATTTTAGAGCTACAATATAAACAATATATATTTATATTTTGACAAAAAAAATAAAATTTTTCATTTAACATCTAAGGATTTTTGCCACTTGATGAAATCGGGTACCTCTTTAGTTATGCAGAGCATTCATCTGTACCCCTGAAATATATATTCTTAAGAAATATATATAATCAGGATTTTGTTTTTTGAAAGAAAAAAAAAACGACTTAAACCATGGTGACTATACGCGAGTGATTTCCTGAAGCGCCTCAGCCTCTGTGATTTCTTCCGGGTTTGAGACCTGTTCGTTTTGTTTGGGTGTATCGACCCAACATGACAGGACGTGTGCTGCTGTGATCGCGTTTGTGATGCGCAAAGTGTCTGTCAGGACAATGTTTTGCATGGATTTCCTCACCTGTGCGGGCAGGTAAAAGCGACGAAGCGACTCGGAAGTTTATTCTCTCCCCGACTCGATACACCTGTTGCTTCCCTTTGGACGCGCAAGGAACAGAGGTCGACCACACAGCGGGCTTTTCCCAAAACCCGATCTGATATTTCGAAGAGGACATTTGTGTGGCAATTATGAAGGTCACGGTGACTTTTGGAGACAGAGCGGTGGTGGTTCCGTGCAAAGCCGAATGGACTGTACGGGATTTAATCGACCAATCAACACGAAGATACCGTAGGATTTTGGATCAGGTAAATAGTACTCCTGCATGATGAATTAAAAACACGCACATGTTTGCACTTGTTTTGCAACATTGTGCGAAATCGATTGTGGAACAAACTCGTAGTCGATCGTCAGCATTCCGCTCATTCTTAAAGTTTTCAACCACTATCGGGTACGTCATGCGTCACGTGACGTAGTGATACGCACCAACGCTCAAAAAACTAATTTTCTGTTAGTGCGTTTCATCCAGTATGGAAGAAAACCACCAACATTGTAATATATATTTTTTCTAAATTACTTTATGACATGATTGGAAGGAAATCAAGAAGAAAACGACATAATTTACATGCAAAAAAGTAAAACACACTGCACTCTTTTGACAGACTTTGTGAATAATGTGCATTACATGCAATACTTAATAAAATAACAATTCTCTTATACTTCAGTTGTCAGATTTAGAATTGTTTTTTCTTTTATTCTTTGAAAGAGTCGAAAAAAATAGTAAGATATATATCATTTGAGTCACCAGGGAGAAGGTGTCTGCCAATGCATCATCATCATCATCATCTGCATGTATTGATACACTTGTCAATCATTTGTTTATTTCTCCTGGAGGTTTTGGAAAGAGATTGAAGGGTGTGTCTGTTTATACCTGTAAAATATTTACAGGCATTCATTACAGTGGAATCTAGTTCTACGCAAAACTTATTTTTGATTGACGACAGCTTGAATTACAGACAGTGCGGGACTTGATCAAACAATATTGTGTTGCATTGATCAATTTATTGGTAACAATTTATTTTTTAAGCTGGTCCAATTTAATGTTAGAAAGAGCTCATGATTGATTGGCTATTTTGACATGTCACAGAGTTGCCACAAGGGTTATTTTTCACCACTCAAAGTCCATTCACACACAAATAATATATTCATAATGAGTGGATGATTTGTCTGAGGCGGAATCACTCTTTGATTGATTAGTAAAATAAGTGAGTGAGTGTTCTTGAAGTACTGTATAAACATGAACTGATCCGGAAGAAGGAAAAAAATATAGAATTTATGTAGAAATTTCTGATTTAAGAAGGAAAAAAGAGCACCCCCTCCTCGAATGACATGCAACCGACACTGTAATTTTGATTATCGCGACTACACTATTCCTAGCTGAATTTCGACAAATGGTATTTCTAGAAATTTGATTTTTTTGATTAGTCAGCATAGTTTGTGCTGTATATACTCCTCAGGGTGGGATTGCGAGAAGCCCCGGCTGTCAACACGGACAATAGCTTCCCGCTAAAAGCTCCAGTATCTCAGTGGGCAGGTGGAAGTTGACTGTTTAATGCCCCTCCATGTGGCCGCCGTCTAGGCTTTGTCCTCGGAGTGATGGGGAATTAGGATTGGTGACAGGCTGCGCTCTTATCATCTGCCCGCTTCGCTTCATCCTGCCTGTGCGGCCTTTCCTTTGGCAAGTGGCGAGGGGGGGGACAAACACATCGAGACTCACACACACACTGGGTTTCACTGACAGCCCACTCAGCCCATTGGCCCCTGTTGATTCCGAAGAAGTCTAAATGTGAGCATGTGATTAGATTACACCCGGGGCCTCGATCACTCTTTATCGGGCATGTTGATTAGTCGCTGCGGATGCTGACTCAACAGCCCGCGGAGTCCTCCGAATAGAAGCAGATGATCAAGAGGACATCACATCTCTGCCGACAACATTCACTCCACATCCTTAGGACAACGTCAGAAAGCTGGTTTTAATTTTACCGGAAATCTTTTCTGCATAAACTTCCGTAATCCTCCAATTTTTTCCCAGTAGAGATTGCCAAAATGTTTGCATTTACAGTTTTAGAAGACTACTCTTGTTCTTGTGAGTGCTGAATTTGTTAATATTTGAATATAGAGAGAGACTTTCAGTGCTGTGTTATTGTCCAACCTGAAATATCACTGTTCACTGTCGTGGTGCATGTCATGAGGAGCAATTCTCGAGTCTCAGGAATCAGAAAGAATTGATGGATTTGACCCCACGGAAAATCTCTGCTGAGATTTGAAGTGAGGCGATCATAGCACCATTGCCCATATCGCTCATCATTGTGGACAAACGTCAGACTACATATTGGGACTGGTCAGTAATCAATCACAGTAGCACAGTCTGGAATTTGACACCATGAGCGGTGATGAACAGGACAGTTTGTTGTCCGGTTATGGATCACGTTAGCAGCTGATCATCACAATAGCATGTTCCACGAAGTCAATGATTGTCATGAATGCGTTGAATGTTTTATCTGTTGAAGGGAAATTCTGGTTTGACCTTGAAGGCCACACTTGTATTATTTGCCGTCTTGAGCTATTTTGGTGGAACTAAACTAAGTCATTTTGCATATAGATCATCATTTTGTACAGGGTTGCCTAAATAAGACTTTCGCTAATTGGGAGATGGGCAATCTTCTACAATCTTGGTGGAAATTTATGTCTTGAATGGCTACTCTATGTTTTTGTGATTTCACTGCATCTGAGTTACTCATTGTTTTAAATGGTTTACTTAATCCCAAGTACACGCCTGAGGAAAACGAGGGGCAGAAGAATGTAAGCCAACAAGTTTGACCGGTTTGTCCTGTGATGTGCACATGCTTTGCCCTGATGTTGTTGCAGCAGATCCAGTTTACTGTGACAGTCAGGTGGCTACAGCACAATCAGCACAATTTGATGGGATCCACTTGTCCTCAATCAAAAAAATGCTTAAACTAAAAAAAAAAAAAAAATCATGTCATGCAAAATGCAACAAACTTTGCCAATGCAGAATTTATATCTAGAATTTGATTACATTGTGCTCTTGTACCTTGTAAAATGTCCAGTTTATGTGGAAAATAATAATAATGAGCTCCATATCCTCTGAGGTCAAATGAGAGATAAATGCATTCGTAAGTGCACTTCCACATTAATGCATGTTTTCGTTTTGAATAGATCAAAGATTGTCGAGTGTCGTAACTCTTACAATACAGGGTGTGTATGTTTTGAACTCTGTTTGCAGTGAGATAATGAAATCAGCCTGGAATTTGACCGCTGGCACCCCACCCACATAACTGAACTTTTTTTTTTTCGCTCTCTGGTTTTTTTTTCATTCCAAAAACATGCATGGTAGGCTGATTGAGCACTCCAAATTGTCCATAGATGTGATTGGGAGTGTGTATGGTTGTTCGTCGATGTGTGCCCTGTGATTGGCTGGCAAGCAGTTCAGTGTGTCCCCCGCTTACTGCCCAAAGATTGCTGGGATTTGCTCCAGTGCGCCCGTGACCCTAATGAGGGTCATAAGCGGTTCAGATATTGGATGGATATTATTCTTGAATATTTGTTTCATATTTGACAAACTTATTTTCTACACTTCAGCCCATTTAAATATGTTGTTATATTGCAGGTTTCAGGTTATGAGCCACAGTGCTACTTTTCAAATATATTATTAAATTCTCACATACCCACAGATGTAAAGAAATTGTCGCTAAATTACTTTTCGCTTTTGTGTGCAGCATGGGAGAAGTGCGGTGAAAACCCTTCACCTGGAGTACACTGATGGAGGCATCCTGGACATGGATGACCTACTGACAGACCTAGTGGAAGATAAGGACAAGGTAAGACAAGAAAGTGTTCTTTATGGCTCTTAGGTGAGTGAGGTGAAGCAATTTGTCGCTCAGGTTTGCTTTATTTTGATGTTTTAGTCTGCCACGATGATTGTGGGGCTTTGCAGCAAAACTTTTAAGTCACCTGACAGTCTGTCTCTTTGTTTTAGAGACTGAAGGGGCTTCAATGATACTTGAGTTTTGTATAAATTTGCACCAAGGTTTAAATAATATACGGATAAAATAAATAATACAGATGAAATGAATAATAAATAATAATAAATAATATAGATCAAATAAATACAATTAATAAAAAAACAAAATAAACAAAATAAATAAAATTAAAAATAATTGTCATGTTTAGACTCTCCCCGCCCCCCCAAAAAATCTAGTCTACATTTCATTCTCATGTACATTATGTAGGAATACACTTTTATTTTTTATTTTATTTTTTACAAGTGCTGTACACTATCCTCCTTGGTATTTAAAAAGTAGGAACAATTGTCTGCTTGTATCTTTGTGCATGTGTGCAAGTGTGCCAAAACAGTTTCAGTAAAACAAGGTGAGAGAAGTGAAAAAATGGATGTGGAAGTGTCAGCAGAAGTGGGAGAGACGCTGTTTCAATCTCTCAGAACAGAGGCATCATCTTCTGGCTGCGCTGTATTAATGTGTGCATGGTGTTTGTGACTCACAAGTTTTAATGATTCCATTCGAAAGCTCTGTCTCCCAATGTCACAGCTCAGTTCCGTTGCTAACAACTCAGACTGGCGTCAGCTTCCTTCCCTCGGCTGCGGTTCTTTTGGGCAATTACAGGCTTTGCTAGAACCTTTGCTACTGAGGAACTGTCCTATTTACCTTGTTCAGCTTCTACCCGATTCTCGAAACAACTTCCCCACTTTCATCTCCACTCTAATTTTATTCTTTTGCTTTGCTGCTGATGAAAAGATGGCAAGGCAGCGATCCTCGCCATGTGCCAATCATCTGACTCGTCTCCTCTCCAGCCTTCCAGACGCTTTCAGCTTGGGCAGATTAATGAGCTGCGGCTGTTTTTTGTGATTAGCCTTCTTTTGTTTTTCTGTCTTTTATTACCTTGCCACAGCAGACAGATTTTGTCTTTAGTGTTTTTTCTTTTTGTTCCATTATTGTGGCCGACGGCATCATGCTATCAATCATACCGTGGTGGACTCATTGTGAACGTGTGCACCAGCACAGCATGGGCCCTGTATTAGCGCCGGATGCTAATGAGTTACAATGACTGGCTGTTTGCACATGCATGCATGCACACACACACACACACACGTGCACAATAGAGCGCATACAGTCATTAGCCTCTCAGCCACCAAACAGCCTCATAAAATGTTTGTTGAGCATATACAGTATTACTCACACAAGTACAACACCGCTGCAGTCTGAAAATTATATTCTCTTTATTAGCATCCTCCGTTTATATTGTGGGTGTCGTTTGGAATCGGTGACCTGTCATGTTGACACACTGTAAATCTCGTTTGATCCTTTTTCTGTCAAGTTGTGACCTTTTAGGGGCATATTTCTCTCACTTCCCCACCTTCGTCTTTCAGCAGCTGAAAAGTCGGACTGAATTTGTGTGATGATGTTCACTGTAAAAGTAAGAATGCCCTGAATACAGCTGCGTGAAAAAGTATGTGAACTAGGGTCTGACCGATATGGATTTTTTTTAGGCTGATGATGACTCAGATATTTGGCAACACTGGTAACAAATTTTTCGTTTGTTTACATTCGTTCATAAAATACATATTTTCTGTAAATCAATGAATACATCAAGAAATACAAATATCCAGTGGCCATAAAACATCCCAATCAAAATTTGTGGTTGTACAACTTATTTTTAAGGAATGCAATAAAGTGCAAATATATAAATTGCAGCAGTGCTTCAAGTAATATCTAGAAATAACTTTAATCAGCATTTTAAAAACATAAGTTTGCCATCTTGTTCGAAAGGCACCATTTTATCCAAGTGTGGTGTTTCATTGTGTGACACCAAAAGAATAACGAGAAGAAATGAACACAAAGAAGAAATCTTAAATGTAAATGTGTCTCCTGAGTTGTAAATAAAAAAAGACCTCCAGCTTTTTGCAACCTGAGGTTAATTTACTTTTACCCTGAAGGCCACATATGGGGTTACAGACCTCTTCCACCTATTCGAAAAGGAGGTGCTTTAAGCAGCCACTCTTAGCTGGCCACATATTGCTGAAAATAATAGACATACTACTGCAATTATTTTTATCTTCTGGTATTTTTTTATTTACTTTCAGGAAAATATGTATGTACGTTATAGACATCATCAGGGAAGACTTGTCTTTAGCCAAATAGAGAAAGCTAGGACGAAGTGTGTTTTTGCGACATGAAAATTTCATCTGTTACATCTTAAATGTCAGCTTTAATGGGTGACAATAGCTAATAACTTACGGTAATCCGACAGAAAGAAACTTTGTGTGAGTGAATAAGATGTGATCACGGGGAGTACTGCCGTCTTTGATGCTCCATGACACCTCAGGCTCGCCCACCCCTTTCGCTCCGCCAAAATTGTCATGGTGAGCAGCGTTTGATTGGCATGTGAGTAGCAGCTCAGAAAATTGGCCTAAGGTTCAAGTGCGCTAATTAGAATACCTTCAGACTCATGCCAGACTAATCATCATGCAGCACGCTAAACATTTTCCATACGTCTTAACCTGTGAAGTTATTCAACACCTTGTCTGACATGCGGGATATTAAAGACTGTGGCTTGTCACGAATAAAGTAAATCAGTTCGATTACATCTGGTTGCGGTGTACCTAATGTCCCTCCATGTTTTCTTACATTTATTAACCCTTCAGCCTAACCTAAGCGGAACAAAAGCCACTCCCTCATTCCTTGTCTGCTGCTTAGTTTTTCATTCCAGGCAAGATTTGCCTCTGAATTTTAATTGAGTTAGCACGGGTCACTGTGCTAGCTTCCGACTTTGACTGATGGACCCCCTCCAAAGTCATTTGTCAGCTCACCAAAGCAAAAGACTGGAATAAGCTCTCTTTGTGTTCTTGCCCCGTTGGTGTGTTGTGACTAACAGAGGTCGTGAGGGGTCAACGTAATGGCAGATTGTGTCGCTGCCACAGTTATTACATTGTTATTCTGTCAGTATCACAATCACCCATTAGCTGCTTTGTCACGGTTTTGAGATCCCAGTGGGAGTGCAAGGTGGGGCTACCTTTTCAAAGCCACATGCACACAAGCTTAGAACGAAACAAAGATAAATCAGCTTAATAAATATCGAGCATTTCGGCGCACAAGCCTGGTGAGAAGCAGTGCACACCTTGTTATGGGTAGAGCAACTTATTTACAGCTGACCTACTCTGACTGGACTCATTGACATCGCTGTGGGTTGGCTGAAGTCTGTTGTGCTAATAACTCAAATCTGAGACTCACACTCTGAGCAGTGGGACACTTTCACTGCAACGGTAGGGATGATGAATGTGTATAAACCTGAATCCAGATCATTCAGGCTAATGTTTAATGATTCTCTAGTGTGAGAACATCCGCATTGCATAAACACATCATGTTATATTATTATTCTATTTTCACGCCTCTCAACACTCATCTTCAAGATGTTTAGCCTAATGATTTGCCGCTAGTATGTCTGAATAGGGACCTTGAGTTATCCTGCAATGTGGAAAAAGAGCAATGTTTACATGCGCTGACTAAAGTGCTTGCGCTTGACATAAATACATGATGAAAGAAATTACAATATTGCCATTTTAAATGACCGTATTTTCTGGACTATAAGGCACACCTAAAAACCTAAAATTTTCTCAAAAGCTGACAGTGCACCTTATAGTCCGGTGCGCTTTATATATGGACCAAATTTCTAAATCTAAACTGGCCCGAAGCATTGTGTCATGAAATCAATTATAAGTGGCCCGCAGACTATGAATCTTGAATCAAAAAGACTATGGATTATTATTTTGTGATTATAAAGTAATTTGTTGCGTCTGAAGTTGAAATAAAATAGATAAAATGGAGAATGATTTGATATGGATTAAAAGTCTGACATGATGCATTAATGATGCACCTTATAGTCCGGTGCGCCTTATATAAGGACAAAGTTTCAAAATGGGCCATTCATTGAAGGTGCGCCTTATAGTCCGGTGCGCCTTTTAGTCCGGAAAATACGGTATGTAAAAAAATGTAAAGTCTCCCCTTCAACTAGAATTTTATTTTTATATACACATGTGAACATTTCCTCAACACGAACAATAACCACTCAAAATTGCAGCGTCAGGGTGACAGCCAGTGTTCCATTTTATATCTATCCATTTTCTGAATCTCTCGATCCCGATGTGGGTCATTTTTTAAATTTTTGTGCAAGTGCTTCAACAGCGTCGTGGTTTACTTTGGTGCAATGGATTGGTCTGTCAGCTCCATCAAAGCAATGTTATGTTCAATGTGGATGTTCCATGTGCAACTGCTGGCATTTCTTCAAACGACAAGCGATGAGCATGCTCGAGTCGGTGTGACAACACCTCTGCATAAAATTCCTTTTTTTTTTTTTAAGGAGTCCTTCCCCACATCCTTGACAAGATAGATTAGGCATCTATTTCTTCACTTCACATCACACATGTATATTTCTGTCTGTGTGCTATCCCCCAAATCTGATACTGTCATGTAGATTTAGGCTGGAATAGAAGCAGGATTAGCTCTGAACTCACTCGTAATACGTCCATTTTTCTACGACTACCAGTAGTAACCATTACCACTGCCACGCCTAAAAAAACACTTGTCAACAATGGTAACGTGGTTTTCAATGCAGAAGAATGTCTCCAAAGTGTTTCGCAACTATTTTTTTATACCAATTGTTTTGGTTGTGGGGAAAACAATTTTTATTAACAATCTTAGTGACGAGTTTGATAATTGCGCCATTAAAGCAAGTTAGTAATGCATGACTGTAGTTATAAAAATAGTCAAATCTATATTTTTATTGTGGAATATATGACATTTACTACATCCTTAAATATCAACGTTATTATTATTATGATTTAATTGTGTAGCATTTGTGTAAGAGAGATGATTGGGTTTGCATTTGCTGTCAAGATGCAGCATACTACACCCTTTGAATTATGCATCGTTCCTTCAAAGAAAGAATGAAGGATGGCGAAGGGGGCATTTGTGAGATGGATGACAACGACACAAAAGCAAAGTATCTCAATAGACTGCTACCTCACACACACTTACTCAAGAGGCACACACACATCCAAACACAGCAGCCCAGAAGAAAAATGAGCTGATTAGTATGAGGCAATGAGAAAAGGAAGCGAGTGTGTTTTTTTTTTTTTTTAGGCTGTCTGTACGTGCATGTGCACAAGCTGATATTGACTCTTACTAACATGCAAAACTGTTTGGCCAAAGCAAGGTGTCACTGTTCATCTTTTTTGCAGTCTACATATTATCCTCATAACATTCTTTATTGTGCAGATCAGGAAATAAAGTAAAGGTGCAAGCGATACATTCCAGTCACACCCGAGAGAGGTGAAACTGTGATATTGAAACAAAAATAAAACACACTTTGAAGTATTTCTTACTCATTTCTGACTCTCTTGCTGTCAAGAAATAGGGGGACTATACAACAAGACTTTGAGGAAACAAAGACATTTGCATAGTTCTCTAAAGAGGCAAATCGTAAATTCCGTGTGTGTGTGTGTGGAACAAAGTGGAGGGGTTTTCTCCAGTCTGTATGGCACAGCGCGCAGTTAATTTTAGCAAATGATTGAATACATTATTAATGACGCATCTGTGAGTTGCAACATGTAAACAACGCCTACCCTTTTCTTACATCTGCGTCTCATCTGCTTATGCTGAAAATGGAAACCAAATGATGCACACATACCAGTGTCAGCAATCAAAATGTGTTGCCTATGTTTTAATGATTATTCTTGTACCAGGAGTTAATTAAAGTTCATTCTCAATACCACCCCTTCCTAGATGAGAACACTCAGTAATAACTAACATTGGCGAGGAAAAAGAAAAGGGAGGCACATACAAGGATTGAAATTTATATTTATTTTCAGTGTAATGACATTCGTTGGATTAGATGTACCATACGTTGTTGGTAAACTATAGGGTTACTTTAAACGGCGTCAGAGCAAGCCTTGCTAAACATCTGAAAACGATATGACCGATTGCCACTCGTATGCACATTCTTCCTATTTAAAAATAATTTTAAAAACAATCAGTTTTTATTTTGTGAGGTGTCAGGTACATCCTCGCCTTCTGTCACTGGTGTTGACTCGGCAGCACTTGTTATCATTTACATATTCTCTCAAACGACTATTCTTGCTTCCCTTCCCATGTAGTATGAGAATCTTTGTTTTGCTGAGGGCTCAAATAAATAAACTGTGCAGTTGAGTCTCTCGATCTACCATATTTTCCGCACTATAAGGCACACCGGATCATAAGGCGCACCTTCAATGAATGGCCCATTTTAAAACTTTGTCCATACATAAGGCGCACCGAATTATAAGGCGCACCTTCAATGAATGGCCCATTTTAAAACTTTGTCCATATATAAGATGTATACATTTGGCCCGCGGGCTGTACTTTGGACACGCCTGCTGTAGTGGCTCAATATTGGTCTATATATAAGGTGCACCTGATTATAAGGCGCACTCTCAGCTTTTGAGAAAATTGGAGGTTTTTAGGTGCGCCTTATAGTGCGGAAAATACGGTACTTGGAAATTGTAATCCTGCCAAATATAACCCATTCTTAGTAAATGTACCCGAAATCTGATTGTCTTTTTTCTAACTTGTTACATTTTTTATATCTTGAATACATAAGTCTATGTATTGCTCCTCTCCAAGCCTGCCAACAAAGTCCACGAGGGCCACTGAATACAAATTTCACTTCATGAGGGCGTCTCACCTTTCTTAGAAAATACATAGAATATTGTTACCACTTTTTGGGGAATAATGCATGCTAGGTTAAAATCATCCTTAGGACTTTGTGTGTGTGCTTTTTGTGTGTTCATTCGCACGTATAGCACTCCGCCCTTGGGAATCTTCGTTGATTGATGCAGTCAGCAAGCTCGGGGGGGCGAGAGACGGCCGCTGGGGATGGATGGAGATAAGAAGGGAAAGAGGAAAGCTGATAAAGGAAGAGCTAGAAATGCATTCATCAAGCACCACAATCAGATTGTTTTGTTGGTGTCAAGTCTTTTTTTTTTCTTTTTCACCCTCTTCTCTGCAACTGCCAATCCCCTGGAGTCGTTTCTCCAATGCACGCTTGTGCACGTGCACACATGCCCATGCATGCACACAGTGAAAGCATGCAAGTGTCAAATCTTTGCGTGGGAAGGTGTCATGCTGATATTAAATCATGGGAGGTTGAGAAGAGGGACGACATCATGGTGAGATAGAAAATGTGTGTCTTTAGTTACACACGTACACGCAAACACACAAAACTGTTTTTATTTGTACACAGTTACAGCCCTTAACTTTGTCAGATTTCTAATGAGACCACCTCCACCCTTCCATTATCCACATTATCCACACATCAGCAGAGGCGGAGCCCCACTATTGATAAACGCACTCTCATTTGCTCTAGAAGCTGAGTCCTTGTCTCAGTTAGGATGCTTCGTTGTCCGCCTGCCCTCCCTCAATCCTATTCTTCTCCAGTGCCTTTCTCATTTTGCCACCCGTGTCATGGCACGGGCGCACAGATTTCATTTTCACATCAGAAAGTAAATTATGCATTTTAAAATACTTCAGTCTTATGAAGGCTTAAGTACTCTAAGTTGGTTTCTAGAGTTGTTCACAGCTTGAATCTCCATGTTTGAATTCTTCAATCGCAGGAAGCTTGTGTGCAACTGTTTTCATGAGTTGTCAATCTCTTTTGAGGCGATTCAAAATTTGAATCGCAGTTGCACAATGTGGCGATTTTGAAAATTACATCCAATCAAATGTAGGGCTGCCAGGATTTGGTGAATTATCACAATTTACACTACCATTCAAAAGTATGGGGTCACCCAGACAATTTAATGTTTTCCATGAAAACTAACACAATGAGTTACAGCGTGTTTTTGATGTAGCGTCATGTTTGGTTACACTAACATATTGTAGCGTGTGCTATGGATTACAGAGGCATTAGTCAGTGAATTCCCATTTATTAACAACCAAAACACAGTTTGTCGTGACACGGAATCATAAACAGCGCACCCTCTCTCACTTCATTTCTCTCTCGTTCTGTCCCTCCCTCGTTCCCATACTCTGGAACAGATGATTTGTTTGGAAAGTTGGAAACAGGAGCACTCAAAGTAACATTTATAAACATGCCAAGAATGCTGTTGCAAAGCTACAAAGTTCAATAAAGGTTTAATGGACTGTATCATCTTAATTGTTTTTATCTTTAATTTGCACATAGCTGTGATTTGATTAGTAGACTAATTGCATAGAAGCTCTAACACAGGCCAATAAAAGTGTTTTTCTTTTTTTCTCTTTCTTTTTTTTTTTTCTTTCAGTACTCCATACTGTGAGCCTCAGAACCTGATACAGGCTCACGCAGTTGAAGTCACAAGGCATCCATTTTTGTAATTGCCCAGTGATTCTGTGCGATTGGCCAATCTGTCATTTTTCGCAATGGTTTGGTCCAACTTGAAATGTACTGCAAATGGTGGGGCTCAAATTGACACTTTGTCTTTTCCAGCTGGTGGCGCTATTCGAAGTGCAGCGTGGGATGACAGACAGCCCCAGGGAAAGCATCTCTAATGGGGATTCCAGTGCGGCACCCAGTCCAGAGCCCCTGAGCTACTATTCACATACGCAGCTCCAGGAGCCAATCAAAGGGGAGATAGAAGTCAACGAGGCCGCCCTCAAATCAAGTGAGTCTGTTTTTATGCTATTTTAGTTTTATTTGTAACTACGACTACTGGATGCTGAACAAATCCATAGATTAACAACTCAATTGATTAACTCCTAATTTAGCAACACATCAATAAAACACCAGCACATTTTTCTTCACGTCCAAATGCACAGTCCCAGTAACAGCCTCCATTTCCCAGCTGAACAGATACACACTTGTAAATCTGTCTCCACGTCGTGTCAAGATGCCCCAGTCCACTTTTATCAGTTGTGTGTTGCCCACTCTGCTATTCAGCTTGTACCACCTGCCATCCAGTTAACCACCTGGCTTCTTCAGCCTTGACCCGATTCCATCTCATTTCCTCCCAGTCCCCGCACGGCCTCACATCCTAACTAGATTTTGATGACTGTACTTTTTGGCTGAACATGAATGGATTTATTATAGCCCTTCTTGCTCCTCTTCCTCCTCCTCCTCTTCTCGTCCAACAATCTTGTCGCGCCATCCTGCCTCCAGCCCAAATGAACCGACTAACTTAGTTACAAAGTAATCCTGTGAAGAGCCAGACTGACGTCAAGACCTAGCTTTTGTTAGTTAAACATGCGTACTGTCATGTGAAAAAGTCCCGGTTGTGATTTCAGAATTATTTTCACACCTAAATGCTTCAGCTCATTAAACCAATTGCAAAACTTCCAAGTAAATCTCAAATTAATTAAGTATGCAAATTTTATTCATAAAGAGGAAAAACAAACCTAAAACTATGAGAAAAAGTAAATAGACAAAGTAAAATAGGCCCATATATATATATGTGTGTGTGTGTGTGTGTAGATATATCACAGTATGTCCATTTTGTCTGTGTACATTTTTGAACCAACCATGCAATCTCAGTTTTCAGTCAGTTTTATACTAATTCCTTTATTGGTGCTCTTACACCCATTTGATTATTTACAATAATCTGGTTCTAGTGCATGTAATCGTGCTGAGTAGTGGCGGAAGGAATAAGAAGTCATTCTGTAATCAGTTAGACGCTAAAGTGTGTGTTTCTGTGTGTGTGTGTGTGTGTGTGTGTGTGTGTGTGTGTGTGTGTGTGTGTGTGTGTGTGTGTGTGTGTGTGTGTGTGTGTGCGTGCGCGTGACGGACCGACTTGTTTGAACAGGATGATTGGACTTCACACTGGCCCAGTGGGATGATTAGACCTGCATTGATCCTCTGCTACACGGAAATACGCACACACACACGCACGCACACGCACGAGAGAAAGAGCGTCCTTATCGTATCATCCCATGAGCAGCCTGAACGGGCTTGCTCAGTCGATTGCCAGACAAACAGACAACACACGTGCACACACAAACATACTCAGTCATGCTTGCAAGTCACCATCAGTGACCCTGATATGTTCATAAGCTTTCAGACCCAAACGTCCTTCTTGGTACCACTGCCCCCTCAGTGAACCGACACTGCAGCAGTACTGAACTTTTTCAGTATAGCTCCCGGAGCTATGCAGCAGATTGAAACTTCTAAGCAGATACGTTTGTGAAGCCCCTTTGGATCTCTTCAAAAACACTGTCAAGTGAGGAGGAGAAGCATACATTTACCTGTTTTTAACCTTCAATGATCATCAGAAGTGTCTCCAAGGCAGTCTTGTTCATCTCCATTTGACCCAAGGGTGACTTTTACCAAAGGTCAAAGATAGTGCACCTTTAAGAACGAGGAATGCATGGAACATTAAATAAAAGGAGGACTTATGAACGAAGAAACAGAGACAAACAGAAATTTGACTTTTGTCAATTGGTTGTATTCAAGTAGCTTGGTGGTAAAAATCAGCATCGAGCAAGCGCAAATATGGCATTTGTAATCTGAGATGTGGGAAATCATTTTAAAGTCATTGTTGGACAAACCTGAACACGACATGTGGAAGCTGTGTGAAAGGACATCTGTGACCATTTTTTATCAGCTCCACACACACCCTTCAGTTTTTTTCATTCCTACTTGTTTTCCTCCTTGACACTCTCTATTCTACCCACGTCTGATCAGGACCTTGTCACTGCCCCCTAAAGAGAGATTGATTACAGGAAAAGAGAGGATTTTTCTCGTATTCCCCCTTTTTTCTCACTTTTCTGCTTCCCTTCTTCGTCACAATCTTTCAGTACACTACTCTCATTTATCCTGCACCCACTCCGATTTTTATTTTTTCTCTGTTGGCCTGGGTGTGACCACACCCTGACAGAGGATTTTCCACCACACCAGCTCCCTTCAGGCTGGATATTAAAAGCCCAAGGCAACACAAAGCTCCAAATTAGATTCTTTTGAATTGTTTCTTGATGGATTCAAACCTGCTCTCTCGCTCACCCTGCTGCTTTGGCCAGGGGCAAGGATTGATATACCTACATGTGTGTGAGTGAAGATGTTTATGTAAGCGTTGTTAAAGCTTTGAAATTATTGTTGGAGGAATAGGGAGGTGTTTTTTCGACACTCCGGGTTCGTGACACAGCCATAAATAAAATGCACGCCTTATGTTATTACATCCATTTTTATTAAAGCCACGAGGAGGTCTGAATTTCAACAGACTGGATTTGTCCAAGCAGTTCAACTCTGTTTAGCTCAGCATGGGAGTTTTTTTTGCAATTGAATGTTATTTTATTTTTGTTTATGCAAGAGAGTTCCACGTTTCCTTTCACTGATGGAAGTGACAGTATCATTTTGAGCTTTGCTGTTTGCTGGAAAAAAGTCTTTAATAAACGAAACTTCCTTCTTTGCCGTAGACACCCCCCTATTGGTGAGGAGTAGCAGTGACTCAGTATTGGCCCCTCCCATTGAGATGACCACTGGATCAACATACCATGACCAAACCAACGAAGCCCCCAAGATGGTGAGCAATGTTAACTGATTTAAGTATATAAGAACATTTTCGGTATTTCCACCATTACATTAAAATGTCTTGGACAAATAAAAGAAAGTAAATAAATAACCCAAGCATGAAGTCATCCCATCGGCCATTTTGCTGTTTATGGCATGCCCTCTTTGAGGACAAAGACGAAGAAGCGTTCGTCCTGGACTTTGCTTCGGGCAGCACTTTAAAATAGAAGTGCACTCCATCTTTTCCAAAGATGCTGCCATTTAACAGCACAGTGTTGATGATTTGTGTTTTCTTTTGTGCGTCAATGTGTGTGAGAAAGGGAAAAGGAAATGTGGTACTAATATAAACTCAGCAATGACTAATCATTAAAGGAATCAAATGCAACAATAATTGGTTTAAGCACACTGGATTATTTCAGATGATTCAAATGACATGTTAGGCCTACTTTATTTTTCTGTTCCCAGGTGTCTTAGTAACTAACAATAACCACCCTCAAAAGACCGGAAGGATCAAGAATAAAACATATTTTCTCAACAGTTTTTTCCCGTGTATGTTCAAGCAGCTATTTTTGGTGGGTGATAAACAAGCAACTGTGAATGACAAAGCACATGTGAGCTGCTCCAAGACAGCATGGATTCTATTTTTCCTTCATGGAGTAAGCTCCAGACTGCTTAATTACAATTTGTCAATTATTGTGTTTACTAAATGTGTAGCAGACACAATTTTGTCCATTTATATGTATAAGTCGGAAACGTTATGGGCTATGTGCTGCCAGAAACTGAATTAGAATTTCTAATCTTGTATAATTGCATTTAAAACACTGTGTATGAATTGTTCAATTTGAATGTATTGGTCTGGAATTGAAGTCCGCAAAAATAGAAACTCAATTTAAAATTATACACAACCACTAAAGGTAAGATCTCACTCACCCAGGAACGGTTGCACATGTAACAAATGTTTTCGTCATTAAAACATCTTTGCGACCATTTGCGACCTTGATCGAACCCTGACGAAAAATCAACCTCCAGATTTTCATCACCTTGAGGTATGGTGTAACACAGCAAGAGGTCACACCTAGCTACATGACTTGTGATGTAAAAAAACAAAATGACACAAGTATTGATTACTTGTGTTCCCTTGTGTGCGCTTACGACAGCATGCATGCTCATACCCGCAGGTTGCGGCTTCAGTGATGTATTTTTTTTGGAATCTCATTATGGTTGTGATGGATGTGAGGTCAGTGATGGTTTTGCAATATGTGTGGACATACCACACACACTATCACATACCTGACATGCATCGTATGACAACTGCACACAAGGCACACATTTCTGAGTCTGCTGTGAAACACAAATTCAAATGCACGTGTGATTTTGAATATTGAAAAAGTAGGAATATTATGACTGAGTGAGGTTCAGAATTGTGTTGATTTTATGTCCGAGCAGAATCGCTCTTAATCAGAGGATTAACGTCACACTAGCCACTGGGTGCTTGATCCTTTCGTGGTCATGTTTGTGTATTTTCTGTCAAGTACAGTATGCGTTTTCCGTCATACTATATGTAGTGGTCATTTATTATCACGTGGCTGAATTTCAGTAAATTTTAGAGTTTAAGCAGGTGCAAATACAAGGTACAAGCACGAGGTGCTTTTTTTTTTTTCCGCTGAAGCATGTTTTAGGTGCTTGACAGCAACCCATCTTCCATTAGGTCACGGGAAGATGCTCAGCAACAATAACGCCTCTGGCTCACCCCCCCCCCCCTCCCCCCAGCCCTAATAGACACTCTATTGTGAGATAATCTCTAACTGCCCGCATAAGTAGGTCACTGTTTGTTCAAGCGACATATGCACATGTGTTTAGTGCTTTCCCTCTATTTTTTTGGGTTTGCTCTTATCAGATGGTAATATTTTGGAGGATAGTAATAATAGTAATACAGCTGTGATTTACTGTCAGAGTCGCTTGTGTGTTTTTCGTTCGGGGTGGGCAGGTTGGTTATGATGGGGGTGTGTGCAGAGAGCTGGTGGGCGGGAACTTTTTTTAGCCATTAGTGCTTGTGACAAACTGAAAGTGATGAGGCAGAAGGACCGAATTGTGCCCCTCTTCCCTTTAATGATTTGGGAACATTTTGACAGGGTGTCTCAAGGTCTTGCATCAGTGGCCGCTTCAGTTATCCTCAATTTATTTGCACATCTCACTCCTTTTGGTCCAGGCTTGTTGACTTTGCAGACGAACTTGACCAAGACCTAGATCCTTGCATGACACAGGTCAGTGATGGAGTGTGGGGGTGGGACCTCCTAGAAAGACGTAAACACAAAGGTAGAGAGGGAAGGAAAGCTTTGGTGGCGGAGCTCACAGACCAGCGAGCAACAATTTGCGAAGGTGATTGATGATGACAGTGCTCGTTTACTGCACTAATTGAGAGCAGATCGCTTTGTATTAACTGAGAAGATTGGAGAAATCTTTTTTGTCTATTTGGCTCGTTAGGTTTTATTTGGCAGCCCTGACTAAATTTGTCCTTTTATCATTTCAGGAAATCAACCATGCGCTGAAGGGAGGTCCAAAATATCCGACCAAGATGAACCAGGTCTCATTTAGGTAAGATTGTGCCCCTCTGTAAAATAT
This sequence comes from Syngnathus floridae, assembly GCF_059516105.1. NCBI lineage: Eukaryota > Metazoa > Chordata > Actinopteri > Syngnathiformes > Syngnathidae > Syngnathus > Syngnathus floridae. The sequence goes on along the minus strand of NC_142414.1, from coordinate 9,276,386 downwards.
TAGTATTCAACCTATATAGATGAAAACAGATTAATGCTACAAGACTAGACAAAGACTAGAAGTGTTTTTTTAACAGACATTGCTAAGCTTCATCAACATTTTTGCACCATAATTTATTGCTTAGAAATTGCACTGTTTTATTGTTTGTGTCATGAATTCTCACGGGAACTTATCCATATCTGTTATGTCATAACCAAATCAACATGTGACTGTCGCCAGCACAGTATGTTTGGAAAGAAGTCAAATTATTTAATTGCTCATACTGTAGCTCACAGGTGGCCTGAACATGAATTGGCTTAGGAGGCGGGGGGGATTTTTCACCATTTTACAGTACAGGGATATTTTGACAGCACCGTGACAGAGTAGAGGACCACCTCGCACAGATAGTTTGCCATGGTAACAGATGGATGGCGGTGGAAGAAGCTGCATTTCAGCGAGATCCACTGACAAGTTCGTTAGGCACTCGGTCCTCGTTGATGTCGGGGAAGTTAACCACGAGTGGGAGCTCCATCTGTCTCACTCCTTGTTGCGCTTTTCATTCATTCTGCAGCACCCCGCTCCCCCACCCCTCGGTGAATGACTTTGTTTGTTTGTGTCGGTAAGAGGCTGAAATTGGTGAGCTGTTCTGCATATTAGCATGTTGCACTAACAAGCTGTGGCTTCAGCTGATGAGCTTGTTTGCCATTTTATAAAGTATCTGTGAATATAAACATATATGCATGCTGGTATGTGCAGGACTGGCCTACATCATTCATAAATAAGTGTGTGAGTGGGTACTGTTTGAATCTGCTTGTTTGTTACTATATTTACATTTTAGTAGATTAAATATCTACTACGAATGTAATTTTGTTACATAAAAACTGATATCTATTTCCAAAATTAATACTTATCTCCAGAATACAAGACTCAAAATAAGCAGTTTTGCATGACAGATTGCAGATCAAAATTGAAACTCATTGAAACACATTGAAAAACAAAACTCAGATTCAAAAGTTTTATTCAAATCGTGTAGACTGTCCCGAAAAGATTTGCTGGCACAAGCAGCTAGCTCGCAACAACTTTGACCTGCTTATTAGTGTAGCTCAATGTGTTGCGGACTCGCTGATGAGTGAGTAATAAGCTTCACTTCTGACAAGTATCGTTCTCACTAAGGGAAAGGCGGGTAGCAATTAACAGAAGATAAAGAAGCCTTGCTAATTGCTGAATTAAGTTAAGATATTTTGCCCCCACTGAAAATATTTCTAGACAGTTTGCTGCTATACACAAAGTGAATTTAAGAAATATAAACAAGTGATTGTATTAAAAAAAAAAGAATACCAATCATTCATTTGTAATACTCTCATTGAATAAAACATACTAGGCTACGTTCACACTGCAGCTCGATTCAGATTTTTATTTATTTATTTATATATTTTTTATTTATTTATTTCAAATGCGACTTGGGCAACTTTCTTATGTGACTGTTTTGATTGTCTGTGAATCTGCAAAGTTGTTTGGAGTAACTTCAGGTTTGACTTTAATTTCATCCCACTTGAAACATGAAGCATTAAGTGGACATTTGTGCTAATAGTAGTAATTTAGATAAATAGACGGTTCAGTTGTTACGTGACGCAATGGCGTGATGTCATCCTTAGGGACATCTTCATGAAATGCGATGAAAAAGCCTCCCCTCATTGCCCCAAAATACTGAACATATTTTCACCTCTTTCAGAATCGCTCCTCTATTTTAGGGACTCAAATATTCACACACCAGACAAACTGAAGGCATATTCAATGTGTCATGTGAACTTTTACACAAAAAAATCTTATTTGACCGGATATGTGCGGGCAAATCCTTCATCTCTTGCTTTCACTAGATGCTGGCAACACTGGTGAAGCATTTTAAATGTCCTACCAATCAGGCTCCAGCAGGTTCTTGGGTGTTGACAAACTGATTGATTCCTCCACCAGCTGTCCAACTGTGATGAAGTAGTCCACACAGCCTAATGGGCATAAATAATAAATGTTTTTTAGTGCACAGGGAGGGTAGCTGGGAACACTATTTAATTCAGGTGTAACTCTGCTCTCCAGTCGTGTGTATGTTGATTCCTTGTATCTTCAATCACTTGCTTGTTTGTCACGGTTTAACAGAGGAGTGTTTGACTATTCCAGTTAGTCTACAGGCTTGTAGAGATAGTGAAAAAAAAGATGCCTTTAAAAACACCCACTTGTAATTAGGAATAGGGCCACACACCCCTCCCCCCCCATGTCTTGGTTGATGATGTCACGGAAGGAAGCATTGACAATTTCTCCATTGGGAATCGTTGTACAGATTATGACTTAAAATGTCCAAAAGCAGCTCCAAAATGTACATGGTCATCTTTACTTATGACTACTGAGATGGCTTCCTTCCATGATGTAGTTAGTTTGATGTTTCAAGTCAAGCAGACGCTGTCCAAGTCCTGAAATATTTTGATACAGTCTTATCACATAAGTGCCAATGTTAGGCTCACGTTGCTGTTCCTCTAAAGCCAAATATAAATTCAATACTGTTACTCAAATTTGCAGATTCACTGAGTCAATCTCCCTCCCAAGCAGTCTGTCTCCTTGCCTGAGCGGAGCGCAAGATGACATTGAGGTTGGATGGCTTGCTCGGACTGCCTTCGCGTTGCAAAAAATCCGAAACGTATCCGATTTAAAACAACACGTAAAAGCGACCCAGGTTGAACATAAAAATAAAATGTAATTGAGCAGTTGAGACTGTCATAAAATAATCAGATACAGGTCACGTATGGGCAAAAAAAAAAAAAAAAGTCTTTTTCTTTATCTTGAGTGGTATCATCCTTGTTTATGGGCTCTCAGTCACAGTTGATATCTAGCACAAGCTTATTACAGGGGCTCAATCTGGTTTCCTCTTGGCCTTCCTCATATGGTTATCTCACCTCTATTGTCCAGCAGCTTTGGGTGTTTAAGAAGCAGCTTGATAAGGAGTGAAGCAGCAACCTGAATCCCAGTCTTTCTCTCTTACACACATAAACCCAGACACAGTTACCTGCAAGCTAATTTGTGCGATCTGTGTTTTCAGGGTGAAAATGCAAAGAAACTATTTAGCAGTCTGTACGTGTGTGTGTGTGTGTGTGTGTGTATGCACATGTGTACTCGATTTGCTATTGAATATGTAAACACTGTACAGTATTTGTAAATGTGCATTTTTTTGGCAGCTCCCTCACGAGAACGGTCAACTTAATTGGAGATCATGGGCCCCTTGGTATTCAAGTCATACCGTATTGCTCCTCTCTCAGTGGAAGGTCCGTACTTTCACACAGACACGCACACACACATGTAAATGCACCCGCACATGATTCCTGCAACTTGTAATCCACTCGAATATTGACTGGAAATCCACCAGATAATCAAATGCTGCCATGACAAGATATACTGGATGTATTCACGAATGATGGGCAAATGAAGCTTCAAGATGATTCATGAACCCGTTGTTGTGTTTACTTAGACCTAGATGGCACTCTGTTCACCGAAGAGCTGAAAGCCCACCAACTTTCCATTTCTTTAAACCAACATTGCCATCTAGAGAAGCCAAAGAATACAACAACTGGTTCATGAAGCTTCATTTTCCCATCACTAGCATTCACACCCCTTGAGTTAATATTTTCTCCTCTGTGTGTTGCACAGGATGCTGGGCCTCCACATTCAAAACATTGAAGAAAACAGTCGCACCAAGAAAGAGAATATCTTTGAAGAGGACGAGTGTATCGTCCAAATCAATGGAATAAAACTTCAGGATAAGTCCTTTGCAGAGTGAGTATTTCGTGACGGGATCAAGAAGTCTGTAAATCGTAGAAACTTAAAAGTGCTGGTTACATTAACACAACAAAGAAAGTCTATTTTATAATGGGACAAGATTTTCCTCAAGGTTTAACCCTTGCGACTTGAACAGAGATGTGGATTTTCCACGAGTCTCATTCTCAGTTCTCAGGTTTTCAGTCTATTCACCATAATGTCCCTTTTCGCCACCCTGATGAACTTAAAAAAATCTATTTCATGAAAAAAAATGGAACTGGCCAATGGAAAACAACTCTGGGATTAAGTCTCAAGGATCTAATTAAGAGCTGAAACTGGAAAAGCCCATCCACCATTGCTGTAGCCTGATACTTTCTTTACCTGTCACTCAGTTCGCCGGGAAAAAAAGCGCTATCTCATAGTGTGCCTCTTTTTAATACGCTTTCGTCTGAGAGCACACATACCAACGTTGTCTGCCCTGGTTCTACTCTTCTTCCTCTTTGTATACCTCATTTTATGAGTGACAAACAAACGATTGCTAGGTTCATGTCAGTGTTTAATTAGTGGTGGGAAAATGAAGCTTCATGAACCAGTTGTTGTATTCTTTGGCTCCTCTAGATGCCAATGTTGGTTTAAAGTGAGGGTTTTAAGAAATGGCAAGTTGGTGGGCTTTCAGCTCTTCGGTGGACAGAGTGCCATCTAGAGGTCTAAGTAAACACAACAATGGGTTCATGAATCGTCTCGAAGCTTCATTTGCCCATCATTAGCGTTTATCAGGGTTCCTTAAAGATCAGATATCTTTACAAAACATTTGCCAACAGTTTTTGTGATTTTTCTTGTCGTAAGGAAATTTTGAAAAGATTACTCGACTCCATTTCTCTCTTTTTGTAGTTCACAGGAAGTGTTCCGCCAGTCCTTGTCCTCCCCTTCTATGCAACTGGAAGTTGTCTCCGTTGCCAACAAACTTCGCTACGAGAAGGGCCTGATCGGTCAACTGTTCAGTGGAGACAGCAAAGAATTAAAACCAAAAAGCCCAGTGGTGACCCGTGCCAAAATTGATCTGCATCCTCTGCCCAGACAAGATCCCAAACCCAATGAAATCTTGAAGCGTCAAAATACAGGAACCAAAACCCCAGAGCCACCTCTGCTAAACCCAGTGGCGACCCCTGTGAACCCTATACTAGCAGATTCTCAGTCTGGCAAGTCCCAGCCGGAAAGGTCTTCTCCCATACCAGCAGTGCGCACAGCTCGCTCTTCACCTCCGAGGAGCCGCCGGCAGAGCCCTCCGGCCAATAAGAGCTCTGGTGTGCCTGGGCCAGCCAGCCTTGCAAACAAGAAAGGTGGCAAGAGGATCAAAATTGACTTGAAGAAAGGTACATTCTGCACATTTCATCTCCACGTTTCGCTATAAAGAAAAAAAAAACTTTAAACCACTGCAGCACCACAAGCCCATTGAACATTTTTGCTTAGGAGTCCCGTCATATTTGTTGAATGAATTAATTTCTTAAGATATACTGATTAGTTGCTTATAATGGAATAAAACGATTAGCTGTTAAATGCAACTTTCCCCTTGTATCATCAGAGGTCACCGCAGTGATTTCTTTGGCACATTTTTTTGACACAATGTTTCCTTTTTGTTTATTTCCCCCTCATTCCGGGCTTGGCATGACATGGGCCTAGGCTCCATGCTGTGTCAAAGGCAGTATCGTAAAATAAAAGTATTGATAGCTAAAGAAGTTTATTTTGAAATTTTCAGTTTTTTTCATGGATTAAATTACTTATAAAAATGTAGGACAATTAAAAAACATGGCATATTAATAATATTATTTAATAAAAAAAACATTTAATACATTTTACTGACACATTTCTATTTTTCAATATTTTATTAACCATCAACAAATAACCTGGTCCTTCCACCCCTTTTAAAATTCCAACTTAACTTTCTCGGAATGTGAGCGCAAGCCAGAGTACCCAGCGAAAAGCCACCAATAACGATGAGAACACAAACTCAATACGAAAGCTCAAGACGAAATTTAAACGCAGAGCCTGTACTGCCCATACTTGACTTGAAGGTATCAAAATGAAGTAGAAAGAATTGGGCCGCTGCTGTTGAAAGGTTTTTACTCCTTATTTATTTCACATATATCCATCTGTTGTTTGATTTTTGGCGAGCTGAGAATATTACGGGGTTCTAATGCTTTCTCGCTCAGCTGCAGCCTTTTTTTTTTGCATTTTTGTGATTGACAGGCAGCAGGGTTTAGATGCGCTAATGTAGGGCAGGCAGAGGCTTAGAGCACATACAGATAGCATCGTGTGCTGCCTTCGTATGCCACTCTGGCTTTGCTCTTCCTACACACAATAACACACAGACGGCAAGCACGGCACATATCGCTGATAGCTTTGGGTTTGCGGGGCTGTGAAAGGAGCCGCGTGGTGCAATACGCTCTCCGGGGTTAATGGCTCGTCCCTTTGTGTGGCCTCACACACATTCATTTGAAACCCCGGCTCTTGGTTCGGAGGAAACTCTGTGGAAATCCTGTTGCATCCCAGGGAGGGAAGCTGAGTAGAGTTATACCGCCCATATTCTTCTCTCTAAGCTCCCATCTTTTTTAAGCATGGCAAGGGCTGCTCACACGTGAAATTAAAAGGCAGACTCTGGCTAATCAAGTAAGAAGTGGACCGTTTCCCTCTTACTCAATGGTTGCAACTAGTCGATTCAGAGTTATTAAACGAGAAATCTTTGTTTAGTATAAAACTCTTGTGTGGACAAAGTCTAATGTTTGGATGCACATTCTTTGACAGGTGCTGGTAGGTGTAGTGGTTTGCTGGTATTCTGGTTTCTTCCCACATTCCAAAAATATGCAAATAAGTTATTTGAAGATTTTGAATTGTTGAATTGTTGCACTGTGAGTGTCTAGTGACCAGTCCAAGGAGAAGCAGTGTCTCTTTCTTGAATTTAACTTGCAATAGGCTCCACCTGCAACACCAATGTGAATATGTCATATAGAAAAGGCATGGATGAAGATCAGTAGGGCTGTTACAAACAAATCATTTTGGAATCAATTACCCGATTGATTAATCCATCGATTATTTGGTGTCTTGCCATCTCCTGTCAGACTGAGAAAAATATGAACAGAAGACTGATATAAAAAAATACATCCAGCGGCCCCTTGAAATTTTACACCAGTTTTCATCAGTCATTTATGCACAAATATTTGAGTATTAGATACGCTCACCACGACTGAGCAATGCAAAATAACATTTTACAAGTCTATGACAGAATGCTTAAAAAAAAAAAAAAAAAAAAAAGATTATCAGACTTGCAAAAGTCTATTCTGATGATTTCGTCCTGCAGGTGCAGATGGTCTGGGCTTCACAGTGGTGACTCGGGATTCAACTTCTAGTGGGCCTGCACCAATTCTGGTGAAGAATATACTGCAACGCGGTGCAGCAATCAAAGATGGCCGCCTGCAGCCTGGTGACCGCATCCTTGAGGTAAGACAGCTGATGTATACAGAAATAAAAAGGCGGAAAATCATCAGCAGACAGCCAAACATGTCAAAGCACCTTGAGTGAAACTCTTCGTTTAGGTGAACGGAATGGACATGACCGGCCGGAGTCAAGAAGAACTCGTGGCCATGCTGCGCAGTACCAAACAGGGAGAAAATGTTTCTCTGGTAGTCGCCCGACAGGAGGATGTCTTCATGCCCCGGGAATTGGTAAGGAAGTGCTCAACTTTACGATAATGTAGCCTGCTCAGTTTCTCTTTTCATGTACATCGCTGGCTTAGTTGTCTCTCCCGATGCTCGTTACTTTTGTTCCATCTTTACTATGCCCTACCACCCCACGCTCTTTTCTCATCTTTTTTTTACCATTTCCTGCACATTGTCACTTTGCCCCATCCCCACTCAAAGGATCAAATGTCCCTATGGTTATAAACACACGCATGGATGGGCACGCAAACATACGCAGAGCACGCTCCAGCTTTCCTGTCCCGCTACGCTTTGTTGACACAGCCGTGCCAGAGGAAGTCGCACACAAGCCACAGCGGTCCCATAGGAAGTGTGTGAACACAGCCGCGCATGTTGGCACACAACGGGTGATGACAGACCCCTTACCTGTTCAGGCTGAAGGGTTCAGAGGTCACCATTTTGACATTGTCCTCCTTGTGGGCAATAATAATAAACTGGGACCTTTGTTCTCTATCCATTGTATTTCACACTTTTTTCTGAACACTTAATTCTCAATATAATCTAAAACTACTTTGACAAGATTGTACACATAATACTTGAAGTATTATATAGAATACTTAATACTTACTCCAGTTGAAGGAAAAAATGTATATATGAATTAAAAAATATATAGTATATAAAAAATATATATAATAATAATATTATACATATATATATATATATATATTATATATCTAATATACCTAATATATAACATATATATGTATATATGTATATTATGTATGTATATTATATATATATATATATATATATATATATATTATATATATATTATATATCTAATATATCTAATATATAACATATATATGTATATTATGTATGTATATTATATACATATATATATATATATATATATATATATATATATATATATATATATATATATATATATATATATATATATATATATATATATAATGTACACCATCACCGTTTCACAAGATTTCCCGTTCGTTTAAATAACAGCAGGCTTAATGTCCATCACTGCAAAAAAGGACACTTGCTGATTCAGCAGTTAAGGATCAGGTCATCTGGCTAAAAGGGTTCCATTGCTCAGTTCATCACACCGGTGCCAAACTACCTTGTGATTTATATTCTTTGCTCCAGCTTCCATACAGTTGCTTTTACCTTCTGTGTACAAGTCGACTTGACACGAAGAGCGAACTGAGCTTCTGATTGATTCGTTTTAATAGTGACTATTGATGTTTCGTGAGCAGCAGGTCACACAGCAAAAGTGCTCAACTGAGCTGCAAGGCGATTTGGTCCATTTTCAATCAAGCCTGTGAGTTTTCCTTATTTGGATACCAATGGACAGCAAATTTTTCTTCTCTTGTGCTCGAGAACACTTTTTGTATAATGAAAACAAAGTTCTAATTGCCCCTGAATTTCTGTCCACATTTCTGCTGGAGATGAATGAGATATTTTGTAATGAAGTGAGTTGGAATCAAAGGGTCTATGTGCATGCATGCCATGCGAGTTTTTTTTTTCATACAAAAGACAGGATGGAGGGGTCACTCTGCACATGGTTGAACCTCAGCCTGCAAGGCCAGATCAGTGTGCAGGAAAAGAGTTCGCCAAGCAGAAATTGACTTTGCGGCGCCGGGTCTTTTCCATTTTGTCACCCAAAGCCACCACCTCACCTCCGCCCACCACGAACACTGACATTATTCTTTTCAATCACTAATTTAGCTTTCCCCGCTTCTCATTGTGTGGCAAAGGTGTACAGCACCATCCAAGCAGACATTAAGGCGATTAATTGGGAGCTCCGCCGCCACTGTGGCACACTGCAAGATCTCATCTTAATTGAATGTCGCTCTCATCACTAATCCCGAAGCTTTGAAGCTTCCCCCACCCTACCACCACTCCTGTCTAGAAATCCTCCATGACAAAAGCCTCTGTATGTAATCACTGTGTATCATTCACTCCACACCTCCCACCCAGAAGAGAGAAAAAGCTCTTTTTTCGGTCATTAGGGTTTTGAAGAGGGTGGTCTGTCTCCTGGCTGCAAACTTGTTTAAAAGCTATTGCTGTAGGCCATTAGTGGAGGGAGCAGGGGTCGCAGAACGGAGCCAGGAGGTCTCAGCCACCCCAGGGACGCAATGTGCCCTCAAGCAAAGGGTATTAGGGGGATATCAAATTGAGCCTCAGGTGCCACATCAGCAGTAAGATTCAACAAATAAACAGCTTGGTTTGGTGCCTGTTGCCATTCCATTTCCTTCTTTCTCTGATTGGGCCATATTTAGCTCACGAGTGCCACTGGATTACAGAGGTATTCAAAATCTCTCAAAAGTCGTCTTTCGCAGTTTACGCAGGAAGTTGTGAGTCGGCCTTGTAGTTTAGCTGCTTTTGACAGAGCCTCACATGCTTTGTTGATAAAAATAAGCCTGTAGTGAAATCCCGGTATTAAATTGGAGAGAAATAGTTGAGTGGCTTTTTTAAAGGCTTTTTTTTTTTATGTATCGTTGCGGAAAATATTTAGCAAAAATGACTTGTGACTTTTTTTACAGAAGACATGTCCATCTGTATTTGAGGAAAATTGAGCATCCAAAATTGAAATGGGTACTCTTAATGTCTTGCATGTATGTATTTTTTGCATACCAACTGCCGAAGCTATCTTTAGCAATAAATTGGTCGAGATACCCGTGCCAGGTGTATTCTTTTGACATTTTTCCAATTATGTATCAATGGTATCATGAAATAAAATAGCCCCAACATGCACTTTTATCTGACCTTAAACACTTCCCAGATACACCAAGATAAATAATACAAACAGATAAGCCTTACAAAATGAAAGAAATCTTTCCTTTCGCTTGAAAATGAGCAAACATTAACACCGCCTGTTCTACTTGGACATTGATGACGAGAGCACCTTTTGTTACTATGACTACAGGAGTGGTGGGAGAAGGTTGAACATGGCTCGTGGCTGTTTACTTCTGAAACTGAAGCCTAGCATTTGTAAAGAAAACAAGTGAACCTTTGCAAAGGCAGTTCAATCATTTTCACTGGTGGAGTCAGTACCGTATTTTCCGCACTATAAGGCGCACCTAAAAACCTCTAATTTTCTCAAAAGCCGACAGTGCACCTTATAATCCGGCGCGCCTTATATATGGACCAATATTGAGCCACTATGGCAGGCGTGGCCAAATATATGAACTTATATATGGACTAAGTTTTAAAAAGGGCCATTCATTAAAAGTGCGCCTTATAATCCGGTTCGCCTTATAGTACGGAAAATACTGTACTCCAAACACCACACCACACAACACAAATCTGTGCATTGGTCTGTGCATGTCGCATATCCATGGGTACATCACAAATAAGAGAGATTTATTACTTTTATTAGTTACTTTGCTTTTACTGATGACCTCCATACCGCTGATACATTCATGAGACGAAAAGGCTTGTCAATTAGACCAGTATTTGCAGCCACTTGACATCACATTGTGCACTTTAAGTGGCACTCTTGAGTTCAGTAGGAGGCTGTGAGAAATAAGAAATCCTCTATCAGAACTTGCTACATACATTTTTTATTATATATATATTATATCGATATAGTGTGGGTCTTTTTGTCTCTGAGTGATGCAACCCAGTGCTTTTTGCTTACATTCCATTTTGCCAAGATGTAATGACAGTTTTCTTCCCTTTTCACCTCATCTCACCGTTGGCTACCGTTGCCGTCTTCATGGTCATTTTCTTAACATTGTATAGAAGCAAGAGAGGGAGAAAGTATAGCCTTGGGACAAAGAGGGTGAAAAAAGGGAGGGATTGAGAGATTAAATGTAAAGAATCAGCACTGAGCGACAGAAGCGTGTATACCTCAGGGATGGCTTATCACTTTTAAATGCTCCTCTGTGCCTCCTCCAGTAGGAGGAAGTAAGAAAAGGTTATTATGTTTCCTTTAAAGATGGCTTGCTTTCCATCTGCAGCTTTCATTTCAAAACGGAATAACCTCTCGACACGACTGTATTATTTTTTTCACTCCCTACCTTCATCTATTTTTTCACTACAAAACACCTGCTTCTCTACTCAACTTCTGGTCCATGTTATTTTTATTTATGTATTTATTTAAAAGAAGATTACCTTCAGCCTGTACTACCTCTCAATCCTGGAGTTTTGAGTAGAACCAATAGTGGCAGAACTTAAGATCAGTTAGTCCATTTGATTTGAAGCTCAAGCTTCAGCGATCATACACAGCCGTAGTTATTAAAAGTGGGCAAGGAGGCTTTTAATCTTTCTAAATGTCATTCATACACTGGGGCTTCCATTGCCCATCTTTCTTTGTCTTTTAGAAAGATGAAGATCCTGGAAGTCTGGTATTGGAGGACGGCAGGGAGCAGCTCATGTATGAAATCCCACTCAATGAGACGGGTTCTGCCGGCCTCGGAGTGAGCTTGAAGGGCAACAAATCTAGAGAGACTGGCGAGGACTTGGGCATTTTCATCAAGTCCATCATCCATGGAGGGGCTGCCTACAAGGTATGTCAGTTTTTATTGATCTATTAAAAAAAATGGATGGATGGATGGATGGATGGATGGATGGATGGATGGATGGATGGATGAGGGCGACTAATGCTGGTGTTGACTGCCATCACGATTACAATACCTTGGAATAAGGCTTCGTCTCGGCCCGATAACTAACCCTGGTATCAGTACTCACCCATCCCTATTAAAATTATTGTCTTTGTGGTGTATTGAAATGATTATAGTTAAAAAAAAATGCAAATTATTTTATTCTGTTGTCATTTACATTTTACACAATTTCCTAATTTCAGTGAAATTTGGATTTGTCATAGAAATAGCAGTAAGTTGGTCTTTTACCTTTGTTTTAATACATCGCATTACAAATAAAATCTGAATACGGTATTGCCCGTCTTACCATGATACACACGTTTGTCACTTTTAACTTGGTTTTATAGACCAGATTGAATTTATATCCGGTCATATGTTTTACACTACTGCTCTGACTCGTAAATTCAAGATGGCATTTTGAATAAATCAATTAATAGGAAACAAAACAAATATAAGGAGTCATCTTGAAATGAACTGCTGTTCATTTGTCCTACCATTACTCTTGTCATTGTTCATGTCTGGCTTTTGCCATTTTCTCTTTTCCTGTTGTATGCTCCTTTGCCACCCTGGTCGTTTCTTTGTCTTTCTTCCTGTCTTTCACCAACACCACGACTCCTCCATTGCAGGACATCTCTTATGTAGACCCTTGACCCCCCCCTTGACCTCAAGTGGCTTTGTTTCATCAACTCTGCAACCATCTTATCTTGAGCACTCCTCACTCACTTCTAGTTGTGAGTCAAAAAAAAACAAAACACCCATGTCAGCACTTTGGAGATACAATTTCTCTTTTCCTCATCTCAACTTCTAGTGCCGCTCTTTGCTGAGCTGTAGCACCCGATGAGGAAGCACACAGAAAGGAGTCTGGTTTGGGATCGGGAAAGCTAGACAGGATCTTTGCTTCCTAAAGCAGCCTCAGAAGTATTTTTTTCTGACAGCAGATTGCATTCAGACAGAACGGGACAATAAGATACATGCAAAGCAGGTTTCTGGGACGACATCACACAAAAGGGAAGAAGGGGAGACAGTAGTGAGGGAATGAAGAAATAAGCGACAACTAAAAAGATGGGAAAGATTTAAAAGAAGAATAAAGAGGGACAAAATCATGAAATGTGGAAACACTCATTGGGGTCACAATAGACGGGGGATTGCACGTTTGAGCGTGTCTCTTCCTCACTATTGATGCATGGTAATGAAAAGCAGCACAGGGTCCCGATGAGACTTCACGGCAGCAGGCTGGGGCGGAGGAGGGGACGCTAGGTTCCGCTGAGAAATGTCACGCAAACCGTCACTCAGAGAGGGGAGGAGATGAAAAAGGACTCATGGTGAGAACTAACCTATTTCCCTGAAACACATTTGAAAAAAGTTTTTCCCCTTTTTCTGATCTGCATCACTTTAAAGACTACTTTTAAGAGAACTCAAGAAAATTTAGGCTCCATTTACGTCTGTCTGACAAGTGACAAATATTCATAATGACGTTTAATGGATACATGAAGCGATGCCCAAATTGCAGACAAATAATTCCATGTGTCAACATTGAGCTGTGAGAAATCAAGGTAACCTCCATATTGCTTTAGTGCAACATCTTCAATTATTTTATTTAATAACATCAAGAATAATAACTTAGATTCATATCGCGCCTGTCAAGGGACCGGAGTACATTTGCATTCATGCTCATAATTGACACATTTAATTATTTTCCTCCTCTTTTCCCCTGTATAATTCTGCAGGGTTTATGCCAAGACTGGCAAAAACATGGATACAATTTTTTTTAGGATTTGAACATGTGCCTGCATGTAAAGCAGGCCAAGACAAAAATGACAGGTTGAAATGAATGGTTAAAATGGCCATTTCTATTTAAACCATATTTAATTTTCTAGGCTGTGACTGTACTATAATTTTCAGACTTTAAATGACAATTTTTTTTCATGGTTTATCTGGTCCTGTGACTTATACTCAGGTGTGTCTTAGATATTTTAAAATTAGAGCTCTGACTGGCATGCAAAATCCCCATACCCTAATCCTGTTGACTTTCTTTTAGCGGTTGGCGAATACTTCAAAAGTCTTTACCAACCACCACCAAAAAAAAAAAAAAAAAAAAAAAGAAAAGTAATAGTCATGCAATGTGGGCGTGAGTATGAGCTCAACTCTTCTAGGTCTCTGTTATGTTGAAATAAATTAAAATAAATAAAAGTGACTTACACTTTGGAGCGACTTGTAGTTTCATAAAATACTGTATTTTCGATTTAGAGTGGGTGTTTTTTTAACGTTTTTATTTGTGTTGTTTTTGCAGATGTGTATGTCACCAACCTGTTTAAATTACGTCAAGCACTTATTGGATACAGGATATTTCTAACCTGTGAATTTATTTTGCATTCTTATTGGCACATAGCTCACATATCAGATTTGTTTTCATATTTCAAAGTGTCCTTATTGCTATCAAAATATGTTCAATTCCATGGTCTCTTCATGCTGCAATGAAGCTGTTTCACTTCAGACCAAAAAAACAAATTGTCTCTTATTGAAACACGTTGTGTAAATCCAGTCATAATGTGTTGAATATATCGTTCTGGCCTTTTTTGTTGTTTTTTGACATCAGTCCAGACGGTGCTTGATTAATGAAGTGGGTTCAAAGGTCAACCCCGGCCCTAATGGACCATTCATAACATCACAGTCGTTGTGTGTTTTCATTGTCTTTTTATTCATTTTTCTCTGTGCCAAGTCTTTCGTTTGGCACGTTTCAGATATCTTATACCTTGGTTTCTCTTCCTCGCCTTCTCCAAGGCACCGCCTTGTATTGGCTCTTAACAAGTGGCTGCTTTGTAAAACACTTAAACATGATCTAGTGCCCATGGAGGCTATTCCATTAGCCTTGCTATATATTTATCACGGCGCTCCGGCTCTCATGAGATTACTAACTCTACAATTATCTCGCCTTAGCTTTTAGAAAGCCTCTCCCTTTTATTTTTATTCCGCACCTTGTGTGTTTTTCATGTTGTTATTAATGCCAGCTCGGCTGTTTAACATCAGCACCGACACTTTTTGTCACAGGATGGCCGGCTGAGAGTAAATGACCAGCTGATAGCAGTCAATGGCGAAGCCTTGCTTGGACGGTCCAACAATGCCGCAATGGAGACGTTGAGGCGCTCCATGTCGTCAGAGGGCAACGCCAGGGGCACCATCCAGCTCGTGGTGCTGCGAGCATCCAAAGTGGAGGTAACGCTACATTGTGTTGATGATTGCATGATTAGCTTAAGTGCAACAACAAAAATTAACATTACCGTATTTTCCGCACTATAAGGCGCACCTAAAAACCTCCAATTTTCTCAAAAGCCGACAGTGCGCCTTATAATCAGGTGCGCCTTATATATGGACCAATATTGAGCCACTACAGCAGGCGTGTCCAAAGTCCGGCCCGCGGGCCAAATGTATATAGCTTATATATGGACAAAATTTTAAAGTGGGCCATTCATTGAAGGTGCGCCTTATAATCCGGTGCACCTTATAGTGCAGAAAATACGGTGCTTTTTTTCCCCCCCCTCTTTAATTTTTTTTTTGTTTGCCCTATTTCTCAATTAAGCGTTTAGTTGTATTTACCTAAAATGTAAACTAAAAAAACATTCCGGGACCCGGTTCAATATCCTGTAAAGATGTACAATAATCATTATATTCAAATAATAAATATAAGCACTGCCTCATAATGAGTTCATAGCTTGGGTTTGCGATATGTTATAGTTTGTGTCCCGGTAAAAATATATTTCAGGGCTCACAACCACTACACCCCAAAACTCACTTCGAAGCACCCCTAAGAAAAATATTTTTCCTCAGCATTTAGATAGAAGTTCTCAATCTACCCCTCTGCATATTTTGTTCTTTTTCCTGCAGGGGCAGTCCAATGCCATAAATGCTGCCACCAATCAAGCCACCTCTCATCAATCTTCCGACAATCAGGTACAAGCGGCCAGCATGAGCCAGCCACCTCAGCGCTCTTTCTCCCTCCTACCGACACCGTGGAGACGAGCGTCTGAGCCCCTACCTCACATCCCCCGGCAGTATTCCGCACACAGAGCAGGGGGGACACACAGCTCCCACGGCTTGCACCATAGGGAGAGACGCAGTTGTTACACATTTGGTCTCGCACACGCTAACGTTGAATACCGAGAGGAAGCCAGCGGCTACGGGCTCGAGTTTGCGTCTCATGGCCTCACGCCGAGAAGCTTTACGAGAACTACGGAAGAAATGAGGAACGTGGAGTACTGCCGCACACAAGGAGACACACACGTGCAACCAGATATTGACACACACGGTGCTTCTCATGGTCACACTCACGGCAGCTTGAACGCATACACAGAAGACATCAGGGCAATGGCAGGCCAGATGTATGGTGACCCGCCCATGCACAGCAGTGAAGCAAGCACTCAGAAATACAGAGAAACACATTTGCATTATTATGCACACAACCACACGCGACACGGTCACCTGTGGCTCTCTGGTGGACTCTGATGACTGTGCGTACGTGTAGCTTGCATAAATATTTCTTGACTTTGTATTCAACACCTCTCGTGTCCACTTGTTTGAATACCGTATTTTCCGCACTATAAGGCGCACTGGATTATCAGGCGCACCTTCAATGAATGGCCCATTTTAAAACTTTGTCCATATATAAAGCGCACTGGATTATAAGGCGCATAGAATAAATAACTCAACCTTGCTCAAACGTTAATGCAATCACAAACACTCGAAATAGTGAAAACAATAACAATATATCAATAACTCAATGTTGCTCAAACGTTAATCTCACACAACACACAAAATAAACACGTAAAGCTTACTTTAATAAGTTAGTCCTCATCCACGAATCCATATTGGTCCATATATAAGGCGCACTGCTTTTTTAGGTGAGGTTTTTAGGTGCGCCTTATAGTGCGGAAAATACGGTACATGGAAATGATCTTTGTTGGTAATTTTCCTCATCACCTCTCACATCACTCTTGTCTGTAGCCTGTAGTCTTTGCTCTTCATTTTTGCCTGGAATGAAAATCAAGCCTTCTGTTGATCTCTGTATTGCTACAGCACAATGCACTCTGATTTTCATTTCACCTGCCTGACTTTCCTCTTTTAATAAAGGTAATCCAAAGCCTCCTGCATGCTGCTTTATGTTTCCCTGGGTTTTCAACCGTAGTTTCTCCATTTGCACTCTTTGCTTATTAAAAGCTATTCTGTTCTGTCTGCCTGCCTGCCTGCCTGCTTTTTTTTTGCCTTTGCATTATTCCCTTTGGTATGCACACTCGTAACAATTAGAGCCTGATTTATTAAGCTCCACAATAGTGGGTGCTAAATTGCATGTTCAATTTAACAGACTGTGCGAATCGTTGGTGGGCATGTTGCCCGCGATCTACCGCCCTGTTTAAGTGAAGTTTTTGCATTCTGGGTAGTGCTGATGATTTTCACCATGGAAAATTAATTGCCCGTACGAGTTGAAGTTTGATCTCTAGCTAACCCTGGATATTTTGCAAGCTAATTTTTACATGCTATATTTGCATCTACTATTTTCCACATTTAGTTAGAACCACACAAAATCGATCGCTGAGCTATTTTGCCTGTTTCCCTGGTTGACACACCCAGACAGATTACCTTTTTAGCTAATCTGGGTGTGCCCAGAGATTAGATCAGGTTTCACATCTACTGGTTTTGCACACTCAAACCTTCAGACGAATCTTTAGACACCCAGACTCATCGTAAAAAAAAGGAAAATGAGGCACATTGATGCCATAAAACATCTTTTAAAAGTCAGTAATAAATAAATAAATAAAGAAAGAAAGAAAGAAAGAAAGAAAGAAAGAAAGAAATAGATAAATAAATAAGTCAATCAATAAATAAATAAATTTAAGCTAAAAAAATATTTATTTGTTGTTTGTTATATCGCAAAAGCCTAGCATTTGAACATGGGTGTGTAAATTTATATCCACATTAAGCCTCCAGAAGCCTATTGTATGTATACATGCGGCTGGAGGTTGCAGCCAGCCTAATAGATGGCTCCCCTCCTGTTTACGTATCATGGTGGGATTCAGACACACTTTGAAGGGTGAGCCGTCTGCTTTGCCTCCGGCTGTCTGTTTGCGGGGTGCGAGAAGGCGATGATTAAGGTGTCAGTGGTACTGTCACAAATTTTCCACCCATCTGAAAAGTGATTGACAGCAGATACAGTAGTTAATAATGATACCCTTGGGACTCTTGTGATAGGCAAACCTTTCATTATTATATGGCTTGTTCTATACTGTTTGTGACAGCTGCACGTGTATTTGTCCGGGAGAAGCTTATTTAATCCTCCATCAATCCCCCTATCTCCATCTTTAGAAGGTGGGAGGTTCCTTTGGTGTGTGTCAGTCAGTCCGTGGGAAAAATAATCTTAATTGCTTTATGTTGTGTTGAGCGGGGACCAGCAGGAATTAGGACCTTGGCAGAGATGCTTATTATCGGGCTTTGAATTGAGTGCAGGTACATGTTTATTATCTCCACCAAAGAGTGGATGTGCTCCACACCCATTGGTTGTTTGTCACAATGGACCCATGTACATTTTTTAGAATACTCTAGCTGGATTTTAATGATGGGTAGGTTTAGTTGACAGTATTGATGACATGAAATGCAGCACATTGTGTAAACATTTAAGTGTGTCTCATCTGATTAGTTGTGTTTTGTTTATTTAGCATTTATTCACGATCATAATCTTTAAAAGTATCTTCTTATCAAAGTTGTCGGGCAAAGAGCTCCTTCCAATTTTCTATGGAGCCTCCCCGTGAACATTTGTGTACTTTTTGAATAAAAGTTTTAAATATATTCCAAAATTTCGGGTCACCTAAATATACGTTGACGTGCTCTAAATCTTCTTGTCCATGAAAAAACTTTGCTCCCTGCTCGCCAAATCACAATTGATTGGCAGTGTGAAGTAATAATTCAAATTATGACAACTATCTAAATGCAAGTTTGGGTACCAGAAATAAATGTGAACTTCCAAAATTTCTCCCAAGCATCAAATGTGTTCCCTGATTCACATGATTTACATATATTCAGTCGTCATCTGAAATGCAATCAACAGAAGGAATAAACAGCACTCGTCTAATCCTACAGGGTAATAAAATGAGGAACTTTAATCTTGTGATGTTTTAGTCAACATCATACATTTTTTATAAGTCACATTTGGTTTGCACGCTGCACATATTTTTGGATATGAGCCTTTAATATCCATGTTTGTCAGCTTTTGTTATCTTCTTTGTACTTTGTTTTTCAGGAGCCTCAGCGTCACCGTACCTACCAGGGGGCTTCGAGACCCTCCGAGCTCGACGGCAGCAGTCTCACTGACAAGTATTCGTATGGCGGCACCGGGAGTGGTGAGTGTACGCTTGACTCTCCATCTGAACTGTCACAACACTTAGGGGTTGTGTACTTCCGTTATCTGTGTGCACAGCATGTGTGTCAGCATGTGTTTGTGGTGTCTTTTGACCGACAGGTTTTTTATTTGTTTGTTTTTTTAACGCCACTTGAGCAGCCATTCAAGCATTTTCATGCTCCACATTAGGAATCGCCAACCATCCATTTTTCAGTCTCGCTTATCCAGATCAGGGTCATAAAAAACTGGGTTGACCCTGAACTGATCACCTGTCAATCACAGACTAGACAACCATTCACACTCAAATTCCATCTTTGGACAATTCAGAATACTCAGTGAAAGCAAAATGTTTTTGGACGACCTACAACTTTTTATCTGCCCATTTATCCAATATATTACATTTCTTTCAAGCAGTGTTACATCTAAGCAAGGGCGCAGATGGGATTTTGGAAGTGTGGGAGGGTGGTGGATCAATTTTGTAAGAAAAATAAAATACATACATATATAATAGTGCTGTGCACGAATGAGTGGTAATTCAAATTAAGAAATGAGTTGGCCGTAAAGAACAAACGCAGGATTATTAGTAATACTTATATAAATAAACCAAACAACGGAGCAAATTAACAAAACACATAATATAAATGTAAGTTTAGGATAAACATACAACTACATCATTCTTACAAGTTTGGCAATTGTTGTCACGACGCAATTGCTTAAAAAAAGAAAAACAAAATTGCACCTGATTGCTTGCCTGGCTGTTTTTATGCCCGGAAATATATAAAAGCAGCCCCACTGCAATATTATTGGCTGAGTTGGAGTTCCTATTTTAGGAAGAGGGTTGATTAAAATTCAAACAGAGAAGGATGAATGCTTAAATTCTTTTGTATGATGTAAACACATGATCAGTTGTAGCATAACATCCACTAAGCAGGGTCCGTTTCTGTCCCAATGGAACAGGAAGCTTAATCCTCTGTTTTACTGAAGATTTGTGTCGCCTTATGTGACAAAAGTGAAGGGAACGGATTGTGGTCTTTATAAAACGGAAGGGGGACACATCTCCTTCGTCCCCAGTGCCATCTGCGCTCATGGATCAAAGGCTCACCCGGGAGTATTTCTATTGGCAAAAGGAAAAGTCACTGCCAGTTTTTTTTTTCCCCTGAAGTTTTCGTGTTGAGAAAAAGATCTGACCTTGGAATTGTGATGTCGGTGTAATTGGCTGATTTGCATAAATAGTTGCGCGACATGTGTGTCTTCAAAGAAAACAAACACAACAGAGAAAAGGTTCACAGATTGATTTGATTACATTTTTTATTTCCCATCCTTATGTCCTTCTGTTGGGAGCTGGAGATCTTCTCCTCATTGTCAGTTGTCCATCAGATTATGGCAGAAATTGTATTTTATAAACACAAAAGGGATTTGTGGAAATGTTGAGTTTGAGTGATACTTTTGCATGGAAGTCATTCTCTCGTGTTTTAGATGGTTGAGGTTGTTTTATGCCTTTGTTTGGATTCTTTTTTTGTAATTACGTAAGCTCCCCCACATCCCACTTTCAGTGTATAGCTTCTTTTATTTATTTAAAAGTTACTTTTTGCGTCTAGCGATTTATCGTTTTTTTTTTTTTTTTTAGGAGTGTTGTTTTCTTTTTCTTTAACCTCAACCAAAGTTCAAGTTAGAGGCAGGAGCTTTTTTGTTTCTGTGTGCTACTTATATTTTATTTTCAACGATAACTTGTGTGGAAAACTCACAAAATTAAATATTGCTTTTCTTTAGCTCTGTATCCTGTTGCAACCACCAATGGCACCCATGGTCTCTATGGCAACAATCAGGAAGACTCTCAGGAAGGCTTCCCCAAGGGCTCTTCCCCACGAACAGTGGAGGAAATGATTAGAGACTCAGCTTTCACTCGCTCTCGCTACAGGTGAACCCAACACATCACACTTGCACAATCATCAACACTATTAAATCACACACAAGGCCGGAGTTATTAGTGCCCGAGCACCATGTAGTTGAAATTTGACGTATCCTTTTGAATATGTATATATTTTGGGGTTCATGGCCATGCCAACCCTCAACTCACACAGTAGGAAAGATCAACAAAATATTAGCAACCATACTAATTTCATTCACTGAGTGACACAAAATTCTGAAAAGGATTACAGACGGATTGAATGATGTGCATGAATCTGTATGACAAGGAATAGCTTCATTTTTTTTCTTTTTTTTTCTTTCGAAAATATAGATTACAATAGTAGAGCCTAAATGTCACATGACTGTATCGACATCCAGAGGACATAAATCCTCTTGTGTGTTTGCCACTGGGAGAGCCAGGTAATGTTTGCACAACTTGGCCAAACATGTCCATAATGTGGAACCATCAAAGCAGTGGGATGAGCATTTAGGGGGTTTACAAATAATCACATGCTTTTTTCTGTGGGTTGAAAAGTTCAAAACCTTGCTTGAGGCTGTCTTTCGCCCAACAGGTGGTCTTGTGTAGTTTGTTTGTCTCTTTATGTTATCTTTCGTTCGATTCGTGTTGGATTTTATATTGAATTAATTTCCTTGCTGAGGGCATCCTGACAAAATTTTTGAAAATGGGTGTCTGTTTTGCAGTGAGCATTCCACGGATGGCCAAAAGACCAACAAGGAGAAGATGCTTCGAAATAGAGGATCCAAAAGCATGGACCTGGGTGAGATCACACACCAGCACTTCTGGATCAGTACACAGCGATTTTGTGTGTGCTTGTATTGGGTATAAAGTGAAAACTAAGGTTAGCTCATTGTATCGACGTTCTGTGACCCTCACTGTTTCTTTTTTCTTGTTTTACAATTTTATTGTTCTCACCAAGCCCCTGTTAGATTCATCTTTGTGAAATATTGGTTCTCTTTTTTTCCCTCCTCTTCAGCCATCGCTCAGTGTGAAAGCCGCTCCTCTGTCACTATTTGCTATGACTCTGTTTTCCAATTCTGGTTCATTAGGTTCGGCGGATTGGCTTTCTTCCTCCAGCATAGGCCTCTGCCACCCAAGCTTGATTGCCTTTCATTATGGACAAGGGTGGTCTTATCACACTCACTCACTTTCTCCTGCCCCATTGAGACCCTCTCCATCCCCGCCCTTTTCTCGCAATCTTTGGCCATTTCTAGTGTTTGTGTTTCCCCTATTTGATATCTCCACTTCTCGATTGGGTCTTGACTGAAGCAGAAACCTTCCGCCAGTCATGAGCACCTTTCAGGCTTTGCGGTCTCGTGTTCAGCTTTATCAGCGCTCTGGTATAGATTGGCTTTTATTAAATAGCACTTGCCCGAACCAGAGGCACTCCCTTCCGTTGACCTTGAATGCCTTAAGCCTCAAGTGTATCGACCAAAGCATAAATACATACTTATCAAAACACACCAGGCACGATGACTAGTGCAAGTTCTGGTCGGGTTTTAATACGCTGCTGTTCATCATCAGACGTAGAAACAATATGAGCTGACACTCCCATATTTTAAGTACGATAAACTGCAGAGCAAAGGGGTGTTTCCATTTTTAATCTGCTACTGTGGTGCAAGAACACAAACCGTCGTACTACTCTATGAATGACAATTTATCTTGATGGCATTGTGTTTCCGTTGTCGTGCACAACACGACTGCCCTCACTTAAAACCTGGTATCATTTCAGCCTCTTTCAGTTCTGCCTTATCCTAGTAATCGACCCCCTGGGAAAATTGACCTCATAAAAAATTCAAATGATGATTTCAGAGCAAAAGCAGCTCAATGAAAACCTATTATTATCTCCTTTAGTGGACCCCATGTGGTGGCGAGCAGCAATCTTGTTGGGCTAAATTGGGTGCCGCTTAGCAGGATGACGATGGTGTCCCTTTCACTTTTTATTTTCCTTTTTATTCCTGCTAATGTCGCACTCATCCCATTTTATTTCACAGTCACAATGCTGTTTATCTGTATTTTATGCTTTTTTTTCCGCACTAGTTGTAGCAGAAGCTTCCTGACTCACACTGTAATGAAATGTTGGACTAGTTTTACGAGATGGGGAAAAATTTTGTCTTTTCTGTTTTTTCTGTGTGTTCTAGTGGCGGATGAGAGTAACGTGAGATCATTGGCTGGACATAGAAAGGGTGAGTTATAATATATCCAATCATTAACTCATTAGCTGATTGTTGGCTGACTGACTAACCAGTGGCGCTGAGCTTCGATTCAATTAAAGGGGGCAGGCACATGCTTGTTGGTCTCCTGCTTTTGTGTCACATCAACAAGCAACTGTCCATGGTTGGCTACTTGCTCATTCAAGTGATACAACAGTAAAATAGGAGATTTGAATAATGCCCAACTTTTTAAGATACAATCATATCTTAAGGCTCAGCGAGCACTTAAATCAGACATACAAAACAAGAACGGTAAGAGGTTAAGGCCGAGCTAGACCAATCTGACGTCAGGAAACGAGCGGGCATCAATTTGCGCCGTCTGGTTAATGTATCTCTCACAATCTTAACATCGGATTTCGTTGGGAAGTGTCTGTTTAGCGTTTCTGGCCAATTCAGCAATTGGCGTTGTAATGTTCGGATATTTGGTCACTCGCGAATATCAGCTAGTGAATCAGCTGCGCTGAGGCAAGATCAGGAAGTTACGAATCTCGAATTTCTACGTTTTTATATGCCGCCCCGCCCAAAGAGCTTTCTGGTTGGCTTTTTCTACGACTGTTTAACTGGTAGGAATGGATATTTCATCTCACGCATGCGCAGAAGGTCTTTTTTTTCCAGCGTTACATTCGAGACAATACCACAGGGGATAGACGTCTGTCACATTTGGCTGACGTTGGATTGGGCTATCTTGGCCTTTTAAGAAAAAGATCTCAATTGTCTTTAAAGGTGTCATATCTCCTCTTATTTTCCTCTTGGTTTTATGTAACACATGCAACAACAAATTGTTGCTGGCGAAATACGCATGCCCTTAACACTATCGCTGACCTCAAAGGCCTTCTACTCAGTAGTAGCACAAGTTCAGTCGCTTTGCCTTCTCCTCCTCCTCCACCACCTCTTCCTCCGCCTCATCCTCCTACCTTTCTTCTACCAACTCCCCCCGCCATCTCCACTGCTATGATTTTCCTGGAATGTCTTATCACTGCCCGTAACTCAACGACCCCGGATAAATGAATGTGTCTATTTATACTCTGTAGCATTCCACTCGTTGTTTTTCCTCTCATCTCCTGCTGACGTCTTTGCAAAAGCGTATTGACAATGCTTTTGCGCGTTTCTCTTTTTTGCTGACACAGCGCATTGGGCAGGCTTCCCCCCCCCCCCTCCTAAATGGCCTCAGAGTTTTTTATGGGTTTGACATATTTCATTAGATGGATAGTCTTAAAAGGCCTGCCTGGCTTCCTTTAATCTGGCTAAAACCCTCTTTTCCTCTCAGGCGGAAGTGCTCCACTCATCTCTTTTTCCCTCCTCCTCCTCCTCCCTAGTTCATTCATTTTGTTTCTTCTTCTTTTTTTTTTTCATTTGTATTTCACTTTCAAATACATATGCCTTCCAATCACTGATTCTGAGTTTGAATCTCAGTTCTCACCTTTTTTGGGTGACATTTGAACTTGCTCAGTGTTTGTCTTCCTCGGGCATTCTCAAAACAGATTGGTTTAGTTGAAGACTCCAAATAGCCTATTAGTGTGAATGTGAGCGTGAATGACTGTCTTCGGGCAACCAGTCCAGTTTATATGCCATGTTTAGCTGAAGCTAATCCGGTGACTTGTCCAGCCATGACAATGAGAGTTTAAGAGCACAGGATCCGGCTTCCACCTCCCTTTCCTCCTGCTGTGTTCAGGCCGCTGGGGGTTGAAATTGTGAACTGCCATGTTGATGATTGTTCGCTACGCATCGATTAGGCCTAGCTGCTTGTGCGTCCCTGCATAATGAAGGCCGATTTTACCATTAAAGCTACCGTGCAATTAAGTACACCCATCCATCCACTGATTTTTTTTAAGGTGCTTATCCTCATTCTTTGTACACCTAGCTGATACCAATTTCCCACCTGTATATGCCGCGGTTAACTACTGTATTTTCCGCATTATAAGGCGCACCTAAAAACCTCCAATTTTCTCAAAAGCCGACAGTGCGCCTTATAATCGGGTGCGCCTTATATATGGACCAATATGGATTTGTGATTGAGGACTAATTTATGAAAGTAAGCTTTATGTGTTTTTTTTGTGTGTTGTGTGATAACGTTTGAGCAACATTGAGTTATTGATATATTGTTATTGTTTACACTATTTTGAGTGTTACTATATTGTGATTGCATTAACGTTTGAGCAACGTTGATTTTTTTATTCTATGCGCCTTATAATCCAATCCGGTGTGCCTTATATGGACAAAGTTTTAAAATGGGCCATTCATTCAAGGTGCGCCTTATAATCCGGTGCGCCTTATTGTGCGGTAAATACGCCACAGTGAATCAAGACTTGCATCAAAAGTCAAATGCAAATGGGATAGGTTGTGTAATCCGAACAAATATTTATATGTAATCTTGACAGAGTTGGAAGTGTGCAAGTACTGTGTTTGTGTGTATCATTGTTTCAATTGGCTGATGATTCTGAAAAGGTGTGTATGCACTCTGCAGTTATTTGAGCCATTCACGTAGATATAGCTAAAATACTTCTATGTACCAAAAAGAACAGAAAGACACAATTATTGACACAGCAGCTCCTCTGGACTTAAGTAGTATGTCAAATGAGTGATAAGTGATGAAGTGTTGCCACTGAATGGTGCACTTGGGATTGCCCTTAACTTGAATTGGAAATGTGTTGACAAGCACGCCACTTGACAGAAGTGGCCTTGTACGAAGCATTGTTTGCTGGATGCCACCAGTATACACAATGTAGGAGTACCTTCTTTTTTCCTTCTTGTTTTTTTGTTTTTCGGATGTGTCTCTCAAATGTATTTGTGTGGCTGCTGCTTAATTAGATTCTTAAGATGCAAATGTTGACTAGCCTGGCAATCCGCAGTCTGGAGAGCACACCATTCACTGCAGCTCTGCCTCACTTCAAAATGAATCAAGGTCATTTACGTACTTGCTGTGAAGTGCGCAACGTCACTCTTCAGCGGCACAAGTCCATCCTCATTCCATCATATTAGCGATACGAGGAAATGTAAATTTAACAAAGCTCAGTTGAGTAAAATTTGCCTTTAATTCAAACCGGTGTATACCTATGCTTGTTGCATCATATGGGAAGCAAAGAATTGAGTTCAGTAGGCATAAAGTCCCATGCTAAATGTTCCAAGCACATAACCGCTATGAGAAGTAAGCAAGAAACTCCCACCATCGCTGACCTTTTTCAACGTGCCTGTTGTCGGCGCTATGGTGATGTTATATCTACTCAATATGCTGCATTCATACATTTGCACATTGCAGAAAACCCCCTCACAAATTTACATTTTTTTCCATTTTATCAATATGACTGTGAAACAGGTTTTAACTTTATTTCTGTTTTTTTTAGTCTTAAAAATCTTAAATTTAACTTGAAAAAAAACTGCAGGAACCCTGCCAATAGAAACTGTAGTAAAGGCTTAGAAAAGCATTTCAAATGAAGAAAGGAACAGTCAACAAGATGCAGGCTTGATGCAGTCATTGCAAGTAAGGGTTATGTCACCAAATATTAAATCTTTTTCACTTTGTCAATTTCATTATTTTAACTTTATTAGTGTGGTGAAACACATGACTATCATGTTTTTTATTGACAGCAGAAGGGAATAAGTGGAATTATGGCCATTTGCGACGTGATGTCCGTGCATTGTGGTTTGCATTGGAGTATTCCACTTGTTTTTTATACAAATTTGTCAGAAACCAGAATTTTGCATTTAGTTTATGTTCCTGCAACTTTCATCATTACTTTTGCAATGACACATCAATATAGTATGGAAGACTAACCCTATCTCATGCTAGGCTAAACCCAGCTCACGTTTCCTATTAGTGGGCAAACAATCTCTGCAACTTCTACTTCACAATGATAGTAAGAGCCGACAGAATGATTCAAACGTGATATCGTTATAAATGAAAGCTGCCAATATATAGCATGCTATCAATCAGAGTTACTTAATGTTTTCCATATTAAAGCGTAAAGCAATCCAATCAAGTATGGTACTTATCGAATATTAATGCAGCCGTCCACTCTGCCAGGCGTTTTTGACCTAGAATAGCTAGCACAAGGGCATTATAGGCATTTTTATTCCAAATCATTATGCAAACTCAAC
Organism: Syngnathus floridae; assembly: GCF_059516105.1. Lineage (NCBI taxonomy): Eukaryota > Metazoa > Chordata > Actinopteri > Syngnathiformes > Syngnathidae > Syngnathus > Syngnathus floridae. The sequence goes on along the minus strand of NC_142414.1, from coordinate 9,248,670 downwards.
AATTTTTTTTTAAATTGTGGCACGGAACCTTTAACAAGCAAGCAGGAGTGTGTGTACACAGTTATATACTGTTTGTACAAAAGAATACGTACAGGGAAACCCTCTTCCATTCTTGGTCTTTGGTCAGCACTCATCTTCTCATTGTTTTAACGCTCAGTCGCTTTCTTGTAACCATGGCAATCGTTCAGTCGCTTATGGCAGTGTTGCAGTAATTATATGAATAAGACATGCATTTGTTCCCACAGAAATAAAATGTGTTTGATCACGCAAGTGGGTGTCATACACTACTGCTGGGTTTGGATTTCATTACCATGACAACTGAAGATGGAGCTAGAAGTTTGAGCAGGTGAAGAAGTGTTTCTACTTGTGGGAGTCTTAAGTGCGAAATGAAATTGATTGTCGGCCAAGACAAACGTTTTTTTACTCATAGACGCAGACTTGATAGATAGGGTGCCCCTCAGACAGTGTAGAAAGTATTTCTGGATCTACACCAAGTCTAGCTGGTGAAGAAACTTGGAGAGCGGGTGGTTATTATGTAAATTAGACCCAGCGGGATTTGATCCGGAAGCAGCAGTCCAGAACAGCTCGCCCAGAGATGAATTTTCTGGATTAGGCAGATAACAAAAGATTGTTTAATTTCACACTTGGTGGTTAGGGTAGGAACTCAAGAGATCCATCTTTTGGAAATACAGTAGGACATTAAAAGGTCACTTTTCCATTGTATAGATCCTTTAACACCATAAAACCCTACTTAGACACAATTGAGTAAGTATATGTAAGCGGAACAATGCCTTTAAAGATTCTGCCAGAATGGAATTATGATGAGCTCCACAAGGTGAAACGGAAATCACTGGAACAACCCTGGTCTTGCTATGACAGCAAGAGAAGCTAGAGCCAAGGTTCTGCACATATTCCCAATTTTGTTGAATACCTGCTGTACAATTTGTTCTATTCAAAAAAAGACAGCAGTGCCTGTTGAGCCTGACTTGGACTTGTTACATCTGTCAAGGCCACTGCCCGTCATCCTGGTTCTGATCGGCTTTGAGGCTGCTTGTCAAATTTGTATGCCGGCTTGAATCGGTGGCAATCAGGTGGACATGATGCAAACACATTCCATGAGAGGATCCGCTGGCAGTGACCAACGATACGTGATGAACGCTGATTTCACCCTCCACTGGATCGAGCGGACGATAACTCCGGCACTCAGCCATTCCATTAAAGCCTCATTATTCATTTAACACCAACCTTAACCACCTGACACACATGCGCAGGCTTGCAAAAGTGAATTGGATTTCGGGTTAGGGTTAGCCTTCGTCCTCACAGAGCCAAGAGTACACACTGCAAATCTGTCTGGAATATTATGTCTTTAAATGCCCATCACCATCATCAAAAATTAAATTTTTGGAAGCATGCACCCACATCCGCACACTATGATGTTTTTTTTTTTCCAAATAGTGCAGAAGTGTGCTTGGAAAGAGCTTAATTCTATCAGGCTGCAAGCTGGACAGCCATAATTACATTTGTGACACAAATCCTGCCTCTCAAATTGAGCGTTTTATTCTTGAACGCTCCCCCTCTCTATTTATAACCCCTTCTTCCCCGCAAATCCCACTTCCTCGCAAAAAGTCAATACAAGACTTAAAAGGCACTGTGCTTATATCTTTACTCTCCACCTCCTTTGACTCTGTCGTGTTTTCAGTTTCACTTTTTTAGTCCTTTTTAAGCCCTTTAAAGCTTCTACTTCAACAAGAAAATCGTCAATGACATGATTCAAGTCATCCTTTCAAGAAAATGTTAAAATGATGAAAATATCACCTTTCAAAAACCATGTTTCTTACGTTGTCCTACCCAACGAGTTGCTTGAGTAAGGAAGGTTATTTTGCAGGTTCCTCTCTATGCCCTTCATCCAGTCCCTCATTATTGTTATTAAACCTTTTCAGGTCAATTTCAAAAGATAGTCCCAGTAATTGAAAGATAGACCTTTAAATTGTCAACAGCAAAATTAAGAAAAAAAATGGCTGCTTAGAAGCAATTACAATGAGAGAAAACTGCAGAAATAAACGTCCCAAACAAGATTGTTATGACACTGCTTCGTAAGTGTTTGGAGGTGATGCCTTTGCAGCAGTGTGACATCTGTGCTGTGGAGTTGATGTTCCGAAAAGCTACGACAACATCATCTGGTTAAGATCGCAGGCGAATGGAGCAGATTTGTGTCTCACTTGGCAACGATTACCAATTACACAGAAGGATTAATTATTTTGATGGATATTTCCTTGAGACCAGCAGACATTTTGTTTTCAAGAAGGTCCTCTTATGTTCTTTTTCATCAGTCATTTAATACATGTACTTGCTGTGCTCCAGGAGCAAATGCTGATGGAACACTGGGCCCAACCCTGGGCCTCTGGAAGTCCAGCTCCCTTGAAAGTCTCCAGTCAGCCATGTCGGAGGTCCAGCAGAATGACATCCAGGGCCAGGTCCCATTTCACCGCCCACGGCCACACATGGTCCGGGGACGCACTTGCAACCAAAGTTTCCGCATTGCCATCGACAAGTCTTATGAAGGACCTTCTGAAGATGGTAAGGATTGACATTTGAATTTTCTTCCTCCACACTTTTAAGGTCTCTAAATAATTCTGCACTTAAATTCAATTTCACATGACAAACACAAATTTCGTACAACGCTGGCATCTGAGTAGCTGGAGGCCAGCCAAGATGCAGTGCTCTGAATAATGAAATGCCATGTTATTTTGTCTATTCAGCAATTTAGGGAAAGCAAACTAAAATCTTATGTAGTTGCTCCGCCCACTATATATTTGGTTACTTCATTGCACGTTGACAAGACAGTTTTCAGTTCAAACTTTTCAGTTCATTCAAGTGGATTCATTTTCTGGTATAGATATGAATTTGAAGCATTTTTCCACAAATGTTCAGCGAGGTTGAGGTTCGAGAGGTGACAAGGGATTTCCCAAAACTCAATGTGCAAATCGTCTTTTTGGCTTAACAGCTAAATTTTGGTCTTGTCTGACCACTAACTTTTTGTCCAGAAGCTTGTCAATTCCGGCAGATGCAAACTTCAAACCTGAAAATCTCAGTTTCAACTGAAGCAATTTCTCCATAGATGACGACCAATCTGAGGTGAGCTCCGGTCACGAAACACCGGTCAGCAGCTCCTCACGCCAGGACCTTGATGCTGAAGATTTGACAATACAGAAGAAAGTAAAGGAAAAAAAGAGTAAAGGAAAGAAGAGAAGTGAGGATGCCACAGATGATACGGAGAAGAAGACCAAAAGAAAAGGCTTTGGTCTTTTGAGGTAAGAGACACCATCAAATATTTTCCATGTAATTGAGGCTTTTCTCGTAAAGTTGACAGGTGAGCTATTGAATTCAAAAAATAATTCTATATGCCGAAGTAGTCGTAAGAATACCTATGCCCTACTTTCCAAACACATTTCAGCAAATTAGGATTATAGGATATTGGATATAAATGCAGTCTTGGCAGCAATGGAGGGAAACCAATCGGAACAAAGTCACAGTAGGCACATTACCTACCCAAAGCGCTTATCACCCATTGATCAACGTGTCCCCATCTTGATTGTAGTGAGCCCAATCCTCCTACAAGCAGCCCCTTATCTTTTGGCAGTGACACGGTGTGGCCAGTGTATCGCCACACTTCCAACACTGTAGATTCAATTAGGCTGTCGCAACAGATACAGCACACTGAACGTGAGCCCGCAGATGGCAGATAACAATTCAATCGGCTGCAGTGTCAAGGACAGTAATGGAGGAGATGTTCACGCGGAAAGAGAAGGGCAGAGTGAAGGACATATACAGTTTGGGTGGAATCACATATGGGACCAGGCTGTAACTTAGATCTGATGACATTCAAATAAAATTGGATTGTATTTTCCAAGGACAATCCCAAATTGTTTTCTCGCGTCAAAGATGCTAAAGGGTTTGGAATCCCATGACCCATCTTTGAAGTAAGGATGTTCCAATCAGGGTTTTTTTGCTACCGATACCGATTGTCCATGAATGTGATCACCAATATTGATCACGTGGGTTCGATTTAAAATTTTCAATTTAGAGCTACCGATTTTTCTTAATCTATTAGTCTGTTTTCTTTTTTCAATTAATTGATGAATCACATTTTTAAAAACAATGATTAAATTTATATACGTTTATCTTTCAAGAACTGTACATTGCTTCATATACAGTGCGGACAATTCTCAAACAAACTCTAATTTGGTTACTGTGTTTGTCTGTAATGATTAAACACAAATAATCACAAGTCAGGTTTTCATAGTGCCTTGTATTCTAATTAGAATTAAACCTAATTACCAAATGGTAGGAAAATACTCATCATACCATGTTCCTCCTGCTGGAGTATGCAAATGAAATTAATAATTGAATAACCTGGATGGGTTGCGTTAAAAAAACAAAAAAAAAACGAAAGGAGTAAATGGTTTTAACAGTCAAAATATGGTCGGCTAATTTTATTTCACACTTGGTGCGGTGCAGCACACTCCAAGGCTTTAGCAACTACCACTGCACAATTCAACCCCTAGTGCTTGCACTAGCCTTTCTCTGTCTAAATTGATTGTTATTGAATTTGAAATATGACTTAATTAGCTCTAGCGTTGTGTGGTTCAATCTAATTTCAGCTCTCAAGTGTTATTTTAGTCTGGTGGCAGCACTAGGAAAAGGGCAACTCATAAACATATGACCTCATTTTCTTCCTGTGGTGAAAGTGTACACAGCAGAAACCTCCACAATAACCTCTGGTCAGAAATATTTGCTTTTATTGCGTCAGTATTTGTAGACCATTGTGGCGATCGCATGCTGGGCATTGCGTTAACTCTGGAAATCAGCTAATGAATGTCGAGACATTTGAAAGTTGCCAAAGTTGGTTCTGCATATCCAATGGTGATAAAATGTCAGGGTACAGTTCAGAGTGAAGATTTGCTTTTGTTGCCTGTATTTTACTGTGATGTGACTTCTTGTCTTTTGAACACCTGGATCACCAAGGCCCATTGCTGTCACGTCTCTTTGATTGCTAAATAAGCCATGACAAATGGTGGAACCTCTAAGACCTTGCCTGTCTTGTCTGTGCTCAGCAGACAGCAGTGAAGCCTTCACCTGGAATGGTGCCTTAGGGGCCACCGATGCACTGCAAAAACAGTGAAGCTTCTGCTTTTCTTTCCCAACACCTCTGCTATTTTGCCACTCTTTAAGACTGCATTGACACTGCAAGTCTCAAGTTCACCTCCTTTTTACTACAAGTTAGTAGAAGTAAACAAACGGTTACTTTTCTTTTTTGGGACTTGGACTGAGATAATCAGAATCAGAATCAGCTATATTGATCAAGTTCATGCGAAGTCTGACTTTAAAAAAAAAAAAAAAAAAACGTTCGCTGTCCCCCGTCCGCAAATTGGGACGAAATTCTCATTTCTGAATAACTACACAACAAAACTCATTAAATTGCCAGTTGAGACAGTCACAAACGACCATTTATGTAACTCTCAATAAAAAATGTGCAATTTGGTTTCACTCATGAGTTAACTGCTCTCCTGACTACATGTTTCACATTCTTCCCCTGTACAGATTGAAGCAAATTAGCACCAAAAAAGTCATAACCGAGTCATCATATTTCATAGTACTTTATTTATTGTAATATTGGATTGTGATTCTGAGATAGCAGATTTTCATCCATATAGGATTATTGCTTGATTTTGGTCTGAGCAATTGAAATTATTTTTGGGGGCGCATACATACACTAAGTGACAAGGCTCTCAAGAAGTCTTCAGACTTGAACTTGATCATGTCAAACAAAGATATATTCATTACTCATCTCCTTAAATTATGATGCATAACAAAAAATTAAACTCATCTTACCTCTAGAGTTTGCACAGGATTAGTTTGATCCTGCATGGTGTAGTCAGCAGGTCAGGGTTTGATGGATGCAGCTGGTGACTCACAGCCTCACTTTCAGGTGGCATTGGACACAGTCTATCTTCATTCTGTTCCGCAACAAATCCTGACTGGTGGTGACAAATCCCACCTGCCCCGGGATCAGTGTTCAGCCATCAGTATTGGTGCGCACTCTGCTGAGACTCCTCCCCCTGCACCAATATTAAGTACATGAAAGCCAACGCTGATACCCTGTTTACAAATCCACACAACATCATGCTAAACCTCATTACTTCACCCCAGCACCCCCCGCACCCTGACTCCTTCATGGCACTTCTCCATGTTTAGTGCTGAGGAAATCCGACAGAGAGGCAAGCCAATTAGCGTGGTCCGTTCCGCTTTTATCCTATCGCAGAGTGTCAGGATGTGCCTGGCTGAAAGACAGTCACTGGTAAACTGCGTTCAATGCAACCCACTTGTCAAAACTGAAGGGGCTCGCCGCAAGTTGATTTCCGATGGATTATTACGGTTGTTTTAGGGAACTTTGCGCTAACTTCCCTCGAGCCTTTACTCCTTTCCCGATGAGCCTCTTGAACACTCAGCTTCTTGTCAAATGACATTTGCTACTGCCGCCATTTTGCTCATTCTAGGGTAGTCAGCTGTAAGAATCATTTTGCAGCAGCACGCAACAAATAAAGGCATGGTGATAAATGTAGTGTTATCACGAAGCACCCTCCTGATATATTTCATCACACACAGAGGTTTTCACATTTTATTTTTAGGAATAAATATAAATAGATGATCAACCATTCACAATCCCACTCACATCTATGGGTAATTTGGTATGCTCAGTTGGCCTACCATGCTTATTTTTGTATTGCGGAGAAAACCCACGCAGGCACAGGGAGAACATGCAAACTCCACTTAGGTAGGTTGGACATGGAATCAAACCCTACTTAAAAATGTACAATCGGTGATGAACCTTTTTGAGGTTCAAAACACAATAATGTAAAATATAATTACTTAAATCAGGGATGTCAAGCACCTCATATTATATACAGTAAAAGCTACAAAACAAACTGACAACTTGTTTTCAAATCAGACGAGTAAAAACTGGTCAAATATGAAAAAAAAAAGATATTAAAAGTGAAGACAATTTGCAATTCTAGTCATGACGCACGAATCTGATGCACAATTTGTCTTTGCGGCCCACATAAAATGATGTGTTGGGCCCTATCTGGCCCCTGGGCCTTGAGTTTGACATCTGTGACTTATGAAAGAGCTATATGATGACCCGCAGTAAAATGGGGGCACTTCTCTCCTATACGTATCTACGCCTTCATATGGTGAGGAAATATGGACCATTGAAAGAAATATCATCTAACATTTGAGCTGATGGAAGCAAAATGATGCATTACCTAATACCGCCACTGGTCAATGCACTGCAGGTGGATTTCTTTGATGAATCATCTCAGATAGCAATCTCATCTTGGAGTCTTCAAGAGCCTATTCATTCATATTAGTATTCCCTTTTATGAAATATACATTAAGCTCTTCGTTTTGCCCACAGCTCCAAGCGCTCTCTTGTGTATAAGCTCTATTGCTCCCTTACCACATCCCTATTCATCCCTTGATGAACCTTATGAATTGTTGATGCAAAGGTCTCTGTTCGGCAGTTCTTTAACGGCATGCATGACGATTACTTACTTATCAAGGGTGGCTGAAGCGCTGATTTCCACCATTTGTTCACAGTTTTAAAATTCTGGTGTTACTCGAATCCATTATTATTCTCAAGCTTTGTCTGTCAATCCGGAACCTCGATGCAGTTTCTCAAAATTAAAGCTTGTGTATTATTGTCCGCCCACTCGTAATTGTTTAAAAAAAAGAGTGAAAAAGTATTATTGTCTGAAATTAGTTTTGCACAGCTGAAGCAGCCTTCTTTCTGCGCTACTGAGGCGCAATTCTAATTTACAACTTTCCAGAGCTGGCAAATGGACACAGGCGCTATCGCCGTCACCAGCCGCTAGAAAACAAATTAATTTCTCCTTCCACTTTCTGCCATCCATTCAATGCAACGGGCAGCTTTCCTGAAATGATGTACGGGTTTGCTGGCACTGATGTGAGCTGCCAGTCAAATGTCAGACGGACGGGGGAATCAACACTAAGGATGATGAGGAAGTCCTCATGCATATATATCAGCTGATAAAGGCGAAGTCACAACATGCTTCTGCATCTCCATTTCTTGCACCTGAACCGGCTGCATCTTTCAGGCATTTCCTTGATCGTCTGTTCCTACACAAAAATCTTTTAAGATTTTTTTTCTTTACTTTAATGTTACGGCAACACCTTTTTTTTTTTTATCTCTGCTTTCTCAAGATGTGTGTGCCAAATGAAGTATCTTTTTATCCCCTTCTGCAAACTAGAACCCAAGCCTCAGTTAAAGGATAAATAACTCCACTTTGAATTTTCTAAAGCTTCCAAACAATTCAACACACACATTTTCTGTCTCTTAGCAAGCAAAACAGCCCTCCCAAAAAAAAAAAAATCTCTTTCATTCAAAGCTGTCGTGCATCATTTTTTCTTTTGCTTGGAGGGTAAAATTACGACTCAAAAGCTTTACTGCATGTGTTTCTCTTTGCCAGCAATCATTTAGTGGCATTTTTCAAATGAAGTTAAACATTTTTTTAATTATAATTATTTCTATTGCCAGTGACTCATCCAGTTGGGAATATGAGACTGCCATTTAGCCCGTGAATTATTGTATGCGAGGTAATTATCAAATGAAGCACTGAGCACAGACTTCCATTTGTGTTGATCAGCTATGCAGTTCATCAGTTCTTATGGAGTTCTGTCATTTGAATTGACCCTCAGGGACGGCCAGTTTGAAATCCAGACGCATTGGTCTCGGCGAGACGGCTCAAAAGCGCTTCGGCTGCCGACTGCCCCATCACTCAGCGGCCAATTAAAGATGCAACAGGAAACGGTCATGAACAATTAGTATTTCATCATACATAGTCATCCACACTAATCCACATTGGACGCCAGGAAGCGAGGATACATCCGCTATGTTGTCTAGTTGACTTCATGCCAAGAGTGATGGATAGATTTTGTTGTTTAATGTTGGCTAATGACAAACACATGTAACAACTTACTTCCTAGTTGTGTGACCAGACTAAAACACACAAGCAAGAGCTCTGTGTCCTGGATGAGGGATGTTCCATGAGTGTAGATCACATCCCAGATGGTCTCCCAAGACTTTCAGTCTCTCCCACACCTTCTTGAGCACCTTTGTTTAAGATAAATATTAGCTGGCTGTTTGCATTTGTGGCTTAACCCACAATTGTAGTTCCAGTTTAACTCGTTGGCTCAATTATAGCGTCAGATGTGTATTAGTGGGTTCCATACCCAATTCTGACCTTGGTTTGTTGGATGTGGTACTGACAGATGGAGCCGGAGTTAGAGACAGGACAGGAAGGAAGTTAACTGCAAAGTCCTTTGAAATTATTTCCTGACATGTGCACTGAGCACTGTGCACCTTTATGATTATTGTTATTTTCAGTTTTTCCAAAGTTCAACTGCACTTTTGGTCTCCTCCGAGTAGTGTCCATTATCGCAACTTGCAAGCACACCCTTCTCGCTATTCTCGACCCCAGCGGTAGCTCATATGATATTGAAGTATGCAAACTGCACATGGTTTGATTAAAACAGGTTTTTCCTATTTCCATACTCCCCTGAGAGTAGCCTGCTGTGCGTTCTTGCATGCCTGTCTCCCTCAATTTCTTTCCATTTCTTAGATTAGGATCATTAAAAAAAAGGTTATTTCCCGTTAGGAAATTGCGTTATGTATGTACAGCAGGTTGTTGACTGTGCTGGCATGGTGTTTTGGAAAAATGCCATACTTGGGATGCACAGAAAAATGAACATTCTTGGCCAAAACCAAAATGAGGAAAACAAGGCTAAAGACGGAAACACCTCAAAGAAATGAAAATCCCGTCGCATTATTGTCACTTCACAGACGCATTCCGTTTACATTCGAATATAGTCGCATTTCTGTGATGTTAGCATCTAAATAAAAAGATTAGCTTTAACAAACAAGCTGAATTTGAGCTGGTGGTTGTAGTCTGATCCTCATTTGCAACAAGACCCTACTTAAGTGTAGAATCCTCGCTGACTGCGTGTGCTGTGAATGTTATTAGGTTTCCGGCCTGAAATAGTTTCAGCATGAAGGAAAGGGAAGCTCTGTTACACAAGTCGACAGTGTTAATCTCTTTGAGCGGGCTCTCTCTTCCTACAGCAAACTCCACTGAGATATGTGCGCGCCTCTCAAAATACATACAGAGCAATCTAATTACTGAGATAACAGTTCTGCTTGGATGATTAACTGTTCTCCCTGTGCCTCATCGCTGTGGCATTGCCTCCAAACAGTCTATAGCTAATCTCCTTATTCCTCCCCAGCTGAGCAGCACTTTCATTGGCGTTTTTTTTTTTTTGCTCGCTCATCTCCCCTCATTCATTTTACGCTCACTTTGGTCTTCCCTCTTTTTCACTATTCTTATGTGATCAGTCTGGAAGTTTATTTATTTATTTTTTTCCATTCCCAGAAATTAAGGGTACCATAAATATTGGTAGTACATATAAAACTTTTTGGTACCTCATGTTAAGACATGAAAAATAATAGGACTGGTCCTAAAACAAAAGTTTCAATTGGTCCAAGGTCTGTCATTTTTGTACACCAGCCCAAATGAAAAGAGAGAACAAAAAGGTTTTATTTTTTTCCAAATAAGTACGTCCTTTTTTTCATTATAATAAACATTTATAAGCAGTAACAAAATTAGACTTTTATCCATGGGAGTTTATCCAAGGGGGTTATGCAAGACTTTTTTTTTTACCACCCCTGAAAATTGTTCTGAAAATGCTAATAAACATTCACTTTGTATGTTTTGTATGTAGAGATTGTGGAAAATTGGAAAACACTCAAAATTTAATTTTATGGCAGTGCATCTGGCAACCCTCCTGGTATGCACTCCCACCCTCCACCCAGGCCAAACACAATAAGAATAAGAATCAGTCCTCCATTGTGTTCTTGATTACTATGTCGTGTTTGAATTCATTGGCAAGTTATAGCCTACTGTGCTACATTTTACTGGCAGCTATGCAAGTAAGCATGAGAAATGCAAGATGTTGGCAAATGATGCTACACCATTGGGTTGTCCTGCTAAATAATTATACACATAAATCACAACAGATGTATAGTGCTGACAATGCAACATAGTGATAAAAAAATTTATATTTAGGAATAGCACCATCGAGAGGATTTCATGAAAGGGGTAGCAGTAGCTTATCAGTAATGACCAGTCTGCTTCTTGACACTTGTCAAGACCAAGGCCCTTAGTTCAAGAGGTGCAGCATTGTTTGTCTAGTGTCTCTCCTTTGCCGTATGCATGTGACCTTCCTCTGTGTGTGTGGTGTGCAACACTAAATATGCAGCTGTATAAGTGAAATTCTCATCAGTAAAATCGAAAAAATATAGTTTGCTTCACTTTGGCTATTCCCATGACTGCTTTAATATATGTAAATAATCTTTGTGTACAGTGAAATTTTCATATCCCTACTATTCAGTAAGGTAGCTTGTCTGTCATGCTGCAGCCCGTAAACGCTACGTAACTTATTATTCCATTTTTTTAAATCTGTTTTTATTGTGGATCTGGAATACAGCAGTGGTGGGTAAGGCTTGCTGTCCTGCATTTCATGCACTTGAGAACGTGTTGCATGTTAGATAGGATAGGACTAGTTGAGAAAGTACACTGTGCTTTAACCATGTGTATGCGTGTGAATGAATCCTGAAAATATCTTTATAATGCATTGTATGAAAATACACAGGTGGATATTTGTGTCTTGCAGCCATTATCTGTTTTACATGTCAGACAAGCAGACATTTTATTATTCACAGTGATGTTAGCATTTGCAAAATGGGAAAACCAAAATTTTCGCATTCATTTTTAGGAATTAAATAATAAAGACGCATAGGCAGGCTGTCAGCACAATTGGACCACCTTAACAGGGTTAAAGTGGAGGTTTTAGAAATGTATGTATGCATGAATTGGAGAGTGTCTTCATGGCAGGTACATGTCTCTAATTGAAAGTCCCACCCTCATTATGTGTCTGTGGGTTTTATTTATTTTTACATTCAAACCTCAGTTGGGTTTCCTCCTCCTAATTAATGCAGGTATAATGAGTCCAGATGTGGACCTCTGCCCTCTTAGAATGTTAATTAACAAACTCTGTCAGTACGTCTTTAGCGAGGGATGCTATCTAACAGCTTACACAATCAAATAAATCTGCTATTCGGAATAATAATGAGTTAATATTAATTAAGCAGGATGATGCCTAAGATGATACTAGCGCTAACGTTCCTTTTCTGCCTAGCCCAGGTTGTGTAAGGCAGGAATGAGGGAACTAATGTCCTTGACCTTGAAGGAACCCTGACATGAATGCGACATTAGGTGACTTTGAAAAAACTTTTTTCCCCGCTCAGTGATATAAGTCTGCTAGCTCTCATGCTGTTTTCGAGGCAAGAGGAATATTATAGGTATGATGGTAATGCAGTGTGGGATTACAGAAATTTGTATCTGCTGTCGGTACCTTGAACAGGCAAGATGAAGACAATAAATAACTCTTAAGATACTAGTAATTGGTTTGCCTTCAGTCCAGTTTTGAAACTTTGGGCCAACATTCTTTCCAGTAGTGCTAATGAAAACCGTCTCGCTGTTAATGAAATAAATCCAGACATTAGATTGCTGCACCAAACCTTCCAAGGCAATATTGAGATGAAAGAATCTTAAATATTAAAAGTGAAAGGCTGAATGAGGAACACTCTAGCGAATTTAATTGGAAAAAAGATGCAGCACTTTAATAACATACAAGATAAAAGTTTTAAATATTCATGCGTTATATGCTAAACGAAATGATCGCTCGTAATCTCTCTTGATTGTCATCCTCATTAAAAAAAATAAAATAAAATTAATTTCCACTAAATAGTCTACCGTTAATAGGTTTACATGGATTTCAAGGATTAAGTCAAAACAACGTAACTGAAGTCATTAAAAGATGTTTCTTCTGCAACGTCCCTTTCTTGTTCAGGTTTGGTAAGAAGAAAGATGACAAGAGTAAAGTGGCAAAAAACAAACTGGAAGCCTGGAGTGAGGAGGAGGTCGACAGGTTTCCTGACAACAGTGAGAGGTAGGAATCAGCGCAACTCTGACATGAAACAACCATAACGTTCTGAATCACTATGATATATTTTTCGTTCTCCCCCCTACCTTCTTCTCTCCTCCCTAATTCTTGTCACTCACAGCTACGATCCGCGGTATGCCGAAATCAACTACAGCCAGCCCGCCCCCGCTCCACGCTCCTTCCCCGATGTGAAGGATGATGACAATGACCCCAACTATGCCCAAATCAATAACTTCCTCCAGCCAAACTTATTGCAGCTAACAGGTCATACCCCTTCCCCTGCAACTCCCATGCACGTGGAGACCAAACCGCCTCAGGCCTCTGCCGAGGAGTTGGAGGGGCTCTACGCCAAGGTCAACAAGTCTAGGCAACAACCTGTCGAAAGGTGAGATCAAGAAACTAGTTACGTCGCATATTATGCATTGGTGCCTTTGTGGGAAAGAGTCACGGGTAAGACCGCAATAGACTGAGGCTTTCCCAAAAAGGCAAGGCAAGGCAACTTTATTTATGTAGCACATTTCATACACAAGGCAACTCAATGTGCTTTACATAAAAAAGATTAAAAAAATAGAGCATAAAAAAGGGGAAAAATACAGAATATAATGGATACATATCAAGAATAAAAAATTGTTAAAAAGGATTAAAAAAAACAAAGAACATAGAGCATAAAAAAGGGAAAAATACAGAATACAATGCATACAAAATCAAGAATAAAAAAAAACAAAAAACAAAGAGCATGGAGAGAGAGGATTTAATTTAAGAAGAGCCTTCCTGTACCTGTGCCCTGGGTCCAGTGGGGTTCAGGTATTCATGTCATGGGTGAATAACGTCCCGTGTGATTGAAAAAAAAAAAATGCCTGTGGTTAATTTATTGATTTCAAACCCCACGTGTTTTGATGTTTGTGAGTTTAAGCTGTTTGTAACAGTCAATGGTTGACAGTAGACTCCCAAGCATAACCCTAGCGCTATCCCTCACCAACATGGAGACCATATTAGGCTTTTGGTGACATAACCTGTTTTTGAATCTCCGTCAAGTGTTAGTTGAAGTGGCGCTGGTAGTTCATGGATAGCGAAGGTTATGTAGTGAAAAACAGACACAAATGAGGACCCCTTTGTATTCAGCTTCTAAATGCTTAAGAACAGTTCAAGTTTGTCAAGTAAGTCCTTCCTCTTGAATTATACATCAGAAGAATTAGCGTCCTTGGAATTTGTGCGTTTAAATTTAGCTATGTAATTCAGCATGTGTAGAATCTGAAGAAGATAATAATGCAAATGTTATCATCTCCCCAATGAAATAATACAGACTACTTTAAAGCTCCCTGCATGCTTAATTCTTTGAAGAAGGAAATGCTATTGACTTGCAAATTGCAAAGAGGATGACAAGAGAAGGGAACAGATGGAAAGACATGACAGAAGGAGGGACGACTCGCAACGAGAGAGTGGGCTTGTGTGTTAGCGCCACAGAGTACATTGGAGGATGCAGACAAAGAGAGAGCGAGGATAATTAGCCACACTCCAGCAGCCTGACAGATCTGTTGGACCACTTTAACTCATTCACTAGTGCTGGTTGCTTCATTACTGGCCCGTTTTTTCTTTCTCCTTCTTTTGCATCACCCCCCCCCCCCCCCCCCCCTTGCTTTGCCAGTAATGAATATTAGTTTTTAGAAGTCGCATAATAGATGAGGCACCTTCTCAGTTCACGAATCACCGGAAGGCACATTTGATCATATTTTAAAGTGTACAGCAATGTGTTTCGGTGAAATCTAAACGACCTAGATTTAACGTATGTTTCAACACGCGTCCTCGAATGAATTAATCATACGAGCCTTTTTTCCTTCACCTCAGTTTGACTGGTTAAGCGGCTACAAAGGGACACTGCTTGCTTGTGTGACTTTTATTTGCACTCTTAAACAGGCAGACATGTGCAGACACAGGCACCTAGTTTTTTTTTTTTTTTTTGCAAGACAGCTAAGTGTAACCTAGCAACAATGTGTATGTGTGTGGTCCAGTGACAAAACATCGCTTACATTCATTTGACTATCCTTTAAGAGCTTTCATTTGAATATCCTATGTTAATGTGAGATTAAGGAGAGAGTTTTGATATTTGAGAGGCTTTTGGCAATCCCCATTCATTGAATACCTACAATTAGAATTTCAAATGGGCTCAAAACTAGTTAGAGAACCCGGGGCATGGAGCTGCCATTCAGCCTTATATCTCTTGGTGTGTGGTGGCTTTGTTTAAATGAAGAAATGTCTTCAATTAAAACTAATCCCACTTCAATTAGTAACATTTTCATGGTGTGCTTTTGTAAAAATACACCAACGATCAAGAAGTATGATTGACTCATTTGGAGTGAGCAGCTTTGTGAGCTGTAAACTGAAAATACAGATGTGAGGCACTGGAAAATGTTATGCAAGACATTCTAAGATATGCATGGCAGGAGTCAGAATATACTGCACATTTTGAAAGCTTTGTGAAAAAATTTGGTTAAAATTAGAATCAAACAATTCTGCAAAAAATACGGAACCCGCCATCGTGTCTGTCTTGAGCTTACTGTATTCCCCGGAAACAGCCCACCTGCTTCCCCTCAGCGTTTACATTTTATTGGTGCAAATAAAGATGTTCCGTCTGGGAGATGAGAGGCATGGTGAAACACTTATTGCAATGCAGCTTTATCCAACAGTTTTTTGAAGTCAAGTCATCCACAGAGGAAGCCCACCCCCCACCACCACCACACCCCTCATCCTGTCAGGCTATGAACAGTGGACTCCCAAGTGGCCGCCTATTTTACTGCTGGGACAGTTTCATTAGTGCCTCAGATGGCAGGTGCATGTCGTGATGGGCGTCGCATTTGATTAGCGCCGTACGAGAGTCTGACCTGTAGCAGGAAAAGGTTAGCTATGCTTGTCAAAAGGTATTAAGGCAGAGGGCCCTTGTCATACTGTAGCAGGGCCAGGGAGTGGGAGTGGAGATACATATGATGATGAATTAATCTTTATTTTGAACATGATTTAAAGAATAAAAAACAATAAAAACAAACAATATACATCACTGTTCGAAAAGGAGTAGGAAGAAGCCTAAGCTTATCATGTCCTACCCCTATCCATCACTTAGTAGTTCCGAGTGAGAACATTAAACTACAAAAGGAGAAAAGAAAACAACAAAAACAGTTTATAATCCCAACGTTTGACAGTAGTCACCTTCATTTTCCTCTTTTTGGTAATTAGAAAACATTATTCCTTTATACATTTTTTTAAATAGAACTATATTTCTGCTTTCCTTCATTTTATAGAAGATAGAAGAGCAGTAGAAGACTTGTCTTTACAAAATACAAAAAAAACCCAGTGAGCTAAGTTTAAAAAAAAAAAAAAAAGACAAATGACACACTGTTTGTTAGTGTTCTCGAAAGACGCAACAAAATCTATTTCTTTAGAGATCTGTTCTTTCATCTCACACGAACTAAAAAAAAAAAAAGGACTCACAAAATGAATCAATTTATCAATACAGAAAGTGCAATGAATTTTTGAAAACTGTAGAATTTTCCGACTTGTGTTCTTTTAACGAGCGTGCCGAGAAGCAGTTTTAGCTTTCAGTGAGACTGACAAAAGTATAAAAGATGCCCTCCTGATTGTTTGCAGTGCCTGTCTCTTTGTTGCCTTCCAAATAGGGAGCTCCTCCGAGCTCATCTGGCAATCGCCATCGCGTACTTTCATGTTTGCTTACCTCCAAGATCCAGACAGCAAAGAAAACTTTCCACCTTGAGCTTCTCCTCGCCTTCCTCCTCCGAGTGTGTGTTGTCTCTAAATCAGTGTTGAGAAGTATAGAGGTCAACCGGTGGCATCAGACAACTTCTAATTAGTCTCCTCCTTCACAAAGATACTGAAGACAGAAGAAACTTGTTACCTCACATTCTGTCCTCTCATTTTTGCTCTCAGTGTGTATGTCTCATAGCTTTTACTCGTCTATGCAGATTAATGCCTCTTTACTGTGTCAACCACACATTTATGATTGGAGTCCTCAAATAAAGGGATAAAAGAACTTTGCTGTCAGTGTTTGAAATAAAGCCCCCCTTACTTCAATCTTGAATAAGCCTGTCGTCCGCTATTAATATGATAATTTTGATATTGTCGCTCATGACAGCCGTAGCTGTAATGACATAATTAGTGTTGTTCATTTCTTATCACAACGGAAGCCCCTAATTAAGGGACCAGGGATTGGCTAATGGGCTTGGCCCAAGATGGGTGTCATGTAATGGAATATTTGTCTGCTTCAGTGTTGATTTGTCCAAATATGAACTCGGGCTGGGGTCGCTTTTTGACACCATGCTCCGCCCACATTAAAAGCTTTACAATGTACCGTCATCAATTTGTCTAAATACATTTTCACTAGGATGCTACAATTGCAAAAAAAAAAAGGAAATTTTCAAGCATTAAAACGCCCAAATGAGGCTCAAATATAAACAAAGCAATTCCAAGACTAACCTAGTTTCTGTTAACTTAACCACAAAAGCAGCAGCACATAGCTTGGTATTGATTAGCCGTCCATTGAAAGGAACCAATTAAGTAATTCTCAAGATGCACCAATTAGCATCACGTGGTCTAATGCCAATTGACAAACATTGGCGAGGACTTTGCAGACACACTCGTGAGTTGAATGATGGCAACACTTTGCATATCGATACTGGCACAGAGAAGTGTATGAGTCAGCCGTCTCTCCTTGCTCTCCAAAGAGCTTCATTAAATCACAAGAGGGTCACCATCTTTCCCACGTACTAAACTGCCGTTTTTAAATGGGTTTCTAAGGTTGTCCTCACTCACATATGCACACCAACGCACAACGAAGAGAGTTAAAGGTGAAGGCTGTGTACTTCCTTAGTGAACCTCTATACCTACTACCGAACTGTGCTGTCAAAGTCAATACCTCCAGCAGGTCAGAGCATTCCAGCTACAAGAAGGACTTCCAAATTGTTGTGTTACAACTCCATTGGGTGTTGAACTTTTTTTACTTTTCCACCTCAATGTTCCCTTCAGATTCAGATGCATGATTTTGTGAATGCTATCTATCTGCCTATCAATCACGATGGACTCGTTACCAGCCAAAAGATGATGCTGAGTGTATCATGTTCCTCCTAGCTTTTCATTTCCCTGCTTTAGTCTGAGCAGACTTTCAATGTGCTTGGATCCATATTTGCTGTTTGACTCCAAACACTGCCAGTTCATATCACTAATGCACTTATGCATCTCACTACAGTGATCAGCGGTCCCAGGGGATGCGGCGGGAGTACCCTCAGGCCCGGGCAGCTCCAGGATATGAGGAGCTGGACGCAGCGCGACGTAGAGTGCTGGAGAACGATCCACACCGGGTGAGTGGGACTTTACTTGAGGTGAATGAATAGAAATGAGATCTCATTTGAAATGGTTTTGGTGATCAAAATCCACATGAAGTAAAAAAAACTGCTTAACAAGCTGCTCCTCCGACCCCCATGTTCTCCACTGAAGCTATTTTCAGCTCACACGTTAACATTTGCAGGTGGCATATGGCTTCCAGGCAGCACCTGCTCTTCTCTTCATTCCGTTTATGGAAACAACTTTTAGGCTGGTGACATTTCATCTGTACCATGACAAGAACAGTATAAAAAAAAATCATCATTATTATTATTGTTGATGTCACTATCCATCTGTGCTCTGTAATGGCTTCTCCTGACCAGTCCACTCAGTTGTCTTGTGTCTGAGTCTTGATCGATTTGAAGAAAATGCCGACTTCTCTAACGCTTCATGGCAATCAATAGACACTTATCAGGCATTTTTGATTGAGGATTTTTTTGAAATGGTAAATCCCCAAATGCTGAAAGTCGTACTATACTTTGACCTGACCACAGTGAATCAGAGTTGATTTCATATTTCACAAGGCTCCAAGGCACAACCAGTGGCATGGATGGTTGGAATTATGGGATGGATTTACTGCCTAACTTCAACCTGCCTCCTGCTGTGGGTTTTTCCTTTCTTCAAAGTCATCTCTGTTGACTGAGCAGTGAAGCCGTATACGCTGATCGTCATTAGCCACTCGTAGTCTCACAACACAGCTGCTTTCTTTGTGGCCTGAGGCCTGTGTTGCTCATTACACGTCCCCGTGCACCCTGCATCGCTCCCTTCTATTGCCCGGCATTCTCTTGTTATCCAAACGTTGATACAATTAAAGCGCAGCCGGCGTGGGTGTACCCTCTGATCGTTTTTTTTTTTTTTAACCCCATAAAAGGCAGCTTTGCCAGTCGTAAGTATTAAAAGTTATGTTTGTCCCCTAATGAAACTCCCAATCACATACGCACACATCGTGAGAACGGGAAATTCAAAACAATAAAACGTTGCGGAAGTAACACAGGAAAAGATGAATCTAAAATAGGAAAGGATGAATTGTTATTTTGAGTGAGACAATGGAGAATATTTACAAATAAAGGAAGTGTGTTACCACCCGTTGATGCTTTTCAAAGCAGATTTTGGATTGACATTAGCAATTTCTAGCGTTGTTTTGAAAATAACTAAAGTAATGCTAAATTAATGCTAAGAATAAATCCTAAAAGAAAATGCAGACATATGCCGGGGTATATTTAGGTGTATAATTATTTTTTACATATCCTTATTATAGTGATCACAATGATCAGAGCCGTTATTGTCCCAATATTGGTAAAACATTAAAACAGTAGGCGTATATAAATAAATATTCTGTTCTCTGTCAATACTTTTGCAACGCTCAAAATACACCCACACTTCTTCAAGTCTTCCTTGCGGGGCAAAAAAAAAATCTTACAGTTGTCACTTTGGAAGATTCCATTTTATAACGAGATACATAAACACATCTTCTGCTCGCCATCCTCTTCTTCTTCTCCCATGTTCATCCAACCTGTTTGCAGGAGTGACTTGACTATTTTTGTAGAGTTTCTTGCCTTCAATTTGCCATGTAATATCCCCATTTTTTGTGAATTCCTCTTCATGCATGAGAGCAGCATCTACAGTACTTGAGTGTGGCATTCACTTGTATATATCGACCTTGCACGATCAACCCTTGAGCCGCCAAGCTGCGTTTTTATGCGCTACTATTTCTCTAGCCTTGGCTGGTTAAAAGGTTTTTTTTTCACAAGCTTCTCAGCTCAAGGACAGAAGTACCTCTCGCTCACTCTTTTTTTTCATACACTTTTAAAAGCAAAGGTGAGTGTGTCTCTCGTTGCTCATTTGAGCTGGTTGATCCCGAGTACAACACTGACATAAACTAAAGAGTCTGGTTACAGTATCTATTCATGTCCTCTGTTTATTCTTTCACTAGTCTGCATGTGCAGAAGGTGTGCGGCGAGCCTCAACTGAGTGTATTTGACCCTGGCTTTTAAAAGTCTGTGTGTGCATGAGTGTGTGTGTAGATCAGTGTGGGTCCATAAATCTAAAAGTAGTCCTCTTCATTCCTCCGCATACTTGTTCCTTCTATCTGTGCCCATCTAATTTGCCCCTTTCTCCCATGTTCCCTGTGTCTGTGAATAGGTCACACTTCTAATTATGACAATCTCTCCCCATCATCTATATCTTTATGGAAATGCCTGTCTGTCTTTACTGGTAGAAATGTCAATTAAGTTGCAAAGAACATGACATATTTCATTTTTGCCTGAACTTAGTATGCTAAATTTGACCTTGCCTCAGTAGTTCTTTAAGATTAACAACTTCCCTAAAAATAAATAAGGATATTATTTGCTAATTGTTAGGGCCAACTGACTAGATCACTTTTAACGCCTTCAGGTGTGGTGAAATATTTGCCTTTTTTGTAGGTTGAATGTACGTGAAAATGGCCCGAACTAATAAGTGCATATAAGTACAGCTAAGTAACCTAACCTAAGGGTAAGATGCTCTATAAAAACTTTCGTAAAACGTAGACACCAATTTATTTAACCTTTATTTAACCAGAAAAGTCCCATTTACATTAAAAACCTCGTTTACAAGGGAGTCCTGTGTAATCACTGAAGCACAGTTAAGCAAAATTGCTAGTGTAAAAAAGTTGCGCTAGCAGCATTATACAAATACGTGTATCGGACCTCTTTGCATTATGAAATATAAAAAAAAAAAAACAAACAAAAGTGCATCTCACCCCAAGAATTTTTTTTTTTTATAATACGCGGTGCAGTGCAGTTTGTGTATACAAGTTATCGATCAAATAAATGGAAAAAAAGATTTGAACAGGTAATAAGAAGTAAAGTTGAGTTGGAAATGCAACTTCAAAACAATTTAGTGCAATAAATGTAATCAATCATAATCTCAGTTGTTTTATTTACCTTATTAATGCGTATACACGATGGTTAATGTTGGGGGAAAAATCACTTATCCCTCAAATATTTGCTCTGACCAAGATTGCACGACTTGACTTTTGACTTGCTTGAAATTTAGTGGTGACTCGACTCGTTTTTTTTTTTTTTCTCCCACAGTAACTGCGTGAGACTTGCTTGTGACTTGAGTATAGGTGACTTACTCCCACCTCTGCTCGACCTGACCAATTTTGCTGACTGTGACTTCACAAAACAAAAAAGATGTCTACTCCGCTGTCAGAAATGTTTGATGATCGCAATGCATGCATCACCATCTACCAATTTTTTATTGCGTGATACCGGCAGTACATTTGACACTGTAATAAAATGTCAGGAACTCGTACTTACAGGGCGTCACATGCTCGCCAGTCATTACCACATATCCTGATTTGAGCATCAGTTTTTTTGCATTCCCTTTTAATGTTGTGTGTGGTACGGGCATCCATCACCTTGATGATATTTTAATGTCGCATCCTTGGGCTGTCTCTGCTTCTCCCGCCACCACCCACCGCCCCCTTCCTTCCTCACGCACTTTTCCCCCAACCCTACCTCTCTCCCTCCTTCATTTTGGTCAGGACTTCATAAATAAACCCCCACATCATTAAGTAAACGCACACCCGCCTGTCATGGTGAGCGATGGCTTACGTTTTGTTCGCAGATGCAAGCACACATTCAGGGTGCGGCTGATCTGCGCATGGTGCTTCATGCCCGCAGGCAAAGCCCCTCGTAGTTTTTTATCTGTAACGAATACACTAGAGACATCAGAAAAATATTATCTCTGTTACTGTCACCTGCTATCACCAAATCCCCGCTCAGCACCCCCTCCAACGCAGCAACAGCTTGTTTCTTCGGTGGGATTCATCAGCTCCCACCCACTGTGTCCAAACAACCAGCTACTTTGTCCTGAAAAGTAGCAAAGCTTGTGTTGGGAGCATCTCAGGCCGAGGAGAAGTCTAGATGATGTGCGGGCCAGCAGTTCCCCACTGTGCAAGCCTGCTGCTGGAAGGTTTTGTGGCCCACTGAAAAGCTGCTCCTGCAGACAAAAGAGCAGGAGGAGGCAGAAATAGGAAGCTAAAACTGAATATGGGGAGCAAGAAGACTTGTGAGGGGAAAACAAGGGAAGTTGAAAAGATGACAGAGCAACAGAGAAAAGCCACAAAAAATCAGAAGAAAATGAAGCCTAGAGGGGAATATGGAAAGATGACAGCATCTAACGGGAGCTGGATTGTCATGAGGAGGCAGAAGGGACCAGACGGAGGCACTGACAGAGGCATTGACAGGAAGTACAACAGGACAGGAAGAGACAATTGATGGTTTCTGATGTCAGAATGATGTTTTAAAGTAGGAGAATTCCCCTATCAAGCTTGTTCTACAAAAATAGCATCGAAGCACAACTGACATTAACTCTAAATGCGTTGTCAAATGCCAAACATAGACTTAAGTGAGCTGAGACATAATCTAGAACATAAAATAATTGTATCCTGATTCTTTCTGGGTCAAAGAGAATAAATTAAAAACAACATCCAAGCTAGTGTGTTTTGGCATAAATAAATAAATCTGAATCAGTTCAATGAGATTCAAATCGGATCCTGATTAACTTTGTTTGGTTTTGCATCTTGATATGCCTTGCAAACCTTTTACAAATCCCGTACAATTTAGAATAAATATATTTGTGACATACACTAACACTAACAATAAATGCATTGGTGGTAGCACTCGTAGTGTCTTTTTTATGTAGAGCATATAATTTTATGCATCGAAATATAAAGTGCAATACTAATCCATGCAGATCCAGATGTCTTGACGTGACGGGTTTAGAATTCAACACAGGAGCAGTTAACACTTACCATGGGGCTTATTGAAAAATTCTTTAAGCGTAAACACAACTGTTTTTTTGAATTAAGGAGAAACTAAGAATAGATGAGAATGTTACGCTCCTGGCATCAGGAGAATCTGCAAATAAGCCGCATTGTTGGTCAAAGCGTAACGGTTAAAGTTGGGGTTGCAGCTTTCCAAGCACATTTGAGTATAAAACGAATTCGTGGCCGACTCCAACAAACCACGTAGTTTTTACCATGTGATATTCCGCAAACACGCGCCGTAATCATACACTGACGGGCAACACCCATGCACACACAACCTCACCATCTGTGTCACCTCAACTTTGGCCACAGTTAAAAGTGCAAAAGCAGGAAACATTCAGACTGAAAGCTTCTGTGCACACACCCATGTAGAAATGGACTAGCTCATAATAGGCTAACTAAAGAGATGCATTGGACCTTGGACCTCCTCTGAGATCACAAAACATACCGTGGCCTTTTACTGTCACTCTCACCCCTTTACACGTGTAACCGGGCGCACAACTCAAATCCAGCACTAATTAAAGGACAGCTTGCTCTCTAAACCGGACGATTGCACTATTTTGGCCCGTGTAATTACACACACACCACACCACATGTTTTTTTTTCTTCCACCATAAACCCAGAATAACCTTGAAGAAGTTAGCAGGACCAGATGCAGAGGAACAGGCCACGTTCACTTTCTTCAGCACCGGCTCCCAGACAGAAAAACAAGTTGAACTCTAGTGTGAGATTTCCTTACCCACTGTGCGAGCATGAGTTTTCTCATTTTAAAACAAAGTCACCATCAGTCATTCCATCCACGGATTCCTCTCGGCTGTCATTTGTGCGGAACTTCCCTCGGGCTCGGCACGTACTCCCTTCTGCTTGCTTTTATTTCAAGTCCCTTTATTCCGATGCTGCTCAGGTACCCTTCGCTTTCCTTACACGGGCCGACAAATATCATAACTGGCCCAAGGCAAAGAGCTGTGTGTAATATGTGTCCGATTCAAGAGGTTCTAGCTGGGCTTGAGCGACAGTTGATGGACTTTTTTTGTTCCATTTAGCCATTTAGAGGGAATGTTGTGATACAGTAATATACCGTATTTTCCGCACTATAAGGCGCACCTCCAATTTTCTCAAAAGCCGACAGTGCGCCTTATAATCAGGTGCGCCTTATATATGGACCGATATTGAGCCACTACAGCAGGTGTGTCCAAAGTCCGGTCCGCGGGCCAAATGTATATATTTTATACACGGACAAAGTTTTAAAATGTGCCATTCACTGAATGTGCGCCTTATAGTGCGGAAAATACGGTACCTTTTTTCTGAAATACATCCAGACGGCAATTGCAATGATGCATAAACATTGTTTAATGTGAAGATAATTAGCAACAAACATGAAGTCGATGCACATGACTATTTTATGCGGACCAAAATTGGCCCTAATGCAAAAAATATGCAGATGATCCACTTTCTTGTTTACACGGTTGCTTTGCTGTGAATTTGATCAGAAATCTGTTTTAGTACTTATGGGAGGATGTGGTCATCACAACCTTGAGTTGGAGCTCAGAGTAATACATCTACTCAAACTTGCCCGAGTAAAGAAACACCTCAGGGCCACTGCTATGGCCACACGCATGCACATGCTAATACGGTAACATTTTACACACGCACATGCTAATATGTCAACATTTTGTGTGCCGGAGGGCTACAGCCATAATTTCCTGTTTCTGTTGTTTCGTCATGGTCTAGGTGAGTGAGCATCTGCTCAATAGTGGGGGGAAAAGTGCCACTTAGCAAAGCAAGGCTTGTGGATGATGATAGTCCATACATGCAAGAGACATGCTTAATTAGCATCTACGATGGTGAGAGGAAGCTGAGGAAAGAGACATAGAATAAGGAACAAAAAAAGGCGATACTTTGCAGGATCCTTATTATGCTATTTGAAAAGCGACGGCTGAGGAAAGCTGCTTGGAGAAAACCAATCTGTGTGACTCAGTGGCAGAAAAAAAGCTTGGGCTGGCTTTCTGTCGAAGCATTTGGACTCTTGTTGTAGATGTGAGCATCACAACATTGCATCAAAGTCCCGTAGTGCTCCAAGAAATTCATTTCCTGAGCTCCAGCAATACTTGGTGATGAATGTGACAGCTGTGCCGCCCGTGTGTGTGTGTGCCCTCAGTCTCATCTGGCACCGTCAAAGCAAAGCTCTCTAATTTGGGGAAAATGGAGAAGACTTAGTCTGTGCTCACACCTGCGTGAAGCTGGTCCCCCGCCCCATGCAAAATTTAAGGAACGTAGTCTGTTTCGTTTGTGCTTCGTTTGTCCTGGTTTGGTTTCCTGCTACTTTTTTTTTTTTTTTTAAGAGAGATTATTTTAGAAGATGGAGATTGTTGTCTGATTCGCTGATTGAAATCTGCTTGGAAGATTCTGCTTTGTAAGACCTCCAAATTCTTACACCAAGCAGCCACATATCTATTTGCAGTTTAATTTTTTTCCCACTTCAATCTTGGAGCAATATTTGCCCGCCAGGATGACCTTGACTTTTTTTTGTCACTAAAAGTGGCTGTCAAGTTTGGATGAATGAGAATGTGTCTGAAAAGCATCTTGTGTTGGTTTATGTGTTTGATTTTAAATGGGCTAATTTCTTCAGGCTATTATGGTAATATAATCAACAAACAAATACTTTTTTTTCTCAATTTAGCTAAACACACTTCCCTCTCTGTGGAAAGTTCTCTCACGAATATCCGCACTCTTTACCATCCAAGTCTCCTTTTTTTCCCTCTTTACGATTCTCATTAATATTCTTATAATAATCACAATATACCGCAGCTCCAGCGGCCATGGCAATTTCCTTCACAATCGTGACATTATTTGATGTTCAGTCATGATGTCTCGTTTGCTATATGTGCCCCAGAGAGTTGCTGACTGTAATTGGTTCGCGGTTATTCAGTTCAATCACATTTGCTCGATTCTCTTACTTTGCGGTGGGTGAAAGAAAATAAGAAATAAGAAAATACTGAGCCAAGATGGTCATTTCTTTGTTTATGATGCATTATATTTAGAAATGTATGGTATATTCAACACAGTCCTCCTTCATGAGCTGCTTTTCAGCTTCTTTACTTTGCGGTAAAAGAAATCACGGAAAGTGAGTCCCCCCTCTTTTTGAGTTGGTGCTGTATAACTCTTCAAAATCTGGTTTCTTTGAAGGTCTCATAAAATTAGCATTGTTCTCACTGCCCTCGTAAACCTTCCCTCATGGTTTCTTCTTATTTATTACTTTTATGTGACACTGAGACCACGGTAGGAAAAAAAAAAACATCTTAAGGTGTGTGCAAGCTGAATCGCCCGCCTGTCCAACAACTGCATACAATGTCTGTAATCATGACCAGCAAGAGGAGGTGGAAAACGTGTGGCTGGTCTTTTACGAGTTGGCGTGAAAACGCAAATATGCGCCAAAATTGCATTTGTAGTTTGACTGTATGCGCCCGCAAATGGCTTTAATCAGTGGGTGGTAGGTTTTGTGCCCCCTCCACCCTACTCTGTTGTTTTTGTTGTTTGCAGAAAACACACACGCACATGTTCATCATGAGGGCGCAGTGCTCGCTTGTGGTTCCATGTGTTTGTCTTACCACATGTGGAGCATTCCAATCTTTGCTACTTTGTTGTTTGATACCAGAGAGCACATGCAAATATTTTTCAAAATGTACGGATGATGTGAATAAAATGCTATGATCAAGAGAGATTTTTCAATGTCTTCCAAAAGGACGTTTTAATTCTCCTTTCTTAGGCTAATTTGATGTTGTCAGTTTGCATGGCGATGCGTTTTCGCATGGGTCGTAGGGAGAAATCACATTCGTTGGGTGTTGGGCTAAATAATGAACCATAAGACACTTAAATTGCCGTATTTTCCGCACTATAAGGCGCACCTAAAAATCTCATATTTTCTCAAAAGCCGACAGTGCGCCTTATAATCAGGTGCGCCTTATATATGGACCAATATTGAGCCACTACAGCAGGTGTGTCCGAAGTCCGGCCCGCGGGCCAACTGTATATATCTTATATATGGACAAAGTTTTAAAATGGGCCATTCATTGAAGGTGCGCCTTATAATCCAGTGCACCTTATATATGGACAAAGTTTTAAAATGGGCCATTCATTGAAGGTGCGCCTTATAATCCAGTGCGCCTTATAGTGCGGAAAATACGGTAGATATTAAATATTATTTCATGCCTAAGCCTATCCCACTTGACATTTCAGGGCAGTTTTGCATGTTATTTACTCCATTAAGTAGGAGACTGACCAGACTTGTTTTTTGAGTATCATCTTTCTCTTGCAGGTGGCACCAAGAGGTGATGAATCGCGACCTTCGCACCTGTATGAAGAATTGGACCGGCCGCACGCCACACACACTAGGTAAGAGCTAGTATTTCTTCATCAATGCAAGAAGAGAAGACAGGATTATGTCGATCTTTGTGGCCCCCCTCACCCCTCCTCCCAAATGCACGCACACATGCACACAGACGTACGCGGCCCAGGCTAATCCTCTTTGGAGCTCATAATTAAATCTGGAGTGTTTGCCTTGGGAGTGTCTACTCATCCCAGGAATAGGACTGATCAGGTCTCCAGAGAGCAGGAAGCTTGCGCGTAGAACCAGCCCGAGGACGCTCAGCACTTGTCAGGCACGCGCAGCCTCTCGTGTGGCTTCACTGCTGCAGTGTTCACTCCTTATGTTTGTTTAGCTGCTCTCCTGTCAAATTAGGAACGTAAACACGCGTGGCTCATCAGTTCTCTGTAGACGCTTTCACATTAGCGCCACGCAACAGAGGGACGCAAGGCTGCAAGGTGAATGTAGAGAGGACCTCGGTAGGAAGATGAGGAGAGAGAAAAGTCATTTCACGGCTTATTGGGCCGCCTGATATAACGGAAAGCAGGCAGCCAACCAAGAGGGCACATCACTGAACAGAAGAACGAGTCAGAATTCAAACGAGACCTGATGACATTGGATAGTTAAGACCCAACTTTTTTTTTTAATTAAACTATGTGGACTGACTTCAAGTTAGGATTCTAATCTGTACTGCGACCCAATTGACAGATTATACATATTTAATGTTTTGATTTGGATGACCAAATATATATATTTGATGACTTTGCACATCTGCCACACTATTGGTAAGTTCGGATTCAAATCTTACCCAATTACTCTGGCTTCCTTACCGTTTACAAAAATATACACGTTAGGTTCAGCGACCTAAAATTGTCTATAGGTGTGAATACGGGTGGCAAATGTTATTTTTTGTGACCTGCGACAGGCTGGTGACGAAGAGGGAAATTCAAGCCATATTTTAGTGATTCTAAGTATTCTAAGCCTTTCACCTGCTGCTTATCCTTCACGTGCAGTATTAATTTGCCTCAAGAAGTTCGATAAAAGGCAAGAGAAAGAGAACTGTGAAGTGTGACGCTAAACATGACCATAAGAGGAGGAGACAAAATATCTTCTAAGTGTTGTTTTGCTTTGTTTCTTCATCGTGGTGATAAAAAAAAGGCGGTGGAGGAGGAGGAAAGCTCACAAATACAGCAGTGAATAGAATATGTCTGTAGCAGCGGAGGTTGAACTAAATCCCCTCGGGTGCCGCCGTTATTGAAAGCTATTTCCTCGCAAAATGAGCGTGGCTTTGCCATTGGCCTGTCTCTCATTAGCATCCATTTGGGCTGCCTTTGTGTCGAGCTGGCCGGGGGAGAGAGTGTGTGGGGGGTGAACATGAGTGCGTTTGGGAGTGTTTGGATAATTTACTAGCAAAGCACCTCACAGATGGGATCACATGGAGAGAGAAAATGGCTTGAAACAGAGGCAAAGTACAGTGAGACTCGCAGTCTGTCGATGCAAATTCATCTCTGCAAAGGAAAGCACAACTGGGTGCGGTGATGCCTCGTTTCGAAATCTACCAATTTTCTGTCATGTTTCTCCGGTGTCATATGTCATATTGTCAAATCCAAGTTCAGCCTGCACTCAAAAGAAGAGGAGTTTGTGCACGGCAGTCCAGTGAACAGGAATTTAAGTGTGTTCAGGGAATGGTGGCACGGAGAGCCTCGCCCCAGGGAAGATTAGAGTGTTACTAAGCTTCCTGGCTGCCTCGCCGTTAGCTGAAGGGTACATACCCAGCCGGACGCTGCAAGCCGACATATGGACAACATTAAAATCATTAGCAATTCAAAGCAGCGGGTCAGGGGCGCAGTGACCCAGCCCCAGGTTATCCAATCACAGCCCCTCCCTTGAACCATTGCCTGCAGGTGATTGGATTAGGGCCGATGGAGCCTTCTGCACAATGGATAAGTTGACAATGGTCGAACTTTAAAAAAATTGCAGTATTGCTAAATCACCGTTTTAACACTTCTTTTAACAGTCTTTCAGAAATTACTCATATTTATTTTGGGTTTATTTAAGCTATATATTATTGTTATTTTGTATTTTCTACCTCTCTGTTCTTTTTTCTAACTAACAATAAAACGAATATCTTTCTCTAAATAGCCCAGCCATGTTGCCGTACAACCTTATTTATTTATTTATTGTTTTTATCATGTTATATTGATGCGTAGGATCGGTGTTTGTGAAATAGTGACTCCCATCGTCCTGGCCCGCCCCTCGCAGACTTAGGAGCCCGCAAAGTCAGCGGCTTTGAAGGCTCCAAGGAGCGAGGTTTTAATAACGTACACTCAGGTAATGCAAGCAGGCCTCATTTACAGCTCAATTGCCATGAACGTAACAGGCTCACAGCAGCTGAGTATTTCATTTTAGGCATGACTAATCAATTTACACTCAATGGAATCGTTACACTAACTTTTCTTCATCTGAATGAGGGACTGAGGAGGGACAGGGAGAAGACGTCGCAATGTCACTGCTCAGTGCGTGTTTTCACCGGTGCAATCAACCGTTAAAATGTCACAAGCAATCTTAAACATAAAAACGTGTAACTCACTTAAAATATGGAGCTCACCGTCAGAAGTGCTTTATGCAGTCTAACATGCTCCAGCCTTGCTGATCTACGCAAGTTTTGGACAACACTAAATAATTGATTGTCACGTTTAATATAATATTAGTGTGTTCAATAACATTAGCAGTATAATGTTCGAATAGTGTTTTGAATTTTACATTCCATTACAAGTCCATTTATTTAAAGAGTTCCTATGTTGTGACACACCAAAAAGCTTTTTTTTTCTTTTTTTACTAGGTTTTATTTCACTTTTTGTTGTAATTTGGAAAGGCAAATTGAACAAGTTTACAATGTGGTCACAACAAGCATTTTAAGGCATCCATATCTGTCACCCCAAATTGGATGTTAACATTTCAGTACTTTATTTTTTTCATTCTACCACGACCAATTTGACTTTTATTTTACTTGACTGCACAGTGCTTAGTGCACAGATACCAATTTGACACAATGGAGGAGACTACGATATTCAACAACCTCTTGCAGACAAAGGGGTGAGTGCATATTTTATTTATTCAGAGGACTGCAGAAAGGTTTTATTCAAAGCTACATCTTTTTGACCTGCTTCTGAACAAAGCCACGGAATTTAAGTTTCATTTCAATTCGTATTTGGATCAAACTAAACATAAGCACACTAGAGACGGGGGGAAAAAATCGATATTGCAACATACTGTTTGCCCCTCTGTTGGAATAACTAATTGATACACCAACGGAAAATAACAGTATTTTACGACGATACGCCTAATAGATTCACCCCGTTGTCACGGTCAGTACTTAATCTCTCTTGTTCTGTTTGTAAGGTCCCTAATTCTGCAAATAGTTGTAAAGTAGGCAGAAGCCGTGGCTGGCGAAAAAGAGCGAATGCAAAGACCCACCTGCAGAGTTTAACTCAAAAGTCTGGAGACTCTTTGGCTACTAGAAGAGAGATGATGGAAAAACACTAGATAAAGAATATACAATCAATATACACTAACACTAAAATTGCACAAAGGCAAACAAGTCATTTTACAATCACCACTGCGAAGATGTTCTCCTTTGGGTCACCGAGAATAAAAACGTTTGTTGCGTAATTTTGGTGCATTGTGGCAAAATATTTGAAAGAAATACATTTCCAATTGCATGTTGATCTGATGCTATCAGTACATCTGGTAGCCACTCAGTGATATTAGAATAACGTGATGCCTCTCAGTCTACAAAGAGTAAACTCTCGACTGTCCGGTCACAAACAATACAATCATCGGAATGATAAGCCGCAAACATGTCACTGCCGATAACTTTTAGATCCACGAAATAGGTAAATTTCCCAATCGTGTGATTATATTTTTATCATGGATTTCTTTGGCATTCTCATGTCTCATGAAAACCCCACGATTTAGAAATTAGGGCCAACCTCAGACTTAATCGAATTGCACCACATTGGTGCTTGGGCACATTATTCCAGGTGTCAGAAGCCTAGACAAGAACATTGCCGCATCTTGAAAGAACATAAAAAAGGCGCTTAAAGGATCGACTTAAGCAAAAACGGTTCATAATGAAAAAATGTGCAGGGATTATGGACTTTGAGTTCCCATGCTGTGCCATAACTCTTTCTTATTGACTGACCATTTTGAAGGTGTTCCGAGACAGCCATGTTTGTCCAGCTAACCGCATTGGAGCTCACGGGTTCAGTGGTAGGAAATGAAAAATCTTTTGCTGGCTTTGAGACGCCTGTGGTGCTACCTGTTTACAATAATACTGCCATTCCATAAATCCTCCCACCCGCATTTGTATGTCTCCTCTGTTTATGTCTGCCTTTCTGCATCCCTTTTTCCGCAAGTCCTATCTGAGCTAGGGAAAATAAAATCATGGCATTGGAAAGAAGTCAAAAGGTAAACCCCCGACATTCATTTTTAGCCTAAATAGAAGCAAGTAGAATAGCGTGTAGGCATGTGGCGAACTTAATATGAACTGTCAAGCTTCGAGGAAACTCGACACGAGCCGCTACAGCAACTGAGCCTTTCTGCGTTTATGGACAGAGAAGTCCATCTGTTTTTGTCATTAACAGCAATGTAACAGATTTTCTTCTGTTGCACAATCACTCTCCTTTGTCCCGAGTATGACCTCTGACTACCTTTGTTCCTCCCCACTCTCAATACAGAGACGACTATGGCTAATAGTATTTCTAGAGTTGGCCGCCGTAATGGCTTCCATGACGCTCAGCCTGGTTGATGTCATTGATGCTTGTGTAATTCAACTGAACTTCATTGTGTGATTTCAAGGTTTGTTATGTATGTGGAGTCTGAAGAAGAACTAGATTTGGGGTAATAAATCTGATGAATGGAAGCATGAACTCATTCCAGAGGCAACCATACCAGTGGACGTGTCTAGTTGATGTCAAAATTTAACATATTGCCCTTAAATTGCTTGCATTCGGGGTGTGTCTGATCCCTTCGTTTGACTTCCAGGTTAGTAGCGTTCACATATGCATCTATAATGTATCCGCATGTTCTCTTCATCTCTGCAATTCATTAATTAAACATGCAAATCCCATGTTGTCGAGACACATGGATGTGTGTATTGGCAGTCACCTTGGTGAGTATGTTCATATGTTTCATTATGTTTACATGTGCGTAAATTCGTTCCAATTCATTCCTTCCACATGAAAAACGTACGTCAGACTTTGTGCATAGAGTGAATAATTGCCTCTCTCTTGATGTTTGACCTGTCATTTACTGCTAACCCCTTGCATAGGATAAGCACACATCAAAAAAGAAGGATGGGTGAAGCCAAGAACTTAACGCACTGGCATAACTGTTCACTAAGAGGTCCTCAACAGAATAAGTTTGCATGTCCTACTTGTTGATTAGATATGTAGTGAAATAAATTCCAAATGAATAACCGCAATATAGATCTACTGATAGACTGGATTCACAGCTGAGAGTCTAAATAGTCCCTTGAGAGTGGCCTCGAACAGCTGCGGAGTGACCTGGTGGTTAGCACATCCATCTCACAGTTCGGAGCTTCTGGGTTTGAAGCTCTTTTCAGATTGTTTTGCTGAGGGTTTTTCCCCCAAAAAAAGAAGAGGTTGCATGTGGTGACCCCTTTGTAATTTTTGTTATTAATGTTTTTTATTTTTCATTTGTTTGCACATTTATCATTATCTCATGAACAGTAACCGCACACATAATGCAGTTTCTAAATGATTAAGAGTAAGGGGAAAAAATCACTCAAAGAAACAAAGTATCATGCAAATAAATTCAGAGAAACCGAGGAAAAGTCATGGAAATCTATCTGTCTGGAAAGTGTTCATTTTCAAGGGGCCCTCTCCTTCGGAAAGTCTAACGCCTAACTTTTATGATGCCTTTTGTCACGACGAAATTCTTTAGTGCTCTGTAATATTTTTTTTCTGTACTTTTTCTCTCTCCAAGTTTAATCCTGCACACTTTCTACTTAAAGTGTTGCATGCACTATAAAAAAAAAAATCCACCAATTTCAGCCAATAGTTTTTAGGTGTATATGAACTGACTGATTTTGAAAAGAAAAAAAAAAAAAAGCAGTGACTCATATTTGAGTCCTCTTCATAACTATTGTCATTTGAGCCAATCTAAACTATACATCCTTGTGGAAACATCTTGACATTGCTTGATTTGAGCCTCGGCAGCACGTTCAGTGTCTGTGACTCGGCCTCTGCCGAGAGACAAAGCGGCGCTGTTCATTGTCGGGACCACCTGTGTGTACCGACCGCTCTGTATGGGTGGTCAAAACACACACACGCACATGCTCCAGCTCACCGCAGTCCAGGAATATCCTGATGGGAAGGCTCAACTCTCCCTAAATCGCCGTCTAATCTGTGGTGAGTGAAGCATTCTAATTGGCCAGTCAACAGGTGCTGAGCCAGACTCGGTCGGGACTGCACAGTGGAGACACTTTGGTATGATGGCAAAACAAGGAGAGGCTTCAGCTGGGAGGCAATTAGCTTTCGCTAAAGCCCAGTCAGCTTTGTGTGACTCAGCACATATTTTCACTTATGTGAAAAGTGACCACACTGTCGAGACAGTTTGGCCATTTTACGCCAGCATCACTTTGTGTATCACATAAGTGCTTGAAAGCAACTCTGACTTTTCCCTCTTGACTTCTATGATCAAAAAGCAGAGTGTGGGTGAGTGAGTGTGAACAGGTTCGGGGTCATTTCTGCAAACTGGTTCAGCCCAGCTTCAGAGGTTCTTATTTATTTATCTTTACAACGTCTTGCAAACATATACTGGTGGGGCATGTTTGGACAGCAAGCCAAGCGAGCTTGCGCAACATAAAACGTTTCCACCCCATGTTGGACAACTCAAAGTTTTTGCAAGCATTCGTAGAATTAATGATTCCAGTCAGCACTTTACAAATGAGATCAAAATAAGTACCCTATCACTTGTTTCCTTTCAGGAGGGACCCATATGATTACCCGACCCACTCTAGATCTGCACACAGGGACTACCCCGATCGCTACCGTGACAAAAGTCCGTCCGTCCATCAGGCGGCATCCCACAATCAACGTCCTCACACCTCATCTCCCCATGCCGGACGGCACTACCGTACGGCCTCGGGGCAGGACGTTCTCCCCTCCCCCAGTACTGGCCGCAGAGGACACCACTATGAGGTAATAGGACACAGAGCAGACGGCTACCGGCAGCCCAGCCCGGACCGCTATGGCTACAGAGACGATCCGAGACAGCCTGATCCGAGACGGAAGAACCCCATGATAGGTGCTGTTTAATTTCAAATTTCTAAGATTATCCTGAGATTTCGTTCAAAAGCAGGCTGTGCTGTATATTTACAAGCATGTGGATGTATTTAAAATCTTTTAATATTGTAAAATCTAGGGTATTTAAATGAATTGCATATAGAACAAACTTTTTGTGCTGCATTTCGAATCAATGTTTATTTCCTGACAAACTGGACTTCATTGGGCAGGATGTAAAATGAGGACACCTTGGCACACTGGAATTGCAGGATGTGAGAATTACAATACAGGAAAAGGAAATGATATCCATGCAAGTATATATTTTTCACAGACAGCATTTAAAGCAGCAATTATATTTGCAAATGAAAGGACTGTTTCTAATAACAATTTGTGGTGTTTATAATAAAATGTTAAACGTTTGATCCAATTCAGACTACTATAAACGACTTTACACACTGTGCCTCTATTGGTTAATTCAACACATTAATTTTTATACAAACATTTTACGTCAATAAATGTGAAATTTATTTCGCTGTGGTTGATTTATTCACACGCATGAATATGTCAAATGTTCACTCTAAGACAACATCATTAGTCATCACTTTATAATAGCCTAATTTCCCAGCACATCATCTTCCATAAATGAGCTCTGTGAGATGACTGATAGAAGTAGCCAGGGTTCTGATAAGGACCAAATCAGCAGTAGCAATTAGATCTCCTCCAGGATGATGATTATGGCCCAATTTGCTCTCCGAACTAAAGATGGCACTGATTGGCAAAATTAGTCCTGAAAGGGAGATAATTACTGTGGAGAGAAGGGCCCCCTGTTTTTTTTTTTTCTTTTTTTTTAATCAGTCCTTAATTAGCTTTCAAGCCAACAGAGCGTAGGCCTCTCTGCCTGTTTGCCAGAACATTCCTATCTTTAAAACCAACGTCAGCAGCACATAGACAATCAAACAATCACCGTGTTCCAATTCATTTGAACAAAATCAACTCTAACCGCGGCTTCTGTTGGGGAGTAATTGCACTTTGGTGTGTTTTGTGAATCGGTTAGACTAGCAGAAAGGCTGAGCTGTTAAAAGTGGGCGGGGTGGGCACGTATGTTTTTTCAACCGTGTTGTAGTAAGCAGCAATTTTTGTAATCAACAAAAATCAATTCAGATAATTTACAAATGGTAAGTCATGAACTACTACATAAACAAGTAATTTAAATTCTGTATTTATGGGCATTAGAAAGTCTTATGTAATGAGGATCTGAACAGAAGATGCAAAAGCGGCGTTTGGTCTCCACTTTTTTATTTTGCGTTTGGTTTAGCGCATATCAGAGAAACTACACGTGTAAAGTGTGAGCAAGAGTTAGTCTGCCTTCTACGTCAATGCGAAAACCACAACGATGGCTGCTAGCAGAACAAATTTTGCCTTCACAATTGTTGGAAGAAGTCCTGTTGGGTTATTAAAGCGGCTAGAGCAGCTGCAAGGCCCAATGCATGGATATGTTGATGAATTTCCTGTATTGGCACATGTATGTGAACAGATGTGAGTGGAGTTTTGACCGTGTACTTTGTATATGCGAACGTAACGCTGGCACTATTCAACTTTTACTCAGGAGGACGGTTAAACATTTTTGCATTTCATCGTAAATGTTTGTATTTTCCTATCTACACAAACTGCTGAGTTTTTTTGTTATATCTTATTTCCCAAATAGTTACCACTACAGATATAGTTCCGAAGTTTTATAAATCAAACACTGGCAACTATCCCCATCCCCCCAATCCAACGAAACATCTGCTGTATATTTAAATAAACTTAACTTGACTTGACTTGACTTGACTTGACTGTATATATAAATATTGCTGCATGTATGCATAAAGTGAAAAGGAGATCTTTAACACTGAGAGACAACCGTCAAATGTTGTATATTGAAATGTAACGTTGCATACAGACAAGAATGAAATTGTGGCTATGCCTCCGAATTGTGCAAGTCACACACAATTCCAAATGACAGGGATCTTTGTCCAGCTGCAAACAGCCAAAAAACACTGTGCAATAAAACACAACATCCCACAGGAGATGTTTGCGGTTTTCCAATAAACCCCGATAACATTTGAAAGTGCTTCTGATTTATTCAACATTAGCAACAACATTAGCACTGACATGGGGCAGCTAATGAGACATCTGATTGATATATTCCCACCATGCTTGAAAATCATTCAGCAAATCAAAATGGGTGGGAATTAATGGCTCTTGCCTGATAACATTTGAAAATATGCTGACCAACTGTTTCAAAGTTTCCTCCAAGCAAGACAGGGAATTGTGCCAAAATGTGGTTTAAAAAAAAAAAAAAAACACCCAATGCATCAGCGGAGCCTCATTTCCTGCTGTGTAGGACATCTACAGGAAGTGTTGTCTCAGGAGTTTAATTCTACGTCAGACAACACAATAGACAAACAACACACAAAAGTTACAATTTGGGAAAATGTATGTCAGTGCATCTAATTCTGTTTGAGCCAGCAGGAAAGGAGTGACGGGTCCAAATTCCTCTGGTTTTATTTTCGGCATCTTCTCATGTTTGGCCTATGAGAAAAGAAAAATGCCGTTTCAGCGGCTCATTGAGCTCAAATGGTAAGTGTTTGCTCCACTTTCCCATCCGTGTCAATCTTGTTTTGGTTCTGAATATTGAAATGACACAAATAAATCATTGAGCACATCTCACAAACATAAAATAATTCAGACAGAATTGAAATTCTAGTTGGAATCTGAATATTTGTGTTTCCTTCTTGTGTTGCGGTGGTAGCTGCCTGGTTAAATGGCACACCTCGGGACGCTGAAAAAAAGGAACGAACAAGAAGCTGTGCCCCAGGTCGGTTTGCTCTGAGTCATGGGCGAATTCTGTCCAACACCTTACCTTGTTAGCATGTGTCAATCAAACATCATGCTACAGGGAGGCCTGAGTGGATGGCTGAACCACTTATCTCTCCCTCACACAGTTGCCAAAACGACAAGGAGGGGAGGAGGAGTCTCTTGAGTGCACGTCGGGATACCTCACCCTCAAAATGCACAATGAAGTTCCAGGCGAGCACCTGCGTTGACCTCGACCTTCTTCGTTCATCTTCTTCATTAAAGGTACATTCCCCCGCGTTGGCCCGCTATCCCTCTGTCCTTCACCTGCTGCCGTTGATTTCATTTCAGCCCTCATTAAAATGACGCAAACCCGGTCTGAGCGGACCTTTTCTTTTAATTATACCATTCATTAAACCCCCGCCATCAAGTCCACATGGGAATATCTGGCGCCCGGTGTGTTTTTAAAGTGCCCAAATATGGAGATTGGTGCTGTCATGGATTGCTCTTGCCAGCTAGCCTGCCCTTCACCCACCTCATCCACTTTCATGTCTGCCACACGCGGCATCATCCAACTTGGAGGGTGCTCCTTCAGCCACCGTGTTTGTTTGATATTGTTCAACAGCTGTGAAATTGGATTTCCACAGTTGGCCTGATATTAGAAATTATTTCATATCCTGTGCAATATTCTTGCTTGGTTTCTCACCTTGCGCTTTGTTTAAAGGTTCCATTTTTACATCATACCGGAGGAGGGGGTTGATTTGGTAGATTTATCCCTAAATGTAATGTTGCCGTTTGGCTCTGGGTCGCCCACACATGGTCTTTTTACACCAGCTGTCACCATGGAAACGTGGTCCACCTTTCCTGCGCAGCACCCCCTTTCCGAGCTGATGACATCGTGGTGGCAACACAAAAAGGTTGATTTGTGCATTGTGCTAAGACAAATTGCTTGCTGGGAACGCTTCTTAATTTGTGGAACATGTCTGATTGTCCATTGTTGACATTTGGCATCCTTTTTTTCGGTACAGTTAGCACATGAGGATTTCTTGCCAACCGGAGGTTAGAAACAATCACGTCTTGGTTAATCCTACCACTTTTTTTTTTTTTGTCGCCTTTTTTACCTTTTAGAGGCATCATACTTTCCCAACAGCGCCTTTCTGTGTCTCTTCTTTTAACCTGCCAGCTTTCTTTTTATCTCAACAATGACATACGCACTGTGCGGCTAACCTGAGCCTCGTGCCCTGGGAACAGCTGAAGGCCGTGACCCCCCCACACTCTACCCCCCCCCACCCATCAGGCTTACGCTGCACATATGCAGCCAGAGAGGAAGCACGCAACAAGAAATGAACCAATGACAGACATTTATTGTGCATGTGAACAGAACATTGTGGATGTTTCCTGAAGCTTTGACACCACTTGTGTCTGTTATGCTTGTCACATTCTCTGTCAGGTGTACACACACAGTCTTGCAAGTGTGTGTGTGAGATGGTTGTAAAATTGGTGCCCTTCCCATACAGATGTCAGGTGTTTACTCGGTGGTCGGGGTAGCGTGGATGTCACAAGTGTTGGGTTGCCGTGGGTGTAGTGTGTCTGTCTCCATTGGCCCACATATAGCGCAGTGCAGAGAGGCCAAGTGGAATTACATGCTGCTTATTTTCCATGTCTGATATATTGTCTTCACTTTGCAACGCTGCACAAGTTTGATATCCATCACGACTCCTTTTCTTAGCTATGAACTTTTAAGCAGGCCTCTTCCTGAATGCTACTGACTCTCCAGTTTGTCATTTATTCTTATGCACAATGCGTGAGAAGAATGAAGGTGCTAAAATTTGTATTTATGCAAATCATAATAATAATCAGCCCGGTCACATTTTGCCAAGATGGATAGATATGGTTGAAAACAAAATGGAGCCTCATTGGAAAGTCAACTTTACAGCCAGCAGTGTAATCTATCCAAGCATTCCTTCCAGGCTATGCCAAACAGCCTGCTGAATATGAGCCGAGCACCCATTAGATCTCTGTGTTCTATCTCTCAAAACACACACACACACACGCACACACAGCTGCCAAATTCATTAGTGCAAAATGTCCTGCTCGCCATATGAGAACCTCTTTGCAGTGACATTGCTTCCACAACCATGCATCTGTATTTCACACACACATGGACACGCACACGCGGCCTCTATTAAGGAAAGTCACTGCAATTTGCTTATACTGAAGCAGGTTACACACTTACCACTAATTGGGAAAATTGTGTTCCCCCCCTCCTGGTCAGTTACTTGAGGCCTGATTATTGATCATGTGTTGAGTTTTTTTTTTTCCCTTGACCAATCTGCTCAGATAGCCGTCGAGAGTGACAATCCTATTTGTTGAACCTGTTCAATATTTACAATGGCAAATCCTTATGTGTGTGGTCACTACCAAGGTCATAGCCTAGCGTCTTCTATTTATTCTTCTCCTACAACTTCTTTTTTTTTTTTTTGCAGTCCTTATTTCCTAA
Source organism: Syngnathus floridae (assembly GCF_059516105.1). Taxonomy (NCBI): domain Eukaryota; kingdom Metazoa; phylum Chordata; class Actinopteri; order Syngnathiformes; family Syngnathidae; genus Syngnathus; species Syngnathus floridae. The sequence goes on along the minus strand of NC_142414.1, from coordinate 9,208,318 downwards.
AAATTGATTCATTTGTATTTAAAAAAAAAATGTCATACTTGTACTGAAACTGGCAAAGAACCTCTTCAATTGTAATGTTAAAAAGCAAGGTGAATATGAATAATGAATTCATCTAAATGTCAAAACTCCATGCAGGAGGTATTTCGTTCACTTTGTTGTCAATCTGCAGCCTTGGATACGAGAGGCATTTTGTTTTATTCTGCCTCTTTTTCCAGACACATCATTTTACAGTTTTATGCACATACACACGTGCACACTCACAAATAATGCTGCTATTCCTCCTTGGGCCTATTGAAAGGTGCAAGAAAACATTAAATTATCATCATGATTAGGGATTTAGGTAAAAAAAAAAAAAAATCACGCGTGCGTGTATAGCTGCCTCTTCACATCTTTCCCTCTGGGCGCAACCTTCATCCGTGACCCTCCGCCACCTTTTTCCATTGCCTTATTCACATTCACTCTCCCAGATGAGCACTGATAGGAAGGAAATGAGAGCCACACACATCCACACACACACAGCATAAGTCATAAGAAATGTATTTTTTTTTAAAATGTGCAAGCTGCAACTCTTCCTGACTTTTAGTCACCCGCTGACCTCTTCCCTTTATTAAAATTCACACTCCCTGGCAGTCACAGTGTGCAGTCACCTTGGGAGTCGCACAGTCTTTCCCTGCAGATAAAAACGATGACTCATCTCTCTCCCGTCCACACACGCAGGCTAGCGCTGTCCTCGTGCCCAATCACACTGTGGATTTCCCCTGTAAACAGCAGTACTGATGACCTGCTCACCCGACCTCCCGCTGAGCCCCCCCCCCCCCCCCCCCCCCCCCACACACACACACACACACACACACACATATTCATCAAGTTGCAATAATAGAATCATGCTGCCTTGGAGGAATCAACTATTGAATGAAAGTTACAAGGAAATTAAAATATATATATATATATAATAAATAAATAAATAAATTCATAAAAGTGAAATAAAAAACAAATATTAAAAAATCTAAATCAAAGATTATGCACAAGTATAAATTCCCCATAGGTGGATTTCTGGGGAAATAAAAAGTTAAATGGACCCTTGCAGATTTCATTGTAATATATAATAACCTGTGAATAATTCAACTCACAAAAAGCCTCTCGGAAAGCATTGCGTTTGCATATCCCAGTAAGTTATAAAACTAAAAAAAAAAAACAGACAGATGTGACAGAAACGGCACTTTAGCCTCCACGTAAAAAACTATGTTTAGAGACAAATAAAGCCACCATTAATTCAAATTTGTGGTAAATGGACTTTAACTTATTTTGCGATTTTCCACCGACAAGGTCACCAAAATGCTTCAGCACTGTTTCATCACTCACCTTCTCGTGACACAACATCAGGAGCAATGTTCAATATCTCATTTAAGGAGACTTTGACACAGTCGCAACTGGCAGGGATCAAACTTACAACCTCTGGATTTGTCGACCTCTGGTCAAGTCGAATGTAAAATTAGTTTGTCATTTTTCATGATTCGGCAAACATCCCAATCCAACCTCTTTGCTGAAAATAACTTCAGCACTGGTGTGTCTACACAGATGAATTTTAATGTGTGTGATGCTTGAAACTCATCATGCACGTGTTCTCCTCATCCCCCAGAGGCCCCGCCTCCACACCATCTCTTTTCCTCTCTAGCGGTGGCGGCATATTGATGTGGCGCGTGAAGGTTAAGCCGACGGTTTAGTGTCCAGGCGGCCGTGACATTCCGCCTCGCCGGGCCGTAATTGACTCGTCAGCGTGAGTATCGGTTCAACCTCGGCTCACCTGCTCCTCTCGTGTCCGTTGGGCTCGTGATTGACAAGTTGCTCTTTTAGTCCAACTCGAGAGTTTTCCTGGAGTTTCTTCCTCTCTTCTTTTCATCTAGTTTGTCTTCAGAGCTCCGTCATTTTCCGTAGTTTCATCATCCTCAGATGGGACTTCCTCTACTCTGCGTCACGTCACGTTAGCGGTACAGACATTACACAACTCTGTGGAAGGCAGCTGGAGTTCTCAGGAAAGTTTGCTCCTCATGCTTCAGGCACGCCGTTCTGCATTTGGCTCGATTTCAAGCATCTACTCCTGCACATTCACCCTGGTATGGAAGCTTAGTCTTTCTAAAACGGATGTCGACGGGGCTTCTTCGTGGCCACTCTGGAGTCAAAAACCCGATTCAGCAGCGAGCACATCCCATCATGACCTCACTCACAACACTCATTATATTTTAATCAGCTTTCTTCACGTCCTTTCCAAGGCAGCGTCTCCAAAAACTGTCTCCCGCTTGTATAAGTTGACTCCTGTCAGAGATATAAGAAGCAGATTGAATCATGTTCTTGGTCATTTGAGACATTTTAGTAGCTTTTGTTTCAAAGAAGGCAGGAACGGGTTCAACGTTTGCTTCCCTTGGCCTTTCTGACATTGATTTGTTGTCTCCTCAATGTCTGATGTTGTCACACCTCAACCACTTTGGTGTAATGATGTTGGACCATTTGCTATTCTGGGCTCCCGTTTTGTGTTTGTTCCTATCATGGAAGCGGCGCTGCGGAAGAGTAATAATGAAGCGGGCCTGTAAATAATGAATCAAAGGATGCGCCGCTTCAATTAAGAGCCATTTACAGCCTGGTGTTCATGGCATATTTGGGAAACATGGCGTATATCCTTGAATGAATCACTCATGACAGCATAACATCACCTCTGATATGAAAATGAGCTGGCTATAAACCACACTGACATGTCACACTAATTGCTCTTTGACAGCTACACACACACACACACATATGATCTTCCCTCCAAAATGTCTGTGTTGCAAAGATAATTGCATGGGACCAGCACACTAATAGCATCTCTATTTTTAGCGTGCCACATAGCATGACAGCAACTGGTGTGCTCTGCTGTAAAGTTATGTGGCTGGATGCAGGTCATTGAAAAAAGGCAATGTGGAGCGGAGTAAAGCAAAGTGTTTTTTTTTCAATCAACAGTGTATTTCGTCTCTGTCTGAACAGTAATCAGCAAGTTGCATGTTTTATTGTGTACTGTGCTTGACTATGCACAATGGTTAACAGTGTCCAGCATGACGTTAGGGTTAGGGTTACGTGTTCTGTTTACCATTAATAAAGAATGGAAAAAAAGATTGTTGTCAAGAATGTTGCTTTTCCATCACTGTGGGAAAAATATTCTAAATCAGAGTGTCTTGGAAAAAAAAATTGCATTCCACCTTAAATCTCACTGCAGTGGACTGCAGAGCACTTTAGCCCGTCGATTTGAATTTTTATCATCCCAACTTTGTCTTTACGCGCAATGCTCGCTTTGGTGTTTGCTTTTATCTGTGAGGAGCTTGCGCAAAGGATTTTGTCTTTTAAGACATTTCCAGAGATGCAAATATTCACATTTTGAAAGCTTGGACAGAAAAGCAGCATGCTCATGAGGATGACCTCGCTATTGTTTACAGCAGCTGCCAGCTCATTGTGTATGCATCGTCTGTGTGCATTGTTGATCAGCTCACTTGCACACAGCAGAAAATGGCAATTCCGGTTCTATAGTCTCCTTATCCGACCATATTAATTGTCATGCCACTAAAGCTTCCCTAAAAAGCCGAATGTGGATGCAAGAAGCATTTGTCCTCCCAGACCTGCAGATTGTATCGTAAATGGTTCTGTCTCCGCGGCAAATACGACAATCAATGGAGACCCCAGTGTGTTGGGCTTTCTCTCTAGCGGCAAAATAACAAAAAAAAATGAAATTAACCAAAATTGTTTTCTGCCGGGCAGCAGCTGAAACAATTATTTACATTTGAACTGACAGGAGGACAACCACAGATGAGAAATCCAGATCTAGAAAATAAAAATGACCTTCCGGGTGAGGAGAGGCCAAACTATGTCATGCTTTTTACTTTCCCCATCTCTGATGACGACAAACTGCATTTCCAGAAAGTGTGTGTACGTGTGACACCACAAGTGCGATGGAGACACTTGCAAGTTGGAAAGTTGTTGTCACGAGTCAGCAATGTAACCTCATTGTTGACATTACAACACTGCATGACCAACTGGGCTCCAGCTATATTTGGGAGTTAAAGTCCTATAAAAAGAACCTTGAACTATTCCGTGTGCGCACGTGCATGAGCTTAGCATGTAATTTATCATTTTTTGCTATGCGTCTGTCCGTCACAGAATGAGACGAGCCAACCATAGTCGTGGTTTTAGCACAATGGTTGCGGTTCGTGACAGCATCTGATGGACTGGAAGCGTATCGAGCTGAATCTGAACCCCGCGGCACCAACCATGTGGTCATCATTGATAATGAGCATAACATCCGAACATCTTGTTTAGCAAAACAGGCCTCTCCAAACAATTAGAAGGGACCACCGTGTGACCTTTGGACGCTTGCTGCCCTGGTGCTGGGGATTGGAAATAATGAGTACAGCTAGAGCCGTAACGTCAACTGTACGATTTCGGTAGTTTATCTGTCTTGACAATTCAATTTAATTCTGTTCTTCTTGTGAAATGGATGATTCTATTATTATCTTCTAAGAAACATTTTTGTATTTTTAACTGCCTTAGAAGTTTAATGAGAAGTTTGGGTTAGGGTTAGGGTTGCTTGTTGGGTTTTTTCAAAGGCTATTTAGATTCAGCAATCCGATTGGTTAGCCACCAAGTATGATGCATTCAAGGTACAGTTTTGACTCATCGTAGAGTCGCTCGCCACATATTGATTGGGCTTTGTGTGTGGGAATCACTTCTTGGCTCTATTCATATTTCAAGTGCATCTTTTTTCTTAGTATTGTCTGTGAAATGTAGCTTTTTTTTTGCTTGGGCATAGGCTCATGTGTTGAATCATAAAATGGCAAAACAAACTTTCCAATGACGGCTGGTACTTTGACTCATTTTGTTAGCTTGTGGATTTAATACGAGCGACACATAACCGAACTTTTTATGTGTTAAGCCCGAGTCATAATGTATAGTAGCGGAGAATTCGGTCACTTTTCAAAACAAAAGCATTTTCAGCCTCACCTGATAAATAAAACATAATTTATCGCTTCTTTTAATATATGAACCACCAAATTTAGTCATTCGCAACACATTCTGATTGAATCACTAAAACTTGATTTATTTCATATATCATAAAAAACACATGCTCTGCTTCTAAATTGTATGTGTTCGGAAGATGTGCAGGTCCCACAACAAGACCTCCACATTTTTAAGGTATTTTTATATTTTCAAAGAGATTTAAATCAAATTCACAAGGCTCGGGACTACTCCACCCCTGACTCATTATTCCTGCTGTATTGGTAACAACTTGTAAGTTCCGCATCACGTTTTTTTGTTTTTTTTTACCTGGCTCTTTTTGTCTAAATCCTTGTCTTTAAAGTCTATTTGTGTCATGATGCTCTTTGCTTTCCACAAATCCCACACTTGTCTTGCGACAATGCAGATGTTCTGGTTAAAGCTTCCGCATCAACACACACCTCTCAACGTTTGCGATGAACAACTCAGAGGCACAATTACAGTACATGCACACAAATAAATCATGTGCTGTGTTCCAGCCATTGCCATGGCAACTCCAAGCAGTCATCCAAAAACAGCATCAATGTGACAGTTCTTGTCGTTGGGCTGGCTGTCATCCCTTCCTTGGTGTTACTTATCTTCTTCAGCAACCTCTTTTTGTGTCCCAGCTGTGCGTGTCATTGCCAGGAGTATTTGATATTGTTCCTGTTTGTTGCACTCGTGCAGCCGCTTCAAGATTTAAAAGAAAATTTCGGTTAAACTGTGGTTTGGAATTGTCTTCTGTCTGTCCTTGTTTTTGACCCCACTTGGTTGCACGCCCACTCCAGCTGTCCATTACAGACCGAGGTTCCTTTTCCACGTTATGGCCCCTGATTTACATGGCAATTGTGTTTTCGAGCCTTAAAGCCCGTGTCCCACTGAGCGACAAACAATTGCGAGTGTTTTCGATTGCAGCGAACGTTGTGGCCTTGTCAGAGTTCGTATTGAGCATTTGTGAAAGGAGTTGAAAGGTGCCGATCCGGAGAAAGCAGCCTTCAAACTCGAGACACCTGGAGTGGCTTGCTCATAAAGAGTGAGACAAAAAAAAAAACGGTGCAGAGGTTCCATTGAAAGTTACGAAAATTGTTTGTCATTGCCTCAAATGATTGCAAAATATTAAGGAAAAATGAGACTCAAGTGAAGAAAAGTGATTCTTTTAAACCAACTGGCTTTTGCGTCTGTCGGACTATGGCTTTTGTTCTTATATACGAGGGGAAAATTATTTTACGAATAAGGATGGCAGGACGAGGACCAAAGGGTGCCCAGGTCTCTAACGAAGGACAGAGAATGGACTGGCAAAATTTGTGACCAGCTCATATTATCTCCTTTCGACAAATCTTTGTTGAAGAAGGAAATGAATGCCTCCCCTCCCCCAGACTTCTGTAGCTAATTTTGTTAAAGACAATTTAAAGGCCATTCACCTCAAAGACCCCCCCCCCTAGACCGCCATTGTTGTTCCTGTTGAAAAGAGACAAAGATAAGGGGTGGTGACTGAGACAAGAAGATAAAGTTAGATCAGTTACTTTCTTTTTCCACACACAAGAAATCAGGGCTCATCACTCCATCATTCCGTACACAGAAACAGACCAAAGGCTGGGATTTCATTTCACATATCTGCAAAGAGGAGAAGTGTTAATGGGCAATTGTGTGAATGTCTGGAAGTCTTGTGTCTCTGTTGAGTGCGCGTCAGCACAATCGTGTATCGCTAACCACACCTGTAAACAATTAAAATGTACCAGGTTAATTCAGAAACTAAATTTAGGAGCCAAACCCACTAGTCGTTTTAGTGAGGAATCAAATGTCTCATCACTGTCTGATTATTAGGTCAGCCAACCAATGTCTGGGGAGGAGCAATAATTTGCTAATTAATTGATAATTCATCCCCCCAAAAAATGTATACAATTATTTGTCTAGACTTTTGCCCGAAGGGGAGAATCCCATTGTGTCAAGTTAGCGGCAAGGGGGTTTAATTTTGGTGTAATCAGATTTATCCTTAACCTCATTTAGTGTAACTCTGCTGGTGGCAGAACGATGCTGGAAATCTGTGCAACCAGTGAGGGAGAATATTCTCTATTTAAATCATTCAAAATTGGGGGAAAAAAATCATGAATTGTTTCTGGTGGTGATTTAACAGAATTCAGAGGAAAAAATAGTCTTGGACATATTCCGGTATTGTGCTCATCTGGAAATTTTAGCCTCAATACTTCAGAAAAATATTTTTTAACCATTTATAGGTCATTTTGTTGCTTTGATAGTTGTAATTTCAAAATGTTCATATCATCTTGAATTGTACAAAATGCATGGATGGAAAATGAAAACACCCCAAGCCACGGAACCCAAGGAATAAAGTAAATGATAAATAAATAATAAAGACAATAAAGTAGCATGTCTTGAGCCCCATTAGAGAAGTATGTGCGCACACACACACCTGCGCTCAGGCACACACATGTGCAAACACGTGCACACAAACACATTTCCGCTCCGATGGGCAGTAGCTCATTAGGTCGGGTAGTGCAGGTGTGTTCGAGGTGATATTAATTAAGCAGTTAATTAGCTTCACTTTAGCTCAGCTACTTTATTTACAAGATTTGAACCTGCATGCAAGCGCTAATGTGAATGAATGCATTTAACAGTGTTTAGCAGTGTTTCCTCGCTGGCGTACTTTTTGCTAATGAATGCAGTTTGAAACGTGGCGAGGAAGATCGGCTACGACTGCAGTGTCGAATCGTAGGTTGTGTCAATAATAGTAAGACTAAAACAGGTGTGAATACTTGCACAATCTAGTCCCATGAAAGTGTGAGACGACCTCAACTGCTCCTCTCAGATAAACTTGTTTGTTGTGTTTACCCTGTCACCCATTGATCTTCATCCATCTTCACTTTGGTTACACTCGGCTTCACCTGAGGTCACTGGAGGTTTGATAACATATCTCCTCATTCCGTCAACTTCATCTGCATACCTAAAACAGCATGTCATTCTTCCTTATGTATGGACCAAATTCCTAAATTTAAACTGGCCCAAAGCATTGTGTCATGAAATCAATCATAAGTGGCCCGCTGAAGACTATGAATCATGAATCAAAAAGACAAGGGATCATTATTTTGTGATTATAAAGTAATTTGTTCCATTTGAAGTTGAAATAAAAAAAATAAAATAGAGAATGATTTGATTTGGATTAAAAATCTGACATGATGCATTCATGGTGCGCCTTATAGTCCGGTGCACCTTATATAACGACAAAGATTTAAAATTGGCCCTTCATTGAAGGTGCGCCTTATAGTCCGGTGCGCCTTATAGTCCGGAAAATACGGTATTTGCTTTTCTGCCGCCAATGATTTAACCATGAGGAAACTCGGGAGACTTTATTGGATTACAGTTCGGCAAGATGGAGTGTCATTCTCCATCAGATTCCATGTGTCTTACATCTCTCTCCCTCCCGTCAGAATATATTAGGCGCCTTGACGCCATTTGATATTCTATATCCATGGCTAAATAATGATGGATCTGCGGCCCGTCTCGTTCACCTGTCTCCTTTTAGTCACGCGTCTTACAACCCAGTCTGGTGTCTAAGATGCTCCGCCATCTTTGTCTCCCCCATCTTGCCCCAAGGAGACCAAGATGTGCTCCATTTTCCATCCAGTGGTGCATATCAAGGTCAATCAGTGCCAAAGGAGGCACACAAAGAGTGCGTGCGGATGCGCGTGCACTGGCGAGTCACTTAGTTGGCCGACACAGATGTTACCTTTGTGGTCAAAAGGCTGCGAGTGGATTTGGTTCCACTAATGGAGCTGAGCGCTTAGCCGTCTCATATTGATAAGATTACCATGGTAATGTGAACACAGCTGGGTTGAAACCTCGTTCCTCCAAGATTCTTCCGTTTTTCTAATTGTCGTACTAAGTGGCGTCCTCTGGTGCTGCTTGCTTCTTTGCCATCTCTTTTAATAGGACTTTTCTTCTTGCATGCCCTTCGCCTTGCCCTCATCTTCCTCCACAGCAAATCTCTGCCTTTTTTTATCTTCACATCATCCTTATCTCCCTTCTTTTAATTGGCTGACTTTAGTGGAATAATTCCATTGTCGCAAATTCTGCACTTTCCATTTGACTTTGTCATTAGTTTCTCTTCATGGTGTTTCTTTACTGCTTTAATTTAATGCTCAAGTATTTTGTGATATTTTATTGCATGTTTTATACGGGGTATTTTTTTTGTCTTGTATGTAAAATGCTGAGTTTGTGTCATGTTTTGATTGCACTGACATGTTCAATGTCACAAATTTTTATTTGGGAGTAAGAAAATGGCTTTTGCAGGGGAACAGTTATGTTTTGCTATTTTGCAAATTGTTTTGCAAATTTCAATTGTGATCTGAGAAATGCACCGACGTGACTTCCAAGCACTTTAAATTGCTGCTTGAGCGGGACTAAAATGTGATCATATTACCCCTTCAGTGACCACCTAGGACGAGCTCCAGCTAAGATGTGATTTTGCTACTTGCTCAAAAGATATGACATAGATTAGAGCCTTGCTATCTTGCTGACAAATGTTCCATCATCCCTCACAAAAAAGAAATCAGAAGAGTGAAACCATAGCAGCTAGTCATATGGTGAAAGTTTGACACCCCCTGGCTTCAACCCTTCCCTCTCCCCTCCCCCTCGATGAAACAATAAAATCTCACTTTCTCATTAGCATACACTTGTTCTTGAGTGCTCCTCTCTGTGCTTAAGCTTGCTCGAAGCACGATAAAAGCCGCTCGCAGTAAACAAGGCGTGGAGAATGGCATCTTTTCTCTTTGTTATGCACAGCTCACTCCAATGACATCAGTTGAGCAGGCCTGAGGGACACTTCAAAATGTTGCGGGGATATTCTTTTCAACTTGTGCAGGAAACATCTTGATTTTTTTTTTTTGGTGGCAGTTTAATTTGAAAACCACTCTTGTCAGGTATTGGATCGCCATCTGGAATGTGTGTGTTGCATGCTAAAGTAAAGTAAAGGCTGCGGTGAGGAGGGGGGTGCCTTTTTGGAGAGAAACTGAGTGTTGAAGGTCACTTTGATGTGCCAATAAAGGCACACAGCGGGCCAGTGGAAGGAGATGAAAAGAGGTCGAACAGACGTAAAATGGGTCCTGGTGGAGAAAGTGAGGAAGATGTGTCCTCTCATCTCTCCTATAGCACACGGTGGATAATGATGCTGCATCATAAAGGAGAGGTGCTTAGGGAATAAATCTTGCAATCAAAGCAAGCAAACAACATTCTCTGACAGTAGAGCAAACCCACAGATGACCTGAGCCCATACGAAAGACAAAATGACCTGAATTTCTGCAGATTTAAACAAAACAAAAATGAATAATGTCTTACATTCCTGATTATATGATGCAAATTCTTATTTTTTTTTATGATACTGAATTAATTAAGTGTATGCTCAACATTCACACTCAGAGCAGTAACAGCCTGACTGCATCCTCTGCATCCTCGTGCAGTTGCCTGCCCCCATTAGGCCGACTTGTGCATTGCAAATGAAGATTGACAGACGGACAGACAGACAGAAACAGACAGGCAGATCCAACTATTTGCTTTTTTCCAACTTCAAGCAGCATTTTCAGAAAAGTGGAGGATAACATCCAGATGTTTCCATCCAGGCTGTCCAGCAGATGCTGAACCATTGTGCGTTATGTTAGAAAATGTTACAAAGTGCGGTGACAGCGTCAACGTGAAACTGGAGATGTGGATTCACATGCGCATGGGCTGATGAGATCAGGATGAACTGAAATTTTTATGATCCAACATGGAATCTGGGCCACCACAGACAAAGGCAAGACGACACTAAATATAATAGCTCTGGGATTTCTTCCCCCTCCTTGAACGATACATGAAATGGCTGAAAAAAATAATCTATAAATATATTTTAAAATATCTAATAAAAATCTGGGGGGTCTTATTTGGGGCTAGACTGACTTTTGGGGGCTGAGAAAATAATTTATAAATATATTTTAGAGTAATCAAATTCTAGGGGGGTTCTTATTTGGGGCTAGATGTATTTCTGACCCCGCTACAGCCACTCCCAACCCCACCCCTGGTGTAGCACCATCCCAGGAGACATTTTAGTCTTCATTTAATGGAGCAGTAATAAAAACGAATGGAAAGTTCTGCACCACTGTCCACTGTAGGATATCACCACCCTTGCTGTACTTCCAGACACAGTCCCCTTACCCCTATCATCTCTCTCTTGAAATGCTGATAGGGCCAAACCACCACTATTTGATCTAATTTTGAATCTCTCTTGAGTCTGCAGTGAACCACTCAAAAACACTTGAACCTTTGCATGCTGACTGGCAAAACCCGGTCTTATGATTGTTGTGGCTTGGTGGGCGTCTTGAAGCTGAGCGAGTGAAATGTAAAGGTGGCGGTGTTATCGGTCATGCTGTCAGTCTTCGGGCCAACTTTGTGATAAGAGGCAGCATAGCGGCTTGGGTTCTCCTCAGGCTCCCATGAGCGAGTGCAGCTGTGATGAGGTGGGCGACGGGGACAGGCGTCTGAATTCGGCATTTTTTCTGTAGTTTCAATTTCTGCCTCTCTTTTGGATTTCAAAAATTTGGATGATTAATAACTTTTTTTTCCCCCAAGTCCTTCAGTGGACTGTTGCCCTCCATTAGCCTGACCTAATGTTAGAGGAGAGCACATGTGGGGGGGGCAAAGATGTTGACAAATGGGCGCGAGGGGTATCACATGACCCCTGAGGAATGAGAGTGGGGGTCGCTGTGGTAGAGCATGGAGGTTTTACACTGTCTTACTCTTTATCGCTTTATCAGTGAGAGGGGGGTCAACGCTGAGGTTAAATAAAGGGCTCCCTACCACCGCCGAGGACATTTCATAATGCTTAAGTGACAAAATCAGGACAAATGATTGGATATTTTATGCCCCGCATAGAGCACCGGAAAGCCCCAATCAGAGTGACAGCTCCCTCGAGCCACAGGTGGTCTTAAAAAAATCAGTGACATGCTGCAAGAAGGCTATAAATTGATGGCATCTAGTCAACTATAGGTTGGAGTGGGGAAGGGGGAGTATATATGCCCACACGTGCAGACACACTTGTCATGCAGACTTCAGTCAAGGGCACTGGATTCTTTTTATTCTTGCAGCCAATTTTTTACGTTTTGCCAATTGACATGTTAGATATCCTCTCTTCCAATAAAGTAGAGAGGAGTTCCTATTGTAGTTTATTCATTAAATTTTGTAATTGCCATGTTGTGAGTTTGTTTAGGATGACCACAAACATCCATCCAACAATTCCCTGAACTGATTATGAACAGATTTCTTTCTTTTTTATCGATTTCAACTTCCCCTTTAGTGGCCGGCTGGACTTGATGTTTGTGCTTCTCGGTTATGTGTGCAGCAAAAAAAAAAAGCCAACAAAAAAGCACGGCACACATCAAGTTTATATTTCAATGAGGTCTTTATCGTAACTATTGTGTGACATCATGCATGACAGCAGCTCGGAATAAAGTTTTGTGGGAAGCGACATATTTTCCAGAACTTTTGAGTCTGTGATGAATCATCCAACCTCAGTGGCATTGGTATGCAATCTTTCAGTGCCTCTCAAAGCTTCTTCTTCTTCCTTTTAAGAATGCACCTAGCCAACTGAAATAAAGATGCCAACGAGGCCTCATTACGTCGAGCCCTTCCATTACATAGTAACTCAAACCATGGGCAGGGCACATGGGTAGGACTTTCTCAGCTGATTATTTTGGGCTCGCTAGTTTGTCATTAGACCGCCGCTGCTCTGAATTTAGCCCCACTGATTGCAGGGCAAAGCCTGGGCTGGGCTGAGGTGGGTTCCGCTGCGCCAATGAGTCAAGGTCTGTGACAATGGCAAAGTTCTTTCATATGCTCTATGGTTAAAAGCAACCATGTGCCATTTGTTGTGCACCCCTCCCCATTGCCCAGATAGTACCCCACCTTCACACTTTTTCTGGTCTCCTCCTCCGGCTCTTTGCAAACAGCCTTGGGAGGTGTTTGCTTTATTGCATGGCGTGTCTTATCTGTGTGGAGAGCGTCCTATCGGTGCTCTGATCGTCTCACGTCTGTTTGTGTGTGGGGAGTGGGGGGCGCGTGCAACCTATCGCCCCCCGATTATCCGGAGCCCGCCCTTCCTCTCTCTCGCTCCCCTAAATTCAGCCTGCAGGGGGCGGGGCCAAGGCGCAACGTCTGTAATGCTGCTCGGCTAAAGAACTCTCTCTCTTGCTCTCTCTCTCTCGCTCTCCCACATTCACACACGCGCAGGACTGTTACGCACACAAGACGCACGCTGGGGACGAAGCAGATCTCAGCTGCTCGTAGAGACGCTCACACATTCTGCTCCGTGCGCTTCACTCTAGTGTGAGACTGCCGCAGACCAGTCCACTTCAGGAAAGGCGACCTCCGCGTGCGTAAATCACGCTTGGACTAAAAGGCGCACCCGAAGCCAGACTGCACACTCCGCGGATCCTCCCGAGTCCCCCACGCCCGGAGTCAACCCAATTTTTTTTTTGTTTTTGGGGCATTATTTGAACATTTCCTTGAATGTGCTGTCAGAGCATGTTATGAGGCAAATTATAGACGCTTTTATTTGTTTTGTGACATGTAGTTGTCATGTTGATTGAACACGCACCGTGGGATTATTGAAGTCATACCCGTTTAAGCACGAAGGGATGTGGAGCACAATTTAGTGACTACGAGTGGAAAGATTGAAACATTGACACCAGCTTTGCGTCTTCCAAGATGGATTTTGTGTGCTCGCTGTTTGGATGGATATTGGCACTGTGTCATGTGGTGCTGCAGGTCAGGGGAGAAGACGGTGAGTTTTACTTACACTCCTTGTAACATCATGTGCCTTGATGTTTTGTTATTTATGGATTCAAAAGTTCATTTATCCCAAGTTCTCAGTAATTTGTTTTCTATAATATTTAATACAAATAATCCTACTAAACTATAGATTAGAAAACGCGCATTGGTGTCCAGAAAACGCGCATGGGCTATAGTTGATCATCGACACCACTGAAATCTTCATCGGGAGGTAAATAAAAGTATTTATCCTTCATTATCGGCTGGCTCGGATGTCTGCCGACCCCCGCAAGCAAGAACGCACCGGACCGCAGGACGAAACTAACTTCTATCAAATAACATTAAAGTTACCATTTTACAAAAAAAATATTCTAAGTACGCCAAACACATAGTTTTAAACCCTTTGGCGTGTGGAATAACAGCAAATGATACTTTTGGATTTTGTTTGAGTCAGCCCAAAACAGATTAATATTCTAATTTAATTAATCTTAGTTGAAATGTGTGAAGCTGTTAAGATTGTAGATTGTCCATGACAAATTATTTAATCATTCTAAAAATATGTACAGCGTGAAAAGTTTCTCTTTGTTAAATGACGATTACGAATCATTATCGGAATATGTGCAAATACAGGCCTAAACTATATATTAAGATAAAATGAAAAAAGTGCTTTTACTATTTTTGTAAAGTGTTTTTCTAGGTGTGTCATTTTATATGAGCTAGCCTATACACACATTCAAAAACTATATCTGTTGATCTAAATTTTCGTTTTGTTTATTGCTCTTAGTCATGGGAAGGAGTGGGCAATATATAACTTCACTGATGATTCTGTTGCCTTTATTGCTTCCTCTTTTTGGCTACCTGTTTCATCAGAGCTCCTCTGGCTGTGTGTGCGTACGTGTGCGTGTGTGCTGCGTCTGTTTACTGGCTGTCTATGCACCGCTGATGCTAGACAGATGTGGAGCTCTTGGCAGGAACGGCCCAAGCAGCTCCATCCCCTCCTTTTGTGTCTCCCTGCCAAGAGGCTGCCTCAAGAGCCACATTAGAGTCAGCAGCAGAGGCAGGAAGGGAGCAGCCTGAAGGCCGAGCAGGCAGCCTCGGGGAGCCAATGGAGAGGATGAGGAGTGCAGGACGCAGAGACAGAGTTGGGTGTGGAGATGAGCAGTACCCGCCAAAGCATAACGTGAAGGAGGGAGACTTGACCCCGGGGGGTGGACTGTTCGTGCCAGAGGGCAACATCAAAGCATGCTGGGTCATTGAGTTAAAATGAACAGAGGGCGAGCAGATCAGGATTCAAGAAGTGAGAGTGAAGTCACAGACAGTGGTTCCCTTGTGATTTGATGCTCCCGTGCATATTAGGGCCCCTTTAAAGAGTCATTTTAGCAAGTGGTCTCACATAATATGAGGAAAGCAAGCAGCAAGAAACTGGAGCGGCAACTGAATGACTTTCATGACCATGCAACCATGCAGAAATGTGCTTGGATGTGCACATGTCCATTTTCAAGCCTGCTCACCACTTGGGATGCAGAGAAACTTTGATTCCACACTTGTGCTGTAATCACAATAGCTTGACTCGCTGACATGTACATTAATTACCAGAACCACCAGGATTAATATCGCCTCCATTAAGCAGCTCATTTGCATGTTTATTGAGTGGGCGGTTGTGCAGCGCCTCCACCTATGATATCGGTTTCTCCCAGAGTTGGCTCTGCTCATTTAATCATTTGGGGTTTTTTTTCAAACACTCGCTTCAGGCTACTTCTCATTTCCCTTCCTTGTGTTTTTTGCTTTGTTTGTTGTTTGTCTCACGTCTTCCCCAGAGCTGCCCTTCAAATCTTTAAATCTCAGAGGTATCAGTTGTGAAAACAAGGTCACGTCTTAGCGTTACTTGGCCAAGCTTGTTCGATATGAGTCAGGTATGCATGCAAGCAAACAGCCTGCCTGCCTCCAAAAATAGACCAGAGCTGACTCTTTCACATGGCTTTATTTTAATGGGTGGGGGTAGGGGGGGCAGGCTTAGTAGTTGAGAGCACCAAGTTTGCCAGAGCATATAGAATTAATTGTTATTCAAAAGTGGGCTTGAAGCATTAGTGTTGTGAGCCTGGGAGAAAATGAAGCATTCAAAACAGGGGTGGCAACAAATCACCTGAGATTCATGCGGGAAAATATTAATTCTTCACGCGAAGAGCGTCTGTATTGTTGTTTGGACACCCTCGTGTGAGGAAAGAGAGCGCCAGGGAGGCGAGGAGACATGATACTGCAGTCAGGTAGTGTTTAGGATTAGGTCCCTGCAATGACCCCCCCCCCCCCCCCCCCTGCAGGCACTGCAGTAACCATCTGTTTACCCGATTGATCCATTGAACCATTGATCACAATGGGCAGCACTGTGCATTTAGCTGATTAGCATGGGGCACTTATCCTGTTAGGAAGGGAAGTGTAGAAAGGAAGAAGTAAAAAACAGGCGGGGGGTTGACATTATCTCTCTTTAATGAGGCTTTTGTTAGTTCCTTAAGGGCGCAAAATCCCGTTTAAAAGTGACAAACAAAAAAAAAAACGATTCTATCGTCATTTCCGTGAGATGAGCATCAGCAGCAAGTGTTGAAAATGTGCAAAGTCGTGTAATGCGCTCCATCCATCCATCCATCCATCCATCCATCCATCCATCCATCCATCCATCCATCCATCCATCCATCCATCCATCCATCCTCCGCAACCTTTTACGGAGTCCAGTTTGCTGGAGGATGGTTGAGATTAAAGCTCAGCTGAGCTCTGGACTGAATGGATGAGCGCCGCTCGTTCCCTCACTCGCTGGGTGATAGCACTTTTTAATTAAGGTGGGGTGGGAAGAGACGAGGGCGAGAGGGGGTGCTTACACTGGGAATGATGGAGGGATTTATCAGCCTCCCCTCACATTCGCTGCTCATCCCAGAGCGTTACAGCACCCTTCCCAGATAAGGAAGCTAATAGAAATGAGCTCTATATGCAGACATGTGCACATTTTCACAGATAATGAAGATAAGGCGGTGGCTCCTTTTGTGCAGAGATGTCTGGATCTGACTGGATGTGGGCGCGCGCACACACAGACCAGTTCACAAATGAAACGTTGCAATTAAGTCCGTCCATGCGTGCAGAAAGTTTTGTGAGGATTAATTTATGCAGAGGCACAGTTGCCCTTGTGCACTGTAAACAGGGAAGGCCAGTTAATTGTGGACAGACTGCTCAGTTTGCAAATGATGCAACTCTAGGAAATGATTGTGAGTTTTTGTTGTGTCCACAAATGACATGACTAAGCGTAGATATCATTTTTGGAAGTACCCAAGCTGAATCACATAAACACATGGGTCAGTGTCTGCAGCATGACACTTGTTTGTGTGTGTGTGTGTCTGTGTGGTTGTGCATGTGTACACCTTTCAATCTTCCAATCATCATGAGAGTTACTAGGTGGGCAGCTTTCTTAAAAGGCTTCTGCGCCAGGAAGACGTGCACAATACTACACGTGGGCGTCTCTCCTCAAAGGAAGTCATTGCAGCACTTTCAAATGTCAAAGAATCTTAAGTGTGCCTTTTAAGCACAATAGGAGGTGGAAATGTCAACGCTTGAAGGGTCTATTACACTTCAAGCCTGTGGAGTACCTTTTTTCACTCCCTTTTTTGTTGTTTTGGCTGGTTTTTTTTTGAGACATGCAAGAATATCAACCCATTTATGTCAAGAATAGAACTCACTATGTGTCACCACATACTTTGAGACTTTTCTTGTTTAGGCAATCATCTTGTGATACCCTCTGCATCTCTTGAATGCAATTCAGCGGTTGGTTAGACCAAGCTGGGACACCTGGGAGTTGTTTCCGGGCTGCATATGGCCCGCAAGCCGCTAATTGAATACCTCGGCTTTACAGTCATGGCCATATCATTTGCGTATCAAATTTATAGGAGCCGCTTACAGGTTTAAACCAAACCTTTGGCCACCACTTGATGATGCCATGAAGAAGACCTCTTGGTCTGGCTCCAATAAAAACTAATAATGTCTGTAAATCTAAGGCAAGGAAAACCTAATAAAAGATCCACAAAGCATGTGGAAGGACTTTATGCTTGTTTGTTTTGAATGTGTGTTGACGTGTTTTTCAGCAGATAAGAGCTGCATGTGGCTGAGAAAAGAAACCCCACTTTATTGTTACTGTCATTATTATAGAGTTGGGGTGACCACCCAGCTCCACCCCCCTGAGCCCCCCGAGACAGACCGTCTGCGTGTCACTTCCTGTCTAAGCCTACAGAGCCATGCCATTGGCAGGCTATTGTTCCTGGGAGAGCGTGATAGGATCGGAGAATGTGTTCTAATGTTTGCAGATTGGCTTGCTGGCGCAACAATTATAGTCGGAGAATGCTCCCCAAGGGGGAACGGGGCGATAAGAGCCTGGGTGTGGAAGGGGCTGAGTGCGAGCGAACGTGCATGTGTGTGTGTGAGGAGAGCAAGAAGGAACAGCAAATGTGTCGGTGATGATGCTGTATTGTTTTATTAGCCACTTGGACAAAGAATCCACAATGGAGAGGTTTTTACAATTTCCTCCAAACTGACAGGCTAAATTGCTTTCTTTGTTTTACTGTTCATCTGTTGCAGCACATCTTTACTGAGAAAAAACAAGATAATGACTATAGCGTTTATAATCCATTTATGAAAAGCACACAAAGAAATGGCTTCCATAAAGTGTCATAATATCTCGCTAATCAACAGTTACAATTGTTTGCTGCTTTTTAATGTCGCGTTTGTGTTTCTTTTTTGGCAGCGATCGAGTGTAAGGGCATTTTTGATGCCAGCGAGGCCGGATACATCACCTCCCCCGGATACCCTCTGGAATACCCGCCTCACCAGAACTGCCAGTGGGTCATCACGGCGCCGGAGCCCTCGCAACGCATCGTCCTCAACTTCAACCCTCACTTTGAGATCGAGAGGCTGGATTGCAAGTAAGACAGGGAGTGTGTTGACATGTTTTGCCCGTTAACGGTTCTGGATGCTTTGATCCCAACATTCTGGTCAGTCGTGAAGGAAACTTCAATTGTACTTACTTACAAGCTCTGTGTAAGATGAAGGCCATTAAGTGGACTGTGGTTTTGTTATTGAGAGAACGGAGTACAAACAGCATCGTGCGCATTTAATGGGGTGGATGCGGCCCAAGCTCAACCGCAAACATCTTGGTCTCTCCAGCGCTTCTCCGGGGGCAATTATTGGGTAGAGTTCTTGCTCGGGGGCACGTCAGCTGCTCATAACCAGCTTCGTTTGGCGGTTAAAACAAATGAGGAATGTGGCTGAATGGAAGGAATTATTTAAAATTATTAAAGTTTGCTGGGGAGGGAGGCGGTGTCAGAGAGAAGGCAAGAAGGGGAGGGAAGGACAAGAAGAAAAGAATGAGGTCCAGCTGTTTGGATGTGACTGTTGGTTAATTTTCCCAGATATGTGAGTAATCCAAATCATCTGTTTTTTTCCCTCAATGAGTGCATAAACACTTCTCTGTAATCTGCTTTGAAAACTTGTATGCTAATATTGTCTCAATGTTGGAGAAGGTTCAAACTGAAATCAAAGGAACGCAAGATGTAGCGAGTTGGCAGCGATTGGATTTTTTAAGGGCAGAAGCAAATGCAAAACCTAATTCTGTGCTGATTTGAAAAATATGTTGCACATTAAATGTAAATTGATAGCTGAGTGAGCTACAACAAAGTCCAACTTAGTGTCAACCCAAGCGAAATCTTCCCTGAAAATTATTATTATTTTGACCAAATAAAGTAATGGAACATGTTTTAAAAAAACAAAAAAACTCTCCCTTTTAACTTTTGTGTCTTTTCACCACCAACAACAGATTGGTAGCAGTTACAGTTTTCCCTTATGCAATGAAGTACGCAAAAAAAAATGTTAAGCCAGTTGTGTATGGACATATCGCTCACCGCGAGCCTCAACATTCTAAACAGACACAAGTATTATCTTTCCCCTTACTTCTGCCTCATTTCTCTGTAAACTATCAACAGATGATGTTACAAACCACCAAAAGCAGCTAAGCCAGATCGTTTTATGCTGTCAGATTTTTTTCTGATATGAACCCAGCAGGATTTCCCAATCACAGCACAGCAAAACTTCTGTGTCAAGATGCTTCTCACTGGCTAAAAGTTGGGACAACCAGCACGATGAGAAACTTAAAATAGTCGTATTTACTTATCACCGTGAGTTTTATGAGAGATTCTATCCTGTACGCTCGCCTGAAGGGACGCAGGCCTTGACCTCTGACACACGCCCACTAAGTCTCTGAATGTGTTTGCATGTGAGCGTGGGTGGCAAACGGTGCGAGCGTGTGAGTAAGTCTACAAGCATGTGAATTTTAGTCAGAGTTCCTGCTCCCTCCACTCGTCTCCTTAGCATGTATTTTTATGAAAAATAATTGAAACCCGCTCTCTACCTCGAGGTGCATGTACGCCCACGTGAGCGTCGTCACGGGTAGCTTCCTCGCTTTGCCAGGTCGATTAGCCCCAGCACTGCCAGTGAGCAGAGGCATGTTTGCACGTTCCTCTGTGAGGTTAAGGCGCCGGCAGGGTGCAGAAGCTCAAGGCTCCCCTGTCTCAGTGGGGCCTGAGAAATCTGCATGACAGCTGGGTAACTGGAAGTTACCTAAAACACGTGCGGCTATGCTTGCTACACTTGAACTTGCTGGTAGCGAATATACACCGCGAGAAGTGCTTGGTCAGCCTTGACAAAAAATCTCTCCGGCTAACATCCCTGCTGGCTAGTTTCCCTCAGCGGGTTCAAACTATCGGCCTACCGAGAACACCCAAACCACCACGCTGCTGCGGCAATCAAATCTGCAGTCGTATAAAGTAGAGGCATTCCACGTCTGAGGTGGCACTTTAATTCAGGATTTCATTTTACGGGGAGTTTGGCCACATGCCAAAGAGCTCTTACCTCCAGCCGATTGATGTGAACTAAATGTAATAAAGGTTAGATGAAATATCAGGCCCCATATCTTTAATGCAATCGGCAATCGGCTCGCCCCGGGATGCACCAGGAGCTTCTTCCGAGCTCCCTCCTCCTTCTCTTGCTCCTCTACGTCAAAGGAGGGGAGGCTGTGTTATTTTTACCCACCTGAATTAAACATGAAATCTTCCGGAATGACAATACACACGCATACACACAGATGTGTGTGTTTTATTTAGTCCTTCTTCCACCCTTTGTGGAATTAAATTAGCCAATTTGCTGCTGCATTTAGCCTGAGGTGTAAACAGTTGTCAATGTATGTTAACTGGTAGTGTGTGCGTGTATGCATGATTACGCCTTCCCTGTGGAGGGAGATCTCGGATTCAATAAGTGTATTCTGCTTGAAATGGACAGTCAATAGATAATCACTCACAGATGGATGAAGCAACGCCTGCCTAACAAAGACGGTGAGGAAGAAGAGTCACCAAAGGGACTTGTGGAAATTCAATATAAGACCAGCATTGCAATACCTGTCGTCCTACGACGTTGACGTTTCCTGTCTGAGACGGTCAAAGATGTAATCAATTATTCGGCTCCCAACAACAAAGATTTGCTGACGAACCCACATCACAGTCTTATTTTGCCATTATAAAGTCATAGTCGAAACCGCCTCTGCGAACGGCCTGACCCAGGTCATCCTGCCCTGTGATGAGTGATGAGACGGGGAGCCGAGACGTGAGGACATAGGGAGGAAAAGAGCTGTTTGGTTTGGGCTGGATTGAAGATGGCAGGCCCCCGGGTTCTTTTGGGATTTCGCTCCCAGCATCTTGTTAATATTTCAGAGGCACTTATGGTTTATTAGAGGGGCGGGAGACGTGTGTGTATGTGTGTTTCTACTTTACACACTCCCCCTCCCCTTATTTAATTCCTGCTTTTGAAAGGCAGAAGCGAAAAATAAATAAAAATAAAAAAAGATGACAGCGCCCTGATTGTTAGCAGACTGTGTTCTCATTTGTTCTGTTGTGGGAGAACAAGAGGAAGTATACAATAGAGCAGAGGCAACTTAGAAATCTACAGTTATATTTATTGACACTCATAAGCAGCTCGAGCAAGCTGAACTTGAATAAACATAAGCAACAGTAAGTTATGTCTTCAGGAAGTTGGTCAGCCATTTTTAATCCCTTCCTTGGAGAGAAAAAAATGACACTATACTGCTCATGTGTCAAACTCAAGGCCCGGGGGCCAGATACGGCCCGCCACATCATTTTATGTGGCCCGCGAAGACACATTGTGCATCAAATTCGTCTGTCATGACTAGAATTGCAAATTGTCTTAATTTTTTATATCTTTTTTTTTTTTTTTTTTAATATTTGACCAGTTTTTACTCATCTGATTTGAAACCGAATTATTTGTCAGTTTGTTTTGTAGCTTTTACTGTATATAATATGAGGTGCTCATACATTTATTTGGGTTGACAGTCATAATGGCCCTCCAAAAGAAGCTATGACTACAATGCAGCCCGCAAAAAAAAATAGTTTGACACCCCTGCTATACTGTGTTAAGTCACCGTTCATGATTCCTAAAGATGGACATGCTCACAATAGTGAGGAGCATTGCCTATACTGGAGAAAAGGTCCCTGGACACCAACAAACAGCTAAAGGCAATTAGTTGTTATGAGCCGAGTGTACATCTGCTGGTCTATTAGCTGCCCTCCACCCTGTCCAGCCATTAAAAAGACTAGCGGAACTTTTGGACCTGTTAGAAGAACAGGTCCTGGAATGCGGTCAGGTGTGTGCTAGAGACGTGTCAGACGCTCATGCATGTATTCATCAGAGGCTGAGCGCACCGGTCAATAATCACATCTGAGAAACACTCACTCACTGACGCTAATCCATGACAGAAGAGCGTGAGACAGAAGGAGGGGAAGTGGGAAACTAACATAGAGACCCACTCCAAAATCAATTAAAACCTAATTAGGCTCTCAGATTCTTCACAGGCCTTTTATCCCCACAAAATGGTGCTGCGAACATGAGCGCTCTCCTGTCTTTGTCTGTATGTGCTTGCGTGTTCTCCCCAAGACTGTTTTGCCCTTACATAGCGGAGCCATCATTCTTGGTGCTTTCAGGTTCAGGCTCACTTTTTGTTGAAGTGTGACTTGAATCACAGAATTGAAACCTTAACCTTGTGTGACTTTAGTCGAAAAGTAGGCCAAAGTGTTTTTTATCAAAAGGGCGGAATTTTCACCAGTGATCAGTGAAAGAACAACAGTCCAGTTGTTTTTGGTGGCGTCATCACATGAGCCCATTGAGAGACGAGGTATTATGTCCAAAAGTTATTTCTCCCAGTTTGCAACCATTGCAACAGCGGTTAGGAGGATTTCCCTTTTGTTGGCTTCGCATTTTGATCTGGAAAGGTTTACTTGAAGCAACACTCAAAAATAGAAATAGAAAATGATTCCTCTGACTGGTCTGTGCAATATTTGCATAATTCAAACATGAACTCATGACTGCATCTGAGTGTCCAAATAGGGTGATATCATCCTGCTTGTGTGTGTTTGTGTATGTGTGTGTCTGTGTGTGTGTGTCTGTGTGTAATTGTCTTTATGCAATCACTGGCAGAGGCCAAAAAGAGCTAACTAATTTGAGACGGTCCAGGTGGACTCTGTCTTGACCCCACAGAATTAGCTTTTTTTGTTCAGGGTCAACTGGCAGGTCAAAGATCATAGTGAACTGTGAGCCCAAACATGTGAAGCGTCTTTAGGTTTATTCATCTTAATTTTCCCTTTGCTTAATCCCCTTTGCTGATAATGCCCCTACCCATTTTCTTTCCAAAGCATCAACCACCACCGATTTTAACAAATTACCCAACATGCATCAGTTCACTCAAACTCTGTCTACAAGTAAAATGGCTTTTACAAAAATGTCTGTTTTTCCTCACTCCAGGAAAAATAAATAACTAAACAAAAAATGTAAATAAAATAATAATAAAATAAAATACATAATATACATAATATAAAATAACTATATAAAATGAAAAATAAATATATAAATAAATAATGTAATCACAAAAACGACTTTGGAGGGTTTGTGCCGCAAGCCAAAGCAACAGGTGATCCCTAAGGGCATTTTTGATGAGCACGAGCATTAATAAAGTCATTTAAGTTAAATGTACCAAAAACGAAAGCTTTACTAGTGTAGCCTAATTCCGTCTATCCCAGGCAGACATAGTACTTCAGCATTCAGTAAGTTACTCCCCTCACTTCTAATCAAAGTCAGCAAAAGTGCAATCCTGTGTTATCTAAAACAGTGGAGCAGAGGGGTTAAGAAAATGATGATTCCAGTTACTTGTTTTTCCACCATGGGGTTTTCCAGGGTTGTCTGGTATGACTTGAAGAATAAAATGAAGGCAACGCGTCTGAAGCAGCTGATGCCGACTTGTTGACCAAGAGCCGAGGCCGTGGCTAATATAATTACTTCTATCTTGCCCTGCTTGTCATGCTCCTGAATGCTTTTTCTCAATTCTGCCTGAAGGCTGAAGCCCAGACTGTAAATTTTTCCACACCTGTCTATGTTTTATCACCACTGTTCATTCCATAACTAAATAATTTCTTTGTATCTCCTTCACAGTGCTCTCTCATCTTCTTCCTGTCATAATAATGCTGTGTCCCAGGTCAAGAAAACAATTAACCTCTCCTCTTTTCACCCCAACCCCTCTCTTTTCAACTCAGGTACGACTTCATCGAAATCCGAGACGGGACTTCGGAAAATGCCGACGTCTTGGGTCGGCACTGCAGCAACATCGCACCGGCGCCAATCATATCCTCGGGTCCCTCCCTCCAGATACGATTTGTGTCGGACTACGCTCACCAAGGAGCTGGCTTCTCTCTGCGCTATGAAATCTTTAAAACAGGTGAGAGGTCTAACTAACGTGTGGGGGGGGGATGCCTTTAAAAATCTAAAGACGACTTGATGGTCTGGAACCAAATCAAGAGAAGTAGCCAAGCATATAGAACATAAGAATAAAACTATGTAAGGAATGCTTGCTTAATTGAAGCGAAATCCATTTCCTCTTGAGGAATGGGGAAGTGAGAGGAGGGCGGTCTCTTGGAGGCGGACCACCTCAGGTCAAAGGTTTATGGGCAAAGGCTGAGGCAAGGAAATTGATGGGGACGAGCAGGCGCTCAAATGGAATTTGGTGGAGGCAGCTCAAGTGCACGAGGTGAAGTGCAGTTTGAGTGTGTGCTTTTGTGTGTGCGATGTGTGTGCGAGAAGGTGAAATGGTCAGGTGGCCTTGAGGCAGCTGAAGGATTTATGTTCAAGTGAGTTGATTTGACTTGACGTTTTAGGTGGTGCCATTTGAACCAAATATTTCCTCCCTGAAAGCGCTCATGAATTCTAAAAGCCTGTCAGGATTAAAGTAGCCAGCACAAACTTCAAAATGCAGAATTTAGTTGTCACCCTCGTACATGTTTTAAGCTTTTGAGACGTGTCACTGAGCCAGATGCCTGAAATGGTACTTTGCTCACAAGCAGGCTTGTAATGTAGCTTAGTGCAAAGATTTGACTAATACAACACAGAAGTAAATCAAATGAATAAAAATGTAATTTAAATGAAAAAAATATATATTATATTTATAATATATTTTGAAGAAATAAAAAATGTATATATTTAGGTACAGCAAATTTCACATAGCTAATTTGAAACTTCTACACAAGTTATATTCTCCAGGGTGACTTTAAATTCTACTAAAGTATTTTTTCTGTCACTATACTTGTACTTATGCTCAAGTATTACTTTTTGGTACTTTAACAACATTATTCAAACGTCATAGTTTAAATGTTATTGCTTTCAAATGTAACAATTGCCACAATTTTAATCGGATCGGAATCTTTTCCAATTCTGAAGAAAAATCCATTGTGTATTTGCGTGTAAACCCGCAAATCACATGTACACCATCATTGCTATGAAAGAAATACACAAAGTTAGGAAAAAAATCTAAATCTAAACAAAATCAAAGACGATTAAAATTACAGTAAATGAGAGCTGTGTTGGAAATGTAGTAAACAAAATAATTGCCTATGGCGGTCTGTGGAATAATGTTCAGGTTAGCCTTAATTAATTATTCCAAAAGTCAGGCCAGTCCAACTAAACAGAATCTTAAGTGTTTGTATTATTAATAGATTATTGTTTTCTTCTGTGTTGTCAGTGCTTGGGGATAAATCCGAAATTATCTATTCGTGCAAGGGCGTCTGCACATTCACATTCTTTCATGTGGTTCGTCAGCCATATGAGATAATGTGTGACTTAAAATATGCATGAAAGTGGAAATACGTCCTTGAACGTGTCAATCCACTCTTAAATACTGACATAGTATTTCCATGCTTGTAACAAGATTTTAGCATACATTTGTAGCATTCAGCAGATGTGCGACATACGAGTTGCACGCGTGGGTGTTTCCACTCAGCATGATACGAGCCTCATGTGTAGGTGGAGCGACAGATAAATGCGTAACAATAGAAATTGCGAGGAGTGAAATTGACAGACTGTTGGATGAATAGTCATGAAGGATATTATGATGACTGACTGATGGTGATTATAATGATGAGGAGGAGGATTTAGGATGTGTTTAATTGCAGCGCTTTCATCATCATAGGTGTTTGTCTTCCAGCAGCAGGATGAAGCAGCAAACACACACAAACACACAAACGCACACACACCATTTCCCAACTGACTTATTTATTCACCAGGGTGAAAGTAATCATATTTCAATGTTCCCCTTATGTGATTACAGTTGTCTTGTGCAACATTACATTTTAGAACCTGCAATTGCGAGTGAGGTATATTTGAAAAAAAAAATATGGAAAATTTTGAATCACTCTGTAATCGTTTTTTAGGCTCTTTGATGTGCCTGTGTTGTTAAAGGGCGTGTCTTTGTACAGATCAAGATCTCAGTAGACAATTAAATGTGTTTCAGAATGTGTGTGTGTGTTGACGTCCAGACTGCGCAGCTCAGGGCTCAGGCTGACCTCGCCGCATTGCTTCCAAGGACCAGACACTCACATGTGTGAGTGTTTGAAAACACATGTGCGCGTGCTTGTGTGTTGAGCTAGATGGGACAACTGACTTGTTTTTGTTTGGCCCATTCAACCTTGTTACATAAGCGATGAGTGTAACGACTCCAGGGAGCGTTGGATTGTTTGTGTCAACATGTGCATGCATGTGTGTGGGGATGTTTGTGCTTTCCATGTTGGAGGTGTGGGAGTGCCCACCTCCACCATGACACCCACAAATCCGACCACTTCCACAAATATGCCACCCAAAAACATCCCCACTGTCTTCACCTAAATGGTATACAGTGAAAGCGTACGTTCCTGCCCCCTCACCCCCAAGCCCCCCGTGCCCATATTGTTGTGGCCTACTTTACTCTCACTGGTGCGTGCTTAACCCTTTATTCATCTGAGACTACCCCCTCCCCCAACACCCCATCATCATTCGTCCATCCTCACTCAGTCACGTGCCGTTGATGCTGTTACCGTGGCTACTGGAGGCAGACTTACTAGTAAAGCCCGATTTTCCCACTTCCCCGAAGCCCAACTACTAGAGTAGTATGGGGCCATACATGTCACAGCCAATCCTGAGTTGGAGGCAAAGCGGGGGGCACTTGAGGGCATGAGGTCCCTTCTGTGACCATTGGCGACCGCTGCCGAGACATGTGTGAGGTCTCGGTGGGAGTGCTGCCAGAGGCTGGAAACCCCCCATTCACCCTAACACATCATGTGAATGTATTTCTGATGTCTTCACATTGATTGGAGGTCATCCCCGCCGACAATAATGCTGTGCTCCAACAATATACGGCTGACCGACTCTTGACTTTTTCCTCATTCCCCGAGACACAATAAGGCACATTTTTAAAGACAAACAAATAAACAGCTCAGAAGAAGAACTAAAATGTTCATTTTAGTTGGAAAAGCTTTTGAGTATAAATTACTGACATTTAGCAGAACAAAGCAAAGAGACATCCATTCTTTAATTTTTTATTTTTTTGTTGTGAAGTGTACGAAAGTCAATCTTCACAACAGCAAAACATAAAACATTTACCGTGTTTTCCGGACTATAAGGCGCACCTAAAAACCTAATATTTTCTCAAAAGCCGACAGTACGCCAGTCCGGTTCGCCTTATATATGGACCAAATTCATAAATTTAACCTGTCTCGAAGCATTGTGTCATGAAATCAATCATATGTGGCCTGCTGAAGACTATGAATCATGAATCAAAAAGGCTATGGATCATTATTTTGTGATTATAAAGGAATTTGTTGCGTCTGAAGTTGAAATAAAAAAGATAAAATGAAGAATGATTTGATTTGGATGAAAAATCTGACATGATGCATTAATGGTGCACCTTATAGTCTGGTGCGTCTTATATAAGGACAAAGTTTTAAAATGGGCCATTCATTAAAGGTGCGCCTTATAGTCCGGTGTGCCTTATAGTCCGGAAAATACGGTAGTTGAATTGCCCAATTTAAAAGGTTACGGAAGTTCACCTAACACGTTTTTACAGTGAATGAGCTCTTGTAGGTTAGGCAGGGTTACACGAGAAATAGACTTTCTGAGTGATTGACACGTGTCAGACAAGCAGGCAGATGCAGTTACGATACACACAAGACACTGAGGCGAGCGTGTAGGTGAATCCTCGGCAGGATCTGTGCGCTGAGGCGGCGAGACGCCAGACAGAAGCCAAGACGGCGAGAGCGCAGACAGGGTGAATCAAGGGGCAAAACTTGTATGGATTTTACCCAGCAACTCAGGCTCTCACCCCTATTTCAGGCTCACACAGACATGCAGCATGACCCCCCTCCTTTTTTAACCAATGACAGCTCACGCCAAGGAGGAGCTTATATTGGTTATACATGTGCGCACGAGGTGATGGAGGGAGGTTCCAAGACTTGTTTTTGGCGTGCTTACACACCGTGACTAATGAGCACTAACGAAAAGGAGAAGTCACTCGTGCATACGTGACCTCCTCACAAGCATGCAAAAGAAAAAAAAGACAAGTGTGGCCAGTTGGTGCACATCGTCTGGAAAACGCAAACGCGGTGGTGCACCGTGGCTCGGAGACATGAAGTCAAGCTGTGCTCACATTGAAGTTTTCGCGAGTCCAGACTGCTGATTTGTGACCTAGTAAGAAACAAGGCTACTGTGTTACTAGGTCTCACACATGCTGAGAAGCTGTCACGCACTCACCTCACATGCCACACATGCAAAGAGACAAAAAAAGCCTGTGGCGAAAAAAAAAATGGAAGCATATTAATAAAACGGAAAAACAAGCTCATATAAAATGTGACTCACACATAAAAATCTTGCAATCACGCATTATGACTTCCCACTTGGTGACAATTACCTAAATTGTGTTGGTTTGTCTCTTTGTCGGTTGACGTGCCACTGCAGCATGGCATGGACATCAGGGAATGTTCTTACCAAGGGAACATCATGCTCCTAAGTCTCCCTGATAAGATCTATTGAGGTGGTTTCACAGAGAAAGAAGCATCCGATTCAAAAGGAACAGTGTGGTTTTTGTCCCGTCTGTGGAATAGTGCATTGGTCTGTCGTGGGTATTGGCCCAAAAAAAAAAAAGAGCACAGATAGAAGTGGCCAAAAGGTGTTTCCTTTTTGTTTGGGCTCTCCCTTTGAGCTCAGACATGCAGGAGGGGCTCAAAAACTAAAGGAAGAGGGAAGTCTAAGCATGTCTGCTTAGGCTGCTGCCCCAAGGAACTGACCCCAGATAAGTGGGAGATAGATGGACAGCTTTTAATATGCTCAGTGGTGTGTGTTTATGCATGGTGTGTGGGCCTTGAATGTCGACGACCTTCAGAATTTCTAGACACCGCATCCATGACGTCTGAAATGGCTTGGGAAAAGTATAGGAAAAAGTCACATTTAATGACTTTTTATATCTCTAGATCGGTCATCGTTACATTTTGCATCAAGTCGGTAACAGTGGGAAACAGAAAATATCGTTTTGGTGTTATCCCTGGCTAAATAAGTTGGGTCCTCTGCCATTATCAAGTGCAGACGGGAGCAGGCAGCCAGCTTGCTTTTATTGGTCTGCCTGATAATAAAGACTCTTGCCTTGTTGGAATGCTGCTGTAGGAATGTGCTTTTAACGTCTGAGCTCCTGATGCTGGTTTTGTACATTTGGATGTGGCTGTTAACTCGCTGGTTTGGTAAGAACCTCTCGTCTGTTTTGTGATCCACGACTTGATGACAAATCTTCAATTTCACTCATCAACTTTGATCTAGTTACATTTAATGCAACTAAATAATCAGTGTTGGAAAAATATATCAATATAGGCGTACTTCTACAAACACTGGAAGGGGCCGATGGGCTGCAGATGCTCAAGGTGAGCCACACTGCATAAATCTGAATAACTAATGAGGAGCTGCCGCAAAGGGCTCACTTAGAGCCATTACACGAGGTCTGTGGTATGTTTGACTTCACGAGGAAAGGGAGAGCCCCAGAGAGAGAGAGTACAGGGAGAGCATTTGAGAACATTTATTTGGAACGTATGCAAAAGCTCCAAAATCAGTGGCACTGCTAAGGTCCTCAAAAGCCTAGTTTAAAACGATGCGTGTCAAATTACCTCCTTTAAAAAACACATTTGCCTGGAAGCTTTCAAGGTTCGGAATGAGGAACAGATCTTTGTTCACATCTTGAAGCAATATGATTGTTTTTTAGGATCCAAAAGCTGCTGAAAACAGCACGGTGCCATGTCAAAGAACTTATGATTGGCAGGTTTGGAGGTGGGAGGGGGCGGGACGGTTGTTTTCATGTCGTACGTAACGCCGGACACACTCTTAAGATGTCAGTGATGAAGTTCATCTGCAAGTCAGATGTTTCTGCCGTTTGATCCATTGCTCTTGTCTGATCTGGATGTTCTTTTTATGACAAATGGCTTCTTCTCATCTTTGTCTCATCTCAGGGTCAGAATTCTGCTTCCGCAACTTCACCAGCAGCTCCGGTATGATCGAGTCACCGGGCTTCCCTGACAAATACCCCCACAATCTGGAGTGCTCCTACATGATCATCGCTCCGGCCGATATGGAAATCAGCCTCACGTTCCTTACCTTTGACCTGGAGAATGACCCGCTGTTGGTGGGAGAAGGCGACTGCAAATACGACTGGTTGGACGTTTGGGACGGCTTGCCACAAGGTAACTGTGCGCACAGCTGCTTGTAAAGTGAAAATTCAGATTTCCACGCTGCGAGCGCATGGAATTCGTGAAATCCCACGTGGACATTCTGTCGGGAAGAGCTCGCTTTGATGTGTAGTGGAGCCTTGCCTCTCGTTCCTTTGGGTTACATATAGGAAGCATAACTGTAGTTCACCCCAAAGGAGCAGCCCTTTCTCATGCCCCTCAATGTCCTTACTCCTTATCACCTTATATTTCCTTCCTCCCTGAGTGTTGGGATTTGGCTCCAGTGAAGAATGTCAGGAAATAGCAACCCCAAAAGAGTTGTCATAAAGCGCTTCCATAGAGTAATTGCTGCCGTATCAGTGATGAAAACCACATTGGCATGACTAAATGGTGCTTTTGCACCTCACACACCATTTGTCTTCTCTTCCCATTTTTTTCAAAAAGATATATGAGGAGCGCTTTGCTTGAATAATTCCATGTTTGCGTTCTAAAAAATGGATATAATTTTTCAATTACGACTTGAATTTGGAAGCTCAAGTCGTCGCAGACTTTCAGAGGAGAATTAGGAGTAAATTAAAACAGTTGGAGTGAGGCTTGTTCTAAGGCAAGAAAGGGTCTTGGCAGACTAAGAGGGAAGGGTGAAGAATTTGGCGTTCGGCGAGGGAATCACGTCTTGAGACTACTGTAATCCTCACCACTTTGGTGTGCGCGCGCATGTGGTTGATCCCAGAGCAGCTTGCATTAAGGCGGGGATTCGTGTCCCCCCTGCTGGGCTTTGGCTAAGACACACAGATGGACTGAGGCAAGAAGAGAGAATCCGTCGGTGGTGGGTGTGGGGATGGCGGCAAGTCATTAGCTATCGCTTAGCGGAATAAAAGTTGATTTTATCTGTAGTATGTCCCCGAAGCACCAACAAACAAGAAATTACAAGCTGCAGTGTTTTTTTTTTTAAATCAATGAAAGGTCTGTCTGTACTTGCTGACTAATTTGATTTATCTGCAGTGTCGCCGCTAATCGGGCGGTACTGTGGCACAAAGATTCCTCCAGAGATTCAATCGTCCTCTGGCCTGCTGTCCCTTTCCTTCCACACTGACATGGCGGTGGCCAAAGATGGCTTCTCTGCTCGATACAACATGACTCGTAAAGAAATCAGAGACTGTGAGTGACTTTTTGTGCCTGTGTGTTTGGTATACTCAGTCAGTTTATTTACATGCTATTATTATTTTTCTTTCTGCAACTCTCCCATTTTTTTCCCTTCAGATTCAAATTAACACCACCTCAATTGACTTCTTCTGACTCTGTTTGCATATTGTCTCTCTGTGGCTTTACAGATTTATAATCTGCTATTCCATTCGATCTTCCATGACAACTAAATCCCCATTTTGTTTGCTTTGCTAGCGTTTCACTGTAGCTTACCGCTTGGTATGGAGTCGGGAAAGATCAGTGATGACCAGATCAGCTCCTCCACAAGCTTCTACGACAACCGCTGGTTACCGCGTCAAGCCCGACTCAACAACCACGACAACGCCTGGACTCCCTCAGAGGACAGCAACAAAGAGTACATCCAGGTCTGGCAATGCACCTTTCCATTTGCAGAATTGTATTGGCAAAATGCAGTGCTTTGACGCCTCTCTCTGTCACCTAGGCCGAATAATCCTATTAGTAAAAAATGTTACATCTTCATGTACAATCACCTCCTATGGATGCAGGAATTTTGTGTACTGCTTTTCCAGAACCCTCCAAAAAGGCAACAAAAATGCACTAAGCAGCAGTGGCGCTCAAGAAACTGCAAAGCAATGATAAAGAAGCGCTCCTATCGCTCGTCTCACGCAATCATATTATATACAGTATATTTATAGTCATGCACTCGTGCAGGCAAGAGCGGTGTGATGGATGAAGAGGGTTCAGAGCATCCCCATTTTGATATTACACTATTGATCTTAACTTCTAATGTTCTTCTTCATTTACACACGGCATTGCTCAGATACGAGTGCCACCCCAGTTTCCTGCACGGCAACAATCCGAAGCTGTCCGCATGACAAATAGAAACAAAGTCGGTTCTCTTGGTTAACTACGTCAATCCCGTGTATTAGATTTTCCTCTCCCATCTCTTATTCTCTGTTAAAAAAACATAATGTATTTTATATTCAATGTTCTCTTAATTCAAGGTTGATCTTCACTTCCTGAAAGTCTTGACGGGGATTGCCACCCAGGGAGCCATTTCGAAAGAGACAAAAAAATCTTACTACGTCACCACTTTCAAGCTGGAGGTCAGCACCAACGGGGAGGACTGGATGATCTATCGGCACGGCAAGAACCACAAGGTACATGCACATACACAAATGACCCTCTCGTAGCCATTTTACAATCTGGAAATTGATAGACTTGGATATGTAGGTCTGTCTTAAAAAATCTCTCACTGTTTTTATCAAAAGTATTTGTGGTATCTGTACATGTAAAGGTATTGGTTGTGGTATCGGTATGAGAAAAAATGGTATCGATGCAGTAACCAAAGGACAAACATAGATGACTTCTCATCGATGGATGGATGGATGGATGGATGGATGGATGGATGGATGGATGGATGGATGGACGGACGGACGGACGGACGGACGGACGGATAGATGGATGGATGGATGGATGGATGGATGGGCAATAATTGTTTTATGCTGTCAATTTCGGATTTCTACTGTATGTTCTGATACGGCCCGTGAGCAGCCCATCCTTGCTAATAGTACAAATCAAAACGTTTGACAATTGAAAGATTGAAAACAACTATGTACTGTGCCAAACTAAAACATACTTCTTGGTGGAAACAGCATCTGTCTTCAAGAGTGAAACAATCATTGACACTCCTAGAGCTTGTATACTCCGATCATGACATTGGTCATGTGGCAAAAAAAAAAAAAAAGACGTGATGGGAAAGAGGAAAATATAGAGAAACCAAGAGATGGAGAGATAAGACAAGTACAATGGAGTCCTTTGTGTGCCCTTCTTCTGGGCGTGTAATCATTTACACATTTCCACACTCGCATATACTCCAAGTTTATGTATAAATGTATTTACAGTGCAGGATGTTGTTGTCATGGCACATTGGTCTCCGTTCCTCATATCTGGGTTGAGGTCACCGTGGATTTTAACTAGGAAAATGGTATGGAGGGGGATGGTGGCTCTGTGGAAGGGTTAATCCATCGACACACGCGCACACACATTTAACAACGTAGACCCCTTCTGCGCTGGCCACTGATTAGTTTGGGTGGGATTGGTGGGGGGTATCGGATGTGGAGATTACGGAGTGAAACGTGGATTTGACTTTAAAAGAAGCAACATCTGTGCAGTTTGTTAAAACTCCCTCAATGTATCCCGCTTTTAAATAAGCTTGGATTTATCACCCTTTCGAGAGACAGTCGCCGCTTTCTGAGCCTCCATAAATGACCTGATTATATTTTTCTTAGGTTTAACTTTCCAGATGAATAAAATGAAATGGTGACAATGATTTGACTGAAGCAGCACTTTTGACTGTGCTCACAGGCCAGGTTCTTCCCGCCGTCCTTGTGGGCTACAGTCAAATCTACTGTGACTGCTAATCCATCATCCACGTAGTGCAAACTCCCGGTTAGCCGTCCTAAGTCCCCCCAAAGAGCCCTTAAGTGGTTGAAGCTCATTTTCTGTCAGGGGGTCCTGTAATGACGAGGATTTTACTTCTGTAATTGTCATTTAACATGGCGCTCAAGAGCAGATTGTGGTTTTGGAGGCTTGCACAAGTGTACAGTGTTTTTGTGTACGTGCAATACATTGTCCAGCTGACACCCCCATGTGACGTGGTGATTCAAAATGACCTCATTCACACATTCATCTCAATCCTTGAGATGTTAACCTACGTATTGCTCTCGAGCACATACATTGATATACTTGCGTGTGTGTAACATGCACTCAGTCCATCTCAAGGCCCAGAGCAGCAAGCAACCAGCTGGAACTAGTTCCTGCTGTCAACATCTTCATAGCAAGATGGAGGAAGGGATAGGAGTAGAGGTCATGGCCGCACAGGCTTGAGAAAAAGAAAACAAATGGGGGCAGAAGGAAGCTGGGAGTGGACTTGTGAGCACTGTATTGACAAAGAAAGATGGGGTGGGGAACAAATGAATGAAATATCGGTTCGATAATGTGTTGTGCAGAGATGGCCGCGGGCTCCCTGTGGTGTACTCAGCTTCGAGGAGAGCACTGCTGAGGCCAGGCAGGCTCACAAGTGAGAGGAATGGTAAATGAATTTAGATGCAAACACAGCATTTTCCAGAGCACTAACAAAATTTTGTGAGATGACGGCATTTTGAGGTGCACAACATTGTTTGATCCATAATAGTTGCTCTTCAAAGGCTGCGCAAGACACATAAACACACCTCCCGTCGTGACCTTGTTTTTGATAAAGGTCATCAATAGTTAAATACCCGTGGTCCACACCCAGTCTGGCCGCTGAGTATGTGTATATACGCTCAGCTTCGGCGCTTCGTTATATTTTCATGACTCTCCATTCCAGGAGACACAACATGGCCGCTTTAATTATTCAACTCATCTCGCCTGCATGTGACACAAGCAGGAACCGCACCCCAGTCGTCAGGCAGATTAGAGCGAAGCATTTTAAACGTAATTTTTTCATCTCTGAAGAAGATTCTTTTAAAAATGACAGCACCATCAACAAGTTAGCCCATGAGCAACCATCTGCTTCCCAGAGGCAACGACCTTTAACCTTTGAAGCAATGGGGTCGGGTGCTGCGACAATAGACAGGAGGAAGTGGAGGAAACTGAACCGCCATTGTCTTGCGCCCCCCACCCGTCTCCTCTTTTCTGAGGTTGTCTTGTCTTGAGAGCTAATTTGTCTCACTGGGTCAATTAGATGGTAATATGGAAGGGCAAAAACATTAATCCCAGATATGATCAATCGATATGGTAAGCCTTTTTGGATCCCTTTTTGGTATCACGTCTGCTGCCCCATTTCCATTTCCACATTATGAAACATTCTCATGATTCGTATTTATGGAATTAATTCCAACTAATTTGCCATTTAATACTGTGATAGTTTGTTTCCTGTCCCAGTGATAAAGCTGCTCATTGTGCGGTCAGCACTCTCCGCCTCAAAACTGATGACGTGATGATGGCGCAAGCACCCACATGCAGGAAAACGCCCTTTGTTAAATGTTTATTCTCCGAATCTACCCAGTTGTTCTCTATTCATGGCCGACAAAAACATCCTCCTAGGTGGGCAACGCCGATCCTCGAGAGATTCTATCCTGCATGTCCAGCACACTTGAATCACATGATCAGCTTTCAAGTATTCATCTAAAGACGTCTCATCCCTGTCATCATATATCGTTTTTCTTGTCTTTCCAAATTTCTGGGAGCGGCAAAGACGTTACCATTGTGTAAGGGTGTGTGGGTGTTTGCATAACCCCCATAAGAGCTCACATCCACTGTTTGGCCTCTTAAGTAAACACGACGGTTGCCGGTCATCCATCCATCCAGGAGCAGACACAGCATAGATAGCCCACTTTTCTCTTCAAACACCGACTGCTTTGTTTAACCACTGCTCCGCTTGATTTAATCAAGCCATGCCCGAAATCAAATAAAACCCTTGAGTAACATATTAAAGTCTTGTGACTCTGATAAGCATATGCCAGACAACGAATATTGCTTCCCACCAACATGGTGATGTTTTTATAGGCACTTTCAATCTTTTTTGGTCTCTTATCACCCTTCTCTATTGTGATGCTCGGCCACAACGACGTAAATGACACTTTTCAGCTAAACGTCCTCGTGTATGGTTTCCTTTAGTCGTGAAAAATGCGCAATTGCAAAAAGAGGACGTGTCATAGGAAAGAGGAAGTGGTTCTCCAAAGGGAAAAATCTGTCAATGAAAGTCAACATGAAATGCCCCCTTGAGCGTCCCGGGACTCTTTTTTATCCCCAAAACAGGAAGTAACCCGAGCATGTGGGTTAGTTTTGCCCTCTCGCCCCTGCAGGCGCGCTCTGCCACAAAAGACCCAATAGAGGGAGGGAGGGAATGTTCCTTGAGGAGAGGGGAATGTTGATGCTCTGGGATGGCTTGGATACCTCATCACATCCTGCCCACCTGGGCACACTTCCTGTACTTAATAGCCAATCATGTTTGGTCATGTCAGGTCATGTCTCTCGCACAGCTAGAGGTGTGTGGGAGCTTGTGTGAGTGGGTCCCTATAAGATCATCAACCCTCATCTATCCTCTGGCTTTCCCAGCCTCCGAGAGGAACCTTTGACCCCAAAACACAATGACAGCTGGGCCGGTGACATCGGATCCATGTTTGGGTTGTCTCCGCTGTGTTGGCCTGCCTGTGTGTGTGTGTTTGTGTGTGTGTGTGAAGCCAAGCGAAGCCATTCGTTGTGCGATGAAGTGTGAGGAAACGACAGATAAGGCAAACCCGCATAAGGCATTCAACAACCGCATTCTGGTGTCTTTACCTTTCTTCTCAGGTATTCCACGCCAATACGGACCCTGCCGAAGTGGTGCTCAATCGTGTACCGCAACCCGTTTTGGCCCGATTTGTGCGTATCAGACCGCAAACGTGGCGTAACGGCATCGCCCTGCGCTTTGAGCTTTATGGATGCCAGATTACAGGTGTGTAAAAGACAATATAAAGTTCTATTGTTTGCGTAGCTGGTTCAATGCGATGGCAAATAGCTTCATGG
Organism: Syngnathus floridae; assembly: GCF_059516105.1. NCBI lineage: Eukaryota > Metazoa > Chordata > Actinopteri > Syngnathiformes > Syngnathidae > Syngnathus > Syngnathus floridae. The sequence continues at coordinate 9,170,591 of NC_142414.1, read as the reverse complement.
AAAACATGACACGTCATTTTTTTTTCACTTTTATTGATGGCATTTGACCTGTGCAAAGCTCTACTGAGTGACACACAAAAATGGTGTCGTGCCTTCAGAAAGAAAGTAAATATACAATAAGTCAAATTAAACGAAAAAAAAAAGAATTCCCTCAACCGTAGAAAGCCGGAAGCCTTGCACACATTTAGGCTGTCTCACACTCCCCATGCTATATTTTAAACATAGCTCGCCTCAGGCTAATAAAAGGAAAATGTTCTTCCCTTTTCCCTTCCAGTCTTCACTTGTGTCATTTGCTTCTCCCACATTGGCTCTGAGTTCACGCTCCCCCTCCGTTTTCCTTCTCATGGTTTTAGACTGTTTTTTGATGCGTTCTCTTTGATCCCTGAGTGTACCCGATCAGGGAATAAGTCGCGATCAATTTTTCATGATTCCCTCAGCGTCCACACTGTGATCCAATTCAACTGCTCACCACTGCAAGCGAAGTAACTATTAGCGTCACAGAAAAAGTACATCCAAACGCTCATCGTTTCTAAATGTCGCGACACACCTTTTGATATGTACACACACACACGCGCGTATTCAATCCCCGAGCCTTTGCTAAATAATTTCTTCAGCCTTTGCATGACATAAGAGCATGAAACTTTGATCTGTGCTCTCTTAAACTGTCAGCACAGCCGACGTCTCCCTTCCTTCCTCCGGCGGCCCTTTCTCACTTCCCGTATCTCCTCCTCTTCTTCCTCCCTCTTGGATGGTGGCCTCAGTCTCGCCTTCCCTCTCCTGCCGCTTTTGACTGCCTAAGTGTCATTCCAGCATACTCAAGCTGTCATCCCCGCCTCCCTTTATCCTCATTTCTTTCTCGCTTGCAGCATCTTTCAGTAGGCAACATCTGAAGTTGTTTCATTCCTCCGGGTGTATTGTATTCACATGCACTCATCCCACTGGTATATACTAATTGTATAGAGTAGGAGCATCTCTATTTCTCGCTAACTCTCTTGGCCTTTGCTCCAGTCTTGACCCCATAGTGCTTAGTGGTCAGTCATACTATGATGTGGTGGAGCTTAACAACTCCCAGTGGGAAATACGTGCATCAAGTCAAAGATGTGACCGTTCATTCATGAGATGAATTAAAAAAATGTATTGGTCTGTTTTGCTCAATGGCCACAGATGCTCCGTGCTCCAGGCTGCAGGGCCTGCTATCCGGCCTGCTGCCAGACAACCAGATCTCGGCCTCCTCCAGCAGGGACATGATGTGGAACCCCAGCACAGCCCGGTTGGTGGCCAGTCGCTCTGGCTGGTTCCCCTCACCTTCACAGCCCCTTGCTGGAGAGGAGTGGCTTCAGGTACGAGTACTGAATTCCCCTTTTATCTACTGATGGGAAAATGAAGCTTCATGAACCAGTTGTTGTATTCTTTGGCTTCTCTAGATGGAAATGTTGGTTTAAAGTGAGGGTTTTAAGAAATGGCAAGTCGGTGGTGGGCTTTCAGCTCTAGAGGTCTAAATAAACACAACAACTGGTTCATGAATCATCTTGAAGCTTCATTTGCCCATCATTACTTTTATCTGACTAAAAAATGTAACAGGTTTCTCGCAAATGTGTTTTTTGGGTATTGGTTAAGTCATTTTTGCTTTTTCCTGTTCACTACCAAACAAACACTACATAATCTTCTTGGTACGGATAATTCTACAAGATGCTTTGAACCATAAAATCATGTTTTTCTATTTCATTGTTGATTGGTTCCAGGTGGACCTCGGCGTGCCCAAAACAGTGCGTGGAATCATTACCCAAGGAGCAAGGGGGGGGGATGCAGCAAGTGGAGGAACCACGGAGAACCGGGCTTTTGTGCGGAAGTACAAAGTTGCATATAGCCTGAATGGAAAGGAATGGAATTTCATCATAGACAAAAAGACCAGCCTGCCCAAGGTGAGCTGGGTTGATGTTGTGTGTTTGTTGGAAGTTCCACTTTGTGTAACGCGCGTGTTTATCTCTTGCAGCTTTTCGAGGGTAACACACACTACGACGCCCCAGAGCTACGTCACTTTGAGGAGACGGTGGCCCAGTACGTCAGACTGTACCCTGAGCGGTGGTCTCCAGCAGGAATTGGGATGAGAGTAGAAATACTGGGCTGTGACCTTCCAGGTAGGACATTCTGCATCTCTGAAACCTGGATGTGAAATATGAGACAAGGTTGTAGTTTATTATTTACGCTAAATAAGGTTTAGTGACCGAGGTTCAGACCATCTAAGTGGACCTTAGGGAAGAGGCTTCTGACAATAGTCTGTCCGAGAAAGAAAGACCTAACCATTGCAGATTTAAAGAGCCAGCACAAAAGTTCAGCCTGATATATTTTGAAATTATTTCACCTGGAAAATATGACTATTCTGCAAGCTTCCAGAAACATGTGCTGTTACCAGGAGGGAGTGGACGGGGTTTGTGTTACAGGAATGCATCCCCAGAGAGAATCTTGAGCATAGTCTGTTTTCCAGATGTGTGGCACACACACACACACACACACACACATATTGATACATACTCATACATCTTCTTGCACATGCACACATATGGACTTTCAGTGTTCACCACACCCTCTGAGCCCGAACAGGACGACACAGCTAAGCATGTCATATACGTACAACATCCTCATCAAGCAAACCACAGCGAGACAAAAACAGATATGACCGATAATGACATCATGCCCCATTCAACTTGCATGTGTGACTGTTGTGTTTTTTTTTTTTTTTTGCCTATTGTGCTTGATGTGTGCAGCACATATAGATCATCTCACAAATTTAGAAGTAAATGGAATGTACCTCCTGTCTAATATTGAGGGTCACATCTTGTTCCAAACACTGAAGACAGTCTGTAAATCATCCATTTTTTTACTATTCACTTCTACCCTCGGTTATGCGTGACTAGGTTTTGGTCTCCATTTCATATTTTTAACCTGATACCTGACTCCTGATGCTGTTTGTAGTAAAAGCTGTGATACTAAAAGTCAAATAAGATCCATCTCAGCATCCCAACATATGGTTGCACTCCCTCCCCCGAGGCCATGTGCGTGGGTTCATAATGTTTTTAAGTATTTTCTCTCATCCTCCACATATCTTCACACACCCACGTATATTATATACGCCCATCACTGCTTTTGCAAATGTACTCTGTCCCAAAATCCAAAATGCATGAGGGTGATTTCAGTCTGCTTACAGGTGCACCGCTGCAAATTAAATGTCTGGTGCCACCGCATCACAACATAATTAGGGATGGTGACGGGGAAAAAAGTAAATGTTTATTTCAATTGTCTCATGACCATTTAGTAGCAAATGCTGGGTTATATTATAATGGAAATATTTTCCAGTGTCACAAAACAGTCAAAACATGGCACAGTACTGTGCTTAAAAGTTTTTTTTTATGCCTGCAAAACTGCATCGTATCGTTCCAAGCTCGGAAAAAACATTTTGTCCATTCTCTGCTTATTATATTTTTCTGACAAAATCAGATTCCGACTGATTTAGTCTTGCTGGTGTTAACTCACGAGCAGGTGCACCAATTTACAGTCCTCTTTAGATCCAGCTCCAAATGTTACTGTCTCATTTCATGCATGACGATGGTTTGCACCATCAGCTGCACCTGCAGAAGGTGTAAGAAGGTCACTCTCTAAAGCACTTTCTGTACTTGTACGGTATGTGAAATATTCCTTGTTCTCATCAGGAACTCGGCAGGTCAGGCACGTTCTTTGCACATAAACATCCACAGGCACACAATCACGCAAGTCGGTCTTATTCCCATTGCCCATGACACTCCTGTCACCCGGGAAAGGTCAACACATTTACACTGTGACCTTTGAAAGTGCTGTGCTCTCGGGAGATGGAGAGAATTTTAATGGGCTACGAGATGTGTTTTGGCACGCATGTGTGTATTTATTCACCAGCAATAATCAGACATTTAGTTCATTCCAAGGTCTCACACCTAAACCTGAGGGAGCAAATAGTTACACTTGATTAAAAACAGCAAACCACAGCAGGAAAAGCAAAAGGAAACTCTTGAAGCATCCTGCCGTAACGTCTCAGCACGCTGACGGATAAGTGTCTCATTAGGTGGTTAATGACTGGCATAAAGGACGGGGACATAAATGCAGAAGTCTTTGCCAGCTGCGACAGCGCTTTCATGTCAGCCATCTCGCCAGTTGGGGATTGGTCACGGTCCCTTTCACGGGAAGTAGACCAATTGTGTGTCATGCTGCGTTTCTTCCCCTCAGTGCCTTTCATGGTTGTTCAAGGATGTCGCAAGTCATTCAGAAAGAGAAGTCGTCGTCAATAAGAGGCTTGTAATTGGTGTTAAGCGAGACAACATGAGCTATAACTGCAGGGAACTTTACTGTTAATTGAATACCTCAGAGATGAATGAGAATTTGTATTTTTTTGGCAAATTTGCATTTGTATACAACTGTACTGGCTGTATGCCTAATTTTGCGGCTGCAAATTCAAATAGTCTTATGAACGTCCTGACTAGTCTCCATAAAAAAACGAGACTAGAAACTTAAGCCGCATGATTTGATCATTGGCATTACCCCAACAACTATATACACTTGTCAACTTGACCCATCTGCTACCATGATTTTTTTTTTCCCCACTTTACATTCTGCCCACAGCCTGCTCAGCACGTGTGCACAACACGTGGTGTGTTCTAATGAGTTAGATTGTAAGCACATTTATTTACAGGGTGTTTGCTTTGCTTATAGTTTTTTTTTCTTGCAATGGATGTGAAATAATTTCGGACATACCAATAATGTATGTTAGTCATTGAGCCATAGAGTAAAGGGAGACACCTGTCGATGTGTGTGTTATACACAATGACATATAGGCTGAGATTTCTCAAACTTCAAATAATGGATTTGCCAAAGGAGCTGATCATCAAGGAATAGCAAATATAAATCTTTTTCCATTTGTGCCACACCATTGCTTTGCCAGAACCAGTTGCCAGGCAACCAAAGCTGAGAAGTGTCAGCCAAGAAATAATCTGCCACATAACCAGCCTACTATGATGCTCTCAGTTGTCATTTTCTCACTTTTAAATGTATGTGTTGAAATAAGCACCAAGGGGTGTATTAGTCCACACTTGTAAACTCGAGCTGGTTGGTGGCAACAAAGTGTTATCTTTCATGTATTACTCGTCAAGAATGTAAAACACCTTCATTATCCAAAATGTGACGTGAAAATTCCATTCAAATTGCCGTTCGTTCATTAAGCCCTGATTCATTCTAAAATGCTCGTTAAATAAAGTTGAGTTTGATGACCCTCTCGTTCCTGCAGAAATCACCACGCCAGCAGACACGGCGACACCCACACTTCCTGCTCAGACCACCACTGTCATTGCATCCACCACAGGTAGCTCCAAACTGTGCTAAAAAAAAAGGAGCTCACTGCTTGTTAACCCTCATGGTTGTCCTCTTCTCTCCTCCACAGCGGCTAGCCCTTCACCAACCGATGGTGTGTGTGACTTTGAGCACGGTCTGTGCGGGTGGATGCATGACCCCAGCGCCCCCCTCCTCTGGTCCCTACACAGCCATGGTGAGTGTCCTCATCCACCTCTGCCTGCTCAGCTGTCAAGAAAGCTGATGTTGTCTCCATGTAGTGAGCTTTTGATGGACAAAAGGTCGACAGGGGAATTGACAGCAAACACGATGTAGCTTCGTAGAGTAACTGTTAGCGCCCCCAATGTTTCTATTTACCCCAGAGAGTTTTATGTGTCAAAATTCCATTTGGTCACAGAAAATCACACTCGCTCAAATGTATTGAATTTATCACCGAGTCGAGACAAGATAGGCTTTCTTATAATTAAATAGTAATTTTTTTCTCCTCCTCGTGCAACTTCACTGAGTTCTTATTTCAGTGTGACCAAGATAATTATTTCAATTGAAAATAAACTTAGACGTGTGTGTGTGCCAGACGTGCTGCTATGTGTAAGAAACACACACCCAAACACTTACGTACTGTATGTGAGGCGGCAGCAGTTAAAAAAAAAAAAAAAAACTCAGTTGAGGGGATTCCAAAGAGATGCTCTCTCGTATTCAGTGACAGCCGTCTACCTCAGAAAGTGTATTGTGGTATTTCCAATCACTTTTTCGCTCTTTTCTATATATCAGTGGATAAAAAGTGCAAACTTTGCCATATTACAGGCTGTAGATTACTGAGTTGTTTTTTTTTCTTTAAAGCATTGCCTTTTGTATAAAGTGGAATACATGGTTTTTTTTTATATTTTTTTAATTTTTTTTTAAATTTATCTTTATTTCGAACATATTTAAAACATGAACATAGGGGAAAAAATAAATAAAACAAATAACACTTTAAAGTTGAAGGTCAAATGGTCTGGCCAAATTAACCCTATTCAAGAGAGATTTAGTTTTTTCCATCTGGAGGGAATTAAACTTTTTCTTTTTTTTTTGGTCAAACACCGCATAGTACCGGGATCCATCTGATCTCAAGGGAGGACATTTTACTCCAGTGTGACCTATTGAGCGCCACGCTGTCTCTGACGCGGGGCTTCAAAGTGACGTCTTTCAATGCAGCATTGAAGAGTTCTCCTCGGATTAGTCCAAGTTGAAGCTTAGGTGCACAAAAAATCATTTCCAGCCGTCCACAGGCACCACGTAACCTTTGAATTTCTCGCTGATGTCAAAGGTCTGAAATCCCAGTCAAGACAGGATCATTATTTCACCACAAATCACTGTTGATACCTTGTTTCTGTCATGACCCACAAGCCATCTTCTCCTCACATCAAAAAGCTCTGAATGAAACACAGTGAACATCTAGCTCAATGAGCGCAGAACGGAACAGAATACAATACAATACAATACAATACAATACAATACAATACAATACAATACAATACAATACAATACAATACAATACAATACAATACAATACAGTCCATTCCTTTTTATGCCATTTTGTTTGTTTGTTTGTTTGTTTGTTTGTTTGTTTGTTTGTTTGTTTGTTTGTTTGTTTGTTTGTTTGTTTGTTTGTTTGTTTGGTTGGTTGGTTGGTTGGTTGGTTGGTTGGTTGGTTGGTTGGTTGGTTGGTTGGTTGGTTGGTTGGTTGGTTGGTTGGTTGGTTGGTTGGTTGGTTGGTTGGTTGGTTGGTTGGTTGGTTGGTTGGTTGTACTACATGCTAATGATGGGCAAATGAAGCTTCAAGATGATTCATGAACCCGTTGTTTTCCAGAGCTCAACAGTCACCTGTATATGGAAGCCAGCCCAAAGACGGAGCAGCAGCCAGCTCGCCTCCTCAGCCCCGTGGTGCCGGCCGACACGGGACCTGTCTGCCTCCTCTTTTCGTACCAAATGTGGGGGGAGGCCCAGGGCCACCTGAGAGTCCTCTTACGAGACAGCCACAATGAGGAGACCCTCCTGTGGACCCTAAAAGATGACCAGGGCCAAGTCTGGAAGGAAGGCCGTACTATCCTGCCTCGTTCACCTAAAGACTACCAGGTAGTGATGAATTCCTTGGCTGTATGGAAGCTTCACATGCCGTGCAGGCAGCTAAAAGAAGCCACACTTTGTTTAGAGTTGCATTTTTAACATCCATCGCGCTGATGTTCTCATAAAATAATAAGTTGCTTGCAAATAAGGAGGAAGATGATCGCAAGTATAGTTGTTGCTTTGAAATTGCAAGCACTCCATTAAGTTTTCATCAAGTCTCTCCCTACTTCTTGTCCCCTGTGTTCCCTTCTGCCTTCCTCCTCTCCTTCCATCCTTCCTCTGTTCCTCCCACTCTTCTTTCTTCTCCCCGCTCTTGCTTTTAGGTTGTGATGGAGGGCTTCTTTGCGCACGGCACGAGAGGACACGTCTGGATTGACAACATCCACATGAGCTCCAACACGCCGTTGGAAGAGTGTACACGTAAGTGGCACACGCCCAAACGCATCGGTGGGCCGAGCTGTACTTTTCTGTTCTTAATTTGAGCCACCATCACCATCACCGTGATAAACACCCACGACATTCCTCCACAAGCATCTTTAGAGAGACGTTGTATTCCAAAACACCCACCTAGTACATAGATGAAAGAGAAGAAGGAGGGGCAGCATCTAAACTCCTCCAGAAAGAAGAAGAATAGGAAAAGTAGGCCATAAACGCCCCGTGGGCCCCCGCGATGCTAATCTATGTTTCATTAGATTTCTATTCTTCTCTTTCTCTTCCTCTATCTCTTATGCGCACAAGCCGGTTGTATTTGTAAACAGAGCTTTTCCCGAGCTGTCAAAGGGAATTACTCGACAGGCTGTTTTCCAAAGTAAACGGCGGAGCGGCTGGTGCGAGTTCAGAGCCAACGCAGCCTCCTTAATCTGGCCTGAGTCGAGGCTTTGGAGAAGGTCTTAAGCAGATCAGAGACCAAGCTGGAGGTGCAGAGTTAGAAACCTGCTTGGCATCCATGCTGCTTTTGCACCAGACTAGCCAGTGTGGAGAAGGAAAGCATCTTGTGTTTGTGTTTTCCTCTCAGCATTTGCATCAGTCATGGAGTGGAGTCTAAACTGCTCAGCAGTCAAGGAAGCAAAAAAAAAAAAAAAAAAAATGACAGCCAAGCTTGGCTCCTTTGACACTCCCACAGCGTGCTGGGATGCTGCTTATCAGCTAACACGGTAGATTTTTTTTCACAGTACGTTGGCGTTGCTGCCACAGGCGCCACTTCCCAAGCCCCCTCCCATCCCATGCATACACACGCACCACATCTTTGTGCTAGCAATCAAAGTAACTTCCCAAAGAGCCCCTGCAGATCTGATAAACATCTCGAAAATGCACGCGGTTCCCAGCTCACACAAATTGCATTCTCACAATGGAGCTGAGTAAAAGGCCATAATTCGTGTGAGCTGTCTCAGGAATTAACTTAAATTTCCTCAGGAGGAGTTTGGTAGTCTTGTGACATTTATTTGACATTTGGCTAGCTTTTCCCTCATATGTAACTCTCTCCTTCTCTCTCTCTCTCTCGCTCTCCCCTCGTCACCCGTATCTTCGGCCTTTCCTCACAGAACCCATCAATGCCTTCTCTCCAGATATGACCGGTGAGTGTATGATGTCACTTACTCTCTTGGCCTTGCTGCTTCTGCTTGTTAGTATTGCACCAGGCTGTGGGTTTTTGCTTGGCGGCACCAACACGTCTCGGCGACAATTTAAGCTGCACAAACTATCACATGGCCGACGGTTTCAGAATGAACGCAAATGCACATCTGAAGAAAAAAATACTACACACCCACCTAATGAATGCCAGATTGTGTTATATAGCTGAGAATATGATTATTTTTGCTCATTTATTGTGTCCCAGTACAAACAATTAAGTACAAATGTCGGGTGAAAGCAAGCAGTCAGATATGAGAAAATATCTTTTTCATGATCTCGCTTTTCCGGCTCACAGGCCCAGTCTGACGGCTTTTAAATAACTGTCTGCCTCATGAAAAATATTTAGAGCATCCTGCGGGACGCTATGAGATTGATGTTTGTGCTCTGGCATCTCATAATGTTCTCCAATAAGATAAGAGCTGGGTGGTTGCTGTCTGCAAATATCACGTGTGCCCACCCAAGCTCCGCTACCCTTTTCTTTCACCGCATCTCCAACATCTCACAAAATAATATGGCCACACAGCAAGCCTGAGCGTCCCTCCGCTGTGCAACTCACCTAATGAATGTGCACATTCTGAAGCAGCAGCAGCAGCAGCCACATGCAGAAATTGTGGCTGCGCTTAAAAACCAGCTCTGCTTCTCTCCTCCAAGCTCTCTGTTGCTCTGCAGGCCTTTTAAGTTCTCAGATTTGGATCATGCTTCATTTCTTTAGTCCATGGATTGTGGATGTCTGTGGAAACTTGGACAGGAGACTTGTTGGAAAGCGCTTCTTCCCCAATAAATGGAAGAGTTCAATTCTGGGGCAACATTGTGAAAAAGCTTTTGGCTCGTGGAGGAGAGGGCTGACCTGGAGGCTGATGCATGAGAAGAAAGGCACAGTGAGAAAGATGAATAACAGAAGCTTTGTTTTAGGCTTGAAACATATCAGCAAGCCAGTTGAATAACAAATCCAGTATCAGCTCAAAGTGAACTCTGGCAGCACTTGATTCCCATGCGGTGTCTATATGCATGATAATGTCGTTGAAGGGCCTAACAAGAAGAAAAAAAAATCCTTAAATCAGTGTATGCGGATGCTGTTCCACTAATTATTTCAACTTGCTTTCACACCAAGTCAGTTGTCAAGAAATGCAACAGTTGAACAATTGGACTGATGATCTTGGTGTGAAAATTTGTCCTCCAACCTAAAGATGCATTTATGCACATGGATGCATTTGAATATTTCCTTGGCCTTTGGGTATTTTTTTTTCTCTCCACTCAGCATGCTTGTGCATGCTCAGGTGCACGCCTCCCGTTTGGGATCGCATCTTGACCAATTCGTTCAATGCAGCGCCACTCCTCTCATTTCCTGTCGGCCAATTACTGTGTATCTCTCCACCAGGGGGAGGTATTCCCGTGCCTCCCTTCCCCATCCACTGGTATTACATTATGGCTGTCGGGGCCACCCTCCTCATCCTGGCCGTGGCCATCTTGGTCCGAGCTCTTTGTTGCTGCAGACGACACCTGGCCACGCAGAAGAGCCAACAGTCGGTGGCCTATCACAGCTCTTCGCAATGCTTCCAGTACTCAAATTGGTCCTCCAGTATGGCCGCCCCAGGGGTGGAGCCAGTGCTGACAGTACGCTTGGACAGCCGGGACCGACACCGCACTCTCTGCTGAAATGAGCCAATTGGCTCGAGTGTTTGTCCGTGCAGGATGCCTGTCTGCACGTGACGTCGGTGTCACGACGCCAGTCAACTAACTCATCAGTTTACAGCTGCACGGGTGATGGATGGAAGTCTACAAAAACACACGGGTGTACTCGCTACTGGATATCGCTTTGATTGCTTGTTTTCCTCGTCGAGGAGTTTCGTATTGACGTCTGTCACGCTCTGGAGTGAAGGACTGGAGGGATTTATTTATATGAACAGTTTGTTCGGGGCGGGGCCATTGTGTGCTGTCTGGTCTCCTCAGCATGGACTTCCCCATAAATGTGTAGGCTGGCTTTAGCCAACCAGAGCTGCCAAACCACCAGCTAAAAACAAGACACCTAAGACACAAGGATGAAGCTGGCTGTAGAACTGAACTTTACCCTCGCTTGGACTTTGGCCCGCTGTAGTCGTGGTGGTGGAGGGAAGGAGGGAAAGCATCCATTATAATTTCCAAACACGCATGTGCACATTTAAGAAAGAACAAAATGCTGCTGGTAAGGCGTCAGTCAGTGATGGATGTCAGTGCTTAGTTTTGATGCTCTTATTGTCTTTGAAAATAAAGCACGTCTCTCCTATCCCGTTTGACGCATCGCAACACCCACTTGCGTTGTTCTCTACACATCTTTAGTGCCGCCTGGTTGAAAATGAAGTTGTGGGTGTTTTCAGTGGGAATTTGCGCCGGCTTGTAAATCGACACAGCTTTGTGCCATCATCCTTTTGGTGATGGAGGTGCCTACCATTCCAAGAGTGTCATAAAAAAGCTGCTGTGTATTGCAGTATATTTCAAATTCAGCCAAGGCACCATGAAAAGCAAGAACATAAGTCTGAGGAATGACATTAAGTTTTTCTTACGGCCATGTCTTTTTTCTGGGAGTTGTTTTTCTGAAAAAAATAGCAAATTGATTTTTTTCCTTCAAAAAAAGTTATTAATTACTGAGCTTGAACCTACTGCGCTATTGATTCGCTAGTAATTAAAAGCAACAAAAGAATATTTTTTCTGTATGAGTGTGCTGGCTTGCCTCTTAGCGGTCACCTATAATTACTCGGAACTGAGGCTTCAAAACGCAAAATTTCTTTGGGTCTTTTAAAACTGAACCGCACCTCTCATGCCACTCTAGGATGCACGTTGACACTTTTAGTAGCTGCTATTTTTTTTCTTCTTTGGAGTGGTTTTGGCTGATGTTGTGCTTTTAAATCAGAAGGAGGAGGGACCGGACACCTGGCTTGACACCATTCCACTTCAAGCCTCCAATATTTGTAATTAGTTAATGGACAGATAACATTTATTAAGGCTGCGCAGTGCACTTTTCCCTCCTTCTTCAGCACTTCCACCATGTTATAGCCTGCCAAGTTCAGTTGCCCTGGAAACATTTGTAATAAAGCTATTGGCTATCGCAGCCCCTCAGATCGAGACGTGTGCCTTGCCAAGCAGTTACTCCCATTCCTGTACGCCCGCCAAACGCAGCGAGTGCACAACACTCACACACTTTCACAAAAAAAAGTCTTCGCTCACTTAATGCACAGCTCTGAGGGCTAATCATTTTGATTGTTTTTAAAGAAGGCTTCGTTATCTGATGACAAATTTGCATCTTTCTTCACACCCAATGAACAGTCTTATAAAATCACTATGCTACATCTTGACTGTTTTTGACAGCAATGTATCATAATGATCTTTTCTCTAAATAATAAAGTCATATTTTTCTACAATTTCAAGAGCTGTCCATCATTGCATTTCTGTCAGCACTATTATGTAGCAGCACAAAGGTTTGTTGGTGGATTATTTTGTGCTGTGCGACAATATTAATACTCGTGGACAAATGTCGATGGGGTCCCCGTGAGGTCCCTGCGGCATTACATGTGAAAATGGAAGAAAAGAAAATGGAGTTGTTAGTTCCTCACAGCTACGATTGTTCCCACTCTGCTGGGAAAACATCCTACGTGATGTTAGAGTCTGTTTATTTATCCCGAAGAACATTTGTGATTTTCTGAATTTGTGAAATTCTGAATTTAACTGTAAGGCAGGCGTGCTAATCGCTAATGTTGGGCAAATGAAGCTTCAAGATGATTCATGAACCCATTGTTGTGTTTACTTAGACCTCTAGATGGCACTCTGTTCACCGAAGAGCTGAAAGCCCACCAACTTGCCATTCCTTAAAACCCTCACTTTAAACCAACATTGCCATCTAGAAGAGCCAAATAATACCACAACTGGTTCATGAAGCTTCATTTTCCCATCACTACATTACATTCGGGCTGGCCCATATGAAATCAAATTGCCTTAAAATGGTTAAATGAAATAAAATTTAATTTCAGGGGCAGCTAAGTGGTTAATTACCTTTGCGCGTGTAGAAATGTGTCAGTGTAAAAGCAATGAATTTTGTGTGCTTCTCTCCAACAGTCAAGACGCCTAATCAGTTTGGAGATGTGCGGCTTGACGGAGGCAGGGAACCACTGGGGGGAGGTAAGCAAATAAGTGGCTTCTTTTGAAATGGATCAATTCCCACGTCACACACACCGGCCCTGTGTTAGGTTTCCACTTTCCAGAATGGAATACAGCATCGCCATCGTTGGAGTCCCCAGTGACTCCGGCTTCAGAGAAGGACAACTCGTGGCTGTACACGTTGGACCCTATTCTGGTCACGATCATTGTCATGAGTTCCCTGGGTGTCCTCCTGGGGGCAGTGTGCGCGGGGCTCCTCCTTTACTGCACCTGTTCCTACAGTGGCCTGTCCTCACGTTCTTCCACCACACTGGAGAACTACAACTTTGAATTGTACGACGGCCTCAAGCACAAAGTCAAACTGAACCAACAGCGCTGCTGCACCGAGGCGTGAGGAGATACGAGCACATCGGTTTTTGTGAATACCTCTCACTATTGTCTTCACCTTAGTGTCAGCTCATGGAGACAAATCCCTGGACACCATTTTTTTTTTAACACAAGTGAGCTCTCCGTTTCCTATTTTGGGAAAAATGGCACAGTCAATTGTTTTGTGGTGAAAGCAACAATGTGAAAAAGACTGAGGTCAGCACGGTGGATTGCTCAAGACCTCGGACATCTCAACATATCAACTTTAGATCCCTGCCCCACCAAAAGAAAACTGTTTTTAAATGATCGTCATAGATTTGTAAGAGTTCTAGTTTTGAAAGTGCACATACTGAGTCAAAATATCGTGTTGGAAAAGGTGGTAGGCTAGTTAGCGAGCGTCTTTTTCGGCTCAAATGTGAACATGTTGGCCAAGAGCTTAGCTCCTGTGTCTGGCCCATTGACTTTTTGTTCCATTGTGGACTCTGCTCTAGGCACGCCTTTGCCGTGGTATTTTTAGTCACTGACGTCCGTCAACTTTGTATTTCTGCACTCACCCTCTTTCTGTTTAATGTTTCTGTTCTGGCCCATGGCCAATTAGCGATGGCTGATAAGGAGGGGACCAGGCTCTGAAAAGTGGGGTGAAGGTTAGTGCGGCGGTATTTTTTTTTTTTTCCATTGAATGGGAGAGTTATAGTTGTTGCAGACTGTTCTCAGAAGAGAAGGTCATGTTTTCTTTGTACTTAATGGAGAAAGGTCAAGGAGGTTTGGTGAGTGCAACCTATGGATTGCTGCTGAAGGCAGGAAAGAGGAGAAACAGAGATAGGCTGCGTGACACAACACCGACCAAGCATTCCGCTCTAAATAGTCGGAAGTCCTCATCTTAATGGTATGACCACATGCCAATGGACACACATCAAGCCTTAAACTTTAAATGTTGAGCAGACGTACTGAGAAGACACCAAGGTGAGAGCCAATCCCACTTTGGAAAAGAGAAGCCATGATTTGAAGGACCTATCCCACCATATCAGAAACTATCACTGCACAACTTTTACTCGATTTTATTTGATGTATTTTCATAAAGCAAGGTGGGCATTTGTTTGAAAACACCCTGCACATGAGGAGGCTAAGTCTCTAGATGGAAAAATGGGAGAGAACATCATGATTTTGCTGTGACTCTATATTATAAATCTCATAACCAAACACTGATATGATTACCACAGATTGTTTCGGAAATTTATCCTTCTATTCAGAGCTGAAAAGTTTCCGCTTTGCTGCTCGGTACAGGAGTTCCATTATTTTGAAAGCGACATCACCCAAATGTTATGTACAGTAAATCAGAACACAACTATGAAGTAAGCGAATGGATAAACCAGAAGTATGCACGTAACTGAGCATACTGTCTCCTGTTTGTGGCACAACAAATATTTCTTCGTAATATATCGGTGTTGCCTCCCATTGTCGTAGCCAACCTGTACAATACAAATGATTATTGTCGTCTTCATTTTCATCGTACCGCACCCCTGATTTATCATCACCGGTGTGAGTACATGGACGTTAGAATGAGTTACAGTACTTTATTTATGAAAAATTGTCTTGTATTACTCTTTTTTTCTGCAGTTTTTGGAATATAACCCCGACAAAAAAAAAAAAAGGATTACTGTACTGGGATCCCCTGAGCTGTACTATATTTGAGCCTGGTATGAAGTCCATATTTGACACAATTTTTTTTTTATCCCGATCAAAAATACACGCACACAAACGAGCCCTCTCCTCTGAGGCCCACATCTCTGGACCCCACTGACTCTCTTCAAAGTGCCTTGGAGCCTAGGGGATCCAGCTTGCCTTTGGATCCGGTTCCAGACAGTCGCATGACACTGAGAGTGACCATAATAGCGCTCCCTTTGACCTAGGAGGACCAAACACAGAGAATGAGACCTCCTCTTGCACTGCTTGGACTGCTGCTGCTGTAGTTGTTGTTTTAAAGGGGTCTTTGTACAGAAATGCTCTTTTTATGATTGTTTTGATTATTGTTCTGATTATTTAATAAAGGATTTATACCATAATGGAAAAACAAGCAAGCATTTTTTTCCCTTCACCATCTAACTTTCAAAACAGTCACTTTTAATTGGGGGGGAAAAATAAAATAATTGCACCCAAACTTATGCTCTCACATACAAATATATTATTTTGTGTTGACTGCCTGCCATACTGGGTCTCTAATCTCCCCATGAACTCCCATTAGTCTGGACCTCTGGTGGCCCTCATTTAGATCGCCTACATCAAAGCTTTGAAGTGTGTGGCATCTCAGCTTCAACCGACCCAGCAGCTCCTAACTGCACGCACAAAATTATATGGTACCTTGCAATTACTCTTGTTTCTCTTTTTTCCACTGTGCAGTCTCCCACACATGGATGCATTCATCAGCACAGTCGTTTCTCACCTAAAAGCGAAGCTTGTTAGCAAACACAGACTGTCAGAGCTTCTGCCACTGAATGCCTTTAACGGAGCACAGATTATTTGCACAAGGCTCTTGGGAAGAGATGACGAACAATTAATGAACAGGCTTAAATTAGCTCAGCTTTTTTTTTTCCTATTTTGCACTCTGGAAATGTGTTTTTTTTTCTTCTCTGTCAAACATTCAGACGTCATTGGTTATTTTCTGTCTCAGAAAATTAGAATATTGTGATAGTTTTTTATTTTCTGTAATGCAATTAAAAAAATCAAAAATGTCATATATCCTGGATTCATTACAAATATGCTGAAATATTGCGAGCGTTTTATTAATTTAATTTTTTTTTAATTGCATTACAGAAAATAAATAACTTTATCACAATATTCTAATTTTCTGAGACAGTCCTGTGCATGTAACCAGCTACTCAATGTTAGTATGAAATAGGAGCACAGGTTTGCCTGTCAGAGGTGTGCTAAAACACAAAATGCGTGGGTTGACGCCTTACAGCAGTGGTGGCAGTTAGCAGGCTGCAGTCCATGACGCGTCAGAGCAGGCCAATTACTGCCTCGGAATAAAACGCTGACACTCACCAGCTCACTAGAGGAGTGTAACGCCATCTGCTCATGAGTTTGATTGATCCCGGCAGAACAGTAATCACCACATCACACAAATAAATGCCAACGGGAAATTACCCGAGTGGCCAGATTGTCATTGTTCCGTGCCACCTTCTGTTTTCTCATGCAAGTCTAACTTAACTTTAGGTTCTTGTGTGAGTGTTTGTGTGTAAGCTTCTCGTTTTTTTTTCATCAGAATGTAAACTGCAGGGGCCTTTTTCTTTCCATGGTCACATCAGAGAGTTCTTTGCTTCTGAAGCCTTCAAAGAAAAAATCTTGGCGCCATGTAAAGTGAGAGGCCAAATTGCAGAGGGATCCCATTTCGGGGGTTGCGCTAGAGGAAGAAACTGGAACGCATAACAAATTATTTTGGAAGGAATTTGACATTATCGAGATAAAGGAGCAGGCTCATGGGTCGTTTCGTAGTCGTTACAGTGCAAGTCGATGGATACAAATGAAGGCAGCACAGTTGACTCACAGTAAGCATGTTTGAATCTCAGCTCAGGTCCTCTATGTGGAATTTGAACATTCTCTTCATGCTTGTGTCGGTTTTCACTACAACCTCCACCACTCACCACCACCATTTTGGAAAAATATGCATGTTAGAGTGACTGTGTATGCAAACTTGCGTATAGATTTGAGTGTGAATGGCAATGCTTGTTTTTCTATCAGTGCCCTCCCACTGGGAGGAAAATAGTCCGTGGAGGCTTTGGCCAGCCTCTCACCCAAAGTGAGGTAGCATAAAATCCAGTTTAACTGCACTCGCAGGCAAAGCTCGAACGGCTGTTTTCACACATCCACTGTTGGGGGTGGACATGCAGCTTTATCTTTGCAGGGGAGTAATAATAATAAATAATAGCCATTATCTAAACACTATTTTATATGGATATGGGCCCTTCAGGTGGTGGCCCAACCCTCTTCATGGACCTGCTCACTTGCAACCCTAAGCACAATACAACCAAAACAGAAAATGGACAAATGGTTACCGTATTTTCCGCACTATAAGGCGCACCTTCAATGAATGGCCCATTTTAGAACTTTGTCCATATATAAGGCGCATTGGATTATAAGGCGCATTGAATAAATAACTCAACGTTGCTCAAACGTTAATGCAATCACAATATAGTCACACTCGAAATAGTGAAAACAATAACAATATATCAATAACTCAACGTTGCTCAAACGTTAATATCACACAACACACAAAATAAACACGTAAAGCTTACTTTCATAAGTTAGACCTCATTCACGAATCCATATTGGTCCATATATAAGGCGCACCGGATTATAAGGCGCAATGTCGGCTTTTGAGAAAATTGGAGGTTTTTAGGTGCGCCTTATAGTGTGGAAAATACGGTACCAATGAAGTATCTCAAACTATCTCCATTCACAGTAGTGCAACTCTAGTTAACCCCTGAAAGTAGAAAAAAATAATCATGCAGAATATTAATGACAAAGAATGCTGCCTCTCTAGAGAAATTTCAGAGAGCATAATTTTTCCGTCTTGCATCCTCAAACAGAGTCTGAAGTCGGTAGAACAGAACCACCTGGAGACGTAACCTCGCCGTGTGTTTCTGCAACATCCAATGCGCTGTCACAAACTGCAGCAGCAATGCATAAACACATGCAGAGACTGACAGTTCAGTTACCAAATAGGTCTCGCACACACATCAGAGCACGCCCACGTCCCAGTGGTCTTGCTGGGAAGGGGGCCCAGATAATCTTGTTGGGTCTGCCAGTGGTTCAAAGCACCTATGTGGGTCAGTGTGTGTGTGGATGTATATTTTTTTATTTTTAATATATATATATATATATATATATATATATATATATCAGTGGTGGGCCGTCAGGGCATGCAAGGCCTTCTCTGCTGGCCTAAAAAAATCTGAATTACATACTGATGTTAATTGCATTTTGTCTATGAATACATATTCATTTGATACGTATTCATGAGCAAAATTTATTTAAAATTTATTTAATACGTATTAAATAATTTCAAATGGTCTGTCCGCTTGCTTTCGTTTCGAGCCCCCTGGTTGCGCTGCTTCCAGGCATGTATTTTCATATTTAAGCATTTAACCAATCACATTTCAGCCAGGGTTGAAGAAATTTGCCTGGAGGCCTTCACAATCAGTTCTGCGGGCCCTGTAGCATAAAAAAAAAATGTCGATCATACTGTTTCTTCACCCAGTCAGATTTTGAGTTGGCAACACCAACACCTTCTCGCAGGTGTAGAGAAACGTCAGCGTATTCACACGCTTTGATTGGATAGTTGAGCTGCGTGTTGATTTAATTTCTTTTTTGTCAACCCACCATTTCTGAAAAACGGAAATCTTAAAAAGATTGATAGACATTACACATTACAGTACACATTTGTGTGTTTGGCCGAGACCATCCCCGTCCACTGCTTCTGTTGAATGGATATTCTCAGCCCTAAAGTGAATTTAAACTTATGCCAGGAAAGAAAGGAGGATGGTGTCATGACTCATCCCTGGTCAGTCCATTGTGTTTACATTTTGTGATAGTTTCTGTCGGCGTGTCTGTGTGCTCCCCTCCTGTGTGCCCATGATGGGTGTGATCACCCTCACCTGCCTCTCGTTGCATGTTTTGTATTTAAGCCCTGTCTGCGTGTCACTTCCTGTCGGATTGTTGATGTCTTCTTGTCTCTTGTGCCACGTCTTTGTCTGTCCATTATGTTTCAGTTAACCAGTCTGTCCCGTTGTGGTTTTGTTAGGTCATTATTATAGTTTGTCCATTGTCTGTTCCCCTTCATCCTCCATTTCCAACTCCCCTTTTCCTTCAATAAACCCTGGTCCAAGCTGCCCAAGTCGCCCTGCTCCATTCTGATCCCTGACAGATGGATTTTGTGTACAAATAATCTGGATTTTTGGTGAGTAAATTGTTGCTATATTCCTAAATAATATTGTAATTTTATCAGGTGATTTTTTTATGCTTTTTTCACGTGTGTCGCAGCTGTACCTGCAGTAGATGTTTTATAGCTATAAAATAATTATTGAGGGTTGGATTGATTCAGATGGAGCACTACTGAAGGCCTAGGTGTGAAATAATATATACAATAATTATATATATATATATATATATATATATATATATATATATATATATATATATATATATACCAGCAATTGCCAAAGTTTTGTAAAGTCTTGCTCAAGGCAGATCATCAATTTCCTTCGTCTGTTCTATTATCACACGCACGTCACCAGAGGATCGTGCCTCCGAAAACAAATACATGGAGGAAATGATGAAGTTTTGCTCACACATCCAAACTAGGACAAACCAACACAAAGGAAATGAACTAAGGGGCGAGTTTTCTCCAACATATCTGAGACCTGAGTTTGCAAGCCTTTTGTTTATTTTCTATTATCCACTGCAGAGATGTAGCGTGACTACTGATCCTTCCCGATTTGTCCCAGGAAAGCTGCTGTCAGGATTGGCGGGACACTGCTCACTTTGCATCCAAACCTTCTCAAGTGTACTGTCTGATCCATTTGTGGTGAGGCATTTCAAATGCATGGAGCCACTTTACTTCGGTTGTGGCTTTGTTGCATCCATATTTTTGTTAATTTGCTTTCCTCATTTCCTTTTGACGTCATACCTCAACGCACATGAATAGCATCATTGAGAAAAAAGAACATCTACTAGAATCATCTAAACATTTTGGACATTTGGCACATTCTACTCTGTGCCCTGCCATTCGCCCGATTTTAGTGCATCCATGTTAGGGGAGAATGTTCAGGTCTCTCAAACTCCTTCCTTAGAAAAAAAAACAGTGACTGAAAGATTCTACAATGCAATTCTAAAAACAGCTCAAATGATCCAAATAAACTCTTGAGCTTGAGAGACAAAATGGCTACTCTTGTATTTGTCACTCAAATGTTGAAAGGGATGCTGTCGACACGCTGATCTTGTTTGAAATGCTGTCAGCAAATGAACAAACAAGTGTCATACTCTCAATTTGAAAGAGTTGCTTGTACCGCAATAAACAGAAATAAAAATAAAAAAATAACTGGGTGCAGTATGATTAAATAGGGGTTTGTAGAGTTGAGTTTGTATGTTCTCCCCTCACATTATTATTATTATTATATAATTTTATATTATATTTATTTTCTTTCAAATATCTGGCCCTAACTAATATAATAATAATAATAATAATAAATTCACATGGTACAGCAAACACATCTTATATTTTGTGTAATATTAAACGCATCATGTAGGTATAAGACAACCTGTTCCTGCTTTCTGCCTAACCGTACTAGTCGAGAGATGCAAGGGGCGACGTTACCCCAAGGCCGCCCGGAGCAAAGAGAATAGTTTTAATAAATATATACGTTTTTGATACTCAGTAGCATTCACACAATTACTGTCGACTAGTTTTAGCTCAACTGCACTCTGAGAATGCTATTTCTGAAATTAAACATGTGTTGACACGTGAAAGTATGCGCTGTATTATTTCGGAAATGATGTCAGTCTTGTTTTGCTGGATTTCCATTGAGCTTATTCATGGTGTGATTATAAACAGGTCATAAGACTTGAGTGTGAATGTTATGGAGAAGGGGGGGGGGGTGTTCGCTTGTGTGGGATAAGATCCCTGATGCGCTTGCTGTGGGTGGGTGTCTGTTAATGGCACAGCTAATATTTTATACCTGCTGCTGTAATGTGGTGACACACTTCCTTGCTTCTGTGATGGTACCCAAGTGGAGAAGTTTCAGCTCGGGGAAAAATGCTGGTAAAAATCGTCCAACGAAAACTTAGTCATCTCTCCCAATGCACGCATGCACACAATCCTGCTTTTTCGAAAAGCTGTCAAACTGGAATATTTACACTTCCTGTTTTGAAAGATTTATCCGTCATCTCTCTGCATGTTACCTTTTGAGTGGCGCTCAAAACCGTTGCGTTCCCACAAGGCTGAGCACTCAGAATACACAAAGAGTAAAGGATACATGGACGTGAGAAAACAAATTGTGTGGTAGTGAAACACTCTCTCTGCTTATTATCAAGAAGGAAAGGCGCTTTGCTCGTTTTGCTTATCAGTTCTTCTGGAGCGGCAGTTTGCATCCCCCAAGACATAACAGTACCAGGCCACTGGGACGCACGAAGGAAGTCAAGTAAACACATCATAGTCGAGTAAGCAAGCCACACAAAAGACCTTCCTCCCATGACCAAGGCCACTGAGAAAGACATAAAACAGGCAGAATGGCAAAGTGATCAAATCTCTGACAAATATCACATCCTGTCTTTATTTTGTTGCAACTGGCGTCATCAGGGGATTTTTTTTGTAAAAGTAAAAATCCCTCCGAGGATGGACACAAGGGAGTCGGCGCCACCTGCCTTCCCTCCAAACGCACCTGGGGAGGAAAAATAACAAGTGGTTAGGTAGATGCTGTCTGTTTTTAAATTATAGAGCATGTGTGTGTGTGTGTCTGGTGTGCACGTGTGAATCTGCCCGTGTACTTGTTTTGCAGTAACTGCCAGCCCCCGCCTCTGCAACATTGCTCACCTTGAGTTGTTATGGAAACAAACAGAGATAGGCACTTTACCCTATTTTGCCGATCCTTTGTCCTCGACCTGAGCACCCTTCCGTTTCCATCCTTAATCATAAAATAATTGTCCTCCATTTCCGTCCATCCTCGATGTTGAAAAGAGCTACCGTTCCGTTTATTGTCAGTCCAGAAAAAAAATGTCGTCGTCAAGAAAGGAGGAACCCAATTTGAGTTGCAGTGTTCAATTCCGGCTCCAACCTTCATGTGTGGTGTTTGCATGTTCTCCCCGTGCCTGCGGGGTTTCCTTCAGGCATTCGGGTTTCCTCCCCATTCCAAAAACATGCATGGTAGGATGATTGAGCACTCCAAATTGTGATGGATGGATGGATGGATGGATGGATGGAGGGAGGGAGGGAGGGAGGGAGGGAGGGAGGGATGGATGGATGGATGGATGGATGGAGGGAGGGAGGGAGGGAGGGAGGGAGGGAGGGAGGGAGGGAGGGAGGGAGGGAGGGAGGGAGGGATGGATGGATGAATGGAGTTGTATTAAATGTCATTGTATATTGTGACAATATTGTGTTGTGACGTTTGGATATCATTGTGCCCCTTATAATCTTTGCCTTCAAATTTTTTTTAACTGTTTGATAAGTTTTCCTTTTTTAACTACTGAAACATTTTTGTTCCATGTTTCTTTGAGACGAGGGCCTTTGCACTATTCCAATTCTGCACATATAATTCGACACTATTTTCACTTGTGTCTGAGCTTACTTCTCAGCATGCTTATCTTGGAGTACTCCGGCTTCAGCTTCTTCACCCATGACCAACTTATGCAAGTTATTAATTAAAACCCCTGTATTTGCTGTTAATGCGAGTGTGAAGACTGGCAAGCAGTCCAGGGTGCACCGTACAGCTCACTTGTCCTAATGACCATGAGAACAAGTGCTAGAGAAAATGGGAGATGGATGCCATTGTGAAACACAAAATAAAAAATACCTACCCCACAGTTGCATCACATCCTCACTACCAAGAAGATTCTTCTAGTATTCCCATGACACAGAACCAAAAAAAATAATCTTCCTGCGTTCAACATTGAGAGTCCTCGTCTCTAAATGACCCTGACCCCCCCCCCCCCCCCCCCCCTACACCTCCACAGCCACACTACAACCTGGAGGGAATCGACACTACCAGCATGCAATCAGTGCATGTAGCCTCACACACACACATACACACACAGAGCAGCACATATACAAGGGTTTGATGGATGGTCCACTATGGAATGCAAAAAAGCATTATCCATCACTCACCTGCCCTGAGCAAAGAGATGGTGTTCTTCGAAGTGACACGCCCCCAGCTTGGCACCATCTCTGCTTAGAGCCACCACCTCCTCATTCCACTTTGGTGGTGAGTACAGCAACACATTTTACTCGTGTCGCATCGAAACAAACAGATCCCATCCTCCCACTGGGCATCTGTGGCAGATTACCTACACGTGTCTTTTCTGTATACACTTGTGGCCATTTGTCAAGTACTGCATCCTTTATGGATGTGTCAGTCCACACGGAGGCCTGTGCTGAGGTCACAGCAGAGGTTAGAATTTTGTATTTTTTAAGAGCAGATCTTATCCAATGTGGTGGCTGCTGCACTAAGGACTGGAAAAACACAGTTGAGCTATTCCAGGTTCTGCCAGGACGGCAACGTTTAGTCAAAAACTAAGAAATACATTATCAAGCTTAAGATCCAAAGGCGTAACGTTTTTCTAAGTGGACTGCATCAACATCTGTTACAGTGTGGTTGCCCCCACATGCTGCCAAGGTCTCAAGTCTCTGAAAATAAAAGCAAACCATTCATTACAATACCCTTGTAAAGGAGTGTGTGCTGATTTGTAGGGTGGGGTCACTTTTTGAAACAAGCATATACCTTGATGTCTTGAGTCCTTTATAAGTTTGATTCAGAGTGTCTGAGACACTGCTAGTGATGGGAAAATGAAGCTTCATGAACCAGTTGTTGTATTCTTTGGCTCCTCGAGATGGCAATGTTTGTTTAAAGTGGGGATTTTAAGAAATGGCAAATCGGTGGACTTTCAGCTCTTTGGTGAACAGAGAGTGCCATCAAGAGGTCTAAGTAAACACAACAATGAGTTCATGAATCATCTTGAAGCTTCATTTACCCATGATTACTAGCCTTTCCCATATACTGAATGCTAAGTCAATGGCAAATTGTTTTTTTGTTACCATGAAGAATGAAGGCACAGCCATGGTCTCACAACTTCAGCGGCTTCTACTTGCAAGAGGTCCTTAGTGTGTGTGGGGGGTGCACCCATAAATCCAGTTCAGGCCAGATCACGTAATATTGGCCTTGTCCGTGGCAGAAAAAAGAATGCCGACTAAGGGTGTAATGCACTGCAGGCGTATATGTAGGAAGGCAGGTGAGGTGGAGGCACGGAAAGAATTCAGAGGAATCTTAAAACAAAACAAAACTGAGTGCCAGGAGCCAATATCATAATTACAACAAAGTCCTCTCCCCAAAAGTGACACAACAGACTTACGAGATGACAAAGCACCCTGTGACAAGACGCGAGTGACTACTAGAATGAGATGACTGATTGGGAGCAGAACTGATGTGAGCAAGTGGAGACAAAGACATCAAGCATACACGGGAGGTATGAACATGAGGCGGAGGAAGACAAAAACTCGAAACAATCAAACCCACTAAGACCAAAAAACAAATGCTGTTGTTCTGCTCTTGTGTACCAAAGCTCAAAAACTACATTTTGCATTTCCTCCATAACCTCCTAGAGAAAATAAACATGAATGAATGCCTTGCTGTAGCTTGAGCCACACAATAGATTGATCACGGCTGAGTGAGTATTAGAGTTTGCAAAGGTCCCTTTCCACTGATCTTATGACAAGGACTGACTTCACAAAGCTTCTATCAAGAGTACTACAATCTAACACAACTGAAAGCTTTATTGATCTCTCTTGTGGATAATGAGATTGGAAGCAGCATTCCCAACACCACTAATATTCTTTTCTGGCTAAATCACAGGATTAGATTGATGTGCACATTCTCCTCATCCCAACCTGCCATATGTGCCGCTCGGCCACAGGGGAAGGAAGATGAGCACACCTCGATCCGTTTATGTTGGAGTCAGAAAGGCCCACAAAAGAAGCAGAAGATGAGGGTTGTGATGGGCAGGCCATCACATCTTCAGCGGGACAAAAGACGGAGGTGACAACCAGCCTGTGGACAGAAGGGCCATTTCCACTCGCACAAAAGAACCGTGGCGATGAAGCAGATTAACAGCTCTGTGTGCCCATTGTGAAAGCTTTAGTCTAAATGATAAGATTTTACACTGTGCTCGGTGTGAGAGTTTGTGTGTGTCTCTCTCTCTCTCTCTCTCTCTGCCTGCCTGTGTGTGTCTTAAATCCTTTGCACTTTCCCAACAGGAAAAGATGATCCTCTTTATTTCCTTCCTTTCATATGCAGGTATATACTCACTTTCATCTGAGCCTTTCATTAATCCCTATTCAAAGGACAGATGAGACAGCTGGCTTTTCAAGCATCTTTTTTTTCTGCAGAAAACTTGACTTTTAAATTACAGGGAAACTGCAAATCCGCCTTTCCCGCGACACTATGAGACACTTCTAAACGATTTGTGTAAAATTGCATTTATATTATGTGTCATCTATCTCACACAGTATACTTATGTAGCTAGCATTCTTTATCAGCACCTGAGGGGTTGTGTGGCCCACACAGCGTGGGTGGTCGGTGTTTGAGTTATTCTCGACACCCTTCATATATTTGTGTTTAGTCCCATCTGGTGACCAAATTGGAATATTGCAATAATCGTGTTATCCTCGGATACCATTCATATATTTGTGTTTAGCCCCATCTAGCGGCCAAATTGGAATGTTGCAATTTTTACTTGTGTTTTCACATTGTTTTCAGACAATACATTATTTTAACATGTTGAAATAATGTTTAATGCAACATCACACATAACTCATGAGCTGCCCAATATTTTTATTATCATTCAACATCTATTTTCTAGTTAGCACAGAGCCGGTGAACGGAGGCTGCTCAACTCTGACCTCTGGTGGCTGTCTTTATCACCTATCAAAGAAAAATGGCAAATTAGAAAGATCAAGCAGCTCACACAGGTTCATGTGAATTCATAGAACCACTTACAATCTAAAGCAGTAATAATCCACAGTCAGGTACTTTGGAAGTTCATCGCAGTCAGATGGGACTCCGAGAATGTCGGCGTCTGCTCTCAGGTTGGAGGCCTCAGAAGCAAGCCCATGCAAAGCGCACCTGCAAAGACATTGAAATGATATTTTAAATGAAAGTGTCACCAATATTTGAAAGCATTTGTATTGGGTGATGCATACTCAACAATAACTTTATATTCAGCCGTGGGATTGTTACAATAAGTCATCACTGAGGGCTCATTAGTGCAGATGTTTTCATCCAGGCGGCCATATTTGACATTCATGATCATCACTCGTCCATTCTCTGAAGATGACATGGGAAGCGTGAGCGGTTTGAAAAATAAGTTTGTGTTTCCAAGTGCAAGGGTGAAAAAAAATATGCTCACTCACCACATGTGATGGTCTCAGTGTCTCCGTCACACACATACTTTCTTATCGAGCCTATGGAAGCATTTGCAAGTTTTAATACCACACTTAATTCCAAAGGTGTTTTTACTTCTAAAAGCCATGCACAGAAAATTTCAAGGTCAACTTTATTTCAACCGGCATGTAGCACGAGATTTAAAAAAGTCTGGAGGTGTCAAAATTAATGAATCAAATGCTGCGATCTGCTAATAAACTAATGACTGGCCGCAACCGGTCGTTACTTTACTTCTTACCAGCGGAAGCTCAAAAAAAGTTGTACCTTCAGGTTCCTTCTCACAATTGTAGGTGATTTGGACGAAGTTGTGAGGCGTCCAATTGTATACAAACATATGTTGGTTGGGCATTGCGAGGCGGCACCGTGGCTCTCTATCACAACTGTAGGATTCGGAGGAATTATTAGTCCAACGATTTTGGAACAAAGTTTAATTTGTGCCCTGTGACATAGCAAAATTCCTTACATAGATTTTACCCAATAAAGGAAGCTGCCCTCTGTCGAGACTGGAGCAGTCAGCGTTCTCTTGTAAACCGTAGTCTACAGCCGTGACATTGATTCTGGATCCGGTGGCTGAAAGTTGCAAAGCACACGAATGCTACAAGTGTCATCGGATGGCCGAACACACCTGAATGTCGTGTAAATTCGCGATAACGCATATCTGAACTGGTCTTGCAAAGGCAACAACAGAAGTCACAATGATTTGCTTGTATGTCATTTCCAATTTTTCTACATCTCATGGCTCAACCACATGAAATGTTGCACTCCAAATGGCCATCAGCATTCTTGGACTGTCTATTTATAGCAATTGATAACACACATTTAACTTGATAGCATTATCTAAACAACTCTGTGTGTGTGTGCGTGCGTGTGTGTGTGTGTGTGTGTGTGTCTTGTAGGCGCTTGTTGGTACGTGCGCAGGTCAAATGTGGCGGGCCGAGAAATGTGACCTATCAGTGGCCATGCAGCTGTCACTCTGAAGTTAAGGCATTTGGACGGCGCAACGAGAGAAGCGGGACAACGTAATTGCTCCAAAGTTCTGAACCGTTTTTAAAGCCTCCACATTCACAAAAACCAGGATGTACTGTTATCCCGTTTATTCTTTCGTTAAACGCTCTAACACTGCCCCCTAGTGACCGAATTTAGGTTAGGTTTCATTCGTTCATTCATTTCCGGTTACTCGACCCCCACTCAGCCACTACGCAGGTCGTACGCAGCTACCAGACAGTGCACATCGTCGCAGCGGGTTCGTGGCTCAGCCTTGGGGTATCTTAGTCTTTTTACAAAAAAGAAATAACTGCCTGTGTGCCAAGTAAAGCAGCTACAAACTACGCGGCCGCAGCATCCTTTTTTCTTCAGTTGTTCGCTATCTGTCTAGCCTTGGCAGACATCACGCCAGCGTGAGGACAGAATAGTAAAAAGACTGTTACCCGGCGGGTTGAACCACAGCAAAAACGACTGTGACCCAGCGAGTTGAAACTCCACAGTAAGAAGACTCTTACAGCATCGGACTGAAACTCCACAGTAAGAAGACTCTTACACAGCGGACTGAAACTCCACAGTAAAAGACTTCATCTACTGATACTAAAACACGTATCCAAACGATACAAGATGGAGCAGCGGAATGAGTTGGTCCAGTCACAAAAGCTCTACGACACCAGATCAATCGCCGTAAGAACGGAGTCTTCAAGGTCCAGCAGGTCCTCAACCAGCTCTGCAGCCACCAAAGCAAGGGCAAGAGCCGAAGCAGCCCTGGTGGAGGCGAAATATGCAGCTCGAGAAGCAGAAATGATGAAAGCAAAGGCTAAAATAGAGGCTGAAGCAGCACAACTGGAGGCCAGTCTGTATGTGCTAAAGACCGAGAGAAGTGCCACAGCAGCGGCAGCTGAAGCAGCAGTCTACGAAGAGGCAGCAGCAATGGAAGGCCGCTCTCTCGAAGATCCGACGCAGATCCCTCCGGAGGACAACGCTCAACGCACCAGCGAGTATGTGAAGGCTCACTACGTGACACCGAACGCTCAGCAGCCAGCTCCGTGTCCAAAGCAGCCGCTCAACGCATCGTCGCCAGCACCACGAGCACCGTCGCCAGCACCACCAGCTCCAACCCAGCGGTACCCGCTCACCGACACCGTCACAAACCAGCCTAAGACTCTTGCTAATGATGAAGTTATGTTTGATTATAATACAAATAGATCTGCACATTGTCCTTCAGCTCCAGTGTCTCACACAGCTAGCTTCAGAAATTATCCTTGGGAACCAGCACAAATGACTGATCTTACCAAACATCTCGTTAGAAGAGAACTTGTGAGTTCCGGACTTTTGAAATTTGATGACTGTCCAGAAAACTACTGGGCCTGGAAAACTTCTTTCCAGGATGTGATTAGAGAACTTAATCTAACAGCTAGAGAAGAGATTAATTTGCTTTTAAAGTGGCTTGGCCCCGAATCTTCCACACAAGCCACGCGTATCAGGTCCGCGCATGTTCACAACATTACGGCAGGAGTAGCTATGGTGTGGAAAAGGTTAGATGATACATATGGCTCACCAGAAGTCATTGAGAATGCTCTTTTGTCGAAACTAGAGAACTTCCCTAAAATCTCGAACAAAGACAATCAGCGTCTCAGAGAGTTAGGAGACATTCTTTTAGAGATTCAAGCAGCTAAGTCAGAGGGATATCTTCCTGGTCTATCCTATCTTGACACAGCTAGGGGGGTAAATCCTATTGTCGAGAAGCTTCCTTACGGTCTGCAAGAACGCTGGATATCACTCGGGTCTATGTTCAAAGAAGAACACGGGGTGTGCTTTCCACCATTCACTTACTTTGTAAGTTTCATATCCAGACAAGCAAAAACCCGAAACGATCCAAGCTTTGCGTTCTCATCGAACTGCGCTGCAAGTCAGCCAAAACATGAAAGATATCCAAAACAGTATAACAATCCCAGAACAGTTTCAGTGAAGAAGACAGAAGTAACAGCAAAACCTACGAGTAATAGTGTCAAAGGGAACAAAATAGAGGAGCCAGCAGATCAGTGCCCAATACACAATAAACCACATCCTCTATCAAAATGTCGTGGATTTAGGATCAAACCGTTAGATGAGAGGAAAGCTTATCTAAAAGAGAACTCAATCTGTTTTCGCTGTTGCGCTACCACAAAACATGTAGCCAAAGTCTGTAAAATCGCTGTGAAATGCAAAGAATGTGACAGTGACAGACACATCAGTGCGCTACATCCCGGTCCAGCTCCCTGGTCAACTTCTGCTCAAGTAACGGAGCAAGTGCAAGGCGGGGAGTGTGAAAACAGTTTCCCTGAAGTGATCGCAAAATGCACTGAAATCTGTGACAAAGCGCAGGGACTCAGGTCATGTTCTAAAATCTCACTTGTGAATGTGTACCCTGCTGGTCGCCCTGACCAATCTCAGAAAATGTACGTTGTGTTGGATGACCAAAGCAATCGGTCTCTGGCGAAGTCTGAGTTTTTTGAGCTGTTTAATGTCAAATCGGCTCCGTCCACTTATACCTTGAAAACATGTACTGGGGTTAGTGAGGCCACAGGCAGGAAAGCTCACAACTTTGTTGTTTCCTCACTTGATGGTGGCACTCATGTAACTCTTCCACCTCTGCTGGAGTGCGACGCACTGCCAGGTGACCGTAGTGAAATTCCTACGCCTGACGTTGTAGAGTTATTCCCGCATCTCGAACCCATTGCTGGCAAGATACCACCTTTAGAGCCCAGCACACCTATTTTGCTCTTATTGGGGCGAGATGTTTTAAGTGTTCATAAAGTGCGTGAACAGTACAATGGCCCGCACCACTCACCTTATGCCCAACGATTAGACTTGGGGTGGGTTATTGTGGGTGAAATATGTCTAAATGGAGTACACAGACGGACAAAGGTGAACGTGTACAAAACTAACGTCCTACCAAATGGACGGCCTTCTTTTCTTGAGCCTTGCACAAATGCAATGAAGGTGAAAGAGACATTTGTCATGCCAAAACAGAAGACTAATGCTTTCTGTGACATCGAGACTGCTTCTCTCAGACAGACTGATGCTCTGGGTGTCAATGTCTTTCAAAGAAGTCCTGATGACGACAAACCAGGGTTGTCTATAGAAGACAAAAGGTTCATTGAAATAATGGACAAAGAAATGTACATGGACAATGACAACCACCTTGTGGCGCCTTTGCCTTTTCGTGACCAGCGACCACTTCTTCCCAACAACAGAGGGCAGGCTCTGAAACGCCTCAATGTTCTGAAACGGGCTTTGGATAAAAAACCAGCTATGAGAGAACAGTTCATCGAGTTTATGCAGAGGATATTTGACAATGACCAAGCTGAAAAGGCTCCAGAGTTAACGCCAGGTGAAGAGTGTTGGTACTTACCAATATTTGGTGTGTATCATCCTCAGAAACCGAGCAAGATCCGAGTTGTATTTGACTCGAGCGCCCAGTTTGAGGGTGTCTCACTAAATGATACTCTCCTCAGAGGGCCTGATTTGAACAATACGCTTCTTGGTGTTTTACTGCGCTTCAGAAAGGAACAAGTTGCAGTTACTGTTGATGTAGAACAGATGTTCTATTGCTTTCGAGTGAAGGAATCACACAGAAACTATCTGAGGTTTCTCTGGTTCAAAGACAATGATCCAAACGAAGCCATCACAGAGTTTCGCATGAAAGTCCCAGTTTTTGGGAACAGTCCTTCTCCAGCCATTGCTATCTATGGTCTGAGACGGGCAGCTGAGCTGGGAGAAGAAGAGCATGGATCGAAGACCAAGGCGTTTGTCTTCCGCAATTTCTATGTGGATGATGGACTTGCTTCTGTCTCCAAGGAGAGCGAAGCTGTTGAACTTTTAGAAGATGCAAGACGCATGCTAGCTGAGGCAAACATTAGGCTTCACAAAATCGCGTCTAATGTCGGGCGTGTCATGAATGCATTTCCTCCAGAAGAAAGAGCCACAGATCTTAAAGATTTAGATTTGGATGTGGATCCTCTGCCGCTCCAACGCAGTCTTGGGGTCTGTTGGGATCTAGAACGTGACTGTTTCACCTTTCGAGTTGCAAAGGACACTAAACCTTTCACCCGACGTGGAATACTTTCTGTTGCCAATAGTCTTTATGATCCTCTCGGATTTGCAGCACCTGTGACAATTCAAGGCAAAGCATTGTACAGAGAGTTGACACTTGAACAACAAGATTGGGACGACCCTCTACCATCAGACAAAGAAGCAGAGTGGTTAAAATGGACTGAATCGCTCAGTGTACTAGAAAGTCTACAGATTCAGAGACCCTTTGTTTCCATTACATTATCAGAGGCACAAACAAGAGAGCTTTGCATCTTCTCAGATGCTTCGATGATGGCAATAGCAGCTGTTGCTTATCTCAAAGTGTCCGACAGAGGTGGACACTATCAGGTCGGATTTGTCATGGGCAAGTCTAAGCTTGCACCATCTTCTGCTCACACAGTACCTCGCTTGGAACTATGCGCAGCCGTGCTCGCAGTAGAACTGGCTCAGATCATTGTTGGTGAATGTGACATAGAGTTTGACGCAGTAAAGTTTTACACCGACAGTCGAATAGTTCTTGGGTACATTCACAACAGCACTCGCAGATTTTACGTCTATGTGACAAATCGAGTTGCTCAGATTCGTAAATCAACCAAACCTGAGCAGTGGGTTTATGTAGCCACAGACCAAAACCCAGCAGACCATGGCACCAGAGTAGTTCAAGCTTCTCACTTGCAAAACACTACTTGGCTTACTGGTCCACAGTTCTTAGTGCAGTCAGAGACAGAACAAACAGAAACGTTTGCACTTGTGAATCCATCAGAGGATGGGGAACTTCGCCCCCAAGTGACTGCTCTTATAACCAAAGTCAGTAAAAACAAGCTTGGCTCTCACAGGTTTGAGCGCTTCTCAACATGGAAATCCTTGGTCCAAGGAATGAGAACTCTTCTGCAGGTTGCTATGTCAAGATCCAAAGCATCCCAGTCAGACGTCATAAAACCCTCACATCCTAAAGTTGTCATACTCAAATGTGTGCAACAGGAAATCTATCAAGAGGAAATTGAGTTGCTTTCTAAAGGGAAAGATCTCCCTTCAAACAGTCCCATCGGGAAGCTTGACCCCTTTGTTGACGAGGACGGCTTACTAAGAGTTGGGGGACGTTTACAATCTGCTGATCTTTCCGAAGTCGAAAAGCATCCTGTGATAATACCAAATTCTCACCATGTGGCAGTTCTTTTGGTCAGGCATTATCACAATGAGGTAGCCCATCAGGGGCGTCAGTTCACTGAAGGCAGTTTGCGGACTGCAGGGCTGTGGATTGTAGGAGCTAAGAGACTCATATCCACCATTATACACAAATGTGTCTTGTGTCGGAAGTTAAGAGGCCGCTTTGAAGAACAGAAGATGGCTAGTCTTCCTTCTGATAGGCTTACTGTTGACCCACCATTCACTCATGTCGGTCTTGATGTTTTCGGACCTTGGAGTGTCACATCACGTCGCACTAGAGCAAGCAGTGTTGAGAACAAAAGGTGGGCTGTGATGTTTACTTGTCTTTGTACACGAGCTGTTCACATTGAAGTTGTCGAGTCGATGTCTACCTCCAGCTTCATAAACGCTCTTCGCCGCTTCCTGTCAATCAGGGGACCAGTTAGAAACCTGAGATCAGATCAAGGTACTAATTTCATTGGCGCCTGCAATGAGTTGCAAATCAATGTGGATGATCCACAGATAAAGGACTACTTGCAGGAACAAAGCTGCACTTGGACTTTTAACGCTCCACACTCTTCTCATATGGGGGGAGTGTGGGAGAGGATGATAGGTCTCGCTCGCAACATCCTTGACGGCTTGCTTTCAAAGGGCCCAACCACTCGCCTCACTCATGAGGTACTGGTCACTCTTATGGCTGAGGTCGTGGCCATAATGAACGCCAGACCCTTAGTCCCTGTGTCAACCGATCGTGGAGCGCCTGAAGTTCTCTCGCCTGGAATGCTTCTGACTCAGAAGGCCAACCCAGTGTTAGCTCCCCCTGGTAACTTTGAACTCCGGGACCTATACAAGGCCCAGTGGCATCAAGTCCAGGGTCTTGCAGATTGTTTCTGGAAAAGATGGAAACGGGAGTATCTCGCTACCCTGCAGTCTAGGAGGAAGTGGAAGGTAGAGAAACCTAATGTGAAAGAGGGTGACATTGTTTTGTTGAAAGACAATCAAGCCAAACGCAATGAATGGCCACTTGGTACGGTTGTTAAGGCGATTCCTAGCCACGATGGCAGGGTCAGAAAGGTCGAAGTGAAAATCGTACAACACGGTTCCGTCAAAACTTATACCAGACCTATCACAGATGCAATCTTACTCTGTGCTGAAAGTTGAAATAACAATAGTGGTATATTTTTAATATACCAAGCGGGGAGTGTACTGTTATCCCGTTTATTCTTTCGTTAAACGCTCTAACACTGCCCCCTAGTGACCGAATTTAGGTTAGGTTTCATTCGTTCATTCATTTCCGGTTACTCGACCCCCACTCAGCCACTACGCAGGTCGTACGCAGCTACCAGACAGTGCACATCGTCGCAGCGGGTTCGTGGCTCAGCCTTGGGGTATCTTAGTCTTTTTACAAAAAAGAAATAACTGCCTGTGTGCCAAGTAAAGCAGCTACAAACTACGCGGCCGCAGCATCCTTTTTTCTTCAGTTGTTCGCTATCTGTCTAGCCTTGGCAGACATCACGCCAGCGTGAGGACAGAATACAGGAAGTTGTGGCTCTTGAACATTCCATGTCAAATCTCTGTCTCTCCCTCTCTGTCACCAGACAGAGGGGGGAGTCAAAGTTCTGAAAACGGACCATGCATGGTGACGGCTGCTAATGCTCCATGATCTAGGGTGGACTTACACCTGAAGAAGGACACGCAAAGATGTACTATTTCTCTCCATGGATCTTGTTACTTTAACCCAGGCTTTGCGGGGATGTCCAAAGGAATTCTTATTGGCTGTCAAGGCAAAGTCAGGTGTGTATATTTGTGTTGTGGCTATTTTAAACACGAGTTAAATAGTATTTTTTTTAAATCAAACAAGTTCCGTGAAATTACTTTTAATTTAATTTTTATTGTTAATGTTAATTGCAGTATTTGATGTACTTTGAAAAGGGATTGAAATTATTAGTAGCTGAATAATTGTTAGCTGTATGCATCATTGTAATTCCTTTACAGTAATTCAGGACGGAATGTGCAAATATGGATAAACACACATTGCTCAATACAGTTTTTAATTTCCAAATTAATTTTGAAAGTGTTTGTACTTGACCTTGAAAGGTCAGAATAATGTTGATTTAAACATGAGGCTTACATACACCGATGTAACCAAGATGGCCGCCGAGTATCTCACGTAAAAAAAACAACCTTCTCATATTGTACTGTATGTGTTTTTAGTTTCCTGCCGGGTCATCATCGGCGTGCCCCGCATGTCTCAAGGTGTGAGAGTTGAAAGAGTATTTGGCATGAGACCAACAACAAGTGACATACAGATATAAATTTCGGCCTGATACGGAGTTTATATGGAATCCAAGATGGCTGAAGTCGCAGCATCCAATCCGAGTGGAAACATGACCAAAGCTACCAGGTTGAAAAATCAGGTCATCCCCGACCAGGAGCCCAAGCCACCAGTTTTTGTTCGTAAACTCCGCAAGGCCGCGGTGGGAACGGGCTGTGATATCCGTCTGAATGTATCAGTGGCAGGTTTTCCAAGACCGTCACTCACCTGGTACCACAACGACACACTCCTACCTCCTATGAAAGACCAGGACTCAGGAGGGTTGTGGATACGGGACTGCCGTATGCGAGACGCTGGCTTATACACCTGCGTGGCTACCAATGAGCTGGGGGAGACCAAATGCAGTGCCATCCTCGCCATAATCGATCTTGGTGAAGGTAACATCTTTTTCGACACTAATCTCTATCTATCGATCCATCAATCAATCTCTGCCAACTCTATTCTAATCTATCCATGATAGTTGGCTAGCTAGCTAAACGTAGCTAAACTCGCTACCTAGCCAGACTATTTCAAAATGCTTATGTGACGTAGACAATGAAAGCATCAAGGATAGTTTTTTTGTGTGTGTGCTTGTTCCAAGGCAGCGATGGCCTACTTGCATCACCAAAATTAGTTAGTGAGAACTCACAAGCATGTGAGAGATAAATGATCCTGCGCATGTGCACCGGTCTGTGTCCCGATGAGATGAAAATCAACCACCCTCCCCCATGTTGAGATCATTAATGCTGGAATTTCAATATGATATTTTGTTTTTAAAAGTCATTTCGTAAAAAAACTCAATTTTGTTGCATCCAGGTACTTTGTTTATGGGTCATAGAGTATCTGTAACTTTTCTTTCGCGCCCCTCCATTCTACATAGTTATTTCCGGCACGGTATGTGCCTTTCTCAGTCAGAGCTCTGATGTGTGCATTCGTCTCCGATTGCACCAGCAGACATCATAGATAATTATAGCACCGGCGCGGTCAAGAAGTGATGCTGTCACTCTCAATCATGTTCAGCGCCATGACAGCAAGGCCAAGGGCCTATCAATGTGGTTTTCTGTGAGAGCCTGCTGCGTGAGGCAAATTTTTAGCAGGTTTTGTTTTGTTTTTTTGTTTTCAAAATAAAGAAAGAAACTCATGATGTAAAAAAAAATTGTGAGTACTCCAAGTGCAGGACGTTGGATGGACTTAATCGGAACATGCTGACGTCACAAGCGATGTCATGCGGGCCTTCTGTCTGAAGTACGAGCTCCACCCTCTGGCCCATCATGCATGATCACATAGTGAGTTGTCATATGTCATTCCGTTTTGTTTACAAAGTGCCAATTCACGCAAAGAAGTCTTACTTTTTATCATGACTTTGAGGATCATGCTCATTGCTGCTTATCGGTTGATCGCGCGAAAAAAATCTCAAGTAAGCAAACACTTTGGCTGCAGAAAATCTACCTTTTAACAAGGCCATATTATTGTCAGAATACTTTTCAAGTACCAGTAAAGTCTTTCTTGCAAGTGTGATCTTAAGAAACGAAATAAATGTCTCTTGAAATCTTTCTCCACCTTTGATTTGGCGGTTCAATTTCCAAGCCTGATCTTGTCTGTAGGCTTAGTTAGCTAGCTAACACTCATGAGCTGACACACACACTCACATATTTATCTATATATTCTATATTTTTACTTTATTTATTTTATTACACATATTTTTTTAATTTGTTTTAGTTATTTACTTACTGACTTACCTACCTACCTACCCATCCATCCATCCATCCATCCATCCATCCATCCATCCATCCATCCATCCATCCATCCATCCATCCATCCATCCATCCATCCATCCATCCATCCATCCATCCATCCATCCATCCATCCATCCATCCATCCATCCATCCATCTATCTATCTGTCTATTTTTAACCTCCCAGGTTGGATCAAGAGTTTTATAATGGAAATATTTCCCTCTGTCACTTTTGATACCGATAAAAATCGGACTAAAATTCCCACGGGTGTGTAACATTATCCTTGTTATCAGCACCGCAGAGTTTACTATTGTCATCGGAGACGTGTGAGCAGCAGAGTCAGCATCATATTCAGCGTGCTCGAGTTTCCCAGCCCGCGCCGCCCTACCTCAAACAGAACAAGCCATCAGAGGACGGCAGAGGACGTAGTGTGTCTTAAGAGGGGGTTGGTCCCGAGCTATCGGGGAAAGTCCAGTTCAACAGCAGACAGCTGGAATCAAAGTTTGGTTGGACAAGCAGAGCACAGGAGGAGACCGGCCATGGGCTGAGGAGTGTTTTGGACTGTTGTGGTCAGGAGGGAGTCACAGGGGACGTTCTAGTGGGCTTCAGTGTGTGGATCTTGGTAGGGTGGAATGCTGAGGAGGGAACTGCTTGACGCTCGCAAGGCATTAAAGAGTGCGAGGGACTCAACCAGTGGACCAAGGAGCAAAAGCAACCAACGTAAGTTGTTGTTAGGTCCTCTTCTCTTTATGTCATGTTCTCAAAGTTGTCTTGAGGAACTCCTCCTCCTCCTGTAGGTGATGTGTTTTATTGTTATGTACCTTGGTTTGGTTTCTTTCATTTTTTTCCTTCAACATAGTCAACCATAACATTTGCTAGCTGGAGGGTAAGCAGCGTTGTGTTTGTTTACCGACTAAGCTTGTGGTTAGAGTGAGAGGAGAGAAAATGAGTTACCCCTCTTGTCTCATTGCATAACAGGGAAGGCTTAGAATTATAAAGCAAAATTCAGGCTACATTTTTTAGACTAGATGTCAAGGAAAATGTGCAGGAAGCTTTTAGTGGCTCACATAAGGACATAGCATGTCAGATTATTTGATACCCCCCTCATCTTGCATGCCGCTTGACATTCTCTAAATGTTACGTTCAAGTGAATTACTGTGCAATTAATTTGATTCCCCCTTGTGACGAGGCAGCTGAAGCGAGATCCGTGGGTGACGCTCCCTGCGGCGTGTCCCTCGTTTTGTGGCCCGTCCCCTCGCACTTCGCTGAGACCCCACTGGGATTTTGTCAGGATTAGATGGTAGGATCGGGTGGCTCGCCACGTGACATAAATTGAACATGCCACGGCTGAAACGGGTCTCCTCAAAGTCTGCTTTGTGCAAACAGAATCAGGTGACACGAGTCTTACACAAGGTTAGCTCTTGGCGTAGTCTTGTCATTTAATTCACTCTTCACTTGACAATTTTCTTCCGAATTGATGCCGTAGCATCAGTACAACATGATTGTCGAACAAGTCAAACTCCGTCAGTGAAAACTGTATTGATTGGCCTTCTGATGACGTTTCTTGCTATTAGGCCTCACCAGGAGAAACAATGTAACAAAATATGACTGTACCAAGCCTTCCGTTGGAGGAGGGCCCGAAAAGCTGGTGCGATGATGGATGTATTGATCCGAGAGCATTTGAGCACTTTCTTGGGGGTGTATTCTCTATCACGTGTAAAGCACATGCATCGATTTTTTTTGCTCTCCGCCACCTCCCAGCGCTGATGGATAGAGAAGGAGATCTTGGAGGAGGGGGTCCAATCCACAGCAATGCTCATGGAATTCATTCAGTCCAGACACTTTTTCAGAGACACACGATGTATTGTGAGGTCATAAGACCGCATCGGTTGAGTGGCTCCGATTCACGAGGAGAGTAAAAGTCATGTTTGAATAAGAAGGTAAACAGCGACATTCCTCACTTGACAACGTCGGGGGAACCCACCTGCCTATAATAGAGGAGCCACCATGGTTACAGATTATTTTTAGACTCATTTGATGAAGGCGGCGGAGGTGTGGAAAGCGCAGATGTATTTGAAAGGACAATTAAGTCTTGTGGGTGCATGGGGAGAGGTAAGAACCACGAGAAGGGATGATGCTAATGTTCTCCAAAGTGCGTCACTAGGCGGCATTTTAAACCAAAATGGTGACAAACAGTTCCTTGCTTGAGTTTTACATAGGTCTCTGTTTTCTGCTTTTAGAAATTGGTCTTCAAATCCCTGAATTCACTTTAAAGGGTCTTTCATACAAAGCAGGTGTCCGAGACGTATAAATAATGGAGGAAGATGGGAATATTTAGTTTAGAAATAGAACATTTTGTTTTTTGATTGCATTTTATGTTACTACTTTGAGACAAGGAGTCTTTATTAAGTCAATTAGAATCCTGAGATTTTATTTGTGACCCATGTTTGTCTCAACACTTTCTTTCTTTTGACATCTCCATCCCATCCTCAATTTAGTCTCCTCCATCAGTCACTCACATCCCCTCCCTGTTTCTCTCCTCTTTTGTTTTTTCCGCCTGCTCTGAAGCCAGCGGTTTTGCTTCTCATCTTGCCTCCTCCAGCGTGGGCCCATCTGCTCCCCCCCGCCTCCCCCTTAAGTAGAGACGGGGAGGGTGCCGAGTCAGAGGAGGCTGCTGCTCTCATCGGCGGTCAGATACGCTCAAAACACAAAGAAGCCTCAGTCCGGTTCCCTCTGGTTCTTTTCCTCCTCCCTCCTTCCCCCTCCGGCTCCGCTTGTCACCGTTACCTCGACGCCACACGGAAGCCTAAACACGGCTGAATCCCATTTTGCAATCCCCGCCACACCCTTTGTTGCTCAGGCTTAGTGCAAACGTGTGGATGCTACAGGTAATCTTGTTGTCAATCAGACAGGAAGCAGGATGAAGAAAATCTGGTCAAAGAAGAGGTTTCAGGTAAGTCCAAATGAACACAATCTTGAACTTGTTGCACTGATGTTGGGGAGATTTTTTTACCTTTTGAGATGTCTTGCCACCCACCCCCACAATTGAGACATTGGGACACAATTGAGTTTATTAGTGGCAGACATTTGTGGGTTGATTTCAGAAAACAAGCACTCGTATGTTTTGGTGGTTCACTTGTCATTACAATGACAATAAATAGGCAATGACAGTAAAAAGGCAAGAATTATTTTCATTGCTGCCTATCAGGAATGTTGCTACGGCACACCAAATAACAAGGCAGCCCTATATGAAGCTCAAAGTGTGTCAGTAGGCTACGCTCAAATGTGCTCCAGCCCGGATGTTGTGTTGATATCAAAATTCTTTGTTTGTCCATTCACCCGTTTGGTGATCACGACAAGCCGCCACACAATAAAGAATAAAAATCTCAGCCAATAGGAGCTCCAAGGAAATGTGGAGAGGGAAGGGGGGGGGTTATTTTGTTTCTTTCCATCCATTCCAGTGAGTCTTGTTGAGTCGCTCTTCATGGTTCTGATTGACAGATTGTGGCCTGTTCACGATTGCACACGCTAAAAATGAAAACAATGATTTATGGTTGTGGTTTGCTGTAGGGTGGGACTACGTTGCATTTCAATGAAAGCTTGAATCAGTATTTTGTAGCATCGAGCTACATCGCTGCAAACTACAACCACACTAAATTATATTGTTGAATTTGGAGTGTCAATTAATATTGAGTTTCTTAACCTCAACAATTCAGACCTTGTGACGCAGCTCTTGAAGCGAATTGCTTAGATTGCCAAGGTATGTTGAGGACAGATGAGCATGAAACATAAATGTGTGGCAAGACATGTCACCAAGATGTCAGCCAGGTGGTAAAAGCCTCAGCAATCTCTGATGCCACTCCAAAGCCGTCTCTGTCATTTGATCAAGGCAGATGGATCGAGAGAACAGGGTCACCGGCTTGAATGACAATTTTAGACTTCGCCTCCACCACTGTAATCTGAGTGTGTGAAGCGTCGGTCAAAATAAAACGCTTAGGTGAAGTCAATTGCAAGGGAGAAATCTCAATCAGTTTAAATTGATTTAAAAAAACTCAAATAGAATCCAAACAAACATAGCTGTGTTTTTTTAGTTTTTACAACTGTTTATGATCGATTTATCCTCCTCACCTAACCGGTTTTACTAGAATAGATGAATTTAAAAAAGCATTTAAAACAAGTTTTTGTTATCATTTTCACTTCGAGTCAGTGCTAGTTGTTTACTTTACAAATTTATACAAAATTGTACAACTATATTTATATTGCGCATTTCACAACTGCAGCTGTAACTAACAAAACATCATTGTTATGTCAGTCTAGTTATTTACTTTCCAAATTTATACAAAACTGCACAACTTTACATATATCTGTAACTAATAAAACAACAATGATGTTGCTATTTCAGTGCTAGTTGTTTACTTTTCAAATGTATACAAAATTGTACAACTTTTTTTATAACGCACATTTCACAACTGCAGCGGTACCTAACAAAACGAAACAATGATGTTGTTGACATTGAAAACATTACAAAAGCGTCACTTTTGACTAACATTTGTCCTCTGTCTCGTTTCCAGAGAAGCGGCCATTCCACGCGGACATTTGGCAGATTTACACATGGTGTGTTGTCATTATGAGCTTTTCTCGCATCCTCTTCGAGATTGGTCGAGCATCCTCGGCATCCTCCCAGTAATGACTTTTGCTGCTGAACAATGTCCGCATTGTCTGCTTTTAAGTGTCCATCAGCGAGAGTGCCTCGTCTGAGTGTACATCCACCCCCGCCATGCGATATCGTTGCAATTTAGCTTCTGCATATCACACGGCCCCCTTGGAGATACCGGTGCTGATTTTTCTTTCGTTTCTTTTGCTTGACCGTCGAGTCAGTAGTGCGGTTCTGACTGCCCTGCCTGGGATTGAAGCTCTCAAAGCTAATTTGATGCAGATGAGCGGATTTACATATTGCCACGATAAAAGACGCTGATGTAGTGATGACTTGAATGCTGATTGTTGGTCTTGCAACGGCTCTCCTTACCATCAGGCCGACCTGCTGGAATTATCTAATCAGGATCTGGCTTGATGGCGCGCGGCGCAATGAGGTGCTCTGACCGCTAAACGTTCGTGTCGGGCCAACCGCTGATTTTAAACCTCGAATGGGTACGAAGAGGATTGGTCGTGCGGGTGAGAGGGATGCTGGTTTCCATAGTAACGGTGCTCTCCCGTCTGCCCTCTCTTGCTGCCACTACGGAAGCGAAGTTTTCCGCTCCTGCCGAAAGCAAAGCTACGGTAAACCTGCCTCTTTTGATTCATCACGTCTGTTTTTTATTTCTTCTTCTTCCTTTGTGGTTTCATCTTGTGCTGTGGAGATGTTTTCTCACCAACAAATCAAGTGGTGTTTTGATGTTTTCTTTCGTGTCATTTGTGGTTTCCACACCTTTTGTGTTTCTCTGATGTTTTTGTTTACATGGTGGTCTAAAGTGATAAGTCATTTTATTTGATTTTAACTCCATGGATGGATATGTTTACACCTTAGTTGGCTTCCTGTCACTCCTTGGCTTGTAACCATTAAAAATCTGTCCTCGTCATCCTTTTCTTGCCTCACCGGTTATTGATGTGTTTTTCTTTTTTTCATTCCAGACTCTGAGAACACAGAGGATGAGACCACTGAGCCCCAGATGGAAGCCAAAGGAGGGCTGGGGAGACACCAAGACAAGACCGCCTGGGGTGGACCTTTAGGTATTTAAAAGTATTTTGAGAATAAAATAATTTCATGCACTATCTTAAGAAGAAGTACATTATTAAAGAACCCAACTATAAATGATGACAAATAAAAAATAAATAAATAAATCAGGCAAAGCTAACCGAAAGCAAATCAACAAAACGACCAAATAAAATTAAGCCTTTATAATCAATTCTCTTTCATCAAAAATAATTGATGGCTAGCAATTCATTTTAGGTATAGTAGTAGTATATACAGTTAAATTATTGGTGTGAAAATAAAATAATAAAAAACTGACCAGACAGAAATAAAAACCTGGCCCTTCAACTATTTTTTTAAAGCCAATTTCGCTGAATTTTATAATTTATCCACCATTACCTTATCTAAATGTGTTGTGCAAACAAAATATACAATATTGACAAAATGTATAATTCTTATGTACAGTCCCAATTTCAATTTTCAGTATTATAAACTGGTTCATGTTATTTATTAATTGTTTATTTCAAACTTGTGGTTCAATGATAATATACTGCAACGTGACAGACGCACTGGCCCAGTTTTGGACCGAAGACCTTCTCTAAACATTCATAGCATGTCGCAAAGAAATTTCCTACTTACTCAGGGTCTGACATGTAAATCACTCAACACAAGGCTGAATTGAAGCTGCCTGCTCTCACATTCCTCCAAACCCGGCAACAACATGTCTGAATTTAGATCCCAAATATCGACGCCCTTCTCCTCCTCCTCTTCCTCCTCCTCCACCACAAGGACACTTCCTTCACTTGCGCTCAGCTCCATGTTGGCGCTTTGCAAGCTTCTGCGTCGGCGGACCGACACCCCACGCATCCCCGAGAGAAACCGCACTGGAAGAATAGAAAAAATATGCGGTGAGGGTGGGAGGAGGTGATCCGTCATTTGTTCTCTTTAAGAAGTAGCTTGCAGGCACAACCACAGTATACAGTATGAATGCAAGACGTGCGAGTAAGAAAAAAAAGAAATTTAATGAACATTCCAGAACTGAAACAGTAAATAATCCCAAAAGTGGATCATTCTCGACTGCGGTATGGATCCATCTATAATTTAGCCATGACCTACAGAACTTGAAATTGACTGAACTTTAAAAGGTCAATCAATAGTAGCATAAGGCCCATTAACACAGCCCTCTGCAAAAGTATTGAAACAGCAATTTGATTTCCTTTGGTTTTTTTGTTCAATATTGTACTGAAGACATTTCAGTATAATATTGAATGAATATGAGACAAAAGTTCAGAATAATAAATAATAATAAAAATAATAATAAATGAAACGAATGAAGACAATTAGTAATTTTAGTATTGACACATGATGTCCATGCGCAATTTGTCTTTGCGGGCCACATAAAATGATGTGGCGGGCCGTGTCTGGCCCCCCGGGCCTTGGGTTTGACATCCATGACCTAGATCCATTAAACAACTCAAGACAGAGATGGCAGCAGCAGCGTGAATACTAAAGTCGACAAAAACATTTTCTTCGTCAATTTACAGAAAAAAAATTATCTGATGCATTCCAAATTT
Source organism: Syngnathus floridae (assembly GCF_059516105.1). Taxonomy (NCBI): domain Eukaryota; kingdom Metazoa; phylum Chordata; class Actinopteri; order Syngnathiformes; family Syngnathidae; genus Syngnathus; species Syngnathus floridae. Next base: position 9,126,274 of record NC_142414.1, on the reverse strand, counting down.
TTTGCCCGAAATTTATCGTTTTATCTGAAATCCAAAAATCAAACAAAAGAATTGACCGTGCCGGCCCAACACTTTTGAAGGGCAGTGTATGTTTACAAAAATTCTGTCTTTCATTCCCATCTTCTTCTAGGCGAGGGGGATCGTATGACGGAATATAACCCCGACGCTTGTGATCGCCGAGCCACCCTTCCAGGTTCTCATGACCCCATCGTGGAACGAGAGCTCCGGACTCTGGCTTCCCGTCCTCCTGGGCCCAATATGGACCCCACAAACCCATCCAGGCAAGCTCCTGGCCCCGCGGAGGGCCCCTTGCCTGTCCGTCACCTGGGTGTCGAGCCGCTGATCCGGGCGTCTCACGCTAACCTGGCGAGGCCCGTTCAGGGGTCAGAGGAAAGTGTTTCTGTCGGCAGTGACTACTACGGCAGTATGTTCAGCCTCTACCGGGGGAGAACTTTCTCCATGCCCTTATAGAGGAGTCCAAACTATCGCCCCAAATTTGAAAAGACGCTCAAGCCAAGATGTCATAAATCAATCTCCACGTGGAATATTTTTTTCCATAGACTCTTTCTTTTGATTCCACACTTTCCTTTGACTTGATGTTGCTATGGGAGCATCTAACTCTTCACCGTCACAATGGCGGTGACATGTTTTTACTGCACTGTGAGTGTGTACCTGCTGCACGTTTTTTTGGAATCTCACCTTTGGATGAATAATTTTTACGCTTGCGGCGGCATGCGTCGGATGCGAGCCTGGTTGAATATTAGCATGAACACAAACTTCTAATCATGACACGGGCTCTCTTTTCTAGGCATGACATTTTTTTTGGCTGTAACATTTTTTCTTCACTTGAGCACATTTTGATGACATTTCTGACAACTTCATGTAAGCTCTTACATGTGGCAACTTCTAATTTTATTATTGTGCCAGCTGCACTTATTTACACCCTGAAAATGTGTATTAAGACAAAATGACACGGATCAACACTTCCGAAGCTTCTGGCAAATCTACAGGAGCTCTAAGTTCACACCTCATTTCCCTCCAACCCTCGTTCCTCCAGGATTGAGAGTGATGAAGACTCACATGGGGGTCTCCCATCTGCATCCTCAAGCTCCCTTCAACCAAACCACCAGAAAGGCCCAAATCTAGACCAGGATGAACCTTTAGATCAGCTTTTTAAAAACAATATGCCGACCAAAATGGCTCGTGCAGGGCCCAAGTGCTCCGACAAGATCAAAACGTTTGAGGAGCGAAGGGCGAGCGTGAATCTTCCAGCAGTTGGATCCATTCCCGAGACCGATGTCACCGCTCAGAAACGAGCGGCCTTCAAGCAACGAGCCTCCTCGCTGGAGGACAAGATGAGCTACTCGCAACGGGTTCAGGGCTACCAAAACAAGTTCAGTGAAGAACTGGAAAGGATCAAAAAGCTCGCTGGCAGCGTAAGCATAAGAAAAGCTCGTTCGAGTGAGCCGCTGGTGACAGACAAGCCGGGTCCCGTTGACCCGCAAGAGACTAAAAAGCCAAACGCGAGGGAGTCGCCGACGAAAGGAGCGCAGGAACGTAGACCGGAAAGCTTGACTAAAGTTCCTGAAAAAGCAAAGCCCGACTCAATGACAGACCGAGAGCATTACTCATCACAAGGAAAAATGGAGAATATTAGAGTTGCCATGGAGACAGCACTAGTTCACCAGTTGCCAGGGCAACTATTGCCAACAGCCACAAAGACCACACTCACCAGGTTTGGAGGGAATCATCTCTTCTGAAGAATGCCTTAAAGGGAAAGCTAAAACTATCCAATGACTTCATCTGTTTTTTTTGTGTTGTGTAATGCAGAAAATCTCCAACTGCTTTGGTTGTCAACTCAGCGGAACGCCAATCACCCACGCCTTCCGTCAGCCCGTTTCTCAAAAGGATGAAAGTGGCCATTCCCGCCATCCTGGTGGAAGATGAAACCAGCAAGATTGAATGTGATGCAGGCCAAATGGAGATGAATCAAGTGAAAAGTGGCTCTGCGGGAGGTAATTGTTTGATTTGTGACACATTATTTATCGCTTCAGAGGTTTTGTTGCTTCAAACGTTATATTAAAAAAAATAATAATAATGGAATTGCAGCACAGTATGCAGTCAAGATTAAAGAGAAAGTCACACCAGATTTTATTTATGAGTGAGTTTATTTCCTAATTGTTAAATATGTCACATTAAAAAAAACTGCCTTTATTTTAAATTTTACTTGAAAATATCTTTAATAAATATTAAAGTAAGTATAGAAGTAAGTATGTATATAATTGAATACATATTTTAGATTTTACTTCAAAATATTATAAATAAAATAATATAAATATATAATAATATAATTATCAACAAGTAGCCCATTTACGTGAAAGTGAAATCCAGAAAAGACTCCAAAAGGTTGTCATTTTTAAATAAAAATGAACTCTCACTTCCAATGAAGTGTCAAAACCAAGCACAGTTGTTGCTCTCCGCTTAATGTAGTCATTAGAGTAACTTGTCATCTAACAGTCACTTTTTAAGTTCAGTTATGTCGAAAGTAATTAAATTACTATTTTAATAACCGGTAAAATACCCAAGTCACTTTTTAGGTAACTGTGGCAACAATGATGTGGATGTAGTAATTGAAGTTTAAATCCAAACAAGTAATTTAAAAAAAAAAAAACAATGCCCAGCCAAATAATTTAGTAATGTAAAAAAAAATTTAAAAAGTAATTAAAAAAAAAAAAAACAATACCCAGCCAAGTAATTTAAAAAAACAACAATGCCCAGCCAGCAGAAAGAGTGGTTACCATGGCAACCCATGACAGGCCAAGCAGCATTGAGAAACCAAATGTGTTGATAGCGTCCATCCTCTCTGTTTACGCATGATGCAGATTTGTCTGCAAATGCAAACGGCCTCACATAGCAGCTCAGGCCCGTCTTGCCATATTAGGCCTGTCAGTCCACCTTGCTGGAGTATTTTTAGCCACCCGCTTCTTCTTCAGGGTAAATGCACACTGCCTCGTGTCCCCATTTGAGTTTTTTATCTGGCTTGATGTTCTCCAGGCGGCGCAAGCTAAAATGATTTGCAGGAAGCAACAGCCTTTTGTTTTTTTTCTGAGCTCCCGCGCACAACATCGCGCAGACGTATAATTGAGTCATCTTTCCATCATTCATCTGGTGATCTGACATCGATATCATTTGTACAAAAGTCAGTGTGGCAGTCAGGAAGCTAGGAAGGTCAGATGTTTTATTTACGAGAAGCTGGATCAGATGTGTGCGGCAGATTTGTAAGAGTTGGCGGGTATACTTAAATGCCCAGAGGAGAATTTATCCTCTGCAAACGTGACTCCATGAGTTGATTCAGGATCAGTTGTTGAATTTTTGGACTGGATTTTAATTGTCCTTTTTAGATTACATTACAGTAACTATACAGTAGTCAATTTTATTATTTTTTGTGTTTTTATATATATTTTTTTTTTATCTGGGCTCCGGATTTCCTTTGTAGAATTTGAATGTCGTGCCTGTGTGGCTTTTCCTCTTCTAGTCCTCCAATTTCCATGCAGGTTAATTGAGGAATCCAAATTGTGCTTTGCTTGGAATGCAAATTGTTGTTCTCTATTTAACAGTATAGAAAAAGATGGTCGTCTTGAGTTGCTTCATGGGAACCGAGCCCAAGTCAGTCAGTCAAAATATAAATGCCATGTCATGTTACGTCTAATTGGTTTACATGTTGCCACTGCCTGGTTTTGTTATTTCTAATAGAAATGAATGATCCGATCGAGTCACGAATTGTGCTTTCACAAACGTCAAATCAAGCAAATGAAACCTGAAAGAGCTCCAGCAGCAGTGCATGAGAAATTTAGTGAGAGTGCCGGTGTTGCTCTGTGTAGCCATCAGTTAATTCTGACGCAAAGGTTCCAGACAGAGCGTCTGCTCTGGAGCACTGGGAATAAGCGAGTTCCTGAGTCAGACATTAAGAGACTCGTTCATTATCCACTTCGTGCACTGTGCACTTCACTATGCTGCCTCGGCCGATTGCTGGACAAATTAAAGAACAGATTGTTCCGTCCTAGAATTTTAACAGCATCTGCTGGTGCTGCTATATTTAGCAACTGAGTAGCAATTAATTGACCAAATGTGGCACTTTCAGTTTGAGGAGAGTGAAATGCTTGAGATTCAAATATGATTCAAACTAGGTGTCTGTTAATCTTCCAGAGCAAATTGTGAGTCTCCATGAAGACTACCTGAGTCCACAGGTGGCGAAGATGGAACGTATTTCTGCTCCAACTAAAAATGTCCATTTTAAGGAACCTCCCTCTTTCCAGGTAGGGGCCCTCCCAAAGCAGATATAACATCCAGCAAATGTGTTAAGTACTAAATGTTCTGTTTAAAAAAAGGTGGAGCCATGTGACCAAGTCGTGATGGAGGGCCAAGATGTTGTCATCTCTGTAAAAGTTGCCGGGCAGCCCAAACCAATGGTTCACTGGTGATTTGTTTTACGAACACAATGGCCAGACGTGACTTCATGCTCAGTTGAATTACCTGCTAGAGACAACGTCACCGTGTTTTTCCATTCCAGGCTAAAGGACAAGATCCCGGTGAAGACGGGAGGACGCTTCTCCGTGAGGGTGACGGAGGACGGCTCCGATGAGCTCAGGATCATCTCAGCACAGAGGTCGGACGCAGGGCTCTATGTCTGCAAGCTTGTCAGTGACAGCGGAACAAAGCAGGAGGAGTGCAGAATCGAAGTCAAAGGTGGCTAAAATCCATTTGAATGGCATTGTGATCAATTTGTTTGTGCAGTCATCCACATCATAGAAATCCTCCTAAAAATGGATGGCTGGACTTACGGATGGGCGGATGGATGGATGGATGGACGGACAGATGTCTTTAATGTGTCCTCAGCCTGCTCCAGCCAAGGCAATAATAAATTATTCAAATGTGTGTCCTTGATCATCAGCTGCAGCAGAGTTACAGCTGAAAATTATCCGAGAAGTGACAGATCTGAAGGTGGAGGCTGGAGACTCGGCCATGTTTGAATGTGACATCAGCGGACCTTCAGACGTGGATGTGGATTGGCTCTCCAATGGGAAGCTGATCCAGCCGGCGCTGCTTAATTGCAAGATGCACTTTGATGGTCGCAGGTTCGTTCATTTTTTTTTTTTTTTGTTCTGCTTAAAATCTCATCAGCTTTGAGTGTGTTTCCTCCAGTCTTGTAGAAAATATTATTTATTTATTTATTTATTTATTTATTTATTTATTTATTTATTTATTTATTTATTTATTTATTTAATTAAATGCATTACCGTATTTTCCGCACTATAAGGCGCACCGGATTATAAAGCGCACCTTCAATGAATGGCCCATTTCAAAACTTTGTCCATATATAAGATATATACATTTGACCCGCGGGCCAGATTTTGGACACACCTGCTGTAGTAGCTCAATATTGGTCCATATATAAGGCGCACCTGATTATAAGGCGCACTGTCGGCTTTTGAGAAAATTGGAGGTTTTTAGGTGCGTCTTATAGTGCAGAAAATACGGTATTTAAATTGTAGTTTAGTACTAGTTGGATTTATTTATACTCTTAATCCAAGTATTTTAACACAGAAATTGATTTTGCTTAATTAAAAGTCACCATATAGCTTATTACTTGTCTAAAAGCACGTCACATTGTTTTTCAGATGCCGCCTGCTGCTGAATTCAGTGCACGAAGACGACAGTGGGACATACACTTGCAAATTGAGCACAGCCAAGGGTAAAAAACAGAGCCAATTTGCCTGATTCATGATGATGAAAAATATTAATGAGGCTCATTTCATATTTAGACGAGTTGACCTCCAGCGCAAACCTAAAGGTGACCCCCTCTAAGGAGCCGTTGTTCACCCGCAAGCTGGACGTCCTCGAGGTCATCGCGGGTCGCACGGCCCGATTGGACTGCAAGGTGAGCGGGTCACCGGCGCCACAAGTCACCTGGATGCACTTTGGTAGGGAAGCTCAACTGACTTGCTGCGCTTTTCTATCCAACTTTCAACACGTGTTCTTCAAAGGAATGCCGTCTTTTCTCCTCTCTGCGCCTTCAGAGTCCAAAGTGGAGGAGAGCGACAATGTGTGCATTCTCAGCGAGGGCGGGCGTCACTCGCTGGTGATAGCCAACGTCAGCAGTGACACAGAAGGCTTCTATACGGCCGTGGCTCAGAACATTCACGGGAAGGCCGAATGCACTGCTGAGCTGTACATCCAAGAGCACAGGGCGGCGGTCTCCTCTCACATGTAAGACGTCAGCATTTCACATTACAAAATAAGTAAATAAATAAATAAATGGATAAATAAATATACAAATAAATAAATAGACGGATAAATGAATAAATAAATGGGTAAGTCAATAAATAAATAAATAAATAAATAAATAAATAAATAAATAAATAAATAAATAAATAAATAAATAAATATTCCATTTCCCACTGCAGTTAAATTATTGACGATACAAATACAACATGCGTATTTGAGCCTTTATAATTTTATCACGTAAGGAGGAGAGACAATTCAAAAAAGATTCAAAGAATTCTTATGCAAATATCGTTGCCGATGATGTATGTTATGTAATTAGACCAGCCTCCGGAATAACAACGGTTCAAATAAATAATTTAAATCCCATATGCCGTTCCTGCCCACCATCTGTGTACCATATCATACCAACTTGATATATAAGCACTTAAAGCACAAGATAGGCCAAAGCTCTCTACATTTCAAATGCATTAAATATAAAACAAGCAGACTATAAAATATGCATAGGAAGGCACCGAACATGACCATAAAAAATAAACATGCAAACAGTAAGCTGAGTAAAAATATATAGGAGATAAACAAACCTAGTGCAACTTTTACACCATCCAATTTCTTACCCTGCAGATCTAAACTTGAGAAGATGCCATCCATCCCAGAGGAGCCAGAGCAGCTGGAGAGTGAAGTGGTGAAGAGAACCATGCCGGATTTTGTCAAACCTCTGTCTGACTTGGAAGTGATCGAAGGAAAAGAGGCAGTTCTGAGCTGCAAGGTGACAGGCCTGCCTTATCCGACCATCACCTGGTACCACAACGGAAAACGCATCGAGAGCAGCGACGAGCGCAAAATGACCCAGAGTAAGCAAAGACGCCAGCGGTCATCTTTGAGTTCGAGGAGGCAAATTTGAAATGCCTGTGTCTCCTTCAGACAGGGACGTCCACACGTTGGTCATTCAAGCAACTTGTCACGCTGATGGCGGCGTCTACAAGGCGGTGATTGCGAACAAACTGGGCAAAGCAGCCTGCTATGCACATTTATATGTTTCAGGTAGTCTCAGTTCCTGCAGAGTTTTTCTTTCTTTTTACAAAATATAAAAATATCTGTTTGTGCTTTCTGAGTAGATATTGTTCCAGATCCACCTGATGGGCCCCCGGTCATAGAGGCCATCACCGGAAAAACGATAAGCCTCAGCTGGAAAAGATCCAAGAAAATAAATCCACCAGATGGTAGTGTATAATTTTTTTCTCAGTCTCCAAAAGAAGTCTATGAAAGTTCAGTCAATTTATAATGTAGAGTTGTATGACGTCTTGGGTGCTTTATGGTTTTCTTACTTCGTTGCAGATTCGGGTTCCTTGTCTTATGTGCTCCAGCAGCAACCTCTGGGCTCCATCCAGTGGTCCACCGTAGCTCCCAACTTGAGGGAAACCAGCTACACCATTACCAACCTTTCCAAGGGGGTCCGCTATGCTTTCAGGGTGTTGACCTCCACCGGCAAGACGCTCAGCAAACCTTCACCATCCACAGATTTGGTCCAGCTCCAGGACAGAGGTCAATTCTTAGCAGATGATGACATTGTAGTGAATGCTTGTTTCTCAGCATTCACACAAAGCATTTGACCTTATCTAGGACCTTATTTGAGGAAAGCACCCGTGATTATCGACAAACCCGACATTGTGTACGTGGTTGAGAATCAACCCGTAAGCATCACCGTCACCCTGAACCACGTGCACGCCACCGTCACTTGGAAAAGGTAGAAATGATTCCACTTTCATCTCAACGGTCGCTTAAGTAAATGTGTTGCAAGATGTTGCTGTGGTGTTCATCAGGAGGGGCATGGCTTTGGTCAGCAAAGCCGGAGTGTGCGAGATGAGCACGCCGGATGATGATCAACACACCCTGAAGCTTCAGCGCGTCAGAGCCTTGGACATCGGCCAGTTGGTGGTGATGGCCAGCAACCAGTTTGGCAGCGACCTCTGCACGCTGCAGCTGGTCATGGCAGGTTGGACGACAGCAGATTTGATTTCTTTGCTCCAAAGAAGCAAGAACTGTTATTCTTCCGTACTCCACAGTGCCACCAAAATTCGAAACCATCATGGAGGATGTGGACATACGTGAGGGAGAAACCACCCGTCTCGCTGTTGTGGTCGAAGGAAAACCAGATCCAGACATCTTGTGGTACAAGGTACCGGTTACGCCCCTAAAAGTCAGCTTTGAATATTTATTGAGATGTTTTGTTGAAATCTTTCACAGGATGATGTGCTTCTCTCAGAGAGCAACTACTTCACCTTCGTGTACGATGACCCAGAGTATTCTCTCGTAATTCTTAACGCCCACACCGAGCATTCGGGCGTCTACACCTGCACGGCCAAGAACCTGGCCGCGTCCAACTCCTGCAAGGCTGAACTGACAGTTCGCATAGGTCTGGCACGGGATTCCAAAACATCTTTCATAAATGTCAGCAGGCAAACGGACACATGTGAACGTGTGCATGTTGTCTACAGAGGACAAAGAGGCCATAGAACCAGTGGAAGATGAAGGAACCATTCTCAGGAAGATGCGACGCTTGACAGACTACTATGACCTCCACAAGGAGATTGGCAGGTAGGCGTGTGTCCATCCTTTTGGAGATAAAACCAAGCAAGCCACGGCTTTCCAGAACTGAAGACACAGTTATGACAAAACCGTTGACCATAGAACCCCAAAAAGTACACAGACTCAAAGTTTGAAGGAACGGTTCTCTAAAGTTGATTGTCGTATTGATTTTCTCAAGAACTTTGGCCAGCAATTTTCTGCAGACCATATCCATGAATGGCCTGTCCTACATTTTGACATGCCAGATATTGTCCTAGTTTGGATTCCTTCACAGATGCCCAGCAAATGGAGAGTCCCGACATGTTTAGTCTTTGCATATCTTCCTAACTAGCAAACAAGACGGGAATTCAATTTCGAATTCTTGGCAGAAGAAACATAAAACGCAGCCAAATGTTGTCCATCATAGGGGGACCTTTTCCTACGTGAAGCGAGTGACTCAGAAGAAGGGAAAGAAGGATTTTGCTGCCAAGTTCACATCCGCACGTGGAAAGAGGAAAGCTCTGGCACTGCGGGAGATGGAACTGCTGTCCGAGCTGGACCATGAGCGGATCATCTTCTTCCATGATGCCTTTGAGAAGAAGAATTTGGTGGTGCTGATAACAGAGTTGTATCCTTTTTATGTACCGGTTAATTTAAAACCAGACGGGTTTCATATCTTGCACTGCGAGTTGACAGTTATGAAACATCTCAAAGACCAATCCACAATCGTGCCGTCTGGTTTTCCTCAGCTGTGGCTTGAAGGTGTCACGAGGAGATGTTAGAACGAATATCCAGGAGAACGACAGTCACAGAGTTGGAAGTGGGTTGGCTTCCGTGTTCCCCGACGGTCTCACGTCACATAACCTTCACGTCATCACTTGTGCATCTCCGCAGATTCGTCGATGTATTCAGCAGGTGTTAGAAGGCCTACGCTACCTTCATGAGAAAGACATCGGCCATCTTGACATAAAGGTTCGTCTCCATAGAATATATCAGACGAATTTCGGACGACAAGAATTGATCGCTCTCGTTTTCATCGGCTTTTAGCCAGAAAACATTTTGATGGCAGCTGCCGGCAGTGACCAGATCCGTATTTGCGACTTTGGCAACGCCATCAGACTGGAGTCCTCCGAGGAGCACTACTCCAAGTATGGAACGCCGGAATACGTGGCACCAGAGATTGTGAACCAAACGCCGGTCTCTCGAGCAACAGACATATGGTGAGCTAGCCTCTGACATGCCCCACTTGCACCAAAGCAGAATCTCATAACCTATCGTCTCTCTACTGCTTCCTATAGGCCAGTCGCTGTCATTACATATCTCTGGTAAGACACACAGCAAGTGCACAAATTAAATGTAAGTGTCTCTTATTATGAATCAATGAATCAACCATTCCAGTCTGACAGGAGTGTCACCATTCACCGGTGAAAACGACAGAGCCACGGTGTTGAACATTCGCAACTACAACGTGGCCTTCGAGGAGAACATGTTCTCTGACCTCTGCAAAGAGGCGAAGGGGTTTGTCGTCAAGCTCTTGGTGGTGGACCGACTGTGAGTACTCTCAGATGTATGGACGGATGTATTTGCGTAAGTGTGGAACTAAATTGTTTTGGTTCTTTCAGGAGACCAAGCGCCACCGAGTGCCTTCGTCATCCTTGGTTCAAGGTAGCTGCCAGACGTGTTTTATTTAAAATTATAATTCCGCTTCTTCAAAACAGTGATGACCTTTTATCTTGCAGTCAGAAAGTAACAAGAGCATCTGCACGGCGAAGCTAAAGCAGGTTTTGTCTCGAAGGCGATGGCAGGTACAACACACGTTTTCGTTATTTATTGAAAAGAAAGAAGGTAGACCGACACAATCTAATGCGATTCAAATAAATGTTTGCATCTGCTCGTACGTGGACAATTCTCATCAGTTTGACGCTATCATGGAGTTGATATCTGAACAATAGAGTGGTACCTCGGTTCACAAATTTTATTCGTTCAACTGAGTCAGTTGCCTTGCTCACATTATCAAGCACTTTTTGAGTTGTTCACTTTGTTAGAACTCTCATTCCTTTATTAGCCGCATTGCTGCTTTTATTGCCTTGTTGTGCTTCAGAATAGTACAAATAGATTTTTTTTTCACCAAGCTGTTTTGTGCAGCGAAATTGAAAACACTGTCTGTTCTTTTTTTAATTACTTTGTTCTTCTTTTTAATTATAATTAATTAAGCCTCCTAATAACATCATCAAAAGCAATTGGAGCTAAAGTCCAACTTAGCCATCCACTCCTCCATGCCGAGACTTTTTGTGAACTGAAAATAGAGTGTGAACAAACTATTTTTAAGAAAAACTAATTTCTTGAAACTAAAACATCAGAAATACAAATATTGTTCTTTAACATACCTTTCTCACAGTGAATCGTGAGCTTTGTACTTTTGTTAAGGAACAACAAAATCATCTTCATTATGATCTCATTAGATTGTCAAGGTATGCCAAATGACGTTCCAGATGACGTAAGCAGTTCTATATCATTTCTCTCCTGATGTTTGCCCTGCAGCGCTCCCTAATCAATTACAAATCAAAGATGGTGATGCGAACAATTCCGGAGCTACTTAACGACGCATCGAGCCATGTGTCCATTGCTGTGGCGAAACATTTAAAAGAAGGCTCCCCGCCACCTTCATCATCCTCCGACTCAGAAGCAGACGTGGATGAGCTTCCCTTCATTCCTATGCCGCTATCGATGTTCTTCTCCGGTTCCAGAGTCTCCTTGAATGAGATGCCCGAGGATGAACACGTCACACGGGGGCCCAATGATATTGCTGATAGAACTAAGAACAACCTTGACACAGCTGGTATCAAAGAAGCTGGTAAAAGCGGGACACAGAAACCCCAAAACCCAGACGAAGAGATGACTCAACAGACGAAAAGAGCTCTACTTAAAAAAGGATTAAGTACAGAGACGGGTGAGTCTCAGACAAAAGCAAGAAGATCCACAATGAGGAGAGGCAGTTCTGCTGACTCGGCGTTGCTTCTTCACACTGACCTAGAACAGGGTGACGTCAACCAAACCACAGAAACGAGCACCAATAGCCTGAAAAAGACTGTTTCTCTTGAACTACCCAACCGTAGCCCAAGCCCTGGAATCACAAAAATTAGCCAGGAGGATTACGCCTTGAAACTGGAGCTCATGAGACAACGGCTGCTCAGGGGAGGTAGCGTGGATAAAAAGATGAGCGGCCTCCGAGGACCCTTATTTGAAACGCTTGGCATGGAAGATGAGCGACAGACAGGGTCTCTGGATCGCAATCTGAGAAGATCCAGAGCGGGGCCATCCACGCTCACGCGAGCTGCATCCTCTGAGAGTGCTGGACAAGACACACCAAAGACCAAAGTTTTCCAGAAAAGCGCTTCCTTCACTCAAGAAGATTCTGAACCCATGCCCCTTCATCGCCGGTATGGAGCTCCCTTAGAAATCCCATCTGGAGGCACTGAGGGGAAGAAGCTAAAGGAGGCAACCTCCATGTCCGCCCTAACAGAACAAACCACGACGGAGTCACCAACGGAGCGCATCTCATTTAGATACCCAACAGCAGAAGTGGACCAACAGCGCAAACGCAACAATCAAGAGAAAAGGACCAATGTAGAAAAAGTAAATAAAGCAGAAAATGAGCCAAGATCGTCCGCACTTGTTACTCCGATAATTGTGATAGAAGATGATGTGGAAGCGCAGGACAAAAGGAAAGCCTATTTAAATAAAGAGAAAGTTACTGAAGATAAAGGAACATCACAAAACACTAAAGCATCACCTGGAACATCTGACCAAGTGTCTGACAAGTTGAAAGGACATGAGGCCAAAGGCCTCGCTCCTTCACCTCAACACCCGGCTGTGTTTGCCAAAGTGGCGACTTCCGATCTATCCTCTGCTTCCACTTCAAACCCGGACATACCCGGCGTGCCACGCCACCCGCTACTTCGAACAGATATAAAAGACATTGCCTCGGAAGAGGTCTTTGAAGCCAGATTCAAGAAGCGGGAGTCATCTTTGACTCGTAGCCTCAAAAAGCTAACCAGGAACAAATCCGAGGAAAAATCACCTACATTGAGCCGTAAGATTGGCGGTAGAGACGATGAGGTGTACAGGCCAGGGCAGAGGGGGGCCCCCCTCGAAATGGTCTCCCGAGGGCTACAAGAAAAGTCCAAATCAGTTCAAGACTTACGGGAAGATAAGGAAAAAGAACCTGGCCTAAGCCTTATTGGCAGGTGGTCGATGCGGGGTAAGAAATCAACGTCAGTTGATAAAGATGCAGAGAACTCAAAGGAAAGAAAGAATCAGGAAAAGGCAGCCCCAAAGAGGGTTACCTGGGCAATTGGTCGTAGTAAATCTTTAGACACGAATGAACAAGAAGAAAGACAAAGAGCAAAAGCTGACGAGTCTGCGGTTTCTGCTATGAGACGCAGGTTCGAGTCCAAAATGGCCGGAATCTCCGCCAAAATAAGGAGCCAGTCCGAGGACAGGAAGGATAAAACTACAGAGGCGAATCAGACGGCGCAACAACTGAGGAGGCTCACAGATTCTCCAATCCTAGCAATGCGCCAGATGTTTGAGAATAAACGCGCTGGAAATACGACAAAAATCCGGAGTCTGTCAGAGCAAAGACAAGATGACACCGAGGAGAAGAAGGCACCCCTGTTTTCTCGCCATCGCCACTCACACTCTGAAGGGCGAGGACTGAAAGGAATGGGCATACCCGAGAATCAGCTGGCAAAACAAGCTGGCGTTGCCGCGTCAAAGGAATCCATCGAATCCACTTCCAGTGTTCAATCTGAGAACGACCGGCGGTCTAGATGGGACAGGTGGGGTCTGACCAAGAGCAAAAAAGACAAAACACCTTCTCAACCTGACCTGATTTTACCCACCCCAAAAAAGGAAGACACATCCCTCACTCGGACGTTTGTCCGTTCTGCTTCGGATTTCCCGCCGGTGTTCCACATCAAACTCAAAGACCAAATCCTACTCGAGGGGGAGCAGGTCGCCCTCAGTTGTCTCCATGCCGGAAGTCCCCTTCCTGACATCACATGGATGAAAGGTCTCTTGTTTCCATCCTTGAGCAGATAAAAATGCTGCGCTAAAGCTCAAACATTCCAAGTTCGAATTCGGTTTTTCTTTTTATCTTACAGATCGGAAAGCTTTGTATACGGATAACCGAATCAGTTTGACGTCCCATCCGGATGGCAGGCAGCTTCTTACGATCCTAAAGTGCAGCCAAAGAGATGCTGGGGTGTACGAGTGCGTGGCTACCAACCCCCTGGCGGCCATCACCACCTCTTGTACACTGACGATAGCTTGTAAGTGTCATCAAAACTTTCAGTGTAGCTGAACATTGTCGTATACACAATGGGAGACTATTAACCACATAAGAGTTTGGGGTTGTATCCGGAAGGGGACAAAATCAAGCGAGGGACTCGCTGTGACAATCCCTGAGGAACCGAAAGCCCCACCAAAAGATTTGATTCGGTTGATCTGGAGTTGATCATTGACCATTATCTCGTTTGGTAATCTTTCCCCTTTTCCACAACAATTTAAGATGTTCCCAAACGACCCGGAACCCCTGAAGTCCCTCAGACGTATAACAACACCGCCCTGGTGCTGTGGAAACCGTCCGACACCAAGCCCCCGTGCAGCTACACATTGGAAAGAAAGACAGAAGGTGAAAAATACGCTAGTGTATTTGAAACTCTAACCTTCATGTTTTTATTTCATCTGGCATAATTTACGTTGTAACGTTGTTCCGAAAAGACGCATTTAACATCTTGTTACTTCAGGAGATTCAACGTGGCAAACCGTTACCACCGGAGTGGTTGACTGCTACTACAACGTGACTGACTTACCGCAAGGTGACGTGTTCCGGTTCCGTGTGTTCTGTGTGAACAAGGCAGGACAGGGTCCACCTAGCAACTGTTCAGCTCCAGTCACTTTGGATTCAGCAGGTATTACAGGCTGAAGATGGTTTAAAATATAGTATGTGCGGTAAAGACATTGGATTGTTGTGTTTTGTTGTGGTTAGCTGAAGAGGCTTCACCCGTGGTGGCTGTGGTTAAGACCACTGCCGTACCTGGATCTCTGGCGTCTCCCTCAAGTCTCCCAATCACATCCACGATGACAAATACAACCCCCACTGTAACAGGTCCTAAAAATGCAACTTCACCAGTGACATCCCTTCCTTCTGCAGTACTTCCATCATCCTATCGGGCTCCAAGAACCATAGAGACCTCTTCATCTCCATCGGCAATCACAAATATGCATGATGCTCCCAAAACGAGCTCTAAACTTCCATCGGCACCATTCGTAGCGCCCAAGCTCCAGAGTCCAGTGAACATTGTGTCTCCTATGACCCAGACCCCAAGCATTCTTGCGACTCCTCCTTCAAGCCCCACCAAACCTACCTTAGCGGTCACTTATATCCCCACAACCATGGCCCCATCTCCAAGTTCCTTCTCCCCTAAAGTGCTGCAAACATCCAGCCTGAGCCCCATTGGTGAAGGGGCCTGTACGCCCACCAGAAGCACACCATCCGGTCGCGTCACACCCTCCACGGCTCTGCGCCAAGGGGTTCCACAGAAACCTTACACTTTCCTGGAAGAGAAATCCAGGTGAGGGAAAATCAAAGTCGAGAATTTACGATTCACCTTCATGTCCTACATCCAGTGCATAATCCAACTATTCTTTGCCAGAGGCCGCTTCGGCGTCATCCGAGAGTGCCGTGAAAATGCCACGGGCAAAATATACATGGCCAAAATCATTCCCTACAGCCAAGAGAACAAAAAGGAAGTGCTGAAGGAGTACGAGATCCTGAAATCTCTGCACAATGACAAAATCATGGCTCTGCACGAAGCCTATGTCACGCCACGCTACGTTGTGCTGGTGGCAGAGTACTGCACCGGCAAAGAGCTGCTGCACAGCATCGTGGACAGGTAGACAGGAAATGAAGCGTACACATGAGTGCACATTTAAATTCTTTCTTTCCCAACGCTTCACGATACCGTAGATTCCGCTACTCCGAGGACGACGTGGTTGAGTACTTGGTCCAGATCCTGCAGGGAGTCGAGTACCTTCACAACCGCCGAGTCCTCCACTTGGACCTGAAGCCAGACAACATCATGGTGACAAACCTCAACACCATCAAGATTGTTGACTTTGGAAGCGCTCAGAGCTTCAACCCACTTAGTCTCAAGCAGCAGGATTTGGGGGCGGTAACACTGCAATACATGGGTGAGGGCAATCGTTCACTGAGAATACCAAATTCCTTGGGTATGCGATTTCATCTTTCTGACAAATGTGCTTGAAGCTCCTGAAATCGTGAAAGGTGAGGTAGTGGGGCCTCCTGCAGATGTTTGGACAGTTGGAGTTGTGACTTACATCATGTGAGTTCAGTATCTAAATGTGCACCTCGCTTTGATTGGTCTACATTTACAATCAACACCAAATTGTCTTCTCATACACGGGAAGGCTCAGCGGCCAGCTGCCCTTTGATGACAAAGATCCTCAGCGTGTGAAATCCAAGATCCTGATGGCCAAGTTTGACCCAACGAGACTCTACCCCAACGTCTCCCAAAGTGCCTCGGCCTTTGTCAAGAAGTTGCTGAGCAGTTACGCTTGGTGAGAAATTTGTTGCAATCCAATCATAATTGTTTTCCTACAATTAAGGTATTGACGATTTGCTTTTGATTGGCTGCCATTGAAAGAGATTTCAAATTTGTATTGTCCGTCCGTGTGTGTGCGTTCAGGGCCCGCCCAAGCACACGTGACTGCTTCTCCCAAGCCTGGCTTCAGGACACTTACATGATGAAGCTGAGGAGGCAGACCCTTACCTTCACCACGGGCAGACTCAAAGAGTTCTTGGTGGCGCAGCAGTGCCATCGCGCCGAGAGCACAACCAAGCACAAGGTGCTGCTGCGCAGCTACCAGAGCACACCCAAGTCCCCGTCAAGCGGGCCTGCATCGCAGTTTCCCGACTCCAAGTGAAATTCACGAGGGCAGAGTGACTCTCGAGGGTTGCCCTTTGGGAATGACCCATCACTTACGGCTCGGTTCTTCAGTACGACTCCCGAATCGACAGCGGAATCCAACTCGAGAAGTTATCTACTCGACTGCACATTTCCAGCAATCTCTCCCATTCTGAACCAATTCTAAAACGACTCATTCAGCACAAAACATCACCCAGTGTGTTTTCTATTAAGCACCACCCATGCGATTGTATACTTTGAGCTGCTAACTTCCGTTTGCATTTACTTCTACTTCTTACTTACAATTTCGATCTCAAAACCAAAAGACTTTTCCTTAAAACTGTTTACTTTTTTTTTCATGTTAATTTATTTGCATGCGTGTGCGAGTGTAAGCATCTCTGAATCACTTTTTGACTCATAAGACGGGAAAAAAGGAGTGTCTTTGTGGTTGCTGGATAAGAATCACACAATTTATGGATCTGTTGTTGAATATTTATTACAGGTAGGGCGCACACTGGTAACTTGCTGTGGTTCTTCAGTATTACACTTAGCTTGGTGAAATTGCGTTTGGCCAGTTAGTGCCTAGATTGGAGGACTCTCCAAACTGTATTTCTTTCAATGTCAGCCAGTTCTAATTCACATGTGATGAGTTAGTTGGACAAACGTTTCGCACCACTGTTGCAAAAAAAAAAAAAAAAGTCAGACTGACAGAAACAATAGCATTTAAAAGTCGTGTGTGTGTGTTCCTCTCACAGCACTACTTTTTCTATGAATTTGGAAGAGTTGTAATTGTGCCAACTTGCTGTGTTTATATGTGGGATATGTTGTTTTTCAGAGACGGTATGTATTAAAGTACAATTTGCCTATTTTTGGTGAGCGCCCCACAAATTTGCACGTAGTCTTTAGTGAATTGGTCCTATTTTTTCGATTTTGAAAATACTTTCAGGTTTTACACCAGTGGGGATTGGATTGTTTCACCTTACAAGTACAGTCTCTCCACTCGCAAATCAAGAACGGCTCACAAATTTGGAAGCACAGGTAGATGCCCTCATTATTAATAAGCTTCAGAAATTCTATAAATTCTTGTTTATGTTGATTATTTACAAACTGTAGGATTTTTCTCAGTCGATCAATCAGGCAGAAATTGGGAATCATACGTCATATTTTGGCAAATTTCAAGTCTTGCGATCGTGAAAAGACCTAAAAAATGGCTGCCCCTGACAATGCAAGTGAATTCCATGTGTTTTTTATATTTGTTGTTTTTTTAAGAATAATTTGATTTACGTCTAAATAGCATTTTGCGAAGAGCTGCACGTTTAGTAGAGCAGAAGGTTTTGACATCTTGGGTTTGTTTACCCTTCAAAGTAACTTTTGCAATACTTTTAGCATCATTTTAATTTAGATCCCGTTTTATATTTCTTAAATTACTTCATTTATTTACATCAGACCAGCCGGATTAAAAAATACGTCTCAAGCAAGTTCAACAGAGAAGAAGAAAAGTTTGTTTTCCTTTTGAAAAAAGTCGTCGCGTATGGAGCCTGAACTTTTTTGACGCTCCCTTGTTGAACCTAGGCAGTTTCAAGGGGACCCCAACTGGGGCGTTTCTGGACGACAACTCCCACGCAAAAAAAGCCAGTCTGTCCGCCCGTCCGGTCTGCATCCTTCGGATGTCACCGGGAATCCGCGATACGAGCAAAAAAATCAACTTTAGTATTCTTGCACGTTGTCGTCGAAGACTTTTAAATAACTTTACGCACGAAAACACCCAACCGATGTCAACGTGAGCTTTGTTATTGCTTGCATATTTTCCGGACATCCACGCAGAGAAAGACAAAACGTTACGCTTCGGAATATGCTTAATATGCAAGAAAATGGAACCGGAAAAGTTTTGAGAAAGTTCGCCGCGAGTTACTTTTAAGGGATCGTCAACAAAGTTGTGTAAGTCAGCAGAGGCCGCGACTCGCTGCGACATTCCCTCACTTTTACTGCGCCACTTTAAGTGGAATGGGACGCCTTGAAACCTCCATGTTTGGATCTTGAAACTGCGAGGGGCGCCCGAGCACCATATTGAATCAAAGTTGCCAACTTTGTGACAAATGTGCTGCAAGTTCGCAGTTTCCAAGCAGCGACACCAGCGGCCGGCTTGTAAGCGCGAAATGGAGGAGCTGTAGGCGGCGAGTGGCCAACCTCCGCTCGGCATTCGCTGGTCGTGAATGCAGCGCACAGTCGGGCGCACAAAACCTCAAGTTTGACGCGTGAGCACAGTCGGACGTTATGGACAACCCGTCCTCGGTCATCACGCAGGTCAGCCGGGATGAAGACGCAAATAAATCCGCGGACAGAGGGGACTCGGGTGAGTAGTTTTATTTATTTCGAAAATATTGCTTTAGAAAAGTTTACTTGCCGCACTAAAGATTGTTTCCATTCATTCACCAAACAAAACTTAACTTGTGAGTCTTTATTGTACGTGATTGTCGTAAAAGTATTTGATCAACGGAGAGCGTGAACGACTTGCAAGAAGTGAAAGTGTCACTTTGACGCATCTTTCTGCTTATGGCTGCAGGCCTTGAGTTTGTGCAGCGGAAGTGACGACAGGGGCGCCGCGATACGAGTCTCCCGAGTTCGGAGTAAACAAAAAGCGGAGAGAAGACAGCGACCGCAAAGATTTCTTGCGAACAGAAACAAACTAAAGGCGTGCTCCACGCCCTTTTGTTTATATTTGCTTTGTGTTAATGCTGTTGCAGAGACGCAGTCAGGCACATGCAAGAATCGCAGCGTTCGATTCTAAGGAGAGTGTTCAGAATGAAAGTGCAAACAGTTGCTGCGCCTCTTGAGCGGACAAAGTGCAGATTTGTTAAGCAATTATTTTTTTTCTCATTTTGTCAGCAGCAGGACTTGAATGCGTTCTACTGCTACAGATGAGTTGCCACCCACTTGTTCCCCTTATTTCTGTTCAAAAGTAGCTGTCAAATTTTAATAATCAAACGAAGGGGCAATTGTGCATTCTGATGGATTGAGTTTTATGGTTTCCACTAGGGCTGACTAATTATTGGAGTACAAATCGACATTGCAATGTAGTAGAATGCAATTTTCAAATCGCAAAGGACACAATTTTAGGGGGAAATAAAGAACTGATTTGTTTTGGTCATTGGTAGCCCCGCCCCCCGCCTTTCCGCATACGTATCTTGTTTGTTTGTTTATAGAATGTCTAAATATGTTCAGTAGTGCAAGTCCACATGTTTACATATTATTGTTTCACAGATTTGTTTGCCCTTTTTGTTAATTAACTCATTATTTGTTCAATTATGTCCAGCGCTTCCTTATTCGGTAAACATTTATGAAATTGTTTTCGTAACAGCTAAATGACTGCAAGTCATTTTTAAGAAAGGTGATTGAAGTAGTTAAACTTTAGTATTCAATTTCCATATGCCTGTATTTTATAGTAAATCGGATCTTGAATATTGCA
Source organism: Syngnathus floridae (assembly GCF_059516105.1). Classification (NCBI taxonomy): domain Eukaryota; kingdom Metazoa; phylum Chordata; class Actinopteri; order Syngnathiformes; family Syngnathidae; genus Syngnathus; species Syngnathus floridae. Next base: position 9,105,967 of record NC_142414.1, on the reverse strand, counting down.
TGACAGATTAATTTGTTTGTTAAACAAATACATGCAAACTTAAGAGGACCTTGAAAAAAAATTGTATGTTTAATCACCATTGCAATATTAAGATAAAAAATCACTCGCAATTACCCAATTAACAATCATCCCCATCAATTTACTAACCCTAATAATCCAATAACTCAAATCATTTGAATCCCAACAAAATTCAAGGCCAAATCTCTGCCTCGAAGCGTTGCAGTGATCGTTTTTCCAAGCAGACTCGCGTCACTCCAGTATTGTTCCACTACTTGTAGGAATAAAGTGATGGGATGGTGGCGAGCCAGCAGGAAAATGCATAAAAAACAAGGTCCAAAGTTTAGGATCACTTCACAGTTAAGAGAAGTACAATGTGTCTTCTGTAGAGCAGATCGAACTAACGTATCACAACAGCACATCTGTGCTCGCCTGCACAAGGTATTGATGTTAGCTAATTTAATTTAGCTTTCCACCGCTAGTTAGTGTATATAATGCCCCTGCAAGGGGTCAAGGATCCACAGCTGCCCATACACTTTCAAATCACTTTAGTGTACAAATGTTGACAAAATAAATGTGATGGCCACGTCCATCCCTGAGCTGCCATGGACTCAAGGTACTCAAAATGTAGACTAGCTAACGATTAGCCAATTAACAGCCGCCCGTTAACCTGAGCTCACATTAGCAAAGTCTACATTCTCATTTGGTGACTCCCACATGATTCAAAATGTGTGAACGCACACTCCACAATTGGAAACAAGCACAGTGCAGCTCAGCTTCTGGTGAGTAAATATCATTGGGCAGCCTTGTGTTTATTTTCCAACTGGTATTGTTCTTGTCTGCAACCTCAATCTCAAAAATAGAAGACACACTATTGATTTATCACTCACCCTTAAAGAAATGACTTAAACTGCTGTTATTCGTTTTAGAATCTTTCAATCTGTCCCTGTTTACACAGAAGATAAGCAGTTAGGCCCACGCTAAAAACAAGTTTCACAGCCTCCATGTAAGTAAAATAGCGTGTCTAGTTCCCTAGTGAACAACTGATACCACAATCGGCTCTCTGTTCACTGTACACGCCATTCGATTGCAGAGAGTGTCAATGCAGGTTACTGAGTAATCAGGTGGCCTATCATTATGCGTTCCATGCCCGAGCATCAAGGCCAAATCACTACTTTTGTGTGTTTGCGGGGGCGGCGGGTGCGGGCAGCAGTAAACGATTGAAAGTGTCAAGCAAGTTAAAAAAAAAAAAAAGTATCCCTGATTAATTATTTTGTTGTTGTATGTTTGTTATGCTACCACTGAAGGCAGCACACAGGAAACATAAAGCACCAATAATGAAATCATATTGTGGATAAAAACTTAAACAGCAGAATAATAAATGACAAAAGGAGTAACGTCACAAAATGTAGAAAATACGTTTCCTCTCTAGCTTATAATTGCCTCCAACGAAAAGTACAAATTGTGCAGAGATATTAATTGGCCTGAGGTATTTTTAAAAAAAGTTGTGTGTAAAGAAGTAACAGCTTGAACTACTTTGGGGCTACTTCAAGCTGTGCTCGAACAAGCCGCTTCCTGCGTCAATACCCGCCTGCTTCCTCTTCCTGTTTTGTCCGCTGGTACAGAGGCCAGCAGAGGGTCAGATGGCGCTTGAATGCTAAAGCAGAGGCGGAGGGAATGAAAGCCTTTAGTTTGTTACTAACACCCTCACGTCCAGCTCAACAGACAGTGGCCATGTTTGGGGCTGAGGGTGTTTGGGCTCAGAATAATGTGAGGAAAAGTGATCAGGAACCTCCAAACTTCTGGAGAGGTTTTTGTTCTCCCGTGATTTGTGATTTGAGTCATCGGGCTTGGGCATTGAGCACCTTCGCTTCCTGTGCAGGTTCCACGCCCTCCACCAAGAAGCCCCGAAGCGGTGGCTTATTTTCAATCTTCTCCTGCTGCCTCTGCCGAGACCAGCCGGAGCCCCCATCGGTTAACAACAACGCACCCCTGCTAGTAGAGGAGAACGGTACCGTCTCCAAGGTGAGTCCCAGGTCCTCCTTCTTCCTTTCGGTCCGGAACCCCGAAAAGACTCGTGAGACGAGTTGTGGCCGTTACAGATCCAGGTGAAACCACTGCTGCCGCCTGCCAAGTCCAAAGACGCCGGAAAAGTCTGCGTGGTTATTGACTTGGATGAGACGCTCGTTCACAGCTCGTTTAAGGTATGAGGGGTTGACCGACGAGAAGGTTAGATAAGGTAGATTTAGATGTTTGTAGCCGCATACAAACATTAGCTATTAGCTGCTCGCTTATACGTCAGTTTTGGCTAGCAGCTTGCCAAAATTGAGGTGTGCACAGATTACTATAAAGCACTCGACTATCTCAGCAAAACTATCATTTTGGTGAAATTATTCCAATATAAAAATGTGCTTTGGCTCAATTAAAGGTGATGGCGCACTGGACTAACATAAATAGCCGTCTTTAAATAAACGCCAGTTGACCTGTTGACATCCTCCTCTGATGTTTTCTACTTTCTTCATACAGCCTGTGAACAATGCCGATTTCATCATTCCTGTGGAAATAGATGGAACTGTACACCAGGTAAACCCCCCCACACCCTGTTCCACTATTCTTATTCAAATTGTTGAGTGCACAATGTCCTGCTTGCCGGCTGCGATCTGGAGGACGGAAAACATGGTAATGGCCCGGGCCCGATTCAAGTAATCCAGGATAGGTTTTTCTCTGACAAACACAGCCTATTCCGGATGACTTGGTTCAGGAACGTGGCCCTCAGACAACCACGCCACAGAGGTGGAAAAAAAAACACGGAGGAATGAGTCCCAGTTCTTGCGTGTGTTTGTGAATTACACGTTTATATTTAGCTTCATGTGCATGTCCAGCTCAGCAGAATGATCGCATACATCAGGTGTGTCCAACTTCCAAAGGTTGCATACATAAAATAGGAGGCAAATAGTACGATGCAGGTCAATGACATCATCAGTCCAGTCAATATTTAATTTTACCATATGCCCCTGGCTGTTAGAACAAATAATGGCGGGCCGCAAATAGCCCCCGAGCCGTATTTTGGACACCATTGATGTAGGTGATTTTACAAAAATGTTGCGATTGTAAGATTGCTGAACATAATTTTGAAACTCCATCCTGGTTAAACTATGGCCATGGTTTCCAGGTGTATGTCCTGAAGCGGCCTCATGTAGATGAGTTCCTGAAAAGGATGGGAGAAATGTTTGAGTGCGTCCTCTTCACTGCCAGTTTAGCCAAGGTGAGGTGTCCGTTCGTTTCTGTTGCTTTACCGTTTGGGTGTAGCCACGCCCACCACATACCACCTGCACTGCCTGATCTGTTACCCCTACCCTGAAAAAAAGTCGAAAAAAGATTCACTTTTCTGCAGAGCCAAGCAGCTGAACAGGACATGTTGAAAATAAAAATTTAATTTAATGTGTCACTTAGTATGCCGACCCCGTCTCTGACCTCCTGGACAAGTGGGGAGCCTTCCGCTGCCGCCTCTTTCGGGAGTCTTGCGTCTTCCACAGAGGAAATTATGTTAAGGATCTCAGTCGCCTTGGCCGGGACCTTAACAAGGTCATCATCGTGGACAACTCTCCTGCCTCTTACATCTTCCATCCTGACAACGCAGTGAGTAATTCTGCTTGGAGTGCCGTTCTCTCGCTCTCTCCCTGGTTTCGTCGTACGGCAAATGTGAATTCGTCTTTTGCTGTTAAACAAAATCATTCTTGGTGGCGCCTCATTTATTGACAATTTGTTTGCCCGCTCGCAGGTGCCGGTGGCTTCGTGGTTCGACGACATGTCTGACACCGAGCTGCGGGACCTCATTCCCTTCTTTGAGAAGCTAAGCAAAGTGGATAACGTCTATGCTGTCCTTAAGCACCAAGGAGGGGCCACAAGCTAACGCAATTTGGACAGAACGCCATGAAAATCTCATGTGCCTCCACGCACACACACACACATACGCAAACACACACTAGGAGACTGCAGCTTCCACTGCCTACCCGGACTTTTGCGAACCTACCCCAAGTGAGCATTGTTGATGCTGCCCCCACTGGTCACCCAGAAAACTGCTCCACACGAACGTGCCCTTTCCTCACCTCAGGAAGTGGTGAGCGCATGACAACAGATGAGCAAACGCTTAAGGACTTCTTTCCTCTTTCTCTGGACTCCTGAGATGTCACTTTTTACCGAACATTAGCCGGCTTCCCCGAAGGTGACTTTTTTTAAACTTTGCATTCTTTTAGCCCACTGCCACAAAGACAGACAAACCATCCACGGCCCTCGGAGGCATCCGCTACGTGGGTGTAGATTTCCACATCACGTCACCCAGGTCGCAGTTGCTGTAAATTGACTTATGTTTGACAGGCTCGCTTTCATCTTTTCAAAAGTGAAACTTGAACTCTTTGGTGCAGCATTGGAAGTGCAGAACGTGACCTTGTGACTTGTTTTTTTAAATTCCAAAACGGTACACATAGGCTGGAAACAATCTCACGCAGGGTGGTAAAAAGCTTGTTATCGTCTATTTTTAAAGCAACGAAAAATGTCTCGGTCTATCTGATGTTGTCGAGATCCGTCAGCGCAGCTACAAATATATCGCCGTTGTCTCATTGGTCAGCGGGAATCCCAAGTACTTTGTTTCAGGGTGGTGGTGAAAGAGACCAACCAGGTGCCACTTGAGATGTCAGGTGAGCTTATAGTTGCTTTGTAGCATCCGACACGCCCTTTGGACTGTTTTTATCCCCCAAGCCCGTTTTTTTTTTTTTTTTTTTTTTGCAAAAGACAAAATCACACAGATGCAAATGAATGACTGCGGATTGCAGAGATGACAATTAAACCTATCATTGAGCTTTGACAGTATTTTTGTGTGCTTTTGAAGATCCCGTCAATCACACTACTTTTTTTTTTTTCTTTCAACAAAACAAAATTCTAATTCCTTTTGTTGAGGGGGTCCTCTGATGCATTTCCTTATCCCATTATTTTGGCTGTGGTCAATTCGACTTAACCTTTTCAGTGGTTTTGAACATGGAGCCAAATTTGGCTAAGAAACACCAGCAAGTTACTAAAACGAATCGTACTGTTGTAACATAACAGTAAAATGTTAATTTGGTGGGGTTTTTTTTGTTTTTTTTAATTTATAGGGCTTTGCCGTTCAAACTTAAAGTGTCACTACAGGGCCGCAACGTTCAGTAGATATGTTTTGCACAACAAGGAAGCAAACAAATGTCCTTAATATATGGAAACATCCATGTGACTGTACTCATGATTTAATAGATGTAATCTAATTTTTGACCTGTTTTATCATGCCATGTTATACATAAAACTCTATGTAACATTGCCTTAAGTTGTTCCCATAAACGCTAAATGAACAATGTTGGCTGTCGTCTTAAGTTTTGCGTCTAAGGCAAGTGAGGGCTGACGTACTCCAAAAGAAAGAAATGCAGATGGGATTGGAGAGTTAATAATAGTTTACTCATCTGCCAGGACAGGTTTGAATTTCAGCTCAGGCCATCTTGTGTAGAGTTTATTATTAACACTGAGGAAGGATTTTGATAAGTCCAATGCAATATTACATCGATAAAGCTCTGCAAGTGATTTTAATGATGATTTCTCCAACGTTCCCAGGAGGAAACCGCAATGTGATGTCATTGCTGAGCTATTTTTAGAAATTGCCACAAGATTCTTGTGCTGTTACCTGGTGCTTGTGGGAAGTGGAAATATGTTGGTGACGCTCATTCTAAATGATCCATAAGTGTGAAGTGGGAATGTAAATGGTTGTTATGTGCCCCGTGATTACCTGGTGAGTACTATTTATTGGGTCGAGCTGACTAATTCCGAGGCTCAACTCTGACTTTTGACCCTATTGACGTATAGTAAAGTGATGGATGGATAGATTGTCAAAACGGAGGTGGCAGAAGTCAAGTAATTTTGCAAATTCTACAATTTGGGACTTTCGTGGCTAAAACGTATGAGTCTACTATTGGTGAAACTCATCTTGAACTAGATGTTTGCACAAGTCTTTCCTGTTAATGTTTGTTTATTATTATTATTTTACATGACAGTGTTCCATTTGTACCAGTATGCCACATTCTTTTACAGAGTGACGATCGTGACCACCTGCTGAATCAAGTAGCCTATCATGGATGGAGGTTCATTTGGATTTGGAAATATTGGGGAAAAAGAGAAAGGCAACCTGTGAGGCTTGCACCCCCAAGGAAAAGACATGCAACTCCGACATAAAATTTCATCCATCACTATAAAACCACAAAGACAGGTAAGCTGTGTGTACTTGACAATGAGCTCGCGGAAACAGCTAGCTAGCTAGCTTGTTGGTAGCTTTTTGATGGGTATGGGTCTTTCATTAAAAAGACCAATTAATAGACAATACAGAGATTGTTTTGGCAAGCTGAGTGCAAAGTAGCAAATGTGCGAATATGGGTTGTTTAACCCAAGTAATGCCTTCATCCAACTTGCTTGAGCATTTCCAAAGTTTCATATCATTAGCATTCCTTCACACTTAGAACAGCGCTGCTCTTTGCTTTGCCAACATTGAACTTCACCACACCACTCATGTCCACATTGGTGTGCTTCAGTGTGAGTTTATGCACGGTGCCATGGCTCTCCAGGCGGACTGAGGGTCCAGGCTGAACGTTCTCACCGTTCAACGTCCAAACTGGAGGTCGGCTGATAGCTACAGAGAGCTTGCACTGGAAAACCGCTGGTTCATTCTCGTGTACCTCCACATCTTCTAGCTCTTGCACCATCTTAAGCTCTTGGGCTGCGTGTTAGGAATACATTGTTTGTTAATACCAACCAAAACATCTGAGCTAAATGTGAGGTTGGATTAATGTTCTTACCTTCCACCATGAGTTTGGCTTCGGAGATATGCTCCCCGACCTCAATACTATATGTGCCCTCGTCCTCAACTGCCACCTGCTGGATCACGAGTTTATGGTAGCAACCATCAACCAGGATATCCATTCGATCAGAGGGGACGAGCCTCTCCTCGCCCCGGTACCAGGTCGCTCTACTGCGGGATGAGGACACGGTGCATTCCAGGATGACACGGTGATTCTCCAGTGCTGTCCTGTCCCGCAATGGCTTGACTATGGACACTGGGAGTTCTGAAGCGAGATGAAACATTTTTAAGATATTGGGCATCTAAATCACGGAGGACTATCCCAGGAATTGTACCTTCCACTTCTAGGTAAGCCGTTGATTCAACGTCTTTGCTAACAAATCTTATTTCTCCAGCATCCTCAGCTTTGACATTGCACATCAGCAAGAAGTGTTTGGTCCCTGAAAGAAAATGTAACATTTCATTGTCTCTCATGTCAAGTGGTTGATATATTTGACTTTTGTGGGTGCCAGATTCTTACGCAACGCATCAGTCATGATTGCTCAAAGCCACAGAGAGACTTTAAATCACAGTGCTTGTTACCGGGAGATTCTACCAGTCAGTCACAGTCTGGAAGTTGAGTCAAGTGTGGTTGTCAGCCGGGATAGGCAACCCTGGCCTGACTAGTGTGTTCATTGGTAGTTTTATTCTCGTCCTTTGATACAGTGGTGATCAGTTTTTCACCATATGTCAACTGGGATATAAATTGAACGGGTCAAACGACAGGAAGGCAAAATTATCATTTTCATAGATTGTGTATGGCAAAATAACCTTCCGTGCGAGTCTTGATGGTGCTGGTGGGACGGATCTTGTGGCCATCCTTATACCATTCGCCGCTCACATCGCCCAGGGAAACCTCACACATGAATACTGCGTTCTGATCCTCCTGGATGCAAAGATCCTCCAGGTCCTGCAGAATTGTCAGCTCATGCTCTAAGAGTGAATCCGAGAAAAACATTATAGCGAATCTCCAGTTTACAAAGTACAATTTTTGTCTTTTCAGACTGACCATAGACCTCCAGAGAACAAGAAGTGCTGCTTTCCCCCACATCACAGGTGTAGGTGCCAGAATCCACCAAAGAGCACTGCAGGATTTGACAGAACTTCTTTCGCCCCATAGAATATATCCTAATGTTCTTGCCTGGCTTCAGTTCGGTTCCATTCTGATTCATTGTTGAAGATAGACAAAGGTATTTCTTATTGTTTCTCCATTTTAAAGTTAATTCTGTATGACGATAATTTTACCTTGAACCATCTGACTTCAACGTTTTGTCGAGAGAATTCGCACTCCAAAGTGACAGGGAATTCTTCTTCCACACGGACATCAACCAAATCTTTTAGGGTGGTAACTGGAGTCTCTGTAAATGTTATCAGTTGTAATCAGTCATATTGAAAACAGTATAACCCCCCAAAAAAATCCTCACGTTACCTTTGACTGTGAGCCTGGATGTGGTGCGTACCCCTTCGGCTGAGAAGGCAATCGTGCATGTGTCCTCCAGTGTGAGATTGGAAAGGGTGAGGCCATGCACTCGCCCGTTGGTGCTCACCCGAAACTGATTGTTTGGCTTCACCCGAATGCCATCCTTCTGCCAATTGCCCTCCACGTCAGCGTGGGACAACTCCACCTCAAAAGATGCTGTCTCACGTTCGAAGATTTCCTGGTCAGTCAGGCCTTTACGGATTGATATTTTGCGGGCTAAATAGGATGAGAAGGTATGATTTTTTTCAAAAGTCTTAAAATACTCCCGGATGCTGTCAGAATATCGCCTGAGCACTTACGTTCTACATTTAGCTTGACCTGGCTCCTGTCGTGCAGAGTTTCGCAACGGTAGGTTCCGCGGTCTGATAGATTTAAACTGTGAATGGTCAGACTACGTTTGCATCCATTCTGGTTGAGTGAATATCGAGGCCCGGCCTGGATGACCACCCCCTGTCTCATCCATTGCACTTCACCCGTCTCCAGGCTAATCTCTGTCTCCAGGGTGGCATCACAAAACTCTTCAGCCATGACAGCCTCCATTTTCTTTGTAAACATGACCTGAGCCTCTGAACATGAAGGATAACATAATATTGCAACATAAATTAGATTTTCTGGGTCAAAAAGTAGTGAAGTTTTGCTTCCAATTCCTACCTTGGACTCTGAGGCTTGCTTTGCTTATTGCACCTTCAGCTTCAGCTGTGATTTTAGAACAGTCCAACATTTGGCACTTTCTCATCACTAAGGTGTGGCACAAACCATTCTGTGTGATCTGGACACGGTCACTTGGACTGATCACCTCATTGTCCATGAACCAAACCAAATGCACGTCGTCGGGTGAAACCACACACTTAAAGGTAGCGTCCTCTCCTTCCAGCACGGTGATGTTTTGAAGCTCAGTGAGGAACTCAACCACCCGAGGCACTGAAGTGACGCAAGGATGTGTATGAATCATTCATTAAATTTAAAGAAGGATGAAAACCCCGAGGGATACTTACTCTTTACTGTAAGGGTCGCAACGGTGCGGTCATCTTTGGACTCGCAGGCGTACTCTCCAGAATCCTCCCTAGTCAAACGATGTATGGTCAAACTACGTTCCACTCCATCCGCCCGAATGGTGAACCTCCTGTTCGGAACCACTTCCACACCATTCTTAAACCACTGCACATCTGCTTTGGGCTTGCACACTTGACAGCGGAGGGTCACCATTCCGTCAGCATGGGCCACAGTGTCTTGCATCGGCCTTGTAAACTTTATCCTCATTCCTGGAACGATCAGATCATATTTTTTCATTCTTATGCTGGGATTCAACATTACGTATCAGATGTCACAACGAAAAATGCTTTCTACCTTTTACCAGTAGGCTGAATCGTATTTGGTCAGTGTTGACATCACAGGTATACTCGCCGGCATCCGAGCGCCTCAAAGGCGCGATGGTGAGGTCACGCTGATGACCTTCCATGAGTGCCTGGAAGCGCTCACCTTCAATGGGTGTCCAGTCTTTGAGCCAGCGCACTAGAGCATTCTCCTTGGACACAAAGCTAGTCAAGGTCACACTCTCTCCCTCGTAACCCGTCACAACAATGTCATCTTCCTTCTTCAAGAATGTCACCGGAGGCTCTTTAAGAATACCAGAAAGAAATAGCTTGTAAGTTACAGTAGTACTCCGTCTTGTATATCCTGAGTGGTACTTGAGGGGATAGCTGTACCTTGAATCCTAACAATACTGATCATCTTGTCGTCTACCGCATCACATGTGTATTTTCCGGATTCCGAAGCTTGAACATTGGAAATAATGATTTTCCTCAAAGTCCCGTAGCATTCTATTTGCGTGCGTGAGTCATTGACAAGGAGCTTGTCGTTGCAGTACCACTGTACGGGAGCATTTGGGCGAGACACCTCACAAGCCAGGATTAGTTCATCACCTGCTGTCAACTCCTGGAAGTCACCATCTTTAGAATTGCCCACAATGGTCACTGGAGGTTCTGCGGCAGAAAATGACTTTAAAGTTTGGTTTTCGAAATGGGATTTGCTTCAGTACAGTAAAGACTACCTTGCACTGTAACCTGGAAGCTGATGTTATCATCTTCAGCCTCTAGAAAGTATTCTCCAGAGTCCTCAAGTTCAGCGTTGAGAATGACAAGTGAGCGAAATGCGCCTTCCTCTTCCTCGCAAAATCTGCCGTCACACTCGATACGACAGCCGTCTTTGTACCATTTGGTTTTGGCATTACTTCTGGAGAGCTCGCACTCGAGCACAATGTCATCGGAAATTAGCACCTTGAGGTTTGTGTCAATCTCAGACTTCCTTAAGATATTCACTGGCGGCTCTGAGGGGAATCACACGTAAAACAAAATATACGTTTTATTACAAAACAGTAACGAATACTGCTGGTTAGTTTCCTTACCTAAAATTTTAACCTCAAAGTCAAGTCTGTCATCTTCAGCGTCACAACTATATGTGCCAGAATCCGCTGGAGAAGGCGAGAGTATTTCAAGGCGACGAAGTAAACCATTCTCTGTGATGCTCACGCAATTTTTTTTCTCAATTTCTTGGCCATTTAGCAGCCACTTGACTTCCGCATTGAGACGAGATGCCTTGACCTCCAGTACGATTGCCTTCCCTGCAAAACTCTCCAGCTTCTTCGGTGTGTCTTTAGGCCGGGAAAGTACCACTGGTGGCTCTAAATGAATGACAAAGCGATATTACTTCATATTTTTATCTTCAGGTAAAAGCTCTTCCTTACTTCCTACCTGTAATAGTCACCATGAATGCAACAGAGTCATGTTCGGTTTCACATACATACTCTCCTGCGTCCTTCACAGAGGCTACAGGGATCACCAGGCGACGTTTTACCCCTTCCACTTCCAGTATGAGGTTTGGACCCTCCTCTACCTCCAGACTGTCTTTGTACCATATGACATGAGCGTCCGAATGTGAGATTTCACAACTGAGCTGGAGCTTGGTGGAAGCCAATTGGGTGATTTTTATCTCGGACTCAGTGGGGGAAATAATTCGTACGGAAGGCTCTGAAAATATGAAGATCATATTTTCACATTGTGTTTAGTATTTTGGAGTCAAAGCTCAGTTTTACCTGTGATAGTCAATTGAAAGAATACAGAGTCCCCATTTGTCTCGCAGATGTATTCTCCCGCATCTTCCACCGTGCTGTGGAGAATGGTTAACCGTCTGTAGGGACCCTCTTTTGTCAGCTGGATATTGCCCCCCTCCTTCACCTCTTCACCGTTCTTGAACCATTGCACCTTCCCGGCAGAGCGAGACAACTCGCATTGCATGTGAACGTCCTCCGAAATGTGACTTTCCATCGAGACATCATCTTTGGGGTCCACAATCATCACTGGGGGTTCTGCAGAGGAATTACAGGAATTAGTTTGAAAAATAACTTTCTTTCACTGTCACTATACTTTTCAACCCACCTCTAATGTTGACAGAAAACTCCATCTTGTTGTTTTCCGCTTGGCAGACGTAGCTACCCGCATCAGAGCTTTGGGCAGAGCGGATAATCAACCTTCTCAGGGTTCCCTCTGCTTGCAGAGTGATGTTGTCATTGGGTTCAATTTCACAACCATCTTTAGTCCTGCAACGGACGATACAGATTTCTGAATAAAATCCGAAACAACCAATTTGGTTAAGCAGCAAAAGGCGCAGCAGATGAAAGAACTTCTTACCATATAACTTGAGCATCCTCTCTAGAGACATGGCAGAGTAGCACCACAGGGTCAAGCTCCATGCTGCTTTTATGAAGGTCTTCCTTGGGGGCTGGAATGAACTCCACTGGAGGACCTGAAACAATGGTGGAAAGACTTTTTACTGATTCTCTGGAAACTGTATCTTACAGGGCCAGAATTGCTTTTATGTTTATCAGGAGAGAGTTAATGCTCTGACACTTTACCTGCAACGTCAACGGAGAATGTGATGGCATCCCCCGATGTCTGGCATGTATAAACTCCAGTGTGATGTTTCTCAGCTGATTGAATTACAATTCTCCTCATGTTCCCATCTGATTGGATGTTGAGGACGTCGCTCACCCGCAGCTCCTCACCGTCTTTGAGCCAACATACCTTTGCCGAAGGGTGGGACACTTCGCAGTAGAGCACTATGACGTCACCCGTTTCCACCTTCTTGGTGCTATCAGATTCTAGCAAAGGGCTGAATTTCACAACGGCGGCTGCAAAGGCACAATGAGGATTCGTAGTCAATATTATGACCTAATCTCATGGTCACTTTGATAAACAACAAACAAGAGACTGCTTCACCCACGTTTAACCTTGAGAACTGCCGAATTCCGCACCCCGTTGGCGATAAAGGTTATCTCTGCCTCGTCTTCTGCACCGAGAGTTTCACGGATAACCAATGTATGCTCCGTGTTGGACTGCTTTAGTGAGTATCGTCCACCGTTTTGCAGTTGAGCACTATTCAAAAACCAGTTCCCAACCACCGAGGCCGACAACACGATAGAAAAGACGGCATCCTCTCCTTCTGTGACCTCCAGGTCTCGAAGGTGACTGCAAATCTTTATTCCTGGAACTAAGTAAAGCCAGAGACAACACTATTAAGTTCCAGATTTGTCAGTGGCTGTATTTTTTTTCTCCACAGTGTACAGCTTACCCATATGGACAACTTTTGGAAATTCAACATGGCCACTGCGGCCATATTTGTTGATGCAGCAGACTCTGAAGCGGTAGTCCCCCTCGTGTGGTACACTGTCGCCGCAGATCTCCGTTGAGGTGGCGTTCTCGGAGGTAAAGCATTTCTGCCACTCTTGCGATCCCACTTCCTGTCTTTCCACCACAAAGATGGCGCGAGTAGTCTGGTTGTAGGGTGCGGGAACCCAGGAGAGCAGGGCACCATTCGGGCTGTCTAGATCCATCTTGACGTCGAGCGGACAGATTGGTGGACAGTGTCTTGTGGCTTTAAGGAAAAGAGATTTTTTTTTAATTGCCTACAAAAAATAGTCAGGTTAGACGAGTTTATAACCTTCTCACATAAAAACGTAACCGGAAACAAAACCCGAAAATTATAACATACCTCTAACTTTAAGACGTGATGAGGTCTTTGATCTTCCGGTCACAAAAGTCACCACCCCTGAGTCTTGGTGAGCCACGTTGACAAAGACCAGAACGTGTGTTTTCCCAAAAGACTTGAGGATAGTCTGATGTGTCTCATGCAGCTTGAGCCCGTTCTTGAACCAATGGATCTCCATGTCGTCATCCTCAACTTCCACACAGAATGCAGCGTTCTCACCCTCCAACACCTCCACCTTCCGTGGAAGTTTCCGCACGATTTTACCTGAGAGAGTCACCGTTATTGTAAATGTTCACCTTCAAGATGACCCAATGGCGAATACCTTTGACCGACAACTCGGCTATGCTCTTTGCCCCATCTGGCATCTCGCACAGATAAACTCCATCATCGTCCATTTCCACATCTTGGATGGTGAGTCTTCGCCTGGTGCCTTGTTGCTCGATCCCATATTTGCTGCATGCCATCAACTTTTGATCCTCACGGTACCATGTGGCCGGGATTGAGTCATCGGGAACCTCGCATTCCAGAACGGCAACGTTCCATTCCTTTGCCTCCACATCTTTTAATGGATGCTTAAATCGCACATGGGTTCCTGGAGAGTAAAGAGAGGACCATGATTTGGTGTAAAGTACGGCAGCCGATAAAGTCACTCTTACCTTTGACTGTCAGATGAACTGCACTGAGAGTGTTTCCCAGAGCATTGGATGCCACACATGCGTACAGTCCCGTGTCCTGAATTTTACAGTACAGAACCTTCAAGGTGTAATAACCCTCCCTGTCCTCAAATATAAGATGCCGTCTTCCCGCCTGGAGGGGTACACCGTCCTTCTTCCAGATGATCTCCGGCTTTGGCTTCCCTGTGACGAAGCAGCGGAACTTTGCGTGTTTGCCCTCTGCCACGACAAACTTCTTGACCTTGGATGGACTGACCGACGACTCCTCCCTGAGCCTTGTCAAACTGAGTTTGTCCAACCATTGGCTGGACTTTCTGCTATCCTCTTGCTCTGGAACAGGTTCAACAAGGAGCATGGCACCAGCCAGGGCCTCACCTTTGCAGTTCACGGCCTTACAGGTGTAGACGCCCTTGTCGGGCATGCGTGTTCTGTAAATCTTGAGTTGGGACCAGCCTCCATCTTGAAGGCTTATGCAGAAGTGAGCGCTCTCAAAGATGTCATTGAGTTTCTTGCCGTCTTTCTCCCATTGTACCTCCGGTAAAGGGGTGCCCCAGACCTTGCAGGAGAAGGCGGCGTCCTCTCCTCTGTCCACTCGTAACGATAGGGGCTTGATGAGGAACCTGGGTTTGTCATCGGATATGAAGTCAAGGTCCTGGTCGAACTTGTGCTCTTCCCCATGGTCGCCATTCTCTTTCCGGTGGTCACCGTTGTGCAATGTGCCGGTTCCATTTATCTGCCCGTGTTCCTCGACACCGTTAACTTCCACTTGCTGCTCATTCCCTTCCACTTTGAGGGTAGCTGCAGCATAGGTTTCCCCGACATTGTTTTTAGCTTTGCAGATGTATTGGCCAGCATCCTTCTCGCTCACCCCACTGATGCTCAACAAGTAGAACTTGCCCTCCTCTGAGAGCTTGTACCGTCCTTCAGTGACGATCTGGACGTTTTTGCGTTCCCAGATCACGTCAGGACGAGGGTCTCCCCCGATTTGGCACCTGAGAGTGGCGTCAGCCCCGCATTGTACCACCACAGGCCGTGGGTAGCCTAAAACACGAGGGGCGCCCCCAAAGATGTCCATGGTGTCGGTCTTTTGTTGTTGAATTGAAATTGGTCTAAAGGAACACAAATGAAACTTGTTTCTACGTCTATCCGTTTAATAATTCTTCCATTTCGAGTCGGTGCTGCGACTTAGAAAAGTCTAAAAAAAAAAGGCACTCGTGAGCAGACCACGGACAGCCCGTGGTGCTTCAAGTTCAGAATGATAAGTGTCCACGTGCCAGGAAAATTGTGACTTAAGAATGTTGTTAAATTCATCGTTGGAGATCAAGCTTGACTTACCTTTTTTGAGAAGTTTCCTGTAAATGCCGGCAACCCGCCCCCTCCCTTCTCAGGCTGGGGACATTTTGTCTCGTTTCAATGATCGATTCCCTTGCGGTGAGAGTTTTTCGGGTTTTCTGCTTTTCATACGGATAGTAAGTCAGCTGTCTTTCGGTGTCCCTACGCTTTGGCGAGTAAAATAATCAGAGTGTGCGTCAGACATCGACATTGTCCGGCATCCTGGGAGAGAGAGGTGCATTTTGGAGGAAGGGCGCAGATGGTGTCAGGACTTTTGCAGCTGCTCCCACTAGGCTGTAACCCCCCACTCCCAAAACTAAAAATATCCTCCGCTTCCATGACAGATAATGTTAGGCCCTCCGCTATCACTAAAGATAGCGAGGAGGCCGAGATAGAAACGCGTTCCCTGACTTCAACCTCACACGAGGAGGCGGCACAACACTGCTGCTTGCTGGTGCTTTGGGGTTTTGTTTTTGCATGAAGACAATCTAATTGACTTTGAGACAAGTACAGTCGGCAAAAACTTCATTAAGTACACCTGCCATTGAATTGGAGCAAAAAAAGCTGTTTATAAAAGTAACTTGACAAAGGCAATGCTTGCTTTGAATAGTTCAAGTGATAGATGTATGACAATGTTCGTTTTATATACTTTTGTTACTTTGGGCTGTGATGAGTCATACAATAATGAAGAAATGGTTGGATTATTGAAGTGAATGGAAGAACTTGCAATTTCCCCATGTTTTCTCATAATTAATAATGAATGAATGAATGAATGAATGAACTTTATTTATTTTTTAACAATATAAAAAAATAGAAAAATAATTTACATCCGAAAGTAAGACAAGAAGAAATTAAAATAATAATAAAATAATGACAATAATAATAATAATAATAATATGGTGATGATAATAATAATAATAATATAATAATAGTAATAATACTAATGATAATGATAATAATAGTAATGATAATAATATGGTGGTGATGCTAATAATAATAATAATTTGGTGATACTAATAATTATATATGTTGTATTCAGTCATTTAAATGATGAGTTAGTGCTGGTCGTATCGTCATTATCTATTTGTGGCAGGAATTGGCCACTCACAGAACGCAGATAATTCATTCAGTGATCAGCAACGCTTTATGAAGGTCACTGACGTTCTCCTCCATGTGCTCATCCCAGCAGCTGTTGGCATGATGATCAACACCAGGAATCAAAAGCTGCTTGAACTTCAACAGAGAACAGAGAATCCACCCTGACGTCAACAAGTAAGTGTAGTTTATTTCTTACCAGTGACTCCACGTCGGAGCAATCCTCTTGCTCCTGGGCGGGGGTATTAGTATGTGTTGAACAGCGTGTCCACTAGATGGCACCAGATATATATTTATTTGACCCCGTGTGTGACGATTCGGTCTTCCGATGTGTGGGTTTAGATGACTATGTACACAGCAAAGACAAATCAAACAGTTTTGTCAGGTGACCTTTGGCCCTGTCTCCATGAAACGGCATGCTGGGAAAAATGAGACACTCAGAAAGATGAGGGTGTTTTTTCTAAAGCTTGCAAAAAAAATGGCAACATGGTGGACCAGTGGTTAACCCGTTAGCAATTCTAAGGATGGGCGTTGGGATCCAGGCTCCGGCCTCCCCGATTATGCATAGAAGCGGGCAAAAGGAGCACATCTCTTTAATTTTTATTTGGTCGACGTCAAGCAGGATCCGTTGATGTTCTCAACAAGATCTTTACGATAAGTCAGCTGACTCCCATGCAGCCAACCGAGAGTAACTTGGCTCAGGTCAGTCACGTAATGTATAAAGGGGCTTTGGCGGCAGATGTGCATGTCAATTACATACGAACGCACGGAGGGCAGATGTGAAGAGACAAGTCGAGCCGTCGCATTGCCTGGTCGCCACTGGCAACCATCTGCTCTGAATGTTGACCCCTTCAACGGATGCTTTGCTCCTGCCTCCTCCTTCGTGTTGTTGCTACTGCAAATGTAGAGCTTGTTTCCATAGCGTACTCGATCTTGAGGGACGTGTGTCTTTAAGGCTGTGAGGTGTGTGTGTTGCACGTGTGTGTGTGTGTGTGCATTGCCTTGGGTAAGATGACAATCACTGGGCTCCAAGTACTCTCTAACACAGCTGCTCATTGTGAAGGGCCTGCTGTTAATTGGCCTCCGGTAACCTACAACTCCAATTAGTGTCACGTTATTTACCCGTGTGTGTGTGCGTGTTCACACGTTGAGGTGTGTTTGACAGAGAGAGACGCCCGGAATCATAAGCAAGGTGCAGATGTTGGATGAGTGACGAGCTCCTTTTTTAGCAGCCGTCTGTTGCCGAAACCCCGCCGCCCTCCACCGTCAAACGTAAGGCTGCTGTTACCACGGTAACCAATTTGCGGGCTGACAAAGGTGTCCTTGGCGTGAACCCCTCATGGCTGCTTGGGAAATGAGGCATTCCTTGACGTCCCGCTATGCAACTTTTGTGCTTTGGGATGAGCAGAGTGATGTTGCGAAGAGCAATATTTTCCCAACTGAGCCATGCCACATAAAAAAAAAAATAATTGCGCAGATTACTAAAAAAAAATTTTAAATAAACATTAAATACAGGTTAAAGGCAAAGTATGTTTTGAGTTATTTGTGTGACAAGAACCTGAAACCCATTTTAATGTTAACCTGTGATGATCATGAGGTTTTTTGTTTTTCCCCCATGAATTAAGAAAAAAAAAAAAAAATTTCAGGAGAGAAGCACATTCACTTCGATGTGTTTGTTTTGGTGCTCACTTTCATGTCGGGCTGATCCGATTGCTGTTTTGTGCACGTGCGCACTGTTCAAAGTGGGGATTGCTAACACACACGCACACACACACACACACACACATCTGAATGGCAAGGAGTCAGAGGAGGGAATGATGAGTTACGTAATCCAGCGCACTCGTGGGCCCGATTGAGTAAAAAAGGCTGCAGTAAAATCCTTGCCGACATCCTGGCGATATTTGCCGATGTGATCATTCATACGTGTTTCTTCAACATCTTCATTCACAAGCGTGTGTCACACTCAGCCAAATGTCATTTCAGACAGCAAGACTAGGCCAGCGCTGTGTTCATGAGATTAAAAGGAATGCATTTATTTAGAGCAGAATAGGATGAGTTCATCGCGAAGATGGCGCTGACTGTCAATGCTCAATTTTTATAATCCCGCCAACATACAAATGCCCTTAATCCCATGTGCATACACACACACAAACCTGATGAACTTGGCTTTCCAAGTGTGCAGCATCATCACACTGGGGTGGGTCATCCTTAATCCAGAGCTGTGTTCCCTGGATTTTCCCCACCAACTTCATTTCTCCACACCATGGATACAAGTGCACCTCTTTTACCATCGAGGGTGGACCCTGTTGCCAGGCAACACAGCCCTATGGCAGAATGCTTCAGGGTGTGTGAGTGTATGTGTGTGTGTGTGTGTGACCCAAATCAAAACCCCAGATCATTCAAAATAGAAACTTTCCTTGCAGTAGTTAGTTGTGCAGCATATGAATAATCAACAATGAAAAATATCCTGATATTGACTGGCCATACGGCTCGGTGGAGCACATCCGCCTCACAGTTAGGAGGGTGCTGGTTTGATTCCTGGCTGGCCCTGAATGAATTAATGGCATGTCAATTCTTTTTAATGGCGAAACATAATTTGCGATACAAGTGTATTGTTTTGCAAGCATGGTCACCGGACATATGTCTTAAAATAATAACAATTTGGGAGAGGCACACTTTTTAACCAAATATTTATTGCCACCTAAAGGAAGTACTGTAGACAATTTTGTTGTGTGCCGGGCCTCCACTACACTAGGTGGCAGTGGCACAGCTTTTGGCTTGTATTTATTTTTCTTTTTGTATGTAAAAGGTTGTAGAATAGACAAAAGAATTTTGAACGCCATAAGTGGGTGGTTGCAGGCTGTCGCAAAACAGCACATTTGCATCAAACAATTCTTCTAAAGGAATGTACCTTTCTTCTCTGATTTATCATAGTTAATAGAGCAACAGTGTTTAACTTGTCTAATATGGTCACATTGGTCAGGCCGAGGCGCTTGCATGATTTTGTCTTGAGCCCAAGTGAGCGAGGGGGTGGAGTGGCTTCGGACTGAACTCACACTTTTGGCAATGGCCCCAGTGTTAAAAGAGGCGTATCCATGCGAGTCAACTGTCACCGACGGCTGCTCGCTCTCGTCTGTCTGTCTATGTGTCGGGAGCAGCAGCCGCCGCCGATCAGACAGTCTCCATCCTATCATTCCATCCTCGGTTCCCAAAAATACACAATACATGGTGTTTGTGTGTGTGTGGTGCACTGTGTGTGTGCGCGTGGTCATGCATGTGTGTGCTGGTAGTTTTCCATGAGGGAGGCTTGTGAGGGCTCAGGGGGAAAATCTCATATGGAGGGGAGGAGCTGGTCAAAGAATTCTCAACTTGTGTGTAGTGTGTAGTGTGCACATGGATGTGTGTTATCATTAAAATGAAGACCAAGCGAAAATATGGGAAGTGTGCTTAAGCAGCAGAGCGGAAAACTCCAAAGCATGAAGGGGGCCAATGCGTCTGTGTGTGTGTACAGGAAATAACATGGTATTGGGCAATAGCCCACTCAAGTCACATGTTTCTTTTGCTGACATTGGGCAGCAATGGAAAAATTGACTGCAATAGCCGAGGACACTCGAAGGAAAGTGAGGATGATTCGTTTGAAATCTATAATGCACAAAAAGTGACGTTTGTTTCATGGCGTTTGTATTTGAAAAAAATTACACCATGACATGAACACAAGAGAGAAAAATGAGAACGTTGGTCAAAATGATATCAGGATGACAGAAAGGCTACACAGGACCGAGAGGGATGAAGACTTGGCACACGGGACAAAGAGAGATGAGCGCATATAATCTAATGAGGACACATGACTGAGTGAAAAAATCATGAGATTAGGACACAAAGCACCGAACACACTGTACAAAGACATCAGGATGGATGACGAGGAGATGAGTCAAGGAAACGTGTTGTATGTTATTTTCAGTGTCGTTGCCCACTGAATGAATGATGCACAATTTTGTCACAGCTCAAAATAACACAGCCACTAAAAAGGTGAGCACACAAATTTGGCCTAAAATGACAATACTTTGCCAGAACCATCTTGAGTTAGTCGTCTTCCATTCCATTGATGTCATGAAGCTGGTGGATGTTAGAAAATGTCGAGTTTATTTTTGCTATCTGCCAAGAAAGCAGTGCGCCACTTTGGTTTAAAAAGCAGAATTTTTATTAGCGGTGGAAATGAGCTCATTCATGAGATTTTGAAATACTCATGTAATGCTCGTTGCCTCACGTAGCGGTGTCTGAGAAGCAAAACGAAGACAGTAGTTCTTTGTTAGCGTTGGCGGCTGGTGGCCCTGGCCCCATCGCCAAGCTCTTTTTCTTTTTTTTTTTCTTCATGGCGCTGCTTATGCACTTGCACATAACGCGCAAGCTTTGTGACTTGTATAATTCCACATTGGCAGGAGGACAAATAGTCTTGTTGCCTCTGACAGACTAACCTGCTTGTCTAGGATTATTATCTTATTTGTTAATATTGACACAAGAAAGTGCTGTTAAGTGTTCCTTCCAAGTCATGTCGTCAAAGTTAAAATCCATCGGTATTTTCTATAGGCGAGCGCTTGTGTCTCATTAGGCCACGCCCATCTGACTTTGGGCAACAGGTGGGGAACTCCCTTGACTGGTTGCCATCAAATTGCAGAGCAAATCATTTATTAATACACAACCGTTCGCCGAGTCCTTATTTAAGCAACCATGCATGGTTTTGGAATGTGGGAGGAAGCTGGAATGCCCAACTGGGGGCCCGAGTTGGGATTTGGATTTTGAGGCTAAACATGCTAGCCACCGAGCCAGCATGCGGCCCAAATTCAAAAGTCTTCTCTAATTGTAGCCATATAATCCCAGATCAGATTAGGGACCTGTGCCTGTGCCTGTTCTGAATGACGGTTTCACAATCTTTTTCATTCGTCGCATTGTTTGAACCCATCATCAATCCAAATCCCATTTATTTTCTTTGAGAGAGAATATGAAGCGGAAGACCAACGTGTGATGAAGGATTTAGGCTACGTTAACATTTTCTTTCCGTACAAATGATCAAACGTTAGCCCAGAACAATATTTGCTCTTAAATCCAATAATACACAAAACAGTGAGTGGCATTTGTTTGCTCAAAAACAGTTCATGAAAAACACTTTTACCTGTGTCATGATAAAGACAATTATCTGAAATTGTTTCTTACAACTGTGTACTGTAATCATATCTGATATAAATTTTCGGATGTTAACTCATTCACTGCCGGCTATAGACGTCAAATCTACATTTTAACTGTGCTGGCAGTTAATGAGTTAAGAAGCTCTCTAAGAATAAATTTTAGAAAATTCTCATGAATGTATTTGGACCCAGAAGGAGACGACAAGTTTTCTTCTGTCTTCTGCATCCAGCCCCGCTTTCTGTCGTTACTTTGTATATAGTGTGACATCAAACCTATATGACATAATAAAGGTGACATAATAAAGAACAAAGCATTCATAGTAATTATTGTATCAAGGAATTGCCAGTCACAAAAATATCGGTGAATGAAGCACTCTTTTTATGTTTACAGAAAAATATATCGATAGATGAATACAAATTTGTACGAGACTCTTAGCCTTTAGCTTGGTTAGCATTGCTTGAACTTTTGACCTTGGTTTTAAGCATTTGTGTTTCTGGATCCTTCATTTTTTCCTGCCAGAAAAACTCCCTCAATCCCTCCATGAACTTCATCCAATCATCTGCCACGCTGAAACATTTTCAACCTTTCGTCAAATAAGAGCCAACATTCCGTTATTTCTCAGCGTGACACAAACACCAAGGCTGGGAATTTAGAGCAGCCATGCAAAAGTCTCTGTTGGACGAAAGACAGGATAGTCTGCGCAATAATCAACGGGTAAGAATATTACTCAAATAGTTTCCGCTAGATGTTGTAACATCCTGGGATTGCCTTACTTCTGTTTTCTCTCACGACGGGTTCATGTGCAAGTCACACTTTCAGAATAGGACATCTCTTTTTGTTTAAAATCTAAAAATATACTTGACATTCACTCGCCATCTTAACACAAGAGGCTGAGAAACACCCAGCTCTTAATACCCCCCTCCCCCCGCCAGATATTCAAGTAATACTAACACAATGGAAGCTCTTTTTGCCTTCAAAACAATGGCGGCGATTGTTCGCAAGCTTCATACATTCTTGGAGAAAAAAAACATCCTGATGAGAAATAAGAGTCCTTGAGATGTTTTCCCCAGAGGACGAGGAATGTCATGTGAACGTTTCTTTACCGTATAAAAATTCAAAAGTAGGACACTGAACAGAAATCTTTCATTGTCATTCAATTGTGACACACACTCGAGGTTCAGCGGGCCTAATCTGCCGTTGATCACGCTTAGAGTCAATCAGTGGCTAGCCACTATCACAAAGTTGTAAAACGTAACTTTGGTTTGATTATTAAACATTTTAAAGGTCTATACGCCTCTCGTGGTACAAAGTCCAGAACATGGCAGTATTTCAGCTCGTGGATGATTTTTTTTGTTGTAAATGGAACATTTATTCACAGCTGTGATCTCGCGAAGGGCACATTGTTAGCTTACAAGCTAGCTCTACGTAGAGGGCACATTGTTAGCTTACATGCAAACTCTGGGCGGAAGGCTTTGTTTAGGGTTAAACACAACCCACAACCGGTCCTCACGCCATCCGCTGCGACAAATATGGTTTGGGGCTTTGGTCTGCAAATTCCTCAATGAGTAAAAATAAAAAGCCTGGAAAGCGTCACGGCTCCTGCGTGTTTTGAAAGAGGGCGTGCGCTTTTGTCAAAAAGAGGGTACGAGCTGCACATGTGCGACTTGGTGCTCCAGTTTTCACAAACCTTTTCCTGCACGGGGGTCTTATTGTTCTGCAAAGAGCTGCTGGCATTATAATTCAGAACTCTGGCTCCTTTTGGCCCTTTTTATCTGCGTTGGCCGGGCTGCATCATTTTTGTTGGCTCTGTGTCATAAGATTTTAAAAGAGACAACCGCCCTGCAGCCTTAAACAGGTTTTGCAGCAGCACCCCCCCTCCCTTGACCCCTCCCCCATCCCTCCACAAGTGTGTGACCGTAAACAGTTTGACGTTTACTAAATACACTTCCAGCCCTTCCCCCTGCCTCCTTCCCTCCCTCCACCCGCAACCAACAAGGACAACCTTTCCTCCTTGCCGACTTCACTGAACAGTAACAGAAGCTTCTTAGTTTCATATTGGACTCGATCAGGGGTCACTTTTAGCAACTGTTGCCAATTCCTCATTTTTTCCACTGTTGTAATAATTTGCTGGAATAAACGAAGAACTTGTTGGAAAGATTGATTCTACGTGGGCGCTAAGATCAGGGAACCTTGCATATCCACCATGTTGGAATGTCATAATATTCATTAACTATCCAGCCTTTGTATGTGGAAACACTTTCAAGGACGTTTCTGGGACACAGCGTTTCTCAGTCTGTCATTAAACCACGCTCTTCTCAGCTTTACGGCTTCCTGCTAAGCAAACAAACCATCTACTTCCTGTACAGGTTTCCTGCTTTCGCAGCAACTCAACTTCAACACAAAATCAATGTATCGCTGCAGAGTACTAGTTAAATCTACTTTTTATTTTATTATTTTGAAATAGACATCAAACCTTTCCTGCCATGTCAGGTTCAGGTATATCACCACATTCACCACATAAGCTTTGCATCTTATCTCAGCTTAGCAGCAAAACTCAGTTTCGACCTCTGACCCCCGACAGGGAAAGTGACCTTCTCCCCTTTAGCCTCTTTTAGCCTTTGTCATTCAAACAGTTAAGCTCACTGGACTTTTACCTCTGGCTAACCTTGAGTTAAAGGAGGCCTAAATTGGGCCAAAGAGTAAGGAGCAAATGAAGGGCAAGATTCTCTTCCGTACTTTGCCGTTAAGTCCCCACCCACCCGCTTTAAAGGCCACCGCTACAACTCACCTGTTCGGTTTCAGCCACCCCCCAACCCCCACGCAACCAACCCCCTTCGGTCTCCCCCTTGGTCCAAACTCCTCCTCCGACCCCCCTTTTGCCTGGCAGGTAGGTATAAAGGTATGCTAATTTGAAGCCGCCTATCTTCTCTGCTTGGACAAGGGAGGAATACGTCAGGCTTGCAGAGAGGGAGAGAGAGAGAAGAGGGAGAGTGTGTGTGAGAGAGAGAGAGAGCGAGAGAGAGAGAGAGGCGGAGTAGGCAAGTTAAAGTTAAAGACAATTGGATTGGCTGCTCTCGGACTGACACTGCAAGCATGGGGCTGGGAGTAAGTATTGGAACTTGTTGCTCACATGCTCTGGCCTAGTTTTGTTGAAGTCTTGTGGTTCACTTTGAGATGAAGTTGAGGCTAAATTTTGCTTACAGTCATGCGAGTCTTTCCACAGTACTTGCTGACTGACGACATTTAAGAAATAATTAGCACGTTTGTTTGTTTGAGTAACTTTTTTTTCACCTCACTTATAGAAAGACTCACTTTGTCCTTATCTTTTTGATCCAGAGAGGGAAAGATGAGTACAAGCTGGCCGCCACGTCTGATGGCAAAAGCAAGAAAGACAAGAAAGCGAAAGAAAAAAAGGATATGGATGACCTGAAGAAAGAAGTGGATCTGGTGAGTTCTCCGCGTAAATAGCCGGAAAAATGATTGTGAACCCGCAAAGCAAGACCGCCTTGGACGCATGACCCAACTTAGGCTCTGTCACGCCGCCGTCGGCTGCTATTGGTTAGTAAGCGCCGCGGCCCGGACAAACACTCGGTTTTGACCTCGCGTCACATGAAAGGAGGCTGTGTGCCCTCAATTTCACAAGAGCTGCTTTTGCTAACGGACACAGGCGCCGTCATGTGTTAGTCATTTCGCGCTGTGAGTTATTAAACCTTCTCAGAGGGAAGCAGGAATAACCATTATGGGCGCTTTTTCTGCCACAGAAGTGCAAACTTGAAATGTTGCTGCTCATGTTGTTGCACAAAATGGACATTTTAGCCTTTTGTTTTCCCCCCTCAGTATGAATATGCTTTCAAGTTTTCTCAAGAAGAAAATGAGAGAGAAGTTGCGTTCGCCATTCAGCAGCCTTAGTGGACTATTTGCTAGGGAGGAGGAGCTTTGCAGATCTTCTATCTGTGTTTGGAACAATGAAGGACATTGTGACCTTCAGATACGACAATGTCCTTCAACTAGGTCAGGTCAAGATGTGGTCGTTTGTCAAAACGATCGAACGAATGTAAACTTTTAACAGTCCAACTCCCAATCAGATAAGAAAGTGTTAAAACTATTTGTTTAATTAATGTTTGTTCAATTGTCTTGTCTGACTTTGACAAGGTCACGCTGATGAGCGCTTGTTAAGATCAACTTCCGTACGCATTGTTCCATTGTTACCGCCGGTCGTTATTGAAAGAGCAACAAAAGGTTACAAATTGCTCCGTCGGTAACATAAAAGGTCATAAATTGGCTCTTTGGGTGAAATATTAATGATTATGAGCTTCGATGTGTCTCAAAGTCCTCGAAGGACATAGCGGTACCATAACGACTGTATCAACAGCGTGGCGTCACGTCCGATCCTCACGATCTTTGTGGAAGTCAAGAAACAATGGCAGCAGTAGTGAAACAATGATGAAGCTGTTAATGATTATGTCTTTCTTGACATATCCAACAATGTCTGAAAAGGAGGCCAGGCTGAGTTAGACTTTTTAGTCCTGCTTGAACATATTTGAATACCCGTCGAATTTGGAAGTCAGAGTCATATACAGAACCGATAGTTCATCATGTAAATTTTATTTTGGTTTTTCCCGGTGGGCGTTGAAACAAATTCTGTGTAGGCGCATGCATGCATGAGCCTGTTCAATCGTATCGCACTTGGTTACATCACTTTTACAAAATCAACTTGTGAAACAGTCCATAAACCACGTGGCTTTTGTTAAATGTACACAAGCAATCTTGCAGAGCAGCTGATATTCTTCAGCTGACCATTTCTGGCTTCTTGCAGCTTCGCCCACGCGTTAGACTTTTCAATCCGCAGCAGACACTTTTATTGATGGACTCATCTTCAAATTGTATTGTATTCTGTAGATCCATAATCCTCATTTTCGTCTTTGAGATCCCTGTTGGAGACATGATGGGTGATTTTTCTCTTCTTTCTCACTGAAAATTTCATTGTGCCTCTTCTTCTCTAGGATGATCATAAGCTCACCTTGGATGAGCTTCATAGGAAGTACGGAACCGACCTGGCCAGGGTAAGTTTCAAGCGTGTCATGAATAGTTGTAATTAAATTAAATTAAATTAAATTAAATTAAATTAAATTAAATTAATATAGCGGTGAAAAATTGGCAAATAATTAGACTTGATCATTATGTATCCGTGTGGTGAAGAGTAATTTACATCTTCATGTCCATGGCTGCTTTCAATTGAGCAATTTCTTGATGAATTTTGTCAAACAAATTTCAGTTTAGCTTCAGGATGACCTGGCAGTGATTGAATAGGATCTGATGACAAGGCACAATACAACCTCACATAGAGTAGACACTGAACTCATGTTGATTATCTACTGAAACTTGATCTGTCTCAGTTTTCCCCTAAACAAAGTCTTCATTCTCATTGACTTTTGTCAACTCCCACTTTTTTTTTGCTTTACTACAAAAACATGACCTTGACTGAGAGTCTGAGTACTTTCTGCTCCGGAATAACACAACCTCTCTCTCTCTCTTTTTTTAAATCAACTGAGCATGAATTTTCTATCTCCCCAGCTTGCATATACTCACTCATTTGCTTCATGTATTCTTTCTTTTTCTTACGATTGTATTTAGGGTCTGTCCTCCGCCAGAGCAAAGGAGATTCTTCTCCGGGATGGTCCTAATGCTCTGACGCCGCCACCCACTACCCCCGAGTGGGTGAAGTTCTGTCGACAGGTAAAATAAATTCACATGAATTCAGCGTTGACCATTTGGCCGCTGTGTTCATTGTGAATATCTTCTTGCCAGCTTTTTGGAGGTTTCTCAATGCTTCTCTGGATTGGAGCCATCCTCTGCTTCCTCGCTTACGGCATCCAGGCCGCGTCCGAAGATGAACCCGCCAATGATAACGTAAAAGAGTCTTTGTGAGTGTGACAGCCATGTTTTTTTTGGGACACTCTTTGTTGAAACCATTCTTGTTCTTGTAGTTGTACCTGGGTGTTGTGCTTTCTGCCGTCGTCATCATCACCGGTTGCTTCTCCTACTACCAAGAGGCCAAGAGCTCCAAAATCATGGAGTCTTTCAAAAATCTGGTACCACAGGTGAGTTTTAGCTAATCCACATCAGATTAATCACGAAGTGATGTGCTTCTAAATATCAACGGTTTTGCAGCAAGCCTTGGTTATCCGTGACGGAGAGAAGAACAACATAAACGCAGAGGAGGTGGTGGCGGGAGACTTGGTGGAGGTTAAAGGTGGAGACAGGATTCCGGCGGATCTGCGAATCATCTCTGCCCATGGTTGCAAGGTTATTATTCATCTCTGGAAACAGACATTTGTTTGGCATGCTACTTGGGAGCAGCCAACGTAATTTGGTTTGTTTCGCCCATCCAGGTGGACAACTCCTCTTTGACCGGTGAATCCGAGCCACAGACCCGTACTCCAGACTTCTCTAATGACAACCCACTGGAGACCAGGAATATTGCTTTCTTCTCTACCAACTGCATTGAAGGTCTCGCTTCTGATAAGTAAGTTATTCGTTTTGAGAACGTTGAATGACTTTTGAAAATCTTTGTTCAGGCACGGCCAGAGGAATCGTCATCAACACCGGAGACCGCACCGTCATGGGTCGCATTGCCACCTTGGCGTCAAGTCTAGAAGGCGGCAAAACTCCCATTGCCGTCGAGATTGAGCATTTCATCCACATCATCACTGGCGTGGCTGTTTTCCTGGGTGTGTCCTTTTTCATCCTATCCCTCATTCTCGGGTACGGGTGGCTGGAAGCCGTCATCTTCCTCATTGGCATCATCGTGGCCAACGTGCCGGAGGGTCTCCTGGCTACCGTCACTGTGAGTCCCAAGCCTTTCCCCGACCTCAGTGGGCTCTCAGCATCTAATCGGCCTCTCGTCTCCAGGTATGTCTGACTTTGACTGCCAAGCGTATGGCCAAGAAGAACTGCTTGGTGAAGAATCTGGAAGCTGTCGAGACTCTGGGCTCCACCTCCACCATCTGCTCAGACAAGACCGGCACCTTGACCCAAAACAGGATGACGGTTGCCCACATGTGGTTCGACAACCAGATCCACGAGGCGGACACGACTGAGAACCAGAGCGGGACATCTTTTGACAGGAGCTCTGAGTCCTGGGCTGCCCTGGCCAGAATCGCCGGACTGTGTAACCGTGCTGTCTTCCTGGCAGAGCAGAGCAACATTCCCATCCTAAAGGTATTAACTTGTTTTGCTTTCATCACGTTGTCAGATCATGAATGTTTTGGTTTCGTTCACTGCTGCAACAAAAACTGAATAGTTGGCCCCTGATATGAGACAAAAAAAAATGCTTTCTTATTATGTCATGCTTAATTAATTGGTTGAGAAGACATGTCACCAACCCATTCATTTGAAGGTTTTGATGAAATTAGAAAGACTCAGTGAGTTTCTCCGCAGTATGAGCTAGCAAATAAAAACCCCACCACAAATCAACTGCGCAACAAATTTTCATGAAAGCTTGAAATGTTTTCATAAATAACTTTTGCTACTTGGCAGATATGCAGATCAATTCTTTAATGAGCGCCACCAAACTGTGCAGAAGAACCCCATGGTGCTTGTA
This sequence comes from Syngnathus floridae, assembly GCF_059516105.1. Taxonomy (NCBI): domain Eukaryota; kingdom Metazoa; phylum Chordata; class Actinopteri; order Syngnathiformes; family Syngnathidae; genus Syngnathus; species Syngnathus floridae. Next base: position 9,076,652 of record NC_142414.1, on the reverse strand, counting down.
ACGTGTTCACTGATCTGACTACTTTCGATTAACAGAGAGACGTGGCTGGAGATGCCTCGGAGGCTGCTCTGCTCAAATGCATTGAGTTGTGCTGTGGATCGGTCAAAAGCATGCGAGAGAAATACCAAAAGGTTGCCGAAATCCCCTTCAACTCCACCAACAAGTACCAGGTAAACAGCAAAAAAAAAGTGCCCATGACCTACTCACCTACGCCCCCTAGTGGATGGAGTCTTTATATCTTTATGAAGCCATTTCTTGTGTCTTGGTGAACTTCTCACTCGAGTTTTAAATGAGTGTTTACCTGACTCAATTTACAGCTCTCCATCCATAAGAACTCAACCCCTGGAGAGAGCAAACATCTGCTAGTCATGAAGGGTGCCCCAGAGAGAATTTTGGATCGCTGCTCCACTATCATGATGCATGGCAAAGAGCAGATACTGGATGAGGAAATGAAAGACGCTTTCCAGAATGCCTACGTTGAGCTCGGAGGACTTGGAGAGAGAGTGCTTGGTAAGTCCTTGGTAGATCAAAATCCTAAAATTCTACATCAGTCCAAAAACACCTCCAGTACGTTCAATTAAAAATCCACATCAACCTTTTTTTTAGGTTTCTGCCATTTCAGTTTGCCCGATGACCAGTTCCCTGAAGGTTTTGCGTTTGACACCGAGGAGGTCAACTTTCCTACTGAGAAGTTATGCTTCATCGGCCTCATGTCCATGATCGATCCTCCTCGTGCCGCCGTGCCAGATGCTGTTGGAAAATGCAGAAGCGCCGGTATCAAGGTAAAACTTACCAACCAATTGTCTTTCATTCTATCAGTGACCATACCTGTCTCTCCTCCCATAGGTTATCATGGTAACAGGCGATCATCCAATCACAGCCAAGGCCATCGCTAAGGGTGTGGGCATCATCTCTGAAGGCAATGAGACAGTTGAAGATATTGCGGCTCGCTTGAACGTTCCAATAGCCGAGGTCAACCCCAGGTTTGTACCTACCTCAGAGCTTGTGACCGTTGGCATTTGGAAATCCTCACGGCATTCAAATACATCATCTTGCTTAAGCTGATCTTTAAATCACTGTCTGCACTGCACTCAGCATAAATGCTTCTGCCCCTGAGTCATTGCAGACAAATAAATCTTCACGTTCACGAACACATTTATCATTCCGCTTGTGTCTCTCAAATTCCTAACTTCACCACCCTCGGTACGAACAAAATATTTTATCGTAAAGATTTGTAGCCTGCTTTTCCAGTAAGTTGGCTCATCTGAGGTGAGCTGGCTTTTAGTCACTCTGTCCCTTTCAGAGAATGCTCCAAAGAAGGACACAAAACCCGGCATCTCTGTTGCGAATCTGATACGATCTCAGAAGCTGGCGAATTGCTGGGCCGACTTCAACGGGCATTTTGTTTGGCTATCTGAGACGCGGGACAGCCGCTGAAAAGATCTGAAACCTTGGTCTTAGAGGGTTTGTGCGAAAGAGGCTTATGTCAGTGAGATAAAACACCGCAACTGCCACTCAAGAGTACAAAGTGATTCAGCGTCAATGTTTTTGGGGTTGCTCACAAGTTTTTTTCAGTTTTTTCTTCCCCATATTGTCCCAAATTGTTGTAAAGGTCTAGTTTTTATTCTTCTCTTTCCTTAATGGTCCTCAAATGGAAGGTTTGTCACTCATTCTTTGTGCTTCAACGTCAACCTCCATTTTTTTGTTTTCTTCTGCGTCCACTTGTTTCCTATTGACGAAAATGGACTGGAAAATTCACATACATTATGTTCCAAACCTACAAAATGGAAACTTGAGTATTGTGGTTAACTGAACCAAACGAGGATGTCAACTAAAACTACTTTGACTTCCTGTTCAGGGATGCTAAGGCCTGTGTTGTCCATGGCGGAGACCTAAAAGACTTGAGCTCAGAGCAGCTGGATGACATCCTCAAGCACCACACCGAAATTGTCTTTGCCAGAACCTCCCCGCAACAGAAGCTAATCATTGTGGAGGGTTGCCAGCGACAGGTCAGACATTCAGTCGTACGCGTGACAATTCTCGCTAAGGTGCTGACAGCTCCTGTCGTTCGCTCGTCGCCATACAGGGAGCCATCGTTGCCGTGACCGGTGACGGCGTCAACGACTCGCCGGCTCTGAAAAAAGCCGACATCGGCGTCGCCATGGGGATTGCCGGATCGGACGTCTCCAAGCAGGCGGCTGACATGATCCTGCTGGATGACAACTTTGCTTCCATTGTTACTGGAGTTGAAGAAGGTACTGTGGTGTTTTTAAGACGACCTACATTAAATTGAATTTTATCGAGTAATATTTGTGCTTGTATTCCTTTGGTCAGGCCGCCTGATCTTTGACAACTTGAAGAAGTCCATCGCCTACACACTAACCAGCAACATCCCTGAGATTTCGCCTTTCCTCCTCTTTATCATTGCCAATATCCCTCTACCTCTGGGAACCGTCACCATCCTCTGTATCGACCTGGGAACTGACATGGTGGGTGTCGAATATCTTTCGGTCCGCTTTGGTCACAATTCCGTGGCGTTTGTGCCCAGACATTGTTTTCCAACCCGACAGGTTCCGGCTATCTCACTGGCTTACGAAGCAGCCGAGAGCGATATCATGAAGAGGCAGCCCAGAAACCCCAAAACAGACAAACTGGTGAACGAGAGGCTCATCAGCATTGCCTACGGACAAATCGGTACATTTATTTTGAATGCCCAGCTTGCAGACAGGAAGCTCGCCTGCAGTGGTTTTTATCGCAGTTCTAAAGTTGAGTCCTCTTGATCCTCCACTAGGTATGATGCAAGCCACAGCGGGCTTCTTCACATACTTTGTGATCTTGGCCGAAAACGGCTTCCTGCCTATGGACTTACTGGGCATTCGAGTTTATTGGGACGACAAATATATAAATGACCTGGAAGACAGCTACGGGCAGCAATGGGTCAGTGGTTCTCATAGAAGGCGGAGCCCAAAATGACGAATGTGGTCGGAAAGAGGCTAAAGTTTTTTTTTTTTTTTTGATTTTTTTTTTTATCCAGACATATGAGCGTAGGAAGATTGTCGAGTTCACCTGCCACACGGCCTTTTTCGCAAGTATCGTCATTGTGCAGTGGGCCGATTTGATCATCTGCAAGACAAGGAGGAACTCCATCCTGCAGCAAGGCATGAAGTACGTTCATGGTGGTGTGATGGAACTGAGATGTTTCATCTGGAAAAAAAAACCTGTAGCATCAACAGCACAAAATTAGGCAGACATCTAACATGGGAAATAACTGTTGATCGTTTCTGATCTTAGGAACCGAATCCTTATCTTCGGACTGTTTGAAGAGACAGCCCTGGCTGCTTTCCTGTCGTACTGCCCTGGCATGGACGTTGCGCTAAGAATGTACCCACTCAAGTGAGTAAATATGCATAATCATCCATCCATCCATCCATCCATCCATCCATCCATCCATCCATCCATCCATCCATCCATCCATCCATCCATCCATCCATCCATCCATCCATCCATCCATCCATCCATCCATCCATCCATCCATCCATCCATCCATCCATCCATCCATCCATCCATCCATCCATCCATCCATCCATCCATCCATCCATCCATCCATCCATCCATCCATCCATCCATCCATCCATCCATCCATCCATCCATCCATCCATCCATCCATCCATCCATCCATCCATCCATCCAAACTAACTTCTTGTTCCATGACCTCAGGCCAACTTGGTGGTTCTGCGCCTTCCCCTATTCACTGCTTATCTTCCTCTACGATGAGGCAAGAAGATACATTCTCAGACGCAACCCAGGCGGTAAGAATTTATCCTCTTCTATCTGCACCTGCTTTAATAGCATCCACACATTTAGCAAAGAAGTGAGGTCATAGTTTGTCATCCACTCTTGATAGCGAGACGAAGGGTCGTTTTTATAATGCGCTGAAAGAGTGAGGAGCTACTTTTCCTACTGGTCTGACATCGGCATTCAGAGCGAGGCTGACCCAATATGCGCATGCATTTATATCATTCAATGCCTCAATGCGGGTCAGCGAGCCGCGGCAGATGGTGGGGTCCTTGTGGGATTTGAACTCTCAACACCATTGTTGGTGCTTGAATCTACACCGCCTGAGCAAAACTCGTAGAACCTGTATGCGGGCAGAACCTGTGTGCGGGCTTAGGAGGATGCAACTGTGTTTCTATATGCAATTTGAGTGTGTGTGTTTGTGTGTGTGCTCCATCTGAGCCTTGCAACACACATGGGTGAGTGCTGCCCATCCATGTTGAACAATGTGACTGTGTCACAATTGCACCCAAAGCATTTCTGACACAGCTTAACATTCATACAGGTTAAAACGTTTGCTATGTAAGAGGCTCAACAAAATTAGATTTTTTTTTTCCCAACTCGAGGATGACGTCATTAACTCAGGGATTCACGCAACATCTGCTAATCTTTTCTGTAACAGTAATGGCTGCCACATTCACAATAAGAGGATGCTGATATGAACAATCTACTGTTTTTTTTTTATATTTAGAAACCAGGAGTGCACAATCTTTTTTTTTCAAACTGTTGAATTGCTTTTCAAGACCCATATGAAAACCGATCACGTACTAGGTAGCTGTACTTTATGCACGCCTGAAGGAAATAACTTCTTTTTTTTTTTATTAATCTGCTTTTGCTATAATGTGATCAGATTTATTGATATGACGTCATAATTCCTAATCTCAGCCCCATAATTACCTGGTCGATAATTATCGTGCATCCATGGAGAATACTCTCCGAACGGCTCTCTGGCAAACAGGCTAATTGTGTCTCCTTTGATTTCCAGGTTGGGTGGAGCAGGAGACATACTACTGAGCCAGAGTTGGACGTTATGTACCGCCATGTTACATACTAGTTTGAGGCACCACACAGATTCCATCAATAAATTAATTTCTTGATTACATGTCAATAAACAACACCCGACTATTATGTAACACAAGGCTACTAGAGATTTATTTTTGCTTTTATTTGTGCTGGATGTGACACCAGCAAAAGGATTTACGGCCTCCTGGAATTGTACGCAAAGTTAGAGCTCAGCAAACAAGGAGAGTATTTAAACGAAACATTAACTGAGTGAGATTCTGCTAGTCCACTAATCATTCCATCTGTTAATCGTGTCAGCGTTATCTAGCACGACCAGAAAGAGTAAGAGTGAGCATGTCAGAGCATTGTGTGTGTGCGTGTCCATTATCTCAAGAGCCTGTGTTTGCAAAAGGGTCACACTGTTGAACATTGACGCAACGAGGCCCTCAGTGAAAATGAACTGAGACGCAGCCATCGACTCTGTATTTACCTTGGTCATTATTAAGGACCCTTCACTCCTCTTGTCTGTGTAGGTTTTGTAAGTTCATGCACACGGACAGGGAGATTATTGCAACTTGAGAGTCCAGAGAATAATAATAATAATAATAAGGGAAGGATGATCGTTTTTGTAATCAGTTATGAAAGGCATTGATTGGCATATGCCGTTAAATGGTCGTTTTTTTTTTTTATTTTATAATATAGTGACAAAATTTTACCCCTAGATCCAAATAGAAATATTCTCATTCAAGATTCTGAAAAAGGAATGGTGTCGGTTTGAGTAGAAGTTTGTAGACTAATGGTGAATAACTGAGGAGACTCAACAATGATGCTTAGTGGTGCCAGACAACCCCCTGAGGCAACATTTTAGTAGTCTGTGCCATAAAAGAAACATAAAACAAAAAAGAAGGGTGGAAGAAAATAATGGCATCAGTTTGGCTGCGGATGTGTTTTTGTTGATGCTTTGCTACAAATATGTCTGACAAATCCTCATGCCAGTAAACAATTCAACTAGGGGGAGTGGAGAGAGGGAGAGAGAGCGAGCAGGTCGACATTATCATGCCTTCATCCTCCGTTCACAAGCACCAGAACGTGCCTGTTGCTATGGCAACTCATTTGAGAGCCCCCCCCCCCTTTCAGACTCTCTCCTTCCAACATCTAAATAAAATCTATGCTATTTATAGAGCAAAACTAACAACACGCAATCGACACCGATCGCACACGCGAGGATGCGAACGCAAAACGAAAATAAGAGCTCACGCGCACGTACACGCGCACAGAGCTGCTGCTGGGCACCAATCTGTGCCTTCAGGCTTTTGTTTGGTCATTTGGTGATTTGGAAAGTTTTAAGTTTCCAGCGTCCCAAGCTTCATTGTGAAGTCCACGGCGACGCATCAGAAACACAGTCCGTTTCAGAAAAAGCTGGACAGTGGGCTACTGTGCGCGCGCGCGCTCCGGAACAAGGCAACAAGAAATGGCCCACAAGGCTTGCATGGTTTGTCAGCGGTATTGGCTGCGGTGTGTTTTAATCTCTAACCAATTGCATCTCTGCAAGGGTGACAAAAGTGGACTGAACATACTGGAGCCAGCAGAGCTCTCCCAACGGAGGCAGCGAGCCAGAGAATCCTGTTTGAAGAAACAATGAGCAGGGGCTCCACTTGTCAAGAGAGGAGAACCGTGGATATGCCAAGTGGGCCCCACATCCAAAAGGGGCCAGTTCGTGTGTGCGTGCCTGTGTGTGTGCGTATGACAAATTCCGTTCGATGCCACTTTTTCGTGTCACAAAAGAGAAAATTGCTCATCAACGTGTGAATGAGAATTTGGAAACAAGCAAGCTGGCTGCACGCAAAGCGCCATGCACACCAGCTGTCAAGCCGGGAGAGGTGTGGATGAATCAGTCACTGTGTGTGGTAGGTGCGCACTCGATGACTCTAAACATATTTTTACATATATTACATGTGTTTGCAAATACATACAAAAAAAATTGTGAATTACTTCTACTTGAGTGCATTGTTTTCCTCATCCATGATAAATAAGATCTATTCTGATTGCAAGGCAAGCTGAAAAAAAAGGATATGGACAGATAGAGATAGATTAGAGCAAGAAAAACGCCCAATAAATGAGGACGCCCCGCCCTCATCCGTGGGGTTGTCATGGCAAGGAGTATGACGTCACAATGGAAGGAACGCCGTCTATAAGTATGGGACACTGAGCGCGGCCGCTTTCGAGCTCGCAGAGAGGAGCAACACGTGCAGAACGTTTTGGGGGGAAAATTGCATTATTTTAATTTATTTGAATGTGTTTCACTGAATTTTATTTTAAGGTGGATTTCTCCTTGTGAATTCTTATTTAAGAGGGAAGATTCGTCTCATCAGCCATGGGAAGAGGAGTGAGTAGTGCACATCTTTTTTTTCTCCCCTGATTCCAAAAGATGCATTCAAACAAGTGGTTATCAATTAACGCCGATGTTGCAATTAGTTCAGTGGCAATCTTATTGATTTTTTCTGTCCAAACACTTCCGTGTTGATTTCATCGCCTCGCTGCGTTTAACATAAGTTTGTATCACGAAGCGCATGTTGCATAACGGGATGTGGCTGAATACTGATGCTGAGCAACTTTGTCTTTCTATTTATTTCTCCGTGCCACAAATATTCTGATTTTTTTAAGCGTTGCACATTTGGCGCAGCTGTTATTTTCTAATGGGAGGGACGTGCTCACCTTTTTATTGCACAACTTTATGTAAAGTCCCATCTGCGCATCTGAGATACTTTACCAGTGCACATCCTCACAAAATGACGTTGTTGAGATTTGATTTCCACTGAGAGGGGAGCAATGGACTCTGTCTACCTGTTTGCTCAACATTGTTTTTGATGAAGTTGCTGTGGAAGTGTCGGGCTCTGCCACACCCCACCACGCTGCGCACCACTAAAACTCATTATCGATTCAGCCCGAGGGATGTGGAGCTGCTCGAGGAGAGAAAACAAGGGGAGCTGTCGACCAGATTGGTGTCTTTAAGCCTCCCCTCCCTTTTCTTCTTCCTGGTGTCTCTGCATGATGCTCCCGCAAATCTGTATTCGCTCCGATCTTGGCCAATAGCTGCTCGTATTTTTTGTTGGTTCCCATAGTTGGTGAAAGGCAAACCCTGCCCCCCATCTTCATCCCCACAGTCTCTTCCCCTCGCTTTTCTCAAATAGCCGCCGCACGTGGAGGAGATGATCGGCGCCGCTCGGCTCTCCTGGTGTGAAGAGGCAGGTGGTCAGAGCCAGAGGAGAGGATTGTTGTTTCTAGGGCCTCTCCATGTTGGAGATGATACTCGTCTGAGCTTTTTCTTTTGTTTCCCCACATCTGCCTCAAGTTGTAATAAACAGATGAGCTGAGAAGGAGTTGATGAGGAGTGGGCGGCGATGTAAGGAGACAACCAGTTACCGCATTGCCGCCACGGAAAGATCCGATAAAAGGGCTGCCCTACTTTGATTTTATGCGCGCTGTTGAGATTTGTTTATTTGAAAAATGGGCTGAGAGCTGAAATGCAGATAACATGGTTTATTTTAAAATTGTCATTTTGACTTGATGAACATGAGATTGGATTTACAAGAAACCACAACGCCTGAGGAAAAACAACAAATCAGCTTGACCTCATGTCTTTGTCACACAATCGCGGCTTTACAAAAAAAATACCAATTCAAACCGATAACATCAAATTAGAGGCAGATGACGGCGGTTTTATTTAGTTTATCCCCTCAGGTCATTATTAGTGTCAAATCATAAAGACTGTTTTTATAAATAAGAAACAAATGAAAATGTCAAACTTCTTTGTCAGAATTTTCATTCCTTTTTTTTTAAAGTCCTTTTCTCCAGAGGTTGAATGCATTATCTCCCTCTACTGCGACAAGCTGCAATTAAGATGTTCAGATGGCGTCGGCTCTCTCTTGGATCACGACAAGCGCCTTTGATTGAGATGCCCTGTTGTTCTTTTGTGGAGATGTCATTTTCAACATCACAAACATGTGCACCATACAAGAGCCTTGGAAATAATCACTTAAAGATTGTCAAGCGCCTTTTGTTTCATCCGAATCTTAATCTGGCTATTCCATGACCAGCATGTCGCAGCTCATCAACGAGAAGTGTGTTTTTGAGCAGACATTGGTGACCTCTGACCTTCCTTGTACTTTTCTGGATGACTGGACACAATGTTCCTCACTGCAGAAAGCCTTCCCGCAAGATAAAGTTGGCCGCACGGTGTGGAGCGACTCCACAAGATTCTACGCTCTTGACTTTAATCTTTGAGGCTCTTATTGGACCGAAAAGCAGCTTTGATTCAATTTGAAGACATTACGGTCCATCGAATGGCTGAGCGCTTGCTGTTTTTCGCCACTGATCCAGCATTTAGTCTCGTTCGAACGGACACCCTAACTACACGATTACCTCCATTGTTTTTCATTCTTTTTCTACCTGATCAGTCCGCCCCCACAACTCCCCAGGGGGTTTAACATTCCTTCCACTTTGCAGTCATTGTAAGTTCAGCAGAACTTTTTTTTTTTCTCATCTGTGACTGTCCACACACTCCTCGGTCCCCTCCTGCTGTGTCCTACGTGCCGCCCCGCTCTGACTTTCCCTTCTCTCTCAAGCAAGAGTGAGCTGGAAAAAGCGTGGGAAAAGGGGACCGTTATTTCTTTGCTTCATTCATACTCCTTGACCGTCAATGAAATGCCGGCTGATGGCAAGCAGATTTTGGAGGTTGGTTTCCAAGGTACATCGGGGCTGGTTTGAAAGCTCGGTTAATGTAAATCTCGTTGCCGTCAAGATAGCTGCCCGTCCAACAACAAGGACCATTGATTCATCCGGCCTCTTTTGTTTTGAATGCACGGTAGTGAAAGTTGCACGGGACGTGAGGTGAGTGTCAAAACTCAGTGCACTTGTCTTCCTTCTCAGCATTTATACTTTGTGGCTGAGGGGAAGTGGAAGGGGGAGGGGTTAACACATGTGGCGGACTTGGCCATTCGCATCTCTCCGGAGGTGTGGCTTTAGTCACCGATGGCAACCGGGCAAAGTACCAGGAGCGCGTGCATGTTGGCGTGTTCGCGCACATTGTTCAGTACAGCTGAATGAACAGCTCAGGTATCTGATGCCAGTAAAGTCCATTCATGGGAATTCTGCATTCATATAGAGGGATTGTTATTTTGTTTGTATGATTGCCATGTGAGATTTTTTGGTTGTTGTTATTTTGTTTTTATAAAGTACTTCGTTACGGTGAAAGCTGTCAAGAAAGCGCTATCTAAATAAAGATGTATTTGATAAGATAGGTAATAAATTTGACTAAATGCTTTTTTTTCCTCAAAATTATGCGCTCATTAATAAGAAAAATGTCCAGAAAATTAGCAAATATTGCACACGGGTAAAAAAAATAATAATTTCCCTTTGAGAAAAATGCGCAAATCTATAACATTTTTCTTTTTTTTTTTTTTGTAATAAATACTTTTCTATAAGGCATCATTCATCCTTGTAAAAGCACTGGTGGCAAACTCGTGGCCAGCGGGCCGTATCCAGCCCATCACATTTTTTATTGTGGCCCATTAAAACGAATGGTGTTTTTACTTCATGCTTCTTTTCAGGTTGGCAGAAAATCTGCATCAAAATTGCAGGTTTTGTTGACTTTGCAAGAATTTATTTTTGCCAAACACGTTGATTTATGTTACATGATGTTTTTTTATTTTGATTTACATTTGTTGTTAGAAAAGTATATAATAAAGGATTTGAAAAAAAAATCACTTGCCGCCAGAAAAGCCCTCAAAGGGAAAAAAAACATGACTTTGATTTGGCCCGTGATGTCCAAAGAAAATGATCTATTTCTCATCATTCTTATTGAGGCAAATCATTTTTTGTGGACACTGAACCTGTTAGAAATCAACCAGCTTCAGCATCTGAACTGCTGTGGGATTATTTATCCAAAGCCAGATGGCCCCTGAGGGCTCTTTCCATGTCCAGAGGCTAAGATCTGACCGTAGTGATGCAGAACCAGTGTTTTCCCAGCTTAGCTAACCGGGGGGTGAAGTGGGGGGGGTTAGGGTTCATGCAATAATAACATGTGCTGAGATCACACACTCTGTTCCAACAACTCCCTGGGAAACTTTTGGAAACATTATTAGTTTACATATTTCCATGACCAAGGACGTGTGCAGGATTTAGTGTGAAAACCCGAGTGCAAAATATCGCAAGGAAGGTGAATGCGTCGCTAGGTGGACAAATGGTTTGTAAGCAGTCACGTGCACTTTCCCCGCTAACATGCTAGTGCCTCTCATCCCCTTTGAATTATAGATGAGCCTTAACTGCTAATTGGCGTTGGCTTGTCGTGATATTGCTGTAGCGACTGGAAAGTGTCCCTTAGGTGGATTTCAAATTAAGAGTGACATCACCTGCATGCACCCCAGGCTCACGCTCAGCCACAGTCTTGTTGTCTTCTCGATGTCTTCTGGTTTATGGCAAGTCGCTTACACACTCTTTTTTTCCACTGCCCCTTTGTGTTTCCAGGAAGGACGAGAGCAGTATGAGCTGGCGGCCACCTCCGAGCAGGGAGGCAAGAAGAAGGGAAAGGGCAAGAAGAAGGAGAAAGACATGGATGAACTCAAAAAGGAAGTGGACATGGTGAGTGTGTAATTGAGCCAAGGAATCTCTGGACAGTTTCTATGGAGACTCCGTCCTCACCGGCCAAGACCATTTGGAATGTTTTCGGTCAACAAAAAAGCCTTTTTTTTTTTTGTTTGCAGGATGATCACAAGCTGACTCTGGATGAGCTGAATCGTAAATATGGAACAGATTTGAGCAATGTAAGATGTGCGACCTGCCACTTGATTTCAAGTTGCACCTCCTCTGCTTCGGCGTAATTGATATGTGCCTGAGCTAAGGAAAGGATAAAACCATAAAACCACGGCAGGTCCTGCCACCTAAATGATGGATTGAAAAATTGCTGAAGGGTTCTTCATCACACTGTGATGCGGCACAAGATTACCGACTCTAGTGCATCAACTGTGTTGACACCTGCTTTTGCATGCGTCTCACATAAAACAAACACATATTTATTTATTTATTTATTTATTTTTTATTTATTATGGATGGATATACATTTTTTTTATTTTTTATTTTTTTATTTTTTTATTTATTACTATGCAACATTAATCTAAAACTAATTTTACATTTGGGACAATTTGCATTGATGCATCCCGACCACCAGCCTGCCTAATTGTGTGCGGCCCAGCTAGAGCTTTTGTTCATGCAAATGTTCTCCGGCTCATGCAGTGAAGATCAAGCAGAATAGTTAATCAGCGCCTTTAAACGTGGGGTCTTCAGGCGCTGCATGTGTGTGCAATGCTAATGAATCATGAATAATTTATTAGCCATAGAAAATACCCTCTGCCCTGATTTTTTTTTTTTTTTGGGTGACCCTATTTTATCATCTCCCGCTACATTTCTCTCTGCGCTCATGAAGGGGATGACCCTTTTCTGTCGCTAGGTAAATCATCTTTGGTCTCCCTGGACATAAATGTGTGTGGTCACAGTGAGCTAGTTCTGAGTTCTTTATGGTTGTTTACAGGAGAGGACGAAGCATAGTGACGCTTTTTAACTTGACTCGTCTTTTTGCCTCATTAGGGTTTGACTAATGCTAAGGCGGCTGAGAATCTGGCCCGAGATGGTCCCAATGCCCTCACACCTCCCCCCACCACCCCAGAGTGGGTCAAGTTCTGTAAACAGGTAAGAGCATGCTCCAAAAGCGTTTGGACGTTACGTCCTAGTTTAGTTAAAAAATAATGCATCCATTTTTTTAAATTACTTGGCTTCATGCAGATGTTTGGAGGTTTCTCCATGCTCCTGTGGACCGGGGCCATCCTTTGCTTCCTGGCTTACGGTATCCAGGCCGCCATGGAGGATGACCCGGCCAATGATAATGTAATGAAAGCATGAAACCACTTCTATTGTTGTTGTGTGGAAATCTTGATGTCAAAAATGTTTTGCAGTTGTACTTGGGTGTTGTGCTCTCTGCTGTGGTCATCATCACTGGTTGCTTCTCCTACTATCAAGAGGCCAAGAGCTCAAAGATCATGGACTCCTTCAAAAACCTGGTTCCTCAGGTGGCTTTTTATTTCACGTCTTATTTTCCACTGTCTCTCTTAAATCTTCCATAATTGACTGCGTCTGTCATGTGTGTCTGAAAGCAAGCGCTGGTTGTCCGCGATGGTGAAAAGAAAAGCATTAACGCAGAAGAAGTAGTCGTCGGTGATTTAGTCGAGGTGAAAGGCGGTGACCGCATTCCCGCCGACCTGCGAATCATTTCCGCCCATGGCTGCAAGGTAAAAAAGAAAGACAGCAGAAACGTGGAATTAACTCATCATTCACAGGAAATGTGATGATTCTCAGGTGGACAACTCTTCTCTGACGGGGGAATCGGAGCCGCAGACACGTACTCCAGATTTCTCCAATGAGAACCCGTTAGAGACCAGGAACATTGCTTTCTTCTCCACCAACTGCGTCGAAGGTATGTTGGAAGGTTATGTCAAGCAATAAACGCTCCAAAGCACGGAAACTTGAACTTTAACCTCGACAGGAACTGCTCGAGGCATTGTGATCAGCACCGGTGACCGGACCGTCATGGGTCGCATTGCCACGCTTGCGTCAGGACTTGAAGTTGGGCGCACTCCCATCTCCATTGAGATTGAGCACTTCATCCAACTCATCACTGGCGTAGCTGTCTTCCTGGGCGTGTCCTTCTTTGTCCTATCTCTCATTCTGGGCTACTCATGGTTGGAAGCCGTCATCTTCCTCATTGGCATCATCGTGGCCAACGTGCCGGAGGGTCTCCTGGCTACCGTCACTGTGAGTCCCAAGCCTCTGCCCGACCTCAGTGGGCTCTCAGCATCTAATAGACTTCTCGTCTTTAGGTATGTCTGACTCTGACTGCCAAGCGTATGGCCAAGAAGAACTGCTTGGTGAAGAATTTGGAAGCCGTCGAGACGCTGGGCTCCACCTCCACCATCTGCTCAGACAAGACCGGCACCTTGACCCAAAACAGAATGACGGTTGCCCACATGTGGTTCGACAACCAGATCCACGAGGCGGACACGACTGAGAACCAAAGCGGGACATCTTTTGACAAGAGCTCCGCCACCTGGGGTGCCCTGGCCAGAATCGCCGGACTCTGTAACCGTGCCGTCTTCCTGGCAGAGCAGAGCAACATTCCCATCCTAAAGGTTTCATTTCATTGTTAGCTTTCTCAAAATGGCAACATATCAATGATGCCTATTCATGAGGGATATAATTATATTCTCCGACAAATATATACAGCTTGCTCTTTTATTTTGGCGCCAATTAAGAGATACTGATTTAGAACTGCCGATTTAGCGTAGCAAACAATGTTCTCGCCACTGTTTATTTTTCTTGGCTTCACTTCTGTCCCATAACAGATCTAAGATTAGTACTCCAACCATGTGTTTGCTACTTTCATACTTCCTGGTGGATAAGACAGTAAAGAAATAAGCCCATAGGCAATTTCTTTTCTTTATAGACGTCTAGCCTTTCCGAAAAGCAAACTGAACGGCTTGCACTCGGGGCTAACGGGAAGGTGCTCAATGTTTTCTCCTCTAGAGAGATGTGGCTGGTGATGCTTCAGAATCTGCCCTTCTGAAATGTATTGAGCTTTGCTGTGGATCCGTCCAAGAGATGAGGGAGAAAAATAGCAAGATTGCAGAGATTCCTTTCAACTCCACCAACAAGTACCAGGTACCATCGGAAAAAGGATGACAATTAGAAGATTAGAAGAGCCTAAATGGTGACGCATTTGTTTCCCAGCTTTCCATCCACAAGAATATCTCAACCGAAAATGAGTCCAGCCATCTGCTGGTTATGAAAGGTGCCCCTGAGAGGATTTTGGACCGTTGCTCTGCCATCATGATCCAGGGCAAAGAGCAACCTCTGGATGATGAGATGAAGGACGCCTTCCAGAACGCTTACCTCGAATTGGGAGGTTTGGGAGAGAGAGTGCTCGGTAAGGATCAGTGGAAGTTTGCTCAACTCATCGTGCAGTTTGAAAGACTCATGACCATTTTTTTTTTTGTAGGTTTCTGTCATTATAATTTGCCCGATGAGCAGTTCCCGGAAGGTTTTGCTTTCGACACCGATGAGGTCAACTTCCCCACTGAGAAGCTGTGCTTCATCGGCCTCATATCCATGATCGACCCGCCTCGAGCAGCTGTGCCCGATGCTGTCGGCAAATGCAGGAGCGCTGGAATCAAGGTTGGCTTTTATTGCTCACTTACTACCGACAAAGTTTTCTCGATATAATTCAAAGTTAACTCAAGGCTTTTATTTCAGGTGATCATGGTGACGGGGGATCATCCAATCACAGCTAAGGCCATCGCTAAGGGTGTCGGCATCATTTCTGAAGGCAATGAGACTGTGGAGGACATTGCTGCGCGTCTCAACATTCCAATCAATGAAGTCAACCCGAGGTACTGATTGAGGGAAATGAAGGTTGTCATCTTTTCAATCACAACTGAAATGAAACTGACCTCAACTTTGCTACAGGGATGCTAAAGCCTGTGTTGTCCATGGAGGAGACCTAAAAGACTTGAGCGCAGAGCAGCTTGATGACATCCTGAAATACCACACTGAGATTGTCTTTGCCAGAACCTCCCCGCAACAGAAGCTAATCATTGTGGAGGGCTGCCAGCGACAGGTCGGACAATCAGTCGTACGCATAACAATTCTCGCTAAGGTGTTGACAGCTCCTGTCGATCGCTCGTCGCCATACAGGGAGCCATCGTTGCCGTGACCGGCGACGGCGTCAACGACTCTCCGGCTCTGAAGAAAGCCGACATCGGCGTCGCCATGGGGATTGCTGGATCCGACGTCTCCAAGCAGGCGGCTGACATGATCCTGCTGGATGACAACTTTGCTTCCATCGTTACTGGAGTTGAAGAAGGTAATGTTGCCTCTGAACTGTTTGTGCCAAACATTTTTATGAGCGCCATTGATGTGTGCTTGTCCTAATCATCAGGGCGTTTGATCTTTGACAACTTGAAGAAGTCCATCGCTTACACTCTGACCAGTAACATTCCTGAGATCACCCCCTTCCTCCTCTTCATTATCGCCAGCATCCCTCTACCTCTGGGTACCGTCACCATCCTTTGTATCGACCTGGGAACTGACATGGTGGGTGTCTGACATCAAACGGTGTCGTGTCTGTGACTTTGCATAGCTAAATATCGTATATCGCCTTTCAGGTTCCTGCCATCTCACTGGCTTACGAAGCAGCTGAGAGCGACATCATGAAGAGGCAACCTAGAAATCCTAAAACTGACAAACTGGTGAACGAGCGACTCATCAGCATCGCCTACGGACAGATCGGTAAATGTCAAACTAAGGTTACCATTGTGAGTTGTCCTTGTGAGATTTTATTTCTGGTGGTTATGGATCTAGGTCTTCTGAGATAAATAGACGTGAAACATAAACCAGAAATGAGCCCACGCTGAAAGAGAACCATGCGTTTGAGTTATGAGACGTCAGTGTTATGTTCCGTAACGAAGCCAGGAATAGGTTTGACCTGCTTGATTGAGTAGCCTAAACTATAAAAAATAAATACAAACACACAATAGGACTGTGGAACCATCACAACATTTTATGAAAATCATTTAGTGCATTTTCATGTTTAAACAATTTCCCCAAATGGACAAATATTTCAAGTCCACTGTTCTTCATCTCGTCTGTATCTCGTAATTTATCGACTGGAGGATTTAGGATTGTTTTCAACCTAACGTCATCATGGATCCATTGACTTGGTTATCTGTAGAATGACAAATGTTTTGTCTAAATTTGTTCTAAGGAACTCCAGACTAATGGCTTAATGGAATTAGGTATTGATCTCGAATTTAGTTTTGAACTCTGTCGCCATCGTGACAATGAGGTGATGTCGTCGTTCTCCAATCATGTCGACGCTCGCAGGCATGATCCAGGCCCTTGCGGGTTTCTTCACCTACTTTGTGATCTTGGCCGAGAACGGCTTTCTGCCTCGGACATTGTTGGGCATCCGCGTGTCCTGGGACAATAAGTACTGCAACGATCTGGAAGACAGTTACGGGCAACAATGGGTACGTCCAATCACATTCGTACGGTGACCTCCGACATTGCCCGTCGTCATTTTGCCACCTGTGTGTGTCCGCAGACGTACGAGCAGAGAAAGATCGTCGAGTTCACCTGCCACACCGCCTTCTTTGCCAGCATTGTCATCGTACAGTGGGCTGATCTGATCATCTGCAAGACCAGGAGGAACTCTGTCTTCCAGCAGGGAATGAGGTTAGTGGAATACTTAAAAAAAGAAACGACTTGAACGTCACGTCCATCTTCATTTACATAATACAGGAACAAGATCTTGATCTTTGGGCTGTTTGAGGAGACTGCCCTGGCTGCCTTACTCTCCTACTGCCCCGGCATGGATGTGGCTCTAAGAATGTACCCTCTCAGGTGAACAAGATGCCAGAGACTCACGACGTTCCCGCCTCGCAACGCAGTATCTGATTTCCTTGTGCTTGTTTGTTCCAGGGTCAACTGGTGGTTCTGCGCCTTCCCATATTCCCTGCTCATCTTTATCTATGACGAAATCCGCAAGCTGATCATCAGACGCAGCCCAGGAGGTGAGCTGAGGAACCGTGCTTTGCTTATCTTTGCTTCTGCGAGCTCATGTTAAGTTGAAGAAACTACGACATTGCAACCTGGTAATATGTCCTCCTGTGTTTCCAGGTTGGGTGGAACAAGAGACCTACTATTGAAGACCCTATGAGCACGTCAGCTCCTATTTTCTCCTCCACCCCTCCCATCGTTGCATGAATATTGTCTTGCTGCTCGGAATAAAATTTTAACCTCTGTGGGGGGGAGAAAAAAAATCCCCTATTGGAACATGTTTTTATATTAGTGAATGCTTGATACTACTATTATAGACACACTGAGATGGAATGTGCTGATGATATATGATAAATGCTAATAATGACATGAACACTGAACTTTGACTGACTATGCGTGCCTTGTTTCTGAAACAGGACCAATTTTATACATGTTTTTAACAGTTATCAATGTTCAATAAAATACGCTTGAGTCAGGTCCTACATGTTTCCTGTTCTTATTATTCAACTGGTGTCAATTTTTTGGTCATGTTCATGCTTCACCTGATTTATTTCCCTTCTAAGAATAAGACAAGAATATATGCATGCATATGAACAACATTTTATTTATTTATTTATTTATTTATTTATTTATTTATTTATTTATTTATTTATTTATTTATTCATTCATTATATTTTTAATCACGCTTGAGAACTTTCCAAAATTAAAGGATAATATTTTTGATATATTTAACTATTGCATTATTGGCAGCATTCACTCATTAATCATTTGGGCTGATATTCTTTTCCCCATGACGCTGCGAATTACGTGCAATCAATGTCACTGAACGGTAACATGTAACATGCATGTGCGTAACAAATATTGGTAACGCGGAATTTACCAATCAATGGGGCGGTGGGCGGGGCCAGTATGTGATTGGTTGAATCGCAAAGTAATTTCAAGATGATTCGCGCTCGTAGAGGACGCGGCGTGAGAATGTCACTTGGTTGGAAAGCAGGAAGTAATGATGCCGTCGCCCCATTTGGACAGAATTGCAGACACTCATGCAGTGTTTTCCAAGAAAATCTGAATAAACACTAAAAAGGTAAGGAGTCAATGCATGCGCAAATGAGAGGCGTCATACTATTAGACACGCCATCAGCTTTTGGATTTGCAGTTCCACACTACTGCAAACTACAAGCATAATCATCAGCATATCAAGTTGCCTTTTCTCAGAGAGAAACGGAGCGCCAATCAAATCAACTTGATTATAATTTTAAAACCAGATTTGATGGCACAGCAGTTGGTTGTATCCGTGTCGGCCGTTGTTGTTGAAGTTTGTTTCTGTAGAAAGATTCTAGGCAATGCCCTCAAAATGAATCGTAATTGGCCCGCAAGTGAATGTTGACAGCTGTCTCTCATCCCAAAGAAACATCCTAGAGCCATTTGGCTTGAACTCAAGTGGCCCGGGAGCTCATTAGAAGGATGTAAAGTATTTGATGTGTTGCTGGTCGCAATGTCAGCCCCCTGCAAATAATGTTGTTGCAGTAATATGCCTCAATATAATCTTTGTGGTATTGCTACAGCACTACACTTGACCATTTTTCAATTTTTATATTGCAATTAAATGCTTTTTATGACCGTATTTGTATTTAAAAGATTATATACGAAGTGGGTCTGAAAAGTTCTGGGACTGGCTGTTGTCACTTCAGATCTATTCCAAACTCAAACCATGACCCCATGGCTCGTATGCTTGCGTGCTGTCTCCGGCCCCAGTGTCTGTGGGTTGCCTACGAGGTCTCGCTCAGTGTGGAGAGGCTTAGTTTGTTGTGACAGATGTCATATAAGCTGGTGAGAAAACGCCTAACGCAGAATGGATGGAATCAGAGAGAGTTCTCAAATCTGACCAAAGGTAGCCTATGTCCAAAAGTAGATGACATGCATGCTCCCGAGTGTCGTGTTCCAGCAAATCCACTGTTTAGCTACTACAATACTTTGTGCTCAAATTGTCACTTAAAAAAACTTTGTATTTGTGGTGTGAATGATGATACAGTTTGGCATGACATGTTGATTTAAATGAAATAACTGGTAAGCGATCCAAACCAATAATAATAATAATAATAATAATAATAATGATAATAATAATTTTTATTATTATTACAAATAATCATGATTGAGAGCAACTTGAAGTTGGAACATAACATTACTAACACTAACATTGTTCCCATAAAAGGCCCCATGTAGAACATATGAATTAAAAAAAAAAAATAAAAATACACTTGTCGGTCATGATTATTCCATAACAATCAAAAAGAGAAACCTTAATAATATCGTATGTAACAAGACAAAAAAAAATACTTCTACAATATTTTTTTTCTATTTTTATAGCATCCTGTCCAGCATTCATTATGCCCTCAATATTTTTTCCTCACATCTACTAACGCCTTTAATAGGAGACCGATACCAGCTGAGCTCTAGTGTGCGAGATCCTTCAACACTGAGTGCATGTCAGAGAATATTTATTTTCTCAAACTATGCCGGTTCTGGGCCACAGCTGAAGCAAGCGTCTGCTCGAGAATCTAATTAATTCTTCAAAGTGGCTGCCATCAGCTGCAGAGCTATCCCAGTCAAACTGTTATATTCCCTCTCTCCATCCGTCACAAGATGAGCTTTCAAGCAGCCCTTAGCTTGTAATTCATTCATTGGTTTGCCGAAAGATCAAGTGGCAGATGTTGAGAATGCTTCGGACTGTCGTGCCAGAGCCGCGTTGATTCTGACCACAAATGCATTTAAAGCAACTGGGAAGTAGGACATATTGCACTTTAAGCTTACCATGACTGAGCTAAAATTTTCTGGCAAACTGAGTCGAACATGATCCCACAACCAGGAGGGGCGAGCAAGTCCTCGTGTATGTTTGGAGCAGCTGTGTGAGCCAGCGGTGGTGTATTTGCTGTGAGGGTCCGAGCATATTGTCGGCTAGATGAAGCGCAGCCAAACAATCGTGACACATTAAGTACATTTTCATGAGTTTGTGACTCTTGTTTTCATTCTTGCTCGAGGCAGACCCTTAGAACAGATGCTCCTTGTCACTTCTAAGAGGAATGAATGAACCAGAAAATTTGTCCAAGAGCAGAGGAACCCATGCAATTGTGAATAATCTTTTGTGTGTCTGTTTGTGTTTGTGTGTGTGCTTGTGAGCAAGTGGCAGAGATTTTATGCATTTTACTGAAAGCTAAATAGAGTAGCATAAACATTTATCAGTGCACTGAGCACTGTATCTTATGCTGCAGCAGGCACCCCCGCCCACGGAGCCCCCTGGGGGCCCCTGTCAGAAGTCACTATGTGTTGGCAGCAGCTGCTAAGTGAAGTTTGCACTTTGACTAACCAAACCATGCTAAGAGGAACGAGGCACCGTTAAGTTCTACGCAGGCAGCTAACCCACCACAGGGTGTTTTTTTTTGTGGTTTATTCCATATGACTTGGATTGAGAGAAAACGTATATCAGGAGTCTGCATGGTTCCAATAAAAGATAATTTGATACATATCTAGAGAGATGTGATTCAATAGGATTCATGGATGGTTCGATTTTTAAAGGGACAGTGTGTATCATTTTATGCCATCTAGTGGTGAACTAATAGAATACAATGACCCAAGTTGGAAGCACGCAGAACTACAGTGCCACTGAGAAAGCACATTTCCCAATCAAAGATGATTTGATACATATTAATCTATTATAAGTGGAATTATTTGGTTCAATTAGATGGACTTTTAATCCTCTTTTTGAATCAAAAGAGAACCTAGACTTGTAAGAATGTGAATGAGTAGACACAAACGGGAAGTTTTAGCTTTGCATATTAATGTTGTTGCACTCAGAAAAGCTTCTGCTCTCTTATAAAAACTGCCAAAATGCCAAATTTCCTGCTAATCTGCTAAGCTTTTGGTCTATTGGCATTCTTTATTGTGCCAGGTCTCGACTGAAATTTCTTCTGTGTCTCCAGGAACTCTTGATACGTTTGTGGAGGATTTGAGTCGACAGGATAACACGACGAACATGTAAGTGATCACCAAATGTTTTACTGTAATTATGTTCAGGATTTACCTTTGTGATTAGCATAGCAACATGCTAAAGTTGGGCCAAGCAGTATTTTAAGGTTCTACTGATATAAGTATGACTGAGACCATTCAGTACAGAAAAGCCTTGCTCTTCTTGGTTGCGAGTTAAATGTGGTAAGACGCCGCCGTTAGTGGGAAAATGAGATTTAACAGCCATCTGAGCCCGGCCCGGCCACGTTGAAATAAGATTTGCGCGTCATTTCTCGATGTCAGCCCCCGCGGCTAAAGCAGATAAGCCATGGGAAGATCTGGGAACAGGAAGCTGGAAGATGGTAGTGCAGTCTCAGCGATGTTAAAACAAAAGTCTCGTTTTGTTACTGATTGAATGTGTTTATGATGAAAAATGAATTCCTAGTTCTGTCGCACCAGGTGAAGCTGTTCTCTCCTATGTAATGGAGGATTTGTTTTTCATAGACACATGGTTGCGCCCCCCTCATAATTAAGACTTGAGACTGCATACTCTCAAGAGATCTTGTGAGGAACAAGGAGATGATGCAAGGTGGCCCTCGCGTCTCAACATCTCACTCTTGAGACAGTTCGTTTTATTCTGCCCTTGCTTCATTATTAGCACTTGAGAGCAGAGATTGGAGAAGACGTTCTACTTTAATTATAACAAATTAAATGAAGTTCAGACTTGGTGGATGATGCCGTCGGGGAGGGCGAGAGTATAATAATGACTCTTCTCCACTTCTAATACAGGGGAATATTTTTTTATGGGGAACTATGAGTGATCCTGAGGTTCAGGATTTAGCGACATGTCGGTTTTAAGTGAGGTTGCTGCTCACGGCTATTTGTGGCATCACCTGGTTGTGATGTTTATGAGGACCTGAGAGGCATGATGGGAGTCTCGGCAGACACAGCCTCGATTCCTCGCAGTGTAGATCTCCTTTTTGTGCTCCTCCAGTTGCTCGCGGCAGTAATTGTGTCTGAACCAGCATTCTGGCAGCCGTTAAATAATTAAAAATGTGTAGCAGACATGTCTTGGGTTTAGCTTGCTTGTAATTTGCGTCACACTTGAACAATCACCTTAGTGCGGTGGAGGATAGTTATGTTATATAATCTAGTCATATATTTAATAATATTCATAAATTAAGGTGGATTTTTTTTCTCAAGCATTATAGCTATACATTGCAATCCATGGTAAATTCTGTATTGTGCATGATTTTTATAGATAGATAGATAGATAGATAGATAGATAGATAGATAGATAGATAGATAGATAGATAGATAGATAGATAGATAGATAGATAGATAGATAGATAGATAGATAGATAGATAGATAGATAGATAGATAGATAGATTAAATGATAATGAAAAAAAGGAAGAGAATAAATATGAAGAGATTAAATAAATAATAAATAGATAGATTAAATGATAATGAAAAAAAGGAAGAGAATAAATATGAAGAGATTAAATAAATTAATAATCATTAATAATTAAATAGATCAAATAAATAAACATGTCCAGCCTCAATAACAAAAAAGATTTAACCACATTCATCCGCTACTTTGCACTCGATGCAAATGTCGTCCATCACCGGGTAAGCATTGCCATAAAAGTCACAGCGACGGGGAAGCTGCGGATGCATCTTTATTTCCCCCCCTTGCAGCTACATTCATGAATAATAAATACGAAAAGCAAAATAGCATATGCCAAAGAGATTGAGGATGCTCATCGAGTCTGGAAGAGTCATCGTTGCATTTTGGGTGACATGGGGGGGGGACTTGGACCTCATTATGAGGATGTGGAAGTTGCCGTTGCATACTTTCTAAACAAGCTTGTAACGCAATTTGATTGTCACCACTGAAATGAATCAAAAGGAACATTATTTTTTTGTGTGATTTTTAATCAAGAAAATTAGTAACCTATTTGAGTCAGCAAGTCTCGGCTGAGAGCGGACAGAAACAAACCGAGAGCGGCTGCTTGGAGACACCTGCCCAATTTGCATGCGTTTCATCTTCTGATGTGACAAATGTCTTTCCATTCTCATCTTCTTTTAGACTTGCACAAGTCTCTCTTCATCACATTCTCCAGATAACTGTCATTGCGCAACAGCAGCTTTCAATCTCAAAGTAATCAAAGTTGGAGCAGATAATCTAACCAACCAAAAACTCGTTTCATTTGTAAACAAGTTCACCTCATTTATTCTTTTCTCAATTTGGGTTAGGGCGTCTTTATTTGCATAGAAATGTTATGCATGTTGCATTTCAGCATCAATCAAAAAAAAAAGTGGGTCAACACTTACGCTGTCATATTGGAACTCTTCAAAATGTTTTTGCTCCATATATTATTAAATTGCAAGCTTATCACATTTTCTTCATAGCACGGGTTGAGCAAGGCACTAGGTTTGAGGGTTCAACTTTGAAACATCAAACTGAAATTATTTACATAATTAGATTATTTTCCGTGATATTTCTTTTTCATGATTTCCACACCCAAGTAGGGCCTTTGGGTCCACCAGACTAAATTAAAAGAAAAAAACGTATATTTTGAGGTAAATATAGTTACAATCCACATACTGACGACGCTATTAAAGTCATTTGATCTTATGAATGCGACATGTCATATTCTCCCGCCTCCATCTTGCACATCTGCAACAGAGGGTGGCGTCCCACCCCCAGCGGCGACATTTTGCATGTGGCTTGCATTAGAGATGCATGAGAAGCTAATGAAGAGTGAATGCTGCAGCTGAGTCGGGCTCACACACACGTACACGACATGCAGGGCACACACATGGGCTTGACTTTGCTCGCATGCATACATTTTTAAAAATAATTGCTACTTTCGATGTGTGTGTGGCCTCACTAACGAGATTGTGTGTGTGTGTGTGTGTAGGTGAGTAAATGCTACAAAATTAGATGTACGCAAAATTGTTGGTTTAAATAAATATAATAAAAACAATAATGATGATAAAAATAATAATAATAGAAATAAATAATGATAATTTAAACAATTACGTCCAACCAAGAACATTAGATATTTATTTTGAATTGTAATTCAGCAGAATTGTTTAAAAAAAAAAAAAAAAAAAGTCATGAAACCTGCATGGACAAAAATTATGGCACTCGTAAAAAGGTTTGATAATAATTTGACCAGCTGGGCACACATATGGTCAGTCCCATTTAAAGTCATTGTGCTGTTTCGTGACACGTTGGACACATGGAACAGAAGAACAGAAATTTGTCTCGGGAGATTAGAAAAAAATAAACCAGACTATCATGTGAAAAGTAAAAGTTAGATTAACTCCAAGCAGGAGTCACTGTTGCACATCTTCAGACATTCATGATCCAATTGATGATGAATTGAAGAGATGAATAATAGCTATAGCTAATGGCTTTAGCTGGTAGCTAAAGATTTAGGCTCCAAGGAAGTTACAAGTGACTAAGGAAGCTGGGTTGCAAGGATGGAGAGCAACTGTTTACTCATAACAGCATGAGCAACCTCTGAAGAGAAGCTTTTTTTCTGAGTAATTTGTTTTTTTAATTTTCATTCTGAAATTCAGCATTCATCTCGCTGTTGAGGCTGTGAAGCAGATTAATATTTGGCCTCACCCTGCCTGCTTTATTACTGCAGCAAAAGAGGGCAGGTACTACTCTTCAGCTGAAAATAACATCATAAAATGAAATTGTGGAATTGCCAAAAAAAAAAAAACTACAATCTCTCTTTATGGTCTGTTTAAAAAAAATAAAATAGAAGTATATGAACTGTTAAAATAGAGCAGCATTCTTTGATTCCTTGAACATTTTTGAAGCCTGTGAAAAGCCTCTACACACAAATAGTCTGCTGGGGTTATAGGATTTTTTTTAATCAATAATAAATAAAAAAATAAAAAGTGGGACGCATCCTCTTATATTTCTTCCCGTCATTTGTACATTCTGATTCCGCGCGTCACATGCTTCTAACCAGCCCCCCCCTCCCTCCCTCATATGCCCACAAACAATAGATCCCTTTTTTTTCAGATTCCCACTGTCTAATCGTGTTATGCAACGCTGACTTCAATGCATCTTTTCTTGTGATTGTCCTCTCACTGCCTGTGCAGGAAACACAGGACGGGTTCAAAAAACCTCTTGAAGGAAAATTCATTTTCTGTTTCTAATGATCCATTCATCAGGGTTTGCCTTTGCACACCCTGCTGGGAAGGAATTATTTCAAAGTGTAATCAATCAGAAAGCTGGCACAGTGGGAATTATCTCCGAGCTCTTGAGACGCTTGTCTCAAGTCGTCCTGATCACCCAAGGCGACACAAAACCTCTAAATCATCTGCTGATTGATCGATGATTCAAAGATTTTTCTCGTGCTTTCTCACGATCTATCCATTTGACTTCAACTGCAAACACCTCCCCAAAGCACAAAGTGTTCCTAAATTCCAGGCTGTATCTTCTCACTGCAAACTTTTTAGTGCTCCCAGGGATCTGCAACGCTGTTTTAACTTCACCTTCCATGTCATGTCGTTTATGTTCGTGTCACTTTTGGAGGCATTGTGCGGCGATTACATAAGAAGCAGAGTGCCATCATGACTGGAAGCATCTTCTAAACTGATAAGATCTGACTTCCCAAACCCAATGTTCTGTTCTCCGACTTTCTTTCTTTTTTTCCCCCATAAGGATGACTATGATGCTTTCATGCAATATTTCTTTGTGTGTATTCCTGGAGGAATAAAAAGCCAGCCATCCATCCATCAGGCATCCGTCATCTGTGTTGTGTGCTTTTCGAACACGCAGCCTCATTGCAAATCCAAGCAGACGCTGCTGAGCATAGTTGTCAGAATTGCGTGACAAAAAGCAGAATATCGCTTCACATTGGCTTGGGCTCTCAGCTGATTGTGTTTTATAGACTGAACTCTTTGCTGGCACCGACAGGGATCAGAACGGATCACTCAGGCCCCCTGGTGGCTTATATTATCAATCCGCTTTCGAGTTGTATCACCAAGATATGCACCAAAAGATGGAAAATATGGGTGGAAATTGTAACGAAATTTCCTCAGATTACCTCGAAAATACTCAGTAATATTTTACTTGGGCTCACGATAGGCACTGTGACACAGAAAATGTGACGTCATGTTAAACTCGAGACGCTTGGGCAGTCAGAAAATATTCTGGTCTCTGACGACACCTGCTGAGAACTGTCGGAACTGCAATATTTATTTTCTGTACCGATTGCGTCCATTGGTGTTGTGGCTCACTGATGTCAATTCTAGCTGGTTTTGGGACTGGCGGGATTTACTGTAGATTATATGGTGCTCGAAACACTACCAGATTAAAAAATAAATAAAAATCTGGATCTATTTTTAGTTGACTTCATTACTACCTGGCATGTTGTGGCACAGCATGGTATTACTTTTTATATTGATCTCAGATACTGTATGAATGGAAAAACAAATGGGGGCAATTGTAACTTTTTTTTACGTATCAATTTATGTGTAAAACAAATCGACCTCATATTGTTTTTGCGTGTTTATTTTGTACCGCAAGAGGGTGCTGTTGTCTTTTGAAATATAGTTTGCAAAATGTCAGTTACTGAGTGTGAGGTTCTATTTGTGATCCTATTACAGTACTGTACAAATGTAGTCAGATGCACATTTGCTCCAATGGACAGTTGAAGTTCTTGTTGTGGGATTGGATAGAAAGAATTGCACAAGATTTAACTCTCATCCACTTAACACATAAGCAATCTCGGCGATTCAATTTTTCCAACGTAAAGATTTTTTGCTTTCTTGTTTATGCTATTAAGACAAAACAAAAGAGGAGGGGAGTTGTGGGAGATTAATTTGCAAATGCTACAAATTTCTTCCTTTTGATCAATACATGATTGACAGTTTGTTCTCTCTTTTTCTTGGTTTTACTTTTGCTCTCCTTTTCCCCTGGAACTACCCACCCCCCACTCTCCATCATCACACTCAAGGCCTTAACACTTTAAGGCCTCAAATATTTGGATTCTTTCACTGCTGGGGGCTCGCTGAGCATGTGGGCAAATTGTTAAATCCGTGATGGATTATAATGTCCAGATTGTCATTTTGAATTATAGAGCGAGATAAGGAAAATATGAGCGCAATCACAATAATAAGTAGATTTAGTCGGCAAGAAGCTGTGTTATAATGAAAAAGGGAGAGAGAAAGTTATGTGTGTGTGTGTGTTTTGCAGGTCACCACTAGTGTTATTTTTTGCAGCAGTTTCAAACAATAAAGTTGTGCTATTGTGTAAAAAATGAATTAAAAAGAGAATAGAAACATTTGCAAATCAAACTTTATGCAAACAAATTACTGCAAAAAATATTTAATATTGAAACTAAGATTTTTCTAAAAACATTATTCTCTGAATTATGAGGCCTGCTCCATGTTTCAAAAGAGGGTCAACAAAAGGCCAGGAAAGTTGAGAAAGCTCATAAAACACCTGTTTGGAATTTTCCACAGGTCATTTGGAAACAGGTAAATTTCACAACTGCGTAGAAAAGGAAAAACACTAAAAGGCGGAAGGAAGGCTAAAATGTTCAGAACATGCTCGTATTTCTCAACAGGAATGAATAATGCATTTTTTTCTTTGTTTTTCCCTTCAGTTGTCTTAAAAAAAAAAAAAATTAGTATACTTTGTGTCTCCGATACTAACACCTTGTAGTTTTTCCTCAAATCCAGCAACTTTATTTTATTTACAGTGTTTGTCTTGAAGATTGCTGTTCTTTACTGTCCATTTTACTGCAAGTGGTCTGTCTGTAAATCCTCAAGTGATTTAGAGTGGCGGCACACGCCAACCAGAGAGCTTAACCTTCTTTTAACCCCAATAAGACTCCTGGCTTTTCCCCTTCAACCCCATTGTTTGCAACCAACTGCTGACAGTTGACAGGTGTGGGTGGTTTTTTTTTTTTGGGGGTGGGGGGGTGGGAGGCGTCTTTTTCATATTGCATTCCTCCAGCTGGTTTGTCAGTGAACCTTGACCACGCATCTTCTAAGAGTTGACACAGATGTGTGTGTATTGTATGTTCTGCGTGCGTTACTTTATTTACATTCAGATCAACAAGTGTGTGTGTGTGTGTGTGTGTTTGTGTGTTTGTTATCCTCCGAGTGAGCCGACACCGTTGCCTGTGTGTCACCCGCTTATTTATAGCAGGCGTCTTTGTGACAAGGCTATCTGTTTCTTGATGAATTAAATTCCTCTGCCCGCCTGGGCTTCTCAACAATGGGAACACCTTGAGATTAAAAGAATATTCCGAGGCGTGCAGCTGCCTAGCTTGTCAACTTCCTGTCACTGGAGGATGTACATTCCGAGACACAAAGTGGCATTTCCACCCTGTTGTCCAACTGAATTGTAAATTAAAAAAAATTGATCAAAAAGATGAGACTAAAAGTAATACGTTTTCTGCTGAATAAAATACATATAAAGGGAATGCATTAATGTTATCTTAATTAATTAATCATTTAAAATGTAATTTATTAAATAGCCATGAACTGATATGTAAAAAAATCAACTTTTGTATTGACTGTAAAAAAATAAATCTGTGCAACTTTTCATTTTTCTGCAGCACTAAAAGTAACCTCTCCGTTCCAATACTTTTGCTCAAATAAGATTGACACACACAGCAGCCCAAAAGCTGTCATGCACTTCAATTAGCACGCAACTAACTTCCATGGCGGGAAAGAAACACAATGACAGAAAGGGTGAGATCAAAATGGAACTGCCTTGCGTGGTTAATGTGTGCACCGATGTGTGAGTGTATGCGTGTGTGTTTGTGTGTGTGTGTGTTTGTGTGTTTGCACAAGCTGATGGAACCCCTGGTATCCCTGAAAGGCTCTTATTGATGGACTTTACGCCCTAATTGGACATGTGGCACGTGGCTGACACACTCCCTCAGTGTTTTCAAACTATATGGATGAATGTGTGTGTGTGTGTGTGTGTGTGTGTGTGTGTGTGTGTGTGTGTGTGTGTGTGTGTGTGTGCTCAGATGTTGAAATGTGCATTAAGAGAGTGCAATCCCCCTCGATCTGCTCTGCATGGGGTAATATTGATTTTTAATTCTTCCCTCCGCTGGACAAATTTGACCATCCCATGGTGCCTTCCTCGATGCCACTGGCATCTCCATCTTTGACTCATGTCAAATTTCAAGCTTTGATTTTTGTTCCTAAAACTTTTTTACTGTTTAACTTTTTTTATTTGGAACAAAAATTCTCAATCATCTGCAATACTTCAATCGAATTCTTTGATGTGAATGTGTTTGGCATTTTTTTTTTTTTAGTAGCCATGTTATTGTCACACACACACACGCACATTCACAAATACACACACTCACAAATACACAGACTCACAATGACTCACAATATATATATATATATACACACATACTCACATATTCACAAATACACACTCACAATGACTCACGTACACACACACACACACACACACACACACACACTGGTGAACATCTGGCCTGTCATGATTGGCTGCAAAATATTTCTGGATTTAACAATTGAAAATGTCTTGGCATGTTATGAAATTGTTTGTGTGAGTATTTGTGTGTTTGTCTGGAATGTGCAAACGGGCATTGATGGACAATTATGTGGCTCTTGTACGTGTGAGAATTGACTGTGAGTGTGTGCGTGTGTGTGCACGTTTGCGTGCGCGCGCTGGGAGCTTTTACTTCCCACCATTAGCTTCAAATCCTGTTTTTGAGCAGGCGGCTGATTCTTCCCTCGATTACTATTCCGGCATCATCTCGTTTATGGAGTACCATTGTTTTATCGCTCTGTTTGTACCTTCTGCTTTCTCATTTCCCCCTTTTGCTGAAGTCGCGTCATTTCTTTGCCTACAGTTCCTAATAGCTAGTCGGGTCCGCTGAGAGGTAGTTAGAGTCCTTCATCTTTTTTAGTTTTTGGCTTAACATGTTTTCTTTTCAGCCTCCCTCCCGGCCTGCGAGGGGCTGGCCCTCATCTGCAACATCCGCCCGGCTGCGGGCGGTGGAAGATTCGACAGGGTTGTTAAAAGTGTTGTTAAGAGAGTGGCTGGCAGCTGTTCCCGACAGGTTGGGGATGGAAGGGCAGATGGTGTTTGATTAGCGAGCAGACTGCTGATTGAATGAGAGGAGAGAGGGAGCACGCTTGTGTCGAGGAAGGATGCAGGGGGGGATGGAGAAAGATGCAGGGGTGATAGGGAAGGAAGGAAGGAGGGAGGCTGAAGGAAGGAGGATGGGAGGAGATGCAGGACAGGGGAGAAGGAAGTAAAAGTGATTCCCAGTTTATTGAGAGGGCTGGCCCACCTGCACATGGTGAAAATGGCAATAATTAAAGACATAATTTAAAAAAGAAAGGAAAAAAAAGAGCTACACAGTGCATTTCATACATAAGGCAAGCTGGTGTGCTTCACACAGCCAAAAAAAGCATGAGACCAAAAAGTATCTGCAAACAAAAGTAGCCCATTCAAATAACTTAAGGAACGTACAGTTAAATGCTTTTGCAAACAAGACATTGAAAACCAAAGGCCAAAAATAAAAAGGAGTTTTCTGAAACGATTGGACTTTCTAGTGAAATTGATTTTAAGAATGCTTAATGGAACAGTGCGTAGAATTTTTGTTTTTTTTTATTTTAATTTCTAAAACCTACTAATAATTTCAATTCTCCCCCTAAAATATTCCATCACATCAATGTATTTTTAATTTTTTTTTAAATATAATCGTAGGGTAATTACATTTTACTCGCACCGCTGCTGAATATATCTGTGATGGTGATGAAAAAATGCCCAAGCGTCTAACTTGGGCCTTAAACTCTATTAGTCCACCACTAGGCGGCAAGTGAATTTTACACACCGTACCTTTAAAGGCCTTCATTGCGGGAATGTACAAAAAAGCAAAGTGTGTAACCTGGATTTAAAATACTTGAAGCTGTCTTCCTTTCTATTGGCAGCTTATTCCATATGCATGCAGCATAACAACTGCTTCACCATGTTTACTTCAGCATCACTTTAGTTTTTTTTGAGCCAGTGGAAAGCGTTAAGGATCAAGAGATATTAAATGGAAAAAGTTTTTTTATCGTAGAAGTCTGATTGGGGAGGAAAGAAAAAAGGTGTAGGAAAGGAAGGAAGGAAGGAAGGATGGCTTGAGGTAATAATGAATGGAAAAGAGATGCGGTAGGGGGTGCTGCTGCGTGTTCCGGGATAGCAAACAGCTGCCACAGGGCAACAACCGATGCATTTGGGTGTCATCGTTGACGATTGAAGCAAATAAACCCGCAGCGCCGGCTGATTGCAGTGTGCTCGGCAAGCCCAAGCCGCCGGTCCGGTTCCCATCGCTCGGCTATTGGACCATCCCCGTCCTTTACTTTTGATTCTCTTTTGAGTCTTTGGGTGCTTCGAGTCAATGTTGGCAAGTGCTGTTTCCGTTTGGAAGTTTCGCCACATCCATTTTCAAAACAAGTCACTTTCTGGAACTCGGCCCCTCCTCATAAGAGTTGCCCACAAACTACAGTATCATGCCATCTCCGTTGATACCGTGTGTGTGTGTTTGTGCGTGTGTGTGTGATTGACAATGAAATAATCAGCAGGCCAACACAAACACAGCTGTTTTATTGTTGCTCTGTTCAGATGTGCTTTAACAGGCAGACGGTGAGAGAGAGAGAGAGAGCGAGTGAGGAGAGAGAGATGAAACAGAACAAAAGATGCAGCCACCCACCCACCTCGGGTTTAGTCCGTCCCACTCTTTGGCACACGGCAAGCCCCTCATCCCGCTCCGTCTGTGCTTTTTATCGTCTTTACAAGTGCTTCTGCAGTCACGGCCCGATACTCATCTTAGCCGGTCTAGGTCGGCGTGCGCGCGGACCTCCGCCAATGCCAAATTATTCAGCGCAGAGTGAAATAAATCTGAATCCTCATCCAGATCCAGTTCGTAATAGTTCCCACTTCGACCTGACTTGAGTGGAAATTGCTTTCTTGGTTTTTGCACACATTCACACGACACCGGCAGAGGTAACAGTCGGTTGCTGATGCCACACTTTTTTGTCTTTAACTGGCTCTTGGTTTCGTGCCAGTTTTCTTACCTTGCAGTGTAGCGCCGTTAATTGTGAGACCTCAGGGAACATCAGGATGTACAATTTACTTCGAGCATAAGCATTAGAGAGAATGTGTTCAAACTCTGACCGGTGCTAAGAAGTCACAGATTTTTCTGTTTGCTGCTTCATTGCCACACCAAAGGCCAAAGGCTGGACCCAGAACAATTTTTTCTTCTTGTGCATTTGACCTATTTTTGTTTTTGTTATATAAATAGTCTGAACAACTCAATTCCGATTTTTTTTCCAATCTTCAAATCTCACCTGGGTAACTTTCATATGTTCCTATATTGGATAAATATCCGATTGTTTGCAATTGTTCACATATATTCGATCTTGACGTCCAAAATTCGCACCATGGGGGAAAGGGGGGGGGATTGTGAGTTTGAATCTACAACATTGTATTGATTAATTTAATCCCACTTGAAACACAAAGCATAAGTGGACATTTACTGAGATAGCAGTAATTCAGACACACAAGCGACTCTTATATTACACGCAGAAAAATCCAAATTGTTCCTTGAGATTTATGAGATGAGCTTTGTGTTTGTACAATGAATCGCTGGCACTTGAGCCCTGCTGGCGGTTTGGCGCCATGTTCTGCCCGTGTGTGTGTGTGTTTTGATGGTCACAAGAAGAGATGAAAATGCGATCATGAAGGAGCCTTGCAAAGGTGCGGACAGCAAAAAAAAAAAAAACAACACTGGGGAAGCTGCTGGGTATCAAGGGCAGACGGGCCATGTGTGTCCTCACGTGTGCGTGTGCGCGCATGTGCGTGTGCGCGCATGTGCGTGTCCTGCCCCTGCGTCTTTGTACTGGCTAATCTAGGCGTCAGCAGCTTTTTGAGGCTTTTGTGCTGACAATAATCACAGCGCGCTCCTCTTTTCAATTCATCAGCAACAACAAGGAGGGATCACATGTCCTGATGGAGCGAATACGACACAGTTAAAGTGGCCATCATGTTGCCTGGTTACTGCTCGCTTGGATGGTCAATGCCACAAAATAAAACATACTCCGTTTTTTTTTTTGTTTTTTTGGTCAATAATTTATTTTTAGGTTGCGGTGAGACGGGACGACTAAACGAGAGGTCCGATCCGTAGCAAGCTTTAATTAGAATAATTAGCTTCAGAACAATATTAACAGCAATTATCATCATAAATAAAACAGAATGGTCAGAATTGTGAAAACATTGAAGAAGTGAATGTTTCCCTGCTGTTGAAAATGTTACGCGTGACACTTTCAGATTTTTGACTTCCGGGAAGGCCCAGAGTAGAAATTGAAATACTTGTTATTTATCATTGTAGCCAGCCCCCCCATTAGAACCAGTGAGCAGGAAGTCATTGTGAAAAATCCAGGAAGGAACCAGCAGAAACAGGAATGATTGTTGCCGTAAATCTTAGTGTCCAGTAAACACTTCAATACAGCAGATCCACTTTTCACTTCAAGGAAAAGAGATGCCCTCAGGTCTTTTGATTGAATATAAAATAGAAAACAAATGAAGCCGCACACACACACAAAATACGTGTAACCCGACGGATCACGGTGGTGTCGGACCGCAATATACCGAGAACAAACACCCATCAACATTTCGCCGCACCGAATGAGACTAACAGAATGTAAACGTAGAAGGGAAATGAATGAAGGCTTTTGTGGGAATGCTACGGAGCTTCACTAATCAGGAAGTGCGTGTTGGCGTGCATGGGAAAGGAAAGCAAAATTACAGAAACACCACTTTTTTTTTTTTCTCATACATGTCCGTGACACTTAAAAACATCCACAATAAAAAGATCTTTATATATATATATATATGTATGTATATTAAGTTCTTTATTTCTAGTTGGTTCCATTCAGTGTCCGCAAAAAGATGAAGAACATGCATGGATGGCCCAGGAAGAAGTAAATGTCTTCATGTTTGTTAGGAAGAAGGTTGTCTTTGTCCATGACAAACTTCTTGGCATCTCGGGGAACCGTCACGAGCTTCACCCAACATCGGGTTTAGTTTGTGGTGGGTCCACTGGCCTGGGCTTCCTGCTCATCGCC
Organism: Syngnathus floridae; assembly: GCF_059516105.1. Classification (NCBI taxonomy): domain Eukaryota; kingdom Metazoa; phylum Chordata; class Actinopteri; order Syngnathiformes; family Syngnathidae; genus Syngnathus; species Syngnathus floridae. Next base: position 9,042,004 of record NC_142414.1, on the reverse strand, counting down.
CCTTCTTTGCTAGTCATGCAGCAGTTCCTGCAAGCAGTTTGGAGACTTGAAGGTCTCGGGGACTTCGCTGTCCAGCTTGCAGATCACCTTGTAGATCGCTTTTTTCCATGATGGGTCAGCGTCTTTGCCGGCCACGATGGCGTTAAAGAACTCACGGAGAGTCACCTGGGCTACTTCCAGGAATCGGTCAGGCACCTACAAGACAAAATATAATATAATATAATATAATATAATATAATATAATATAATATAATATATAAATATTGATTTTTTTTTTTTTTTTTGCAAAGTTCTTGTTGTCCTCCACACAATTCCCATTTGTGTGTGTTCCTAACAAGCAGAGCAATACACACCCTCACACAGGCATTTTTTTTTCCCCCTGCCCTTCTCCCGGGGGCAAGAACATACAAAGACACTAAACAATCTGACAAGCTTGCTCTGCCTTTTCTCAACCTTTCTGTGTCTCATTTTTGAATCCCAGACAAGGTACACGCTCCTAAACACTCCAGTAAAGTGTGTAACCCTGTCACACGTGGCAGGACACGCCAAGGTTAGATGCCACCAGAACGGATGGATTGCCCCCCCCCCCCCCCCCCCCCACACACACACACACACACACACACATTGGCGCACTAAATGATTCCCCTGACTCTTGTTCACCACATCCACCGTGTCTCTCTTTTTAGCAGGCCCCTGAAGAGCGCAGTTGTTCCAATGAGGCCCTCTGTCACACAAATGACATGACACATACAAAATACTATGTCAGACCCATTTTGTGGTTAGACAAGAACCGTGTCTGAGCTTAGAAGCAGTTTACGCGACAAGCATGTCGGGTCCGGCCACTAGGGGGCCTAACTCGAAGAAATATACCGATTGCTTCTAGTGTGTGTTTTAATATGGATAATATGGGATACTTCATGCACGAGCGTGAGGCCGGTGGTTGCTTTCATGATCAAAACCACATAGTTTTTAGGGCAAGTACATGCTGTGGTATGTGACCTTTGACATGCTGTCTCCTGACCATCCAGATCCACTTGCTGTTGGTCATTATTGTTCCATCGCCGTGTTTGTGTGCGTGTGTGTGTGCGTGTGTTTGCGTGCGTGTGTGTGTGTGTGTTTTAGACAAGCATCTGCTTCCTTTTTCCTCTTTTACGCCGTGGCTGCTATCAGGCCTGACTTTCGTCACATTGTGCCGTTTGACCATTTGCGTCTCGAAATGTTGTTGTCTTGCTTTGAAATTTTCCATTTCCTCACCGGATCAATAATTTTGCTTGTTCAAGGATAATTTTGAGTGATTGTCAGGAAGGTATAAATCATGTCTCGTAAGGATGCACCTGCTGTAGACTAATATTGTCTACTTTTTTTTTTTTTTTAAATCAAGAGTGCTGTAACGGTATTAGTCAGAATTCTTCAACAGAGTGCTTGTGATGTCATCATGGCCATTTTCTTGAGCTCCTCAACTGGATTCATTTTGCTTGCGCAATAGCTCTGATTGATTTTTAATCTCCTCTCAGCTTGACAGTTGCTCATTTTTTCACTTATTGACAATCCTCTGGTTTTCATATTAGTTACCCATCTAAATCATATTAGTTACCCATCTAAATCTGAAATATATATATGTATATATTTAAATTCAATTGAATTTCATTTTATTATTATGATTGAATTATTTTTTCATTCATTTAACGATTAATTTAATTATTTAATGAAAGCTGAATGTTGCTCTTGAGTCCAACCCAGGACTTGATTTAACCTCCGTTTTCAATTTATTTTGTATTTTTGATGTCTGTGTACATTGGGGTCATCTTCAACCACAGATTTATGATTTACATCTTTTGAAGTAGTTAGTGTGGCCAGCGGGATCGCTTCCATTAAGACTGCAAATTTTATATTTTGAAGGCTTTTCCGTCTTGATAGATGGTTCCTATACATCAGTCGCCTCAGCATCAGCACAAGGACAAGCGGTTAAGTTGCTCTTTGTTCCGAGAGGAAGGGTCTGCTCTGCGTTCTGAGATTGCTTATGTGTGTGTCACCAAAGAGGACAATAGCCCGGGTCATCTGAGCGAGAGGCTGCAGACCACTCGTATCACATGACAGCGGCTCAAGGCCACGTCTTTGTTAGCCGGTCCATTGTCAAAGCTGAGGAGACAGCTGCGGAGGGGAATCACTGTGTACACACACACACACACACACACACACAGCAACACACACACACACACATAAACCGTCCCCTCGTGACTCCTCGTGGCTCAGTGACAAAGACGATGCCTTCTTCTTCTTCGTCCCAACTGGAAGACACTCGCACATGCGCATGCACGTAGGCAGGCATTCTCCAAGCACATCGCTATATTTATAGTGACAGAAACTGGCAGGTGGCTTTGTCTGCAGCAACGTCCGCTCTCTGTCCACTAGCGCCACAAAACTTATTCTCCGTGGGTTTAATTAGACGACTCGAGATAATGGGCCGTTGAGATGGGTGCATGGAAAAGAATAGGAAGCGAGCAGATGAATGGCTGAATAAGACGAGAGGATAGATGAAAGAGTCAAGTAAGGGAGAAAGGCGTGAGAAGTCGAGAAGTCTTTCATGCGGCACAGTGCTTATGAAATCGGATAGCCCTGAAATGTGACCCCCCCCCCATTTGAAGTCAAAGGGCAGAATTTATAAATCGCCACACCCACCCTCGGAGGGGACTCGCTCAGATCATCACAAATGAATATCTGTCAAATAAAAGTACACAAGTATGTAAACACGAGCGTGCATGTATTTTTTGGGTTTTTAAAGCCGAGCGTATCGTTTTGCCGATGCGGAGTACAAAGTGCCGCCTCCATTGGCTCGTTGTGCAAATATTTTACAAGTGTTCCCAAACGCCTCGTGCAAGTTAAGGATGTCATGCCCAGTGCTGTTGGCAGACTTAACGGAGACTCGTCGGTCTGGTCCCAAAAGAAAAGGAAACATTTCTCTTCCTCTTGGCACTGGCAAGACCTGACACCACAGTGTCCTGGCAAAGAAAATCCCTCAGTCTCCCTTTTTTTTTTTTTTTTTTGAAGTTGAGACTATTCCCCATTACCTTTCCCTTTCTGCCGCCGCCCCCTCCCCACGCCTCCCTCATTAGCTGGCAGCCGAGCTGTAATTAGGACAAAATACTTCCAGAGAAGGGGCGGCGGGCAACGGTGGGGAGGGGGAGGACTTGGTCGATGAAGGAGAGTGAGGTGGAAAGGAAAGAAGAGTCATAAAATGTGGCTGGAGTGACGGCAAGTAATTAATGAAGATGCAATAATTACGGCAACATGGATCAATGAAATATCGTCGGCAGGCCGCCGTTTATGTTAAATGCTGACTCTGCGCAAATGGCGTTAAAAAGCGAACATGGTGATGCTAACCAACTGCCCCAAAGCAAGCAACGGACAGGTGAGCTCAGATGAGGAGCGAGCCGCAAAAGATGAGCGAGCTTGATAACCCACCAGGAGGAGGACAGAGTCCGAAGGACAATGGGGGGAGGAGGGGGGGGCTGACGGAGGGACAAATCAAGGTGGAAGCGTGATGCTAAATTTGGCTAAAAGGAGAAGACTCCTGTGCGCGGCGGAGACTTGCTGAATCGGCCTCGGTTCCGGTTTCACGCCTCCGAGCTTGACAAAGAGAAAGAGTCCCTGGCCGCTAATGTTCCCTCAGGGCGGGCAAAGGAAGGAGGCAGGTGAAGGTGGATGCAGACAGGAAAGACGACAAACTCTGGCAGGAACAGATATCTTTCTGGGATTTCTAAAATAGCGGCTTTATTTCCATGAAAAAGTCTGACAGCCATTTAAAAAAAAAAAAAGAGGCTCTTCAAAATAGACCCTAAGCCAAGATAATCCATCGACTAAAAATAAGAATCGAAACAAAGTCGGGGGATAAATGCATACACTGAAGTCATCATCCAAATACGCACAGTGGAGCGTCGTCTCTTAAAACGTCCACTCGATAAGTTAAAAAGTGTTTTTGCTTGTGTGCATGACGCTAATGGTTATCTAAATGCTGCTGATGTTGTGTCAGAGTTTCAAGGCCCTCAGGTCCCCTTCCACTAATATTGGGAGAAGACAAGTGAGGGGGAGAATGTGACTTGCGCAAATCGCTTTGACAAGGACACCCGCGCCTTCAGCGGCGTCCTCTTTCGCCTCGTCGAACACACACACACGCACACACACAAACATGCAACATCCACACCTCAGCAGAAAATCGGGAGGTGACTGTTGCGTTCCGAACAGCTGACTTGGAGGACGTTTACAAAAGCCAATTTGTGTAAAACATTCGAGCCAAGCTACTCTCAGCATACCTGACTTTGGTATTATAATTTTCAAAATCAATAGGAAAAAAATGTTTTAAGTGGGGCTAAGAATTACTCTTGAGACAAGTGAAAACTTCCAACATTTTTTTTCTCCTTACAATATCGTGACAAAACTTGCATGTGTTGGTGGACCTACCTCAAAGTCGTTGGCTTTGTTGTAGTGCATGTTGAGCGCCCGAAAGAGTTCGGCGTCGCGGCCCACCGCTAGCTCCTCGACGGCGGTCACGCCCTCGTTGATAGCCTGCCGGGCGTATTTCTCCATCTGGATGTAGTAGAACTCTCGAAAATTGCTGAACCACTTGATCAGCTGGGAGGTGATGCAGCGGTTGAACTGCAAACATGAAAAGGAAGGGTCAGAAAAGTTTGAGCAATTTCATCTGATGAATGCTTTGCAATTCTATGCTTTGCTGTTGGCCACTGCAATCGCGACATCAGAGTAATGCGGTACCTTGACTTAATTGGGTCAAGCTCGTGACACATATCAATATCAATCAGTATTCCTTATTGAAATGAATTGAAAATGCCATTAATCTGTTGTAGTTACAAAATTTAAAAAATATATTTTTTTGTTACGTTTCATTAATTTATTTTTGGGCTTATTGCAGGTCTTTCCATGTTTTTTTTTTAACAATTATTTAGGTTTCAACAAATACAATTAAACAAAATTAATATCTAATATATAATTGATATAAAATAATGTAATGTAAAAAATAAATAATTCTAATTAATTACATGTGATTTTTTTTTTTGTCACCATAACTAGTCACAACAGTGTGCCTGAGCTGTGTGAGCAAAAAACAACTTGTAATTGGAAAAACTCATAAGTTGGGCCACTGTAAAATCAACTCACTATTGTAGCCAAATATTTCGTTGCTAAACGGCAAAATGCGCACCTCCGACAGTGCAATTTAGCTCATCCCGGTCGCCGCTCTGCATGGGAAATGGGAGGTGACAAATCGCTGAGGGCATGCCATGCCACTTTGTGTTTACAACCAAAAGATGGAACCATCCGGAAAAAAAAAGCGTCAAGTGATGCACCCACAACCCCCCCCCATCACTCACTTTGATGCCAGAAAGCCAAACTTGAAGATCTGCATGCGCTGCAGCTTGGCCCTTTTTGGGGGAAGGCACTTTGAATGTGCACAATCAACATAAATTGTCGCTTGTTTCTTTTTTTGCTGTGGTGTGGAAGTGACACACCAGCATGTAATATGCGCATCTGCCGTCATTAAACGTGAAGAAGCTTCAAATTGTTATCTTAAACATGTACCGTAATGTCTAGACTATAAGCCGCACCTAAATATAAGACACACAAGCTAAAATTAGGGGGAAATCCTGTTTTGTTCATTTATAAGCTGCAGACTTTCCATATAGGAGAATATGCACAAATTATACAATATGATAAAAAATCAAGAAAAATCCATAGATAAGCTGTACTTTTTTTTTTTTTAGGTATTGTTGGCGCTTTTGTTTTAAATTTTATTTGGTAGAAGCATAGCATCCGTACTGGACTATAAGTCGCAATTTTCTAAGCTTGTGCAAAACGTAGCGGCTAATGGTCCGGAAAATATTGTGGTTATCAATAACTGAGCAAGACTATTTTGTCATCTTTAGTGTTAAAATAATTGCTAAAGGAGCTGTTGCCGGTTCACACCCCAATCTTGCCAAATTGGCTACGTAACACCAATTAGCAAAAAGGAAAAGAGGCGGGCAGGACGCTAATGGATTCCCGGAGAAATGATGTCAGCGACCTCTCAAGGAAAAAAAAAGAAAATCCAGAGTAACGGGGGGGACGACGCGCACGCTCGTCACGCCAACCCTCTCTTCCGGGAAACTTGGGTGTGAGATGAGGAGTGAGTGTCAAATTAATCCACGTCCCCTCTAGCCTTAACGAAGCCTTAATTGCTCTCGCTTACTCTCTCAAGACGGGACGGCGACAACCTTGAAATCTTTGCGCTCGCATCTGAGTGTCTCCTCAGAAAGAGAGGGCTATTAGCGTTGTCCATCTATGTGTGTGTGTGTGTGTGTGCGTGTGTGTGCTCGCACTCCAACCCGCTTCCCACAGCATGGCCCGGCCCGTCATTCTACACAAGAGGCTCATCTTTAAGAAGTGCTTTTCCCAGAGACAAGTCCATTCAAGTCCAATTAGTGTGAGCCATTCAGGGTCCTAATTCCCTTACAGTGAATCTGCCTGATCCTTCGCACACATGCTACTTATTGTTCCCAGGGAGGGAGGGGCGGGCGGGCGAGCGGGACGGCAGCGAAAGCGCGAGTGAGACACTGACCCGGATTTTTGCAAATATGATAATAATGAGGGCAATGAATGCAATGGGACAATGAAGCAACACATGATAAAGTAAAAGGGCAGCCTGGCTCATCACAAATAGGATTAGTTGAGCTCCAGTTTATATTAAATGAAATCATATGCTCCCATAGATACATTTGCCGGATTAACGTGGATTATCTGTCAATTAAAAACAAATTTATAACAATAAAATGTTATTTGCATAAAATGCTAATATGACAGCAGACTCTTTTCTTGGAGGATGATGAGGCCTCCGATTTTTTAGGTAGTTTTAAACAACGTAATTGTGGTGTTGAATTAATATCCGAGATTATCAATATCATAATTCCTCCTAAAATATAATTCGATGTGTGCAGGGTTGCCTAATGTGGCCAATGAATGTTTTTTTTTTTTTTTTTTTATCAGTTGCCAACGATTTTGTAATGTATGTTAGCGCATGTGTGTTTATACTTAATGGGCCATCAGTCTCAATCGTGCACACATATGAGCAGCAGGTGAGCTTAGCAACCCAGTGTTTGCCTAGCAACCCCATGTCCCGGCGACCCTTGTTACCATGGCAGCCAACGGGGATGTGGCACTGCCTGGAGGAAGTGGTCACGGCAGATATGAGCCACAGGGCAGCTGGTGTGTGTGTGGGTCTGTGTGTGTGTGCGCACACACACTCATTTGAATGCCATGTCCCGGATCCACGAAAGAACCGTATGCTCTTTTGCAACAAAACACATCGCAGCCTGTAAACACAAAACAATCAGCGGCTTTGTTTTAAAGCTGCCGTTGTTGTAATTTGTTTATGCCCCTCTCCTCGACGCCCCCCCCCCCCGCTGTCATTTTCTCAGAATTATCACCCCCCCCCCACATGTGTTAAACTCAGCTTAAGTTAATACATACCATCTTCTTATCTATGATTTAAAATTTCATTTTTTGTCGCCCTGCCCTCCCACCCCAAAAATGCTACTTGTAATTTCACAAGTGAAAGCGAAAGTGTGTGTTTTGAATGAGCTGACAAGATGGAGGTTGAGGTCAGGATGGAGGAGGGTTAAACAGTTTGGTGAGAGACAGAGTTGCCCCCCCCCCCCCCCCCCCCCCCCCACTGCCCGCTTCAGGCCGATTAAGGCCAAAAATTCTAATTGTGCTCCAAACATGCGACAGACTGGAGCACCCATCTGCGGCATGCACAAATGCTCAAAATATAAAATAAATAAACCAAATCCACACAAAAAATGCTTGATGGATAATTTTCCCATCATGTAGCTGCACACCTGACCACCTTTGCAGCTAAACCTACAATATATTTTTTTTATTTCCGAAGTGAACCAAAAGTGTGCCATTTAAGTGTCCAAAAGAGAGTAAGTGCTCACCTTGACGTCGGAGAAAAAGATTTTCAGCATGTTGGAGGAGGGATAGCGAGTGTAGAAGAACATGAGCTTGGCCTTCTTCAGGTGGTTGGGTGACAAACCCTCTTGGATCTGAATAGAAATGTTAAGGTGGCAACAAGCAGTAGTTTATGAGTGTCATATAATACACACTGTTCCTGGACAAAAAAAAATAGAGACCAGGATGAAATGAAAAGAGTAGAAGATGAGAGGAAGCCAAACACATGGGTGGATTTTGGAGCCGATGTTGCTCTTTCAGTCTTAATGAAAATTTGTTGACATAGACTGATCATTTTGTCGCCGTCTCTGAATTTATTTTCTGAGCTTCGCAGAGATTATTATATCAATTATTTTTTGTTAACAAATAACTAAACTATTATGCTGATTTACTGAGATCTGTCGCTGCTTTATAGCTGCAAATAAAATACCATTCTTTTATTATATAATTATAAATAATTATAAGTAATTATATGAAATATAATAATTATAATATTCTAATAAAATAATTATGAAAAAAAGACACTTCAATTTAAAAAAACAAATATAAACAATTATGACAAATAAGTATATAAAATATAGAAAATAATTATAATGATTATGATATTCTAATAAAATAATTATGAAAAAAATTATCAATTAAAAAAAATAATTCACGTAGTTTTGGAGGCAAAACGGAAATTTGTTGTACCCTGTGTTGGGCATGACCAGGATAAAAAAGTACGAGTTACACTAAAATGTAACAAACAACTTTCAACTTGCAAGTCCATTTATATATCTTTGAAAAATAAAATTTGTCGAGCTTTGTGGCGGTGCGATGGCGAATGTGTGCAAGTTTGTGTATGCATAATACATGCACGTGTGCAACGACAGCTGTGCCCCGCCGCTCTGCCATTTTGCCACCACATTAACAGCCCTATAATCTATCAGTGGAGATGAGGCAATCAATGTAACCCCCTGCAAGGTCAATTAGTGCGCACGCACACACGCACGCACACACAGAGAAGCCCCAGGGGCCCGATATGGCTCCAAATAGGAGAAAGAAAAAAGTTCAGTGTAATAAAAGAAAAAAAAAATGTTTTTAGTCTTACATTTGACAATTCAGCCACTTTTTTTTTTTTTTTTTTGCACTTATCACAAATAAGCCACGAGCAAAAGTGGAAGTGAGTCCTGCCCAGTCATTCATCTTTCATTGAGCCGCGGCTACGCTAGTTAACATCAAGCGACACCATTACCTGTTTAACATTCATGCCAACCTGTCACGATGGGCTGGGCGGATAATACGGCCGCGTCTTTCAAGCCTGTTTTAATGTAACAGCTCACAAATTTGACAAACAGCGTTGCGTTGAAACGATTGCGCGTACGTGCGTGTTACGGTAACTGCTAGCCAGTGAATAAACAAAAGCGACCGCCGATGTGCCTTCCTGTTCTTTATTGTCTCTTTATCATGTGTGTTGATCCTGATGCGCGTTGTTTTGCGAAGGGCTCGCCGCATCAGCTGTAACCTGACCTTGCGGCCAGGTGTGTGCGTGTGTGTGTGTGTATGTGTGTGTGTGCGTGGGTGGGGTTGAGCGAGCTTACAAGGAAAAGAGGTGGGAGGGGAGCAAATTCATAAATGAATTGAGGACATCTGCTCGGCTAGGCACAAAGGATTAGCGACACACGGACCTGAGTGTTTGTAGGCGGTCGTGGTCCGGAGGATCACTTGATGCTGATAGCCCTCGTCTGAGTTTAGTCTTCTGTAGAAGGATAAACTTTAAATTGATTAATTTGGCAAAATTGATCAAGGTCAATTTTTACTCCAATAATTGTTTGACATTTTACTTTTGGGATGCCGTCTTGTATTTTCTATCTTGAGTCGTTGGTGATGTTTTCTGAAAAGCGTCTGAGCTTGAGGTGTTTGTTTTTGCCGAGTACTTGGCTAAACATAATCAGAGATAAAAAAGTATTTTTTCAAGTCGTTTTTCCTTGAATGAATGTAAAAGCATTTAGAAACAAAACAGCAGGCTCAAGAGGCCTGGCTGACCCCCCCCAAATAAAACCATTTAAATCAGCTTTGAAGCAGAACACTGAGATCAAATCATCTGACTGCAAGGAATTCCTCTTTGTAAGGTTCAAAGTCTTCTTTTACTCCCGACTTTGTTCTTCAAACCGTGTCCCGTGTTTGCAGCGTGCGACTGTGAGAAGCCCTCTCCATATGAAAGGTTAGGAATGAAAAGATAAACAGCTACCTGCAAACACCTGTCCACAAGCAAGCACGCTCCGGGGAAAAGGGCGAACATGCATGTGAAAGGAGCAAATACACACGCAGCTGCCGAGCAACCCAAAGGCCGACCAATCAAAGTGGCGCTCGCAAGCGACTCAAGGAGCAAGACGGCGTTGTAAAAGCGGACACTTTTTGAAAACTGCCATCAATGAGCCCGAGCGTCTTTTCCTCTCTTTGAAACGTGATTAGCTTTGAGCTGTTGTGTGCAAGGTGTTGACCCAAAGTCCCCCTCCCTCCTCCCAATCGACCCACTCGCTTTGAGCGTCTATGTACAAAGTCTGCGTCATGAAAGCGAGCTAACGGCACGAGCTACCCCGGATTTAAAAGAAGTTGAGAGAGCTGCGTGCGACCCGTTTAATCTTCCCCGCTCTTGCAAGACCCGGCCGCACCTCGTTTCATCTTCCCCTCTCGGCACGGGAACAAGAGGGAACCAATTAGCGAGGACTAATTGATATTAAAGACTTAGCGCCGGTGGTGTGGGCAGATGTTAGACCCCGAGACACCTTCCGCAATCACGCACGTCTTGCGGTGAGAAGGATACGGTGCCGCTTGAGTACGGCGAGATGTCGGCCATATCTGCCAGGTCACCACATTCCGACTTGATGAGTGATAGGGACAAACCTTCAGGCCCATGTTGACTCGGGGAGCGCTGTCTGTTGTGGTGGTGAGCCAGGTGCCCTGCTCCTAAGGCGGCCATTTTGGTTCTCAGGCTCACAGTTTCACGGGTGGCGTCCATGGAATCTGGCGAGGTGTGGCTGTGGTGGTGGTGGTCCTTGGGCCCCGAGGCGTAACCTGTCCCCCCGCCCAGAGGACCGTGGAAGGGGTAGCCCATGAGTGGGAGGGGGAACGGGTGGCGAAAGGACGGGGGGCTGAAGCCGAGAGTGGCTGTGAGAGGCGAGGGGTGGAGGGAGGGGTGGTGAGGAGGAGGAGGAGGCGGCGGAGGAGGAGGTAGAGATGGGTTGTCGTCACCGTTCCCGCTGCTCTTGCGCACCACCAGCGGCAGCGCCTCCGTTTGATCGTTGGGCGTCGGCACCCCGCTTAGCCGGCCGTTCATACCGTTGAACGAGTCCAACGGGCTCGGCACTATGATGTCGCCGAAGCAGTGGAGTCTTTGATTGGAGGTGTGGTAATTGGAGGTGGGGCTGCCATCGCCGTGGAGATTGAGGGAAAAGGCACCCCCGCCAAAACGAGGGTCCGGGGTGAGAGAAGGGAGCGGGCCAAAGGGCAGGGGGCCAGAAGAGGATGAGTTGGAGGAAGAGGAAGGGGCGGCCGGCGTGCTGTGGCAGCCGTGATGGTGGCTGACGGCCCGCTTGGGCGACGAGAAGCCTTTCACGACCGTGTCGACGACTTGCGACACGGCGCAATTTAGCTCCTGCTTCAGTGTCTCCGCTAACTGCCTCCCCCCTTGCCTCTTCATCATCCTCTCCCCGTTCCTCTCCTCGTCCTCCTCCTCAGCCCTGCCCACCACATCCTCCTCCATCTCACCATCCATCAAGGCCTGTTGTCGCAGTAGGGCTCGGGCCCGGTCAAGGAACAGACCCGGGTCCAGCTCTGAGAGGTCATCGTGGCGCCGTCGCCCTCTGTCCCTGTGCCTCTCCTCGAGGCCATCGGAGCGGATACTGTCCTCAGACAGGTTACCGTCCTCATCCCTCTCGCCTCCTCGCTCCGCCTCGCCACCCTCGCGGTTTTCCTCCTCTTCCTCCTCCGTCTCGGAGTCGTAGATTTGGTAGAACTTCTCTTGAAGTTGCCGCAGTTGCTTCTGAACAGGAAAGAGAAGAGGTTGTTGAGATGAGTGTGTCTTCCTCCTTGCAAGCACCTCTGTTGGTGACCCACCTGCATGTCTTCCAGCTGCAATTTGAGCTGTCGCCTCTCCTCCTGCCGCTGCTCCTGCCTGGAACACACCAGCTGGGTGAAGCTGTGCTGCTGCTGAGGCAAGCGCTGCTTCCTCTTGTTCTCTCGGTACACCTCGCCAGCGCCGACCCCTCCGGCCCGCGAGGCGGGAGAGCCCAGGAGGGAAGAGGAGCAGTCCGTGCCCCGTCTGTGGCCGTGACTTCCGCCGTCGCCTCTGTGCTCGTTCGGGTTGTCGCGGTTGCTTTCCTGGCCGCGATCGTCGGCGCTGGGCCGAACCAGCGGAGAGTGACTCATACCGCGAATGATGTTTTCCACCCGAGCACGCTTGGCCCGAAGGTGCTCGTCCGACAGCCTGTCTAAGTCAAACGTGGAGAGGGACATCGGCTGGGCGTGGGAGCCGAGGTTGGAAGGGGGTAGCGCTCGTCTGAATGACGGCGGGGCCGAAGGTGAAAGACAGTTGGACGGGCTGTCCCGGTCCTGAGAGGAGGAATTGCTGCAGGCATCCTCAGCCTGGATCTCAGAGCCGCCACTGGACAGACCTCCGCTGCCCTGAAATAGACAACAATCATGGACTGATATTTTCATGGGACAGAATTACGCTTTGCTGGTACAGCTTTTGGAATGGTGTCAATTTGGTGTCACCTCAAAATAACCCAACATGGCCAAAATGTCTAAACCGCCGGCAAACAAAGTGAGTAGTACACCCCTGAGTGAAACTGTACCAGTTGTGCCCAAGTACACATTTTCACTTTTGGGTGTCTGTCAAGTGACTCGTTTTGTGTTGCACCCTTAAAAATGCTGGGTTGTTGCAAATTGGGTTGTTGGGTTGACCCAATTTCCTGGGTTGGTCCAATTTTTAACCCAGCAGTTTTAAGGGTATATTGATGTAGTTTAAAAACACTTGGGTCAATAATAACCCAAATTATAAAGGGACTGACCCAACTTTTTGGCTTATTTATCTTAATCAAATAATTGGGTCAAATGAACCCAACAAACACCCCAACATTGTTTTGAGGAATATTCATTTGACCTTATCAAAAAGTTAGGTGAGTGACTTTTTACCCAACATGGGTTAAATTTTGCATTTAGAGCTGATTTTAGAGTTCCCACTCTGATCAATATACACAATAAGACTGAATCCCATAAAACCGGGTTACCCAAATTTATCTCAACCAAAACGTTGGATAAAATGAATAAGACCCAACAAAATGTGTTGTGGGTTATTCAATTGATTCAACTTTTAGGGTAATGTCTTAGTCCCCGAAATGTTTGGGTTATTTCTGACCTGACTTAGTCATCTCACTTGAAAATAAAAAGGTACCTGGAAGCCCGAGTCACTCCCCCCATTCTTCCCCATATTGTTCTTGAGAAGCTGCGAGATGATAGTCGCCCCGGTGAAAGGCATCATGGCGTCCTCGTACGAGTTGGCCCTCTTCAGTAACTTCCTTAGCACGTTTGATTTCTCTCCATCACCGTTGCCACCACCGTGGCCTCGACCGACCAGCGAGCAATCTCCGTCCCTGTCGGGGCTGTGGGATTGGTTCATGTTGTCCAGGAGGATCCCCGTCACAGCGCCCACGGTCCGTTTCACACCGATGTCCACTCGTCGGCGCTTGGTCTGTCTGGTTAGGAGCGTGGCGCTGTCATGATCAGGCATCACGCAGGGCAGCTACACTGAGCATTACCAGGCGTCCTCTCAAAGGCACTGAGACTGTGCGGAGGGACACAAACACAGTTTACAACTGTCCGTCCATTTTCCGTCCCACTTTGGGTCACGTTGACAGCTGATTACACTTGATGTCATTTTACTTTTTTAACTGCTCATTTATAATTCAGGAAAAACTCTGATCATCTGTTTAAATTAATTGCATTTATTAGTAGACTTCTCAACACTCACTTTAAAAGCCATCTTCTCTTCAACACAAACGTTTCTGTAAGGTGTGTGTATGTGTGTGTACAAACCAGCAAACCCACAAGCTTTGTTAACTCACTCACTCACTCACTCACTCACTCACTCACTCACTCACTCACTCACTCACTCACTCACTCACTCACTCACTCACTCACTCACTCACTCACTCACTCACTCACTCACTCACTCACTCACTCACTCACTCACAGGAGAGATGTCTCAATAATGAGGTCCCATTGTTGCTCACTTTTCCATCATGTGCAGCTAAACACAAAAATATTTCTCTAACACTTCCGCCAATTAATTCTCGCTTTGTGTGGCTTTGAAAGCATATGTGAGAGTGTGAAGCTTTGAATGCGTGAGCTCCCTGACTCGCCCGTATAGTCATTTAGAAGTGCGGCATGACACGTTTTAGAATCTGAGACAACATTTTAATTCGCCCATATTTATACAAAAAAAGTCTAAATTGACTTTTAGCTAAGTTTGAGTTCATGTTGCATTTGGGTCAGGAACTTTACTCATATTTCCACAAACAATAATATTCTGCATTCCTTTTTAGCACAAAATGTTATGAAGTTTAAAAAAAGTTGAAAAAGGAATAAACCCATACGAACTTTCGACTTTGTCCAGCATTTCATTTGAAGCTCACAAAAACCTCCGCGTTTGTTTCCACGCACGGGGGTCCCACGTACTCTGCCCGAGTCGGACTCGCGCGCACGCTTGACATGCCAGCAGAAATAGTTTGGAAATATTTTCCAAATTTAAACGTAACCCCGTGAAGTTGCCCACCCAAATATAAACCTTGGAACACACGATTAGACACTAAACAAATACAAACACGCGTGGGCGAGCTGAGCGGGGGTCAGAGTCCTTAAATGCCCGTAAATCAGGTTGATAGCGGCGCAAGTTTCTACTCACTTGCTTTTCCACCGAGTCAGTTCAGCCCAGAGAAAAAACGATCCGATCCGCTGACGTCTTGTAGGTCGGAGCCGATGAGTGACTGCTCCGACGCCGTGACAAGTGTTTGCGAGCTCTCGGGAGGTGAGCGTGTGCGTGCAGGGTGGACCGGGAAAGGCGTGCGTGAGAGGGACAGCTTGAGAGAAAGAGAGAGAGGGGAGTAGAGAGAAAGAGAGAGAGAGAGAGGAAAAAGAAAGAGAGAGCTTGCTTCCTCTGAAGGATGACCAATGTTGGGGGGGTAGCCGTGCGCGCACCGGCCCGCCCGCCACTTTCCACACTTGAGTCGTCTGATTGACTGACAGACTGCAAGACTCCACGCAGAGACGAGCGAGGAAGGGGATGCCAAGACGCCGCGTCACGCGAGGCAACGCCCCCACCTGACCAATAAGGAAGAAGTAGCCGGACCGTCGGCTTTTATTTAAGAGGAGCCCGGGAGCGCACAAGCGGAGGACGACGATCATGAACGTAAAAGAGAAAAGACTGCCTGCAGGTACACTCGCGGAGAAGCCGAAAATCATTAGGAAACACAGAGTTGTGATTTAGACGACTTTTTGTGAAAATCTATCAAATGTGTTAAGTTTGTAAATATTAAATAATAAATGTAATTTACATTAACTACATTAAGTTCCTCTTTGTGTGTATGCTCTTGTTATGAACGTCCGCTGCGGCTCACTTAATAAATGCAGAACTTATCTAAAATTGTCTGCTTCCTCTCTGATGTTACAATTACGCGTCTGTTACGCACGGCTTTGAATAAAAGTTACAACGTAACAAAATGCGCATCTTTGTGGCTCATATTTAAATACGTTTTAAAAAAGGCTTCAACAATAAAATGTATAATGTGCCTCTAATTTACACTTGTTCAGAGCTTCATGTCTTGTGGCTCTGCTGAGTTGTGACTGAAGTTTCGCGTTGATAATGAGCCAACGACGCAATTTACATGATAGAAAACAAGCCATAAAGTCACATTCGCTGTATAAGAAAAAAAAATTTTTTTTCTGTGTTTTGAGGGCGCTAATAGTTCACCTCTTAAGATGCGTGCGATTAAAAACCAAGGCCCCTATCTATTCTTTACAATCTGACAGTCGTTTCCCTTCCACTGTGATATTGTGCAAAGGAATGTCCACGTTACATGCACGCACTGAAATGAGCACGACAGGCGTCTTTTTAAAAATCAGTTTATTATCATCACCGGCAGCAGCTTGCCTCGCGCAAACACACTTTAAGTGTGAGAACAAACTGCTCTCCAGCACGAGGAGTTCCGTGCCACGCAGGTTCTCTTTGCATGCAGCGCCAAGCGGGCCTAGTCCTGCTAATGGTCTCTCCACAATTATTTGGCACGGACACGGTGTGACACGCGCGCGCGCACACACGCGCGGAGCTCCTTTCCCACTCCACAATGTGCTGCAAACGAGTGAAATATTTCCACGAATCAAGACAACCACGTCGGTGCAATTTAGGTCTTTTAATTTGTAGCTTCTTTTTGCAAGTAGCAACTTGCATGCATAGGTTCTCATCTTATGGAAATTATACCCAGGGAAAAATAAAATGTTTGCGTCTGTGTGCGTGCGCGCGCCCGAGATCCGTGTTGCGAGCAATCCTCTTATCTGCACAAAAGGAGAGGACACAATATTGAATTGACAGCTTTGACATTTAACTTGCAGGAAAATGGCTAATTCACAGTTTTATTAAAATGGGACGATTAAAGTGTTAAAGTTATAAAAACAAGACACACAGCCTATATAAATTATATATATCTATATATAGTATATATATATACATATAAACTCACAAAGATACATTTCCTAAAGAATAAATACTTCATAAATATTCTGCTTATTTTACTTTGTGTATTGGTGTGCTGATGTGAGTCATCAGGGTTTACTTTTTCCAAATTTGACCTGACACCCTGGAACACGTGCATGCCTTGAGGTCCTGAATCAATTAAAACTGCAATTCCTGTTAATTGTACGATCTCTGTCCAACCTGTGGCATGACAATAGACAGTTTGTAATCATTTGGAGAAAAGCCTTTTATTTGTGCTATTGTAGAACTCTTTGCTGTTTAATGAGTAAATTACAAAAAAAAAACTGACAAAGCTAGTGAAAGTCGGACGTGTTCATATTTTGATGTATCTTATCCAAGAGAATTGTTTTTGGGCTCAGGCCTGTATGGACTTCATGGCAGCTTATTTGAAGTTGTTCTAAGTTGTGAATGTTTGTTTGTTTATATCTGCCCTATGATTGGCTGACAACTTGTCCCGCCTCTCGCCACAGATCAGCTAGATAGGCTTCAACACACCTGAGACCAGAGTGAAGATAAGTGATTTATAAAACTTGATTGATGGATGGAAATTAATCAATCAGTTCCAGTGCCAACCCCTTTTTTTTTTAAGTATAGTTCATAAAGTAAAGGCCATTATTTAGAAAAAAATGAAACCACAATCTCCTCCTATGTTCTTTTCACCACACTTTTTATTAAAACAAATGTTTCCAAAAACCCAAAAGTCAAGTACTATTGGAGGTTCTGCGGAGGCACTTCAGATACACATATTTCCAAAACTGCGTCTTCTTCGTTCACTCTGCTGCGAGCGCGACGCATTGCATGCGGACTCAACGTTAGCGAGCGTGTGGGCGCTGGAGAGACAAAAAGGGAATAATGACAATGGAAAGGCAAAAGGGGGAATAATGACAGGCCAGCAACTGATGGAGGCCCTCAGGTAACTACAGATAGGTGCAGAGGTTCTCCCTGCAGCCTTTGCTTGTTCTCCCCTTGTCTTTCTCTTCTCCCTCCATGCTCTTTCCATCAAGATGCCATTATTCAGGATATTAGCAGGGAAGCGCTAAAAGCTCCCGATGTGGAGGAGGGTCCCCGGGTCCTGCGTGCCACACAGTAAGAGGTGCTGGAAAGGTCTTATTGTAGACATTACCAGCTGTCTCTCTTCTGTGGGCAAAAAAAACGTGGACATTAGCCGACACAAAGAAAAACGGAGAAGCGATTGTGGCGGCGTGGCGCCCGGCGCATTTACGCTTGGCTAACTTTGCATATTATTCAACTTATGTGAAGTTCCTAAGACAGAACAAGGAATTCATTAGTGTATCTAAAATTATTTTGAGAGCTTTGGTGACACATATTTTTTTCCCAATGAAGAAAACAATCGTATGATACTCATCATACGAACAAACCTTGTGTCCGTTCAGTTTCGCAGTGACAGAGGTCGACAGATGATTTGTCTCCAAACACGCCTTGCATTCATTGACAAACTTGGCACTTTAACTTTGCCTAATTGTTCCTTCCTGTGGTCAGGGACATTCTCTGTCCTTCCATCACAATCATTGTCCTGCAAAACCATCTCAACTATTCATCTGCTGCCTTTTTTAATGTCCTGTTCTTGCTTGCTTCTCAGTAATTCACATCCCCCCCCCTTTTTATTGGTCCGATGTAGCTCTCTAGTGCTCATGTATTTATTCATGCATGTTTCTCTGGTGGGTGCATGAATGGACCTGAATAGAGGCCGTGTGTGTGTGGCGTCGCTAATGTGTGTGCGGTTTCGAGAAAAGGTCTTAATCTAACCACCGCATTGCTTCTGCTGAGACCGCCACCCCCCCTTGTCCGTATGCCGTGCCCAACCACGGAGGCTCAGCAGCAGCGTCCAGCTCAGGGTCTTGGGTCTGGGGCTTGGCCCGGATCGCCTCTCCTCAGACCCGCAAATACGGCTCGGTCCTGGCACGAGCGGACCGCGAAGCCGCTTTCTGGCCGAGGGCCCGGGCGTGGGGGATGGGGGTGAGTGAAGGGGCGCTGTGGCTGAATGTGCAGCGGGGCGAAGAGCGGTGACGAGGCTAACAATGCTATCGGAGACCTGGCGTCCGTCTCGCAAACATTTGTCTTTATCGCGGCGCTTCACTCAGAAATGGCAACAAAGCAAAAAAAGGCAAAAACAGAAGAGAACCAAAGAAAGCCTGCACGAGTGCTTGAACATGACCACAGTGTGTTTTAAAAGTCGAGTCAAATGAAACAGATAGGCGCCGCCTTTAGCCAGGCCTTTTTGACATTGTCAGGTCCTCCAGGTCCCAGTTGGAGCAAAAAATCAACATGTTTGCTCGTCGCGCTTTCATTGACAACCCGTAGCCAAGCCAGCAAAGCACAACGAGGGACGGGCGCTTGCCAAATAAAAACATTCAAACACAAATAACGGACATAAACAAAGGATAAAAGGAGTGAAATCAACTTGCTGAAAGCTGTTTTTTTTTTTTTTCTCCTCCTGCCTGTGTTCATTGACCCATGCTGTTTTGTCCACAGTGTCGCAGGCAGTAGCAATTAGAATTTTTCAATTTAGGATTACTTTGGGACCATGTCAAACATGAAATAAACCAGAACAGGTGAAGTTGCTCCAGCAAACACTTAAACATCACATAGTTCTGAAACAATCATGTCAATAAAAAAAATCTCATCTTAATTTTGATCCCTTGAGAAAAAAAATCTCACATTGTCACCTAAGTTCTGTGAAGCTTGGAAATGGAGAAAGTGGAAGTAGAAAGTAGGCCACACAAACTGTCATCATGAGATTATTACTGTTATTGATACGGCGGTTGCTGTGCCTATTTTTTGTCACCCCTCCCCCGGCCACTCAACGCCTTTTCTCTCTATCTTCCCTCTATCCTTCTCCTCTGCCTCTCCATCTCAACCCAAGCAGCCGAGACAGACGGCCGCCTCATAGAGTTGAAGGTTTCTTCCGTTGAAGACATTTTTCTTACGGCCTCTGTTGCCAAGCGTTTGCTCACGTGGGCTTCACTTGTTCTCTGTGTTTTTCTTTCAATAGGTGAAGTGCCTCCAGGTAGTTTCTGCCATGGCATTAAATTCATCAAATGAACTTGACGATTGTTTCCATTTCTTCTTTGATTGAATAAGAATGATTGCATAAAAAAGCACATAAGGTTACAGAGCAAATATATCAGCTGTACTTTTGTGTAAGACCTTCCAAAGCTCAAGTGCATGGCTGAGTGATTCAAGTGAGTTTCATGTAGTGGAAGGTACTTCAAGATCTAACAGTTGCATATTATAAACTCAATTGATCAAATTTAATTGAAATTCCCTGGTCAGGCGGGAAATCTTGCAAAATATCTCAAAATTAAAAATCTCTCTTAATTACGGGACAATTAAGTGATTGGTGTATATTCAAATTTTCACCTTATGTTTCCTTTAGCGAGCTCCTCCTGCCTCCGCCTCAGCAGGTCAAGAGGCGCTTTGCCGACTTCGCCACCTGCTGTTTAACAGCAAGTAAACAAACTAAACATGTATTTACTCCGGAATCAGTGCGCCCGTAAAACCCTTTACGCTCAATTAAGCTTTTGCGTGAGCTACCACATGGCGACATGTGCAGGTGTGTTACACAAAGAAGCAAAAATGCTCAAATGAGTAAGAGGTTTTATCTAGGCGTGTCACAAATTTGCATGGGGAACACATCAGATGTGTATGACTGGGATGACCTGAAGGACAATAAGAATAATATTAAAAAAAAATAATGATTTTATCATTATTTTTATAATATTTATTTAATATAATATTTTTTATCATAATAATTTAATAATGTTTTAATTTAATTTTAAGAATTTATATCTGCGGCAATATCATATGTACAAAAATGGTTCAATAAAATCTTCCAGTTGTTAAAATTCTGAGTACTGCTCAAATTCAATTTAACATTTCACTGATGACTCGATAATCCAGGGCAGGGACATATTGTATCGCGATGATTGAACACAAACACCGAATTTATGAGCCTACAAGTAGCAAAACGTAGTTGGGCTAATATTGATCGCATGAGTAAAATGACCTTGCAAGGTGCTTTATATTCTGTTGTGTTCGCACTTGAATATTATTCTTGGTCCTCAATGGCTCGGCGAGCACGCCACGCTAATCAGTAGCATTTGGACGTCTGTGTGTGCACAAGGATCGACTTCCTGGCCTGGCGCTACCTCATGATCAGTATGGCCTAACCTGCTGCTCAGCCCACATCTTGTTTGTGTACCATTTTATTTAGTGGAAACAACAACGGCAACAAGCAGCCTCTGTAATTATTCCTTAGTGCTGCTTCTCTCACTGCAATTATACACCCATAGACACACTGTGTGGAGATTAGCATACATGCCTTTGTGTCTCGGCAGTATTTACACACACACACACATCGGCACTGTGTACAAAAGTGTAGGAGGGCGATGCTAAATGACAGTGTTTTGCCATCAGGGTCCTCATTTTGTTGAAGTGTGCAGCTCATTTGGCTGTGTATTGAGCCGGAGAGGATGCAGCAAACTTCTTGGTCAGCCGGGAACGGTCAGCGCAATTACATGCACGAAGAGAAGCGGCAAATTCCTTTTTGGCTGCTGTTGGGGTGGCGCCGCCACTCCCCTCTGCACTTTACTTATGTCTGCTTCGGTTTGTTTCGTGTTCGGTCAATCAGGCAAGTGAGTGAGTGATCTCAGAGTTCTTCAGGGAAGTTTTTTTTTTTTTGGTCGTTTTTATTCTAAATTGACATTTTTCATTCTCCAGTTGCCAAAACATCTGCTTTGCATTAACTTATTAATTATGATGATCACTTCTGATATATTGTAGATGCTGTTTTTCCATTCCCACAATGTCTGATGTACGGTGCAAACCTGCGGCTCGGGGGCCATTCGTGGCCCACAGGATGGTATTTTACAGAGGCAATTTCAAAGTGGGCGGGAAATAAGGGAAACAACCGTGTCACCAATCTTGGTCACCTTCTGAAGAACCGTTCATGAGATTGAGACTGAGAAGATTGGATTAGTCGTACTTCTTTTTAATACCTCAATTGTGGAATGCGTAATACGGGCCAGTAACACCCAGACTTTATCTTCAGTGCTCCTCACATAAGTGAATTTGTAACCCTTGATTTCATGGAACATCTCAAGTTCAGCCTTGAAAAATGAGAAGTGTTTCAAACTTGAGTCGGAAGGAGCATCGCCCAAGTTGTTTGAAGGCGTTTGCTTGGCCTCCTCCAGCTGATTCATATTCATTATTGATGCCTGAACACAGTCTCTAAGGATTTGCATCTATTATTAATGTCTGACAATCTCTGTCTTTCTCTCATAGGATCTCCTTCTGTCACATCCTCGCTGGCGTCCCTCCTTGGATCTTTCGGCCCAGCTTAGCATCAGTAATAGCTTAGAGGAAAGCTAATAACAGGTGCGTCTTCTCCCTCCTCTCGGTGTCTCCCCCCCCCCCCCCCCCCCACACACCCCCACCCCTCCTTTTGGTTTGTCTGTGACTAATTCTAATTGACCAGGTCTGGAATTTATCCCTGAATAGTTTGAAAAAAAAAAACATACATTACAGCACAAGTTTTACAAAAGTCTGTGGGCATTTCTGTTTTGACAACATGCTGGAAACAGGAAGTTATCATTGTTGGCCAAATTCCAGGCCTTGTATTTGGCTAACTTGTATAAGGAAAATACTCCATATTGAGTCAAAATTTGATCTTTTTGACGATTGGCCACGAAAAAGGTGGCGCGAGTGCCTATTCATTAAATCTTCTTTTGAGATTTCACGAAATTCATAAATGCCACACATTCCCAAATTACAATTCGGCTTAATTATGATAATTAAAAACTTGAACCTAATCCAAGGTGTTTGTATCGCAGGTGTGTGGGCGCGCTCATATCGCATAGTGCCTTTTCATTCAAAAAACCAAGATTGCCATGCGGTGACTGCATAACAAGAATGTCCTTAAGATACTTGCCGCGTCGAGCACAACACAAACATGTCCTTAAGACCGACGGTGCTTATCAATAGTTGCTAATTAAATTCTTGCGCATATTAATGAAAGTCTTAGAATAGCTGTTTACTGTGTGTGCGTGTGTGTTTGCCTAAATAAAAAGATTTCACCTTGTAGCAGGAGCGTTAGGGTGCTTGCAGTATTTTGTGTTTACTCCCTACGAGTGAAGCCTTTGAGGAGAAGAGAAACATTTTCACATTTTGAGTGAAAAAGCAGAGACAAGTTGTAAACATGTAACCTTTTGTTATAGATAGGCCAATTTTATGCAAACTGAGCAATGGTTCGTTATTGGTGAGCCAATTAAAGATCAATGGATGACCCAAAGAGGAGATCATTCTTCTGAATACTCATTTTGTGTCATTGCTATTGTAGTATTTACTTATTTTAAGCACAAACTATTCGACTTGATTCGTATTTTTGGCTGGGATATGTTGTTGCACTGCAGACTCAAACGTATTGCTAAAGTGTTTGGAATGTTTCTGGTACAATGTAGCCCAAATGCTAATAGCATAGCATCTTGAATGTTGTTGTCTGCACCAGTGAATTGTTAGCATCAAATGTAATGAGAATATCGGTCCATTTTTGAGACGTTCAATTCTTCCACATTTCCACAAACGTATTTCTAAAGTGCTTGGAATGTGTTTGGTACAATGTAGCCCAAATGCTAATAGCATAGCATTTTGAATGTTGTCTGCACCAGTGAATTGTTAGCATCAAACGTAATGACGATATCGGTCCATTTTTGGGACGTTCAACATCATGGGATTTTTTTTTTTAGCATTTAGGCTACGATCCACCATTACGTTCGAATCGCTGGCTTACGGAATCAGTTCTGAGGGCTTTGCTTCTTTTGGGGGCTTTTGTGGTTTGATGCTTAATCCAAAAGAAGGCTCAGCCTCACAAAAATAGTGTGGTGAAAAGAACATATACTGTGCGAGGCCTTAGAGTTTCCACAGGGCAGTTTTCTGGAAAAATATCATCTCTCCATATTTACCATCACAGTCAGTTCGTATGCTAACAAAACAAAAACAATGAGTCCGAGCATAGTCAGATACACTTTACCATGTACGGAAAGCACTTTTAAGACCACTTGGCCCCATAATTTGGTGGAAGAATGGAGTAAATGTGTCATTAATGAAAAGGAACGATGAGCTAATTATGCCGCATGCTCTGGAAAAAATCAAAAGTCCATTAGAGCAAGCAAAAGTACGCCGGACGCATGTTTTTCTTTGCGAACCAAATGATGCCTTTCAACGGAAGAAAACCAGACACGCTTTTACCTTTAATTTGAGCGCATACGGCAGATTGAAGATGTCCAGCGTGTTTGTTGATTTGTTGTGACCTGCCTAATCGCAAGAGGCAACTTCATCTCATCTTCATCAGCAGTCGCACGGTTCATGCAGGTCGCGACTCGCGCATCTCCAGGAAAGCTCGCATAAGGAGATGCCGGCAGAGAAATGAGTCGGAGTGAATGAAAATTAGCAATTAGCCCCGTTGTTGCCCAAATGCTAGCGTAGAAAAGTCGCTGCTTTCAGAAAGATTTGCTTTTTGCACAATTTTATTATTATTTTTTTATCATGAATGGATTTTGGTACCCTGACATTTTGTCCAGCTAGTTTCATGCGCCTTCCTTTGAATGCACGTTTGTTGGAAGACATTTAGCTTCTTTGATGCTAATTCATGGGATGGAATACATTGCCGCCGTTTTAATTTTGTACTTGTCATCAATTATTTTACTACAAAAAAAACAAAAGTGATGAACCAAAGTACAGAGACAAACATTCTACTTGGCAAACCAAACAAAATGGTGTTCGCAAGGTGTCTAAAATATGCTAACGCTAATGATACTTTAAAAGATGTAGAAGACGCTAAGGACAGAAACGTTTGCTTTCAACAGACATCCACACATCCATTTGGATTCATGCTTTCACCTACACAATCACACAACTCATTGCCTTTGATTAATGTTTTCAGTCTTCTTTTTTTTAATATTCACAACCTCAAGAGTGCATACACACACTGACCTTGAGACACAAAAGATTAAGCACTTGAACTTCGACACATCCTTCGAGTGTCGGAACCTTGCGCAAAAGCAATGGCGTACTTTCTAAGAGATGGGAGGCAAGCACTTGAGGGAAAATTTAAATCCTTCCAAGGATGATGTGGGGGAGTTAAGAAAAAATTTGTACGTTTTGTGTATCCTTTTGTGGCTCAGCTTGCTTTTTCTACCTTGTTTTTGTTTCTGACCGGGACAAAGGTTCCTTTTCTATTGTTGATAATCAACAAATTTAATTGCTTGTTTTATTCAGGATATTTCAATCAAAAAAGCATGATTTTAAAATGGATTCAGAAACAGGTGAGATGTAGTTGTAGCTGAGGGCTGAACGATATTAAGAATAAATATTGCGAGTAACACAAACAAAACAGAAAAGAACATTTTACCTTTAAAAATATTAAAATCTATAACTAGACTTAAAACAGAGATGAAGGGCTCAGCAATATGACCTGAAATTCATATTATGGTATGAATTGAATTTTTTTATTGTAAAAAGTGTGAAAATCATAATGGGAGCATTGCTGAATGTGTTATTTAAATGTGAAAATGGAAATAATTACTGTTAAAAAGTGTCAGTTAGTATAATTGTTATGTCCGAGTGTAGCTAATAATTTTTTTTCTTTTTTAACATAATATTGACCAAAACATTTAGCTTCTGAGCACACATGCCTTAAATTTATCTGATATTTTGATTTCTGTTGAAACTTTCGGTGCTTTTTTACAACGCTACATTCAGGGTTTTTTATTTATTTTTCGAATTGAATATGCAGTTCGGGTAGACGTGATAGAAGACTGAACTTGTTTGGATACATGAAAAAGCCTTTAGAAATAGTTTTGAATGTCACACTATGCACTTTTATAGTCTTACAAATATTTGAAAATAATGAATCGCCAATATTATATAATAATATAAAGTAATTTGAATCTCATTTTAAAATAATTTGTCAATTTGTGTTTGACCACAATCAGGTAAATTGATGTTTGTGTTTATTAAGTCTATATAAATAAAATTAATATTTGTACAATATTTTGGTCAGACTTTTTCCAATATCAACCTTCAAGAACTCTTCGTATATGCAGAGGTTCTTCATAAATTCTTCTTCTTTGTGTGAGTGTGTTTTTTAACAAATGTCCTTTTCAGGGTTACATAAAAGAAATTCAAAGTCTTTCCTCCATTGCTCTTGTGCTTCTTTTTTTTTTTTTTACTTTTCTTTGGTTGAATGAGGGGCTCTGACCCAGGTATTCCTCATGAGAATGAAGCTTAATTCATGGCAACGACCTTTTAGCACTTGGCAAACACGTTTCGCATTGAAAGGCTAAATTAGTTAACAAATTGGGAAAAAAAACATGAGAAAGTTAAGTTACTGTCGAAGCCACCTCCATGACATTCTCTTTTTCCATTTTGAGTCTATGTTGACTCACATGTTAAGATTTTGGCTCTCAGACACACACACACACACACACACACACACACACACACACACACACACAGATGCACACGTGCACACACAGACCTATATACGTATTTGTGTGCTAGTGAAAAGATAAAAGAATGATTGAATCTAAATTTCTCATGAAGCAGCAGGTCGTGCGTAGAGGGAGCACATGGATGAAAGTGTGACGCTGGGCGCTGTGGCGACTGATTGGCAGCGCAGATCGTCTGCCAACTCACAGACACACACGCACAATATTAACGCACTCATCCCAGACGGAACAATCAACAAAGCACGCACACATAAAGTCGTATTTAATGAAGTTACCTCAGGGTGTGTTTCGGCCTCTTCCACGATTTTATTTTTCACTTTTAAACGCTTGTGATTTTTGCAGTTAGGTTTCGTCTTTTGTTGCACGAATACGGGTTCATAACAGTCTGCTGGATGATTGTCACCTAGTGGCAGGAAGCCAAATTGCAACTGAGTACCTTATCGGAAAGTAGTTTTTTGTAAAGGAATTTACGTAGCTCACAGGTGCTAAATAGAAATTATTTCGGAGTCAACTAGCCGATGAAAACCCCCAGTTAACTCTTTACTTCCCAGCGACAAATACACTCGTCATGAAAAGCGATGACGTATTATCCCTGTGACGAATATACTCGTCAAATGCCTTTCTTTTCCCAAATGGTTGGATGAGACTCCCGGGTTTACAACAGCTTACAAATGATTTGATTCCACCCCAAAATGCACAAACTCCACTTAACCATGACTGTACAGTAAAAAAGCTAAACTTAGCCAATTACTACTTTCCCATTAGCCAAGGCTTTGACGCCCGTGGCCTGCTTCTCTCTTCAGAGATGAGTTAAGTGCGCACACGTGTCCAGTGTGCTGTGTGCGCACAAGCACAAAGCAGCGAGCAGCGGGGGCCCACATCAGAATGCATGTTGGAGGTTTGACATTCCTGCAGGCGGTGTCCGTCTAGCCAGTCAGGGGGAGGACAGCCAATAACACTCATTGCGCCACCACGACTATCTGATGAGGCCAGTGCGCTTCCCAGTCAATAGCGAGGACAAAAGCTTTTAAACGCTCCACCTTTTACAAGGCCTGCACGTGTGTCCAACGTCCCAATGATGACAGTGCCAGAGATTAGCGCAGTTGAGTTCCAGTGTAGACCTCAAGGTCAAAGGGGCACAAAGGTGCACTGCAGAGCAGCGGGTATGAACGCTTATTGTGTGCGTAGAGCCTACGTTGTGTGCCTACGTTTGTGTGTATTCAAATTTCAGGTAATTCATGCTGCGTAAGAGACAATAAAAGCGCAATTGTACTGAAATATAAAGACGGTAGAAAGCACATGAAGGAGAGGCAAAGCTTTGTAAGTCGGCTTTGTCAAAAACAAACAAATCTTAAAGTTCTCTAACCATCAAAGATAACAAATATTTTTATTCACTGGAAAATTAACACAGTGCACTTTGTGGTGGGCCTTAATTTTGGTTATACCGCAAACGATCTCGGGACAGCCATTATGTTTGCTTTCAAAACCCGAATATTGGCAGTATTCAGGTTTTTCAAGGACAAAAAGCCAAATATGCTCATTCAGGTTTTTAAGAACCAGAATAAGATTCACCTTTTTTTAATCAGAATATTGTGTCATATAACTGGAAGCGAGTTTTTCCCAATGTTTCAGAAAACTGAATTTTGAATCTGACTGCATGCAAACATAGTCAGCTACACACAAAAGAAACTCTTGAAACTCAAACCACTATAAGCTTGTTCAAAGGTAAATGTAAGTACGTGTTTGTGTCTATTCATGAAGATGTTGGACTGTTATGACTCACATCACAGAAGTGAGGAGTACTTCCGCACCTCCATTTGCTGTTTACAATTGTTTAGTCAACCTTGGCAAAGTGCATCTGAAGTTTTTAATGTCAGTCATTCAATTAAAGTTGGAGGAGGAGCAGAACCTCAGGGGGCAATAAGTCACTTATTGGTATTATCCCGCCCCGCTAATTACTGAAGCAATGAACTTTAATTAATAGCTGAGCTAGCCGTGTGCGCGAGTGTGTGCGTGCACACGTCTTCACGCGGTTATGCCGTGCTCCTCCTTTATCCCGAGCCATCTCTCTTCGACACATGCGCACTTCTCCTGCACACGGGCTGACATTTCGCGCCGTGTCTCGGGGTCACCTGAGAAACGGCGACACCGTCAACCTGCGAGCGCTAGCGGCGCCGTTAGCATTAGCATAATGTCCTCCCTCTTATCAGCCTATTTGATGGCTGCTCAAACAACGGGAATAACAACGGTGACAAGAAAATGAGGAGACAAATTTGTTTTGCTGCAAATCAGGGCGCCGTGCTAAAATGTGCCTTTAGCCGCCAAATTGCTCGATTTATTAACACACCAAAAATACAGATATACTCTGGCCTTTAATCACCTGGTGTTTACTTCCATGCCCCACTTTTGTGTAACTTGTAATACCATGATTTTTTTATTTTCATTTTTTGACCATACCTCCTGTTCTTTGGTCCAACCTTCACACATAGGAAAGAATTTTTGCAGTGACATTTTGTGTGAAAATAAAAATAGCAAGGCATCCACGTTCAACCTCATTTGCTTTTTTCTTTTAACCTTTTTTTTAACATTTAATTGTCTAGCAGAATTTCTCAAATTATTTTTCTTTGTCATGTCACGCATTTGAAAGCTGCTTGTTGCTAGGTCCCATATGCCCCATTAAAAAAATAAAAAAATGTCCTATGCCAGTCACGTCCACTGGCAAACAATGGCTGACCCCACCGTGCCCCTGGACTAAGAGAGCTGGCAGAAAGACGAATTAGAATAGACGTGAAAGATCGCACCTGATGAGGCAAGCTTGTGCAACTTATATAAAAAAATATCCTGCTCTGCATTAAATCTAAAATACAGTTTGGGCACTGCCCATTGTGCTTATTAATCACCAGTGGCTGAACAGATCAATGGGCGGATAAAAAGTAGTTGCAGCGTAGAAGAGAGGATGCGATTCTGACATGGCTGAATAATTTGAATCTATGAAAGAATGGATGACAAAGGAAGGAATGGGTGAATCAACTAACGGATGGGTGGAAGGAAGTTTCCTCCGTAGTTGACACTGGACAATTTCACCATGACGTCACATGATCTTCCAGGTGCTAAAAGCTGAAGCTTTTATGTTGTTTGACCAAAACGAGTGATTGAAAATCATAGCGGAATCGTCATTTCAGCCTTCGACGGGAATTCACTGCCATCATTTGTTGTACTTCCGCGAAAGTTGTGGGTTTGAATCTCAGCCCCGTTGCGTTCATGTTAAAATGTCCTTGAGCAAGATTGTGATACCCCCCGCTGATGTCGTGTCATCAGGAGGTGAATAAGGAGTGTGTTTAAACGCACCACCTTGAAGCTACAAAAGTGCTATTCAAGTGAAAGCTCATAGACCATGTTGACGTGTCCTTGAGCAAAATTCTGAAGCCCCGGTTGCTCCTGATGCTGCGACATCCGCAGGTGAATGAGGAGACGGCGGTAACGCTTTGAGTGTGTTCCGCTCGATTTTTTTTTTTGTTCAGGTGTGCATCATTGATCTCTGTGTGTTGGTTTGCTGGTTTCTGTTCAGTCTTTGTTTGTTCATCATCTTTGGCGAGTCTGTGCACTCTGCTCTTTGTGTAATTACCCCAAGCAATTTTTTTTTTTTTTTGCTGTGAATAATCTCTGGTGTCTTTTTTTTTTTTTTTTAACTGAACTTTCGTTTTTATTTTCCCTGCATTGTACGAGTCCCGACCTTGATAGAGAGATGGAGGAAAGAATGGATGGATGGATGGATGGATGGATGGATGGATGGATGGATGGATGGATGGATGGATGGATGGATGGATGGATGGATGGATGGATGGATGGATGGATGGAGAGTATGAGGGAGGGATGAAAATACAAATGATCAAGAGAGCAAGTGACAGGGTGGGGTGGGTGAAGGGATTGAGGAATGGATGTAGAGAAAGATTAATAAAGGGATTGAAGTGGACAGAGGGAGTGAGGGACAAAAAAGTGCTAAATAGAGGGATAGTTGGAAGGATGCAAGGAGGTATGGATGGACAGAAGGGAACAGAGGTATATTTGCCTCTATGTAAGGATGGATACATTAATGGATGGAGGGAGAAGGTAAGGTCGGTCAGTTTGCCTCTGCGGAAGGATGAACGAATAAAAAAAGAAGGGACTTATTAAATGATGTAGGTATGAATTGGGGTTTAAATGGAGGGATAGAAAGATGCACCGATTGGAGGGAGGGATGGACGGACACACAAACACACCTCACCTTGCCACAGGCTCTGTCCTGCTTCAAGCCGACGCTGCTGTCTGATTCTATTGAGTGACTTCGGTCAATGAAGTCCAAGAGTGAGCAAACGCAAAGGAGGTGGCTTACGACAATACGCACATAAGAAAGTAGATTAATGTGTTCATTGCGGATGAGTCAAAGCTTCACTTGCGCGCGTGTGGTAACATCCTCACGGATGCAGCTGCGCTGTGATCCCATACCTGCCCTCGACTTTTGCTCCGAGCAGTAAAAGTGATTTCACCTCTCGGCTGCCAGGGCAGGAAAGAAGAAGGTAACAAATGAATACATCGTAGCCAGTGTGTTTTCATTGTGTTCCTTGTCTATCAAGAGCTAACTTTTTCATCAGCGCTCCCCCACCCGCGCATCGTCTTCACGTCACCTTTTTTTGAACCATTCGTGTAGCAGAACAATACGATCATAAAATGTCCCATTATCGCTGGCGGGGTTTAACCCACCTTGGGTCACTTTGTGAGGTGGCCTTACAGTTTCCTGTGTTGAAATGATGAGGCCTGCTCGTGGCTTTTTACTTTTTGTGCGTTAGCGCCGTGTGTGTAGCATATGTTAAACATCAGGAAGAGTCAATCTGTCAACATTCATTCTGTTCGTCTGGCGCGAGGAAACGTCTCAACTATATTATAAAATCTCCTCAGGCCCACGTCAGCACTATGATATCATGATTCTAATTGTAATAATATAATTTTTCACAACTTCTTAAACTCAGGTGTAGATTTTAAAACGATGTTATTGGTCTATACATATATATATATATATATTTAAAATCCCGAACTTGCAGACAGAACTGAAGTTTGCCTGAAGTACAAAAAAATATTTATTTACTTTGTTGGCTTTCCATTTAATATTAGATTCAATGTGATTGGTAATTTCTGTTCAAAGCCACATCCCAAGTTATGAGGGTGTGCATACTTTTGCAATCTCACCCAATGTTTTGATTTCCCCTTCATCTTTTCCGGCATTTTATTATCCAACTTTTGTTCTCATACCGAATCTTCAATCCATTTCCTGTGGAAAATCCAGCTTGCTATATTCTTTAAACATTAAAGCGACACTCTGTGTTTTCACAAAGCGAGCAAGCGTGTTAAAAGGTGAGTGAAAACAATTCATGCGGGAAGTCTGATTGCTCTCATAGATTTGGAGAGCAGAGCGTCGTTTTTTATTTGAACAATGGAAACATGATGTCCGTTTTCAGTTCTGCTTCATACTTTGCTTTTTTTTGGGAGTTATCTAGCACAGTATAAATGCTTTTCCACTTTTACTGCTTTTGGCACCTTTAATGATGACTAGTTTTGCAGATGTTAAATTCTAGTCAATGGTTGCTCAGTGAAGATGAAAACACATCTGCCACCCTCGGCGTTGTGTTTCCCGACTGTCATAATTTAACCGCATATGAACGTGAGCTGCTTTTTTGACCTTGTAGGTCCTCGTCACACCCTCGCCGCCAATTCAATCACACAATGAAAAAGTTGACAATGTCTTAACCCCTCAAAAAAAAAAAGCTTTCATACCACTGGGAGATGACGATGATGAATTTGGGGGATGCAAGCAAAAAAAAAAAGATAAATCCAGTGAAACATAATGCCAGATTATACAAGTACCATTTTGGGAGCTCAGCAATAAAGATTATTGAGCCGGCAGATTCATAAGATTTAAGACTGATGTGAAGAGGCAGTGTGATGGATAGAGAAAGAAGGGATAATAGAGAAAGACATCTGTAGCAGTTGTAAGGACGTGGATTTACTGTCTTAATAGAGTTACATCTCTCCCAAGGGGAGTGCAGGATTAGATATGGTCATTTCATCAGGCATGGCCCAGCGGAGGATTAAGAAACGGCTTGACAGATGACAAGAAAAAAAATAGATGTTAAGAAAGGGCCATGGGCCAGCGGATTGACGGGAGCCATCAAATCATTTTGCTCTTTGCTTTTATGCCGTTACACTAAATCATCAAAATCACTGAGCAGTTTAGAGTTGAGTTCTTAACAAAGCATATGTGTTCGTGCACGCGTGCAACGCGTCACGCATCTCAGTGGAAACTTAAGGAGACCCAAAATGGCCGCAGGAATTGTGGGAAGTGACACATAAGAACACGTGAGGCTTCCTTCCTTCCTTCCTTCCTTCCTTCCAGTCGGGGTTACTGCCACACCAGCTGTCTCCACACAGGGGAGCAGGACGCGTGCAAGCACACACGCACGCACAACCAAATATTCCGCCAGATTTGCAGCTGATATTGATGAGCATTAAAATACGTAAAATAAACTTCTTCTTATTGGACACTCTAAAAAACGCAATTTATATTTTGGGGGGTTTAAAGTTGGGGTCATTTAAATTGGAAGAACTAAAAATAGAAACTATCGATCTTAAGTATTTTATAATTGCTGAATTTGATTTTAGTTAATGAAGAAAGTAGTCATGGTTTGGCTTTTTTTTTGCTTTGATTTATTTGCGAGCATAATGGCAGTGAATTTACCATATTAAGCATCTATTTTCGGATTATTCAAAAAAGAGCCTTCAGTCTGTTTATTGTCACTTTCGGTTAAGTTTAATATCAAACTAAACATAAAACCAAAATAATTACCCTTTGTTCATGTAGCAGCCACTTAAATATGTTAGCTCAATGCTAACACATAATGGAAAAAGCCATAGACCGGCTAATGAATTGCACAATGGGCAAATATAATTTGACTTGTTTTGGGATTTGAGTGTGGTGACAATTACCGCCACTGTAGTCGCTTCAGTAATTATTTCTGCAATATTGTCATGAAAAATAGAAAAATACAGTGAATCCAGTGTCCACAAACATTTGAGCGTTCCCTCCTGTTTTTGCCGTTATGCCCCCTCCTCCAAGTCGATGCTCACGTTTAAAAATATTTATTTTTGATATCAAGGTAACTGCCCAACAGAAATCTAAAACGTATTGGCTTTGCTTGACTGCTTAACGTTGTCCAAGAGACAGCTTGACGTAGAAACGGAATGTTTGCTAGAAGGCATGGAGGACACCAGCCGAGGCCAGCCCTGGCACTCTCAGACATATGGCCGCCGCCTTCTTGATTACACTTCAGCTGGCTGGAAGATTACCAGCTCTGTGTGTGCGAGTGTGTGTGCGTGTCCTCCTGCATATGCTTGCATACACGATGCGAGTGTATCCAAGCGCTAGTGCCGAGGCCTAAAGATCACTGCTGCGTGTGTGTGTGCGACACTTAGATTACAAGGCACCACCCAAGTGTGCGTTTCACGCTTAGTGGGCCTTAAGAAGTCCGCAAGCCCGTGCCAGGTTATTAGACTACGACGGCTCACACGATTAAGCATGTGTTTGTTAAGCGCTCACACTTCTTCAGATGGCCTTCGGTGGATTACCAGCAAATTCAATGTGTGTGTGTGTGTCCTTGTGTGTGTAAGACCAAGATTACTCCAAGTTGAGTAGATTGAGCCAGCGGGTCAGAGTGACGATGAGACGAGATCAGATAGCTTCAGCTTCCATAATCTCCCTCACGTCCACTTCCACTTTGTCGGTGTGTCTTTGACTGTATTTTCCCCTCAATGCAGTTTATACACACACGCGTGTGTGTCAGTGTGTGTGCGTGTGGTCTCATCTGGCTAGGATTTTCTTGGAAGGAAGTGAGTCCATATGCTACAAGGAGCCTGCCTGTGACCTGACAGTGGGACAGTGAGGGGAAGAGATACCAAGAACCACCGGGGGCCATCAGAGACATAAGTCACGATGGGTTTGAATTTCCACCGCGTCTGTTTTTGCAATGTCTTACCTGTTAAATGGAAATTACACCCAACATGGCGTCTCCATTAGAAGCAATTTACCTTTTCAACTGGCATGGCTCATATTAAAATTATTGCGCGAGGGAAGAAGCCAAGCATTATTTCAGCTTGCGGTTCGCAAAGTGTGACATAAGAACCACTACTGGTACGTGAGCTCCCTCTAGTGGCGGCTGAAAGCATTACCAAATTGAATATTCGAAACGACATATTTTTATAGAGTCATATCTTTTTTTAAGCCATAACGGTATTAAGAGATTTAACTTTTAAGTGCAGTGCATTTGCATTGAATATTTGAGAATGGTTTGTTTTCTTTGTCTGGCTACAATTTGTTTGTATTACTTTTCGAATTGAATTTGATTACAATTGTTGGTACAATTTGAGTATTTGAGTATACAATTTGTGCATCTGAACATACATATAAGTACATTAAATCCATTTGCCATTCAAAATATTTTCAATCCACATTGGCAGTACCATAATTTAAGCCTTTTATCCAGTTTTTTTTCTTCAATCACGCTTCCAAATGACATGTAAGAGATTATTTTACTATTTTGAGAATTCTTGAGCTCAAGTATGTGAGATGTCATGGTGAAAAAACGTTCTTTTCTGCTGGGACTTTCGACCACCAGTACTTTAGTCAGGCCACAACTTTACCTTATGATCAGAGCCCAAGCAGTTGACAGTCATGCCTGAAGAGCAAATCTGCAACAAATCAGATCCAGCGCTGCTGTGTATGTGTTTGCGATTTTGTGTCGCTGAGAAAGCTTTAGGTCAAATATTAGCACAGCCGCCGCCATGGCTCAGCCAGATAACCTCAGAATCCCCCCAACACACCGCTCTATGATTAATTGCCTTTTTTACCACTTATTATTTTTACTGAAGATTCACAAGCGTGCAGATGTCTTAGATTCGCTCGTCTTGTGTGACGGAGCGGGAGAAAAGCGCAAAAGTTCCAGTGATCGCAAACATGGTTGGGATCAATGGAACACACCCTTGGCAGCATGCGTTGATAATCCGCAGACTGTTTGAATGATTAGCATACATGCTAAGCACTTCGATGCTGTTAATTCATACTGAGCGGCTGAGATAACTAATGCGCCGGCCGCGTCCACCTCCCTCCACTTACTGTATGTCATTAGTGCTTTTTGCTAGTCTCCTCTGTCCTTTTCCTGCCTGATTGTCAACGCTGGCTTCACCCGCCAGGATTTCATTAGGTGGACTCTAGTGCTGTTCAAACTGATATTGCGCGGCATCATATTATGTGATAAATGTTGCCTACTCGGCATACACCGCAGCCTGGTCATCTTAAAAGATGTCAGGGTGGTATATCGTCAGGAACTGTTTTCCTTCGTGGCTATGTCTCGGTGGTAGAAGCTGCAGCTTGTAGGCTACAGCCGTTAGTTTGTTGCTTCGCTGGTCTATTCTAGATCTAGCTTTTCAATAACATTTAACTTTCTTCCTTTGGCAAATACTTTATCACCTATTTCCCCATATATCCCATAGATACCAGCCCATATTTGTAGCAGAATAGCTCATCTCAAGTTAGCGTTGTACAAAAAAGTAGCCAGTAGCGCTAGCAGATGCGCAGAGTCCATATTCTCTGTCCAAAAATGCACATTCAAAACGCTGCAATAGTGGAAAATGGTTTAGTACACTGCAAAAAGAACTGCAAATGGTGATAAGATTGAAAATTATTCATAAAGGAGAATTTCAATGTGATGTAAAATGGCCGCCAAACTCGCTGCTGGCTCTGTTTGATCTCAATTAAGTCTATTCATTAAAGTAAATAAAGTAACAATGTTGGCATAATACCTTTAAATTAGGTCTTTAAATTAGAACATTTAAAGTTGTTAAAACATTTTTACAAGGTTAATGGCGATGTCTAGCCACTTTAAATTAATAATGACTGTACACCACATTCTTCACATTAAAAAAAGAAAACTGTCGTTCTGACACAATTATGTGGAAACTTGACGGATTATATGTTTAATGCAAAAATATATTTATTACTGTCATCCATGAATTTATTGTTTTATATTTTAAAAAAAAGCCTACCCAATAGACTCACATCAATGTGATAAGCGCCATTTTCCACTTTAATGAGACATAACGTCTCTTCCAGATGTCCACGTTTCTTTCCTTCAGTGGAAGTCGTCCTTTTGTCTGTTCTCAGGTAGCATGTGTTTGTTTTCAGCCCTCCTGGCCTTTTACACCACTTAGTCCCCCTGGCATCTTTTATTCAGCCGCAACCCGGCCGAGGGGTCCTTGAGACGGACTCTGCCTTCAGGCAAGCTCAAGGCCTTATGCGCAACAAGGCCTCCGTAGTGAACGACTGCGTGCCATCTCTCCATTACGCCCAAACTCGCTCTGTCCCCTTTTTGTTTTTATTCATGACATTTATTATTCTTTTATTGTTGCCCTTTCCTCCCCTTATTTATTCACTTGCGAGCAGGAAGACAGGCTAGAAGGTGGGGAAGGATGAATTTGGTGTAAAAGCTCAGTTAAAGCTGGGGCAAGTTAAACATGCAGAAAGCTGAACACTATTTTTTTTTTTTTGGTACCCTTGATACATCCTTAGGTGTGTGCGTGTTTGTTTGTACACGTCCACACATGAGACTTTCCAGCGTGGTGTTGAGAAATACTTCCAGGTCACCAAAAGGACTGCAAGGGGACCACAGGAAGTGTAAAGCTGACAAGCGCGTCCATCTGTTCGGCGGACACACACACACACACGCACAGATATAATATGCACGCACATACACACTGGTGCCACCCGGGGATGACGAGGAGCCTCCTGGTCTGTCACACGCGTCCTGTTTTCAGTGCATGGCACAGAAACAGAAGAAGTGCGAGGGGCGGCTTGGGGAGGGGGGGGGGGCTGTGGCTGGGTGGTAAGCGCCGAGAGACGAGCAGGTGAAGAAAGAGCCAGGAAATGTACGCAAAGTAGAAAGTGTGACATTGGCGGCGATCAGTATGCACTTTATTTATTACAGACGTATACAACATTTCTTGATCTGGATGTTTTGCATGCGTCGGTCCATTGGCGACTGTGTCTGTCGTCTTGAGGATAGACTCGCCGATGCGGCAGCCATTGTGTTGGAGCAAACATATGGTTTGTGACACGTCTCTCTTTCTAGTGCCATACTGTCTGTCTATACGGCGTCATGGCAGCCAAGACAGCATCCTTTCTACTACCACTGAAGGCCCGATTGAAGGAAAACATGGACCAGCTTTAGTTAAAGTTTATTCCCCGGCTCATGGTTTTGGGCTCAATGGACCAAGATGGTTTTAAAAAAAAAAAGTGGATGGGCTTTAAAGGGAATAAAGTTCTCCAACTTACTTTTTCTTGATTTCTATTTATACTTGCTGGAACAATGTGGTTCTCGGCAGGAACAGAGATCAGGGGAATAGTACCTTCCAAGTGACAGTTGCCTTTCTTATTGTTTCAAGTCAGATTGGATGGAAAAATTCTGGGGAACCCAGCGGGATTCATTTGCTCCAATTTTTGAGATGCTCTGCTCTCTCTTACTCTCTTTTGTTTCCTTCATTTCTTTTCAGGTTGAGATGGTGGTGAGCGTGTGTGTGTGTGGGGGGGGTTATACTTTATGTTAATCAGACCTTAATCAATTTACCGTCAGATTGGACCAGTGGTCACCAACCTTTTTTTCACAATCTACTTTCATCCCAGTTGAAAAGCAAATGTTGTCAACACATTTGAATAATAAAAACCCATACAAATAAGTGTATAATTGTCTCGTTGAGGCACTTTATTTAAATCATATTTCTCGTCCCACATTGCATGCGAAAAGCAAAATGTAAATACGATCCTAAATCAAGTTCTCCCTCGGGCCAGTGTCTTTAATTATGCTCTTCTCGTCAGTAGCCTGCAATGGCAGCTATTTCGCAATGTCTTTGTAGCTTATCCCCAGCCTAAAAAGGAAATCTGATCTTGCTACTGAGTCCCTTGTCCCATGCTTCAAGCTCCATCTTAGCCTTCCTAGACAAGGTACGCTCCATTGGCTTAACGCAGCTGTTTTGTGGCCATAAATTTGTTTTGCTGTTATGTTTTACCTAATTTAGAATCTGTGGTCTTGTTGATTCATTTTTCCGGTTCATGTTTTCCATGTGTCCTCTTTTTTCATGTTTGTCCTGTTCAGTTTTTGTATCCATCAGCTCCCTCGGCTGCCCAAGTCTTGTCCAGGTGTTCCTCATTGCCTCATACTTTGAATCTTACTTTATATGTCCATCTATCTTGTATGGCTTTTTATTCTTTTGAAGGAATACTTGATTTGATTCAATTTACTAATTTCTTTTATCATGTATGCCATAGATGTCAAACTCAAGGCCCGGGGGCCAGATACAGCCCACCACATAATTTTATGTGGCCCGCGAAGACAAAGTTTGCATCGACTTTGTGTCATTACTAAAATTACAAATTGTCTTCACTTTTAAAAAAATTAAAAATTGCTAGAAAGTTTTTAGTAGTCTCTGATTTCAAAACTACCTATTCATCAGTTTATTGTGTAGCTTATACTGTATATAATATAAGGCATTGTCATAATGGCCCTCCGAGGGAAACTATGACTACGATGCTGCCCGCGACAAAAATGAGTTTGACACCCCTGATGTATGCCTTTTATTCTTTTGAAGGAATACTTGTTTAGATTCAATCTCGCCTACCTGCTTCGCTGCACTCGGGTCCTCCTCCATCAATATCCAAAAGGCTTGTCAACATTATAACACATTCAGAAAATAAGCCGCTAAGATGTGTGAAGTGATGTGCATAGATGTGACAAAAGGCAAATCGAGCGCTCGTCCCAGAGGATAAGAAGAGCAAGTCAATCAGTTAATCCTCCGCTAAGAAGAAAAGACAGCGAGAGGATGCTGCAAGACGACACAACATTGTTTGATTGCCGTTCTTCTTAAAAAGGTGACTCTTGATGTCGCAACAGTGCAAACACACGCACACACGCACGCTCAATGGAATTAGAGATCTCCAGTGGGGACGTGAGAACGGCTTAGAAGAAGCGTGTTTGTAAAGATAATGACCTGAAGGTTGGAAGGAAGGAGAGGAGAGCTTCAGGGAGAGCTCTCAGGATGTAGTGTGTGTCTTGGAGATACTGAGGAGGGATGATTATTTTGAGATGGCCACCAGGGAGGCCCCGACAGAGGATCAAGTGAAGACGACACGAGAATTGGAGTTCATCGCCACACTGCTTCACTTGTATTACATAACCCGACTCTCTGTGAGATCATAAAGGTGCCCACAAGGAAGTTGAAAGTGCCAAAAGATTATTTAAAAAAACAAATTTCACTAATTGGCTAATTGGCTAGCAGGAGGATTTTTGTAAGCTAGCATTAGCGGATTGTTTTTTTGAAATTCAGAGCATTCTGATTTTGTTATATTTGAGGATAGATAGTTACCATGCTACAGGTCTCATTTTGACTCGACTATCTCTACACAATTGAAGTACTGATGCCGGTTTGCTTCACTAACTAACCTGATTTCAGCGAGGCATCCATTTTGTTAGCGCCAATACATTATTGGCGATTAATCAGCTCCAAGCTACAAAGATTAGTCATCTAATCAGGTCGTCTGATAAAAACACAAATGTGATGGCACCATTTTTTATTTCTATCTTTTGCTCACTCAAAGTAAGTCAACACTGATAGAGGTAAAAGCTAGCTTGTTTTTAGCTCATTATGGCTGTATGCAGCTTATCATCTTCATTTTGTCTTTTTCTTGACCTTTGACATTCAGACTTAATTTACACTGCCTTTCCCTCAACTTGCTTTGGGTTTTTTTTTTCCAAAAACCTTCTCCGGTGATGACTTTCTTCTGGCTTCTGATCTGTCATCCTGGAGCTAATATGATATTATAAAGACTTCACTTCACAAAGTTTGTGCAAAACCTTGAAAGGGAGCATGGTGGCTGGCCAGCACGTTGACCCCCCCCAGGAACACAGACCGCTGTGTTCCTGCAAGATGATCTTCCACTCGAAGCTTTTCCACCATTTGACTTCCAATTTTTTATCCTCTTGTCAAAGAATCACATCCCACAGAGTCGAGGAGATGAAGAGCAGCGCTGAGTGATGGATGAGAGATTCTTTTGTCAGTCCTGCTGTGAATCAGTCTTTCATTTATCATCGGCGAAAGCCAGCGCGAGTCCCTGTGCCCTATTAAACACACCCATTCTCCTTCAACCATATGCTTAAACACCAACATCAACTTTTGGGAACAAGAAGATCCACACATGACATGACGACACGACCGACACCGGCCACCTCGCTCTGATCGGGCCTCCCTTTCCCATCAGTCATGCCATCTCATGTTTTCCACGCCGCCTCGATCCATCATGTCTTCCTGTCCTTTCTTACTCCTCCGTCCTTCCATCAATCTCCTCGTGAAGTTGTTGTGCTTGGACAAGGGCATGGCCGCCGCCTCGCCGATACATCATCAGTGTTGCCGCGGCCTTGAAGGGCCCCACCAGCAGTTCCGAGATGAAACGTGGTGACGCCTGACAAACGTAGGCTACAATTGCCACTCCGATATTATAATACAGTAACACCTTGGCGTGCAAAGTTAATTTGCTGTGTGACCAAGTTCATACACCAAAGCAATATTATCCATTGAAATGAATAGAAATACTATGAATTGGTTCCAAACCTCCAAGAAATATTTTTCTTCTGCCTGTCCTTTTTCTCTTAGTTTTCTTCACAGAAATATTACACACTCGCTCTCTCTCGATGAGAGGTTTTAGCTTCACACAGTACAAAAATGTTACAAATTTTGATTTTCTTTCAAATAGAGGAGTATCTTAAGCGTCCTAATTCAAATTTAGCTTTAGACACAAAGCAAAA
Source organism: Syngnathus floridae (assembly GCF_059516105.1). NCBI lineage: Eukaryota > Metazoa > Chordata > Actinopteri > Syngnathiformes > Syngnathidae > Syngnathus > Syngnathus floridae. The sequence continues at coordinate 9,000,755 of NC_142414.1, read as the reverse complement.
AAATAAAAAAAATTATACATTGTATTGTCTAAACTGTATTGATTGTTTTGTAGTTAATAATTTCCAAATCTCCATGACTCTACCACATAAAAGGCAATAGCTGGATCTGATGCAAAATAGCAATACTCTCTAATAAAATAAATAAAGTACTTTAAGTCTTTCACCGACTCAGATGGGAAGGAACTTGTACAATTAACAGCCTCTTCCTTCTCAAGAGCTCTCCTTTCCCCCTCTCATCCCTCCTTCACGCCCCCTCTCACCCTGGTGCCCTTCCTTCCCATCAACCCATTCCCTCCTATTTCCCTCATCTCCTCCATCACCTCTGTGGCCCTTGTACTTAGCTAAGGATGCTCTTCTCGCACACACATGCACACTTCCTGGGGAAGGATGTGCAAAGTGTCCCTGTTTGTAAACACAGAAACGACACATTTGTGAGCATTTAAACACACGAGCGCACCGATACTCAAAGGTTGGATAATGGAGGATGATTAAGGCCAAGAGAAGGAGGCGGCTAAGACATGACCTTCTGAACTCAAAGAAACACTTGAGAGATCGGCGCTGTTATGAACTGCTCCGACCTTTCCACAAGAGCTTGATTGCTTTCCGGAAGAGCTGTCACATGCATGTGCGTGCGTGTGTGTGTGTGGGCCGAGGTGATGAAGAAAGCATCGAAGAACAGTTAGACAAGGGGTTGAGAGAGAAGTCATCCGAGCTAGCCCCCCCTCCCTCCCATCTCCCTCCTTGCCCTCAGCGGTGCACTGTACTTAGCAGACATCCTTGATGGACGCCATCAGCCAATTCAGCCAGTGCAGCCATTTACCTGAAGAGAGCACTTGAATAAAAATACAGAAATTGATTAGAAATTGAATTCAGCATCTAGCCACTGTGTGTGTGTGTGTGTGCTCACATGTGTCTTGAGCACTGGTGAAAAGTACAAGGTGGTGTGTGTTTTTGTTGGTTGTGTGTGTCCTTAGACATGTTATCTGAAGTGCGCAACATTGAAAGGCAAATAAATTGAAATCATTCAAATTCAATAGGGTTCTTGCTTTGCAGACACCCGAGAGTAATCTATGAAAGTTTCAAGAAGGCCATTTAGAAGTTGCGCAAGGCTGAGGATCTAGCCAATGACTTTTGACCTTGCATGCCGTCTAATTGTGTGAGGTCTTTGCTTTGGTATTGATTTTTTTTTTTTGTCCAAAGATGTATGCATTCAAACTCTGTCACTGTGGTGAGATTATTGGATGCTGTTGTAAAACAACAGAAGACGAGTAGGCGAAGGAGAAAGGTGAGGAGACGAGTAAAAGGTGACAGTCAACAAGGTTAGATGACAAGAGAAACTTTGAGGTGGTAGCAAGGCAAGGTAGGAGGAGGGCAAGAGCGACAGAGGAGAGATGAGAGGAGCGATAGGATGATGGACGCTTGAAGGACGCGTGTACTTCGATAACAGATAGCATCGCAGAAGATGCTATCGAGGCTCCTATCTTGCGCCACCACACACCATTAATGGACAGCAAATGGAGTCGGTCCGTTTGGCAAAAAAAGTAGCTTTTCCTCCCACCCCCCCCTTAAAATCTCTCCTATCTGGATCAAAGATAGTTTGTCAACATGGAGGCTCCAATCTTTGATCATTTCGCCCGCATCTGTCTTTAACTACAGCGCCGGGTTGCGAGCCATAACGAGGCTATTACGTTACAAATCATTCGAGAGAGCGTTGGGGCTTATCTAATTGACTGAAATCATTTCTCCAAGTTGGCAAAGGGGATCAAGTGCCATTAAGTTGTTCACATGACTCAAAGTGCCGCTGCTTGTGGCTAACAAAAGAAAATTGTTCCTGGCGAGATGTATTGGTGGCGAGGGTCTCGTCTGACCTTTTTTTTTTTTTTCCGTGCTAAAACATGCGCACACGCACACAACCTGTCCAAGCCAGTCACGCAGACAGATGGGTCATCAGCGGCCTAATTGTGTGATTGGCTGAAATCTGGATGCCGGATCCCGCTTTGGGTGTGTGACACGATCAAGGTATTTTTGTATAAGCAACAAGTGAGCAATATTTTCATTCATCTTTTTAAATCATTTGGTCTTACCACGTATGTGGTGATATAAAGGGTCTTAATGGTGTGTGCGTGCGTGTGTGCGCGCGCGTGCTCTCACGCGCCCTCGTGATTTTGTCCTTGCAGCGATGTGGCCAAAACACATTAGCGCACATCTGTCCACTCCATAGCCACTCCTAATCCTCCTCATCGCCATTTTGAAGAGCTCTCTGTCCGTCCATTCAGTCGCCCCAAACGCTACCTTGAGAGAATCAATTTGCCTAAATTCTCATCATATTTAAAGCTCCGCACATCTCTTACAACCGAAATAAAGGTCACGGGCGTCTCCAACTTGACGATATCTCTTCGTTGACTTTCCGATTATTTTTTGCTCATAATACTTAATGTATTTTACTTCACTCAACTCTTATTTGTTATTATTTTTTATTATTATTCCTATAATTTTATTTTTTATTATTATTTTTTCAAATGTTTAACCGATGCGGCGTCACATCCGGTTGTGTGTGTTTCTGCTTGGCCCGACGTGTGTGTGCACATTTGTGCGGCCTGATAATGAAAGCACGCTGACATATAATTACCGCGCATGTTTACCTCGAGTCCCATCTTGTTGAATGGTAGGCTGCCTCCCCCTCCTTTGTGGCCGGGCATTATCACATGTTATTATTTGCGTCGGGCTCAGCTCCTCAGCCATCCACTCATTAAGTCTGCCGCTTTGACAGAATTAATGACCACATAGGCAGATAGAAAAGGCTCGCCGGCGCTGCGTCGCGTGGCGTGGCATCTTTGCCGCACGCTTTCCGCATTTGCAAGGAAGCTCTAAGTTGATTTGAAACCTTCAATAGTAAGCAATGAGCGTCCCTACAAGAGGATAAGATGAATAGGTAAGCGCTGACCTTGATGTGGTCCTATCAGACTATGCAACTGTGCTTTTATGCAAATTGTTGCTATCTCATCAAAAGTTATCAATAGGGGAAAAAAAACTAATTAACTATTTTTTTTGTTCCCATGGCTCATTCAATTAAAGCAAGATGCCCAACTTTGAATAGTTGAATACATGTTTTTTTTTTTTCTTCCTCACAGTGTCTTTAATTGCTCTTTAAAGAAACTCTTGTTTGGATCCAGAGTGCCTTTTATTCAATGACAAGATGACTTGTGTCAAACATTGCTTGAATGAGTCAGAATTGCAAAGAAAAAAAAAAGAAACAAGAGTAGTTGAGTCAAGAATAAGTACTTATTAACAGGAACTCTGAGTTTTTGGGTCTTCAAACATCTTTTTGAATACCGGGTAAGAGTTTGGGTCACTTCAACAGACGTGATGGTGCAAAGTAGAACCTGATCGAGAAGTTGCGGAAAGCTGTACACACAATTGAATGAAAAATCCGAGACGAAAAGCATAATTATTATTATTATCTACATGCTTTCTCTCAGCCGAATTGATTTTCTACCAATTTGGACTAACCTGACTGAGCTTCCCTACCAATGCTCCATCCAACCACCTGTTTTCAAATCCAGGACCAAGTCAGCCCCCTTTTGTGTGACTTTTAACCCCCCCCCCCAAAATAGATAGATAGATAGATAGATAGATAGATAGATAGATAGATAGATAGATAGATAGATAGATAGATAGATAGATAGATAGATAGATAGATAGATAGATAGATAGATAGATAGATAGATAGATAGATAGATAGATAGATTTATTTATTTATTCATATATATATAAATATATTCATGTATTTATGAATAAGGATGGATGGGGACGACGGATCGGAAAAATTTGGTATCGTGCCCACCTCTCATAATCAAAAATAATCTATTTGCGACTTCTTAAAGTTCAAAAAGTTGGAACGCACCTTTTGCAATTCTCAAGTCTTTTTCTAGCAAACTTGTCACACTGACGATAATATTGACATGGTCATTAAATTGTTAATGGTATTATGTGAACATGAAGTTGAACCTTGGTGAAGGTTCCAAAGGTTTATTCAAACATACCTGGAGTCTTACAACTCTTGAGATCAGGACACGGTCCGTCCTTTTGAAAATGAATGAATGGTGATTGATTGGTGCAAGAATGCAACGTGGTTCTTATGCCACCCACCAATCCGCCAAAGAGGCAATGAACACCACGCTTGGAGGTGTGTATTTTTGTGTGTCTCAAGTATCAGTTGCCAGTGTGTTAACGCACTGAATAGCAGTTGTGTGACAGGCACATATTAGCCCGTCATGGCCGACGGGAATAAAAGAGGCTCGGATAGCAAGAGACAAAATAACCATTACTGTACCCTGCTCGCTCCACTTCGTAGCAGACAAAGACACACACTGGCACACTTATTGGTGACACTGCCGACTGACGGACGCGTGCACCCTTGCGAGGGGTGAGCAGGGCATTTCTTTCCCACTGAGGTACAAAAGCAGAGAGTGAAAAGATTGAAAATTATAGGGCTGACAACGGAATTAACCAAGAAGACGTTCCTATGTTTGGAAAAAAAATAAAGTAGACATGAAATGATTATTGTAATGAATATTCCCATCCGGTGCATAATTGGATAAAAGATGTTTGCGTCGTACTTTTGACAAGAATTGAATAAATCATTGATTCATTTGCGTCAAATGATGATTTAAGTACTCCTAAATACAATAAGATGTATAGCAAACGTCCAAATTAATGTGTAGGGTTAACACGGGCGCTCAAAATTATTGAAACAATGCAGCATGAGAAAAACTGGTATCAGTTTGTTCCGTATCTTGTTGAAAAGTTTTCCTTTTATTCACTTTCTTAGAATAATCAAGTATGCCTATTCATACTTATTCAAATTTGCATACACCAAAATGGCCGTCATATTAATTTGGAGCTCGAAATGATTCTTGTGTTATTTTTACAAGGTCGGAATGATTATAACTCATGTCATTATAGAATTGCTTGCACAGGAAACTTTTGTGTGCCAATTTAAAGAAAGACGCAATTAAATTTATTTTGCATGTTAAATAAATCAAGATAAATCCAAAAGGGCTTAAACAGAAAATCCCCTGACTCAAACTCTATAGGAAATGCACTGTTCATTACAAATAATGCCATGGACACTTGGAAATGAAAACATGAGTAGCTTGATCCATTTTTATTGTGATCATTAAGATGGTGGCTGTTGACAACAAGTATTTATTATGTAACAGCCAGTTGCGCATATAAATGAAAACACGTTCATGCCGTCTTTCGATCGGAGACATGCGACGTGAAGTTCACCTGCCAGGATCAGTGATGTCGCATTCATCCCTCCATGCATGTCCAACCAAACAACTTTAAAAAAAAAAAAACATTTCCCCACCCGCCTTGGTGGAAGTAATTAATCTCATTGTGACTTGTACGCCACAGAGTGTGTCCCTGTCGTCAATCTTTAATAATGTCTTCGGGCGCTGTCCACCGGTGGCCGCGTTCTGTTGAATGATGCAGGAAATTTGCCGTTTGTGTGATTGTGGTGTTTTATTCATGTGATCTTTTGTAAACTTGATTTGGTTGTGTGAAGATGTGGAGGAGTCGTGTACCCTCGTGGATTGAGACAAAATGGAGATGCGCTTGAAAATAATAATGAATTGGAGGTTCAGGATGTTAGAAAGCAGAAGTAGTATTAGGTCAGAGGTCAATTATGTGTTGTGTGAAGGAACAATATGAGACTTTTGTAAGTCTCAGCTAATGAGCATTCACAATCTGGTTAATAACATTTTATCAAAAGTGTCCCCAAATGTATTTTTGATGCCGATTTAAAAAGTATATATTTTTTTATTCATAACTATGATGAAAAATATCACTGTATTACATATATTAATATTATGAAATAATATATAATAATACTGTTCTATCCAAACATTTTCTATCTTTTTTTTTTTCAAATTAATTGAATGATGCAATAGGAAGTATGGAGATGATCCTAACTTTTTGGCAAATACGATGGAAATAGTTTCGTCATGTGATGTGGCAACATCCCACTTTATTGTTTCCACACTCTAAAGCCATAAAGATACACAAACACCGTTAATCTGTACATCGATGAAAAATGGTGGGTTTATATGAAGTGGACTGTGGCTTACTTAAGGCTATCTACACCTCATTCAAGATATGTGAAATTGAAGGGAGATATGACATGAGTGGTGAGTAGGGGAGGGGGTGAGGAAGAGGACAGCAGCCAATAGCGGACAGATTGAGAATGAGACATCTTAGAGAATCTTTTAGATTAATGTAGAAGTGATAAATAGACGCATACAAGGACAGAGGATGTATGTGTTGGCTGGCTCAGGTATGTGTGTGTGCGTGTGTGTGTGTGACTTTGAGGTCCAGTCCTTGGCACACAGATGCCCCTCTATTATCTGCCTGTCTTGTCTGCTCAACCTGGCCTGCCTCAGGCCACTTAGTACTTTAAAGAGCTGTGCAACGTGTGCACTCTCACGTGCACGTGCACACACACACACACAGCCAACACATACATCCTCAATCTTTTTCACAGAGAAAATGTCATTGTGCACTTTTTCTCCGTGAATGCTCATTTGCTCATTCATAGAAACACTGTACGGGCAGAAATGCGTTTTATATTTTATGTAATCTATAATGTAGTGCAATGACGCAAGACATTTCTGTCCATCAATCAAGGAGTCAAATGCGGGTTGGGCTAGTCCAGGGATGGGCAACTAGCAACCCACGGACTGCATGCGGCTCCTATAAAGGCCTTCAATTGATTGAAAACAACTCGTTTCATTGTAATAACAGTGGTCACCACTAGGTGGCATAGATCATTCGTTGCGCCTCCAATGCAGTACTGTAACTGAAGAGCTGAAGTGCGTGCATGTGTGTGCGTGCGTGCGTGTGTGCATGTGTGTGTGTGTTTTATCGTACAATCAACAGTACACCTCGAAGACACAACTGATAAGGGATCTCACCTTGAGACACCCACTGTATCCCAACACTGTAACACACAAACACACAATCCACATTTGTATTTGAGTCTTCTCAATACAAAATGTATAAGATGTTCTCGTAACCTTCCCGTCTCATCTTGCTCCAGCGGTAAACAAGCTCGTGACCTTGTATTTCCGTGTTGGCACGTACCTCAAGCGGGCCTAGTGAGTGACATCAGAAGTGCTGACTCAAACTTTACAACACGTCCCCTGCATGCTCCTTGTGAGTGTTTTCATTTTGTCTAACTTTCTTGCTATCAAATCTGTGCATGTCGGGATGATGTGAGTAATTATCCAGTTTTGGCAGCAAGCCCAGTCTGGTTCTCCTGGGGGGAAAGCAGAGCGTCTTAAGATTGTGAGAAGGCGCGTCGCTTTGTCAATGTTTGCTTTTTCTTCTCCACGGTTGACTGCCCGCTTTGCTTTCGTAGTGTTAGTTTTGCAAACACAGTATCCCGTATTATCTACCCTAAGTGTTCATTGGCATTTTTCTCCACTGTCAAGGACACCGTAGCGACTGACGAGCTGTTTATACTCACTGCTCTGATTATTCCTGGCAATTTTTCTTTTTTTCATTCCCAAATACGAAGTGCAGTTTATTCTGACATTACCTGTTTGACGCACGCTCCTACACACGGGCTGATGTGAATCCACATCCGTGGAAGAGGAGGGACGACCTGACCTTGGTCCAGCCTGGGGGGTTTCGGCAGATGGAAAGAAGGGCAGAGGGTTCTGGCATGATAAACTGCGTTACACACACACACGCACACACACACATTGGGCTGACATTGTAAGTTGTCTCGGCGGTAACGATAATAAACTCCATTATCTTATCACATGTGAACGGCCAAAGTTTGTGTTTTTAGAAATTGGACAATTAAGAGAAAAAAAAAGGGAAGTTGAAAATCTGGCATGCAAAAATCTGTTGTTGTTTTTCCTCCCACATTAACAGATGTACATCATAGAGGAAATAAAAGCTGCCATTTGAAATCGTTCCGCTGACAGAAGAATCCATAAAAGGCCATTTGGTCTCACTAATTTGCAATATTTATGTGGGACAATTTCTTGGGAGCCCAAACAAGGGGGTAGTCGCGCGGCTGCATATGTCCCTCCAGATTGGGCCAACGTACTAAACAACAGCGGCTCACGAGACGAGGCGGGAAGGGAAGGGGAGGGGGGGCAAGCGAGGGAGAACGGCGTTCGGCGAGGAGGGAACATTTGCGGGGCTACGACTCTTTGGAAGGCGAGCGCTGCCTGCCCACCTGTCTGCGAGGCTGCCAGCTGCGCGACACACTCGCCGGCATGCGCAAACATATGGCCGCTGATGCACACGTAAAAATGTCAACGCACAAACACATAAACGGGCGGGAAAGAGTGCCTGAAGACAGATTTTGTAAATGCAACAAAGCTCCCATTGATGTTGTTCTTGCTTCCTGCTATGAAAAATGTTATCTGATAGTTTTGTGCTCTGATGTTCATTCCCGATGCTTTTCGTGTAGTTGTAGAATGTTGCATGCTCGGATATGTGGACTTCAGCGAGAGGCCAACAGGGCGGTGGCCCCAGGCATCCATCTGGAAGGGGGCATCCCCATTCCCCTGGTAGACATACTAAATGGTGATGCTGGGCGTTGATCGGCGATTAATAGTAAATGAGGTGGGTCATCGCAATCATGGGGGGGAAAAAGCTCTCTGTCAGATTTGGTCGTATTGCTCCGGTTTTGTGTTCAGAGGATGTTGGCCGTCTGGGGTGAGCTGATGTCTTGATGATGATGTTGATAAGGAGGATGAGGATGGCAATGATGATAGTGATAATGATGATGGTGAGGATGATAGTGATGATGAGGAGGATGATGAGGATGTTGATGACGATGATGATGGTGATGATGATAGTGATAGTGATGATGATGTGAGGGTGATGATGATGATGATGATGATGAAGATGGTGATGATGAGGAAGATGATGTTGATGATGATGATGATGGTGATGATAGCGGTAGTGATGATGATGTGATGATGATGATGATGATACTGATGATAATGGTGATGATATGATGATGATGATGATGACAATGATGATCATGATGATGATGAGGAGGGGGATGGTGATGATAGTGATGAGGATGATGATGAGGATGGTGATAGTGGGAGTCATGATGATGATGGTGCTGATGATAGTGATGATGGTGATGATGATGGTGCTGATGATAGTGATGATGGTGATGATGATGATGCTGATGATAATGGTGATGATAATGATAAATGATGATAGTGATGATGAGGAGGATGATGAGGATGTTGATGACGATGATGATGGTGATGATGATAGTGATAGTGATGATGATGTGAGGGTGATGATGATGATGATGATGAAGATGGTGATGATGAGGAAGATGATGTTGATGATGATGATGATGGTGATGATAGCGGTAGTGATGATGATGTGATGATGATGATGATGATACTGATGATAATGGTGATGATATGATGATGATGATGATGACAATGATGATCATGATGATGATGAGGAGGGGGATGGTGATGATAGTGATGAGGATGATGATGAGGATGGTGATAGTGGGAGTCATGATGATGATGGTGCTGATGATAGTGATGATGGTGATGATGATGATGCTGATGATAATGGTGATGATAATGATAAATGATGATAGTGATGATGAGGAGGATGATGAGGATGTTGATGACGATGATGATGGTGATGATGATAGTGATAGTGATGATGATGTGAGGGTGATGATGATGATGATGGTGATGGTGATGGTGATGGTGATGGTGATGGTGGTGATGGTGATGATGGTGATGATGGTGATGATGGTGATGATGGTGATGATGGTGATGATGGTGATGATGAGGAAGATGATGTTGATGATGATGGTGATGATAGCGGTAGTGATGATGATGTGATGATGATGATGATGATGATACTGATGATAATGGTGATGATATGATGATGATGATGATGACAATGATGATCATGATGATGATGAGGAGGGGGATGGTGATGATAGTGATGAGGATGATGATGATGATGAGGATGGCGATGGTGATGATAGTGATGAGGATGATGATGAGGATGGTGATAGTGGGAGTCATGATGATGATGGTGCTGATGATAGTGATGATGGTGATGATGCTGATGATAATGGTGATGATCATGATAAATGATGATGATGATGATAGTGGTGACACGTGATATCAATGCACTGATGTTGAGACAAAGGTACATATCTACCTCTAAGGTTGAACATCTCAACAGTTGTAAAATAGTCCAAACAAAGTTTTCAGGAATACCACATATTGTACTTCAAAGGAGTGTTGGGCCACCCAAATATTTTTTCCAAAAGTACGACATATCCAGGAGGTTGCAAAAGTATCCAGAATGACATCAAGTCCAGAAGACCTCACTGGCCTCAGTTGTGATCAGCGGTCGGTGATGACTCAACCATAGGATGGGCAAGGCAAAATGTATGTATGAGCTCCCTCAGCAGCTGTCCTTGACCATTGAGTGCTTTTGCTGTATGTTCACTGTTGATATTAAAAAGCCTCAAATAGGCACATGAGGGACATTGTAGTCAAATATCGTACCGCTCGTCATCTTCCATTATCCCGAGAAGACGTAAGTGCTTGTGTTTTTCATGTTAATAAAGGAGCTAATTGCAGCCTTCAAAGTGGGAGCGGGGCAGCAGAATGGAGGTCACGTGGGGGAAAGGAAAAACGAAAGGCACGTAACTATGCTTCATTATCAAGCCATTAATCTTATTATGTGTGTGGTCGGTGTGGTCGCACGAGGAAGGGAAGGGCGGAGTGGGGGGGGGGGGGGTCAGCATGCTGCCATACATGCACATTAGTGTACATGCAAACAAATACATCGTGTAAGTTAGCCCGCAGTGGATGTCTTCCAGATGAATAGGTGGTAATGAGCGTGTAGTGGAACTGATTCCCTCCCATCACCCCCCCCCCCCCACTTAACAGTCCACCCCCCCTGACCCCTCCCCCACTTTTCACAAGGCTCAGGTGTACAACATATGGTGTCTTTTCCTCTATTTCTCGCTATTTTATTTTTTATTTTCAACCCTCTCTTTTCTTGCTCGTCTTTATCTGCAAAGGCCACCAATTGTCTACCTCATTATCCGGACTGAATTATTTGCAACACCAGGACTGTGCATGCCGTTCACTCGTGTTTACCTTAAGGTCAGACCTCGTACAAAAAAAAATAATTCTGACATTGCTCATTCAAGCTGGACTTGTTCTTTTCATCGCTGCCACATTCATGCAAGGATGATGAGACATAAAAAACATCCTGAACAATGACTGCAGTAAAAGGCACAATCAGGGTTTGAGTGAAGAAAAAAGCTTGCAAGAAAAGCTACATAGAATAAGTCAAGATTAACTAAAGAAACACACAATGATTTTCTTTTTCATAATGCTGCACTTTTCCTCTATTTGCTACATTTGTTGTTAAATATGGTTGCGTACATGCCCCCTTTTTTTTTTTTCCCTGATCATGCAGAGACATACACAAGCGCGCATGCACACGCAAGGCCCGTCCAGGGCAGGTCCATTGGGACGGAGCCACTTGAAGGAGTGACTGCCTAATGAGGGAGAAAATCTGTTTTACGGTGGAGCGGCAGCAGTTAAAGCAGACTGTATTTACATTACACATGCACCAATTAAAAAAGTAATTGACGTAAAAAAAATCTCGCCGTGTCCCATTTAGACCGCGTGAATACTCAACGTCATTCAAAGCGATCATGACACATCTTTTGTATTTTTGCATAAATCTTTTTCACTCTTGCTCAAATCGGCACCGTCACCATCTCCAATAACCGTCCGCCATTTTATTTATTTTCTATCCGCAAAATGTGTGCTGTGTTCATTCCAATGCGCAAACTCTCATTTGTGCTTTTTGAGAAGAAGAAGTGTGGCCATCGCAGGATGCAAACGCCCAGGTGTAGTGATCCAGGGATTATGTGCGAGTGCGAGTGTGTTCCCTGATAAAGAGTCTGTGTTTGACTTTGGGATTTACGGATTCTGAGCGGGATCAGTACAAAAAAAATACAAAAAGATGCTGTACGTGCACAACAGATGCTTTTTGTTTCCTATGTGCACTTGGTTGCTGCATCATACAAATTTTATTTTATTTTTTCTAATTATGCTATTTTTTTGTCTATTTGCGAAGACACTGTGTGTGTGCGTGTGTGTGAGTGTGTGTGTGCGTGTATGTGGGAGGGGGATGTTGTGTTTGCGTTTGGGATAAGAGTAGAGACTGATGTATGAACAGCACTCCATAAAGCACACAGATTATCAGGTCAGCACACACACCAACATACTTACTGACCTAAACAAAAGAAGACCCACAAAACACACGCACACACAATCATTCGCACACACACAGACGCTTTTTAAAAAACAGAGAATTGAGGAATAATTAGCTTTAATAAAAAAAAAATAAATAAATAAAAAAAAAACGTGTCCTGTCCTTTGACCGATCAGGACACATAAAAATGCTTGAAAAGCAACGCATTTCGAGTCATTATCCAAAATATAATATGAATCGAGAGTCTCTTCAAAACAAAACAAGAAAAATTAATGTAGATCCAAAATGGGGTTTCAAACTTTACATACCGCCATTTTTTTTGTTCAAAATCCTCTTAAGCAAAAAAAAAAAAACTTAATTATATTAGTTATTAAATCCAAAGCCCAAACAAAGCAGCCACAGTCGAAGGAAACGTAACCAGTACGAAACGCCACGTCAGATGCCAAATGTTGCGAGAGGCACGTTGCGAGATGGCAGAGGTGGCAAAGCTTGAAAGGCACAATTCCACAGCTGCCTTGCCGGTGAAGGTGGGGAACACGGGAAAAGGCCAGCGCGCTAGAAGGTCAGCCAGCAGCTCAAATGGAAGACATTTAGTGCTCCAACAAGGCAAGAGAAAACATCTGAGCCAGTGTCTTTGCTGGAATCATTGCAGAAGCGAGCACATCTGGTGCACTTTGAGATGGCTGTATGCAGCCATGGTCCTCTCGGAATGCCACCTTTTTATCTCCACTAAAATATTCCTTGTGTTTGTACGTATGCTTTCTGCATGCAGAGAAGAAAACCAAGCGGATAATCAAAAACATTGTTGAGTAAGACCTCTCAGTTACAATTGATTTTTTTTTTCATTTCTGTTCATGTAACTTTATAAGAACAGTTTGGTGAAGGTTTCTTTTCAGTTCTGCTTGAATGAAGTGAGCACTAAGAACAAGGCTGGGAATTTTGTCACGGACCACATCATAGTCACAGTTTCTTTTAGAGGGCCATTGAAATTGTCTCTGTGAAAATGTCTCTTACTATATATAGTCTAGGCGACACAACAAACTAGGGAATGACTAGTTTTCAAAACAGAAACTTAATAATTGTTAAAATATTCTAAAAAAATATGTATGATAAGAAAAATTGCTAGCAATATCGCTATTAAAAGTGAAAAAATTTTAAATTTTAGTATTGACATGAATTTGATGCACACTTTGCGAGCCACGTAAAATGATGTGGCGGGCCGTATCTGACCCTCGGGCCTTGCGTTTGACACCTGATCCTGAAATTATACACACATTCCGTTGTCATGGCGACACAGGCACACAGTACAAATAGGACGGGGAATTGGCGGTGGAATCAAAACCCTAATAATCATGACAGCAACTTATGTTTGTCATCATATTGTTTGCGCTGGTCTTGCCACCGGTTGCTGATGCGACGGGCCTGAAGCTGCCGCCGCTTCTCCAACGGCAGCCCGGGAGGCCTCTTAAAGTGCAGTCATTAAGCAGCCACTTGTGTAGGTGTTCTTGCAAGAAATCTTGTACCAGCCATCAATTAGACACACGCACTTGCTGGAGAGAAAGGAAGCTGATGTGCACCGAACTGAGCGCCTGTGCATGTTAATCATGACCCAAGGCTCAACCTGCTGTTGAGAACACTAACTTGTGACTTAATGCCTTTGTTCACCCCGGAACATCTGGCTTTGACCGAAGGGTGTGTGTGTGTGCGCGTGTCTATGATTGTTTCAAACGGGGCTGTTGCTCAAAGAGACACGAGCGAGAGAGAGAGCATGTGTGTGTGTGTACTGATGCAAGCGCTGCAAGGACTAAGGCGCGAGGAGTTGATCATCGTCGTGTAAACCTCTGAGGGAAAAAAGGCCTCGGAGCCCCTTCTGTCAGCTGGGCTCTGAACTCCTTCCCCTCGACTGCCCTCGTAGAAACGCACACACACACACACACACAGGATCCCTCCGGTGCAGCAGATTAGGGTTTGAGTGAGTGTGAGCAGAACAATACCCCAGTGTGTGTTTGCAGAGCCGTGGCTAATTGCGTTCATTTGCTGCTTAACTTGAGACAGTGAGGCCACTGAAGATGTGCGTGCGTGTGTGTTAAGTGCCATGTGAGGCCATTTTCTGCGTTTGAACATCCTGTCCACCTCAGAGGCCGCGTTTATAAATGCGGGCAAGCCGCAACTTGCTAAAGTAACGCTGAGTCAAGTCCAGGCCACCGAGCGTCCTCAAAAGCAGGAACAATACCGCCATTGTCGGCACCAAAGTCCCAGCAAGACTCAAAGGTACGACGGCGGTGGATCGATCGTAAATAATGTCATCTTAGAAGGTCACTCTCGGACCTTTTGTTTGGCCGTGTCGATACGAAACCACATGCTCAGAACTGACATAATCAAATCTTAACATCGCATTTTTAACGATGAAGCGACTGGCAAGTGGAGGAAATGTGAACAGAGCGCCGCAGGCTTCGCTGTGTTCATCCTCCCTGCCTAGCTTCGCTAAGAAGCCCCTCCCTGCCCGTGGCGAGCGCAGGAAAAAAAATAATAAACAGCTAAAGCGACAAACAGCGAGAGCCACTTAGAGCCACTTAAAGCCAAGGCTCCTTCCCACGGCGAAGCACTTGCCCAGGGCGAGCGGCGGCTGCTTGCCACGCCGGGAGGCCGAGACCGCCGTCGAGGAGGCAGGACTGACTCGCTGCTCTTATGAAGCAGTCGCTTCCTCAAAGATGGACGCTGCTAGCCCGCCCCTTGCAGACAGCAAGTCAATATTTTATACTTTTTTTTATACATCAGATTATGTTCACCCAAGAGACATAAAATTTCCAACAGCAAAAAATATTTATACAAGATAAATAATACATGAGGTCAAATTTGTTTTCACTGGGATCGACGGGAGCTTTGCAAGCTGGTTTCCAACTTTCATTTTCTTTTCCATTGTTTTGATTGTTTTTTTTTTTTTAATTTTCTATTATTCTGTCCACTCTGCCTCCCTCTGCTCATTCCCTCACCTGCCTCTGTTTTTCTGTCCCCCGGCTGTGAAAGCAAAGGCCAACACTCCCCTGGGAGTTCTGTTTACCTGAGCTACACCCCGCTTTTGACATTCACCTACTTGGAGACAGAAGGAGAAAAGGGGAAAGATGCATGTTGTTTTACGTGATAAAGGTTGCCCCTCCCCAACAAAAAACTGAAAATAGATAAGCAGCCATCATGGAAAGTAGATAGCATATGGCAAACCAGAAACAAAGTTGTCAATATTTTTACAGCTACTGGAGAATAAACTTTGATTAAATGTGTTGATCAAATATGAGCAATTCAACAAAATATTTTGTGTTCTGAATTTTTTTTTTTTTCAAAACTCAAAATATTTATATTTATTATAAAAAATAAAAGTATGATAATTATAATATAAAAAATATGTTTTAAAATTAACATATATCTTTTTTTTTCTTTTTTTTTTACAGTGTACTCTATGAAGAAGTTGATGAACATGGCTACGAACAGTGTGTGTGTACCTTGAGTGTAATGCATGCTGATGGTGACACAGATCCCTACAGGGCCAACCACCCCTGGGGTCCAGGTCGCCCAGCTTGACGACGGGGTCAAACAGACAACTCTCAGCCCCTGCACCCTAGAGGACTGCCCGGGACCATTAGTATCCATTACCAGGAGGTAAGGCCGGCTACACTACAAAGAGACCTGAAGATGAATGTCATAGAAGGGCTCTTATTGGAGAGCATGTATTGTTTTGAGGCTCAAACTGAAAAAAATGCGCTGATTTACCATAAGATTTTGTTTACACACCTTTTAGTACCGAGGGTTGGTCTGTCTTTCATTCCACATGGAGAAGAATGACTTTAGGAGACAAAAGTATGCATGAGTAGCAGCATGTAGATGACACGGCGCAACTCGGCCTCCAGCCGCTTGATGCCAAAGATCTTCACTTCAAATGTATGTCCTCAAGGCAATGACCTTCTGGGAGTCTGTGGGGTGTGCACGTGTGATATGCAAGCTAAATATCGTCGCTGTTGGGCGGAAAATCCCGTATGTCCAAACATGGCCCATTTCCATATTCTTTCATAAATTCATCCTTGTGGTGTCTGTTATTCCGACACATTATGAACTCATTCACTGCCATTGGTGGCTATAGACGTCAAAGATCCATATTAACGACATTGGCTGCGCGTGTGTGTGTTTTAGAGCATATCCGGTTAAGATAGTGAGGTTGGATAATCGACCCAACAGCGATTGACAGTGTTAAACGGGCTGCCACTTAAGTACGCATAGAAGATGAGATGAACTTGTCTGTGAATTTGTGCGCGTGTGTGAGGCTGCCGAGCAAGCTGCGCCCTTAGCAGCCTATTATCCAGACTAAAGCGTGGCAGCCGGCCCATATCTGCAAGGTGTGCGTGCGCGCTTCAGAGCGCAGCAGCTGTGTCATACCTCCAAGCATCTTCACAATGTCCTGCTTTGTAGCAGATGACCACCGTTGTGGGTGAAATGAAGGACAAAAGTCACACCTCTGTCGTACTTGCCCGGATCGGTTTCAGAACGTCTTTCTTTACAAAAGCTCTTTTCCTTATAAGGTCAGCCACTTTGAGTTGCATTTTTTCACATGAAAAGTGCTTGAAAAAATAACATTTGTATTTCATGTTGGACTGCTAATCCCGTTGATTACATAACTGTCACTGGATTTGGTGAGCAACATTATGCTTTATTAGTTTTAAACTGAAGTCAAGGAAAAATTGTGGCAAGCTTTACTAGGCCACATCAACTAACATGCAGTCGGGTTTGGCCCGGGGGCCTTGAATTGGACACCAGTGACTTACACCAATCATAAAGGCTATTTTTGCCTGCGTCTATATGTGAATACTTAAATTTGATGTTGCTTCAACCAAGCCTTTTTTTTTGTTGTTTTTGGACACACACGTGCACACACATATAGAGCTATGATCCCCCACCCGCTAACCATGCACACCTCAGTTCCGCATACACCAGCACCACCACCAGCAGCAGCGGCGGCAGCCTTAGGGCTGAGCCATCTGCCGCCGCTCTGTCCTAGCCACCTTCTTAACATATGCAGCCCTTGCCCTGGGTAAGGTGGCGGGGGCACTGGCCTCGTCCTCGGCCAAGGGGAGCGGGCGGGGGGGGGGTTAAAGGCTGGCGAGAGTGCATATGGCGCACGGGAAGTCGGCGAAGAAAACGTAGACAAATGAGAGATCACTAAATTTCCTCCTCGCTCGGTCTCCCCCATATGGCCGTTTTCTTGTGACCACCAAGGTTACGGCCCACGAAGGACTAGCAAGGCCGCGAGCGAACAAGAGGGTGGGGGTGTGGGAAGTGGCAAGGGGGGGGGGGCTTGGTCAATGAGGCTGGCACTGTCACCGAGACACCATTGTGACATTGTGCCTCGGGGCATCCACTGCCACAAAAGGCAGGTGTGCACCACTTTCATCTGCTCATCAGCATCCCGACTCTGCCCCCACCCCCTCCCAGCCAACAAGACGAGTAAATGACAGTCAGTTTTGTTTCATCGCTAACATTAATTACATCCGCTTTTCTAAAGTCCTTTCGTCCATTTTTCATGAGGCTTCTTTTGCATGCGCTGCAGTACTCTGCTATTCTCTTTCTTCCACCTGGGCCTCTTAACCCGTTCCAGGAAAGCATCAAGTGCGCAAGGGTTTGTGAGCTTACCCATCGGGGAATTGGGTCACAAAATACACTTAATAATTCACACAAAAAAACTCTGCATACATACAAAGTCCAAAAAATAAATCTCAGCCCATCACCTTCTGACAGAGCTGTGTATGAGTGTGATTGTGCTGGGATTAAATAAATCATGCTGACCTTTCTTATAACCTTTCCCCCCCACCTGCCCCATCCGACCTTACAAGACCAACTCACATTAAAGACTTTTTGGCCTCATTCATCTGAGTCGCCGCACATCTGCCCTTCTCATATTCGGAATTCCTGAATCCAGCAGTTTGGATTCTATGCGTGGCCCTTATCAAAAATTTCCAACGTGTGTTGTGCGATGCGCTTTGGATATGTTTGTGCATGCGTTTATGCAGTTAGTGTGTGTGTGTGTGATCTTTAAAATCTTCAGGTTCAAACGACCTCTCTCACCACGCCTTGCCACTGAACTCACCGAGAGGTCGCCGAGATGCCAGTGTGTGTGCGTGAACCTTTATCCTGATCTCCTGCTCTAATACCCCGAGGACCTTTGGTTCCTTAACTGCAGGAGCTCAGAAGAAACACACACGAGCACCTTCAAAGATCTCACATCAATCGCTCTTACCTCTTGAAGTCTTGAAGAACCAGCACCTCAGGTGAAAGGTCAGCACACCTGCGGAGTGACAATCAATCAATGTGCAGGGATGAAGGCAGCGTTGAGGATGAGTGGCAGGGTGGAGGAAGGAAGCGATGGTGTGGAACAGCAAGTGATGACTTTATCCCTAAGCAAGTGAAGATTATGTCATAAGTCCGGTACCGAGTGAGAAGGCGCTTTGGAAGTGCCCAACGGACATAATGCTGTACACATTTGCGCGGCTCATCAAGAAGGGTCTGAGTTTTAATCTTGACTGAGGTCCTTTGGGTTAGGAGCTGAAAAACGTTTTTGTTGAATTTACTCAATGTTCTTTGGTCAAGTGGTTGCAGAAAAAAAAAATCATCTGGATCACGATAAAAGTTTTTTAGGTAGATTACAAATCTACTTTAAAAAATGTGGGTTAGGGTTATGGACGAACAATGCTGCTTGCTCACCGTCAAGAGGAGTTAAACCACCGGCGGCCATCTTACGTTGCCAATTTCTAAGCCTGCCTTACTTGAATGTGCCTTTGTCTCAGCTACATTTTATTTTCTCTCTAAGGCAAACATTCCATTCTTATTGCTCGCAGTTGCACCTATAAGTTTGACATCCGTAAGGTTTTTTTTTATTTTCTCTTCTAACGTACAACTCTGAGTTCTACTGAGTTGTTGGTAATAGTGACAACGTAAGATGGCTGACCTCTGGCCTATTGTTAGTTCATTTGGAACAGTGACAGGGAGCGACAGTACTCCGTGAAAAAAAGTATGGTAGCAACAAAAATATGGTTTAACTTATAGTTGAGATGACAACGGAAGGTTTGTCTCGTAATTGTTTGAATGCCAATGTTGTAGTCGCACTTGACTCTACTCGGCCTGCGGTGCTGAGCAACCGGCGTAGACGAGAGCAGAGAAGCTTATCTCTGGACGCTTGGTGTTTGCTTGCGTGTGATGTCGCACCAGTTTCAGAAATGTTTCCTGGGCTGGGTTCACTGATAAGCTTTGGGATGAGGAGATGTGCAGGTAGCGAAAAAGTCTCCGTTGAAATTGGAGCCCGTTTGCCTGTGATGTTCTTCTTTAGCTCGGCAGCCTCCCTGAGCGGTGACCGGAGCGGCGAGCCGTCCAAACATTTGGAAACTGGGACGAGAAGGAAGAGGGGATAGATGGGGAAAAAGAGGGTTGAGAGAGAAAAAGGATGGAGTGCAAAGAAAGGAGGATGGCAGAGGAGCGGCTGCACATGGAATGCCACTAAACGGAAAAGAACTAAAAGCCGAGTGCATGGAACCAAACGAAAGGAGGAGAAGTGTTGGACTGAACGATGAGAGGAACGCTAAGGCCACCTCTCTCCTTCTCCTCCCGTGCCTCCTCTTCTCCCCGTGAGAATGGCCATTTTTCTTCCTTCTTCAGATGTGGCGCGCTTTCATGCCCACACAAAGACGAGCCGTACCTGGCACACAAGGGCGTGAAGGAGCTGGCACAAAGGTTTGTGGGCCACACACACACACAGGCGCACGCACACACCTGCCTGGCACAGAATGGCTGTTTGTCGAAAAAGAGTACACACTTACCGATAATCTGGCCGATTTCCCCCTTGCAAGCATTAATTGCCAATAGCTTAATTGTATGATGGATCCAAATATCCTGATGGATTGTTCCGTGGTCCTACGTCACATATACGTCAGCCACGATGGATGGATGGATGGATGGATGGATGGATGGATGGATGGATGGATGGATGGATGGATGGATGGATGGATGGATGGAGGGAGGGAGGGAGGGAGGGAGGGAGGGAGGGAGGGAGGGAGGGATGGATGGATGGATGGATGGATGGATGGATGGATGGATGGATGGATGGATGGATGGATGAATGGATGGATGGATGGATGTGACATGACAATTAAATATACATCCTTAAATGTGTTCGTTAGATCATTGAAATCAAACGTGCAGAATTGTCGATTCCGTCTAATTTGATGCTAATTTCAATTAATTGCGGCACTTACGGAAACATAATTTTTGTGGTCACAATGCTTTAACAGCTTGTTTTCATTGGACCCAAAGTATTTATGTCATTGTGGTTGTGCTCGAAACCAAAGTGATGCGCAACAGCTGCAGCAGTAAACAAGTGCACGCTAAAGAAACTGGTAGCAACAAACAATCAAGGGAAGGGAGACTAATTGATGCGCACATGAGTGCTCACACACAGACACACACACACACACACACACAGCAATTGCTGTAATTAGTTTGTTTTAAAGGAACCAAATAACAGTGATTTGAGCGCCACAGCATCCATAACAATTTGCCCCTGGAGGGACTGCACCATTTGAACAGGATCTATTCAAACAATCACATAATCGCGAGTGTGCACGCACACACACATACACACACACACACGCACTGTCGCGCCTCCATTAAACGTACTTGAGATCGGCAGAGAGGGGCTGTCTCGGTTATTACTCACAGAATTATTATCCCTCATCATCAAGCAAGGTGCAAAGATAAAAGGCTCGGTTTGATAATGGATTGAAATGGATGAGGAAAAGTGGTAGATGGTTTGAAATTGTTCAAGAAGTTTGTATCCAGATGTGAGAACCTGACACCCAACAATCCTCATGTCTGTCTATCGTCATTATTGGGGGGGGGGGGCACCAATGCAAAAAAATATAATAATTATAATCATAAAAAAGAGTCCAGTTCTGCTCGTTGTACATGTGTCCCTAAAAAAAGTCCACCCTTTACTTTTGCAGATGTAAAGTGTGTGCAGCATTTCTGACCACAGGCGCATTTTGTGACGTCGTCTTTTATTTCTTATCCAGATTGGAGGCCCCCATCAGGAACCCTCGGCTACTCTGTGGTGACCTGCCAAGTGCGTCTGCATCTCCTGGACCCCCCCTCAAGGGAGCGGACAGCCAAAATGTCAGCTGGACCCTCTACAGAGTGATGGTGAGACAAAGGATTGACTATGAGGGAGTACAAAGTTGAAGACAAAACGAGTGCCAGGGTGGGGAAAATGGAGCGTTATAAGTTTAGTCTGCATGAGTTTACAATTTTTATTGTAAAGATAATTACATTGCATTTAGTTTTACTAAAGGGAGTCGCTTTTAAACATCCAAGTAAAGTAACAGTTGTTTTCTCATCCAAAGCAAAAAAAAAAAAAAAAAAAAGGCAGGTAACTTAGAATTAGCAGCAAGAGGAAATATGTAATTAGATGAGTTGCCATTCATCTAAAATCGAATGCATAATTCAAACAGCATTAGAAAGGAATGAACTAGCTCTCAGAACAGCAGCCTACACTGCAATTATGTTGGGCGCATCTCTTAATGGCGGTGAGGACTCGGTCTAAATGCGTTCATCTGTGGAATTTTAGCCACGGTTCACCTCACTCAGTCTCTGTCACGCAGCACAAACACACAAGCTCACAAAGGCGAGAAGAGGAAGCGTAGAGGGACGTCAAGTGGACCGAGAAAATGCTCTCACAGTACGTCTACCCTTTTGCAACTTTTACCAGAATGTTGTTTATCATTTTAAAATGTGATTATGCCCTCTTAATTATGCAGGCAAAGACTAAAACTTTAAATGTGTTAGACATTCTAAACATTTTCAATAAAATCTGAACGCTTAAAGTTTGACAAACCTGCAAAAAAAATCTTGTGGGAATTGGAATTTTTTTATCAAGTGTTCGCTTAGTGACATCCTGTGGTTGCTGGCAGTAACTACATAAGAAAAAGGCAACAAATCTCTAAACCGGTCAACTATCAAGATGGAAAAGAAAAGTAAAACAAAAGAGTATCATTCACTCAACACAACACAGTAATCTCATCAAAATAAACAAACAAACAAAAGAAGTAGAGCTTATAGAAAATAACTTCAGTTGGGAATTCCTGGTTAAATTTGTAATTTTGAATAGAAATATATTCAATTAACTTTCTCTTTTTCTACTCTAATTGTAACAGACAAGCCTCAGGGAACAGCAAAGTCAAAGAGAAAACGACATGGACACAAAGAGTCAGAAAACCAGCAACAGATCTGTTCACACTCCGTACCAGTAGTGGGCAGTAGTGGTCGTCAGTGGTATTTTTCCAACCACTAATTCAATTTAAAGCAGGAAGTGTTCACAGTTTTAGCTAAATATTTGACAAGGAAACAAACGTCCGTTTCCTGGGGCTCTTTTTGTTCTTTTTATTAGTTTTACCGATTGTTTTAATTGTTTACGTCTTTATCTGCATCCGTTTTTCAAAGTGCGTACGTTTCACACTCGTAGCATTAGTTGACAGTAATCGGGCGTTTGAAATTCCGCTTAGTTGCGATCATGAGAGTTCTGGTTCTTCTTAATCTGGCCGTTGTGCCGAGTGCTGGAATGGCATGACTTCTGCTCGACCCTGCTAACCTGCCACCACCGTTTCCTGCCGTTATGGAGGAGCGAAAACTTAAACGAAAGAGCCCCAGGACCCCCACAACTCCCGCGGCGGCGGCACCGGTGACTATGGCAGCGCCGACCACCACCGGCGGTTCTGCACGGAAACTCAGTTCCTCCACCGGGGGCAAGCATGTCGGCTCCAGCCACGGCACGGGCCCCCATTCCAGCCAGAAGAACAAGAATAGAAGGTAGCAGCAACTTGCCATGCCGTTTGATATGCCTAATTAAATTGGTGTTTTGTTTTCCTCAAGGGGAGTTCGTGACAAATCAAAATATCAAATGGGTTCCAGTGTTCGCCCCAGTCCGAATCAGAACCAGACGGCACCCATCATCCAGCACTCATTCTTGACTGATGTCTCTGACGTGCAGGAGATGGAGAAGGGACTTCTCAGCCTTCTCAATGACTTCCACTCAGGGAAACTGCAAGCATTTGGTGAGATGTCTCAAAACTTGCATTACATCACTCAAATGTTGCAATTCTGTTTGTGTTCTCTTTTTTTCCCTCTAGAAAAAATGGCACAAATATATTCTGATAGTTCACAATATAAATAAACGCATCGATATGATGGAGGACCTGATAAGAATGAATCCAGCCGACATTATTTTGATCCGAGCAGCAAGTTTTGCACAAGACTTGACAAATGTTTCTGTTGTCTTGTCCGGCCTAGGTAACGAGTGCTCCATCGGCCAGATGGAGCATGTGCGTGAGATGCAGGAGAAGTTGGCCCGCTTGCACTTTGACTTGTACGGAGAGGAAGAGGAGATGCAAGGCGACCAGAGAAAAACAGCCCGGGACACCAACATGGACAAGTTGCTTTTGAATGTAAGACTTTGATCCCTTGACAAAAGTGTTGGTTGAAGAACTTTTTTTCCCTCAGTAGAAATTATCGAAATGGGTCACCAGACACAGAATCAAGCTGTGGTCGTCTCAGTCCCCAGACCTCAACCCCATTGAAAACCAACAAATTGATGGATATATGTGTATGCTTCTAAAAAAAAAGCTAATTCTAATTTTCCTTTTCAGCTGGAGGAGTTGAGCTCATCCATGTATCCTTGTTGGCGCCTGTGAGACCTCATGTAAGATGTCAAGAATACTAATGGTGAAGTTAGAGAATCCATGTGTGCTTGTGTTCTCCCTTGACTCGCTTTTCCAGACAGAAACTAAATCTGACCGACAGCCAAGAGATTCCGAGGTCTGCCAGCGTGTGACTTGCCTGCTTGCCAGGCGTTGCAGGAAAACTGCTCGTTGCCCATGAGATGCAAATGAGAACTTTTGGGTGCTGCCAATGTAATTGTACTAAATATCAAGATTCTACTCGTTGAGGCACTTTACTTTTTAGTCTGACTCATCACCAGCATACGTTTGCTGTTCGAGACAATGTCCTGCAGAGGAAGCGCTACGTTCTAACCAAAGTGATTTGAATTAACTTGACAACAGATTGTTTTGCTGCAAATAACGTTGCACTTTATATTATCAAATCAACCTGTGTGTAATCGGAAAGATTTGTCAAATTGCGTGTGCCGTGTGGGAAAATCAAGAAAGTTGAATGTTCATTACCACTTTTATTTTTTTCCAGAATGATACCAGAACAATTAGTCAATTCTTGAGTTGTCACTGATACCGATGCCACTCGTACTTTGGACATGTCCTGCAAAAAACAATTGCATAATTCTAAAGAAAACACTATCAAAATCCAGTAAATTTCCTTAAAATTGTGTAAAATTAACAGCAATGTTCTATTCTAATTTCTAATAACTGATTGTAAAAGGCGGATCACCGATAATGGCCGTCGAGAGTGCTTATACCTTAAAATAAGGTTGGTATCTGCATCGATATTTCACTCTTCCTTTGTTTAACCCCTTTCCGCGTCAATATTAGATTGTTTTGTGTTTTCCCTGTTTGGCTGCAAGCAATCCAGTAACCCAAATATTGACTTCACAACCATGCCTTTGTTCTTATTTAAGCCTTATTGCTTTGTTGTGGCTTCTCCAAATGTGAATCGTAATCATTAATCACTTGCCGCTTTGACTGTCAGTGTTGGAGATGTATTATCTTTACAGCTTGGACTGTTAGAATTATGGATGCTGATGATTTTAATAAAATAATTGTGAATCAGAAAGTTCCTCAAATGTCCAGTAGCTTTCTGGTAAGCATTTTTCTTAGAAAACTTAACTTGATTGATTTGTAAGTCCAGTCCAGTGCAGTAATTGCCAACCACTGTTCCATGCCAGACCATCAGGTATGTTGCTAGCCCTTTTCCAGTTTTATTTAATTAGTATTTTTAATTTATTTCAGTGGAGCAGGCAGAGCTGTTAAAACCGTTTCCATAAATACAACTATAGTTTATCCACTTTTTGTGACATATTTTAAGGCGTGACATTTTCTAATATAAAATACACCCATTGGTTCAAATAAGGTTGCGGAATACTCCAGTTTGAATTGAGGTTACAGCAGAAGTTGACCGAGCGCCACCTTGTGCTTTTCACAAGAAACTACACCATAGCGCCGTCTTCTGCTTTTCACATGAAACTACACCATATAAACGATTAAAAATTACTCACGCCCACAATGGGCTGTAATATTCTTTAAAAAGCAAATCCAGTGGATAAAATTAAAATCATGGTTAGCTGACGGGCTTTTCGTACCAGAAATATAATGATGAGAAGCGGTGTATCGTGTGTAAAGGAATGTGTTGATGCGTTTCCATGGCAACCTGACGCGACATATGACTTGCTTATGATGATGATATTTCTAATTGTGTGCCAGGTAGGGATTACACGTGGCTATTTTTTTTTTTTAATTTTTTTTTTTTAAGACAGCATCCATGGAGAAGAGGAAGCTGAACTCAAGCACTCGCTTCAGCTGTTGGACTCCGTTGAGCAACCATACGGAGAACATGCAGGTCAGACGCAGAACACTAAAAAATTACCTTCACTGTTACATTATCAATTAATAGACTGTGATCTAATGGACGCAAATGCTATAGTCACCATGAACTTTTTTTTTATTTGTAATTATTTAATTTGACCAAAAAGCAGGTATAGTAACCCATCTCATGATCTGGTGGTCATCTTCGTGCTTGTTCCCCAACAGTTATTTGAAGAGCGGATCAACCTAGTGGTGCACTGGTTTGAACTATGGACTGACCGACAAAGGAAGCACATGCTGCATTCTGTGCTCACACGATGCACCAAACCTCAGCTCAGGTAAAGCCATCTGTCTCCTCCTGTACAATGCACACAACAGAACATTCTCCTCTGATCACCCGAGCAGGTACTGCAGAGATCTGCTGACCGAAACGCTTCCAACGACTCGATTGGACTTCACAGCGGCGTTGCCCCGCTTCCTGTCGCTTTACATCATGTCCTTCCTGTCTCCTTTGGACCTCTGCTCCGCCGCCCAAGTCAGCTGGCATTGGAGATTTCTGTCTGAACAGGTGGGAAAGTCAAAAGCACTGACAGAACTATGATCATCTTCTTGGGGGAGATATAATTATTTATAACGTGCAAGTTTATAACAGGTGAGTTTAATAATTGTGGCTTAAATAAACCTCAGGACTGCCTCTGGGCGGGGCGCTGCGTACGACAAGGTTGGTTTCTTCCCTACGTACCTGGAGAAAAGGAATATGGCGCTTGGAAGAACTACTTCATCTCCTGCATCAGCACACTGGACAGGCTGACTCCTCTTGAGGCAGCACAACCGTACTGGACACTCAGCCAACATTATGATAGCGAGGAAGAAGAAGAAGAAGAGGAGAGACTGAAAGAGAGAGTAATCAGAAGGTTGACCAGAGCAAAGATTGATGAGGAGAAGAGTGAGTGAAAGCAGTAAAAACCCCCCAAAATGCAAATGTAATTTTTAATTTTTTTTTCTGCAGGACTAGCACTGAGAACCAGAAAAGCCTGGAGCATCAGCACAAAATTGGGGGAATCCGGAAGCGGTGGTGTCCAGAGCCGAGCAACCAACCTTGGGACACTTTTCAAGATTCCAGGTCCTCCTGACTTGAGTCTGAGCACAAGCAGCGGCCTGAGCTCAGAGAGAAACTTGGGGCTCAGTTCGAGCAGGTCAGAAATGGAGTTAATCACAATATACAATTTAAATTACTAATTTTGGGTTGAGTTCCTGGAAATTTATTTTTTAAATATATTTTAGTCATCCATTCAAACATTCCTCAATATTGTAACCGTTTATAAGCCGAGCTGCTGTTTGAAATTTTCCGAGCAGAGCGAGTGGGCCACTGTCCAAATACGTCTCCAGACCTGCACCACTCCAAGCCTCCAACATCTCCCGCCATCCTGCCGACAACTTGCTGTTGCTCTCCAATAAAATCCCCGCTTACGAGGTAACCCAGCAACTTCAAGAAGATAAAAACATGGGGGATGAAAACACTTCAGCAGTCAACATCATTTTCCACGTAGCTGGTGCTGAGCGGCGCCAAAGCGGACGCACTCGTGGTCCTCTATGACCATCGAGGGACCTTCTCAGCATTATTGTCCCAGTTGGAGGGGGCTGTTTCCGGGCACACGTTCAAAAGGCTCGGCCTGTTAGCACCCGGAGGAACAGAACAAGTCCAACTCTTTCACGGTGAGGAATAACAATTTGCATTTCAAAATCTATTTCATGATGTTGCTCAATTCTAACGGTACCACGAAGAGCTTCTTTCGTCAATATCTTTTGTTCTCGCAGATAGATGTTTATCAGACAGAAGCATACTCACCCCGGCCCATCGAGATTTCTGGGAAAAATTGTCCACCCTGGTGGCCCCTGCTGAGCAAGGCGGTGGGATTGACATTTTCTCACCATGCGCAGCGTCAAGTGGGTCATCTCCCGTTCTCGCTGTGACTCAGGAGCAACTCTGCGGCGTAACATCTCGTCTCTTTCAGCCTCAGGTGTGGCGCTCATGCAGAAACTGGCCGCTCTTACGGGTCTGAAGGTTTCGGCACCGATGGGTCTCGCCACTGGAAGTTTTCAAAATAGTGAGTGTGCCAGTCTTACAGTACCATCAAGTTTCCATTCCAGATGAACAAAACCAAGTTTGTTTAGTCCTTAGCGATTGGTCTGATGGCAGCATCGGTGCCGTCAGGTTCTCCGACCCGCAACCGGGAGGCCCGGCTCTGCGTTACATCACTGAGCCAGTCCTGCTGGGTTGGTGCAGGCAGGCCCAATGGATGGAGGAAGCTCTAGTGGAGATGAGAAACTCTCTAGAGTTCCAACTTCAGCGGGTTGGCCTTCAAGCCCGAGGCAGAGCTCTGGGTGGGTGTCCCACTTCTCGTAGGCTTGCAGAAACCCGTCTTGTAACTTCCCGTGACTCCACAGGTCATTCTCTGTGGGAAAGCGTCCATCTTGAGGATCTGTGTTTGTCCGAAGATCTGACTGTGGCGCTCACTGAGGGACTCACTGTTCTCGGCAAACAGGCGGAGGTAACTGGGGTTTGCTGATCTTCATTTCCACGATCACAAGACTAGCAGGGGGGTGACAAACCTTTACGGGTCTTGCATCTTCAGAGCAGACCATTTGAGTTTCTCGCTGCCTTCCTGACGAAATGGAGTGATGAGGATGAGACGAGAGAAGAAAACCAAGTGTCCAATGTCTCTGTGATGTCGGGACTTCCTGAGGTGTGACGTGCCGCGTTTGTTGACATCGGCCACATCTTCATCTATTGCTCGCCTCATCTTGCAGACGCAGCTGGACTGGAGAGGCGTCATTGTCCGAGAGCTGCAACACAGCGAGGTTCTCTACATCAGCAGACTCAGTGCTATTGTGAAGGTCTGTCCTCTTAACAAATACAAATTGCGGATATCGTGTCCATAAAAATACTGAGTAATTTTTACATGGTAATTTGCATTCTTGGTTACCTGCGTCTATGTTAAAGGCATACCAAGAACCTCTCACGGCAGCCCTCAACTCTAAAAGGGCCATTCTCAGCCTTCCCGAAATGCTTATCGTCCTGAGCCCCGTTTCCGAAATTTTGGACCTCAACAGGTGCGCACCAGCCACACTTTTTGTCTCTGTGAACATTTCCCGGAAGTCTTCTTGTTCGTCCCAAGGGAGTTCAAGGCAGATCTGGATGTCAGACTCCAGCAGTGGGGAGCCGAGCAATGTATCGGTGATGTGTGCTTGAAATTGTGTGCACGGCTCAGAGTGTACACAAACTACCTCAACAACTACATTACTGCTCTTGGTACCATCGACAAGGTAACGATCCTACTGATTGGATACAAAACCTATATAATATATTTAGACTGGACTGTCATATAACTAGTAATGGGAAAATGAAGCTTCAAAATTGCTTCGTGAACCAGTTGTTGTTTCCTCTAGATGGCGATGTTGGCAAGATAGTGTGCTTCATCTTGAAACTTTATTTTGCCGTCATTATTATTAGCTCAATGCGGTAACTGAAATATTAGGAACAGCTCAGTGTGATGCCATGTCTTTTTTTTTTCTGTAAAAATACAAACGGTTATGTTTCTATCTTATTTGTGGTTACCATCGCAACAGTTATATCAATTTAGAATTGTTTATATATGCCTGTCAGTGCCGGGATACAAAGCCAGCATTTCGCGCTTTCCTCCAGAGAACCGACAGAACTCTCACGACCCACATGCTGAGGTAATCTCGTCCACGCTTGTGCTCTGTTGAACTGCAACACGCATCTCGCATGTGGACGTGGGTTTGTGTTGATGTTTGAGTTTGCTCCTCAAGTTTACAGGAGCTGCTGCTGTGTCCGGTGTGGAGAATCCACGAGTACACAACGCTGATGCAAGCGCTGACTTTACACACACATGCTAGTCATCCTGATCACACACAAGTCTCCTCCGCCCTCGATACTTTGCAAAGATACACACAGTTCATCCAAAAGGTAGTAGAACGTCAAATACACACAGTGAACATCTTTACCATGAAAAAAAAAAAAGAAAGCCAATTGTCTCGTTGCAGCTAAAACGTAACTGTGAAAGAGACCGGCTGTTAGAGGAAACCCAACAAATGATCCAAGGCTGTCCGGTAGAACTACTTTTGTGTTTCTTTACAATTTTAACTCAAGCAAGTGTGAAAGTATTTGTGTGTGTCTGCCCACAGAGTCTCAGGGCGGCAAACCGGCAGCTGATAACCAATCAGGATGCTGCGTTGCTACACAGCCCCCATGACCACATACCCGAGTCGATCAGGTGGCCATTTCATAAAAAAATTCCAAATTGTTTGCATTGCTCCTCAGATAATTCACTTTTCGTGAATGATTTCGAATGAAGCTTCAAAATTGCTTCGTGAACCAGTTGTTGTTTTCTTTGGCTCACTCTAACTTGCCAACATTGCCATCTAGAGGAGCCAAAGAAAACAACAACTGGTTCACGAAGCAATTTTGAAGCTTCACCAAGCTAGTTTGTAGTAAATCTTGTCAAGTATTAATGCTACTCTTGCAGATGATTTTGAGTTACACTATGTTTGTTTAGGATGTACGAGCACGTGGCGGACGTCAGCCTCTTCCTGTTCACTGATGTTCTGATGTTGACCCGGAGGCAAAAGCAACATATACCTTTCACACTAGAGCACAGGAGCACACACATATTTCTTGCCTCCGTGGCGCTCGCTAGTCTGACTATAAGGAAGATGACCCACTTGCGTTGTAAGTTGCCACGCACAAACACAAGTTTTGCTGCTGCTGCTTTCCTTTGCTCAATTGCTTGATATTCCCCCAGACGTGAAGCACGCCTTCATGTTGGAGGCTCCGTCTCGCTCGTGGATTTGCGCCACAGAGCGAAGCCAGGAGATGGATCACTTCCTGTGTGTGCTGAGCACCGCCATGCAGACATCTCTGAGGTCCACGTGATCGGAGCTGCAGCCACGCGAGGACAGAAGGAGGTTTGAGTTGGGCTTGAATTATCAGGAAATCTCACGTAAAATGTTTAGCATGCATCATGATTACTTTTTAATTGCATAACATTACAGTGAAGTTTTTTTTTTCAACCACTATATTTTTTTCCACATTTGGTATGTTACAGCAAAAAAATTATTTTTTTTTCTCTAAATTCTATACTCATAATGACAAATTTATTAGAAATTGTATTAAAAATTAAAATGAAGTAAACTTTGCTGAATGTTTTCCATTTTAGAATAATGCTGTAGCAAAATGTGGAAAATGTGAGCTAAAGAGAGTGCAGCTGTATTTTATTCTTTCTCTTTTTTGATGCAGAATTTGTGATCAAGATCAATTTCAGACGTACATGTTGCGGTATAAAAGATCTTTATTGAATCAATAGGGGGAGAGAAAAAAAACATCTTTAGAAGTGTGACGCGGTTACATTTCATCATTGGTTTATCACATTTAGTACAACATTATAATGGCCACTTCCCATTTAAAAAAAAAAAGTTATTCTCCAGTCTTTTTTAAATTCGTTTTTGTTTTCCATACTGATAAAAAATAAATACAGTACAAATAAGCAACATTTATCAAGTAGCCTTCTTTTTCATTACGCTTCACCTGGGTTGCAGTGACGCTGACATAAAAAAAAATAAAGCAGCTACTTTAGACTAGGTGACTGTCTCTACCTCTCCTTGTTATTTTTCTATTCTTTATTCCTGACATGTGACTAAAGTCTGCGGTTGGCGAGGTTTGGGTTGTTATTGTTGGTTCTGTGCGCGGCTGCAGACGTAAGCACAGCCTGAACTTTGCCGCTGCTTAGAGGCGTGTGCAGAGATTGGCTCCGAATCTGCAGCGCCCCGTTGCCGCTTGTCCCCTTTCCAGACGTGAAGCCCTTTGGTTTTGGGATTCTTGTCGGTCCCGGGCGTCGGAATGATTCATGAGGTATCTGGAGTAGCACAGAAAGAAAAACAAAAGCGATTTGAAGTTTTTATACCACGAACTGCTCAAGAGACGGCACAGTTGCAGAATCAAAGTCACCACTAGGTAGAGCCAAACACATTTTATAAGTTCCACAAAAGTCTTCCCTTGCAGATGTTGCAGACGTGCGTGCAGTTACGCATTTTGGGAATGACGAGTTGTCTGAAAATGGGCAAACATGTTGATCACTTGATCCAAGTCATCTAATGTCTATGTTTAATTTTGTTTATATCGTAAAGACGAGGACTAAGTAGTTTGTGTTTACAGTAGATATTAAAATTAATCTAGTAAATTTGATTGAACTAAACAAATGAACGTTTTTACCAGTCACCCCGCTGGAAAGAATTAATGTTATGTTTTCGGGAATTAAGACTTTCAAGCAAAGTTTGACAGTCTGGTTATTTCGTATTTAACGTGAGATGGTGATCATTTGCTTCTAAAAGTCGGGTTACTCGTAAAAATATGACCTTTTATGTATTTATAATATATTTATTATATCTTTTGCTAAAAAGTTGATAGACAGGCCTAACAAAATGCTGAGTGGGCATTGCGCCTTAATTTTGACCTGCAAGCTGAGTCAGACGTTCATTCATCTTCTGTGACCTTTCACCAAAGTTTATTCTTATATCGTGAGGTGAAGTAAAAGTTGCAGACAGCAGAATATGTGTCAATACTTGATTCTATTTTCTTCTTTGGCATATCGTCGCTGCGGCAGGAGCTCAGCTTCCTCTCGCTGTTCCCATAGCAACCAAACAAAAGCTTTGTTTTGGTGTTTGCGCAGGAGAGCGCTCACATTCACAGCGTTTGCATGCTCATTTGCGTGAGATGTTTTATGTTTAGGGAAAGCCCCTAGACCAACATTATCATACTTTTATCATCCCTGCTGGTCACCACGCTTGCTGTCATCTGTTCTGGAAATTCAGGAAGTTTCAGTGCAGCTGTTGGGGAAAGTTTGCGCGATGAATCCAAAGTGGATCGCAGACAGCAGAACCCAGCTGCTCCGGTCTCTCAGGCTTCGCACTAATGAAGAGCATCTTGTTCAGCATGCAAACATGCATCATGTCTTCCTGCTCGGACCTACTGAGGATCCAGTTTCTTTAGCTGTGATGCTTTTTTTTTTTTTAATTATTTAACTTTATTTTCCATTTTGAGCTCCAGGGCTGTAATGGTTGCATGAAATGAATGAAAATTCGATATTTTGAGAAACATCTCAAATTGAATCAAATCTAGTTTGATTTGATTCCAAATCCATTTTGATGGTGGAGAAAGGCAATTTAAAAAATGTCCGTCGGTCATAATACTGGACAAAAGTTGCTTTTTTAAAAAAAAAATCTGACTTTCATAGCTCAGAAGTTTGAACACTCATTAAAAATGTGAGTACAAAAAGTTATAAAATTATTGATAAAAATGTGAGTTTGTTTGCATCCCAACAATGGAAAAAAAATTGACCATACATGCAAATCAACTTAAAGAACAACCTTTTTTGTTTTTGACGACACACGACTGAAACATGCTGCATTCGGTGAAGAAATGAGGCGGGTGAACATGGATGACAAACTCCAACAACTTTAATTCTCAGAAACAAACTCAGACGTGCGAGAGGACAAAAAAAAAAAATGTACATCAGTGTCAACACGGGACGTGCACTCGGTTTAGTCCAACGAATCAAACCCAACCGAGCAAAGCAACCACAAACAAAGCCACAGTTCTAAGTCAGCTAACTCTGAGTCAAGGAAATGGATCAGGAACAGGGTTGGGGGGGGGGTTGTATCGAACCTCTGAAGGGATGGTTGAGGGGGCGGGGTCATAGGGGTCAGTCGTAAACGTTACTTACTGTAATCTGCGATGGGCGTTGGCTTTGGGTGGCAGCGGGCTTAATCATGATGCTACTGGTGATTTTGTTCTTGCTTTTGGGTGTTGCCACGCCGCCGTTAGCGATCCTCTGTTCCTGGGCTGCTGCTGAGTTGAAGGCCCCCCCTAAGTGAATGTGGATTTTGTTGTCCTCTGTGGTGATGATATTTGACCCAGAACTGTTGGACCTCTGCACCTGCCAGCCGTTTTGGCGTTCGGGGGTCACGCGGAAGACGGCGTGCCCTCCGGCGACCTCCGCTGGCTCGGAGGAGACGTTGCGGTCGGGGGTGGTCGTTGTGACGGAAACGATTTGGATAGGAGATACGGCTCTCTCGGGGGTGGTTGAGCTGGAAGAGTCGGGGCTCAGGGTTCTGGAGTACGTTGCCATGGTGAGAGGAGAGAGCATCCTATCTGGAGAGTGCGATATTGGAGAACCTCTTGGTGAAATGGCGGCGTTCTGGATGATGGTGATCCTTTGTTTGGGCGGGGCTCCGCTTGTGGGGATGATGGCGGTGCTGGTGAAGGACGGCGTGTTCTCCGCATTGGGGCTGGTGATCTCCAGCGTCGCCACGTTGTGTCCATGCTCTGGAGTCACTTTGATTTGAAGCGGCTGGCCGGGACTGTGGGTCAGTACCACGTCTCCAGCCTGGACGTGGTTACCATTGGGCCGAGCTCGAAATTTGCTATTCAGCTCATTGGAGACTCTTCTCATACTGTTATTGAGGTTATTGATATTATTCACGAGGGAGGGGCCACGTTTGTAAACCTCATTGTCCTCAGAGTCACCCTCGCCGCACAGCTTCCCGTTAAGCACCGCACACTCCAACGGAACCGCTGTCGAAAGGTCATCAGGGTCGGTCTGGACCTCTTTGGTGGCGAGGTGCAGATCGGAAAAACGCCTTCCGTTCATGCCCGGGCGCAAACTTTTGCTAAATCTACGATATCGTTCCAGTTCCCGTGTGAGGGTCTCCATCTCTCTGGCCAGTTCTTTGTTTCGGATCTCCTGTTGGGTGAGCTTCCTTCGCAGAGAGGCCTGGTCGGTTTTCATGTGGCATATGGACTCCTCTTGTCCCATGTACTCGTGGATCTTCTCTTTGAGAGCCGCGACCTCCTGTGTCAAATGACTCGACCTCGCCTCTTCTTCCTTCAAACGTTTGAACAAAACGTGTTCTTGGTTGGAATCGTTCTTCTCGGCCAGCTGGTATGTGGAAAGTTCTTTTCTGGACATTTCCAGCTCTTTCATCAAAGCCTGGGCCTTCTCCTGCTCGTTTGTGAATTTCTTCTCCAAGGATTCTAGCTCGTCTGTTTTCAAAAGCTCGGTATCTCCGACACGAATGTCTTTGAGTTTGCGTCGAAGGCGCTCAACCTCCTGGGTCAAGTCTTTGACTTTGTTGTCTTCTTGTTGGAAACGGTTAGCCAAGGGTGTTTTCACGTGCTCCTCTTTGACTTTGCTCCTCAGGTAGTCTCGTTCTATCGTCTCGAGTGATTGCAGCCGTTTTTTCATCAGATTGATTTTGGACTCCAAATCCATGTTCTTCTCCTCCTGGTCCCTTAGTTTGCCTTTGAGGTCATCCCGTTCCCTCTTGGCCTCGCACATCTTCTGCTCCAGCTCAGCCTTGGACCTCAAAGCTTTCTTGCTCTCCTCGATGAGCTTTTCCGTGACCGTTGTGACCTTCTCCTGTTCGGCCTGAAGTTTGCCAGAACTGTTTTGCACTTTGTTCTCCATCTGCTTGAGCTTCTCCGCCATGGTCTTCCTCTCATCGACCAACATGACCGTCAGCGTCTTCAACTTGGTGAGATCCTCCTTCAGCGTCAACTCCGTCTTTTCCAGGTGACCTTCAGCACATTCCAGGTCTTTAACTTGAGCTTTCAAGGCTTCCAGTTCACCAGAGAGCGTCTTGGACACAGTCTTTTCCCTCTCGAGGTTTCGTTTCAGCGAGTTGCATTCCTCTTTGCTCTCGCTAAACGCACCCTCGAGTTTTTCCAAGTCCATAATTCTCTGGTTCAGTTTGTCCACTTCGGCCTTCAAACTGTAACTTTGACTGGCTTCTTTTTCCAGTTTCTTGTTGAGATCTCTGCAATGGTCCTCCATCCGAATCAGTTCCTCATCCTTCCCTTCCATCTCGAGCACTCTCTTCCGCAGCTCTTCCAGCTCGGACATGAAGCCGGAGTTTCCGCATTCTCCTCGGCTCATTTTGTCTCTCATCTCCAGAAGTTCCTCCTCGGCTCTTCGCAGGGTCTTGTTGGTGTCCTCCAGTTCATCAAGCTGTCTGCTTAGCGTGGACAACTTGTGACGCAGCTGCCGGTTCTGCGCATCCTCGCTCGTCAACTTGGCCATCACGGTTTCCTGCTCCTGATGGTGTCGACCGATGCAGTCACGTAGCTCCGCCTCCAGGCGAGACACCTTCTGCTCTTCTTCTCGAAGGTTGGCGTTGGCTAAGGTCAACTCCTCCTGAACCTGCGAAGCAGTTGTGCTCAACTGTTGGACTTTGGCCGTCTGTTGATTTAGCTGCTCGTTGAGACGCTGCTGTTCGTCCACCACCATCAACGCAAAGGACTTGACCTTTGTCAGTTCCTCTTTCAGGCTCGTGACCTTTTTGTTGTTCTCTTGGTCTTTTCGTTCTTGGTAGGCCCTTTCCTGATCAATTAACAGCTTCAACCTGAAAAAGAGGAAGTCAGGAAGATTTACTTTCAGATAAAGTTGTGTTCCCATTAAGCGGTATTGTTCATCGCCGTTTTGGAACAATTTTTACCGCGACATGTTTTGCCAAGGATGATAAGTAAGACAACAGTAAAACAAAAGTAGAAGAAAAAAAATCTCCAAAATGTTCATCATTATCCCAAACAGATGCTTTTAGATATAGAGTAAATGGTTCGGACTGATTCTTGATTTTAAGTGCCATGTGGTGCGAGGTGCTAGGTTAGATATTAGTTACAGATGGATTTATTTATTTAAACTTTTCGACAGGAATTTTTCTCAGTTTGAAAAAAAAATAGTATTTTAGTATAGTTTTAGGATTTTTTTTTTTTTTTAGTATTTTGTGCGACTTCAAGTGTTTCCTGGCCCCACTGCATGTTTTGTATCCCATTCTTTTAAGTGGTAATTTTCAATCCAGATATTATTTTTGCATTGTACCTCGTCAAAATAGTGTTCATATTGTTTTTCATACCATTTGAAAAGAAGCTGATTGGATGTAGCATTGTTGCATTTGATTTGGTGACAGTTTAAAAGAGCTCAACTTTGAAGTAAAAATAACACATAGTCACCCATTTACAATTCATCCATTTACAGGCACATTAGGATTATTACTATATATCACTATTATTAACACTCACAATCACAGCTTTGGACTATTTATTGTCAAATAAAAATAACATACATATTTTGAGAGTGCTTGAGGAACCTGAGAACATGGAAAATCCAAAAATGAAATGTTTCAATGAAGCATCAAACTCAAATTCATCATGACTTTTAGTTTTGTTATACAGAGATCGACTTAATTCTGTGGGATAAATCTGAGTTTACAGAGTTTAAAACTAATATAGAGTGCACATATATATTTTTTTCCATTATGAAAATAAACCACCTTGTTTTACAGTGTAGAAAAGTAAATTGAGATTAAATGTCACCATCCAAATCATCCCGCAAGAAAAAACTTCCCAGTACACTTTCTTGACCTAATGCCAAATTTACATAAACCGGCCTTAATCACAGAAACGTCTGTGATCCATTTACCACCGAATGAAGATCTGCCAAAGTTTCTCGATCAAGTCAAGCGAGCCTACCTGCAGCAAAGCTTCTCCCGGTGTCACTGCCATGAGTTATTTTGCCGTGCATCTCCGCCGCGCTCTCTGAGTCGCATCGCATTCCGACAGCCAGAGCAAACAAAAAAGGATGTGCTCTGCTCCCTGTGACATCATCAGCATGTCCTTACATGGAGCTTTGTGTTGCACGCACTCACAAGAAGAGAGTGTTCTTGCGTGTGTGCGAGCATGTGGATATCACGGGACATTTTCGTGCTTTTTTAGCAATGGTGGGCTGTAACCAAATACTTGGCCACTGTATTCAAGTAGTTTTTTTATATCTGTACTTTACGCTAGTGTATGTCTGATGACATTAACCACAATGATGAGGAGAAGCAAGATATTCCCCATCCTTGGATTGACTGAACAGATTTTTTTTTTTTAATTATCATTCATTTAGCAATTTTTTGAGAGAAAAGCTCATCTCGATAGGTGTGTCAACTCACATGCATGTGCATGTTGCTTATTATGAGATGGCCAGATGAGCCTTATTATCTGATGTGCAAGTCATGTCATGTAATCAAACCCAAAGGTTTTATTTCTCCAAGGTTGCTCTTTAATTTCATCTTCCTGCTTTTTTTTTTTTTTTTGCTAAATTATAAAAACTTTCTCCAACAAGGCCATTCCAAAGTTAAGAAGACATACGCTGCCAATGCACCTGCAGTGACATGTGCAGTCCTGTTATGGACAGGTAGGAATCAATTTTGCACCTTCAGACAGAAGGGCGGAGCTCGGCAGGCACACAGTCTGTAATTTACACACCCATGGCCCCTTTTCACTGAAGGAAACTTTGGAGGAACTTAATGCCGCACCCTGCTTGAAATCAGAGACTAGCAAAATCTGTTCATTTTTTAAAAAGATGAATCGTGAAAAAAAAAAATTGCTAGCAACATCTCTATTTTTTAAAAAAGTGAAGACAATTTGCAATTTTATCGTTTACACATAAAGTTGATGCACAATTTATATTCGGGGCCAAATATGTTTACATTACTGACCAAATTTGGCCCGTGGTCCACAGATTGACTCCCATTACTGGCATTTTACATCTAAATCTACATCTAAATTAAACTGTCCCCTTCCGGATCTAATATCTATCTATCTAATGTGTAATTATTACTTTTAGCATTTCTAAAATGTTGTCGAGTATTATCAAGTCTTATTTATGACATTAATTTTATTGCGAGTAAATTGAATGATTTCCTTCAAGGTTTATACTAAGACCAGCACTCTCTCAAATCAGAATAAAATTTACTCTGCATAATTCCCAAACATGCTAACTTCTACTTGCTTTGACAAGAAAATCAAGATGCGGCAGTTTTTATACACGGGCCGTCTACAAAAATAGATCTCTCACTGTTTATGCGGATTTGGTGGCTTTTAGGTCTGGGATGGATTCAGCGCCACTTATACTCATGAGGACTGGAGTTTTTGCCAAGAGCAATAAATTCTTGCCTCGCAGCGCCGCAGAGGAGTTGCCAGTTAGGTTGAATTCAAAAGATATGCTTGTCCAATTTGACTCCAAGTTTGTTCCCGTTCTGCTGCTGGCCACTTAATAACTTTGCTGGGAGCTAAAAAGAGAAGAAATTGTTTTCCACTGCCGCGTCCAAGTCTTGCAGGAGCTTGACTTGCTCTTGAGCTCTTCTGTAATCACTGCTCAGCCGCTCTATTAGTGGCTGGCCTCCAAGATATGATTTCTAGTCTTAAAAGTTGCTTTAAAAAGTCATGGCTTGTTCTCCAATCATACAAATAAGAACATTGCTGATGACTTTCCAAATAGATTCAGAGACTTATTTTATTTTTATTCATGTCGACAAAATGTGAAATAAAATAAAATAAAATAAAATAAAATAAAATTAAATTAATCTAAATTAAATTGTAATAAATAGAATAATAAAATAAAATAAAGTGCGGCTCAGT
This sequence comes from Syngnathus floridae, assembly GCF_059516105.1. Taxonomy (NCBI): domain Eukaryota; kingdom Metazoa; phylum Chordata; class Actinopteri; order Syngnathiformes; family Syngnathidae; genus Syngnathus; species Syngnathus floridae. Next base: position 8,961,314 of record NC_142414.1, on the reverse strand, counting down.
GCCCAAAAATTTCTGGATCAGTTTCACTGACCTTTTGGACACTGAGAGCTACTTCTAGTTTGCTTCTGATTAAGGTGAAAGCCCAAGTTTCATAAATAGCAAATTTACTCCAATGATGTTTTATTAATAATTCTAACAATCTGTGTGATGGCAATGATCATGTTCATGATTTGTCTCAATCACTTAGAAACATGTCAAGTTTCAACACTTGATTTCTATAAATCCCTGCAAATGTTTTGCATTTCCAAATGTTTTTTAACTCACCATTGCTAATTTCGAACGGTGCAATTATTAGAACAAGCCTTTGGGAGACTCGGCAGCGGGGAGGTGGATCGGGTGGGTGACCTAGTGCCCGTAGGGAACATGTTGGTCACCCCTGCTATCGATCCTTCTGCCTGTCACATAACTGTTGACGTGAAACGGAAATGCTAAGCTAGCCGTCCTTCAGTTTACGACGCAGGAATTTACAGACAGATTCATGACGCACCGTGAGTGTGTGTCGTGCATTTCACGATGACATTATTGCCCGGAGCACTTAAAGGCGGCGAGACAAATTGCCTTCCCTCACTCATGGTCACATCATCAACCGAGTGATGTGTGACATCGTCGTATCAGCATCCAAAGGTGTCATTGCCTTCAATTGAACTTTATTCAGTCCTTATTAATTTTCTGCAAATAACGGAGCTAAATGCATCTCCCTGCCACGAGATTGTGGATGATGTCACGAAGAACAGACATGACTGGTCACACTTGGGTGACTGAGCACAACAGTTGGCTCACATCTGGCGCCAGTCCACGCCGCAGACACACTTGGACTTTTTCCCTCCACTTCCCTTCTATCTTCTTTTATTTGCAGACAAAAATTTACTTCTTCACAGTAGTAGCTTAATTTGGGCTCAAAATGAGGAAATTATCATTAGATGTCACGCGTAGCTTCTTCAAACGTGAGCTCATGAGTTCTTTGTTTGGAAAAAGAGTGTTCTTCTGGAATGAGCTCATGCTATACTTACATTAAATTAGAGAGCGAGATGGAAGCACAGATTTTAGCCTCTCGCCTTTGCTCCAAATCCAAACCACACATGACGTGCCCCTGACTAAACTTTACAAGAACTCTGCTGAGGTCTCAGAGGGGCCGATCCAAGGCACAGAGCGTGTGACCAAATTGTGACCCAAAAACCACCTTCCGGGACTTTGGATTCTTTGCAAAGGGCCTGGTGGCTCGCTAACATCGATACTTTACACTGCTCGGCTCCTCCCGAGACTCCTGAAATCAGATCTGGTCCCTGAAGCCTGTTTAGTGGGACCCCCTTTTGCTACCGTGTGTTTGCTTAATGGAAGCAAAAAGCAAGGAACATTCTCTGCCCCCTCAGCGTTGCTCTTTCTACTGTTCCATGTCTATCAGGAAGAAAAACACATGCTGTCACACACCGTCGAACTTTCCTGTAAGTGGCTCTCTGGCCCAAACATGATGTCATCGCTAATGTTGTGTCACTTTCATTCAAACAAGACCTCCACAGAGACTCCATTAAGTCTTGTCTCGCCCTGCACATAAGCTCCAAGCTATTTGCTCCCGGCCGGGCCTTTGTCACTTTTGAAAAAAGGTGAACTCTTAAAATCTCAAGAACTGCATGGCTTGGCTACTTTTAGCTACTTGGAGCCACATGAAGCACGGCTTTGATAATTCCGATAAAGTGTTGGTAAAGAACAGACGTTCACCAACGTGTGAGCTTTGGAACAGTTGCCTCAGATGGAATTTTGGAGCCTCGTTCCTTTAGTCACATCCACTTTACAAGTGGCTTGCTGCTTAAATCATAATAATAATAGTAAATGAATAAAAAAATAACTATAAATATAAATAACTATGAATAAGAATAAAAAAAATCACAATAAAATAGTAAATAAATAAATAAAAATAAATACAATTATAAATTGCTAAATGACTATAAATAAAAATAAAAAAATCATAACAAAATAGTAAATAAATAAATAATAACGAAATCAAAATAAATAAATGCAATTATAAATTGCTAAATGGTTACCTTGACAAAATTACTGCGAAAAATTGCAAAGCATTTGCCGCCAACTGTACTGAATCTTTTCTCTTTTTCAACGTACATCTTGACTCATTATCGTCCTTTTCAACAAGTAGCCTTTCTCCACAAGAGTGATGTTTGCTTTGAGGGGGCCTGCTGACATATTTGGAGATGAGGTACAATATGCGTTTGGCATCTCGGGTCAAACGTGTCGGATTCACGGTATGAGGGCATGCTCACAAAACGTCTGCCAGTAAACCATAATCGGCAACTCGGGAAATGACTTTTTTTCCCTCCCATACAAGGAAATGTTTGGTTCAAAGCATCTCCACTTCCAGACTTGATTTCCTCTCGTCATTTCTCACAAAGTTGGAATGTCCTGCGTGGGCCAGGCTGAAAATACAGGTGTGGAGCTCTTCAGGAATGACACGAGAAAACAATTTTGACAGCATCTTAACGTTCCAAAGGTGCCGACGGGTTCTGCTCATGCGTGCAGCGCAACATCTGCTTGACAACATCGACAAACATGCCGTCATCTGGGCACAACAATTCCGCACCAACTCAATGCTCCTCAGACACTGCCTCGTGTGGTATAACGTGGTACTGTGGATTGTGTAACTCTAAATTCACATTTACTCCACTGTCAAAACTAAGTGCAAAAGATGAACCACAACCTCGCGGTTGATTCCTGCAACGTAAGAGTTCACGACGATCGTACGGGAACACTGCTCATTTCCAATCCCCAAATCCCACATTGTAAACATAAAACGCAGTCTTGCGTTTCAAAGAAAGCAGAGGGCAAATCTGGATAATAAGCACCTCGGTGATGATGAGGTCATCGCCCGAGAATGTTCTCGACCTGTTGATGTCATCACCGGCGCTATAGTTAAGCCGGCCAGATGGCTTCGAGATAAATGGCAAGCCCTGTATAGCAAATAAAGAGGCGGAGGGACGTCGTGCTGTGTCATGTTTGCAGCTACTGTTCGTGTCTGTCATCCGCAGCCTTTTTTACTTTCATATAATTTTGAGAATTATCATATAATGCCTCACAGTCAACAAGTCGTGGGTTTGAATCTCATCTTGTGTCAAGTTTGCACACGCTTTGTTTTCTCGAGTACTTTGGCTTCCCCTCATTCTAAAAACATAACCTCATTCAAGATTAAATTTCATCATCAATTGTGCGTGACTGTGACCGGTTGTGTATTCAATGTGGTTGACCTATAATTTTTTAACGCTACTTTAAAAGGCGACACATTGTGCATTTTTTTTTCCTGGTTTTAAAACAGTTCCCGAGTTTCTACATCAAAAGTCTATGACGTTGAAGTCACTCGGTTTTGGGAGGTCTCGGCTGCAAAAGCAGATTTTATTTTTCATGATCATGATGACCGGGGCAGAATTAAGGTCAAAACGAGGACTGCCCACTGTTGCAATCTTTTTCCAACTATTTTTTAAAACGGCAACAAATCTTTTTCGAAGCATTTCTGGAGGGCCTAATTGTGACGTCCCCCAATTGGCAAAACTCAGATACCATTTAAGTTAAAAAGTGAAATTGTCATCATCTGTAAAAACAAATATACACTTACTTAATCCAACACAACATTCAGCGCAAAACCTCAAGCCAAATGTTTTGGGGTTTTTTTTTTTAGAAAACAAAACTTGAGGATGCAGACAGCCATGAAATTGGCTTCCCGCCTTGAGTTCCCTCTAGAGAAACAAAGGTGGCTACTTGCCATCTTTGTAGCATTTGTCTCCGAGCTGAGATCATGTTTTTAAGAGACATGTGTTGCTGGTTAGCACGCCGTTGTCATTCTGGCTCCCACACCCCTGCTGCTCCTGCATCAGTCGGCATGCCATGAGGTCATCACTCAATAACAGACCCTCAATCAATCAAGGCCAAGTATCTGCCTACATTTACGCACATCCGCGATCACACAGGTGTCAAACACAAGGCCCGGGGGCCAAAGCCGGCCCACCATGTAATTTTATGCGGGCCCCAAAAGCTTGCTACAACTTCTCTTTTGGGGTCAGAAGTGGCGGCAGCTCCATTAAATTTCCATGAGAAGCCTAATTAATCTTACTGTTTAGATTTTTTTTTTAGCTATTCTTTGATTTTCAAACTCCTGATATGGTCGGCGCCATCAGAATGAAGAGTTTGAAGAAGCTCTATGTACTGACCTCTCACGCTCCTGCTCCAGCAGGTTGGTGAACTCGTCGCTCTTCTTCATAAAGTCGCCATGATTGCGCTTCTCGTCGGCCATTTTGTGCAGGGCCTGCTTGTGGGCCTGCTCCACCATCAGCAGCTGCTCCAGCATGCGACGGTACGTCTCCCTCTGCTTCTCCACCAGATTGTCCAGCTGTGAGACAAGAGCAGGAGACTTGGTCACGGACTTTTGTTGATAAATTAGCAAATTAGCACTTTTACTGTGAATATACAAGTGAATTTTATATAGGGGAAAAAAATGACTTTTCATCGTTTAATGTCAGATCCTTTAAGACTTCAGCTCAAGTGATATTCTACAAGATGTCTTTTACTTCACTTCTACTTTTACCAGGCAGGGTATCGCTTTCAGATAATACAGGAATTGCCGATACCTCCAACATGGGCCGTTCATAGATGTCTTCCTGTAAGCCGTCGGCTTTGCCCTGGATGGCATCCCGCTGCAGAGCCTGCAGGACTTTAGGTGGCGTGACAAAGCCGTATTTGGCTTCCAGAAGGGCCATATCGATTTTTTCTGCCTTCAGCACAGTGATCACCTCATCTCTGGCCTGCCGAGGGCATAATGTAGGTTATCGTTTATTATATATATATATATATCGTCTTTCTGGGCTTGTCTCCTGACCTGCAGCTCTCCTTCCAGCAAGCTCAAGAGGAAGACCAGGTCGTCACGCGAAAGGTCTCTGGTCTTCTCCTTGCGGCCCCCCTTGGCAGTGGTGCTGCCACTGTCCTTGGTGCTCTTGTGGTTCCGTTGGATGGTGCCGGTGTCATCGGGCGGCTCCCGGTGGCGACCGCGGCGCTCCGGCCGTCCAGACACTTCCTCTCTGGCCAGCTTGACCTTGGTGACGTCCTCCAGGCTGCTGCTACGGGAACGCATGTTGTTTCCTTGAAAGGACCGCGTTGGGATGTTACACAGCATCTCAAAAAGGTGAGTACGGAACACCTTTAACATTTTTGTAAATATTTGATTTTGTATTGCTGTCTTCAAAGTTATTATTAGACTCACAGCAGAATTGAGTCCTTACTGCATTCCACAAAATGAACAAATGCTTCAAATCACAAACTAAATCCAGAACTTTCTTGGACTGCCAAGCCGTAAACTGCTGCCCATCATTTGCAGCCAATGCCTTTTTTTTATTATAAATAATCCTATGACTGATGTGTTTGGGGCCCAGAGTGCGATTGGGAAAGAAAATAGCAGCTTGAGCTAAAGATGATTTTGGGATAAGAAGAATCATCGTCTGGTTGGCTCTGATGTCCGTTGCGTCAGGCACTCGCTGATTATGATGACAAATTGATAGAACAAGTAAATGAACTGTAACCACATCATTTATAAAAAAAAAAAAATGTTAGCTAAACACAAGAATGCCAGAAGCATTGCATCACCTTTTATACGGGCTTTTTTTTTTTTTAAATCTAAATTCAGCCCGCATGGGCCTCAAGGGATTAGAAAACCATTGTGCAATCAATCATCCTAATTGCTGAAGTAAGAGATTTATTTCAATCTATGTTTCACAGAAAGTTATTTTATTCTTCTTGGATTTTCAGATGAATTGAACCTCACCACTGGTTGACTGATTGCGTTCTACAAACTGGAGGTGAGACGCCACATGATTGTGAGCTGAGGTAATCCCCCCCCCCCCCTCCCCCTTTACCGCCGTCAGGGACACACTCCACATACACTCGGTTAGAATCCCGAGCCGCCAATAGAACGGGTTAGCGCAACAGTTCCAAAGGTCGCAGACGCGTACGACGGCTCGGCATGTGCGAGTATCACATATCTGCCAAAACTGTGAGGGGGAGCGCAAATATTTCACATAATTAAGAGCTGCTAAGGGTCACAGCGGGGACAAGGACGTTGATTCATGTTGAATTTGATGAATGGTTATGTCACTTGCTGTAAATGTGCACTTGGGGAAATTCCAGGCTATGGGCAAATACTTCTCGAAAATGCTACCGGCTTAATTTGTAGATCTAATTTCAATTATTGAACATTGTGTGATTTCATAGAAGAAAAATAATAATTATCAAATGTATCCAATGTTGAGGTCATTAAGTATATATATATTAATTTTAGTAATTGTGACAATTTGAACTTAAAAACATAAATTAGTGACTTTTATTGTAACAATTTTAATTGGCACAACAATGTAAGCAAGTGGTTTGCTCCAAAATAATTTGCTGACTTGTTTTTACTTATATCTTTAACTTGGGCAGCCAATAAAAAAAAAGAAAGCAGTTCTCTATATTCTTAGTTCATGTTATGAAATGTGGGAACGCCAATTTTCACACCTTCGCATATTTTTTTCAATTACCCAGCTTCAAAAATGTCATCAACATTTATCGCCTTGACATTTTCAGTGTACCCTACTATTTTTTTTTTTTCAGTGAGAGCTCTTTAGGCAGTCATAACATTATCTGCAGCCAAAAGTCACTGGAAACAGTTGGCACTTTGGATGCTTTCTTTCCCGTGACCACTCAAGTTTCCGTGGCTGGCTAGCGGGTCAAAACGTAGAATCTTTCCAAGGCCCGGAGCCTTACATATCCTCTCCTCAGACTATACGTTGGACTCTTAACAGTTAACAACGCATTGCAACAGCCACTTCATATATCAGAAAAAAAAAAAAAAGCACTCACTTTTCATTTGCCCATTAAAGTCAGGAGGGTGAAAGGTGAGGAAGCAGGTGTGCTGCAAAGAAAATAAAACCCCACGCATGGAGGACATATGCATGCAAACACACACATACACACGCACACACACGCACGCATTACAGAGTACATTCCTGCAGCCTTACATCACACCCTGACGTGACTGCATGAGGGCAAGAGAATCGAGATCAAATGTGAGCAGAGAGAGAAGGGAGGAACAGATGGAGTGACCTTTTGTTGAGAAGGAGCAGGTCCACCACGCGTCTGCCTTCTCCACACAAAGTTGACTCCAACCACTCACTTCAGGAGCAACCTCCAATATTTTGATCATGTTGCTTCTTAGAGAGGCTCTCACGCTTTACCCGCAGGAACTCTTTTTTTTTTTTTTTTTTACTCCAGCTAATAACATCGTAATAACACCACCGCCAGAGGAGCAAGCGTTTCCTCTGTGGTTTTAATCATGAAGCCAAAAAGGAGTGTCGTGTTTACAAACAGAGCAGATTGTTGTCGTAGCAACAGGTGGCACCCGGAGTTTAGGGTTCCGCGTGGTGAAATAAAAACCCTTTGAGACGCTTCCTGCCGGCATTAGCGAGCACATAAAACATTTCATGAAGTTGCCCCCAGCGCGGGATGTGTGATCTCCAAAAACATGGCATGTGGGCGGGGATGATCTTCAGGTATTGTTGGGCAAGGTGGCCAAGGTCTCAATGGAGCTATTTCAAATTGTAAAAAAAAAAAAAGACAAAAAGTGACTTATACTTTATACTTTCTTCTAGATGCATCTCAAAGACGGTGGCAATGCATTTGATAAAATCAATGCATGATTTAACTTCAGCCAAAGTGGTAAGCACCTCACAGCGCCGTCTAGTGGTACAAAAAGAAACTGCTGCCTGAGCGCAGTCCTGTTGTTGATGATTTTTATTTCAATCTATTTGCATTTGATCTTGAGGAACTCTTTTATTTTTAGACATTTAAGTGCAATACAAATTGAGTTGTTTTTCTTGAGGCTTGTCAAGTTCTGTTGCTTGGTTTGTAGTTCCGTATGTTGCCATGGAGCTTCTTTCTAATGATTTTACAACTGCTTCCAAAACCTGGAACGCAACCACATGAACGTGCACCTTCAACCACCTCTGTGATGTCAAGGTTGCAAACAAACCCCAAAAGTTTACCCACTGAGACCAGATTTTATTTTTATTTTTTTATTTTTTTTTGATGGTGCCAGTCACACTGCATGAAGTCAAACAGCAATGAACGGAGCATGACGCACAAGAAGTGAAACTCCTCCTTTCACTGTGCCATGTTTAGCCTCGAGGATTCTATTTGGGCCTCGGCGCATGTTCCAACACACAATTGCATTTATTACCCCGTATTGGTTTTCCACTCTTGGCGTAATTTACAGGCTGCATACAGTTGCAGTGTAACCAGGTCTGTTTTGGGACAGGTGATTATGTCGGGTCGTAGTAATATTAGTGACGAGGTCGTTGGGTTCACACAGACTGTGACACTGCAGTTCTTTGCCTCTGCGTCAAAAGCAAAATGATGTTCACACATCAGTGAGCTCAGTATAGCTCAAGGTTTTTTCTGCTTGCAGACCACATTGCAGTGTAGTTATGTTTTCCCTCAGAACAGTGGCTGCAAAACCATAATTTATCGTTGATGGGTTGTTTTGAAGTCATAAATCAGGAAAAATACTTTTGTGTACGTGTAAGGCATTTGTTTGTATATTATCAGTATGAGCCTAAATATGTTTTCACCATTCAGGAACTCAAGAAAGTATTTTCCTTATTAGCAGCTTTTACTTCTCTTAAAGCCGAACCACACAGATCAAGTGCGAGGAATGTAGATACTCGCAGCATCACGTAGTTATCCTGTAATTTAATTCACTAACCACTAGAGGGTAGTATATCATCAGTTTGAGCCTAAGGATGGAACATCATGTCTTAATATACTTAAAGTGGAAGTCAAACATTCTCTATGCAATAACATGTTGTATGAGTCTAAACATGATGTTTTGATTGATATTGCTTTTGTGGAATATAAAATAAGCAGAAGAATTCCCCTGTTTTTATCTACTCAGGGGGCTGCCACCTGTCGAGTGAAAATGACATCATAGTGGGCAAGGGCTCAGGTAACGACTCACTCGTTATCTGGATTTGCTCGTGTGATGTTTAACAATAGCCATATCAACAACAGTAATTATCACTTTATAACTACGATAATCGTTCGTTGTCAACACCACATTGCCCAGCTTCACCGCTGCCAAACGTTAGGGGACCCTGTAGGCACAGACAGAGGCGGAGCAAAGATATTTTCCTTGGGTGGGTGGGGGCAATGGTCCCTAAAACACATTTGACAAACCCCCAAAATTCTTCTAAAAATGCTGATATATATATTGAATAGTATATGGTCCTCACAGGGGACAGATGGGGGGGGGAAATCCTAAAAAAAATCAGAAAATACCCAAAAGTCAATTAGCTAACCTGGCACCTGGGGATTCCAAGCATATTATTAAACTCTGCCAGTGTGTAGAGCGAGACCATAAGGACTCTTTGTGAGGATTAAACTCTACACATGCTCCTTTCTGGACTTTAACCCTCAATTGAAGTCTGAGGATAGATTAGGCAGGACATTTATGGGACGGTCAGCAATCTGCCACCTCATCTGTTGCAAATGCTTCCGCGCGACAACGTAGTCGGGCATCATGAGGATTACAAGGTCATGCCATCCTTGAGCCACTCACTGTGCTGTCGCAAAGGCCTCAACAGTGAACGCAGTCCCCCGTGGCTCAGAGCCACCGTGTGGTGAAGGCTGCTCTCCAAGAATCAATGAAAGTAAACACACAAAATGACTTGGTCTAGGATCAGATAACTCCTGAGTGAACTGTCTGGCATGTTTGCTGCTGAACAATACAATGCTGATCAATAATGTCACAAGACAATGAGCTGAAAGACTTCTCAAGTCAGACTGAGAACCTTCCAAAGGCGGCGATGCACGCAATCTAAAATGCATCTGTCTTTTAACAACTGAAATTATTTCTATTCTTAAAGCCTAAACCAAAGACAATTCAGTTTGAGAAGTAAATTTCTCCACTCTCGGGAAAGTGTCAAAGTCCATTTTGTGAAGCACATAATGGGTGCCAGAAGTTAGCTTGCCCTTGTTTTGATTTTTGAATTTGAATTGCACACTTCCTTGCATGCTGTGGATGGAAAGTTAACAGTTGGCAAAGTTGAAAATCCCATTCAGGAATTCTAATGAGTAGAATCATTTCATCCATTCATCCTCTCAAGTGTTTCTTCTCACGAGGGTCACGGGCACGCTGGAGCCTATCCCGTCTGTCTCTGTACACCTTGAACTGGTTGCCAGACAAGGTACAATAAATTACAAATTAGATGGAGCATGTAAAAACATAAAGTCTTAGTTGCCCCGCAGTCGATTCTGTTCTGTAACAAACACGCACGCAGCTTTGGTCTTCGTCAGGGACGTCTCCATGACAACGTGCAACACAGCACCAGGCAACAATACCGGCCCAAAAAAAGAGGAGCCTTCGTGGCATGGCCGCCCCTAGGTGAATATTTACGGCCCCCCGCTTGCGTGGCGTTATCTAATCATGTTACATACGCTCGGAATTTGACGGGCAAAGTCGCATCTCTCCTGGGAATAGAAATAGCCGCCAGATATGCCATGTTGATCTCGGTGAGGATTTTAGGTGAATATAAGCTGCAGAGGGAAGCGCTATGTGTGCAGCCTTGACAATTTGTGCTGCATCATGGAAAGTCTGAGGCCCTGTCAAACTCCCCATAGTCATCACAAAGCATGAAATAGAAAATGAAGCAGAGCAGGTGATGGGCTCAGTAAAATAATAATAGGCACAATCATACGCTAATAGGGTCATATTCAGAAAAAGTTTACTTGGTAGTTTCATTTCAAAGCTTTTCAAGATACATCTGACATTCACAATGACAATCATTGATTAGCAATGATTTTGGGGTTATCAAATTGATGAATTCAATGACCATTCGTCAATTGATGCTTATTCTTTTACAATGCTAATGTTTTGTCCAAATTAATCATTTACAACTTAAAATTCTCCATTCATTCCCAAAAGGGAATTCAAGATGAGATATTCAAATTGTTCCCATTTGAAATTCGAAACATTTATTTCATTCAGTTTGAAAGATTTTTAGCCAAACGTTTTGGATTGATAATTTTTTTTTCAACATAAGATGAGTATTCTGTAGAATCAGTACTTCTCTCTTTGCACGTCTTTTTCTTGTTGTTGTTTTTGTGCAAGCATCTGGGCTTCCGTAGAAGTAGATACTGAGTACCTTTCCCAACCAATTTTTATTATTATTATTATTATTATTATTTTATTATTATTTTAATGTTTCATATTTATTTGTTATTTTTATTTTATTTTTTACTTTGGTTTTTATTTTATTTTATTTACGATTCAGTTGACTAAGAGATGAGTCTTATTATTTAAATAGCCCGGCTGAGTAATGTTTCTATAATTCCATTCTGTAGCAGGCTACAGTGTGATGATGGGTGCTAACTTTATAGTAGGCTACAGTATGATGATGGCTGCTAACTTTATTGGACTTATTTGGACTGTCCGGACGGCAGGTCAAGCTCAGAGCAGAGCTAATGTTGGACAACGCTGCAGATTCTGCTGGAGTATAAATATAGTTCTCTTTTCCCAGAGCTCTGAGTGGAAGCTATTCTGTGAGTGAAACAAGATCCAGAGAGCCCCTAACAAGTCAGCGAGTGCTCCACACTTTGATTTGGACCGGTCGACCTCACCGCCACCTCACAGCCCTGATACACCAGGCGAGAAATAATTCTAGAATCAGCACAAGTTTGTTATCATGGACCAAGTAACCCGATTCTACACCAATCAGCACATTTCTTTCCGATTCTACGATTTATTCAATGAATTGTCCAATGGCAGTTTTATAGAACCCGAATAAAGAGGGTCCAGATTTTTATTGTTGCAAAACATCTTTCCTTGTTTCTGCATAATCAGCAGCTTCAAGTGCAACACAGTGACCATATGAGTCATTGATAAACCCAACGCAAAACCTCTTAACCAGGCCCTAATCCACCCTCGGCGTAGAGGAGCCTAAAGTACTGACAGTCTGTGGCCCACTACTCCCAAACTATCACTCAGCAACAAGGTGCATTTTTTCTCCACTGCTCTTAACACTTCAGACGTTATCTCTTAAGAGCATTTCCTGCAAAGCACTTTAGTCCGTCTTCATGCGAGCCTGCCACTCGACAACAATGTGTGACCTGGCCTCAATGTCTGCTCGGTAGACCAGAGAGAAAATATTTGTATTATTTTATTTTATTTCATTTTATTTTATTTTATTTTATTTTATTTTATATTATATTATATTATATTATATTATATTATATTATATTATATTATATTATATTATAACATAACATAACATAACATAACATAACATAACATAACATAACATAACATAACATAACATAACATAACATAACATAACATAACATAACATAACATAACATTTTATGTCCAGGATGAAGCTTGGGTGTGGTTCCCATGCTGAAAGTGAAAGAATCAATCAAAAGCAAGTAATTAGATGCTTACTGTTGTGTCACAGTGGAAATTAAAAACTCGCCTCCTGCTTTCATATCAGAACAAGTAGCCAGCGTTCATGCTTTGGGCTCTCGAGAGTCTTTATGTAAAGTGGCTGAATCAATCTGTTGCTGCAGATTAGTAGCACCAGAAGGCGTTGGCTTGCTGCCTTACACTTAATTCAATCAAAAGGCCTACCAAATATGGCCAACATGCTTAATTTCAACTTTCAGCATCATGGAATATTTTATTTAACGCTTGATTTGAGACTCTTATTACATTTTCGTTGTTTATGTTTAGATGTTCTTTAAATAAGAGCAAAAAAAATGCCAAAGGGGCAACATAAGGAGAAGGTTGTTTGGGTGCAAAGGAAATTGAAACCTGTCTGACCGCAGTCATTTCAACCGCAAACTTAACCTGTGATCCCCGTCACGTCAACACATCATCAAAACGCAGCTGGTGATGGCAAACACCTTTGTAAAACTTTTTTTGGGTGTGGCTAAAGCGTGCACTGTTAGCCCAAAAGGTGCCTTTTAATTCTCATGTCAATTTGGACGTCACTGTATGAAGGGACCAAATAGATCAAAAATGCCTTAAATGTGTTTTTTTTTTTTTTTGCTGATTAAGCCACTTCAGGTAATAATCCTCAGCAGTCCATTTGTGAAGCATTTCTGCAATGCACGCTGAGCCACCACGCACACGCCCCTCCGCTCTTACCTCTCGTAGCTAAGCGACCAACCGCTAACCGCGCCGCTGTGATGCTGCAGAGCCGCCGGCCGTGCTTTCAGCCTGACGCCCGGGATGACGTGCGTATCCTTCGTGTTGATGTTCCCTGTCCGCCCAGCGTGAGAGTTACTTCTCCGCTCTGTCCTTGGCGGTCCCCTTGTACAATCCAGGTGGTCTGGAAAAAGATCGGCTGCTGCTGAATGTCTAAGTCTGGATGAGCACGATGCTGTCTGGGCATGGGTGTGTGTGTGTGTATATGTGTGTGTGTGAGAGAGAGAGAGAGAGAGAGAGGGAGAGGAGGACCTGCCATGCAGATATCAGCCAGTTAAAATTAAACCAGCCTGCCTTCTGACACCTTGAGCCATGGCTGAACACACACACACACATTTGGATGCTTGTGTGTCGCACACAGCGATGACGCTACCATATGGCTCCCAATGCCTCAGCTGTCCCTGAGGAAAAGGAGGAACTGATGCTTGAGGTGGAGGACACAGAGGAACATACTGTATAGAGGAGCTTGTGTTTATTAGGGGGGAATGTTAATGAACCCCAAAACAGCATTTGTCCAGTTTTAACATTGTGACGTGTCGATCACAGGGGTGTCAAACATAAAGCCAGTGTGCCAAAACTAGCCTTCAATCCGGCCCATGGGATGAGTTTGAAAGTGAGAAAAGGTGCTATGGTTATGTCATTCACTGATGGATGTCACATTATTATGTGTTTCGGGGAGCTTGCATTTATGGAGGTGCTGCATGAATATGTACAAGGAGAAAATACAGTGAAATTAAATTCTATATCTTTATCAAATGATTCCCGGGCGCGGCACCGCTGCTCCCCACTGCTCCCTTCGGGGATGGGTTAAATGCAGAGACAAATTTCACCGCACCCAGTTGTGTGTGTGACAATCATTGGGACTTCAACTGATTATTATTATTAATTATTATTATTATATCTTTCAGATCCAGTTTCCCAATGATGGACTCAGGCCAAAAGTTGTCATCTTTTGCACCAGATTCTGTGGCATCCTGGTAGAGGAGAAATTCCAAAAGAGCAGGCGGGTGTAGGAATTTGCAGGTGGGTGTGGGCTGTGATGATGTCATCAGTGGAGCGCTTCTTCTTGTAGGCATACTGACGAAAGTCCATGTCGTAGTTTGTGAGCGGCGCCACCTTCAGCTTCTCAAGGTACTTCACGACCATGAAGTGAGGCCTTCTGGTCCATAGTCATTCAAACCTGCCACTGTGGAGGTTGTCAATCGATTCAGATTTTAATATGAAGAAATGAGCTTCTCAGCCCTCCCCCTGTCTGCCATGGAGCCAAAAGTCTGAGCATGTTTCCATCCCTTTATGAGCTTCCCGCTCAATACAGCACACGGTGCAACAAAGGAAGCGATGGGCTTTTTAGGACACTAAAGAGCGTCTGTGATGTTTGTGTTTGCAAGTCCAATAACCGGAGATACTACTACACGCTCGAACCTGAGCTCCAATTTGTTCCCAAAGCAAATTTTACACAGCAGCAACGCGTGACCCTTTTCTCTCTCTTCCTCTCGTCCACGGCATCATGGGAGCAAGGAGTTTAAAAACAGAAGTATTTACGACGCAGCGCTCGCCTTTCAAGTTCCTGGAGTGCCAGAAAACATGCGGGACTGGCAGTGTGACACGGGCAGGTTAAAGATAGTTGGCTTTCCGTTCGGCCACATGCCCACCTGCCTTGTATAGTGGATATCTGTGATTCTGCTGCCAAAACCAAAGTTCAAAGTTCAAGTATTTACCTCGATACTTTAAACAAGTGGAAAACCGAAAGATTGAAAGAAGTGAGAATGAACAAAATTAGAAAAAAAATTGTAGAAGGTTTTAGGAGATCCTAAATAGGCTATGAAAAGTTTTCTTAGCACACAACCAGATTAGTTGTGTAGATGTATGTGCAAGTTGTTGCTACTACAGTATAAAGTAGAGGGAATGAATATGATAGCGGTGGAATTAAAACGCCACATGGCACAAGCGAGGGGGACGTTTTTTCAATTTATCAGCGGGGCCGGGCAATGACAGCAGCCTGTCACTGAATCTGCTTCCCTGCTGAGCACTGCAGCATTCTTGGAACGGACATCAAAAAATTCTCTTCAACGTGGCCATGATAGGGAATGTCTTAAGCTCGCTCCCCCATTTTGCTTGTGTATTTTCAACTCGACGTAACATGAAAAGGGGTATTCCGAAAAAGAAAAAAAAAAACGGGGTGGGGGGCTATTCCGCAGTGGGCGTTATTAGCCTGTACGCCATACCAGAACGCACGCAAAAGGCCCAATCAGAATGCACCATCAAATTGTGGAACTCTGCTGCCGTCTAGTGGCCAGCTGTCAGTATTGCGCCCTCAGGTGAACTCAATCGAGTGGTTAAAGCAGCAGGGAAAGACGCCAACCGTTTTAGCAGGAGTTCCAAAGTGCTTTGTTACCTCGCGCATTCCACATGGCTGGAAATAGTTTGAAGAAGCTGAAAGGGAGTTTGCACTACATCCCAACCGGCCGACAACTGCCTAGGACACCGCCTCCTTTCCAAGTGAAGCAACGCTTGGAATTTCCCAATGAAGATGAGAAAAGTCACATTGTGGAATTCAAACAGGACCCAGAGGTGAGTCTGTTGTTTGACTTCGTTGATTCGTTTGCAGTCCAAGTGGTTCCTTTAACCAAGACCTGCGACTGTCATCCAAAGGGGGGCAGCAGTGAGCACCCTGACCCAGACGTCTTTCAGGTTAACGACACAAAACCAGGTTTGGCCTTTTCAATTATGCTGCAAAACCTAAAACGTTGTTGAACCGAGGACAAACAAACGGACAGATCGGATTATTGGATGCATTTTAGTTATAACACCCCAGCACGACAGAAGACAACAGAATGTTTGCGTTTTTGCAAGTTTTAGGAGCTTTCTCTGATTCCTTGGTGAACGGCATGAAAGATTATCAGTTAACAACAAGTGACCTGGACTTCATGATGAAGATGCAGGTGGAGAAGCAAATAAAGCAGCTCGAGGTTGGATTTGAGTTGAAGTGATTCACATGCGTAAGTTGAGAAGGTAATTTAGGGACGTTCTCTTCAGGGAGAGCTGGTGGAGTTGCGAAACATGATGCAAACGGAGCTGGTCTTGGAGTCCATGTTGTACCCCGGGGACAACGAGCAAGCTGAACTTCAGAAGGTGAGCTGAGAGCGCTCCTTAGCTTTACTTTCTCACACCGACAACTTTATGCTTTCCTCAATTGGTATTCTCCCTTTTCTTTTTTTTAAATTTTATATAAAGGTGTAGTGTCTTTATCACTGTTAATTTACCACTTCCAAATGTTTTGCGCCTGTCAGTCTTCATCCTACTCTGAGCTGGTGGCGCATCACAAGAAGGTACTTGGATCCTTGTACTCATCGGTCAAAGTGTTGGAGCTAAAGGCCGTCTCACTGCTGGCCATTGTGAGCAAGGAAGATGTGGACCGAGCACCGAGCAAGAAGAAGGGGAAGAAGCAAGCAGTCAGTCAGAAGGAGACCAGTTGGTATATATTTGCACTTAGCGTGTCCTATGACGTCATTTTGACAAAATCCCATCCTTAAATTTTAAACATATGTGCATCTAAGGAGAAAGGAGGACACAAATGAGAGAGAACATCTAGCGGAGCAACTTGTTGGTTACAAGGTGAGGACCACAACCGCAATAAATGAAAACATTTCAATTGCAACGCTTCTCTTGGGTTTTAGACCACCATTCAGCAGCTGATGAGAGATTTAGCAGACCTCAAATCTAAACTGGCTCAAATAGAGGCAAGAGTTCGGCTACAACGTGGGAATTTCACAATAGGTCTTAACACTGTTAAATATTTGACTAGATGGACAGACAAGAGGTTGTGACCCCCACGGCGCCAAAGACAAATCTGCCGACCAGCAGGAAAGCAACAGGCAAGGGTGCAACCAAACAAGAGGTTGTTACGAACGCAGCGCCAAGGACTGACCTCCCGACCAGCAGAAAACCAGCAGGCAAAGGTTCAAACCACCCCTCAAAGTCCAAAGTGGAGAAGACTCCCAAAGGAGCCGCAGGACAGCAGACAAGGGCGGATCAGTCGAAACCTAAGCGAGGCGCCCGAGGGAGACCAAAGGCCGTCACACAGGAAACCGCGCTAGCGACATCGCCAGTGCAAAGTGTCAAACAGGCGGATGAGGTGAAGCGTGGTCGGCCGGCAGGAAGGCGACTTGAGCAGCAGCAGGATGAAAAAAAGGAGGAACAACCAAATATTGTGCTAAGACGCTCCAAGAGGATTGCCAATAGGAAGTGACGGGACACAGCCACTTTAAATGTTTTTACTTCAAGTTTTAGTAATATGTTTTAGGCCTCCAAATAAATAAATAAAAATGTGCTTTAATTAAGTGTGAGCCACGTCTTATCTTTTGCACAGCAGTAGTTAATTATTATTGCAATAGGAAATAGTGAGTTGCATGCGGGTAAAAAGCGAAGCGTGTGGAGTGCACGGGTGCTTTGCCAACACTGGTGCGCACCACCTGAAATATTTTTTATCATTGTTTTGCAGACCCACTGAGATATCATTGAGTCCACCACAGAAAAAAAAAATCCTACAGTAGCGCCGCAATGCCAACGTATTATCTTTTTGTTTCCTTCAGTCAAAACATATAGACTCAAAACTTTGTTTCTAGGTGAGAATGCCAAGGTTCTGTTGACTTGCAATTTGTGCAAAGATCAGTCGTAATTTGCTTGAATTGTCGAGTTGAGTTAACTTGGGCGCAGCGAGCATTATTACGCTTTCAGTAACTACCGTCTGTCGGGCTGATATTTAACCTTGAGCCTCAACATTTTTTTTTCTTTTTGTAAGCCGCACGTTCACAAATGCCGAAAATGCCTTCTTTGTCCTGTTATTAAGAGTAATGATCCTTAAGTAGTTCCGCTTTCTGACCTAACCACTGTGCCGATTGGCCTCTGTCAAGTCCAAGCATCCCGCATCACGGGTGCTCACTTTTTGCTCTGTCAACACCGCCTGCATGGAATCTGCCTGTGTGTGTCTCCACCGAGGCAGGCCAGTAAAAACGGGCTCTGCTGGCAAACGAAGAGAGAGCACTTTTGGTTTATCAAAGCAGGACAAGCAGAGCCCAGGGAGCCCCTGACCCTCAATTTCCTGTCAGTCTTGCATTATGTAAATCAGTCTTTTTTTTTTTTTTTAGCGGAAGTCCTTAAACCCTCAACATAGGTTAAAATATTTAAATTATGGATTAATTTGACTACAAATAATTTTGGCAGAGAGAGAGAGAGTTTTTGATTTATCTTTTTTCCCCCATACCACAAAAACCTGGCATTTGAACAGGGGTGTGTGGACTTTTGATAGCCACTGTGGCTACAACACGTGTTGAGCCATATTTGTTCCAAAGTAAACGTCTCGAGGATCACATTACCCAAAACACTTTTTAATTAGAAAGTGCAGTGTGAGGCGTCCTTCCTTGTTTCCCTTATGATGAAGTCTGCTGGAGTTAGCTTGTTGTTTGCTTTGGAAAGCAGCTAACAAATCATCCACACTGTAGCTACAATCCAACAACACACATTTAAATGCTTTCCCACTTGATGCCGTCTAGTTTATTAAAAAAAGGGGGGGGGGGGTAGATGAGCGGGACACAATAGTCGACTTTGATTCTTGACACATTGGAAAAATTCCACCCAATGCAGAAATTGGAAAGATTTTCAGTGATTTCAGTTCAGGTTCTTTTCCAGTGGTCTGTCCTGGATGCACTTTCTATTTTCTTTTGATTGGTACGTGTATTTGTGGTAGATGTGAAGAGATTAAGATGCAGACAAAAGAGCAGCGAGACGATGTAATGACTGGGAAACTCTATCTGATGATTTCCTCACTGACCTTGTAACTAAATTCCTCCACATGTTTTCTTTCAACCAGCTGAAATTTCTGTGACGTCATCGTTTCCTTTTCTTCCCTAATGTAACAGCCAGAAAAATTAATACTTTAATTTTTCCCATAAGGGGAAATTCAGGTTACACTCCAAGGAGAGATGTCAATGTGAAGCTTTCGTGCCTTGCTCAAGGGTATGTGGATTTTGGAGATGTGGAAAGTGATTTCCAGTAATCCGTCCCAATTTTGCCCTTGGAACGTTTCAATGTCATGCACAGTAAAAAAAAAAAAATTTAAAAAAAAAAGGGGGGCAGCATCTTTTGCACCACGTGGTTTGGAAGTAAAAAAAAATCCACTTAACAGGTTTCATGATTGAAAAAGTGGAGACTAAAGAATATTGGGCCTTGCGAAAGAATATATTTGCGTTGGTACGTACTGTATAGCTGTGACGTCACGATTTTCTTGCCGACTGTTTCCTCTCTGCGGTGTGCACGGTCGTGAACGTGATTGATGCAGGGAAATAATAATCAGTTTCAGCTCTATGCCGCAACTGTTTTCTGTGACAACGACTTTAAATCGACATATGCGTGTGTTTTTTGTCCTGGAGCGGCTAAAGTGATTTTTTTTTTTTAAAGCAGCACAAAAAATGATTGCTTTAATGTGAACCATCTGTCCGTCGTGGGAAATGGCACATTGAAATAAGCACGAAGTTGAGCAAAAGTTCAAAGACTCAGTCACAATCTCACAGTTGGGAGAAATTATGCACTTTATGTTTTTTGTTTTATGACTTACTGGTAGTTGCATTGTTGTCTCGTTGAAATGCGTCATAGTGATGCTAAAATATTTGGCTCCGGGTATTGTCGTATCGAGTCAGAAAATTATCTTTTATATCGGATGGAGATTAACAATTTAATAGCAACTTGATATTATTGAGGCCGAATGAAGTATGTTCCAGCAAACGTTCCGTTTTCTAACTCCGCATTCTCAAGCAGATCCTGTGGCTATTTTTTTTACAGTATTTGGGCTCCGTCTTCTGCTTCCGCAGCTCCTCCCTCCTGCACATAAAAGCCTCACCACGATCAAAGTTTTGTGCGACATCCACCCACTCTGTAATCGGGCAGCAACTCACGTACAGGTAAGAAGTGCACGCAAAGTTGTTTTGTGTGTTTCTGGCATGTCTGGCTTCAGCCTCACTTTATTTGCATTATCTCCTTGCCGATATTAAAAGACTCAGAGTCAGAAACGGGGCTTCCTCGCCGCAAACCTGCATTGTTTTGTCAGCAGTGGAAGATTTTTTTGTGCATCCAGAATGTGAAGTGATCATCATGCAGGGCGTGAAAGCTGCCAAACTGAAACTCAGCGACGCGTGTTTTTGTCTGTCCCGATTTCTGTCTGCGCACCTGCCAAACTTGACATGGGATGGTCCTGATGCTTTTTTTTCAGTGCTTAATTTGATTAGGGACGTGCTTTTGTAAGAAAAAGACGTGACAGGCAACAACACGTCATCTTGACATGCTGGAGATTGGCAGCGCTGGTGTTATTGTTGGATCTTGTCATTGACGGTTACAAAGGAGGGGAGGACCAGACGCTTCCCTGAGCAGGCCCAGACTTTTCTATTTTGCTGCCTTGTTATTGTTAATGTCTTTGTCCTGTGCCCCACATTCGGTTCGCTGGCTCCCTTCTGCCTCCTGGACAGGAAGAGTTGATGTAGCTCGGAGGGAATGTGCTTCTTGATCCCACCACACTGCTGCCTGCTTTTTTGTTGAGTCATAGACATGCTCCTCTCTTGCAAGTTGGGTTGGAAAATACGCTTTGGTAATTATCTCAGCTTTGCAGATAGAAGCCGGTTGGGTTCTTATAGTTGAGCTCGTACTTGCAGTATTTTATTGGAACATTTGGCCTCGTATTCTGGGTGGGTACAGGTCAAGACCGATGGGCGTAGTTGTGAGAGATTAGGTTCTGGTGAGACCAGCGGCGGATCACCGGCTGGGTCTTACATACGTGACTCAGTCGACCTCTTAATATCACCACCATCACATCACTATTATAGAAATTATACAAATTGACAAAAAATGAATAATAATAAAACTGTCCCATCTGAATCAACAGGAGCAAGCCATATTAATATAATATGTAAAATAAAATACATCACATGCACCAGAAATGCTGGTTATTAAATGTATTGAAGTCTGCAATGTTGGGAAAACAATTAGTTCTCAACAATGTCTCCTCTGTATCGCCCACTAATATTAATATCACGATCTAGAATTAAACTATTGCAGCTGTAAATTTGAGAATTTCCCATAGTGATCGCATGTTTTTATTGGCCCATCCAATCCATAAAACGCGGCCGAGTGCTTTTGGGAGCCAACGTAAATAGGAGCCAAAGCAAGCGCACAAGGTTCTGCCGAGAAATTATGGCTGCGAAGCGTGCAGGGAAATCAATCCAATTGTTGACATTCGTCGGAAATAAAAACTGAGGCGAGACGGAAGGTGACGTGGACATTCGTCAGACACGTTGCGTGTGTGTGTGTGTTACATTGTGTATTGGAGGCACAAATACACACAGGTGTCTTTCCCAGATGTCTTGGCCTCGGTTCTTGTTCGCTGATCAGCTGAGTGTTGCATGTCAAACATAGTCTGGGCTCTGAGCATATTGTGCTTCAAAGACTCTTAAAGTAGACCATCTGGAAGCATCAGGTGGGGCTTCAAAAGGCATCTGTAAGGTTTTTTTTTTGGTGCCAGATCCTCAACATCATGCAAGGAAATAAGAGAAGCCGACTCATTTATTCTGGACGGTCTCTGGTGTGTATTCACCTTGACGAATGAGCTCGCTTGATCCAGTCGGTTTGGATTGATGCATTCTTGGAGGTCAGATCCAACCTGAGTTTAGGGTCCAGAAACATTTCAAAGCTCTGCACATTGTTTTTAACATTCCACTGAAAGAGGCTGGTCTTGTTCTCAAATGTGTTGATTGTTGAACGATGATGTGCCAGATGGACCACAACTGCTAACTTCCAAAAGTGGTCAGTTTGTTATTGTAGTTATTGATACTAGTAGAATTTTTATTTTTTTTTCCCGTTACCACACAGTAATATATTCAACAATTATCAGCGATTTAATGAGCGGTGACAAAATATGGCGCTGGCAAAAGCTTATTTAAGCCTGGCCATTTTGTAGTTGTTTTTCTTCACAAATAAAATGTATTTAAGCTACCAGTTTCTAAATGTGAGAAAAACAAACAAGCAAACAAAAACAAAAAACAATTCATTATTAACAACCTTCAAAAATAATTTTACAAATAAAATAAAATAAAAAGTGACAATTTTTCAAGTTTGCATTTTGTATCATTCCAACAACAGAAATATTCATTGAACAGCTTTTTGTACAATAAACATAAACACTTTTCAAATTATACCGAGACTTCCAAATTCAAAAGAACTTTTGAACGTGATAAGGAAGTAAATTTATTTTGTGGATGTTAAAATATGACTTTAAAATCTCCACTGACTGAATACTTCCCATATCGGACTAGGATGATTCCTACAGAATGAGGAATAACCTAATAACCTAAGTCTTGCAATGTATTAGATCCTTTTTATTTTTATTTTTTTTTGCGTCAAAGCCAATGCTTGGCCTAGAATGTGGCTTCCCATCACTGCTCACCATGCTTCATTTAGTTATCCTGCTGCTTTTCCTGGACCATAACAGGATGCTAAGATGATGTAAAACTTGTGGGGTTCTGTCCATGGTGCTGGATCTTTACATTGGGAATCAGTTAAAGAAACGCTTGTGACAATCATACGTCACTACAAGGTGAAGAAGAAACTATTTGATCTTGAACTTACCTGAAATTCATTTTTTTAGACAGAGCCGAGACCAGACCGGCGTCGTCTCTACATGGCCACCTCCCCACTCATGCCTTGGAAACGAGTCCGAGAAGCAACCTAATGTAAGGCGGGCCAGGCAGTGGACAAAGACGTTTACTCGGCAAGGAGAACTCTGAAAGTAAGCAAACGTGGCACTTGTAGCTAGAAGATTCAAACTTTTGATTTGTTAATTAAGCAATGCTAGGTTTATTTTTTTCTGTCACTCTGCCATAAAAAATACATTCAATCTATTTTGTAAGGAGGCTATGATGTCGCAAAACTGATCCACTTCCTGGTTGTATTTTATTTTTTTCTTCTCCACAGTAGAATATGGTTCCTGCAGTCCTCCATCCCATCCACATACTCATCGCTGTGGTCCATCTGGCCCACGGTGGCGCATTCTCCAGAAGCAAAACATCATCGCAACAATACCAGCCGCAACCGCAGTACAACGATGGCCATCCACAACAGCCCTTCTCAGGAAACGAGATGCCGTTACTGGGTCAGTACGGTATGGAGCTCCCTCAGCTTCCATTTGAGTTGGGCAAAGAGCGGCTATTGACGGAAAGCAAAGGTCTCTCTATTTTCAAATGAAATCACTAAAGAGCTGAGGACTGATTCTTCATCTGGATTGAATCCTCACCTCTCATGACCAAATTGTCTTTGTTTTTAAGGGCAAACATTCAGAGGAGCCAAAGGTCCACCTCCCCATGTTTCTAGTGGAGAAGGACCTCCTGGCATTCAAGGCCCACCGGGACCTCAGGGACCACCAGGGCTACCGGGACAGGGATTGCAAGGAATACCAGGAAAACCAGGTCCCACTGGTCCTCAAGGGTATCCGGGAATAGGCAAACCAGGACTGCCAGGATTGCCTGGAAAACCAGGAGGACCTGGATTGCCTGGGCCACAAGGTGAATCAGGACCTAGTGGTCGTGAGGGCCCAAATGGACTTCCTGGTCCTCAGGGACGTCCGGGTCCACCCGGCCTCCCTGGAATTGCGAAGGTTGGAGGTCAAGGTCTGCCAGGACAGGTGGGTGTTCAAGGTGAGCCGGGTCAAAGAGGTCCTCCTGGGCTTTCTGGTCATCCAGGCCTCAAAGGAGAAAAAGGAATTGGCATACCTGGTTTGCCTGGGTTGAAAGGACCTAGTGGACCACCGGGTCCACCTGGACATGTTGGGATGCCTGGGATTGGCAAACCTGGTGTCAATGGTCAACCCGGGCATCCGGGAATGCCAGGAAAAATTGGTGCTCGTGGACAGCCAGGACCAGCAGGACCACCCGGTGACAAAGGCCAACCGGGTCCACCGGGCTCATCTGGAATTGGAAAAGCAGGGAAAGATGGCTTTCCTGGTCAACCTGGGCTTCCTGGAAGCAAAGGTGCACCAGGCTCTCCAGGATTACCAGGAAGTCCAGGTTTGCCTGGTTATGGCAAACAAGGCTTTCCAGGACCCATGGGTCACAAAGGACACAGCGGTGTTCCTGGATCAACAGGTCTAAAAGGAGAAAAGGGTCATTCAGGCCTTCCAGGTGTTATTGGTCAGACAGGTTCTAGTGGCAGACCTGGTCAGCCAGGCCCAATGGGGCCACCAGGCAGCATTGGCTTCCCAGGGCAAAAGGGCGATGATGGTGACCTTGGGCCGAGAGGAAATCCTGGATTGAAAGGGGATTCAGGGTTACCAGGCCTTCCAGGACAGTCAGGCTTCATAGGCGAGGTCGGACAACCTGGACCGAGAGGATTTCAAGGACCCGTGGGCCCAAAGGGGGAACCAGGTAACAGGGGTTTAAATGGTGCCCCCGGTACAGCAGGATTACCTGGGCCAAGAGGAGCAGTAGGCCAACCTGGTGATAAAGGCCATCACGGACCACAAGGGATCCCAGGACTTTCAGGACCAGGTGGCCCAATAGGACCTCCAGGAATGCCTGGTCTAAAGGGGGAAACAGGCCCTTCTGGTTTACCAGGCTATCCTGGTGAGGGAACACCTGGACCTGTGGGTCAAATTGGTCCTAAGGGTAACACTGGCCCTATTGGACCTCAGGGACTTCCTGGACAACCAGGGCAACCTGGACCCCCTGGTCCTCCAGGACTCCCTGCAACATATCCTGACCTCAGCCAAACCCTTGCAGTGTCGGGTCCATACAGCAGTCAAAAACAAGCGTACAAAAAGGCAAGGTATAGTGGAAACACTGGTGGAAATGCCTTGGAGATGCCAGCTTTCACAGCAAAGCTCACAAATCCATTTCCATCTGTCGGTTCCCCCGTGATCTTCGACAAAATCCTACAGAATGGCAACCAGGACTACAATCCTCAAACTGGTGTTTTTACATGCAGTGTACCAGGGGTTTACTATTTTTCTTACCACGTCCACTGCAAAGGGAGTAACGTGTGGGTGGCACTGATGAAGAACAACGAGCCAATGATGTACACTTACGATGAATGCGTCAAGGGCTTGCTGGACCAGGCATCCGGTAGCGCCGTGCTCCCGTTACAGCAGGCCGACATCGTGCACTTGCAGCTGCCGTCTGAGCAGGCAGCAGGACTTTACGCCAGTCAGTACGTCCACGCCATTTTTTCTGGATACTTATTGTACCCAATCTAATTGAAAGCACTTGTATTTATACTTGTATCATGACAAGCGGCAAATGAAGTGAACCTGTTTGGATGTGCTTTGGGAACATCGTCACTATCTTTGACTAATATTTTGTAGAAATCGTGACATCTGTATTTACACATGAGCAAAGTGTCTTTTGATGTGATAATTGCACAGTTACTAGTCCAAAAAGGATCTTCACTGTGGTGAATGTTTTATTTGAGGATTTTGAGAAGATGGATGAAATGACAATCGGCCGTTGACTCATGCTTCAGCTTTTTCTTTGCATACAAACATTTTGTTTGCAGGACAAATGCTGCCTGGTGTTAAATTCCTGCTAAAAATTAAAGGCAAAAAATATATATTTAAAAATATATTTGAATTTGAAAATTGGAGCTCTTTTTTTTTCTTTTCTTAATTTGTAAAATGATGAATGTAAATGAACTGATCAGTTCAATAATTGTCAATGTCACATGACAAAAGAAGCACTGTTCAAACTTTTTTTTCATCCACATGTAGTACAGTTTAGTTGTATTTAGCTATCAAGTAAAAAACATTCACATTCATCTTACAGCTCTGTATGTCATAGAGAAATTTTATGTGCAATACTAATAATTTTAATTGAAGTATAATTTGGGCCGGGGTTCCCCTTCTATATTTAATCAGTGTTATTGTTCAAACTGTGTATGATGCTACAATGGCATAAAATATTAAACATACCTTTCAGGACTAAACAAAAAAACTCTGTCTGGTGTTTACTTTTGCATTTATACTTGTTTTGTTTTATTAGTTTTAGGTGGTGCTTGCCCCTTGGTGTACAACGTCAACGCAGTAAGCATTCCAAAGCAATAGGTAGCGGTAGTGTGCAATTACAGTTTGCAACCGCCGTTAAAACAATAACGAATAAGTTTATTGACCAATCAGTTGGTGATGTCGACCGCTTTCCTCTTCCGTACACCGAAGCCGTCGGTGTGCACAACCTTCCCATAGTTAGCGGAATCGACGAACACGTAAGTGCAATTACGTCGTCTTGAACTTAAAATAAATGTTTGTATTATATTCATCGCACATAAATATTGCCATGTGCTAGCTAAGTGCTAGTTGGTTGCTGTTGACGATGCCTTTTGCAAGCTGTTGCAAGACAAAACCCAAATTAATAACTCCTGGACAGCCTTAGAATTAAACCTGCTTGGCAATGGCTTTTTAGCCATTCATCGCACGGAGTGCAGTCAACACGAAAGTGGAGGAGTGGAACGGGGTAACACTACACGTGTAGTGTTGATGAAGAACTGATCTGACCTCTAAACGGTTAGACACCTTCAAAATAATTCAACTGGCCTCTCAAGCAGCTTTCTATGTCTGCGAGCGGCTTTGAATATGAGATGATCTCATGAGAATTCCTTGAATAAAAACACTATTCTGCTTTGCATTGTAGTTCAACGCAAGCTTTACTATGGAAGCAAGTTGCTACCACATTGAAAAAAGTTTTAGGATTAAGTCGAGTCACATTATGACTTTGTTTCACATTGTTTACAGAAAATGATCGCACTCAAGAAATTATATTTCCACATCAGAACAAAAAACGAGCAATGTTAGATCACAAAAAATGTTAGCATGATCTCGTCAAATGAAACTCATGCCAGACTTGAGAAATAACACTAACCTAAAATCGTCTAACTTTTGGATTGTCTGTCAAGTAGAAGCGAGCCATGGCTTCCCGAGCGGGACCGCGTGCAACAGGCACGGACGGCAGTGACTTTGAACACAGGGAACGAGTGGCCTCACACTACCAAATGAGGTAGGTCAGTCATATCAGTAACATAAATATTCAAGTTTCATTACGTGTTCTTCCAGCGTGGCCCTCAAGTCCGAAATCCGGAAACTCAACATGGTCCACTTGCTGGTGTGGGTGCTGATGGCAGCTCAGGTAGAATCTCATTGCCGAGTGACCGCTGGGCTTCTTCTAAAGTGTTTCGTTGTGTGTCAGGTGACAGTGAGCCAGCTGGGTCTTGTGTCCCACAAAACTGTCGCCTCACCGTACCAGTGGGAGTACCCTTACCTCCTCAGTGTTATCCCCACCGTCTTCAGCTTCATGGCTTTGCCCCGCAACAACATCAGCTACCTGGTCATTTCCATGATCAGCTCCGGGCTGTTCTCGGTGGCGCCGCTCATCTACGGCAGCATGGAGATGTTCCCCGTGGCTCAGCAGCTGTACCGACATGGCAAAGCTTACCGCTTCATCTTCGGCTTCGCAGCGGTGACGATTATGTACTTGGCGATCGTCATTTCCGTGCAGGTGCACGGGTGGCAGATCTACTACAGCAAGAAGCTGCTGGACCAGTGGTTCACCAGCACGCAGGAGAAGAAGAAGAAATAAGCTGGCGGGCTTGGAGAAGATACATTTGTGGCTGTCCAAAAATAAACTGCGGGAAAGGAGAAAACTTGTCTGTTGACCGATGCAGCTTCGTATTTGATGACTCTGCGAAAAGTTGTTGTCTGACAGCTTTTTGTGCCTTTTATATTTTATTTGCATCGTTTTCCTTCCGTGAAGTCTGCCGCCATCGGTGCATACTGTACATGAAAGCTTCTGGCATTTCATCATTCTCCAGTAAAATGTTGTCAACACTGTTCTTGTCACATTTCTTTTTCCTCAAAATGTGGCAGTCGTTTGTCACAATACCGAATACTAATCAGACGTGAATAGGAAAAACACAATCTGAAGCCATTGAGTCATTGAAACCTGACTTTGAAACCCTAACAGCAGTTTGAAACTCAAACTACTAACACTAACCCTTAACTCTACCCCCTAAGCCTAACCCAAAGTAAGTTGGTTTTCGTAAATTATCTTCGAATGATCCCTTTCACTTCTGGCATCTATTGTGATGGTAACGCTTTGTTTCTTCTCAATATTTTCAGCATGTACTTGGTGGTACGACGGACTGTGCAGATGAACCATGTTTGTGAGGCACTGGTCAAATCCCGCCTTGGGCAGTGTTCAGTCCAATTTCTTTTCTCATCTAATGTGACTCAGTTGTGTTAATGATCTTAAATGATCTTTGTACCAAGACAGTTTTATTTATTTTCTTTTTACTTTTATATCAAAGTCTTTCAGTGATCCGTTCTGTGTTTAATGTGATGGTAACACATTTTCGCTTTTTAGTAACACATTTAGCAAATCTATACATATTTTTTATTTATTTATTAAAGAAGCCTTACGTTACATTATTTTATTTTGTAAAAAAACCACCTTAGCATACATGGTCATTTTTCATAAAAAAATAGCCTTACTATACATGGTTGTTTTTGTTTTTTATTAAGAAAGCCTAACTATACATGTTCATTTTTTTTCTAAAAAAAACACTTCCAGCAACTAAAAGGCAGCAAATTCACAATAGCACTGAAAATATAAAAAGTAATATACAGATCTCAGCTCGAGCATCAACTAACAGCTTGCTTGATAACACACACACGTCACCTTGCAGCAGCTAAAAGCCTCCTTCTCCTTGTATGGCCTCCACATTCAAACTTGAGTACGTGTACGGTGATCACAGTGACAAGTGCTGATTGTCTCACAGTCTTTTTTTTTTTTTCTCTCTGTCAGGACCGCCCTTTGTAGTTGAGGCCAATGACACGATCGCAAAACCGAGCGACGGCAACAAAGTCGCAGCAGATGATGTTGACGCCCTCCGCCTCGGGCCCTGGCCGTTGTTCCCCCACCCAGTTGAGGAGTGCAGTCAAGGCCTTGGTGGTGATGCTCCTCATGTTTTGGAAGGGATGGAGGAGGACAAACGCAGTATTTTCAGTCAGGTTCAGGCCGCTGACGTAAAAGCTAGCTGGAGAGCAGACAACAGTCAAAACGAGTTGAGTGGGCTGATGCATTAAGGTCAACTGCGTGTGCTTTTTCCACAGATAGATCCAACCTACCTGGTCTTCCTTTTTGCTTCTGAGCCTCCAAGTAGGAAATCACCTTTTTTGGATCAGTGCTGTCAGCATACCTACAGAAAAAAACAATGTCTACATCATCATCATGGAGGCGCTGGGCTGGCATGTGCCGATAAGTCTGCCGTTTAATACCAATAAGGTATTTCGGTCCACAGCTCGGGATGGCGCTGGAGCACTTCCTGGTTGTCATAGGAAATGATCACCTGTTGACATTTGGACCAACAAGACCGCAAGGTGGGACGATCCTGCACAAAAAGTCCATGATTACAGAATTTAAAAAAAAAAAAGATTTCATCATTACGATTAACGTTTGACCTCCCTTGGCCACATTCAAACAAATTTGTAAGATTTATTTTCTCATGGTGATCAGTGTGTAAATGACTAGACTTACCTGTGGGGAGCAGAGCTTAGGTCCAAAACGTGATATGATGTACTCTACAAGTTCTGTGTGGTCACTCGGGGTCAGGCAA
This sequence comes from Syngnathus floridae, assembly GCF_059516105.1. Lineage (NCBI taxonomy): Eukaryota > Metazoa > Chordata > Actinopteri > Syngnathiformes > Syngnathidae > Syngnathus > Syngnathus floridae. The sequence goes on along the minus strand of NC_142414.1, from coordinate 8,931,343 downwards.
CTGAAATGTGAACAGCAAACGATCACGACCTCTTTAGGATGTGCATCCAGCCAGGTGGCCAGCTCATCCAGAGCCTCCTGCTGACGACACACACATGCACGCACACACATTTGACCAAAACATGACACTCCCATTCACAATTTCATTTCACCAAAAATGTTGCATTTGAACAGGGGTGTGTAGACTTTTTATGTGTCCGTGTACCTTGACAGTCTTCCACGTATAGATACCGTGGGCAAAGAATAATTTGCTGCACTCTTTTGGCTTCCTGGCAATCCGCAGGTCCAAGAAGCGAATTCCGAGGTCACACTGACGACTGAGGTCAGCTTGCTGTGGGCAGAGAGGAAGAAGATCATAAAGACACGACACGCACACTGGGAAAAGGTTAGGATTTCAAACTAGAGTTTCAAACTAGGGTCAGGGTTTTAACCGTGACTAGTAACTTACTACCATCTCTGATCCAAACATCACATCTACTTTTCAGGATCTTGTGGAGATGTGGCAAATGACAAAACAAGGAGCTGAAGGCAAGTCATGTCTCTTTTACTCTCCACACAAAACTGATAATTTACAGAATAAATCGGGGTGTACCTGCGTGGTGGCCCAGCGGAACACGCAGGGCCGTATCAGGCAAGGAGCAAGTCTGTCCATCACGTTGAGGAGCCACGACTCTGATTCCACGACAGGGGAGGACATGTCGAGACAGAATGACATGCTGTCGTGGCTCCCTACGAGAAACGTGCACATATCGTCGAGATTAGATTGATCGATTATATGTAAGATAAATATTAAGCATAGGACTTCCGTATTTTCTAGTGTATAGGGGTGGGATTATTTATTTTTGCCTACCAGGGATGGCCAAATTCCACAGCGACACGTCAAGCAGCTCATCGGGTAAATGTGACATCCAGTCCGAGTTTCCGCAAAGTCTGTCCTCCATTTTGTTATTGACATCTTATCTTGTGTCAGTCAGGCTACATATTTTGGTTTCTGTTTACATTCTCAACTTAAATTACGTGAAACAGCTTCAGGCGTTTTTCTTCTGTTACGTTTGTAGCGTGTCGTGGACGCATCTTTGTCTATTTCTGCCCCCTGGTGGGCAAAATTAATATTGTTTTGTATTTTACAGCACTTTTTTTGAAGTTATGTCCCATTTAAGCATTAGACTTGTGCTGTTTCAAGGACTTTATGACTGTACTTGTTTATTGCACATATATGCTATTAATTAGTTACAGCAAAATAAAACATCCCAGTGCCGATGTTCGCCTGTCAATCAAATAGCTAACCCAAACCTAATCCTAACTCGTACCTAACTGGTTCAATAAAGGTTGGGAAACGCTGGACCACAGGGAGCAGCTCAAACAACCCTGTTCCTTAGCTTAGTGGCGCCCTCTAGCGGTTCAGGAACGTGCATTGTCAATAACAAAGTTTCCGAGCCCAAAAGTTTTGTGTTCACGTCGCAATGGAAGTCCCTGGGCCATTTATGACAATCGATGTAGAAAGGTTCAAATGCCAGGTTTCAGTGACGTTTAATAATAGAGACCAAAATATATCATTTCACATTCACCACAACCTATAATTATAATATATCTATGATTTCTTATTTAGAGGGCAAGTCAAAGCAAACAAATAAGATGAAGTGTGTGCACCCAAAGTTAGAAGTGATGATGTGACTGTGCTGAGAATTAACCACTGACATTCAAACGCAAGTTCAATGTGGATCAGTAGACACCTGCCACCACTTAAAGCGCCCCAGACCAACCCTTAAAATAAACTTCTACTGAACTTTCCCTGACTTTTTTTTTCAGAATTCCTTCTGCCTGGACTACGGCTCCAGTTGCAGTTGAAAATACAAAAAAAGTTTGAAACTATGATTTCTATAAAACTATCTCAGGCATCATACGGTATTTAACGGGGGGGGGGGGGGCACCCAGTCCTACCTCTTTAAATCTGCTTTGAGATCAAATAGCCAATCATAGAGTGCTGAGGGCAGAGACAACATTCCATTATATAGTGTCAACCCACCAAGCACTTGTGTCCAAGATGCTCCTCTTGCTCGGTGTGGCTGCTGCCATTCTATCTGCGGGCTCCTCCAGGGAGTTGAACCGGACCTCCGGGCTGATGGCGGAAGGCATAGAAGCGTGCTCAGCCTGCGAATTCCGCGAGCACAGCAAGCAGATGAGGCTGTACAGCATCAAGTCGCAGATCCTCAGCATCCTACGGCTGGAGCAGGCACCCAACATTAGCCGGGATATGATCCGCCAGCTGCTGCCCAAAGCGCCGCCTCTTACGCAGCTCTTGGATCAGTACGACCCGCGGGTGGAAGATGAGGAGCACGCCACCACGGAGACCATCATCACCATGGCAACCAAGTGTAACTAACCCAACACATTCATTTCTTAAACTATAAATTGGGGGCAGAAATTGAGGACGTCTCACTTTAGACTTAACAAAGCAATATGACCATCTGTGAGTGCAACTTGTATTTGGTGGTGTATTTGAATTTTCAGGCATGTTAGGTTCACTCAAGACTTCATTGTCCTTAGAGTAACTGTAATTTATAATAACTAACGTGAGAGTAACTGGTTGCCTATAATCTGCAATTATCTGCTAATGGCGAGCAACCAGACCAGATTTTACAAAGTGGTTTGTCAGCTCCCTCTGCTGGTACACAAAAAGAATACATCACCAAATTAAAACGAGATAAAATCCATTTACAACATAAAATACAATCGATCACATTAAAATGTTTATTTGGGCACAGTACGTTTTAACTGAGTGATTAAATGCTGTCATCTACAGTTTATTTTAAATTTCCTGACACACTACAGTTCAAATATAGATTAGTTGTATTTAACTTTGACGTGCATTGGTATTTAATCTTCAAGAGATATTACAATCAAATTGTTTTGGATGCTTTAATCAAGTAGCAGTTTTAAATTAATTTGCCTGTATTAACAAAAATCCAATTTAACTTTTCTACTTGGAGCACAATGGCTCCTAACCAGAAATTTAGTGGCGCAAGTTGAACATTTACAAAGGCACATGGATCAAAAATTGACTTGCAAATTAGAGGTAGTCTAGAGTCTGATTTACAGTAAGGGCAGTGTTACTGTTCAAACTGGCCACACGATTGACATGGCTCAAAATAATAAGAAAAAACATTTTTGGAATGGCAGTTGTATTTTGGCCTATAACAGGAACGTGGAAGTTGTTGATATTTAGTTAAACACTTGCTGTGAATGTTCTCCAGCAGACTCCATCGCAACGGGAAGGCTGTCCTATTGCCTGTTCACCCTCAGTCCAAAGATCCACACAGAGAACATTCTGAGCGCTCAGCTGTGGGTTCATCTGCGGCCAGTCCATATGGTCACAACCGTCTTCCTGCAGATCTCACGACTGAAACCCGACAGGGAGGGAAACAACACCCGGGTCAGAGTGCGCTCTTTAAAGGTGGACACCGATGCTGGCGCTGGTTCTTGGCAGAGCATGGACATCAAGTCTCTGCTGCAAGCATGGCTGCGTCAGCCAGATAGCAACTACGCTATCGACATCAATGCTTTCGATCCTCAAGGAGAAGACCTGGCAGTCACGTCTGCAGAGCCTGGAGAGGAAGGCCTGGTGAGGGCACCGCTTAAAACCGTTTCAGGGATTTCCAATTGGCCCGCTAAACAATATGAGAAGAATCCATATCGGCATCCAGAGTGACGTAATGTGATTAGCATATCGACATCACAGTCAGGAACGCCAGGCTCGAATTGGGTAGATCTTCCGTCTGCATTCTAAAAACACGACTCTTGGGTTAGCTGAAGAGTACAATTTGTGACTAACTAGCGACGAGTCCCGGGCGTACCGCCTCTGTCTCAAAGTCAATTGGCAATAGGAATAATAGAAAATAAAGCTCTGGGAAAATTAAGAGAATGATCACTTTTTCCAATGCAGAATAACATGTCACAACCGATTTCCTTTCCAGCAACCTTTCATTGAAGTCAAAATCCTGGACAGTCCAAAGCGATCCCGCCGTGACTCGGGTCTAAACTGCGACGAAGAGTCAGCGGAAACTCGCTGCTGCCGCTACCCGCTCACTGTGGACTTTGAGGAGTTCGGCTGGGACTGGATCATCGCACCCAAGCGCTATCGAGCTAACTACTGCTCGGGAGAATGCGAGTTCTTGCACCTGCAGCAATACCCGCATGCGCACCTGGTCAACAAGGCCAACCCACGCGGCACGGTGGGACCCTGCTGCACGCCCACAAAGATGTCGCCCATTAACATGCTCTACTTTAACCGCAAGGAGCAGATCATCTACGGAAAGATCCCGTCTATGGTGGTGGACCACTGCGGTTGCTCCTGATGCACTGATGGATTTCAAGCACCTTCAACGATTTGTAACAGCAGAGTACTGTGCTGGATGATTGGACAGCGCTACCTTGACTTAATGAGGATTTTTCTTTTTAGTTAGGGGGGGGGGACACCGCTTCATAATTTCTTTACTTTGTGAAACTAGATCTGACCGAGTAAAATTGAAAAAGGGTACACAGAGCTTGGGATCTGCCCTCCATCTGCATTGTGTTGCTAACCTGCTAGCTCTAACAGCTCAGGAGCTAGCCACGATTTTGTAAAAAAAAAACTAGTGATCCAAAAAAAAGAGTAAAATTCTGACTGACATGCTTTCATGGTGATCAAGCCAACTTCACGTAAGCTTCAATAAGGGACACCGTGACTTTTGGCGTACAGTAAATGCACTTCAAGCTGGAGTTGCAAGAATTGAACGTAACCTCATTTCTGTTCACTGACATACGTAAATGGCAGCACGTCAATGCTGCTCTATTGCTTGCATGACTTGTTGATGATGGCATGTGGCCAAAAATTGTCTGGTGTTGTATTTTTTTGGGGGGGGGTTAAAAACAAACAATGAACTCATATCAGCGAGCTTATCAACTTACCGATTAGAGCTGTCACTTGGGTAACTTCGCTTCGTATGCAGCCGTCCACATGTTAAGACATAAAGCGTTGTTGTTATTGTTGTACCACAGCAAACACTATCTTTAATAAAACCGGTTTATTTCTTTATATAGCCGACACAATTTTTTTCATAATTAGAACACAAACAATGTGTTATTTGAGGGAACTGGAACAATGGGGAACAATGATTAGCTAGGAGCATGGTCACGAAACAATGTAAACTTATAAGTCAAGGTAACACTGTATTTGGTTTGATACAAAGAGGCGAGATGTGTGGGCCGCCCTGCTGCTTTCTGTCTGGTTTGAGTTTTGGCCCAAAAAAAAAAGCCTGCAGGATGTCAAGCATGTGCCTCTATTTGATCAACAATGACCCGAGTGCTCTTTCCTCCTTGCTTGCAAAACAAATGCTAAGAATCAAACGGCATTAATTTATCAAGAAACTTAGGGAGGCTGTGTATAATTTGTAACTACTTTATAGATATACTTGAGCGAGCAATAGTTTTCATGTTCATCCAAACACAAAAATGGTCTGGAGAACGGGGATTGGTATTGCACCATTCTTATCCGATTCAATTCCAAGGTGGTTGTTAGGTTCGGAAAATGCAAAAACAGATTGACGTTTTTACACAGTCTGTGAAATTCCAGGTGATGCCCTGTATGCACCACTTTGGGCTCAAGCCTGCAGGAATTAAACTGAGATAACAAAATAAGAATAAAAATACATTCATCTCCACAGGAGGTTTTGTCTTGATTTGATGCTGAGAGCAGATGTCCTGGCTGTTGTTGTACTTCACGGGGATTTGTGACCTAAACGCTCGGCTGGAACAATGTGTCCGCAAATGACATTTCTCTCAATTATTGCCCTGAACTTGAGTTCACATCCTGTAATGTTGAGCTGCAGCAACACTGTATGTTCAAGTTGTCACTGCATGCAACTGAATCGCCATCGATGTAGGCCTTGTCTATTGGGGACTTTTCAGTATTATGACTCCTTTTAACAACTTAAAAAAACATTACAATCTGTAACACTAGTAAATTAATCAATTAATTAATCTTCTGAACTATACGGAAGAGGATTAGGGCCAGTGAAGAAGAAAAAAAAGGGAGGGGGGTGCCAAGATTCTGACTTTCTTTTTCCTCAGAATTCTGACTTTAGAAGCAAGACCATATTTCAAGATAAAACAAAACGTATTCATAAGCATTTTATTTACTTTAAGCAAAAATATTAAGTCGTTTGGAAACCTACACCAGAAAGGAACATTTAAGTAGGAATTGTGTTATAACACTTGTGTGTGAACTTTATTGCGTTTATTCCAGCGACAGAACACTGCAACACATTGCATTCCTCAAATCTGTCTGGTGTGCAGTAATATTGCATTCCTGGAAACTATAATTTAGATATATATAGCGCCCCTAACTCCCACGACAATTCAACGAAACAAGCGTACAACGTAAGTTTCGCTTTGCAGTTCCTTTCGGTTTCTCTGAAAACACGTGGTCTTCATCCTGGCCGTTCCAATAACTGTTACTCCCCCTGTCAACGAGTCTTTATTTCATTTTAAATAAAAATAAATACACATTTTAAGTATAATTACAACACTAAAAAATACACAGAAAAAAATCACATTTTTACGTTTGGTTTTGTGCCGCACCAATTCATTTGAGACACAATAGCTCAATTTGGTAGTCTTAGGTTAAGGGGTAAATCCGGCAGGACTGAACAGCCGCTCTTCAACAATTTGATTGGCTGTTCTAAGAAATGGGCGTACCATTGTCATGCAATCTCGACGGTGATTGGTTACTTTCAGTGACACAGGCGAACTGAAAAAAATCGCTGTCAGAAGAAAAAACAAGAAGCCAGAGGAGGAAGCAGCAGAGAATAAGCTCCTGTTTACTTTTTCCCATTCTGTTGAGTCTTCGTTCTACCTACTTCCAGACAGTAAGTTTCAATATTTGTTATCCTCCTCCTTTGGAATGTTGTACATTTGCGTGCTTAGTCAAGTAATACAAGTGAACCTCTTAATAAAACAAACCTATTTTGTTGTAAACCTAGCAAACAACTGCACGTAATGTAGTTATTTAAATAGCTACTATAAGGGCAAATTGACGATTGTCACCCAAAATGAAGTAACTAGTACACATACTGTACTTCAGTTGATTTTATATATATATATATATATATATACATATATATATATATATATATACATACATACATACATACATACATACATACACACACACACACACACACACACACACACACACACACACACACACACACACGCGCGCGCACACACACGCACACACACACACGCCTTCAAGCTTTGATTGAATTTACCCATTGTGTTGGAGATGGCTCAGTGGAACCAGCTTCAGATGCTGGACTCCAAGTACCTGGAGCAGGTGGATCTGCTGTACGATGACTCGTTCCCCATGGACATCAGAGCGTACCTGAGCAAGTGGATCGAGAGCATCGACTGGTGAGGGTCCTCAGACCGTGTACATTCTGCGCATAGTTGACCGCAAAGCACAGCGGAAATCATCAAGCGGTTGATGGTGACAAACAAAAGCAAAACGCCATAGACAGGCTTACAAATATCATCTGTGTTGTTGTGTTACAACTTGTGAACACAACAGTCGGTGTCGGTATGCCTAAAATTGCCAATCAGAAGGCGCTGCACAATCACATTGAGTTGTCATCATACACAACTTTGCTTCATTTTTAAAGTCTTTTTATTTACGTTTTTACTTTTTTTTAACAATTTACAATATTGTTCGAATAGGGACAGTATAATTTATCATCTAAATAAATCGACAACTGGGGATACGCCAACAATGACTGTCAAAAATCAGCATTGCCTACCCAAAATATGAATACAAATTTTTTACAACCTGCAAATAGCTCAATCCATGGAGGCCGAACTACAAGCATCAAATCTTAACTGACGTCGCTCATATAGTCAAAGTTGCATGACACGCTGGCAACAAATAGAGGCTGGAATCGGATTGAGAAAAAAAATAAAAATCTGGCATTCCCATATACCGGACGCACAGCAGCACCTCAGAGGAACAAAGCAATAAATGTCTATATTTTCCTGGAACAAATATTAGAGTCTAATATTTATTGTGTTGTGATCAATGCATCTGGTGTACATCTTTAGGGACTTGGTGATGGACCAAGAATCATTAGCTGTCGTCCGCTTTCATGAACTCCTGGCCCAGCTGGATGACCAACACAGCCGCTTTTCTCAGGAGAACAACTTCCTGCAGCAACACACTTGCCGCAAGATCAAGCGCAATCTGCAGGTCGCCTTCGCCCACACAAAATGAATATACCCAAAATAAACGCAAACCATTTCATCATAAATGTTTTTTTGTTTCTTGAGTTTTTTTTGTTTTCAGTATTCAAATGTTTTCCTAGTACTATACTACTAGTTCGATCATTTTTGTTTCGTTTAGCATTTTCATGCTTTATCTTTCACAAAAGGCCCGGCTGGCACTTGAATTGACCTTGTATATAATACGATGACAATGAAGCTAATCTGTTCCGCTCTGATCTGCTTTGTTTCCAGGATAAATTCCAGGACGACCCTGTGCACATGGCCATGATCATTTCAAAGAACCTCAAAGATGAGCGTGTGATCCTGGCATGCGCAAAGAGCACCATGGTAAAACTACACTTGAACTTGGAACAAAGCCACTGAACGGATGGCTTTGGATTGACAAATGTAAAAATGGCAGGAGGGCGAAGGGATGGTGTCAGCCATGGTGGTGGAGAAGCAGAAGCTGGATGGCAAAATGAAGGAGATGAAGGAAAGAGCTCAGGTGACACATTTGCCACACTTGATACTTCAGGTTCCACTTTGGGGATGTTGCCAATATTCTTCCCAAATTGGTGTCTCAGTTGGCAGATCAAAACATCAAAAACCTTGAAGATCAGCAGGATGAATACGACTTCAAGTTCAACACTCTGAGGAACCGAGGTGAGACCCGCCAACGAGGCTAAGATGTCAGCGTACGTGTGGCACCATTGGAGGTGTTTCAAGAGCTTGTGCGTTTGCGCAGAGAACGAACTTCATGACATGATGCCCAAGGAAGTGGAGAAGGAGAAGATGATCATCATGAAGATGTGTTTGGATCTGAAAACAAAACGACAGGTTGGTTCATCCTTGGATTTATGCCGGCAAAGGCTTGTCGGAAAAAAAATAATTGCTGAAATACAAAAGGTTTTGGTCCAAGCGGAATGTTTTTCTACTCGGAGAAGATGACGGGCCGACTAAGTCACGGCAACCTTTATGTCCTTTATGTCCTCAGGACGTGATTGTCCAGCTGACGGAGCTCCTGAATGTGACTCAAGCGCTGGTGTCGGACCTGATCTCCGAGGAGCTGCCCGAGTGGAAGCGCCGGCAGCAGATTGCCTGCATCGGCGGCCCGCCCAACGCCTGCCTAGATCAGCTGCAGAACTGGTGAGCGCCTCCGCCGCCCACGTACACTGGACCTCGACCTGAGAGATTTTCTCACCGCCAACTCGTGGTCCCCCTGCAGGTTCACTACGGCAGCAGAGACCCTCCAACAGTTTCGCCAGCATCTCAAGAAGCTGCAAGAGCTGGAGCAGAAGTTCACGTATGAAAACGACCCAATCACCCTGAAGAAAGACTTACTGGAGGCCCGAGGCCTGGAGCTGCTGAAGAACCTCCTCTCCAAGTAATGTCTGCCATCCACTACCGGCCAGTCAGTTGTCCATGTGTTGCGCTGACGCGTTGTGTGGTTCTTTTCTGTGAGCAGCGCTTTGGTTGTGGAGCGGCAGCCCTGCATGCCCACCTACCCTCAGAGGCCGCTGGTGCTGAAAACCGCCATTCAGTTCACGGTCAAACTACGGTAAGAAGGGAAAAAAAAAACATTCGGCAAGTTCTACGTTTAGGCCGTATTCCATTTTCTCTCACTCTGCGACGTGTCTTCAGGTTCCTGGTAAAGTTGCCCGAGTATAACTACCAGCTCAAAGTCAAGGCAGTCTTCGACAAGTACGATCTCACGCTCCCACGCCAATACATTGTTGTTGTTGAACTTGTCACTCATGTGCCGTGTTGACCTTTTTAGGGATGTGACAGACAAGAAAGGGTCAGTGTGTTTGAAACGCAGCCGTCAAGTCAAGTCGCCTACATCCTTCCGTGCGGAGCGGCAGCGAGCAATCCATGTGTGTTGTCTTTTAGGTTCCGCAGGTTCAACATCTTGGGAACAAACACCAAAGTCATAAACATGGAGGAGTCCAATGGCAGCCTGGCAGCAGAGTTCAGACACCTGGCAAGTATTGTTTGATTTCACCGGCTGGGGTAATAGACACTAAATCTGGTGAAATTCATATTCCCAGTTCCTTTTTCTCATCATTTTGACAAGGAACAATGCGACCGATTGAATGTCGGCGTCGGTTTCCGTTTGTTTGGACTATTTGCAGGATGTCCGCTCAAACTGTCCCTCTTCCCCCACAGCAATTAAAAGAACAGAAAGTTCCAGGAAACCGAACCAGTGAGGTAAGGATTGTTGACTGTGGTTTAGACCACTCGGGTCAGTCTGCGGAATACTCTTGACACGGGCGTGTCGATGAGTCTAGGCTCCATTGATCGTCACAAAGGAGCTTCACTCACTGAGCTTTGAGTCGGAGCTGCAGCTCAGTCAGTCCGGAACCAGGATCATGCTGGAGGTGAGACTGGGCATTGTGGTAGAGGACTGCTTGCGCCGCCCAAAGGAAACAAACAATTTGCCCCTTGTCTGCGTCTCAGGCGCTGTCGCTGCCTGTGGTGGTGATCTCCAACGTGTGCCAGCTCCCCAGCGGCTGGGCCTCCATCCTGTGGTACAACATGCTCACCAGTGAACCCAAGGTAAGCACATCTCCACACTCGAGGTTGGCCACATAGATGGAAGCTTGTGCGAGCAGCCACACTTCAAAGTTTAGAGAAGGTCAAATATCGTTATTCTGGACTTGAGGTTCATGCTGAAATTTCATTCCAAAGCCCTCACTCTGTGTGAGCAGTCAAAGAAAGTCCCTTTTGGTCTCCCCTGCCAGAACCTGCAGTTCTTCCTGTCTCCCCCGGCAGCCAAATGGTCCGAGTTGTCCGAAGTTCTGGGCTGGCAGTTCTCCTCTGTCACCAAGCGAGGGCTGAACCAGGAGCAGCTCAACATGCTGGCTGACAAGCTGCTGGGTCAGATTCACCGCCGCAAATAGCACCCACACACACACCAAAGCATGGAAACGAGCCTCTTCTTGGCATCTCCAACTCTCTGCAGGTCACAAAGCACAGAGGAACCCAGACGGTCTAGTTCCTTGGAACAAGTTCTGCAAGGTGAGACACGGAAGTAATCACAGAGCCACGTCGATGGCCAAAATGCAAATCCTCCTTTCCGACTGAGGTTTCGCTCGTTGGCTCGCGGTGCTGTGAGGTGACGAGCTTGCGTCCACTAAGACAAGCATTGCTTTTGTGTAGCCTCAAAATGCCAACGAGAAAGCTTTTTCCTTCTGGTTGTGGATCGAAGGCATCCTGGATTTGATTAAGCGACACTTGCTTTTCCTCTGGAATGACGGGTGAGTTGTTCCTGTGTGGAATCTCAAGCGGCCTTGCACACGCTCTTCTCTTGATCAAAGTTGAAATATGGGGAGGGGGGGGTTCTGTCCAGATTCATCCTGGGCTTCATAAGCAAGGAGCGCGAGAAGGCCTTGCTGAGCGACAAGTGCCCGGGGACCTTCTTGCTCAGGTTCAGCGAGAGCAGCAAAGAAGGTGCCATTACCTTCACATGGGTCGAACATGACATACACGGTAAGCTCCTCTTAACACGCTTCACTCGGGTGTGTTCAGATGATTCCGGCATGACTTTGCCTTTCAGGCAATCCCATCTTCCACTCGGTCGAGCCGTACACAAAGAAAGAGCTGACTGCCGTTTCGCTGGCCGACATCATCCGCACTTACAAGGTGATGGCGACCGACGACATCCCCGACAACCCGCTGCGCTTCCTCTACCCCAACATCCCCAAAGACGCGGCCTTTAAGAAGTACTACACCAAAAACTCGGAGTGTAAGACCTGCCTTCTGTTCTTTTCCCCCCATTCAATGGGGACACTATTAAATGTACGCAATTTGGGTCCGACGGGCCTCCAGCTCCAGAGCCCATGGATGTGGACAACACAGAAAAGAGCGGCTACATGAAGACTGAGCTCATATCAGTCTCACAAGTGTAAGTGGTTTTTTTCAAATGATGAGTGTGTCGCATGACTGAGCTCTTGACTCGACACTGACTCGTATCTCCACGCCGCAGACATCCGGCCCGACTGCAAGAGAAATTGCTGCCCATGTCGCCCGATGACTACAGGTACTTGGAGTCGGTCAGTCGAGCAGATCTTAAAGTGGTGAGGGGAGGCCAGCTTCAGGATGAATCCAATGTACCAATCAAAGCAATCCAAGCTAACAATGTCTTTTTTGTGTCTTTCTTCCCAGGTGACAGAGTTGGAGGATCAAAACTGAGCTGCTCTGCCCTGCTTCCTTCTAGCAGACAATGTGTTAATTCTTGAGATTGACAAACAAGACACTCTCTTACTGTGTATATACAATGCAATTAGAAACGCGTGCAAAGAAATGCAAAACGGTCCTCATGCGGCCGACTCACTATGGTGAACATCGCAATCACTGTTGAACATATGTAGAAGTTAATGGATTATATTAAAAAGTATCACTCAGTTTAGTTTATTACTATTGAGCAATGAAAGGTATAGTATGGTTTCATTTCCTACTCAGTTTGGACCGGTCTACCTTAAAGAAGAAAACAAACTATGCTATGTGTGTGTTCTACTTCACAATATGTTCTCAAGCTAACTTGCTCTACTGACTCGCTATAACAGTTTTTAATAGACTGGGTCTCTGAATGGGCTTCTGAAATGTGAAGACAGCTTGTTTGTTGGTGCACTTAGTCACTTGCAGGCCTTGTAAGAAGTGGCAAAACATTTGTACACACACCAGTTACGTTCTTTTTGTCCTTGGTCATAACTTGTCATTGTAGCATGTCCCTCCTTATAGTGTTTCGCTAACTACGCTGTGTGAAATAAGTGGTGAAATAGTACTTGATGTAAACATTGTACACATTTATCGTCTATTTTCAGCACTCACTGAATATTATATAGTACATGACCCTTCACACTGTCATAATGGGGTATTGATAAAAAACTGTTATCAGTTAAATTAGTGTACGACCAGCATTTTGTCTCAAGTCACAACTCAGTATTTCATTTTTCATGTGTCTAACATCTTTCCAAATAAGCTAATTTCACGGTGGCTTGATGGTCCAGCCATGATGCCATTTCAATTACATTTACTCTTTTGTGATTAAAGAGGAAATTGATCATCTGGCACAAACACGTATACATCTTACATATTAACAAAATGACATCTATAACACAATGAACAAATCTTTAACTGTTTTAATGTACAGGATTTCCGCCGTTTCCACACGGACTCATTTCACTAACGGACGAGTACAAATAACAGCGGGAGGAGCCTGCGAGCAACAGCTGAAGAGCAGAGCTTTCTAGACTGGCAGGGGCAGTTTGCGATTAATGGTAGGTTTTGCGGTCTCAGTTGTTGTTTTTGACCTCATTCGGAAGAGTTTCAGATACAAAAAGACATCCCTCTGTGGTAGCAAACTAATGGACAACTAGTGTGTGTTCCGATCGTCACCATCTGATGAAGGCGGAAGTACACGCCGAAACATGTCAGATAATTCAACCTAAATAATCTGTGATAAAAGAACCAGAAAAATAATATATAAGTGAATACAAAATGAACGTAGTACAACCACCTACGTATGCTAATTTCTGGGATTTATTTGAAACCTTTTTTTTCTCCAACAAATGAAGGAAAAGGAGAGAGGAACCAGTCAAAGTGTATATATTTAATCTGTTGGATTGTTTCTGGGAAACCAAAACATTAAATCACAGCAGCAACGACAAACAACTGTGGAAATCAGTTGAACTTTTTTGTCTGTTAAATTTTATTGTGCTTCTACATTGTTTGCAGCATTGTTTTGAAACATCCAAAACACAGACGTGACTTTTTTTTTTTTTAAATTAAGGTCTTCATATAGGGCCAACACCTTCCTGAGTCATGGGCATTAGCAAACCTATGTGAGTAATTTACAAAATTTTGCTGGTCCGTCCATAGTTAGCGGCCTGGGCAGCCGTCCATCATTGTCAGTCTGTAATTTCTTCAAGATAAACTAGTGGGCATTCCTTCAACCGGATTAAATGGATGCCCCTGTTTCACTGGCAACTGACAGAAACACGCCTAGACTGTCTTGCGTGTTTGTAATAACGACAGGCAGTTCATTCTGCCCACCTCTGGAAGCAAATTTCCCAAATGTGATACTTAGCGATTTATGCAGCATCAAACTGTGTCACAACATCAAATTAAAAAACAAAAAACATCCAACAGCGCCAACATAAAACTTCATTTCAAGCGAATGGGTCATTAGCTCCACTTTGATTAGTTAAACTGTTCCAACAAATTCCTGAACTTTGGCTCAATGTTGACATCTTTATACCAAGAAAACATATTTTGGAGGTTGTAAACGGCAACTACATTTTACACTCATAATATTTGGGAATGATATCTTGGTCAAGTCTTAATCCACCATGGTGCTACATGGTGAGCCATAATTGGTCAATTTTAAACACACGCAAACAAATATAAATACCAACACACACACACACACCGTGTGTCAGGAGACGATACATTCCACCATATGACGATGTTGAAAATGCAGAGGTTTTGTCTACACCAACTGTCTAAAACGAAATAGCATACCAGCTGCCACTAAATGAAGCCAGCATTCAGTTTGCGGCTGGTAACATCCTGCAGGAGACTACAAAAGTAAATCTGGCGGAATATTACAGTAGCACTTCCACCTAAAACTACTCCAACATACACTGAAGTGAAAGTACAACACCAGCTAACAACAACATGATCAAGAGCTTCTGCTTAGGTTTGCTGTAATCACAAATTCAATATACTGTAAGTTTATAGTTTTTATCACCGTATTATGTGCAAGCCGCTTTGAAGCGGTGATGCACCCTCCAGAGGGTTCACAGCAAGCTATCGAGGTTCTTCTCTGCCTTCTCCGTTGTCGCTGGGGTCTCCGGAGGACTGTATAGATTGTGATAATCGCGCAGGATGGTGACCACATCATGGTGGCCGAAGTGAACCGCCTCGTCCATCGGCGTATTGCCCCACCTGCGGCACGAGTCATCAGAAACAGCACGGCAAAATACGATGTGGCAAAAGCGGTCTTATTTTGTTACGTTTTATGATTTCCAATCTAGATTTAAAACTTGCATTTATCAAGGTATTTGACAGCATTTCATTAACAAAATAATTTTCTTGCGATGTGCACTCTTTTACTAATTTGATGTCAAATTTACTTTTTATTGCTCTCCTTTACCTTATGTGTATTCTTTTGCCTTTAAATGTTCTATTGTGTTTTAACTATGTGAAGCACATTGTATCAAATGAAATGGAATGTATTTACGAACAGAACTTCAATAATGATTCAATGAAAATAAAATTGCCGTGCTCGTGAGGTATGTACTTTAAACTGTTCACCTGTCTCTGGGGACCGGGTTGACCTTGCAAGCCTCGAGCAAAAAGCGAACCACCTCGCCGTGGCCTGAAAGACAAATCAAAACCCAATATGTACAACATCAGCTTCCAAAGATTGAAACTGTGGGATCCAAAAGTTGTTTGAGCTTCACCTTCGGCCGCAGCCACGTGCAGAGCCGTCCTGGAGTCATAGTCCCTCTGCTCCATGTCCATGGACGACAAGGCGAACCTGCAGTGGCAAAACGCAGATTGAGAAGGGATACGAGACAAACAGAAGTCAGACATCTTGACGCAACGGCGTACCTCCTCAGGGCAGACACGTCTCCGGTATAGGCAGCAAATAACAGATTGATCACAGACTTCACCTGAAAGGATCCAAGGGGGCCAATTTAGCAAGTTGATGACGGGCGCAAAAAGAATTGCACGTTTGGTTGGATAATCTTCCAGCAGGTGGCAGCGCAGAGCTCAACCGGGACTTGTCAGCACTCACCCTCTGATCGCCTCCCTCCCTGCGAGGATCCAGTTTCTTTGCAAAGTGTCTCAGATTATCATAGTTGTGGAAGTTGCAGAGAGAAACCAGGTCCTGCGACAAGATGACACAATCATCACGTTGGTAAAAAATAAGTAGTTTTGTGCATTGAATTGGCAGTGGACGCTATTGAAGTTCATATTTTCTATTTTTTGGAATCTTGCTTATTTATGTCATTCATTTGTAGTCATTTGTTTTTCGGGGGGATTAATATTATCCAATGTGTGAAGTTGCAAAAGTGCCTAATAAAGCAGATTGGTAAATTTGGTTTACCGTGCAGAACTGAATGCCTCGGACACTGTTGCCGAGCTTGTCGAGAGGCGGAGACCAGCACATGATGCCCATGACGTTTGGAACCACAAGCAGGATGCCGCCGGCCACCCCCGATTTCGCCGGGAGGCCCACCTGAAACCGGTTGGAGATCGGGTGAGCTGGACCGCACCACATCGTGCACCAAATGTGTTTTCTCAAACTCAAAACTGGGATTGATAATCTCTAGATGAACATACCCATAAATTTAAATTTAGTATTTGAATTTTTTGTCCCCACTGAGATAAATGGGAGCTGGAGACTTGATGCACATGGGACTCCCATTTTGTGTTCTTGATGAAAATAAGTTTGACAGCTCGACTCACGTGGAAAGCAAACTGTCCGGAGAAATCGTACATCCCACACGAGTGCATCAGGCTGAGGGTGTCGCGCACGGCCTCGGGGCTCAGCACGCGCTCTCCTGTGATGGGACAGAAGCCGCCATTGGCCAGGGTTGCCGCCATTACGCTGGCACTCTCACAGGTCACCTCAATGGAGCACAACTGGCAGGGCGACAAACGCAACGTCACCATGTCGCTCCGGAGACCTTTAGTCGCAGCTCATCTTTTACCTGGAAGTAGAAGTCCAAGATGGATGTCATGTCCGTTCCTTCGGGAAAACACTGCAAGGACAAAAAATTAAAAAAACAACAGTTAATGTGTGTAATTGCTGTTTCTAGCTAAACTGATTCATTTTTTATTTAGGTAGAAGATCTGTGTCAATTTTTTTTTTTTCACCCTTACTGGTTTTCTGACATTTTTTCACCTAATGGACAATAATTGAATACACCAAAATAATTGGTGGCTTCGAAAGTAAGGGGCAAAATATTATTATTATTGGACCAATTGCAATTTACTCATTTACTTGATCAGCCAATCACAAAGTCAAAATCACAGCTGCAGTAATCAAGACAGGAAGTGACGAATGCATAAATAGGAGTGGCAGTTTTGTTCAGGGAGAAGATGGGTGGCAGTGAAACTTGACCGATGAAATTCACGTAGAAGTTCTCTCTGACCTTCTTTTCCTTCAGATAGTAGCCGATAGCAAAGTTTCTGTCTCCGGACTCGCGCTCAGACTGGAACCTGTGAAACACAGCGCAGGCATTAGCGAATTCTCGAACTTGTTTGTATTTTGACGCGCCGATTAACTCACGTGGCGTTGCTGAAGCCGACATACTCGTTTCCTGCTAGTTTGTTCATGAAGTTCATGACCTGCAGAGTTAGCGAGTAAGTTGTGTAAATACACAGGTACCTTCACTTTTTTTTATACTTATGAACTGTGATTTTTGTTGCTCTTGTTTTGTGTTGCAGGCCAAATTTGAGGAACGAGTGAAATTCAGATTTGCTGAAATTTCCGAGAATCATCAAAAGCGGAAGTAATAAATGCTGATGGTGATACTCACGTAGTCAAACTTCTCAGCATTGCTGGCTCCTTGCTGGAACACACAAACAACACTTTGACAATTTTTATTAAGATTGTCAGTCTAACGTAATTCAAGCCTCAACAATTGTCTTTTTTTTTGTCTCGCGTTAAAGCCGCACGCCATTTTTAGTTTGTACAGCAGGGGGCGCCTTTGAGTGTGTAATTCAAGGTGACGACGTTGAGAGAGTGTGCGTGCGTGCACACGCATGTGTCCGAGTTCTCCTGCTTTCCGCCAAATCCCCTTTCAGCACGATTATAAACGTAATCTGCACTAATCTCACATTTCTGGGAAAATTGCCAAAGTAACTCAATTGAAATCAACGTTGCTGTTGTCTGTTGTGTTACCTTGATGAGAGAAGTACAGACGATGGCGCCGGCGTTCACCATGGGGTTGTGAGGTTTGTCTGCAAACAGACAGAGATCTCAACTCTTACAGAAGTGACGTTGAATTTGCGCATTTGAAAAGCAAAACAACTCCAGCTCAGAGGAAGAAAACGGAAATCCACAGGCCGCTTGGCACGCTTGACCTACTTTTTGACTGACAGCACATATTGTCCTGCGAAATCTCTTTTTGGTCATTTTGGATGAAAGTTTTGCAAAGGTTGAGTCAGAGAGAGGTAAATCAGGCAACATCCGTGCAAAGCGATCGTCCAGTGTGCTGCCCCCATCACGAGCCCTCATTAATAATTGACTCCGCCTCCAGAAACAGCTCCTCTTTTTGCATCAGCGTGCTTCCTCACCGTCCTCATTCAAGAAGAGCTTGTTGAAGCGCAGGCCGCTGGGCTCTTTGCCGATGAAGCGGTGCACGTACTCGGTGCCGTGGTCGTGGACGGCGATGGCGTATTTCAGCGGCTTGACGCAAGACTGCAGGCAAAAGGGCACCTTGGTGTCTCCCACCGTGTGCCTGCAACAAAGGCGTATTTAGCTCTGTGCTTTTTGCGTGGCAGTTGTTTGACAGTTTTGTTGGCATATCACAAAGTGTACCTTTGACCGTCGACGGTGCACAAGGAGACGGCCCACAAGTCCGGGCTGAAGCGCGCAAGCTGGGGAATGTAGTCGGCCACCTGCAGGAAGAGTTCCCGGTGAGATATTCATGTGACAAACCTCGGCCAGCCCAGTCGCTCACCTGCCCTCCTGACATGTTCTTTGCTTTGTCGTACAGCTCGTTCATGTGGCGGCAAAACGGTTGGAAGTCGGGGATGACGAATTTCTTCCGAAAGGCTTGAGTGAGCAGCACAATGTTGCTCTGCACACATCTGCGCTCAAAAGAAAACATGCGGCATTCAAAATGGCTTATGATGCATTTCTTTGCACTGCTTAAGTTAACCCGCAAGTCTTTAACATGTTTTTTTTTTCTTCTTCCAGAGCCCACTTGACCCCATTGACCTTTGCTTATCATGAGGGGGGCGGTCCTGTCCCAAGCAAATGAATCATTACGAAACGCACTCCCTCTATCGCAAGGCCAACACAAACTAATGCTTTCACTTTGATGAAAAGGGGGCGGAGCTTCGTCTGGCTACTTGCTGAGCTCCAACTCATTTTAAAAAAAAAAAAAGCAAATCATGAACTACAATATCACATCTCAATACCAAATTTGTCAATCGGTGTGGTATGGTCAAATAACGTGAATTTTTTGTTCCGTTTCAAGCTGGTTCTGCCATTCGGTGCGGAACAATGTCAGCTCGCCGGGATTTGTATCTCTCCCTGGCATGGCGGGCTGTAATCCCGCTCGCGTGGGATCCCTGTGGGGAAAACATGCAGCACTCTGCTGACTGCTCACGTGCTTCCTGCATGACGCTCAGCTCTATAAATAAGACCACAGCCACGAGGCGTCATCATGCCCTGCCTGAGGCGGCCATCGCCGTCAACCTGCTCTACCTCCAAGAATCATGCCTCTATAATCGAATCCGATCTGTTGCCGATAGTTTAAAGGCTTACTTCTTGAAGAGGTGTTTGTCCAGGGCTCCATCTGAGGTTGTTTTCATGGTTATCTTCAGCATCTCCATACATTCTTTCAGCCGGGGGTCTCCTGTGCGAAGCCCCGTGGCTTTGAGAGCCTGTGGAGGGAAGGCGAGAGGGTGGGCTGAATAATTCATTAAGTAAATAAATAAATAAAATAAAATAAACAATGCATTGCACTTTTTGTGGAGAAGTTTTGGGTTTCAAATTAAATTTCATTGGGAAGTAAGCAAATGCTATCTTCCTTCAACCTGGTCAGGCCTTTCCGGTAATGGGCTCTTCATATTCAACTGTACTTAAACGGAATCTGCTCGTTTTTGTCAGGATTATGCAGGATTACTTTGCCCCCAACTATAAATAGTCAACATTCCATTTGTTCTGCCCAATTCATGGCATTTTGCTAGCCTTGAAAGGACTCACTGTGGTGAATTTGTGTGCTGGGATCTTCTCTTGGCCTTCAGCTATGGTGTAGAAGAGCAAGTCCTCTAGGCTGGGTAGAATACCTGCCTTCCTTCTCCTGCATGAGACACACAGACGGAAGATGTGGCATGGGTAACTCACAAGTCGAGTTGCGTTTCCAGCATGTGCGGCAAATTGTTCTTGCTAGACTACCAGCCAGGGGGTGTGACAGTTTTGCAATCAATCGCAGAGTCTGCATCAGTGCAGCCGGCGGTTTAATTTTGGAAGGTCAAATCAAAGCAATACAAAATCGGGAATGTGAAACGTTCCCACGGAGATGCACTGATGTCCGAGCCTGGCTGGTACTCGCAGCAGCAAAGCCAGTTAGTTGGGTCAGGACGGCGCCACGGGGAAGGAGGGGGGCGGTTAGGAACACTCAGCTATGATTCAAATCGACGTCTGATTGGGATTTGCACAAAGCTGTCTGCTTTCGGGCCTCTGGAGTGCATTATGGGAGACGTGCCGGTGCACTCACAATTTGGATACTTTGAGACACTTTCTCTTCTGGAGCTAAGATAATCAGTAAGATGAACTACAGAGGAGGTGAGATGGCAAGGAGTGAATGAAGTGGCGGAGATGGACGAGGCAAAAGAGCCAAGCAAGCAGCTTGTGGTTATTTAATGGAAGCAAGTGGGGTGGGTGGGCTACTTCTACTGATGGAAAACATACCAAAAGTCAAATTAAAGTAGAAAGATACTTACAAAGCAAAGCAAGCGGATCAACATAAGGAAGAGAATGTGCAGAGGAAATATTAATGAGTTTGTGACAATGAACAATACATCAGGTACAACCGACACAAATCAATGTGCACATTTTCTTCAGCAATCCATTTTATTAATCAATGTGAACTCGGAACACATGAATGATTCCTCACAACAGTTACCAACAATGACTTGACAAGGTCAGAAAGTCAGTATGCACCACTTGATTTCTATTTAGTATATTTCTGCAAGTGCTGACATTCTTCTACAGTATTCTGAGGAAATCACAATGGCCCATCACCGTTGAGCTAATTTTGGAACAGACCTGTTGGCTACTCATGCAGGCACCATATTGCGTTAGACAGTTCCACGGAACTTTGCAGCAGAACAAGGCTTCTGTTCGTCCTCTGTTCGAAAGGAGCCCGCTAACTATTATTATTATTTATAATAATAATAATATTAATAATAATCATCATTATTATTATTATTTATTATTATTATTATTTAATTATAATTAATTATTTGATTTCATAATTGATAATAATAATACATATGTCGTTTTTTCTACCCAGAAACATGTACGTAATCAGTAGTTGTTGGGCATAGTGAAATGCTAGACAAACATAGGCTAGCCTCAAGCAAAACGTATTTTTGTTTCTGTCCGACAAGACATAAAACAACCTCGTTTCCTTAATGAGGCTTGTGTAAAGGTCCAAGGTGGAACATCTGCAACATCTGGAGCACTCACACTCATTAGTACTTTTACAGCTCAGCTCTCGCTAAATCCAAGCGATGGGTTGGAGTTTGTAGTGGTGTCAGTGCTGCGCTCCCAAAAAAGAGCCTTGTTATGGAAACCGATCTGGGAGTGACTCATTCCCTCCTGAATGTCATGACTGAAGAGCCAAATTGCTGGGCACCATGCCAGCAAGCGGATTTTTCTACAGTAAGTGTGCAAAAATCATGATCATGTAGAAATTCAAGCAGGTCAAGCTTCCATTAGCGAGATTGTCCTAAAAAAGTACAGTTCTGTTGTATTGAACTTTTTTTTGCATTGATTGTTTTTCTATCTCCCGTTTTCATATTAAAAAATCGCCAACAAATAGCTGAGAATATTTCGAGAGGCCTTATAGGTATCGTGAGCTAGCACACTTGTTCCATAGTCACTACGATCATATATTCACGAATCACGTGAAATGACATAAATTCGTGCATTGAGGTTGACCAGCAGCCGACGCGCTTTACTCACTGTTCTGTTGCAGAATCTTTGTTGGCCTCATTGTGTCCATCTGCTTTGGAGCAAAAGCTTCTGGCGGCGTGCTGCTGTGTCGCCGCGGCCGCGACCGGCGAGCGGCTCCGGTAGCCGGCTGCAGGTAGAGCGTGGACTCCGCCTGCCAAATGTCGCTTCAGATGCCTCTGAATGATCTCCTTGAGCACTGCCGTTGGCCGGAAGTGGAACATTTCAACCCTTTCGATAAAGTGAAAAGCAAAAAGAGAGCGAATCCAGCAAACAAATGAATGAGTGCGTTGGCAGGAATAACACCGAGGAGTAATGGAGTAAGCGAGTAACGGGCTGAGGGAGGATTGTCAGCGAATGGACGACGAGTTCTAGGCGTAACCTAATTAGAAATCCACGGATTTTGATTGGTTCTTGACTTCCTCACTCTCAATCCGATTGGTCAACATAGCCATCAATCATTGGAACTGTCCGGGTGCTGTACGTTTGTATATCCGGTACTTTTCATTTATTTCAACATAGACACACAGATGAATGATGACCGATGAAAGATTAATATCTTAGATGTAATTATTTATTGATGCTAATAACTATAGTTATTCGGCATATGCATCAAATTCGAGATCCAACAAATTGCAGGTTGCGGTTAAAATGTTATTTAGCATCAGCCCGTGTGCTTTGGCAGTAATGTAAGAAATATGGTGTACAGTGCACGATAGTGTTGTTATGTCGTGCTGTGACACCATGTGATCTATTTTGGTAGTGCATTACATGCGACGCAATCTGCTGCTCTTCCATCGTCAGCACTGTTACACAGCACCACCTTCTGGTCAGACGCTGTTGCTAAAATTGAAAATAGCTTCTGCCAAACGTGCATTCCCACAGCCCCACGTTATTACTGAATATTTCTGAATCATCAAAAATTGCTTTAGCACAAAATTTCGTACACTTTTATCCTCCTGGCTTGTACTGAAATGCTTTCTTGACAAGAGGTAGCCAAATGGATATTGAAGAAGCAAGCTCTTACAAGTAAAATTGCCGTGAATATTAAACGGGAATTGAAAATTGTGGAGAAAAGTGCCACTTTTCTCACTTCTCAAAGTTCATTATTGTGTGCAAGAAAAAAAAATCCCCTCCACATGGAATCACATCTTTTCAACACCCACACACTCCATGAAGCTTTCAAAGTGAGGGTGATGGGTGCGCTCGGCAGATCCCTCCCACGTTGCTCAGTGGCTGGCTGCCGCCCACCACCAGCACCGTAGAGCCGCCCACTTGCAACCATTGCCACGGCAACCCATCATCATCATCCTCAGTGAGTTGCGCCGGAGGAGGACAGGGAGGAGGACAGTGAGGGGAGGGGTTGCCGCGCAGAACAGGGCTGCCACTGAACAGCAGCGGGCGTGGGCGTTCATGAGCTGAGCGATTCTCCAGAGAAAGTCTGCGTGCGTGCGCACGCGCGCGCGTGAGAGAGAGAGAGAAAAAGATGGCAACTATGTGAGCAGAACCTGCGTCAGAGTGAGTCATCAGCTACTTTCACAACGTCTTGATGTGACGTGGATGCAAATAATCGACGCGGGCATTCAACCACAAGCAACTTTGAGTCGGGTCGAGGTGTTCTTGTGACCTGGCTGCACTTGTGCACGTTCATAGTGGAAAACAGGTGTCAAACTCGTTCTTGTTTACAGCTTAAACTGCGTAGTCACGCAAGAGAACAATCAGATGGCGGAAGCATCCACAGAGCAGAGAGCATTCATCACAATTGGGTTCCAAAAATAAAGTTTAATGTTATGTACTGTATAACAATAAAATATATTAGTGTTTAAAAAAAAAAAAAAAAAGAGGTGCATAACTAGGTGGAGCCTAATCTAGTTTGTGAGGAGAGGCCGATAAGGCTTTCACTGAAAACATCACCACATCATCGCGAGTCCTCACTAGTTTTCAAATACAGTGTGCCGCACGTGAAGACAACATGAGCATCTTTGGACGACAAACATACAGTCACTGAACAATTCATAGATGTTAGTCACATAGATATTGCATTGCTCTGCCACTGCGAGGGGTTTTGGGGGTGGGGGGGTCAGACAAACTTGTCAGGACGCACAGAACTCTTGAAATGTTTCTACGGCTAAAGAGCAACACATGTGAAATACGCATGGAGAGATAGCGAGACATCAACATCAGTCGTCGTGGAAAGCAGGTTTCACACTTGATTTTTTTTTTTTGACACAGATTTTTTTGTTAATGCACATGAACACTATTGACACAAACATCCACAGTAAAGTTACACTTGACATAACAGAACCCTGGTTGAGATTAGCTAACACAATTTGTTAACACAGAATTATTTACAGTCCGTAAGGACGCACGCCTGAAGGTGTGATGCAATGCTGCATCTTCAGTCCTGGAATCTTCTGTCAGCAGATGTGTGCTTCTGGATTTCACCGGCGGCGTGACACCACGCAAGCCTGACGGCAACACGGCTCGTAGCTTAGAAATGCTTCCTCTCCCACAAATATACACGAGACAAGCGAGAGGGGAGGCGGAGTCACCCCTAAAATAAAGACAAGGATCCCGATACTGGGTCTGGACTCAAACTCAGTCTCCTGACAGAACCTCGACGACCCGTTTGACCCCAACATTCAATGATTTGGGAGAAGGACGGAGGCGGGGTTCAGATTCAGGCCCAGCATGAAGGACAACTGCAAATGTATTTGTGGTGGAGAGAAGACCCCGCCAAGCTCGGCGGGGGCATGTCGGCAGGCTCTCTTGATACTTTGGCGCTGACACAAAGACAAACTCAAGGAAAATAAATGCTCTCGGTGAGGCAACGTTGGTTTGTTAAGGCTCTACTGTGGCTGTGCTTGCTTAGTTTCTAGTGACGGCTGACATCTGCGTACGAGCACGAGACCGAGCGGGTGGGAGGGAAGGAGGCACTATGTGGAGTCCTCGGGTTCTGACTTGATGGTCTTTTTTTCCGTGTTGCCGGCCGCCCGCTGCGACATCCCGTTTTCTAAGAAGGCAAACATTTTGATGTCAACAAAGGAAGCGCAAGAACACAAACAAGAACGGAGGCTCGTCGCTGACCCGTCGCTGGTATTTTGGCCTCATCCGTGACGCTGTTGTGGTTGTGGTGACGCTTCAACTCGTTGGCCAGCTGCTTGCCTAAAGGGAGCTCACCTTCCTGCATGGTTTGGCTCACCACCCGCAAGTTGATGGGTCGCTCATCTGCAGAACAGACGGACGGGGAAGAATGAGGCCAGGCTCGTTCCGGCTGTAACGCTAAACCTGGTTTTGATCACAACATTGGCTCCTACTAGAAGAATTCATTTTAAAATTCTGCAACTGCTCTTTAAATCCCAAAATGGTTTGGGTCCTGAATACATTAAGAAAATGTTAATTGCATATAAACACAGTAGGGTCCGCAAACGCGGGTCGATTTGTGGAGCCTGGAGTTCAAAGCAAACATGGTGAAGCAAAATTTACTTGCTATGCTGCATGCAAATGAAAGAAGTTTGGCATCAGAAGTGAAGTCTGCCCCAAGTATCAATGCTTTTTAATCCAGATTAAAAATGATGCTCACCCCCCCTTTATTCCTTTGATGAACATCTTTGAAGCATTTTTGATAAATGTTTTGGTTGGGCAACAGAGCGAGAGAGCGAGAGCGAAAGAGAGAGAATAAGAGAAAGAGAAAGAGAAAGAGAGAGAGAGAGAGAGAGAAACGCACCCCTCCCTCCGGGCAACTGGCTGGAGGTAAACATGTAGGCGGCTTAATTACAGGTGCATTGTGGGACTTGTGGGAAGAGCGATAGAAGAAGCTGTCGGAGTGGGTGATGTAGGAAGAGGAGATGAGCCCTGAAGACAAAACTTGAATACTCACACTTTTTTTTTTTTTCTCCATAGTAGAAGGAACAAATTCAGAGCAAGCAGTTGTGATGCTCAAGCAGAGCTTTTCTATCAAAGCCAAGGAAGCAAATGTTTACCTTGATTCTCCTTGCTGGAGTCACTAGCGGCTCCGTTGGTGCTGTGGGCGCTGGCGAGGTACTTCAAGGCGGCAGGGGGGATCCTCCAGTCCAGAGCCTGCAGTCGCTCCTGGACTGCGGCGTCCTGCAGGATTTCCATCTGTCTGGCCAGCAGACGCTCAAGCTGTAGCTAAGGACAACAAAAAAAACACTGTGACTTCCGACTCATCACTAGTTGCCACACTCTGCAGTTACAGTGGATATAAAAAGTCTACACACCCCTGCTCATATGCTAGATATGGTGTACAATTTGGGAATCTTTGTGTCAAAATAGAATGAACACATTAAAAACCATAGAATGATTGAAAAAAACAAAACTAAAGTGCCCTGCTAAGTGAGGTTTCAAAATTAAGCCATTGTCTCCGTTCACGGCCCCGCTCAACTGTCAACTGTCAATCAAACAGCATTACTTGTCCTGGAAAAATGGACTTCCTCCACTTCCTCCAGCATCAATCTTACGCCTACGCACCACTACGCCTTTAAGCCGAGAAAATATATCCACTTAAAGCCTTCTGTGACTGGAAATATTTTCTCTTTGTGATGCGCATACACTTAAGGCAAGCAACGAGGCACTCTAAGGCTGCCAATCAGTCCACATGCTGGCTGTCATATTCGATTTCTTTCCCCAAAGCTCCCAGAATTTACTTGACAGGGTCTTTAAGATTAAACTAAGAATTTTTGAACGGCAGACCTCGTGGCAGAGTGCAAAATATTCAATCATTAAAATTCTCTGAAATGAGGCCATGGATGGGCAATTGTTTTGCTGGATGAATCGATACCTAAACCGTTAGAAAAAAATATATAGAATCTCCGTGAGCGTCAAGACAAACGTCTGGCTGGAAGTGAAACCATCATCAGGGCGCAATTAGCTGTCGCTTTAAATTAGAGCGTCCTCCGCTGTGAATGAGCCATGAAATCTCTTTCCTCTTTGAATAACCTTTTGGAAAATCGCATTAGCTCAGATTTGCATCCGACCGACACACTGACACAGGAAGTGGCACGCCTAAAGAAGCGTCTTTCCACATGGCAACGAACGGGTCTCTTTCGTCGGCGCTGAGACGAGGAACGAGCTCATCGATAAGCGACGCGAGTGCCGACACAAACCGTCCCCTTTGTTTGACCTTGGCGATTGTACCTGCAGACTCCGTCCGATGCTTTCGTCTCCTTTAGACTTGGCGCAGGCCAGCTGCTCTCTGAGCATTTCCTGCCTCATGTGGATGGCCTGCAGGGCTTCCTGGATGTCAAAGAAGTTCTCCTGAAGAAGAACAACAGACGGATTGATTCACCGCAGCTCTTTTTTATCGGATCCAATTTCAAGACGATTGACTGTGCGTGACCATAACTGCAGTGATTATGGCCAGGTGGAGGATATTTTAGAGCTTCTGAATCATCCTAAAGCTGATCGGACACAAGAAGGTGTCATGCCTTATCATCCCTGACTAAACTCAACAGGCTTGAAAAAGAATCCAACTGTGAGTATTCTGCCTCAATATTGTGATGGAGATTTAATAACTGATTATTTTTCTGGTCAAGGTTGTCTCACCATGTTATTTTTTTTCACTCAAATTCATCTGTATTACAAGAAACAATAACAGATTTCCTATAAATAATATTGAAATAAATAAATAAAAATGAACTACAAATAAATTAATTTACATTATAGATTTACTATAAATAAATATTTAAATAAACATTCAAATACATAAATAAATATTCCAATAAATAAATACGAATGACCTACAAATTTAAATATTTTTATCGACTTCAATAGTTTTATCGACTTCAAATTGTCAGTTTGAATTTGATGACTTGTTGAGCGCTAGTTTTAAATGTGTCATGAGTCATCGCTTAGTGCCACACCCACTCGTGTCAAATCAAGCCAAAGGTTGTAGTTGCGGTTTTCTTTGCTTCGTTGCCATCACTTCAAAGCTGGTTTTGTTTTTCCCGCGTAGTCACGTTTCTTCAAGGTCTTTACAAGTTGTTTTTTTTCATAACGGAAACGTGTTTAACGAGCTGTGAACCACAAACAACAACTCACTTCAGTTTTAATCCTTTTGGGCGAAGGCTCGTCTCGATCCCCGCAGCGAGACCTGAGGACAAAGGTCAAACTTAGCAAGTGAGGTCGTGACGGCAAAAAAAATGAGTCTGTCGAGCAGAGCGGCCGCTCTTACTTGCTGGTGCGGTAGGTGTACTTGTACGTGACCTCTCTGGAGATCTGCCGGGCCAGTCCGAACAGCTCGTCTCTGCGAGTGAGCAGGGCCATGTCTCTCATGCAGAGCTGCGCCGCTGCCTCGTTCACCGTCAGCTGCGCGAGGCAAAAATGAACACATCGATCAATAAAACGAAGCAGATCGGCACGGTTGGTGGAATTCTTCGCGCTCCCACCTCGTGGAGCGTCAAATGTTTGCCATCCCTCCTTTTGGAATCGAAGCGTCCGTATATGGCGCTGTACTTGCGAATCTCCTCCTCCCGCCTCGGATCGTCGTCGCTAAGCTCAAAGATGTGTCCGATCATCTTTGCCAGCTTCTTGTTGCTCTTCAGCTGCTCTTTGACCTCGGCGAGGTCCGCCTTGGCGAGCCCCGGCGCCATCCTGTCCACACACTCCAGGACCGACTGCACGGCAGCCGCGTCCAGGGACTCCAGCACGTCTCTGGGGGAGGACGGGGAACCGAGGTCCGAGGGCGACAGGCTGTGCTCGCTATCGTTGCTGTGTCCCGACCAGAAGCGAGCCTCGGCGTTGCCCGCCAAGGGCGAGCCCGCCGACACCTTCTCCCGAGTTCCATCCGGCTTGGCCGTGTCCGAGCAGGTGGCCACGGCTTTAGGCATCTTGACGCTGGACGTGTTGGCCCGGTCTTGGGCGGCCAGCAGCGTGGGCGAGCCTTCGGGCAGTTTG
Source organism: Syngnathus floridae (assembly GCF_059516105.1). Lineage (NCBI taxonomy): Eukaryota > Metazoa > Chordata > Actinopteri > Syngnathiformes > Syngnathidae > Syngnathus > Syngnathus floridae. Next base: position 8,902,213 of record NC_142414.1, on the reverse strand, counting down.
TAGACAGGAATGCTGCAGACGGGCAGCGAGGTGAGCGGCTGGTTGAAGATGGCCGGGTTGGTGACCCAATCACGCAGCGCCTTCTGCAGTCGGCGTACGTGAAGCGGCTTGCTGGCCATTCCGACCAGCGCCATGATCTCCAGGAACTCCTCTTCGCCGGCCTCGCACAGCTGCTGCACGTCGTCGCCGCCCTGCTGGATGAAGGCCTCGTAGTAGTAGAGCAGGTTGGCTCGCTGGAGGATCCGGTAGAGCTGCAGCTCACCCAGCGTCCTGGGCAACACCGCCGCCATGACTGGCGTGGGGACAGGTAACACCGTTAACGCAACCGCTCACAAATGAGACACTTTTTTTTGCCTCTTCCTTTATTTAGGGAAATATTTTTCTTTATATGCATTCTGGAAAACATCATTTGAGTTTCTGTTTGAAGTGCTGTACGGTATTAAAATCCATATACAGTTGTACACATTATTTTTTAAATTAGTTATTTATTCTTTTGAATAAAATGTTCATTATCGGGAAATGTAAATTAGTTTATACAGTGCTTATGCCATGTGTTTTTTTTTTCGTGCAAAACAAGCCTATATTCGCTCGTGCTATGCAATGTTAATAAATGTGACCGCACATGAGGAGCTCTGGGGTGTGTAAAAGTAGCACACGGAAGATACAAAGCTGAAGTCCCCCGAGTGGTCTCCTACAGCACGAGCCGTTCAAAGGAAATGAGTCGTTCATTTGAGGCATGCAAAGAAGTGACCCGAGATCTTCGAGAGACCCCGACCGAGCAAGAGTCAAATCCTGAGAGAGGCTTATTGTCACTTTAGAACCGGAGCGACGACCGCTCGGCACAGTTGCTGGGAGGACCACATGCCTCTCTCCACCCCTGCAGGATGTGTAGGTGGCGGGCTCGCCTCGCCTAGAATAGGCCCGAGCAGGGGCCCCGGCTGGGAAACGCACAAAAGCTATCTGAAATTAGACAGCAGCATGTACGCGCTTCATCCGACCCGGCCCAACTGCCGCTCAAAGCTAACCGCCGCTAGGTCATAAAACTTGTGTGGTACAAAACACAAAATGCAATTTAAACTTTGCTTGATTTTGACCAATCAGGCAACAAGCCATAAAATAAACACACAACCAAAACAAAGAGCGGAAAAATAATATCTACATTGCGACAATAATACTGTCTTACATACAAAAGTCATCACTCTCCTTATAACAGAATGCTTGCCTCAGTGTGTGCGTCCTCCTGATTCACAAATTCCCGCTGTTATTTTCATTGCTCACACACACACTTTGAATCAACCGATTCATGAGAAATTCCCATCACGCACCAGGGAACCACATCACCATGGCGACTGCTAACACTGAGCCACAGCCAAGATTTTAACTTCCACCAACATTTTGTCAAATTTGTACCATAGCATTCTTGCATGACGAGATGCACACTAAGTAGACGACCCTGTAGAGCAGGTTGCTGCCATTGTCGCCATTCAATGCAGTCATTCTTTGGTGTTATCATCAAATTACTGCGGGAAATGAGCCATGTAATCCATGAAAAGTTTTATCTATGTACTAATCAATCGTCTAGTTTCAGGCTGAACAATTAAGTTGCCCTTCCACCAGATGGCAGAAGGTCAAAATAACCTGTTTATGTATCAACTCTTACTACACAATAATAGCTTTGTGTTCAACTAAACATGCTCCACATTTCACACTATTTGTGAGAAATTTGACCATGATTACTTTTGTTGTGAAGTATTGTGCGTTATTTTTTTTCCCCTAGAGTCAGCTCATTAAAAAGGTTGCAAAAGCCAATATTCATTCCTTCAAAGTCTGACATCTGACATGCCCCCAGTTTCGGTGCAATTGTACATTCCGTTGCGCGTTTTGCACAATCTGCTGTGCACATCGACGGGGTGGACTATACACTCAGCACGCGATCTCGTGCGATTGTGGACTTGCACGTACCTGCTGTGTTTAAAGCCCCTTTGGTGCGTTCACGTGACGGTCCAATCCTGTCCCTCAACACGAAGGCAGGTTGCCAGTCTGCAAAAGGAAAACCCGCAAACAAGCAGCTCCGCAATGTTGACTTGCCCGGAAAAGCCACGGGCAACAATGTCAACAATTTAAAGATAATTTATCTGTTGGCTCTTCTATTAGAGCCTCCACTGCAAACTTTTTTATCGTCGTTCGGAGAAGGTAAAAGGTGTTTGAAAATCAGAAAAATAATCTTCCGTCTTTCCGCGCGTCTTTTTCCTCAGAGTGTTTTGCGCGTGGAAGTGTTTGACTCCTATCGGGTCTCTCCTCTTCACTCCCAGCAGTTTGAACGCACAAAAATCGCACTCACTCAGACACAAGCACTTCCGCCTGTCTATGAAAATAAAAGCTTTGGGTTCAGATATAAATTCATAACGCCTGTCCCGTTTAGCTTGTAAACACTCTCCCGATCACACACAATAAAACAATCACCACTTATAAGTGATTGACAATGGAAAGTAAATATCTTGAATGTGTAATATTCAAATAAATAACAAACGCCTGCAGTTAATATAAAACGCTCCAGCTCGTCTGACAAGGACGTTTGATCATACTGTATAAGGCCAGTACAACTTGCATTGCAGAGGTCATTTCAAGGTTTATTTATTTATTTATTTATTTATTTATTTATTTATTTATTTATTTATTTATTTATCTATTTATTTATTATTCTAAAAAAAAAAAAATTTCTAGTGGTGCTGTATGTTTCATTCCGAAGCTTTATTTACAAAATGACGGTCTTTTAGTGACCTCAAGAGAAAAAAAAAAAAAAAAGAGGTTTTAGAGTGTTTTCTATTGGGCATCAATGCTCTGCCCACAAATATTAAAGCTGCTACCGCAGCAAAAATATTCTGAATCAAAACTTATTTATATGCTCTTGCATTTAGTTGAACAACAGTTGACCTGTTTGACTGCCGCTTCAACTTTCCGACCGAGGTCAGTGAATCCTCTCGAATGTGAAGTTTCAGTATGTCTGCCTGAGCTTTTATTTGTCCTCATCATTTCCTGTTAGGTTTTGCTGCACACCGGTAACTTGACTTGTGGGGATATTCCGCTGCCTTTCTCTCTCGTCTCCACGCCTTCAAGTCTTCTGTGAGCCTCGCGCCCACGCTGCTCCCCGTGTGACGCAAATCCGCGCGTGGGTGGACACACCGGGCGTGGGAGGCTTTCTGCACCGAATACCAAACACGAGCAGGTTACACGCCCACAGATATTAAAGCACTTTGGCAAGCAGACACGCTCAAAGTTAGTCTCAACAACATGTTTTCACGACGGCCTCTATCATGCGTACACTTTGCGCACATGGCCCATTTTCATTATAATAGCGCACACGAGATCCAAAGGTTAAAAAAAAAAAAAAAAAAAAAAAAAAAAGAAGGCTGCCATGGTGGGTTGAAGCGGTCACAGCAAAATATAGGCCGACTGTCAAGTTAAAACGAGAAGGGGGTGGGGGCTTGGCACAATTTTTCATTGGCACCAATCGGGGGCCCACTTGGACACGCAATTAAATATGGACAAAATATGTGCTCTTTTTGTGGCTCATTTTGTGCATTTGTATATTACAAATCCGCAAAAATTATTTGGCTTACTCACATTGTAGTACAGTATAAGATCCAGTGTAAGTGCAACGTCCCGTCCATCCTAATCCATCCGTTTGTCTGTCCAAATGCTTGAAACAATTTTAGCAATATAGTTTCGAAATACACACATGAAGCGAGACGTGTGTTATGCTGGTCTGCCCTTCCCACATAGTGTTGCTGGAGACGAGCGAGGAGGACAGGATCCGATCCAGTCGTATAGGAGCGTCATTTTGTTTTGACCTCCTTCCTCACCCACTTCACACATAGGCGTGCACGCACGCATGCACAGCAGAGTGCAGAATTAGGAGCAAACAAATTAAAGCGCCAGCAGCAAATAAGCTGTCCGCCCCCACACCCACGCAGCAAGGTGGGTCAGCGTTAGGCCTGCTTGTTCCCACAAGTCCTCGTTTCCCAAACATCCCCTCGCTTTGCACAGAGCTTCTTGGGATTGAATCAACTGTCTGGCGGATATGAACCTTGGTGGCTTGCCGTGACTTTTGGTGCGGATGTGAATATTCCACCGGAATATTTCAAATGGAGGGAATTTGAATGGAGTAGCGTGAAAAGAGGCAGCTTCTAAGGTTTTGCACTTTGCAAGTCCTGTCTATGGTTTACAAACGTGTTCCCATGGCTTCGACTCAAAACTGAACCTTATTTATTTCTTCTGTTAGATTCAATAAAAGCTGGTGTGTTTTTTTTCAGCCATCTAACAGCCAAGACCTAATGTAGTATTAGAAAAATTTCTGCTGGGCTCTTTTTATTGTTAATTGATTGTACTTTCTAAAAGTCCCGCTACCAACATAGCAGTCATGGCTAACATTGACGTGTTTACAGTGCTAATGCTAGCTTTGTGCTAGATTTTTTTTATTGTTAATTGATTATACTTTCTAAAAAAGGAATTTTGAACGCATAACATTTTGTGTCATAGTGACCCTCTATTACAAACAAGTCCCGCTACCAACATAGCAGTCGTGGCTAACGTCGGCTTGTTAAAGTGCTAATGCTAGCTTTGTATCGCTAGCGCTGCAATTTTGCCTTTTGTGTGAATCCAACCAGTCCAACGGAGGGAGATTGAATTTAGTGGGAATTTCCAAAGCGTGGAAGGAGGAGGCTTCCGAGGCTTTCACACTACCCAAGTCCTGTCAATCATTTTCCGGGCGTAGGTGTGACTTTTAATTTATTTGTGTCTGTTGGCGTCCGCCCTCCCACCTGCTGATAGTGCATGTGCCTCATTTGGCAGGCAGCCTCGTCATATCTCACTTTTCGTTTGTGCGGCGGCTCGCCGCTCCCTCCTTTTTCTTCTCTGTCTTCTTTCTGTGTTTGCCCCCCTGGAGGAGAAAGACATTTCAATGACACGCCCACGCCTGGGCCTGTCAGCCCCTCGCCCTGTCAGAGCACCCACGCCGCTCCCCATCTCCGCTCCCAGACAGCCCACATCCTCAGCACTTCAGCGGCTCTTTTTTAATCCAACTTCCCCCTTAGAAGGGGAGAGAGGGGGGGGACAACCAAGAGGCACAAATGTCCTTCCTTATTTGGAGCCAACACGGTTCCTCAAGTTTGTCGACGGGCGTGGACGCCGCTGGGAAAATGCAAAGAAATTGCGTCTTAAAGTAGCAGCTTTTTGATTAAGCACAGTTCTTGTGTGTGCGTGTGTGCGTGTCAGGCTCCTACTTTGTGTCTGTTGAGTGTGGGATGTATGAGCGGCTTATGTCTGATTGAACACGTGTGTGATTGCGTGGGCGGGAAGTGTGTGCATAGGAGTGATGTAGACGTATGTGTGTGTGCGTGAATTTGAGGACACTGCGGAGCGCGGGCATTTCGGGCAAGGATGTGTGTGGGCGTAGCATGTGCAGGGCAGGCGGAGGTTATATGACATACAGACTGAGACAGCCGTATGTGTGTGTGTGTGATTTTCAATAGGCGTCTGCAGTGCGAAAATGGGCCTTGAGTCAAAGCGGAAAGTGCAAATGACCATGGTGAACATGCGTCACGCCGAGAGACGTCGCAAGCCAGCCAATCGATGGCCTGGGGCCATCAAATGAAGGGCTGGCCAGGCTGACACTCGCCTCGCAACGTCACGACGGTTGCAGTGCAAGTCAAGTCAAATTTATTTAAATAGATCATCAAAACGGAAAAACTCATTTTGATGATTTGCCAAGACCCACAGATAAAATGTGTTCAATGACAATATTGAATCTACCAAGAGAAAAAGTACACATGTATCTTCTTTGACCAGAAAAAAATTGTTCCTCACTTTTCCCGCGTTTCTTTCACCACCAACACTTCTTTTTTTTTTCTTTTTTGACACGCCTCATTTACATAGTGTGTGCACTCTCTCTAAAAGTCACGGCAGCTGTTCAGACTAAGATGAGGACGGCGACAAAACACTATTGGGCACTGGCATGATTTGCATGGCTGCCGCTGTGAACTTTTCTGGATGTGCAACCAGCAGGCAGCAACAATAGCAAACATCAGCAGCAGCAGCAGCAACGGCAGCATCCTGAGATTAGAGCCGCCGCCGCCTCCGCCCACGCGTACGCCCACCTCGCCAGCACAAGTCCCTGACTCAATTAGAAACAAACCTCTGCAACTTCCTGGCACACAACTATAAGTACCCACACGCGGCTCCGCCCACATCAGCACCAGCACAATGAGACCACAGTCGGTGTCATTCAACCAAAGACGAGCGATTCGCTCACAAACACCTTTAATTACAGATCACGTCTCAAGAGGAGCGCTGCACTTTGGCATGATGCAAACACACAAATACTATGTGAGGAATGCTCCTCAACAATACTTCTACATTTGAGCTCAATTCAGAGAGAGGTGGCAGAAGAACTTGCATGACTCAAAACTTAAAAAAAAAAAAAAAAGGTAGTAACAGAGGAAGCACAATTAAAGCATTTCACATGCCCATTGGCGACTAAAAATGACATCACAGTGGCGAAGGGTTCAGCTAACACAGGTGTGTCAAACTCATTTTTTTCGAGGGCCGCATTGTAGTCATAGCTTCTTTCGGAGGGCCATTATGACCCAAATAAATGTATGAGCGCCTCATATTATATTCAGTAAAAGCTACAAAACAAACTGACAAATTGTTTTCAAATCAGACGAGTAAAAACTGGTCAAATATTTAAAAAAAAGATATTGAAAGTGAAGACAATTTGCAATTCTAGTAATGACACAATTTGTCTTCGCGGGCCACATAAAATGATGTGGCAGGCCGTATCTGGCCCCCGGGCCTTGAGTTTGACACCATGAGCTAACATGACCAAAGCCAGAAAGCCCCCGATGGCCCTAAGTGGCAATACAAGGCAAAATGGCCACTCCTCCAGATGGATAAATACACGTGGATTTTCCTGCTTTGTCCACAAGCCATAAATGTGACATCCATCAGAAGACCATGCATATGAGACATTTTTTGTGAACAAAAGCTTTGGAGTGACTTGATTTCAATGTCAGCGCTCTTACTGTGCTGACCCAGCAGGTCGTAGGGGTCCGTGGAGGCCCGGAGGGGCGGCCACCATGCCAGGCGGGGCCCAAGTGGCTGCCTACAAACAGCCTGGTGAAGTGGGCGTCGTCTATAGCATAATTGATCCAGCTGTGACAAAAAGGGTCCCTGTTGTGGCCGAGGAGGTTGTGGACAAAGTTGTTTTGTTTGCTGTGTTCTGTTGCTAATATTTTTTTCTTTCTCCACAGATTATGGCGCAAAGTAAAAAGATGGAGCAAGAGGGAACCCCATTGTGGGGGCTTTCAAGGTTTTTTTTGTTTGACTTTTGAATGATTTACTGTGCCGCTACTCGTTTGTGTTTCAATTGACTGTTTTGTGATTGTTCCCCTCAGCAACTATGGAAGACCTTGAACGCCTTTGTTGGCAAGAGTAGCTATTTGGCCACAGCGCAGTTTGCATTGCAACTCTTTGGCAACACATTTTGATAGCATAAACATCTGAATCAATGCTAGGTTAAAACGACAACTAACATTTTGTTGTGCCAAGATTTTGCCTCATGATGAATGATCTATCTATACTTATCCATCTACCTAAGACTCACACACAAAAAAAATGCTGTGTAGTCTTGAAATCTGTGAGTACTGTGAAGGTAAAAAAAAAATACAAATTGAATTGGAACATTCTGGGACCAAGCCGCACAGCATTGCAGCTGGTCAATGAACAGTATTGAATTTTCTCTTGTGATCATGTTTCATGCATCTAATTTCCAAATGTGATTATGTTAACAGAAAGACTACAAAGACGCTTGTAACATGCTTAAGATTTAAGAAGAATAACATGGAACATGCTGAGAAATGCGCCACTAATCAGTCACGGGGTAACTCGGCACACACAAAGGCCTGCAGTGGAATTCTGATTTAAAATAAAAAATTTAAAAATTAAGAAGTTGTATTGATTAGTATCTGAAGAGGGAGCTTATGATTCATATGGGCTTACCCAGGTACATCTACACCCACCACATGAAATTCTTATTTAAAAAACGACAAATGCTTTTTTTGATGGTTTTTTTTTTAATGGCATGATGTCACTCCTGGCAAGTCTCAATCATCTTGTCCTAATTGGTGACGGTTTATGTGGTCGGTGGAGGCTACGTGGGGAGGAGCCTTGAAAGGCCTGCTAATTGTTTTTGCTAGAATTTGGAAACCACGGTGCAGTCCAACCCAGCGGCGCCTGGAAAGCGGACTTTAAACCGATGATGATGATGGCCTTTGAATCTGGATGTAGCACATGAGTTGGAATTCCCCCACTTGCTGTAACGACGCAACTGGAAACCCCCCTTAGACACTGCAGACATTTTAAGCAGTATTAGTTAAAAATCTATATTTATTTTGTTTAAGGGGAGGAGGGGGCTTAAATTGTGGCTGCCCAGTAGAAGGGCAAGACACATCACACCAACAAACTCCCTTAGACATTTTTTTTTTATAACAGTCTACTTTTTGAGGAAGCTTAATACTGTCCTCCCACACACGCCAATCATTTGTAGGCGCATCACGACCTCAGTAACCCTCCACACGCAGCCACGGAGGTTTTTTGAAAAGAGCGATCACTCCAGTGCGCTACTGCCATCAAGTGGTCAACGACAGAATTGCAACAATATTCCACAGGGAAGGAAGTGTTTATGTCAGTGCCAGATTAAGATCAGACAGATAATGAAACAGGCCTTCAGCGATACATGATGGAACCCTTTGGCCTTTTATTTCAAATGGTCACTTTAAGTGAGCTGAGAGTTTAACGGCACGATTGCTTTCCCAAAGTGCAGTCAGCACATTTCTTCTTCACGATAGCTCCAAACGCTCCGAAATAGCTGCGATAACAGAATGGATTTAAATACTGTTTTGAGTATTACAGTGCTTTGCCGGGAATGTGGAAGATAAGGCAACTAAAACGCCTTGCCAGCCAAACAGGAATGTTGACGTAAGAACAGGTTTAAACATAAAACAAAGACCTCCAGTGCAGAAAAACCTGAAAAAGACTCAACTCCTCAAGTTTAAATTAAATCACCATCATATGGTACAACATACGAAAGAGGCACTTTGTCATCAGTTGGGGCTTACAGTCTTAAAGTGACAGCGAGTTCAACTATGAAAATTTTGAGTTTCTTCCATCCGGCGTCTGCTGCTCTTTGTTACAGTCTGTGAGTGCTGTGGGGGCGGGGCTCGGTCCGGCTGTGGGTGCCGTGTCGCAATCACCGGCAGCTCGCTGCGACGCCGCCACCTCCGCTCCCTCATTAGGAACCTGGTCATGAAGACAAGAAACAGCTGACACACATCCATACAGACAGCTGAAGCACTCCAATATATATGACTAAAATGCACACAATGTTCTGTTGCTAACAAGGCAGTCGTTTTGATTCTGTTTTGCAGACAGAAAGTTTTGTGTTAGCCTTGGTTGCTCATGGTCCCGCTCTGCCCCACTGTGGTATGGTGTTCCACAGGGTTCAATCTTGGGTCCCCTGTTGTTTTCACTGTATCTGCTTCCCCTGGTTCCATCTTAATTTAGCATAGCATTGTCTCCCACTGCTATGCAGATGAAAGTGAACTTGTGAGCAAAAAGGATGCCCCGCTACCAGAGACGTAATATAGACCATTTCGAGATGACACTGTTTCGCAAAAAGAACCACTAATCAACAAACATGTCATACGTTTCTACGAAAACACACCAAATGGTTCAATATTGATTTTGGCCTTTTTGTCCTCCAACATCATTTAATATACAAATTTTAAGTCAAAACACACTAGCTACGTGAGGTAAATTACTTCAAAGGGAGACAGAACTCCGGATAGACCGGATAGAAAATTCACATGTTAGTAATTCAGATCCTGTAGGTGTGACCCAACTCCCTTTTATGGTCTCACCTCATTCAAGCAGGCTTACTCACTTTAATAGAAGTCAAAAACTGCTTGGTACAAACACACCTGGTGACTGGGACCGCTACAATGCCAGAAAATGGGAGTGTATGTGTTTAAAAAAGGTCAGGGCTGCAAGGGTTCTTTATAGCTGCCTGCAGCTCTAGTTATTATAATTATTATTATTATTCTAAAAAGGTTAAAAAAAAAACAAAAAAAACGGGTTTTTCAGCTGGAGCTACCCGCAAGCATGAGTCTACAAAACCAAACACAACATAATAAAGTGAAACATTTTCTCCTAAGACACTAGAGAGACTTCATAAGAACAAATACGATTTGTGCAGGTGACGTGGTTTACCTGTTGGGGCTGAGTCCCTCTTGGCAGCAGTCCACTCTTGGCCATGTTCACCATCTCTCTGATCTGGACAATAGCGAAGGCGAGTGTGACCCAGGGGGAACCCGAGAGCACCCAGGCCGGCCGAGCGATGTCCTCCTGCTCTTCTTGGTACTTGGTCTTCTTCACAATAAGCTGGGCCACCTGCTGCTGGTCCCTGCTTTGGTTCTCTATCAAGTCAATGGTGGCAATGGGAACAGGGCTGGAGGGGACTGGAATGTTCTCAGCCAGCATTCTGTTCTCTGGTAAAAAAAAAAAAAAAAAAGAGAAAGAAAATGTCAAGAATAGGTTGGATGAGTGGTTGGCACATCCATCTCACAGTTCTGAGTCTCCTCTATCCTCGAGTGACATAACAGATGGTTTGTGGATGGTTGTTTTTTTTTTTTAAAAAAAATATTTTGTCCACTTTTTACTGCACTATACTTTGTACTTTTTATTATTACTTATTTGTATATTTTATCATTACTCACCATCTCCCTCAGGTTTGCCTGCTAAGCATTGGATGAGGACGAAAATAAGGAGAATGACGAGGGAAGCCATGCCAATGCCCCGGAACGACACTGCAGCGCCTGCAAAAACGGTGACACCGTTCTTTGGTCACGTCATATTGTCAAACACGGCACTGGACATCATGTAGGATGGTGACCATGTGGCCGAATGAATTAGGGCATCCTACCAAAGTAACCGACCAGCACCCCTCCCACCATGGCTCCGCAGCCACGGCCCAGCCCGAGGTGAAGACCCTGCAGGATGCCCTGGGCTGATGTCCTGAGAGCTGGCGGGACAGCGGCGCTCAAGAAAGAAATACAAGCGGCCCAAACAGAGGCGTGGGTCACACCTGCAACATAACCACAGGTCACATGACATTCCTGGAACATTCACTTCGCCAGTCAAACAAAGATCTGAGCCCGAGCCTTAAGTTGGAAACCAGCGTGCATGTTACCTTGGAGGATCTCCACTGGCAGCACAGTCCAGGCATTCTTCAGGTAGGAGATGTAGAGGTAGCGCGCCGTGTTGCAGGCCAGGCCGATGTAGAGGACCCTGAGGGCCAAAACAACGTCAAACGTTTAGGTGACGACGTCCCGACATTGAAAATTGTTGTCCGATATGAAGGACGCAATCCAAACACTTCCCACCCTTAGACCACAAATTCATCACAAGGCGAGGTGTTATTGCGTTTGCTCAGCACACACAACATGTTTGCAGACACGTACTTCCTCATGCACGACAGCGAGGTGCCAGTGATGGCAGACAGTACGTCACCGTGGAGCCTAGCTTTCAAGGCGACCGATCATGCAGAGAATATGCCGACGTCATCTGCCTCGAATGGCATCTACAGAATGCCTGACTGAAGGCCATGGGAGGTACGCTGAAAAATGTTGCAGCTGAGGGCCACATCAATAACCAGGATGCTCATCAAGATGCCCTTGAGCACGAAACAGAACCTCCAAAGCAGCAGGGGTTCAACTTCTCGCGAGAATTGAACAGGACAACTGGGATCCATCCAGGTCATTCACATAAACACCTTCAAGATCTCACCTGATGTGTCCCACCAGCTCGATGAACTTGTGGCTGGTGAAGTAGGCGCCGAGCTCCGAGACGTGACTCATGACAGAGCAGACGCCGAAGAGCGTGTAGGTGCCGTGTAGGTCTTCCAGGTGCCAGTAGAGGAAGCTGAAGACAAAGCCGTAGCCGAAGCCCATGAACCAAGCCACGAAGAGAACCGAGCTGTAGCGCACGCTGCACAGCAGCTTCAGAAGGTCAATGTAGTGAAATTCCTCATCGAGAACAACGCCGCCGCTGCCGGTCGGGTCCGAGTCGGATGGCGCCGGAGGGATGTCCGTCTCTTCGGTGACACCCTCCGGGACCTCCTGCCGATATTCACCGCCCTTATCAAAGTAGAACTGAGTGGCGACAATAAAGGCCACACCCATCAGCACCCCGAAGACGATGAAGGCGCTCTGATAGTTGCGCAGGTGGACGTCGGGCAGGATGCAGCCGAGGCCGTCGACGGTGACGCTGATGTGGGTGTGGTCGATCCAGATGCCCACCAGCAGCATGGCCAGCCCCCAGCCCAGAGAGCCCCACATCCTCTGCAGGCCGTAGCGATCGCGGGCCTTGCCCAGGTACTGCAACGTGACCGTGTCCACGATGGTGATGGCCGGCGCGCCGAAGAACTCGCCCACGATGATGAGCAGCAAAATGATGAGGAAGATGTTCTCCACTTGGGTTTCGTCGTAGACTATTTGGTACTCCTTTTGACTGATGGTTGGAGTGGAACTGATAGTTGTGGCGGCGGTGGTGGTGTTGATATCCGGGGGGGTATCGTTGGCGCTTCGTTTGCTCCTGGGCACTGGGAACCAGTGGAAGTCAAGGAGGCCGCGGCGTACGCGCTCGCTGGAGTTGCTCTCCTGCGTGACATTCCCAGGTGGGAGCGTGCCGGTGACCGGGGGCTCCACGGTCACGCCGTCACCCTTCTCCACGCATTTCATGTCGGCCGGCTTGACAAAGACGATGCTGCAGTTGAACACCAACCAGCAGAAGACAGAGAACAGCAACACGGCCTTCCCCTTCTTGAAGCGGTCGGCCACGAGGCCCCAGAATGGCGCGCTGCAGAACTCGATGAAGTAACGGATGCCCACCAGCAGGCCGCTGCGACTGGCGGACATGCCCAGTTGCTTATAGTAGACCGCAAGCAGCGGGTGCAATGAGCCGTAGGCGGCGTAGAAGAAGAAGTAGAAGACTTTGGAGACGAGCAGCTGAGTGTTGATGCGGTGGAACATCCTCTGACAGCAGTTCGAGGACCCGGACGGCCTGGACTGCGAGGCCCCCGGCGCTTCGGAGTCCATGGAAAGAGGAGCCGGCGCGGGAAGACCACTCTGCTGCAATGACAGCTTGTTGAACGCGCCCTCCGGCACTGATTTGTTCTGTGGCTCATCTTCATCGTCCGTCAGGATGGCAACCTTGTCATCAGCTGGCATATCTGGAGAAATATGAAATGAAAACAACAGGACTCATTTCAATCTTGTTTCCTGCCAATCTCGCGGCCAGCAACAAGTTAGCTACAATCTGAACGTGATGAATTTGAAAAGCTCCGAGAGGTTTCAATACTGACACAGTCATAAAGTTGGTCTTATGTAGCTTCAAGCAGATGTATCTATTTGCACTTCCCACCGCATGCTAACCACACGAGCAGGACGCTTCATGTAAATAAGATACATGTCCTTTGACTGTAAGTTCATGGGAACATCTCTGCTTCCAACACCTGCTGCAAATATTAAAACAACCAGCTTCAATATTTGAAATTTTATGAGCAAAACGTCTTGCTTGCTACACTATAGCTTACTGACATGGAGGGGGTCAAGTTTATAGTGCGTTATGTAACAGTGACCAGGAATGATTTTCAACACAAGCCATGAAAACAAAGCAAGCCGGGGGTCCTTAAAAGGCATCGAGTGGCCCCAGCGCCGCAGTTTGGAAACCCGACCGCCACTTGCGCCGTTGCGGAAGTGCTTCCTTTCTTTCTTTCTTAAACGGTCGAAGAAACAAGTGTGCGTCACTTCAAAGCAAAGCGCGTTTAAAAAAAAAAAAAAAAAAAAAAAAGACAATTGAAAGCTATATTTGAAAACGGTGCCAAATGTAAAACACACCCCAAAAAATGGTTTGAACAACGAATAAATATTACGTGAGCTAGACAATTTTTTATCAGATAAAATGCAAATAAGGTGACAAATAAATGTCAATAGCTTACCTGCTTATGTCACCGATCCCATTCACATTAAACTCTTATTTCCCACTTTCTCTTTGTGAATGTCGCTCTCTGGTACGGCATTTCACCAACGAATTACGATATATGTTCTCAATTTATCGCTTGAATCCGATACAAGTCGCCGTACTGTGCAAATTTCTTACGGGTATCGGTTTGTCATCGGCGCGTTTGTCTTTATCGGGTTAGCTCGTCGAACCGGAGTTCCCACCTGTCCCGCACCGACATCAGCGTTAAGTGAAACACAATAGATAAAATATACTTCCGTTTTGCTTTCAAAATAAGAAAGAATGTTACGTTGCGTTTAAATTATCTTCACATTAATAAAGCATAAGGTGGTATCATACCACTTTTAAATTTGTACACCATATATTTACATATTTATGAGATTTTTACATATCTAACTATTTATATTGAACAATAACTACAGCTGATGAACGTAATGGTCTTTAATTTTTGTCTACATCCGATTTGCATACGGGTCAAATTCGATGAACTTCCTCCTCCGGCAAATGGAAGGGATCCTCCCAATTTTATTAATAAATTATCAGTGTCGGCCGAGACCGGTGAAGCTGTCTCGACCATATGACGCCCAAAACAATCTGTATCAGATTTGTTTTATTCTGTTCATCGTGATTGCAAAATTAAAATATTGAAAACAACAAACATGAACGTCTAATTAAATGCGGACACCGCGTCCAAGCTGAAACCGAGTTAACCGTGTACTGTTTAATAACAATACTTTAAATGAAATAATCGAAAACAAAACCCGAGAGTAAATACAAAAGAATCAATAATGTAATACAGTACAGGATGATTACATTGACTCATGTTACCTGCAGGGGGCGGTATAGACTGTTTTGATCGTGGATGTGACGTCATTTGGACTGTTTTTCCTAGAAAGCAAATATGAAGCTAATGTAGATCTCTTATGTCATAATTATTTGTATGTTTTTGTCTCACACTGGAAAACAAACAAACAAACAAACAGACAAACAAACAAACAAACAAACAAGTTTAAGTATTTTTGACACACACACACACACACACACAAACACACACACACACACACACATATATACATACTTATTTATATACACATATTAAATATAAATATTATTTATTCATATATTATTTACAAATAACCAGGTAAAGCACACAAGATGGTGACACCAAAACAGGTTCAATGCATTCCAATAAAATGTAGCCATGAGCTGGAATTTAAACTGTGCGGTTATTTTGTAGTTCTTCAATGTGGTTTCCAGTTATCAGTCAAGAATGAACTTCTTCTTGGATCACTCCTCTACGATTTTAACTGCGAGCTCTTCGAAACTGAAACTTGGTCTCAAATTTTGGTTTGCAAAACAAATCAATCAATTGACACCTCATACTTGGAAAACCTCACTCATCAGTCACTGTCATGAAAAATGGAAAGGTTTAAGGTCAGTAGTCTGACTCGTCCGATAGTTGTCCCTGCTGCGTCCAGTGCTTCCTTCTCTTCTTCCTTTTCCTCTTCCTCTCCCCCATCAGCATGGCTGCCAGCACCGTTATGACCACAGTGACGGTGATGATGAGCACGGTAACAGTTTCGGCAATGCACAGTTCTGTGTCCACCAGGCTCAACCGATAGTCACGCAGCACCGCGGGCTCAGCGCACGTTAGGTTGTAGTAGTCGTCCAGGAAGAGTCTCTGGATGCTCCTCAGCTTCCGGAAAACTCTTTGTAGGTCACAGTCGCAATTCCAGGGGTTTCCCTCGAGCAGGATGTGGGTGCTGTAGGAGTGGAGGCTCAGGAAGGTCTTGAAGTGGACGGTGGTCAAGCGATTGTTGGCCAGGTTGAGGAGGGTCACGCTGGCGAGCGGTTTGAAGATGCCCACCTGCGTCTCATTGATGAGGTTGCCGGCCAAATTGAGGAGCTCCAGCGAGCGCAGCATGGAGAAGATGCCGCTTTTCAGAGAAGTCAGCCGGTTGCCCTCCAGGTGCAGATGTCGCAAGCTGCTCATCGAGGCAAAAGATCTGACCTGGATGGTGAGGATGCTGTTGTAGCTCAGGTTCAACTTCTGCAGGTTGTCCAGGTGCATGAAGCTACTGCTGTCCAGGCTGCTCAGTGAGTTGTGAGCCAAGCGCAGTTCCCGCAGGAAGGCCAAACCCAGTGAGAAACCCTTGCCCAGGGAGGAGATCTGGTTCCAGCTTAGGTCCAGCTTCTCCAGGAACTCCAGTAGTGAGAAGGCGCCATCCTGCACCACGCTGATGTTGTTGTTCTGCAACAGGAGCACACGCAACTTGCGGTTCTTGTTGAACGAGCGCTCGGGGATGACGGCGATGCGGTTGTGGGACAGGTCCAGGAGTTCCGTGTTGGACGGGACTCTGGGCGGGAGCTCGGTGAAGAAGGCTGCTGAACAGATGGTGAATCTGACGTCCCCGCGACACTCGCAACCCGGCTCGCACCAGTTGCTGTGAGAGCGGGAGCACACGACTGGCACGGCCAGGAAGAGGAAGAGGAAGCCCTTCATGGCTCTGCACACTCGAACTTGGAAAAAAAAAAATTAAAGTACACAACAGACTTTTGATGATTGTCATCCAGCTGGCAGCGGGTGGACATGCTGAGAGTGAGGGAGGCCAGCTCTCACGAGGATGGAAAACCTAATGAGAGACACTACAAAGAGGATGGAAAGATGGAGAGGCACACAGCAGCCAGGGGAGGAGAGCTTGTCAATTATTTAGCAGGCCACGGGAGGGCGGGCCAAGCTTGGGGTTAAGCAATCAAAGACAAAGTGGGCCACCGAGCAGAATTAGAAGGCCATTATCAACTGATTGCAAAAGAAGCTCTTAATCCCAACTACTTCACGGGGTGTAGTATGTGCAGAAATGCGAAGTTTGCAAAATAAATCAATAAATGAATAAATACATGCAAATAATTAAATAAATAAATATATAAACATAAATAAATACAAACATAAATAAATAAATAAATAAATAAATAAATAAATAAATAAATAAATAAATAAATAAATAAATAAATTAAAAAAAAGTAAATAAAAAAATAAAAATCAATTAATACATACATATAAATAAATGAATGAATCAATCAATAAATTAACAAACAAATAAATAAATATTCAAATTTCTCCCCCTGCTGGCTGCAAGTCCAGATGTCAGATTGTTTACTCATCTGTAAGATGAGGCAGGATGCGTCTGATAAATTGCAAGCCGACCTGAGCGAAAGATTACATTAATACCGTGCAAATCCAGAGTGCTCCGCGCCCATGTGGAGCCTCACGTCATACTTCAACACGTTCACTTTGACCCCTTTGCACCATCCCAACTCCACTTGTCACATTTGCTATGTCAGCAATTTAAAGACTTACTCACTGTTTTGCTTCAGCAATTGATTAGCACATATTTGATTCTCATATTCGCATTACTTCCCAAACAGAACCAAGAATATTTTTACTGGCGTTCTGTTTGTACTGAAGGGAGGGAAGTAGATTTCCCGTACCAGCAGCTATCGGGTGTCTGCAGGGTTCCAGTTTCACTGAGTCAGCTGGCAAAACAATGAGCACAATGCCACTCCTTCAGTTACCGGCCACTCAATGACAGATTTCTGGTGAGCCACAACAAAATAACTCATTCTTCTGCGCCGCTGCAATTGGGTCATTCAAAATCCGTGGCTGTTGTTCAATGGGCTAAATGACACAAATGTAACCAAAAATAGGAGCGAGACAATGATTAAAGTATTTGAATGGCGAGTTCATCTTGCCTCACATTTCCAGCGCGCAGTGGGATTAAAGGAAAACCTAAATGAAGATGTTAATCCATGCATAGAAGGATTAGATGCGTGTTCTTCTGCATTGGAACATTCTACTCTACATATCTTAATCTACATCACTTTCACACCCCAGCTGGGTGGCATTTTCAATTTCACTGCCGCCCACTGATGGATTTGTGAAACCAGCAAGCCACTTTTAACTGTTTAGTAAAAAAAAAAATAAATAAATAAAAGAATTAAACTCAATTATATTTACATATTTTTCATGAAAACAAATATTGGCAAAGAAAACCCATGTTGAGATGCACCAAGGCACAATGATGAGGATTTGCTGTTTCTCCCTGTGGCTGAATTGATACAATGCTAACATGTTAACAGTTAGAGAAGTAGAGAAACTGTTGCGGCACTTTACATTATTGTAAAATATGACCTGCAGTCTGCTAGGCCTACAATTTGAAATGACTAACTGCTTCAATGTTTCTTTCACTGCGATGAGTACTAGTGGCCAGAAGAGGGCGCAAATAACCAGTTTTAAAACCTGGAGAAGCGATACGAATTGACCGGATTGAATTGCACTCAGAAAGTGAACCTTTTAAGGTTAAAAAAAATGAATAAAATTAAAAAAGGGGGAGCGGGGGTTCACGGGAGACATTTACCAAAGGTATCCTAGGAGAACAACCCTCACATTTTTAAATTATTTTCATACTTTCAACAGACGACACTGAAGAAATCACACCGACAAAAATAAAAAAATTAAGTACAGATTGCATAAAACAACAAATATACATACACTGGCTCTCATCCACATTCCCAAAACCGGTAAAATAATTAATAAATGATATTAATTATTAAGATTATTAAAAAGGAAAAATTCATAATTAGGGAATATTCCTTTTTGGTGAAACGGTAAAAAAAATGTTTAGCACTATAGCTCTACAATTGGGTCTCAAACTTGGCACTTTTTCCACAATAATCTTCAAAAATAACTAATGTAGTCGATTTAAAACATCCAAATCTCTAAATTCACCTTCCAGGGTCTGGAAAGTATTTGGGTGGATGGAGCGTGTACCCCGCAGGTGTCTGTGCATGTGACAGTCAGAGGTGGTAACAAAACAGACAAGCAGCACAGCATCTTGACGCCTCTCCTCTGATCCAAACTGGCATCTCCGACTCGGTGACAGGAAGTAGCTCTGCAGTGGCATGGGCGGCCACCGCAGTGGGTTAAAAAAAACTTGTACATCCAAGAGGACATTTGTTAAGAGGTGACTGCCAGATTTGTGGTCCAGGAACACAATTTGACAAGTGTGAACTTCTTCCTTGAAATGATCATGACTGCCAAAGACAGATCCATAGATAGATGGTAAAGATGAGATAGTAAAATGAATAAATACTGCGACAATAACAATAAGGTCGCTACCTTTTCCTCCCCCACACCTTTGCTGGTTTGTTCAGCATGTAGGTCAAGGTTGTGTTACAGGCACGCACACACACACACACACGAGCAGTATTTCTGTCAGCTCAGTGTGGGATCGCCCTGTGAGATGTCAGAGCTTTTAGTCGGGATGGATGCGAGAGCTTCGGCAGCTTCGTAGAGAACGGAACAGGTGCTACAGAAGACAGAAAAAAGGAAATATCTTGCATTATTTAGTGACTTTGCACTAAAGTTGACAGAACAATGAAGATCTTTCAAAAGTGGTAAAGAGACAAGCACGGAATTGTACATTTTCATCTTGATTTGTTGGTCCATTGAAGAAGAAGAAATTTTGGGAAATTACAAATTGCAAACTTTCAATGGGAATTACAGGGAAATTTAAGTCAAGAGTGTAATTCATTTTATATTAAAGTATAAAAGAGAATTTTCAAATGTGAACATCCATGCAAAAAAGATTTAGGTTTAAAATGTTTGCTTTTTTACAAAAGGTTTTAAACTCAATTTCAAAAGACGATCTTTCAGTAACCATTTTATTTCTACACTTTTGAAAGTTTAAAATGTTTTTTTTTTTTTTAAAAAAAACACAAGGAAGAAGTAACAACACAAAAAGGCTCAAAACACAACTCGGAGTAGACCAGAAAACCAGAGCTAGTATAATACCATGAGAGAGCAATAATTTGGATTATCGATAATCAAAAAACAAAAGCAGACCTGGCAACACCATTATTACTACTTATGTACAGCGGCAATAAAGGTGATTCTGATTTTGATGATGGCAATTTGACCGTTTGCCCTTTTTTCCGCTTTTGCACACGACAACCTCACCACCCGCCTCAACACAACCGCTCTGATCCAAACTGTTTTGGCACGTCGACACAGGGGAGCAGGTAAAGGCAGCCGCAACATTGCATATGACCGGCAGGCGAATGGATGCGGGAGGGGTTAAAGGTCAACCCATGTGGGAGAAGGTGTTCAGTGAAGCATCACGGTTAGAGAAAACAAAGAAAGATGCTTTCCTGTCAAACAGAATCTTGGCGGAAATATGTTTTTCCAGATTGACTCTACATTCTGTGAGAACTTACATAAGAGAAACAATACAGCAACACTCATAGATGCTTGATCATCAATATTTCAATTCATGCAGTCCAAAAGGATTGATTGAATTTTTGTATTGAAATGTACAACTCTAATCAAGTGACGCAAGAGCCGAAACTTTCAAGCTACACATGGCGAAAAAGGTCAGTGCAAAAACAAAATATAAAAAATAATTATTTGCAAATTTGTTTCAAAATGTTTGTACAGATTTGTTGACCAGTGGGCTTTGGCGGCCTCTTGTGGCAGTTTAGGGCCTTTCGGTAAAGCACCCTCCCCATTGAATAGATGGTGATCAGTTCCACTGAAAAAAAACAAACAAACCTTGTGAATTTGTAAATAGTGAAGGAGCACTCTGCTGGGATTACAAGAGTAGAGTAGCCTGTACAACTAGCAGGAGGTCAAAGCTCATCTAGTAGGCTATGTGGGTTACAGCGAGGGGCGGTGGTGTGTGTGTGTGTGTGTGTGGGGGGGGGTGCTTCTGCCCTAAAAGCCTGCCAGCTTATTCATGCTGGCCATTAGTGCTGTCTTTAAAGCTTTATGACAGCGCACACAGTTGGGCGCGCCACTGTCTCGACCTTTGCGACTCACTCATCTGCTCCCGGTAGCGAGCAGCCATGGCGACAAATGAGAAGGAAGCAGGCGCCCCAATTTGGATTTGATGTTGATGAACACTTTGCAAGATGACGTCAAGTCCAAATGGTGCACGCTTCTCCTGTCCCTAGCGGGCTGCACATGTACAGGAAGCCGAGGTGGAAGCACGAGGAGGGTGTGCTTGCTCGCTGGCTCGGACTTAATGAGCACTGGCATGCCGACGGGTGTGTGCAGTCGATATGCACGATGGAGGACAGGACGCCTTACGGTTGCACATTGAGCAGCAATCAATTGTATTAGATTTACTTCACGTTGTTTTTTATGCACATTTGGAGAAATGATGGCTGATTCAGGACTAATGATTCGAATCAAATGAATCGGATTATCATTTTGAGGCAAAATATTCACTGGCTCTAGATTCCATAAAGTTCTCTATAAATATGTGTGAAGGTGATTTCATATTTCACTGAAGCAGCAAAGAACACATTGACAGAATCCTGGCCAACTCGTTCAGTGCCATTGATGGCTATAGACGTCAAAGATATTTACTGGGTTGGCAGTTAAAATTCACGGTGTGGACTCTGATGGATCCACAAGCAGAGATGCAACATGACTAAGGACCCGATTAAAAAAGGTCCCAATTTTGTTGGTTGCCATGGTAATGAGGTAAATTATCTCATCTCTCCCACATTTGCTCTCAGGCTTTCCCGGAGGGTTTCGACTGCAGGAGACGTTGTCGACAGAACAAAGCTAAAGTGGGACGCAGCACAACATCTTCCTTGGATGATTGATCATGTCACAAGCGAGTAAAGTTAACCGTCTGAAGACTGCGGGAGAAAGAAAACTCTCATAAATGATTCCGGGCGGGTCATGAAAGATGTAACGTCAGCGACGTTGTGCACTCAGAAGGTCGTCCTAGCTGCTGTCTTGCTCCTGAAAGTTGTCTCTTAGAATTTAGCGTGGGGAAATGAAACCGTGGCAAAATTCCGATGCTTCTGCTTTGCCTACGTTTGTTTGTTTGTTTTGGGGATGGTTGTGAATTCACACTGGTGCTGGTGTAAAAAGTTAGCGCGAGGGGGTTGGTGGTGTTACCCGCTGGTGCTAAAAGCATCCAAAGGTTGTTTATGGCGTGCAGCACTTGAGAAGTCAAGCGGAAATGTGATCACGGAGGAGGTGTTGAACCTGGGATCGGACCGAGCAAGTTCAAAGATGACAGCGGAGGCGTTTGGTTGTGATGGCACCCGGCTTTTTATTTGCACGCAGCTGAAAGACCATATGGAGTAGTTAGCGTCCATCTACGGAGACAAAAGTAACGTGCAGGTGATAGGTGGTGATCTTTTAAATAGTAACTTTCCAAAGTCGCTCATCTGGACTCTGGTACTTGCTTGTTACTAGTGATGGGAAATGAAGCAGTTGTAATTTTTTTACTCCTCTGGAGGGCACTCATTAAAAGTATACTGACTTGCTATTTCTAAAAAACAAGCAACAGTGCCATCTAGAGGAGTAAATAAAATACAACTGGTTCATGAAGCAAATCTGAAGCTTCATTTCCCCATCATTATTTGTTACCACTGTAAAAAAGCAAACTTGCAGCTTTTTCTATCACATGACTTGGGTGATTTTAACAAGTGTTTGTAAAACATACATTTACATGCAGAGCACTTTTTTTTTTTTAAAAGCCTTTGAGAAGTGATTGTCTGGTTTCACACAACAGCACGTCACGACTGGTTTCGTATATATATAAAAAAAGAATGTCAATTTACAGAAAACGAGAACAATTGATATAAATGCATTTTGTGACATTCAACACGGAGCTGCTGCTGACGTGTTTCACATTTGCTTTGGAATTTGTGCTAAATGCTAAATGTTGCTGATTCACTGTGTGGTCATTTCAACGTGGATGATGGAAAAACAAAAACAAGAGCGGAAATATTCCATCATGGAAAAGACGTGAACATGAACTTTGACTTTAGTTCATAAAAATGTAAGCGAAAACAAAAGTGTAGCATTAATATTTGGGTTTCCGTGTCCTTTGTAGTTGGCTAGCTCAAACAGAAAATGGAAAGTTGAGTGATGAGAACCATCAAGTGGACTTTGTTGAGGACTGCGAGCGCCATGTCTCTTTGTCGCTCCGGGTTTCGCTATCTGCACCAAGTGTGAATCGGCAACAACGAGGCAGTAACGTCTCCTTCGGGAAACTCAAATGCTTCATCTTGTGACATAACCGAGCCGCTTGGATTACGCTCGGGGGCAGCAATATGCTTCTTTTTTTTTTTGATTTGGTACCTTCTTGTCAGAGGATAAATTCTGACTTCTGAGTGTCTGAGAGTCCATCAGGGCAGGAGATTGGGACGTTGGCTGCCACTTCTCTGTTCCCGTTGGACACGAGACAAGTGCGGATGAAGGTGGCGTTGGCCACGTTGAGGAGGCAAGCGTTCTCCAGCTGAAAATCACACACAATTGGTCACTTTCACATGACAATGATGGATGGATGGATGGATGGATGGATGGATGGATGGATGGATGGATGGATGGATGGATGGATGGATGGATGGATGGATGGATGGATGGATGGATGGATGGATTTTTCTCCTCTCGCTTCATCCATTTCTGTCACATTGCAGCTCTGCAAAACTAAAAAAAGTCCACGTCTATCCTTTCGGATGGTGCGATCGCAGATCTCACAAGTGTCAAAAAAGTGTGTACGTGAGATGGACGGCAGCAGAACAGGAGCTTTTTCGTGTTGACATAGCATGTCTGCTCACATCAGCACAGTTTACACTGAGCTTCATGCCTGAAGCTTCTACTGAAGCGCTGACTTTCCATGACAGCTCGAGAGCTCAAGTAGCTTCACTACTTCAAATGTTCTGTAAGGACAACGCGTCAGCCCTCGTCAAATGTCTCCGACTGAGCCACGGTGAACGCACCGACTCAATTTTCAGTTCCGGGTAGAAATGCATAGAGAAAAGCTTTGCTATATAGTTTGGCTTGAAAGAACATTTACCTGGTCGTGGTCTCCCTGTGTGGCGTCGAACAGACTGTAAGCCTGGACCGAAGGCTGCGTCAGAGCCAAAAACTGCTCCAGCTCCACAGGTGCACTCTGTGGAGGACACTGAGCTGGACTCTGCTGCTTGTGAGATTGCGGAACGGTCATATGTCCGTAGTGACAAACATTCGGTGCCGACTGCGGCGCGTTTGAGACGACAGGGTCCGGCAGCACGTCGGGAAGAAAAGCCGTCTGTCTGCCAGGCCGAAGGGTTCCGGACAGGATCTGGGGGTCGGGTGACCAAGTCAGGTTGTTCTCCTGCTGCCAATGGTGACTTGAGATCATGTCGTTGACAAGACTTGGGTGAGGAGCGTGGTTGTCACGGTGACGGGCTTCCTCATTCGTCCAGTGGCTCTCGCCTGACAGCACGCTGGCGTCGACACTTTCAGATGCAAAGCGAAGCCCGACGGCCCCGATGGGCAGCTGCTCGGGTGAGGCGGCGGTAGCGGCCACTCGCCGCTGGGCTGAACTTTGGGCAGAGTCTCGAAAAAAGTCACCGAGTCCCAATCCAACAATGTTGTGTTCTTCTCGATTCCACACCGTCTCCGACGACTCGTGAACGTAAGCCGTGATGTCATTGTTGGTGAGCTCACCGAGTGCGGAGTCATCCATTTGGACCTGGATCATCTTCTCATCCAAGAGCAACAGTTCCAGATCTTCAGCATTCAAGCCCAGGTTCTCCAAAGCACTGAGGAGTTCGCTGTTGGAGCAACTTTCATCCGCATCCAGAGAAAGAGAGTCCAAGGTGGCTAGAAGTGGAGCACACACGGACACGTCGCTGCTACATCTCGCCGTCATCTGCCAGCTGTCAACAAATCCCTCCGTCTCCCCTTGCAGGTTGCCGAGAGGACTGCGAGCCTCGGAACCTGCTTGGCAGACGTAAACTGACTGATCTTGGCTCATCAGCGCTTCCAGTAAGGACTTTGGATGTGTGTTCTCTGAGATCTTCTCTATTTTCCCCTTCTTGCATATGCCTTTACCCTTGAGAGTTTCCGGAAAGCCCCGAAGCGGGTTACCCGTTTGATAGAGCATCGCCTCGCCGGTGGCGAAGGTGAAAGGGACTTGCATGGAGCGTTTCTTCAGGTGTTCTCCTCCTTCCTCGTCTCTGTTGAAAGAGGAAACGATGATCAAACGATCTGGGCGAGCGTAACCTCCAGTTGATGTCCTCCACGTACACCAGCGGCCTCTGCGTGGCGATAATGTAGTCCGGTTTGCCGTTTTTGTAGACGAGGCGGGCGTTAGCTTGGACCCATTTCCATCGGTTGTCCTTGGTGAGCAAGCGGAAGACGGTGAGGCCGCTCTCGCCGGTCTTTATCACTACAATTAAATAAAACAAAAAGGATGGTAGAGCGGCATTGGAATGAAATCGAAAATCTCTGGCAACGTAAATGGGAAACAACTTTTAACTTACTTCTGACGTGATTCTCCGCACAGTGCAGCATGTCGGCAGCGTGGATGAACTGGTATCCCGAACCCCGGACACGAAGTTCGGCCTCGGTGTAACCCAGAACGATTTTACCCCTAAAAAACACAAACGTGACACGCTCGGCACACGCTGACGTGAAAGCGGAATAGATCGGCACGAAAATTGCTTACTTTGCATCGCAGGCCATGGGCGTGAAGTCGAGTTTGTGCTTGGTTCTGAAGATCATGTTCTTTGTTCTGATCTCCAAGATAGCTGGTGACTGCAGCGGAGTGGCGATGGCAAATAAGGCCAACTGAAGCGGGCCACCTTGCCCATCAGCGCACTGAGATCCACTTTGACCGTGGAGGAATTTCATGCGACCCTGAATGCTCAAGGCCTGAAAGATGGCGAGACAACTTCTTTAACGCCTCGTCTTCTTCTCCCGCTGTTTGCCGTCATTTTTTTGGCTCATCTAACTGGGAACTACTTTCTCACTATGTTCTGTCAATGAAGATAGAATCAGAGAAAGAGCGTAGCCAGCTATATTAGATAACCAAGTTCCGGTATTTTTTTCCGGTTTTTTTTTTCAATTAAAATTTATTGCTGGTTTTGTCCAAGGGACCACCATCATAACCGAGAAGCAACTCGGGGACCACAATATTATTTTATTTTGCACCAAAGGAGGATAGACCTACACAGGATATTTATTTCCATCTGTATTTTAATTTTGGGAATTTCATTTGGATGGGTAAACGATTCACAAAATCAGCTGGAAAAAAAAAATCAAGTCTCAATAATGATTCTATTTTATGCTATAAAATGTTCCAATTATTTTCCATTTCCGATTTCACTGACCCCTTGCAATACCGCCATGGACCACGAGAGGGTCGCGGACCACCGGTTGACAATATATTTATATTTTAATTATGGTATATTTATTGATGAAAACAGTATTAAAAGTCTCTAAAAGCAAGTATTAAAGTATTCAAAGCAACATTTCTTCATTTGACCTTACCAAGAAGCCCGAAGAATTGTCCAGTAGGCAGCGGAAGCGGCAAACAAAGCTTCTCTCCAAGAAGGAGGAGTTTTCCGGGGGAAGCTCTTCCGGGTTGTACCTCAGCAGGTAGGGGGAAGCTGGCTCGCCGTCTACTTGTGCACCACAACGTCGATTGTCCTCATACCATTA
The DNA here is from genome assembly GCF_059516105.1 of Syngnathus floridae. Classification (NCBI taxonomy): domain Eukaryota; kingdom Metazoa; phylum Chordata; class Actinopteri; order Syngnathiformes; family Syngnathidae; genus Syngnathus; species Syngnathus floridae. The sequence goes on along the minus strand of NC_142414.1, from coordinate 8,875,563 downwards.
GAATGTGAAATCAAAGAGATCATTTTAAAATCAAAGTCAAGGTGCCAGACCTGCTGCAGTGTCCAAGTGGGATCCAACGGGTGGGTTGAGGGCCCAGTGCAGGTTCCTCTTGAACTCTTGCTGGTCTTCAGCGTGAATCAGCTCCAACACGCTGTGATGCATCACGTCCGTCTGACGGGAAAAACACAGCAAACGAAGACTTTGAATTTTAAACGTATGTGCCTCCCAAAATTTTTATGTAAAGTTAATATCTTTGATGATTGTGTGTGTTCAAGTTCTGTGCTGCTTTTTGCCAGGTGTTTTTCCCGTTTCCTTGCTGATCGTGTGTACCTGATGGAAGCCAAGGTAATCCCGAATGGTATGAGAGCAATAAAAAATGATTCCCTCCGCTGTGATCACCAAAACAAATCCAGGCAGAGCCTGCAGAGACAACAACACTCGAGATGATTACAGATGGTGTCGTTTCGTCTCACCTGGTAGATTGGCGATATTAGACAAGCAACACAAAGCGCACACAAAAAAAAGACCAAAACTTGTAAATCAAGGTGCGACTGTTTATTGAAATACATTTACCTGAAGCAGAAGCTCCCCTTCTGGCTCGGCCTGTTCCGGCACCCGGCCGTCGAGGTGCTCAGTACTTTTGCTCGTGCCATTGGAGAGATGTTTTTTCAACGCCACTTGAGAGACGCAAACAAAAAAGGAGGGTTGAGGACCAATTCGTCATTTGGATCAGCAGATTTTAAGTTTGCAATCGGATTGAGTCCAGGGAAATGGATACACAGATAGACAGTTAGCTAGACAGCTAGCTCCGGATAGATAGATAGATAGATAGATAGATAGATAGATAGATAGATAGATAGATAGATAGATAGATAGATAGATAGATAGATAGATAGGGGCGAGCCGACCGGTTAGCTTTGCGCTACTAACTGTCTTGGCATTTTATCCGAATTTGGATAATATGCGACGACAGTGGGGAGAGAGTGGGTGTTGCATCCCCCGCGGGTGTGTCGTCCCCCTCTACAGAGAAGCAAGCAGAAGCTGAGGGGTGACAGAACCACTTGGGCCTTTATCAGAGGTGTCAAATGTTTTTACTGCCCCCTCCATTTTTGTTATTTTTAGATAACCTTTTACAGCTCACCAAATGATATTTTAATTAAATGTCCCGGGCGGCTAAAAAAGGGTGGGCCGGGCTGAGATTGGAAACACCTGATATGTGCAGACCAGTTCAGCCGCCATAACAAAAGAGTGTAAGCTACCCAAGTCAAAAGTTGAAAAATGGGTCCTCGAGCCCCCCCCCGCCCTTTTGCACAAAGTCTGTAAAGTGGTGTGAGTGGATTATCTTGCTGTGTTTGTACTCCCCAAAGCTTTCATCTCCTCCTCCCACCTCCTCAGACCTACATTACTGTGTGTCTGCGACTTTAGGGAAGGAGGGAGAGAGAGAGGGAGGTCATCGAATGGCCACAGGCTAACAGGCTGACCTACAATCCATTAAAGAGCGCATTCAGACACCGCCATGAGCTCGGGGTTATCCAGGGGTGATGAGTCGACACACTCGATGGGGAGGAAGCCAGAAATAAGGACCCGGCCAATCGGGTTAGCCGATTCATCGACGTCCTTAATCTCGGGGTATTGATAATCTTGTCTGTCGATTTTATCTTCCACTAGAGAGGTCTGAAAAATGCTTTTGGTTTTTATTTGAGAGAATGACTTTGAGCAGTTAAAACCGTTTGTATTGTTTCACAGTTATTGTTCAATGCTTGAAGATGAAAAAAAAAGATTGAAACGTGCAGTTTGTGCTGCATGTCAAGGCAGGCTTTTTAAGGATCGGTGATCGGTCAGAAAAATTGAAACCCGAGTTTAAACGCTTTCAGATCAACTCAAAATCCTTGTAGTCTTGAAACCTTTTTGTTATTTCATACCTGAAAAGAATCTCTTGGCCCGAATGTAGCTGACACACAACCTCAGGATGGACAGTTTGTCCAGGCTGGAGATGACATCCTCAGGGAAGGGCAGCAAGCCGGCCAGTCGGTCGAGCTCCAAGTTCAGACGGTCCCGATGCCGTTTAGACGGGTTGGACTTGTCCCCTTCGGTCGGGGTAAGCTTGGTTCTGGTTGTGATTGGGAGGACATTAAGAACATGACTGAGATGGATCCTGATACATTGTGTGAATATAGTAACATTCTTTACTACTATTCCGACTTTTCTCATCTGATTCAAAGCATTCAAAAGATCTGCAAAACCCAAGACTTGTTAGGCATTCGGTGCAAGAATTCAAAAGTTCCTCAGCATTCCCATTCCAAATTCAAACTGTTTGTATCTCTTATTTATTCTTATTTAATTGCAAATGCAAATGATATGCAAACAAACTTTAAGTTAAAGCTGTGTCTAATTAATTCCACTGAATCAAACTATCAGCGCCAGTGGAACAATTTGCAGAAGTTAAAACACCGTAATCAACATGTGTATCCACTTTTTGTAGGATTTTATGACATTATATTTTGAATATAAAAAACACGTGCCTTGACCAATAAAAAAAATGTAAAACACTGATGCACAGCTTTTTATTTTTTTGCCCAAATGACACACATTACCCCTTCTGAAGCGGTTTTCTTCTCTTGCGTCCAGCGTACATGTTGGCCCCAAGTTAGTTCCAATCGAGCGGCTCATCCACCAAGCGGAATTCTAGCCAGCCGGAGGCGCAAAAGTGTCCCAACATCCGAAAGCGGTTCCGCTGAAAGGACTACAAGCACATGATCGCTGTTAAGAAGCAAACAACAACCGACGTATCTGAAACGACGTCATTTGACAATGTTCCTCGTATCTCAAGTAGACTTCAGTATCACAATGTTGTGTGAAATAGCTAAAACGTCGTTTGTGGTCCTCTTCTCCCCTTTCCACCTCCTTATCCAAAATCCCGAGACGGTGGTTGTGGTGGACTCAGTTGACGCGACAGGGAGTGAGTGAGGGAGGGGTGAGTAGGGGGTGAGGGGGGGCAATCCCCTCACCACCTCATCCTGTCTCCCCCTCCTCATCTTCTCACCATCATTCTCTCACCACATCATCTTCTCCCACCTCCATCCCCTCACCACCTCATCCCGGCATCATCCCAGCATCTCCTTCCGTTCAGTGGCTTTCGGAAGAGGAGCTGTAAATAAAACACAATCGGTGCTTTCACAACGGCGGCTTCTCGCTGGGAGGAAAAGTCGACAAATAGATCGAGAAGAAACCACATTGCGCCACAAAGTAAACTTTGCACGTCGTTATACTGACACCGAGTGGACGCTATTGAGCACTGCCATCACTAAGGGTTACCATTTCCCGATCAAATTCACAATTAGTTGCTTTACTAAATTTAACAAATTTATTACCTACGTAAAAACGTAACAAAAAGAAATGAACGAAAACTGCTTTTCTCAGCGCCACTGTGCCATCAAACCAATATTTATTGTGGCCAGTGTGAACAGAAGATTGATTTTTCATTCATTCATTTCATTTCAACGACCAAAAAGTACACAAACGGACATAGATGTGTGTTGCTGTACACAATTTGCGACAATACGTATTTAAAAAATGAACACGCAAACAAACACACCACTAAACGCATATTGCAGTGATGTGTGCTAACAGATGTCACCAATAGATGGCAGTATAAAGTCAAGGGACCTGCGGTTCTGTGTGATTGAAGGAAGTCGAGTGAGAGTGAGTGATACGGCAGACCACAAAGTTCAAGTGGATGTTGATTTTTTTGAACATTTCACATTTAGAAATTCTAATTTTAAAAAAACAACTGCCATTTTGATTTTTTTCATAAACAGGTTGTGACAATTCATATTGTGGTTTCTACCCAGTAAGGGAGCAGCTCGGTGCTAAACTTCCACTCTTCAGTGATGATCTATGTTTCAAAACACAAATTCAACTCCAGATGATCTTTCTTGGCTTATTTCGTTATCCAGAGCTATTTGTCCTTCTCTAAAGCACATTTCCGGTCATCCGTTGTCTTTCAGTTGATGTTCCCGTTTGCCCTGTGAGGAGCAGAAGTTCCCGTTGCGCAATGAGGAAATGCCATGCCGCCATTTGCGATAACCGAGTGGCTGATGAGCTGTGAAAGAAAAGTAATTGGAAGCTCAATTGCAAATCGAAACAGTCAAGCTGGTTTTCAGTGATGTTTTTTTTACCTGGTTGCCAAGGTTGAAGCATGGCTGCTGCTGCATTGGCAGGTTGCCTGGGTTCACACTATTTGGAGCTATTTGGTCAGAAAGCGGCGCCATATCTAAGTCCTGGTTAAAGCAGGAGGGACCGGAAATGTGCCCGCTGCTCAGTTTCAATCTTTGCGGAATCTGTCTTACATTGGGAGGCACAAAGGGGGGGTTGATTCTGAATACGCTTGATGTCGTGACAGGTGCCCCCATGATGCCTTGCTCAACGGGAAATGAAGTCATTGAATTGTACGCAACGGCCGGATTAGGCTGAAAATCTGCCAATCGGCTGATGCTCGTCGGTCCATTTGAAATGAGCTGCGGTTGCTGCTCGAGCTGCCAAGACTGTCTCATGTTCTGCAGGCTTTGACCGGGAAGCACGACGCGGCTGTCCATGCAACTGGACGCCGCCGGATCTGCCGAGATCACCGAGCCATTGGGAACATTTTGGGTGTTGATGTGGTTTGAGTTCCTCTGACCATACTGTAAGATAAATGCCGGCTGTCTTTGTGTACGGTGCTCCGTTGACAGGTGGCCGTTTGGTTGAACCATTTGATTGGGATGAATCTGACATGATTGCTTATGCCAGAAAACTCCTTGGTTATTGTCCATGAAACTCACCTGAACACTGCTCAGTTTTTGTGTCTCGGCACAAGAGTCCACAAAACAGGGGTCAAAGATGGGCTCTGCCACTGGAAGGTTTAAACCAGAAGAATTCATCTGAGGAAGATCTATTAGGGTCCGTTCCACCATCCCCAGAGGTGGTTCCTCAGACATCTGCCCACTGCTGGCTAATAACTGGTCCAGAGGGTCTTGAGCCCAGCTCAAGTTTTGTACCGACCCTTGACGAGCAGAAGCCTGGCTCTGGAAGTTCAAAGTTGGCAAGCGGGTATCCAGCCGCTCAGGCAGCTTTAGCGCAGCCTCTTTTTGAAGCTGCTCCTCCACGTACAACAGGACGTCGTCCACGATAACGTCGTTCAAGTCGTCGGCCAGGTCGCAGCTGTTGTTTCTTACCTTCAGAAGAGTGCTTTCCCAGCTCTTGAGCTCATCGGCGCTCACATCCACTGTCTCTGCAAGGTTGCCGTTCCCCAGGATCTGCTGCAGAGTCTCCATCATGTCCTGGATGGTGTCCTCAGACTTGATCATGCTCTCGACAGCAGCTTTGGGCGACAGGTGCTGCCAGAAATCTCCGCGAACGCCGATTGTGGCGTGCGTGTCCTTAAAGGTGTCGTCGTTAAGCGTGTTGAGCGTGTTGGCGCTCTTGTGCTGGCAGTAGACAGTTTGACCCTGGTTCACAATGCAGCTCTGGAGCGAGTTGGGTCTGACCGAGTACTCATCGAGCTTCCTCTGCTTTGCAGGTGAGCAGGTGTCGGGCATGTCGACGGTCGGTGCCCTATCGTACAGCAGCGCCTCGCCGGTGGTGAGGCTAAACGACTGCTGTAGCCGATGTAGACGAACGTGTTCCTCTCCTTCTTCATTTCTGCAACCCAGAAAAGGATCAATCAGCCATGACCTCAAGAACTTGTTTAGAACAAGTTGTACTTATCAGTAAGATTAACAAACAGTGACAAAAACAGGACTAACAGGCACCAAAACCTCTCATCAGGCTTGGTGCTAATTACTTGTTAGCATATTAACCATCAGATGCTGTGGTAATTACTTGGAACTGTATTTAATGATCCGGAAAGACGGTAAATGACAAAAGACTTGTAAGGAATCCGTCAACACGCCCAAAATCATTAGGTCCCGTAACGAGACGCTTGGCAATCACCCCGGGATCATAAAAAAATGTATCTAGTCCTGTCCAAAGACAAGTTGGCTCAACAAAGGCTCCACCCTTCTCCACCCAGGATGGACTGATACAGAACTACGGCATCTCTCGTAACTTACGTCAAAACTCTCTGGCGGGCCACAATGAAATCTGGCTTCCCTTCTTTTAAGATCAACCTGGCGTTGGCCTGGACCCAGAGCCACGTTCCGTTTTTAGTCAGCAGTCTGAAGACGGTAAAACCACTTTCTCCTGTTTTGATCACTACACAAAGAGATTCAGTTCAGGACATACCTTAAATGTATTTCAACCTACGTAAGAACAGTGTGACTCACTCCTGATGTGGTTATCAGCGCAGTACATCATGTCCGCAGCGTGGATGAAGTTATAACCGGAACCCTTCATGCAGAGTTCTGCTTCGCTGTAACCCAGAAACACCTTCCCCCTATGGAGGAAACGCAAAGTCCCATCACCGTCCGATCCGGTGGCAAATCAAAACTACGACTGTCTACCGGCTGTCGATGGCCATCGGCGTGAAGTCCAGCTTGTGCTTGGTCTGGAACATGACCGTCTTGGTGCGGATCTCCAAGATGGACGGCGGCTGCACGGGTATGGCGATGGCAAACAGAGCCAGCTGTGGGGGAACCTGCTCACCTAGCTCCGACACCCGATTCTGACCGTGGAGAAACTTCAGGCGTCCGCAGAAGTTGATTGCCTGGAGGCAAACAAGCCAGAATCACGTCAGAATTAGCTCAAATCCAACGTTGGAGCTATTTCTGTCTACCACAAAGCCAGATGAGTTGTCAAGCAAACATCGGAACCGGCAGCAGAAATTCCTTTCCAGGAAAGAAGAGTTTTCTGGAGGCATGACTTGTGGGTTGTAGGTTCTTAGGTTGGTGCTGATTTCACTGCTGCTTTGCTCGTCTACGTGGAAATACACGCAAAGCATGTCAATGTTTACACTCGTCTTTGGATGATGCAAGGATGACTTACCGCCGCCCTCTGCGAGACCGTCCCGTTGGCTGGAATGCGGATCGAAAGCAAAGTGAAGCTGGCGTCTGAAAAGAGCTCGATCGTTGGTGTGGATCAACTCGAAGACGCTCTGATGGATGACATCGGACTGCAACGGAGAACCGTGAATTAAGACACCGAATCTCAAGGCACGGGAAGAAATGAATCCAAACGGGAATGGTCGTCTGTCTCTGTGTCTGCCCACTTAGTGACTGAAGTCAGCTGGGATAAGATCAGCTTGTTCTCACCTGGTGGAAGCCCAGGAAGTCCTGTATGGTGGGTGACGCATAGAAGACATAACCTTCGGTGGTCACCACTAACACAAAGCCATTCAATGCCTGTAGAAATAAAAACACTCGAGTTGACAAAATAACTTGACAGTCTTGTTTCAAAGATCAATCGGACACTGACCTGGAGGAGCAGGTCTCCCTCCGAGAAGCTGACTCCATCCAAGGAGGACACTTGGGAGGTCCCGGTGGAGGACAAGAGTGCATTGTGGACATCTCCCCACAGCTTTTGACTTGCCATGCAGGAGCCATTCTGACCATTCCTGAGTGTAGCTATTGAAGAAGAAGTTCGCTTTTAGCTTTAGCAGGTGATTTTCGAAGGTTTAAAATTAGCTTTAGCTAAAAGCTAAATGAAATTAGCTTTTACCCTTGAAGAAGTTCGCTTTTAGCATTAGCTTTTTTTTTTCATATATGTGCCAATCTTCAATGTTTCGTGCAACTTTAACTCGGTGTGAGAACTTAAGTGAAGTTACCGTAAATGTTCTACCCAAGTTTGATTTTATAAAAAAAAAAAATGAAGACTAACATAGGACCACAATGGAACTTCATTCTGGTTATTTTTTAACAACGCGGTGTTTTCTGGGTCAGAAATATAAACCGATTCAGTCATCCAGCCTTGAGTCATCCATCTTGTTGCACAAGAGTGCAATAAGAAGAGCAGAAATGTGTCAGGTTTTAGCAGGGTGGAGCCGGCAAGTGTTTCCTGTTATCTTACAACATTGTCACTCAACAAGTCGCTCTCATCCGCCTCTCGAGTTTATCAAGCAGCGCTAATCACTGCCAGGAAACAAGACCGGGCACCTAAAAATATCCTCTTACAGAGGAAGCAGGTGATTTTCAAAGGTTTAAAATTATTGACAGACAAGAACAAACATGAGTGACTGTGTTGATTTTGAAATAACACACACACACAAAAACAAACAAACAAGAGAATTGGATTCCTTGTAACTCTGATTCACATGCAGATCATGAGAACAATCACCACCATAATTATGACCTGGTGACCACAACTATTTTGGTGAAGGCGCAAGACAAACATATTTGAACTGGAATGACCTAGTTGTGCACCTGAACGAGATCATAAGCAGAGTTGGATGCTTTCATTTTGTAGCTCGTGTCAAGTAGAAAAGTTTCAAGCCTGAAATATGAAGGAAAATATGAATTGTGTAAAAAATCAAGCAAACACACACACAATACCGTTGGCTCTCGCTATCTGCCAACACTTTGTGGTTTTTCTCCACTTTAAAATCCAAGAGCTGAATCGTGCTATTGTTCCACCTTTGGGATTGCGGGAGGATCGCTATGTGCGGGCTTTTTATTTGGGTGTCTCTTTTTTTTTGGGGGGGGGGGACTTGGAGATCAACATCACCATCACTACCTTTCACTCTTGGCAACGCTTGCTCTGTCTGATTCTCAACGGGCAGGTTTGGGCACGAAAGGTGAAAAGAGAAAATTCTTGTCAGGTCTGGAATCAGAGAGCTCGAAAGTTCTACCCACTTCAACAAGTCACTTGGAATCGTGTTTCTTGATGAACAATTTCACACGTATTTAATCGAAAAAAAATGTCGAGGAGTTAATAAGCAAACAGTGTATGAACAGCAAAGAAAAGTCGACGTTGAGTATTTTCACTGGAGGCCAACAATATGCATTCTTAATAAGTTGAAAAGAAAGGGTCAGAAAAATGAAAAAAAAATAAGCAAGGTTTAATTGTTTGAAAACAACTGATGGAAATGCGGTCAATTTGCTCTGGTAGTTGTTTACGTCTTCTCTTCCTTAAACACACGCAAAGGCACGCACGCACGCAGATGATCTTGCACACAAGCACACATACAACAAAGCCTTGCGTGCGAACTTTCAACCTCCAGCATCCTGAGCGGAGAGAGGAGAGGAGAGGAAGGAGGCTGGTTGAGGAAAAGACAGAAAGAAAGATGGAAAACATTTAGCGGCGCGCACGCACGCTTTTTAACCAGCTTGGATAACTGATCGCTCTCTGTCCTGAATTTGAAAAATAATATATTTTGTTTTTTTTACTAAAGAGAGGTTCAGTGAATGAAACTGGCGAAACTATATTTTACCTCCCGAAGAGGAGACTGAAGGAAGAACTCAGAAACACAAATTAAAAAAGAGCAGATTTGTTGTCCTTCACCATACCAGACCAATCACATTTGAGTATGGTCAGATACTTTACGTGTGATCGATATTTTTTTTTATAATACTATAAATCACCAGTAGTTCAAATCAAGTCAACACCTAAAATATTTTATTCTTGGCTTGACAATGAATTTTCCGGTTGATACCGATGATCTGAATATCAGGTAATCTGCCCTTATTTCCGATTATTTCCATCGTTACGTCACCGTAGCACTAGCCTTGTTTTTGTTATTATGAGTTTCAATCCACAGCACATTTTAGATCATCATTGATCTTCCCGTGTTGACTTTGACTTGTGTGCTCACCCGGCGTGTGAGCCAAGAGACTAGCATTTATTGCTGTTCTCAAAATAAATACTGTGTCTAAAAATAATCGGGCACAGGAATGTAGCACATATGGTTACTAATGCCTTCAAGACCTTCATCGGATTCTTACATGAGTCACAGCAAGAAACAAACATGAGTGTGTGTGAACTTTAAACTATTGACCCTGAACATGATAGGACACAAACTCCTTCGTCCTGACACTGGAATCTATGAGGTCATCACCAGTCCCCCCAAAAAACTAAGTTAAATTGATTTGAGATTGATTGATCATCCATAACATTACTACTGATGAGGTATTCCGTTGTTAAATAAACAGTGTCAGTCATACGGATTGTCTTTGCCACACTGAGTCATGACAAAGGCAATAGTCATTGTTGTGTGTTTGTGTGTGTGTGTGTGTGTGTGTGTTGACACGGAAGACATGCCTGAACCAGCTGAAAGGATGAGCCAGCTTCTCTTTCATCTGCCTGCTCCAAAGAATGTAAACAAGACATACAGCACTGAGGAATCTTCATCTCAGCAGGAGACAAGGAAACCTGATTTTAGATCTTGGCATGTGAGCGCGGTGCTCATGTGACTCCATGTGGTTTCAAGTGAACGCAACAAAGTCTTCATAGGAACTATACGATGAACGACAGCAAGAAACAAAGCAAAATATGTGAATTATTGATTTTTATTATCAGTTGTGAGGTGACCTTGAAAGGTGCCCATAAATAAAATAAGTTATTATTATTATTATAGAGTGCTGAGAAAGGCACCCATAAATAAAATGAATTATTATTATTAATTATTATTATTACTATTATTATTTAATATGTGAGGTAAAAGCAGCTGCAAAGGAAACATAATAATTTTGAAAATATTTGTTTTTACATTTTCTTTTGCTCCGAATTCTAACAAACTAAGTAGACAACTTTTTCCATCACAGGCAAATCCTTGTGCTGCACCTTCCTCTTCTTTAAATCATTTCTGGCCAGTCATAAGATGAAATTGGCCAATCTATTCACAGACACCTTTTTTCGACCAAAGCTACAATTGAGTGTTTCTGTTAGACACCGCTTCTTAGTTTTGAAAGTGCTGACTGTCCATTGTTTTTCTATTTCCTCCCCATGGAATCTGTAATAACCTCTGAGCGAGGCTGGAATGCAAATGGATCTGGTCAAGCCCACTCAGACCATTCTACGCGCACTACGTATGTGGCGCCGGGCTTTGAGTGAGCGCTGAGTCACCGACGTTGAGCGAGCAGATGAGAGATGCGATCGTTTCATAGTTTGCCAGCTGAGCGAGAGCTGCGAAACATCTCAGCGGCGAGTGTCGCCCCTGGGCCAATGGGATGGATGTTCTCATGACAACACATCTGGCACCAATCAGCCGGGAGGAGACGGGTTCTAATGAAGCAGTCAGGAATTCATCATCCTGTGTGTGCTGCATTTGTTTGTGATAAAATGATATTATCGTGTGAGCACATTGACCAAGGCATATGTAGAATTTCGTACGAAAAACAAACACAGGAAATCCTTAAAATACATTTATAAATAGAGCAATCAATGGGCTGGATTTTTCCAAGTATTTTGTAGCATATGTAGTGTGCAGTTTTTTCTGCAAATTTTTTTTTTGAGGCGGCTGTACCCACCTAGTCACTGAACGCCTTTGGCTCTAAAATCTCTGACATCATACGGATATTATATGAAAAACAATCCTCAACTCCTAGACGAGCTGCACAAAAAAAAAGCAGCAAATAACGGGCATCACATCATTACTCCAAAGTTTGGGGATACGTACCACCCCTGTGTTTTTATGTATTTGGATTCCACCTGGGCACGACAAATCAGACAGTTTTGACAGTTCTGGGTCTCTCACCCGATCTAATTTTAATTAATTAATCTTAATTACTTTTTTTTTTTTAATTTTAATTAGAAAATTTCCACCTGGGCACGACAAATCACAGACAGTTCTGACACTTCTGGGTCTCATGCGGTGTAATTTTAATTAATTAATTTTAATACATTTTATTATATTTTTATTTTTTATTTTAATGAATTATTTTTTCTTCTTCTAATTTTGGCTGTCCAGCTCTTACTCTAAATCCTGAAATAGATTTGCAGTGAAACACACAACACACACACACACCATACAAACACACACACGCGGTTTCGAAGATGCTTGGGCAGGTTTTAACACGAGAGTTCGGCTGCTTTGTTTAGACTGCAATCCTCCATGAAGCTCTGCAAATCTGATGGTATCACGCTTGCATCCAGGAGACTGCCTGCAACTTCTGCTATACTATCCCAAGTCCAAACTTTCTTTTGAGCTTGACAGAAGTTAAATCAGTTTCTGTTCCCTCTGATTCCAGGTGACAGTTACACATGGCCTTTGTGTACTTCCAAAAAGTGGATCAGTCGTACAACGTGTTGGAGGTAAGCCTCTTATAAGTTATGTTTCACTTTTACACAATTGCTACTCTTTCATTGCTGGCTTCCTGACTTCTTATTGTCTAAGGGTTAAGTAGGACCTCCAGCAGAATTCAGCTGGAGGGAGGCTGAGCTCTGCTGAGAAACACATCTGGAAAGTCCATCCATTAGCGGAAGGCCTTGTGTTTGTTGACACGAGTAAAGACTTAATGTTCAGTAAAGACAAAGAACAGTGACTTCAAAAGAGTGCGTAGTTCCTGAGGACAAGTTTTGGATCATCTATTCTAAGACCACAAATAACTTCTGTCAACAGCCAGGCAACTCCTCCACAATGGCTTCAGTCAACTTTTGAGGCATGTGGCAACTTCCCATCGTATTATTTTTAACCATTATTTACGATACTTCCTTTAAAGACATTTTGTAGGATAAGTGACATCGATTACAACTGCGGCCAGCCACGTCGACTAGAAACCGCCAAACATTGCCGATGTTCTCGGATGGGACTTGATCATTGGACATTTCCCATCAGACAGTACGGACAATTTGAAAGGATAAAGAGCAAGACAAGGATCAGGTCAAAGAGAGCCGACTGTGTGAAGTTTCCAATGCTGTTCCCTCTCATGAGACAGAAAAAGACCTGAATAAAGCGGCCACATCCAGCATTCCCCGTTAAGAGAGTACAAATCATAATCAGTGATGAGGGCCCATGACAGGACCACTGAATGACGCAACATCTTATTATATCATAAAAATATAATCTACAAAGAAACAGTAATGAATAGTTTTTAATAGCAAAAGCCAGAAAGTGGCATAATAACAGGCATCAATGCATTTCTGATGCAGGTCCACATTGAAGGAGCCTTTGAGCTTCCCGATGGAGCTTTCTAGTGTGGTGGGTGTGTCAAGCCCCATGAATGCATAAAGCGCTGAGTTGTTCCAGCCAGCGAAAGGCAAATGGCTTCAAGCCATTCCAACAACAACCTGGACTCTAACAGGCTTTGTCGAGGAGGAAGCGAGTGGAGGTCCGCTAGGGGCGGAGCTTGTTGGGAGAAGGGCGAAAGAATTTAAGATGAACTGAAGACATTGATTGAAGGAAGAGGGATTGGCCATGAGTGGTGAGGAAGTCCTAAAAGTGTTCACAAAGTTCTTATTTGCAACCTTACACCTTATTTGGTCAATTATATAAACACAAAGTGGTACGAGATCAGCACAACTCTGCATCTCTAAATTCTCCTGCCAAGACTTACCGTTAAAGAAGCTCTTAACCTTCAGGTAACCCACACCGAGCCGCAGCACTGATAATTTATCCAGACGAGCGCGGACTTCTTCAGTGAAGGGCAGCAGGCTGGTCAGTTTTTCCAGTTGGGTGTTCAGTCGGTCGCGATGCCGCTTGGACGGGTTTGATTTGGCGCCTTCGGGAGGTGGCAGTTTGGGTCTGCAAAATGAAAACCATTTCGAAGAATGAGTAAGGTGCATTCGAGGAGAATACGAGAAAATGCAAACAACCTGGGCTGCATGATCGCATTCAAAAGGTCAAATTAAGTTTGTACATGTTGAGTCCTGAATAATTCAATCCATACATTCTTACAACAAATTACCATCTGCTTACAATAATCGTCCAGAAAACGCTGGATCTGAAATGAAGGGCGAGATAGCGATCGACGCATTCCTGACGGCAGGACGAGAATAATAAGCGGCTAGTTTTTCTGCCTCTGGCGCTATCTGGCACATCGGCCATATGAAGGGGAGTGTCTGTCGCCGCAATATGGGATCGAGTGACACTCCTGCAACCACACAAAGGTGCTTTTGTCTGGGGCGGAACAGACAGAACAAGAGAAAGTCAACTGCATATTCAGAGCGGAGGTCTGATGCAGGTAAAAGCAAGTCGCTGTTGAACAACAACGAACAAAAAATGCTTCAAAATGTTTTCTTTGCATTTTAGATGACAAATTGATCCACGCTCTTAGCAGAAATCATGGAAAAGGCTGTAATAACTACGCTGGGCAAATATTTGAAATAAATAAACCCACAACAACAAGTATTTTAGAAAAACGTCGTTTTTTTTCCCGAATGTGAGCCTGCAGGAACTTCACACAAGTGCGAGGCAAACAATTAAACTTTATACAGAAAAGTCCAAATAAACCGTTAAGACAACACAACCAACCGAGCTCTTCACTTTTATTATTAATAATTATTATAAAAGTATTATATCATTAATTTTATTAATTATAAAATTATATAAGTATTATAAATTATTATATTATTAATTTTATTAATTATAAAATTATTTTAAAAGTATTATCAAATTATTCATGAATTAATTCATATTTAATTAATTATTTCATCAATTAATGGCTGATTATAGCTATTCCTAATATACACTTTGAGAAGCACAAACAAATTGTTACCAATATTCTGATATTGGCCACTGACCAGCTTGGCCAATACTTTTTGCCTTTTTACAGACTCGCTGTCTTGTGCGTAAGGTGAAATCAAAAACCGGCTTATGACAATGAATCCGAGGGATCAACATAGGTGCAGGCCACTGAGGCCAGCAGCTACCAGAATGTAAAGTTTGCCAGCCAAGACAATTGTTGACGTGACTCTGATTTCAGCACACATCAACATTTTCATCTGCTTGTTTTTGCTGGTGACGTGGGACTATTAATGTTGTTGACAGGCCTGTTTGTTTGCCCATTGTCCACTCATGCCTCCCCCGGTTGATCGACCCTTCGTTTGCACTCTCTCTCTCTGTCTCTTTCTCTCACTAGTCAGTGGCGGAGTTAGACTTTCATCCTTGGGGGTGGCTATTCCAACATAGTTTGTTTACATGAAGGTCATGTGGTTAGCATGCAGTGGGAAGTGCTTTGGCTGCAAACAGAAACATCTGCTTGAAGCTAAATCCAACTGTGTCCACCCTCTGAACATAACTTTAGGATTGTGTCCGTATTGACACCCCTCGGAGCTTTTCAGATTCATCACCTCGGAAGTGACAAGAGTTCGGAATGTTGTTAGACGTGACTGTAACTTGTCGCCGGCCGCTTTTTTGTCATCCTCTAACCCCGCTAGACGAGCAGGAAGCGAGATTGAAATGTTTTCTCAGAAAAATGGCAAAATATAGGTGTTTCCACAGTGATAGCCTGTAACACTCATAGAAGGTGGACACGCACCCAAAGTTCCCATAGAAATTAAAAGCTGGTTGCGCAATAGCGGAAGTTCCTCCCTCTTTTCATGCAAATGAAGATCAGTACTTGGACTTGAGTGACCACATATACAATAATCACTCGTTTATCACGGATAATTGGTTCCAAGACCAAGATATGTGAAAATCCCCGAAGTAGTGTCACCGTCTCATTTTTAACATACATACATTTTTTGTGTATCAATAAGTGTATATTAAACCATATAAGTGCATATGTTATCATTAGAACATTAAATAATAGTTTCAAACATGTAAATACTATATTAATACGTAGTATAAATGACATACAGAAAATAATGTATAAATAATATAAATATGATACGTGTGTGTGGGCGCGTGTGTGTGCGTGTATGTAGCTGAAGTATACGTACTGTAAATATGGTTTTAGAACTCTTTTATTATTATAACAACTTTTTTTATAACAAGGTACAAGTGTACATACTGTATATATGTTTTAGAACTCTCATTATTATAATAATAAATGTCTCATAAAATAGAAGTAGTAGAAGAGCGATAACAAAACAGCAGACAAGGTGAAGAGGTGAACATAAAAATGTCTTTTTTAAACTTACACTTTTTGAAGCGGCTTCTTTCGTTTCTTGGCAGCGTAAATGACGGAACTCGCCAACATGGTGAGATCCGAAACCACAAAGTCACAAACGCGCTTGAATCCCAATTCTTAAGCGCACAATATCGGTCCGGACGCACCAAAAAGAATCACATCACCGGAGAAAGCAACACAATCATGTCTTTTACGTTTCCAATGTAAATCGCTGCTTTTTGGTGAGAAGTCAACAGACTGCCACAGTCACAGCACGACTTGATAAACTCACAACGTCACCGCCCACTAAAGTTCCACTCCGAGCGCTTTTGTTCAAGTGGCTTAAAACGCGCCTGCCTGTCTCCCGCACTGTTGGCGGTGGTGGAAATAATTCTAATTTTCATTCTTACTGGGCTGACAAAAACATTTACTGCACTCAACAGTATTTAAGGTAGATTACACAGGCGCCTGAATAGAGGGACGTTGCTTAACCCAAACGACCACCTTAAATGTGACTTGTGGTTTAAATTTATGGAAATTTGATACTATCAAACACAAGACAGTTGTTTTTAAACGGATAAATTGGCCAGCGAATTTGTAGGTGACGTTAGATTGTGAAATATGGAATAAAAAAAAAAAATTTAGACAGCTCCAGCTCTCACAAAAAAAAAGAGTTCATTGAGACTATTTGTAATTACTCCAGTTAGAAAAATTCGGGAATGGTACTGTTTATCTCATGGGTTTCCTTCCTTGAGAGTATTTTCAGTCTAACGTGTTGATGTAGTGATACGTTTTAGCCACAGGAGGGTGCTGTTAACAAGTTAATTTTAATCACATGAAAATAAAACCTTGACAAATTACAAAATTACAAAATGATATCTCTTAAAGTTGGTGGCTATGGCACCTGATTAATTCTCATATATGTATTAACTTATTAATTGCAAAAAAATTGGGGAGGAGATGCAAAAAATATTTTAGATGGAGTTGCACAAGTGTGCATATAATATTAAATAAGAAATTTAGAAAATCTCTCATGATCTTCCAGTCAAATATGTACACCTTCTTGCTCTAGGGTTCCTCACTAATCACAAAAAGCTCTTTGTGTTGGGGTTCTGCATCAGTACAAATAAAGTCATTGTCATCATCATTATCGCTGTCGTCACAATCATCTTCATCCAGGTTGCCCATTTCATCATCCTGGTTGTCCATCTCATGGGTGACATAAGAGCCCTTCTCTCTGGAGCGGAACCACAGCAACAATGCTATCACGCAGATGAAGATTAGTGTGGCACTGATGACACCTACAAAAGTGCAAGTTATATTTTTTAAGTTACATGCACAAAAGTAAAAATAACACTGTCTACAAAAATAGAATATTTTGCTCTCACCTCCAATCAAGGCTCCAATGATACTGCCATCCATGTCAAGGTCTTTAAAAAAATCAAAAAGAAAACACAAGTTGGAATATATTCACATTCCTCATCTGACTCTAAATTCTTCTCATGAAAGAAGAAAGTGCTTTTTCCCGAGCAGTCAAAAATTGCATGGCAAACCAAACACACTAAACCAAATATCACAAAACACAAATGTCACAAAAGGTCACTATGCACTGCTACGATTACAGTGGAACCTTAGCCCAAGTCAAAATCGGAGGGCGCAAGCTCCTGGTTGCTCTTATCTCCACGGCAACAGACGTTGCCCAAGGGAGTTGCTCCTTCAGAGACTCTACTCTGATGTAATGCTGATAAGACACTCCTCATTCAACCTTAGTCGTGACATCATTTTTTTTTGTACATGTGACCTGATGGTAAATTTTGAATTTAGTGAAATCTAAAAGCATATCAGGTGAGGAGAGGGTGGAGCAGAAGTGCAGGAGGAATGAAGGAATTCATGTGGCAGTCACCAAAGCAAACATTTGTGGTTTCACAGCGCGGCCTATCTGCCTCAACTCTTTGTTGACTTTTACAATATTGAACTAAGAGCGTGTTGCTCTCTGACAAGAAGTCTTCATTCGGGAACTTTGATGCACATACCAGACACAGTTTTGTTTGTTGGCTTCAAGGGGGGAGGAGTCACGGAATCTCCCATGGCCACAACAACCTGGACACCAAATAAAAATTCACAAATTCACATTTTGTTCCTCTATGCTATTTTGATAGATCAATATTTATTATTCCTTGCACGCCTTTTGTTAAACAGCAATAATTAGTTTCTTCTCATTTTATAGGCTGCGTGTGTGCAGCGGTTTAAATCTTGATGATGACAATATGTGAAAAATATGTGCAATATGATCAAAACTCACCAGCTCAAGAGAGTCTGACTGCAGCAAATTCTAGTGTTTAGAAACACACACATGCAAATAGAGATGGGTGTGCTGGATCTGGACCTGTGGCTCCTCCCTCCATTGGTGAAGAGACATCAGCGTAGAGACCACACATTAAAATATGATGGGCTTGGCTCCAACCAACCAACCAACCAACCAACCAACCAACCAACCAACCAACCAACCAACCAACCAACCAACCAACCAACCAACCAACCAACCAACCAACCAACCAACCAACCAACCAACCAACCAACCAACCCTAAACCTGAATCTAATTCCAACCTGTTGAGATATATGGTAAACTGTAATACTCAATGTGACCAGCAGAGGTTGCCATGATTGTCAGCGATGTTTAAGTCAGCAAAAAAGAGAACGGAGAAAGAGACATCCGGGTGGAAAACAAAATGCTGGTTATTCTGAAAGAAGAACAACATACAACCCTGACGCTATCCTTAACCCAAAGCCAACACCACTGGTAAAGTTCCTCAGTAATTAGATCAGATGCAATGTGGTGTGTGTGAAGGTGCCGTGTCTTCTTTTACTTAATGTCCATGTTGCTTTCTTAGCCTAGCCCTGCTTGTAAAAGATGTTTTTTTAATCTCGGTTTGGGATTTGACCTACTTAAATTTTAATTGAACTACCGTATTTTCCGGACAATACCTTGCAGTTTTTTTCATAGTTTGACTGGAGCGATTTATGTGTGAAATTATTTACACATTTTATTTTAAATTGCCTTTCAAGATAACATGTCTGTTCTTGGTGTTAGATTTTATCAAATAAATTTCCCCCCAAAATCCAATTTATACTCCGGTGTGACTGAGATTGTTGAGTCTTAATGAACTGTACTGCAAAGATTTGTGTCACCGTGGCAATGGAAGATCTGGTTGTCTCATGTGAGATATTCCCCGCCCTAATTCCATAATCTTTTAGAGCCACCACTCTCACCCCCCTACCCCCGATCGGATTAGACGCTCCTGGATCAGCGTGTCTAACCTCCACGCACTCGCACCTGATGGCCCACATTTTAATTCTACTTTCCAGGATGAACTACTTGGACAGATGGAAACTGGAAGGTCTTCTAAGAGCAGCCTGTTCTTCATCTTCTTTGCCGTGTCACCTCTTTCAAATGCATATTTCTTTTGCATCATAATTACTCATGCTAATGAGAGACTCTGATGATTGCAGTCGTGAATAACAGGCCCACCACAACAGAAGTGCAGCAACACATGTAGACAGACAGGGATATGCCCCTCCATTTGTCTTAGCAAAAAATTACTGCACTTTACTGAACAGTGGTGAGTCGTATGTGTATATTATACTGCCACCTGGTGGCCAGTACAAACACACAATGTATTAAAGTGAGTCCTGTGTCCGTGCAGCACCTCAAAGGGCACTTCTGACGTGGAAACCAAAAAGAGCGTCTCATTATGATGATGAGAATGGGCCACCAGTGAATTCGTTCCTTTCAAGCAGGTCCCACTTTGAAATCCTTCCGGTGGAATGAGATGAAACCGCAACATGCGTTTGAATGGTGATTCAACAATGAAAAGAAAACATGTTGCTCATGAGCGTCTTCAATCTCAGATGTCAGCAGAGGTAGCAAAAGTACTTTCACTTTGTACTTTATTTAGTAAACAAATATTTGCGTAACAAAAAGTGCTGATTTGATCACTGAGAAAAAAAATGCCGACTCTGAAGTACAAAAAGTACGGTAAGGTAACATGGTGTGCGCTATGACAACCTACTCGTACACCACACACAAACCCCCAAAGAAGAGAATCCACATTTTGAACGATGACAATGTTGGAAAATTTGATTGTCAAAAAATTTAGAGGGATTTAAAAAAAAAATGTTTTTGGTCATTTCAATTCTTTTAGGTGTAAAGCTTTTATTCAAAATAACATAACACAGTTTGAGAGGGGGTATACAATTAATTTTAAATTCAAAAATAAAATATTGTTTCAGAAAAAAGAATTACACTACGGATCACAGTGCTTTCCAAGACTAAAATATTGAGTCTATTTCTTTTTAGTTTGGCAGCAGTAGGCTTCCGTAGTATGCAGGATGTGCTTCATTACTAAAAAAGCTTTGATTTTGAAAATTTACTCCCTTCAACCTATGCTATCAATCCATTCGGTTCAAGGTTCAATTTTGCTGAAACCCGAGTGCGTCGGTAGCTCCACCCCTGTTCTGACGTCACACACCCCTCTACACACGCAAACACACACATCTCCCGCGGCACGGACAGACGCAACCTCCTTGTGCAGAACACTCCGGTGGACTTAAACTTCAGGATTGGGACAAGAGATTTAATTTGATCAAGTTTTTTACTAGAATCTGAAAAATGCAGAAACCAGAACCTGAGGTGAGCCGTGGCAATTATTCTGCATTCTTGTGGATTATTATTTTGCCACAAAGGAGCGGCTTAAGAAGCAGCAAGTGGTCAGTTTGCAGGATCACACATATCTGAAAGATTATTTTCTCTCACGCTTATAATAATATAATTGTTTGTTTTTGCTTTAAATTTTATCAATATAAAATGCTCAAAAGTAGTGGTAATATATGTTATTGATTTCAAAAGTGTAATGATAAAGATGATTCTTGTCATTTCTGCACCTATCAGCCTTGCGGCATTTCCATCAAAATATATCGAATATCGTATTCACGTTGCCGCAAATTAGCGAGTGTGTCTTCACCCTGCCAATGAGGTCACCTGCTAATCTGAAAATCCTTCATCTGAGACACGCACAGACGCAGGCATTGTTCCATTTTGTCTTTCCGATTGTCCGGTCTGATCATTTTTCACACACCACTTTTTGAGTTCTGTTGTATTTTTTTGTTTACACTTTCCAAATGTTTGAAAAAATCTGTCATTGCTTTCCAGATGAAAAGCATTTGAATGAGGCTCGGGCCCATCTGATGGTCAGCATGACGAGCGGCGATCACCTCCTCCCTCGCTGCAAGTCTGAGGGGATGCTCGAGGATCTGGGCCAGGGGTGTCCAGCCAGCCTCTCGCAAGTCAAAGGTCATGATGAAATGTTCTCTTTAGGTATGATTCATTTCATTTACCCTCTAATGACATCCTGCTTTTTAAAAAGGCTTCATCTGCACTAATGATCTCATCTAAAAATAGTAGATTATGCACTGAATTATTAAAGTCGTTTGATTATGAAGTGAATAACAACTTCAGAAGAAATGTTTTTACATTTCATGGCACGCTTGCGTTTTCAATGCAAATGACAACTGGACGAAAACAGGCCGAGTGGGAGTGAAAATACTGTGTCTGTAATATTTCGGTCCAGTTCTACAGAGACATAGGTGTCAAACACAAAGACCGGGGGCCAGATACGGCCCGCCACATCATTTTATGTGGCCCCCAAAGACAAATTGTGCATCAACTTCATGTGTCAATACTAAAATTACAACTTGTCTTTTCTCAAATATTTACTACCATTCATCTTTATAGAATATTTGATAAAAATGAGTTTGACACCCCTGAACTAAGACATTCAAATTAAAAAAAAGCACTCACGGTCCAATCGTTTATTGATTTGTACCATGAGCTGAGTCCATATAGTTGATTTAACTTTTGTTAATCTCTTTTGGTTTCAGTGCCTTCTCCCAGTGCCTTAAGACTGGACACGTCTACCTCATATGGAACCGCTCAGGAAGTGGTGGCCATCAAGGATTATTTGCCCACCAGTTTAGTCAGCCTGAAATTCTCCAAAGGCGATCGACTTTTTGTTCTGGACACGTCGGGCGGCGAGTGGTGGTACGCACACAATAACAGGGAGATGGGCTACATCCCCGCTGCTTGTGTCAAACTGCTCAACTTCAGGAATTGTTCGCTTAGTGATAGTGGAGTGATCGACAGTCTTGGAGAGGAAGAGGAGCTGCCGAAGGACTTTGAAGGCTTAGGAGAGTGGAGAGCTAACGACTATCCGTTTTGTGAAAAACCCTTTGCGCATCCCTTAGACCAGAACCGCCAAGGTGTGACAAACTCTGCCGATTTGATTCTTTTTGATACAATTGCAAATCCAAGTCACTCCAACAGTGACACCAAGAATATTAATTTTAGCGGCCTCGGTAGTTGTCCCGATCGAGCGGAGCAACACCTCCACAGGGATAATCCTCTTTTAAGGAGTAAACGTTCCCAGAGTCTTTCACAACTCTGGCTTCTCCAAGCGCAATCAAATCCGAGCATTCCTTCCTCTTGTTTCTTCACGGGCCTGAAGGCGCCTTCGCCGGAGCAGTTTCAGAGCCGCGAGGACTTCCGAACGGCTTGGCTCAATCACCGAAAACTGGCCAGGTCTTGCCATGACCTGGAATCCTTAGGTCAGAATCCGGGGTGGGGTCAGACCCAACCGGTCGAGACCAGCATTGTGTGTGGCTTGGATAGCGGAGGAGGTGTGGTTCAGCTGCCGGACACCAACATCACCCTGCACGTTCCCGAAGGGCACGTTTGCCACGGCGACCATCAGCAGATCTCCATGAGAGCCTTACTGGATCTTCCCTTGGAGCTCAACAACGACAGCTGCTCCACTGTCAGCCCGGTGGTGGAGATCAAGCTCAGCAACATGGAGACCAAGTCTTTTGTCACTTTGGAGATTCAAGTGTCAGTCGCTGTAAAAACGGAGAGCGACCACTCCGCCGAGATACTTTGTGTTCGGAGCGACAGCAAAGATGGACCCTATGCGCCCATTCCGACTTGTTATATTTATAAGGATATGGTCCAAGTGCGCCTGGACAGTCTTGAGTCGTGCATGTACGTGGCGGTTGTGGTTCGGTCACTGAACATCAGTCACGGCGTGAGCGTGTGGGACCACATGCAGAGAAAGGTCACGCTCGGGGTTTACGGACCCAAGCACATCCACCCTACTTTTAAGACCGTCGTGGCCATGTTTGGCCATGACTGCGCCCCGAAGACCTTACTACTGAGTCAGATGGGTCGCTTAGCTTGCTCCACCCCTGCAGTCAGCCTCCAGTTGTGGGGGAAGCAGCTTTTTATCCTGAGGTCCCCACAGGATCTCCAGGTAGGGCTGTACCCCAACGTAGCCCACTATCAGGTAAAAGCTTGCGACGGCGCCGGCCTCGTCCGGGGATTTCAACTGAAACTGGGCAAGGTCGGCCGACTGGTTTACACGATGTCTTCGCGCGACCCCAATATCGTCTCAGACTTCACTCTCAGGGTCCAAGTCAAGGACACGCTGGACTGCACCCTTACTCAGTTCTGCATTCAAACGCCGCAACCGCCGCCAAAGTCCGAAGGGAGGACGACGGGCCAGAGGAGATTCTTGAAAAAAAACGAGGTGGGTAAGATTACCCTGTCGCCGCTGGCTGTCACCTCCAAATACCCCAAATTTCAGGAGCGCCGTATAACCAGCCTAAAATTCGGCAAGCTGATTAAAACAATAATACGGCAGCACAAGAACAACTACCTGCTGGAGTACAAGAAAGGTGATGTCATCGCCCTGCTCAGTGAGGAGAAGATCAAGCTCAGAGGGCAGCTGCGCACTAAAGAATGGTACATCGCATTCTATCAAGGCAAGACGGGGCTGGTCCACGCCAAGAACGTTTTGCTTTTGGGAAAAGTCAAGCCCATTCATTGGTGTGGGCCGGATTTAACGACCACGACGCTGCTGGAGCAGATCCTCAAACCGTGCAAATTTCTGACATACATCTATGCCACGGTGAGGACCCTTCTGATGGAGAACGTGTCAAACTGGGGAGCGTTTGCCGACGCGCTGGGGTACGGGAACTTACCGCTGGATTACTTCTGTCGGACCGAGCTGGACAACGAGCCAGAGAAGGTAGCGTGTGTTCTGGAGAAACTCAAAGAGGAGTGCACCAATGCGGAGAGCAAGGGGAGGAAGTCCTTTCAGAGGGAGCTCATGATGGTGAGTAAAAGTTGTGGTGAGTGGCTCGATTGCGAAATGACTTCCTGAAATGCAGGTGACGGACAAAATTCTGGAAAAATTCTCAGAAAAATTCTCAGAAAATTCTGACAAAATTCTGATAAAATTCCTCAAAGCAGAACATTAGCATAACCAAAGAGTGTATTTGCAGCTACTCACTTTTGGTCTGGCGTTTTGCGTTCATTTTGGCGCGCCGTGCCTTTCAAAGCCGTGAACCATCTTACATAACTATTGCTCAATCAAACATTTCATCCTTACCGAGTAAACAAGCCTTTCATTCTTTCTCGAGGCTCAAAGTGAAGCCGGATTGAAATTTGTCAGCGGCTTTGGGCCAGAACCCGATTGTCGTACTGGGATGAAAAGCTGTGGGAAGTGATAACTGATACCGCAAGAAAACAAAGAGAGTGGACGCACCCCCAACATCACGGTTATCATTTAGCAAGACAACAATTTTGTCCATTTGTCTCATCCGCCCACTGCACTCGCTTACACCTGCAAAACGACATGAAGCCATCTTCCTTCCTCACAAGTGTGAAATGTGAGCAGGAGGCCACGCTGGAGGGGCATCCGACACTGGCTGGGCCGGTCTCTTCAAGCGCCGGATTGGGTTACTCCTGACTAGAGTGTGTTCACTCAATCATCACATTTAAAAGGTGCAATTTAGCACCACCATCAGATGCTCAACCATTCAGAATCGGCCTTAGACTCAAGATGAAGGGTCAAGTTGGCAAATGAAGCTTCAAATGTGCTTCATGAAGCAGTTGTAATTCAACTCTCTGTTCAACATTGGGTTAAAAGTATACTGACTTGCCATTTCTAAAACTGCTTTATTCACACCAACAGTGCCATCTAGAGGAGTAAATAAAATACAACTGGTTCGTGAAGCAAATCTTGAAGCCTCATTTTCCCATCACTAGTGTCAACGCCGCAATAGATTCAGGTTCCGCATCTTCTGAACTCCTGAGCTGTGTTTTGAAACGGTTTTGTGTTTCATGGGACATCTTGCACGTCAATCCTTTCCGGCTTAAATGACAAAGCTGCTTCATCGCACGTAAGGCCATTGTGCCCAAGAAGCCTACCGTGTACCGTAGGTGTTTGGGGCGCTATTTTTAGATCCAAGCCTTCACACGGCTTAAATGGGAACGCGTGTTAAAAGGCCGCACGCTCCGAAGGAGAGCGTGCCGGCCGGAGATGTTACATGAATGTTGCATCCCAATTTGGGAATCTTGAAATGACCTTTAGTTAACACCGTCAGGCCTTGCTCAAGATGGACTGCCAGGGTCTTGTTGCCAGATTGGTTCTGGACTTTGTCCTGCTAACCACGGCGGTGGAGGTGGCATCCCGCTGGAGGGAACTTGCAGAAAAACTGGCCAGGGTGTCCAAGCAGCAGATGGAGGCTTACGAGGCACCGTACCGGGATAAAAGCGGCGTGCTGGACAATGAGGTGAGAACATGCGTCTGATAATTGTCATTTAGGGTTTGTAGATCAGATATCAAAAGTTTTGACAATATAAATGACGCACCATATAAGAAATTATTTAGAACGATAGAACGTGCACACGAGAAATGAAGAGAGAGCAAGAGTTTCTGACGATTGACCAATGTTTTTCTTCCAAAATTTGGCCTTGCCACTCAACCTTGATCTACATCCCATCAGTCCATGTGGAAACCAGCCTACGACTTCCTGCTGACGTGGGCAGCGCACGTAGGGGACAGCTATCGGGATGTCATCCAGGAGCTCCACGTTGGTCTGGACAAGATGAGGAACCCCATCACCAAGAGGTGGAAGCACCTGACCGGCACCCTCATCCTTGTCAACTGCCTCGACATCCTCCGAAGTGCCGCCTTCTGTCCCACCGGCTATGGCGACTTTGCCGTCTGATCTGCCATAGCTGCCGGTCAAGCATTTGCGCCTCGTAAGGAAAAGCGGTTTGTGAACTCGATGAATGAATGAATGAATGAATGAATGAATGAATGAATGAATGAATGAATGAATGAATGAATGAATGAATGAATGAATGAGCAGGCAGATTCTGCGTTCCAAACTTAAACTCGGCTTCTTATTGTGTACTGCATGGCATGCCAAATATTGGCATTTGCATGTCAATAAACTGCTGTTGCTTTTAAATCCAAACAACGAAAAATCCAACATTCTGTGCTGGATTTGTAACTGCATTTGTTTTTTTTGTTGCTGCCGCTTGGCCAGTGCTTTTTATTATTTGCGCCCCCTTGTGGAGTTCAATCATATCCTAGAAACGATTAACGGAGACTCAGCACAACCAAATCATTCAAGGAGGATTTTGCGTCAAAGAAAGCCAGCAGACAATCACGCTGATGAACAAAGTTTAAACTAATGTGATAGGGTTTCCTTCTCTAGCTTTTATTTTTCTTTTATGAAATGAAAGATTTTTTAAAATATTTTGTTCTCTAGCCATTTCACTGTTTTTGTTGCTGTTGCTGTATTTTTTTGCTTATAATATATTTTAAAGACAATATAAGGTAAACTCCAGTGTGTTTTTCACATTGTGTATGGGAGGAGGTTAATTTGTTTTCACTTAATGTACAAGTTGGGAGGGAGGGTGGCATTTGCATGTACTTGCAACTAGACTTGATGCAAGAAATAAATTTGTAAATATGCCCGCTTTGTCAAAAAATAGAAATAAAAAAAAACACTTGGCGTTTTTAATTTCACTAAAGAATTTTGTTTTGCTAAATAGTGAACCAGACATTATGAATGCATTTCGAAAGCCCGCACAGCAATTTACGGGCACGTCCGACTTTGGTTTGATTGCGATCCGTGAGTGTTACATTCTCATGTGACGAAACTCTGCTGCCATCTAGTGGCAACAAGAATATAACAAGACCACGCGTATTAAAATAAACGTTGTCATCGTCAATGTAAATAACAAAAAAAATAATGAATAACCCACCACAGACAAATGAAACGTTTGCCATAGTTGCCTACTGAAGTAATAATAATAATGATAATAATAATAATAAGACTATTGATAATAATAATAATAATGATGATGATAATAATAATAATGCAGTTTGGATAATGGTTAAATAATAATAAAACTTTCCCGCAGTGCAAGCATGCAGCTGTGACCTTTACGGTTTTGTACGCAGAGGAAATAGTACACGCAAAATTTCAGAATAAAAGCATTCGACTTTTCATTGTCAAGCAGCCAGCATAATCGTGAACCTGTCTTTTCTTTCCTTTGTTTTTTCCCCCTCCCAAAACCGGATATTAGTTCTCAGCCATCCTGCTGCAAGCATTCTGATCGCTACATGGCTTGTTGTTTTTTTGTCCACGCGTCACGCACTCGTGTGGCTTAGCAAACTCAGCACCGCGACGCGACTTTGCAGACACACGAGGGGACATAATGTGACATTTCCACGCTGTGTTACGAGTGCTCGAGGAGCGAAGCCACACCGCGGAGATGCAGGGATGCGGAGGTTAAGGAGGTTGAGGAGATTAAGCTTGAGGCTGCCGGAGTGCGCTCTGCGCCACCCTCCCGAGCCGCTGCTCAGGCGGCCCGGGGTCCCTTTCGATTAAGCATCCTCCCATCCCCGACTTGATGCCGCGCCTGCAGGATGGGGACTAGTTTCTCCAACCTGGCAGCCTTCCAGTCCCTGCACATCGTCATGCTCGGCTTGGACTCCGCAGGCAAAACCACCGTGCTCTACCGGCTCCGGTTCAACGAGTTCGTCAACACGGTGCCTACCATCGGCTTCAACACGGAGAGGATCCGGCTGGGCGGCGCGGGGACATCCAGGGGCATCAGCTGCCACTTCTGGGACGTCGGCGGCCAAGAGAAGCTGCGGCCCCTGTGGAAGCCCTACAGCCGCTGCACGGACGGCATCGTCTACGTGGTGGACTCGGTGGACGCCGAGCGGCTGGAAGAAGCCCGGACCGAGCTGCACAAGATCACCCGCTTCTCCGAGAACCACGGGACCCCGCTGCTGGTCATTGCCAACAAACAGGACCTGCCGCGGGCCCTGGACGTGGCCGACATCGAGCGGCAGCTGGCCCTGTCCGAACTGAGCCCGTCCACGCCGTACCACGTCCAACCCGCCTGCGCCATTATCGGCGAGGGTCTACACGAGGGCATGGACAAGTTGCACGAGATGATCGTCAAGAGGAGGAAAGCGCTCAAGCAGAAGAAGAAGAGGCAATGATAGGTCTGCATCTTACGTGACAGCATGCGGGGGACACCTTGCAAGTCCCCCCTACCCCCTCCCCGCGTATGATCATTTAGAATATTTAGAGACGCCAAAATAAACCTACGCTTAAATGCAAGTAATTATTTCCAGCGGGGATATTCGGTACTTAACACATTTAGTGGACCACCTGTCATGATTCAATTAAACATAACAATCCGACAACCCCCACCCTATCATTTGACAAGAAATAATAATGACTAGCTACGTGCTTTTTGTAAAACAAGAAATTAACGTGTAGCATATTTTTGCATTTAAAACAAGCATGTGGCACATTGCAAGCCTTTTAGATGTTCCATCGTGCCAAAACAAACTCCATGCAAACTTGCAATATTTCTAGGGGGGGTGACCACCACTCTTTCAATTGCTGTGATTTCTTCCGATTCACAAGGGGGAGGAATTTCTTTCTAATTCAGCTTTCATAGCCATTTTTGAGGGGAAGGGGTCACAAATCAATTAAGCATAGATAAGACATCATGTTAATCCTTGAACGTGGTGTTATAGCAGCACATAGCAGATTGAAATAAAATACAGTATTATACATAATAATAAGATTTTTGAGCAATAAAGTCAGGTGTGATTTTTTTTTCTGTAGCCCCATATTAAACAGCTGCAGATAAAAAAAAAACGGTATTGAGTCCATGATAAAGATTTTTATTTTCAACCGATATTTAATTGTAGCACTATCAAGAGCAGATGGGGCGGTGGTCTATTACATTTTATAAGCGTTGCAAATCGATTTATTTTCAGGGAGCATATTTCACAATCTCCCATGCAAATAACACGCATACGCATGAGCGATCGAAAATCATCGAGATGAACGGCGAAGACAAGCTTCTGGCCCCGTGGCATCGGTCAGCACCTCAGTCCCACAAGATTATTAAAGGGACCCACAAAAGACCACCCCTGCACCTGCAGTCCAAGAAGACAAAATGATGTCAAGGTCATGAAGCCTTAATAGGAAGAAAAAAAACATCATTAATGAATGCAATGAGGCCTGAACTGCTTTGATTGTTGCTGGTGGCGGAACGACTGTTACAGTAGCATCTGGCGAAAGCTGGATTTAAAGTGTCATACTTTCATAGAGTGAGACCTTTGTACTTTTGCTGGAGGAACGGTGATTGACTCCCACCAGTTCATCTCTTCCAAATGTAACCACCTGGTAGCAGAAGATGCCGCATGCAAGCTAAAGATGCACGATGGCTGACGATGTTATGCTGAATCATTTCATGTCGTCTGTTCATCACTGCAGCTCGAGCAAAGTCTTGACCAAGGCATTTCTCCTTACAATGGGGAATAAAGTCAAAAATGTTTTCCTTCACTATCTACTCTTTGTCAAGGTCTGATTTGAGCACATGTGAAATTATGGCCCTCAAGTAAGTGCTTTGAACATTTGCAGGTGACTTACGCTAGCTAGGTACAAAAATAGGGCCTAATAGGACTCAATGACTTCCTGTTCAGTTCTTAACCCATCATGTAGGCAGGAGAATTGTTGTGCTTAATTGTACTTATTTATTTGGGCCACATAGATTTTGAAAGAACAGTGGGGTTGAACTCGCACTTGAATGTTACAAGGTGATGCAGCCAAACAGTCAATAAAAATGCAGTCTGATGATTTTCACGTTGTAGCAAAGTCGATCTGCAGTATGTTACACTTTGGAAACAGTTGTCAGCTAAACCAAATGTCTTGGCAGTTGGCAAAATCCATTAAACAAGTATTTTGGAGATAAAAATTCTCTACGACTGATTTCTGTTATTTGATGCTAAAAAAAAAATCAATCTAACACCCACCCACTTAGAATGGTTGGAGTTTTTTTAACCCACTCTTCTTAACTTTGCTGCTACAAAAACATTCTTAATTGTTTCACACAATCTTGATGTTTGTTGTGAAATGGTGTTTCATTTTGATCTGCATTTGCTGAAAATTTGTATAAATGACCTGAAAGGCTTGGGGAATACATAGTAAAGAAAAAAATACTTCATTGCATTTTAACTCGAGTTCAATATTTAACCTTTTATTCCTCTACCAAACCTTTCATGACTTATTCTATGTATGAAACGGGACATGTTGAGCATCCCTCAGAACATAATATTAATAACAATAATAATAATAATAATAATAATAATAATAATAATAATAATAATAAGCTGTAAAAAAATGGATGGATGGATAATAATAATATTTTTTCTATTTTTTTCCTCCGAAGCGGAAGTGACAGTGAAAGGCGCATGCGCAGAGGGCGGAGCCTGTGGAAGTCCTGACGGGAAGGTCTTTTTGTTTGGGGCTCTCTCACATTTGCGACGCACCGTTCGAGTCTCTGGTTCATAACCGTTTTTTATCTGCATTCATTTCGGTGAGTATTCACCTGTGTGTTGACTTTGTTTGGTGTCACACGTCATCACGTAGCTAAAGACGACAAGGCATGTGATCCGATCGCGTCAAAATAAATCGTAGTCTCATATTCGTGTTGCCGTCATGGGCGACGTTCGAAGGCTGGTTACGCTAAATTAGCCCAATTTAGGGATTTTTCTCACTTGCCTGGTACGTTTTACAGAATGCTAGGTGACACTTGACCTACATTTTCCAAGCGAAAAGGCCCGTTAAAGAAAATTGTCGCTTCACGAAATCAGTCCGCTGTCAGTTTTGTTGCTGAGATTAACGAGCTGGTTCGAGGCCCCAGCTAACCTGTGCTAGCTCAGCGCATGGTAAGGCCCTCGGGGAGCTAAAGCTAACAGCTAAAGCCATATATAGTCCGCTAAAGACAGGTATAATCCAGTTCAACCGTGTATGAACAAAACTTTCGCTTCCTTTTGCTACATTCGTGACATTGCTTCGTTGTAACACCGTGCAATGTCTTGCTTTTTGACAGTTGTTAACATTTAATATTGTGTTTTTTCACGTTGCAAGTAGTCGGGTCCGCACCTGGAAACGAATTTGGTTCCCCTCACATTTCAGCCTCTTTAAACCCAGTCTCATCTTTTTCAAGGTGTCTTTTATGAATAATCAAAAGCAGCAAAAGCCAACGCTAACAGGCCAGCGTTTCAAAACGAGGAAAAGAGGTTGGTCTAACTTTGGTTTATGCTTTGTTTGGGTGTGCCCGCTTCCTAACATGTGCTCTCTTTCCCTCTTCAGATGAAAAGGAGAGGTTTGATCCTACTCAGTTTCAAGAAAGTATCGTACAAGGCTTGAATCAAACTGGCACTGACTTGGAGGCGGTTGCGAAGTTCCTTGATGCCTCCGGCGCCAAGCTTGACTACCGCCGCTATGCCGAGACGCTCTTTGACATCCTGGTGGCTGGTGGAATGCTGGGTACGCCGTGTGGACCCGCTCGCAACAATCCTCGCGTCGAGCTGATGTTTGTTTCTGAATCATCTTTGCGTTCTCCTGCAGCCCCAGGAGGGACTCTGTCTGACGACATGACCCGCACAGAGTTTTGCCTCTTTACGGCACAAGAAGACCTGGAGACGATGCAAGCATATGCTCAGGTAGGCATTACCTTGAGAAGCTGGAAAATGTTCATTTAGTTTCATTAAATATCCCGGTCTATTCAAGATAAAATCCTTTTAATTCAGAAGTTAAAGTGGGGATTTCTATTAATATTCCAAAGTTTGATTCAAAAGGTTTGAATCATTGTAACTGGACTTGATTGTCGAAGATGGTTCACCTGTCATCCAAAAAGTCTTTCATTATAAAATGTACTGTGGAATTTCCCATTTAACCTCTGACGGGCACTTCTCTTTTGGAGGTGATCACAATAGGGTTGTTTTTGTTGCCAGTCACAGCTCGTGAACAATTATCCGCCATGCCAACTGCCTGTCTAGTGAAGAGAAAAAGAATATTATAAAGGTATTGTGGTATTCAAAACATAAATACAGCCGCCCATATGAGGACGTTCCAGTACCTTAAGTGCTCTTCTTTAAATCTTACTTTCATCTGAAATTTGCATGCACTTTTTGCTTGCAACACTAAACAAAAAAAAATTGACCAATCAACGGTTCGTAACTAGGTAATTAATTTAGGGTTATACTGAAATACATTTTCCGACTAAATTTAGGTTGCTTGTTTGGCACCAAGCTTCAATTTTTAGAATGGGTTACAACTGTAAATTGTTATAAAAAGTTTCCAGTTTGTAAAATTCTTGCATATTTTCATCCTTATGACCTTCTGCGGATGAGCGCTTACTTCAAATGTTCCCCCTCAGGTTTTTAACAAGCTGATCAGGCGCTACAAATACCTGGAAAAGGGATTTGAGGAGGAAATCAAGAAGGTGAGCACCTTTTTTGTATTTTGAAAAACTAAATTGGTGTCGACTGTTGTGAAAGGCACACGCTGTGAGAGATGTTGCGATATCCAACGGTGCCTGCAAATCGCATTTCTCTGCAATCGTATAATTGTGTAAGCATCGTTTTGTTGTGCCCAGTTGCTGCTGTTCCTGAAAGGGTTCACTGAGTCCGAGCGCAACAAGCTGGCCATGCTGACCGGCATTCTGTTGGCCAACGGCAACATATCGGCCTCCATCCTCAGCAGCCTCTTTAACGAAAACCTCGTCAAAGAGGGTAAGGGGCCGCCGTGGCGCGCCGACCGCCGGCGGGCGGGACTGTCGTTGTAAGCGGTGCGCTCTTTTGTGCAGGAGTGTCCGCAGCTTTTGCTGTCAAGTTGTTCAAGTCTTGGATCAATGAGAAGGACATCAACTCTGTCGCTGGCAGTCTCCGCAAAGTGGGCATGGATAACAGACTGATGGTAAACGTTTTAGCCGAAAGCCAAAAGATTCCGCGCTCGTGTTTTCTGACGCCGCTGCCTTTTCCCCCGGAAGGAGCTTTTCCCCGCCAACAAGCGGAGCTGTGAGCATTTTTCCAAGTACTTCACTGACGCCGGGCTGAAGGAGCTGTCCGACTTTGCCCGGAACCAGCAATCCATCGGCGCCCGCAAGGAGCTGCAGAAGGAGCTCCAGGAGCAGATGTCCCGCGGAGACCCACTCAAAGAGGCGAGGCGAGCCGACTCCCTGCTGGTTGCCCGCGCTCGGCGCTAACACGGCCGTCTCTTGCTCCACCGCAGATCATTGCCTTCACCAGGGAGGAGATGAAAAAGGCCAACCTCTCTGAGCAGGCCATGATCAGCATCATTTGGACTTGTGTGATGAGCTCTGTGGAGTGGAATAAAAAGGAAGAGCTGGTGACCGAACAAGCCATCAAACATTTGAAGGTTTGTTAACTGCACCCGATTGTCTTGTTTGTATTTTTTTTGGGTCTTACGCTTGTTCAGCGTCGACGTGACGCTCTCTTCTCCACAGCAATATAGCCCTCTGCTGAAGTCCTTCACCTCCCAGGGTCTCTCTGAGCTCAGCCTGCTGCTGAAGATCCAGGAGTACTGCTACGATAACATCCACTTCATGAAGGCCTTCCAAAAGATCGTGGTGCTCCTCTATAAAGGTCTGCACGCAGGATTTGCTGCGATTTGAAATTGCTTGTAAATATGGCACTCGTCACGGCGTGCCAATGTATCAGTCTGAGGCTTCCTGAAGCTTTTCATAGCTGATGGGAAAAGTTTGTGTTGCAATGCAAAAATGATAAGCTGACTCGGCGTACATTAATGCATGCAAAGCTCCGTGGCTGATAGGCTTCCTCCTGCGGAAAAGCATTACAGTAATCGATTTTTGACAAAACATGCCTCCTCAAATGTATCTGACCTACTTTTGCTCGTTGTTTAATAAAAACAAACAAAAAACACCTAAACTTGTTATCATCACACACAATGGTGTTAGTCTGCTGCGGTGTTATGAAATTTCAGGCAGTCAGTCGCGCTATTTATAGCACTTATTGATTGAAAATTTGATCACGTACGGACTGCATGTGACAAAATACTAGAGGCGTAAAAGTGAAGCGTGGAGAGTCTGCTGGCAGAACATCCGAGAGCAGCTGACGAATGGGGCCGTCAACAGCCTCGCATATCCACACACTTCTTAACTCTCATTTTTTTCTGTCAAGGTCTCTTGTTGCCAGCATCAGCATTTGTGTGATTTTTCCACCTTTTCCCTCTTCCTCAGCGGATGTCCTGAGCGAAGAGGCCATCCTTAAGTGGTACTCCGAAGCCCACCTCGCCAAGGGGAAGAGCGTCTTCCTCGAGCAGATGAAAAAGTTTGTGGAGTGGTTGAAGAACGCAGAAGAAGGTGAGGAACCAAACTCGTGAAAAGTCATTCACGTAGCCGATGGTGCCAAATTTACGTTTTCGTTCACATTTAATTTCTCCAAAATGCTCGGAATAGAATCATTTGTACGAAAACATTCGGATCCACGCAGCGTAATCGTAACTTCCTTCAATCGCTGCATCAGTTGAATGTGGGAATTGTATCGAACCTTGACGTTTTCAAATATCAGCATTAACCTGAAAAATAAAATCCATATTGGACGGAACGTTGCGATCAAGTTACCCAAAGTTTGACTTTTGTGTTTTCTCCCTGCAGAGTCTGAATCGGATGAAGAGGAAGCCGACTGAAATTTTCAGTTGCCAGATGAGTTTCCCCCCTCCCCCCCTTTGCGTACCCGCACCTTTTATTTTTTTATTTTCAAACGAGTAGAAATGGGATTGGTAGAATGTCGATGCCCTTCTGACTTTTCTACCTCCTGGTATAGTTCCCTCACAAGTCGCACACGTTATTTTCAAACCTTTTTTTCCCAAGGGCTCAGTCCTCCTTTGTGGGTGGGTTGTCCGCCTCAGTTGTCGCTCTCGTAGTGCCCTCTAATTTGGACAGCAAACATTCCGTGTCATCTTGTGGCCTCTGCTCGCTCCGGCCTTTACTCGGAGTTCACATCACTTTACCACAAGACTGTGAGGCCAACTGACAAATTTTTGCCAAAGTTCTTTTTTTCTTGTCTTTATATTTCTTTTCTGCCCCTTCCAGTTTAAACTTGACATTTTGGCTCATACTCACTCAAACGCCGCCTTTTTTTTTTTTTTTTTTTTTTTATTAAACCTGTCCCGTGTGTTGTGGCCACACTGGTTAGTCCATTGAAAGACAACGCCCTATATATTGCCTCGCCAGCAATCAGATTATTGGTTTCTACTTTCGTTAATCTGATGTAAACCAATTGACTTTTTTATGAAATAAAGCTTATGAAATGATGCCGTGTGTTTTGAGTCGACCAAAGAAACATTCTGATGGAGATGAGCAACATACGCAACGTGAGGAAATTCAAAGTTTTCTCCCAACTCATGCAACATGCCAGCTGAATGATGACACTTGTTTATGGTACAAAAATATTTATTTTGCAGAAAAATAGTTGCTGTGCCACACAATACAGTAATGTTACACATTTGATGTTGAGGTAAATAAGTTTGAGGTAGTGCAACATTTTGTAGGAGGGTAACACATCTTGTGCCGGTCAAAGTAAGGTTTTGTGCAAAAGTCAACGTTGCAGGGATTTGATCAAATTGTACTCGTTGCAGCCGTAGCTGCTTCGGGGGTTGCTGGGACCAAAATAGTGCAACCTTACACACGGGCTCATGTTGCAGTTCAACCAAAACACAGGTTGCTTGACAGGCACAAATGATGGCAACACAAAGTGCTTTCCAGTGTTGATTTTCTTTTTTTCTAACATTTCTAAATGTAGTTAATAAATATAGTTAAATATGTACAAATGTAAACTTGTGCGACTGCTCCATGTGGGTCCGAGGCTTTACACTTTAGTTGAACGCTTCCCGCCGTCTCTCAGCTGCTGTGACAAAAAAATAAAACTAATTTGTAATTATGTGAAAAAAAAAAATAACAGAAGAACTTACTTCAATCAAATGTTGAAAAGATGACAATGAACATTCTTGGGTCTTAGGAAAAAGGGACAGCGGTGACATGAATGCACTTGCACAGACATGACACAACTTGAGATGCAAAATATTCCCTTGAAAGGAATTATTTTGACTGTCAACGTGAATACTTAACGTGTGTGTTTATTGCCAATTTAAGATCCACCATTTTATGTTTGGAATTATAATTCTGGAGACAATTTGACTCCTCTACTAACCTTGATGCAACAAGAAGGAACAAAACTACTTCCTGTTTGATAATTGCCAATTTTAATGGAGCTCATAGATTTTAATTACAACATTCTTGCGCTGTTATTCCGTTTTTTTCTGATTGTATTGTTACTTACTCTCATGCATATTTTATATACAGCTTTTTGTTAGGTCCAGGTTAGTTTATATTTTATTTGAGAGGGGATGCCAACCGTGGTTTTTCTTGTAATGTTATGGTATTAAAAAATTAATATCTTACAATATGTGAGTGAGTGGTTTTTTTAAAAATGTATTTGCGGGCCGGTGTAATCGTGGGTAAAAAAAACTTTTTTTTCTGTTGTGGCAACTTATCAAAACGGGTAGGCTACTGACATTTGACAAGTACTGCGTGTAAGTAGTGCGCCCCCCCCCCCCCCCCCATTAAAAAAAAAAAAGCACTTTCTTTAGTTCGCGCGTCCTCCGAGGTGTGTCGTCCCATCATGACTTACCTGCTTCCTCTGGTTGCTGAGACAAAAGGTGCAGATTGCCCGCAGCGGCGGCGCGCTCCACTGCACGGGGCCGTGCGCGACGTCCTGGTTGCGAAGGCACGGTTGCCCGTCGCGGCTTTCCTCCCCCAGCATTAACACGTTGGCGAGGTGTGAGATGTAGCTGCACGCCAGACGCAGCGTCTCCACCTTGGAGAGCTTCCTGTCGGCAGGCTCGGTGGGGATGAGCGTGCGCAGGGTGCTGAAGGCCGTGTTGACGCTGTGCGTCCTATCGCGCTCACGCGCGTTGGCCGCCTGCCTCTGTTTACTCACACCAGCCAGACGCGGCGCCTCTCTGCCGCGTCTCCGCCTTTTCCTCCGCGTGGCCGGTTCCGGCTCTTCTCCGCGGCGTGGGCTGCAGGCACCGGTAGACTTGCTGTCCGAGCCATCGCTCTCGCTGTCCCACTCGTCTGGGTCGGAAACGAAGCCGTCGGTGGGTTCGCTGTTCGTGGACTTCATCCTGGCAGCCTGACGTGTGAACGCAGCGTGCACATCACTTTATCCTCAGGGTGAAAATAGAACCGAGTGGCCGAGCAGCTGCTCCTGATCCGGTGACCGAGCGAGGGTCCGCACCGGATCAGCATAGCATTTCTACTCAATGACGGCTGTTTTCTGGGTCGCCAGCTCGCGGCGGAGAAGGGAAGACAGGTGTGTGTGCTTGTGTGTGTGCGCGCGCGTGTGTGTGTTGACACACACCTGTTTTGCTGTAAGATGTGAGAAATAAACGTAGGCCTGCCGAGACTGGTTGCAGGTACTTTTCAGATGACATATTTTTATTTGAACCTGCTTTCTACTTATTTTGTCAAAATGGGCGGCCACCGGTAGTAGAGCGGTACATGCTGCTACCTTACATGGAGTGATTTTTTTTTTCTCCATTTGCCCGATTTACCCACAATGCTCAGTTTCCAGCTGCCATTTTTAAGGAAATGCACACAAAAGGAAAACACCAGAGAAGTCTTATCCATTATCATTATTAGTCATCAGTCTGCTAACTTCTAGTTTTGTGCAAAGGGTCCTTCATAAAACACCTGTTCATACCAGGTATGTTTAAAAAAATTAAGTTGGTTGGAGAGAAAAATGACAGGAAGACACAGACCTCACAGATAAACTTTCCGAACCAGACTGGTGAAAAATAAAGTTGTTCTCAAAGTGAGCTATCACAACATGCGTGATCGTAAAAAGGAGTTGCTCTTTTTGGGAGGACTTTGATGCTGTCAAGAACTTGTGTCCAGCTGGTTGGAGGATTTCTGCTGCATTCAACCCAACCATCTTTGTCAGTCGAGGTACGTTGCTTTTACTTGTACTTAGGGAACTATGTATGGCTCCGATAAATTCTTTGAAACTAATTTTTTACCGATTTTGACACGGATTGTGTCGTTGAGACGTTGTGTCTTCAGTCAACAAATGTGTCAGTCTTCCACGGCCTTCAAGTTATGTATCAAGCTGCGGGCCTCCTTGTGAGTGAGCAGTCCAGGTGGACTTGGCTTGTCAGTGGCCACTGTGAGGCACAGCCACAGCCCTCCCCTTCGCCACCTTGCGTCGTGCCATCTTTGGAGAGGATAAAAATATCCATGGATGAGTCTTGCTACCTTTTAGCTGATTTGAGTCAAATCTGCAGGATAAGGGGAAATAAACCACTCAGTGGTGCTGAAAATTGAGGTGCAAAATTGCACAAAAGGCACAAGAAAAAGGCCTTTATTTGATATTCTTTTATTTTTACTGAAGACTGGCGCACATTCAAGACTGAGATCAAAAGATTTAAATGTAGTCTTTTATATCCAGCTAATTCACTTGTGGATGTGATTCACAATCTAAATGAGATTTTATTTTAATCTGCACATTGCACACAGCCAACAGAAAAATTGGGTGTGTACTAACAGGTGACAAGGAATACAAAAGCAGTTGATGACAGATGTGATGTGTGAGAGTTATTTAAAAAAAAAACAGAATCATTGCAACGCCAGCAAAAACCTCTAGAGGGCAGAGCTGAACATATAATACCCTCCCCCCCACAATGCACAAATTAACAGAACTAGTCACATCAATTAGCAATAATGGAGGCAGGCCTGGAATTTGAATTGGCGGCATTTTGTGCAATTTACCTTTTTTGGACAATATATGGCAATATATTGTATATTATATATATAGCTGGCAATATATGAACACAAAAAGGCTGAAAAAAACTTTATTTTCCTCTTAATATAGGGAGTCTATTATTTTATTTATTGACCACAATATCCCATGTGTCTTGAAAATGTCAAATTTCTTTAAAATACCTGGCGGTTGTTGTTGAAACATTTTTCGCCACCAGGTGGCAGGAGCAGGTAGAATGAGACCTTCGGCCTAAAATGCCAATAAAAAGGGCAAGTGACGCAACAAGTGTACTCATACGGCAGGATTATTTTTGAAAGGAACGAGCAATGTCCTTAGCCTTCATCCTTGACTGGACATCACCGTGGAAGTGGTGCAGAGCTAATGTGGCCTCATTAAGCTTTTAATCCTTATTTCCTTGAGACCTGCTGGCCTCGAACCTGACCAGCAAAGTCAAAAACTTTCTTTGCTGCTGCTGCACTGCAGAGTCGGCACGCCGTACTAATCACAAAGAGCACAACTTTTTTTTAGGTCCTCCTTGAATTAGCAAATACATGAAATGCAGCTAAATGACATTTATGCCAATAGCATCACAGCAATTAAACAAAAAAAAATAGTACAGGAAATTGAAAGACCACAGCAAAAATATTTTTTTCTCACAGTTTTCTATTTGTCGTTATGTATTTCAGTAAAAATATGTAATATTCTATACACTTTTTAGCGTTTTAGGTCCTCCTTGAAATAGCAAATACATGAAATGCAGCAAAATTAGATTTATGCTAATTGCATGTTAACACCAAGTGCATTACAGAAATTAAACAAAAAATAGTACAGAAAATTGAAAGCACAGCAAAAATATTTATTTTTCACATTTTTCATTTGTCGGTATATATTTCATTAAAATTTTGTGTCATTCTATACACTACTAACAACTCCCAAATTCCACATCCAAATATTGACATTTAAAGCATTTATTTGTTATTCTTAATTTTGATTTTACACAAAGCTATCATACCTTCGACTGGATTAAGATATATACACAACTGTGATGCCAACAACAAATAAATAAATGGAAAACAATGAAATGTACTGACCCTTTTAAATTAAATATTATTAAAAAAGGTGATGTTGTCAGGAATTGTATTTTCCTTTTGGGTGGGCAGAATCCAACGTCATTCCAGCCTTTTTGAGCAAGCAATGGAGTAGCTGCCTTATTGGGAGGGAAGCCTCTATTCTATGATGAGCACAAAGTGTCCTCTTCAGATTGTCATTTGGAAACAGCCCAGGATAAAGATTTGCTGACACCGCATATTCATCACTAGATGGAAAGCTGGAAAAGAAAAAAAATATATATACTCTATATACACCCTTTACACTTTGGTAGATATTTTATGACACAATGCTTTGAAATTTCTTTGTACTTGCTTTATAAATTGCGAACCTTTTCTTTTTCATCATGGTGTCAGTTCAGGTCAGTTCGGCAATCATTTCATCAGTGTGGCTATATGAAGTTAGCCATTTTAACAAGGCCCGAGAAATTAGAACGTCTAAATTTCTCTTACCTTCCTTGAGCAAAGAGCGCCTGATAATCCGCTGCGACATGCGCACACGTTGGGCCTCACACAGCGGCTGCCGTACAAACATTTTTGTTGACAATGAGCTGAGGGATGGCACACACGTGCACAAATATTATAGCACCTCAATAATAATCATATTAACATTTTGAATGAACTGGTTTTATCAAAAAAGGGTTTTGTGATTGCTATTTCTGAGCTAATGAATAACGAAGCTTCAAAATGATTCGTGAATTAGTTGTAATGTTTATTGAGGCCTCTGGATGGCATTATTTCATAGATCCCTTTCTTTAAACTGTCAGTGCCATGTCGAGGAGTCAGAAAATGCAACCACTGATTCATGAAGCATGTTTGAAGCACTGTTTTCACATCACTATAATAAATGCACTAAAATAAATGCACAAACTATATTCCTGCAATTAATGATGATTTGTTGTTCAGCAATTTTGTGCCGTTCATTAATGACCCTTATTTAAAATTGTATTAAAAAATTTAATTAAACTGCTTGTTGTTAGCGATACTCACGAACATGGCATAAAATTCCGTGCCAGCTCGGTGGGCAGTGGCAGGTGTTTGGCCCCACGCACTCGCCCCCGTTTAGACACTTTTGCTCGCAACGGGCTGTGAGGACAAAAAAAAAAAAAAACACTGATAGATTCACCATGCACGTGCAAATGGTACGAATCACGCACACACATCACTTCTTACGTTTGTCACATCTTTTTCCTTGCCAACCTGATGGACAGTCACAAACATCGGGACCAACGCAGCGACCGCCATTTATGCACATGTGCTCGCATACGCCTGAGGAAACGGAGAGAGACCATTTTGGGAAGCAAGCAGGTACAAATTCCTTGTTTCTGTACTTAAAAAAGAAAATAACACAAGTAAGATGTATTTTTTGATTTTTTGGTTAATCATTTCAGTCACTTACTTTGTTCACAGCGTTTTCCGGTGTAGCCTTGCAGGCACCAACAGACGTTATTCCTCATGCACAGACCGCCATTCTTGCAGGGCGGTGTGCAAATGGCTGTAAACGGAAAGGGGGATGGCATCAGTGCAGCCAAAGCAGAGGAACACGCGTCGTCCCGATGCCACGTACCGTTTTGACACCGGGTACCGTAGAAACCGCCAGGACACTCGCAGCTGTCGGGTCGGATGCACAAACCGCCGTTCAGGCAGACCGGACCGCAAAGAGCTAAAGAAACCCGACGTCAGCATGGAGACATTGGACGGTAAGATTTTCATTTGTGGCAATTAAAAAGGCTTGAGCGGTGCCTCGCCATACCCGTTTCGGCAATGTTGAAATTCCCAACCGTTTTGCACCCAGTCTAATACTGCAAGGTAAGCAAATTTTCAAGCTCACCAGTCTCACAGGAAGGTCCGCTCCAACCAGGCTGACAGCTGCACTCGTCTGGAGAGACACAGCGGCCGCCATTGTGACAGTGGCGGCTGCAAACCACTGCGACCGACAGCACAAACATTAGAAAATGGCGGAGTCAGCTTTATCAGACGCATAGCACAGTGGTACCTTGACTTGAAAGTTACTCTTATACCAAATTAATATTTCCCACAGAAATGAATTCAAATGCCATCAATCGGTTACAGCCCACCACAACATCAAATATTTATCCAAAGGCCACGCTTATCTCAAAATACCTTTAAATTTCAGCACTCACAAGTCAAATTACCACTATACCGCTCGCAACATCTATCCAAGTAACAAAGAGAAGCTCCATTGGCCGCAAACTCACGGGTCTCACATCGCGGGCCAACAAAACCGTACGGACACGAGCACGTCTGCAATCCTGTGCACGTGCCTCCGTTTTCACATGGTAGCCTGCACACAGCTATGCACATTCATGAGTCAGGAGGTTCTGTGGGGCCCTGATGATAAAATCAATCTTTACCTTCTTGACAAGTCTCTCCATGAAAGCCGGCGGGACACTGACAAACCCCCGGAGCCACGCATGTCCCCCCATTCGTGCACTGTGGTTCACAAATTGCTAAGAAAAAAATCAGTTTTAAATATTAATCTTTTGGTTCACCAATATTACAGAATATTTCATTTTTCTGCTGTGAGTTTCAATTTGCTGAACATGTGCTTTGGTTTGGTTGCCTCAAATGTGACAATTTGAGGAAAGTTCAAGCTGGAATATTCAAAGGCAACTAGTCATTTACCGGTTTGACAATCCGAACCAGCGTAACCAGCCTTGCAGAGACATGTGTTGGGAGCAGCACACTCCATGTTCCGTCCGCATGTGTGCTTGCAAACAGCTTGGAACACATGAGCAGAGGACAATTAAAACAGAAGGGATAATCAATTCAATAATAATTAATAAACTCAAAGCCACCTCGACACATCTTGCCGTCCCCGGTGAAACCGACGGGACAGCGGCCGCAGCGGGAACCGCCGTCCGATGTTGTATTGCAGCGGACACCAGGAAAACATGGCTGCTCAGGGCACGGTGCCATGAACTCAGGCAACGATCCAAGTGTTGTCTTGAGAGGCCGTGCAAGTCTCGTCCAGGGCTTGGTCTGGGTAGTCGCTGTCTGTCTGGGTTTTGTCGCCAGGCCAGACTGAGTGATTTGGTGAGGAGATGGTGGAGTTGCTTGTTGGGACAGCTACGACATGAGCACAGAAGATAGTTGAGTGGAGGAATAATGTGAAGCTTTCATCCAGATGAGACTCACTTTTCGGCCTGTGACTCCAAAACCCTTGGAGGGTGTGACGTTGCTTCTGTGGGTGGCAGCGTTAGAAAAAGCACTCGTTGCTCTGACGTCAACGGTGTCCACCTCCCTCCTTCCGGTACCACCTTCTCTTCCTACAAGCAAAGCCTGACGTAGTTTGGTATCGCTAGTGACAGACAAGCGTTTGATGCTATCTCTGGAAGGCAAGGCGGTGAGGTGGAGGTTGGATCGGGTTCTTTGGCCTGCCGTCTGCTGCTGATGTGAAAGGTGATTGAACGCTGAGGAAGCACAGATGATAGGATTGAGTCCTCTGGGATCCAACTGTGTTCTTCTTCCTTACCCGCCTCGGCGCTCTTCATGCAGATTCGTCCATTGCCGTGAAGGCCGGGCGGGCATCGGCCACAAACGTAGCCGATGTGCGGTGGTCGTCGATTAATGCATTGGACCCCGGGGAAGCAAGGCCTGCTGCTGCACGTTGCTGTGACGGGTAGAGAGAACAAAATAGCGAGAGACCAAAGCTCCCTTAAGAGGCCAGCAAATCAAACCCCTTGTTCCTCACCTGAGGCTGGCTTTCCCAAGTTCTGCATCAAACTGCTTTTCTTCGGCGGCCCAACCTCGACAGGGTCACGTGTGATTCCGCCACCGGATGTATCAATTTCCAAGCCAGAATTTGGGCTGATTCCCGAAGGTCTCCTCCGGGTTGTGGGTTGAGCCTGTGGCAGCCCAAAAGCTTCTGCTCGCGGCACCATCTTGGTAAACTGGACGCTCGGGCGAGGTGAAGTTGGCTTCTGCATCAGGACTTCTTTAACCTCGTGGACAGCAGTTCTTGGCGCCAATGTGGGAGTGATGGTGGGTGGCCTCATGTCTGCTTTATGAATGAAACTGATTACGTTTTGAGCAACTTATGGATATAATGCTTGTGAGATTCTAAATATTCTTACCAGTGCATTGTGTACCATTTCCCTGCATGCCTTGGGGACAAGGACCACAGTTGTAGGAACCATAACTGTTGA
This sequence comes from Syngnathus floridae, assembly GCF_059516105.1. Taxonomy (NCBI): domain Eukaryota; kingdom Metazoa; phylum Chordata; class Actinopteri; order Syngnathiformes; family Syngnathidae; genus Syngnathus; species Syngnathus floridae. The sequence continues at coordinate 8,831,301 of NC_142414.1, read as the reverse complement.
GGCAGTGGACTCCAGGAAAACAAGGCGTCCGCTCACACTCGTCTATATCTTCTCGGCACGTTGCACCTACAGAAAGATGCAAGTTCAAGTAAACCACACCACACTGACCCCAGAATGGAACTGGTACCTGTCAGCCCTTCGGGACAACTGCATCTGAAGCCACCACCAGTGCCAATGCACGTTCCTTCGGCGCAAGGTGCCGATAAACATTTATCGACATCTTCGTGGCAGAGGTCGCCCTGTTTCCCATCAGAACATACGCAAAGATACTTTCCACTGCCAGCGGGGAAGCTGAAATCAGTTGCACACGTGCCTCCGTTCTGACATCCGCACGGCACCACATGGACCTGAACCGCCAAGGTGCTTTGGGCATTGCACTCATCTGATAGTGTGAAGTGAAAGGTTGACTGAGTCAACTCCTCTTTGAATGTTGATGGGACCCTCCAAATAAGGAGCCCAGCTGGTGAGAGGCTGGCACCGTTTGGTCCGCTGACCAGCAAAAAGAGCAAGGCTGAGCCTTCAGGGTCTGATGCAGCCAACTGGAAGACAAAGTTCTCTCCGGCGAATGTACGCAGCTCACCCTGAGGTCGATGGAAGCTGGGCGGCCGGTTGACTGGGAAAAAAAATATATCTAAGAGTTCTACCCATTTTTTTTTTCAGACTCTGTCAGTGTTGGTAAGTGTTAGCATGATCAAGCATGGCGTTTATATCCTGTGGTGGTTAAACAACAGGTGCACGCCTGGAAAGCTAAACCTGAGACTCTTTCATCTTCTAATTGAGGCTCCCAGTAGGGCTGACCTCACAGTAAGATCTCCTGTTGTCTGTCTTTAAGCAGCGGAAGCAGCAAGTGACTCTAGCACACAGGTGTCAAACTCAAGGCCCGGGGGCCAGATCTGGTCCACATCATTGTACGTGGTCCGCAAAACCATGTGTGTCAATTCAATGTTTCTTGTTAAAATACCAACAGTCTAAATTGTTGAACACTGTACCTTGGTTGATTGACCAGGTAAATTTTGAGGTGTCCGGGTCACAGAGAAGGCACGGACTTCCTGGATTGGAGTCTCCTTCTGCAAAGCACATTCCGTCAATGTTACACGTCCGCTCCTGCCAAAGACATTCACATAAAGAAAGGCCATCAAAAGCTACATTTTTGTTTTGCAGCTTACGGCGAGCTTGGGTAGGGGCGACCTTTTGTGACCTTATTCTGTAAAACCTCCAGTGACAACAACCCACACAACAAACAGTAATGAAGCCATGACTGCCTGCCTGGCCTGCACCTAGATGAATCCATGACTGCCCATCTGCCTGCCTGCCTGGCCTGCTATGTGTTGGGAAAGGGCAAACAATGTCTTTTTTGGTCATCAGTGAACCCCTGGTCATCGTCCGCTACGACAATTCACGAGACTGAGAGATAATGGCATGGCTTTCCATTCTCCATGTAAATTACCTTTAATCGACACATCCCAGAGCGAGATCCTGCGCACACCTGACAGATCCCGTCGTAGATCGTCAGCACCTTGGCGAGGCTGTATTGGGAGCCATCGTTGGTCACCTGAGGAGAGGAGATGGGGAACGGTTGAAACGGCATACAGGACAAACTATGGATATAAAGCAGTCTTACCCTGATCTCCCAACGTGCGTACGATTTGTCATCCATCATAAAGTCTGCATTGCTCAACGAGGGGATGCCACAGTCCAAAGCTCTGGAGCTAAAGAATGTGGCTTTCGTTCTCTGTTTTTCCCCTGGAAGCCAAGCGCCATTCACATACTGGAGAGACAAGATATGAATATGATTTCCATGTTTTGACAGTGCCTCAGCCCGGAACAGTAAACCCTAATCCGATGTGTTTCCATCAATTTGAGTTCACGATGATCGCTGTAGCAAACTCAATGAAGCTGTGGAACCCGAAGGTCACTCACCTTCAGTCTGGTGGCGTGGCAGCTCAGGTTAGGTGATTCGATAAAGCCCAGACCAAAGACCCGTACTTTCCGACAGTCAAATGTTCTGAGGTCGCAGAGGCCACCGTTTTCCAGGTTAAGTAGCTCTACTGGCTGCTCTTCTCCAATGAGAAGCAGAGATAGGAATTTCTGTCAATAAAGGACATTCAATTCCAAGTATGGTGATGGAAGACACTCACCGACGGTTTTGCTGCAGTCGTAAGAACTGAAGCTCGGGTGACACTGGCAGCCAAATTCTGTGCACTCTCCGTTGCCGTAGCAGAAATTGGGGCAGCGCAGCGCTGTCAGAACCTCATCAGGGTGACCCAGCGTCTCGTGGTCTCTCTGGACCCGGTTCTCCAGCAACAGCCGCTCGCACTCGTTGGTCAGGTAGGGTAGCATTGCCTCATCCCAGCCTAGGTTATCCTTTAATTGTAGGTCCAGGATGCAGAGATTCACAGCTTCTTCAAGGCGACGGCCCAGGAGCCCACGGCAGACGGTGCCGACCCAAGAGTTGGACAAAGTGACGTGGCACAGCTCCAGTGCTTTGCTGGAGGTCAGGCCGCTCGACGTGGGCCACCCGAGTTGGACTTGTAGCGGAGCTTTTACGAGGTGATCCTCTGGGAAAAAGTAGGCGAGATGCTCCAGGTCAGTCTGGCTGATGCTTTGAGATGCCGACATTGTCTGTCTCCTGAATCTGTCGTTAGATAGCATACGGTCATCTCTGAACTCGTTGCGGACGTTGAAATGATGGGCCCGCCCCTTCGAGGAATGACCGGATGAGACGTTGGGGCTGATTTGCTCTCTTTCAAGACGCTTGACATATTCCATTGTGGTGTCCAGTGAGGGAAACACAGATGTATAATCCACATTGTCCTCTGCGTGACACTCAGACGGAGGGGTTTGAGAAGATGTATGCTTTTTTGCAGACTGGTACCCTTTCTGGCACCTACAGAAAGATCTCCTTTCTTCTTGCCTCGAATCTGGGGGCGTTTTGTCAAATAAACTCTCACCGGGAGCTATCCTAAGCCAAACATGTACCTGTGTGAGTCAAACCCCCAAAATACAGCGACGGTAAATAATCATGTGACTCACCTCCAGTGCTCTATGAACGAATGCAAGTCATCATGGATGTCATTGTTGATATTGCCGTCAAAGGTGCCGCAGAGCCCTTGCGTGTTGCCGTAGTCAACACTCGGCGCCCGGACGGACAAGCTCATCCCCCAGTCGTCAACGTCGGCTCGAATAAAGGCCCCGGAGGGGAAGATAATCTGCAACGGGAGTGGCAGAAGCCAACGTGACTCATTATAGGACAACCTGGGTGACGACCTCAATTACGACCATGAAACCAAAGATACCTACAGTGACTTTCTTCCCCTGATGAGATTCCAACACGCGGACACGGCGGCCATTGCTGGGGTCACCACCAGGTACTTTCACGGTGACCTTTGGCCTCGTTTCCTGTCTTTGGCCATTGCACATGTCAACGACGGCGACGTCATTCCCCTCCCGTGCTGCCACGCCACAGCCACAGGCATGATGCAGGCTCCCGCAATTCCACTGCCGAGCGTGGACCTCAAAATCCCTGGCCAGGCTGCGGTACAGCACAAAGGTGCCGGTCTGGTGGTTGTCGTAGTGCCTGTGAGAGAAAGCCGCTGAATGGATCTTTTGATAACGTCTCTGTGTCCTACAAATACCTGCCATCCAACGTGATGACATGTGGGTCTGTCAGTGAGTAGCAGATGGAAGTGGGAACATCCTGAACTGTGACCTGGAGAAGCAGGAGAAGGAGAACAAAGACAAGAGGGGGTTTGCCCCATGACATCTTGACCCCTGGCTTTGATGTTATTTTTTATGAAAGACAGATGGAGAAGTTGTCTCAAGAGCAACGAGATGCCAAATCCAAACCTAATGATGATGTAAGAAGATTGTACCAGACTTTAGCTCTGGAAAAGTCTCATGAAGCACTTTATAGCTTGTGTCTATGTAAACAAAGAATACTGCTGTTTAATTTAGTTGGACTCTAATTACACATGAAATTGAGTCGCCTTTGTGATCTTCAGTGATCCCACAGCATTTCTCAAGGACCTCCTCAAAGTATTTTGGAGGCCCTTCAAAAACCCTGAAGTGTCTCCACAGCTGTCCAGGGCGACCAGAATTCAATATTTCACGTACCAAACTTGAATAATAACTCACTTTGAGCGCTGCTGGAATGTAACTCTTCCATAGTGGCCAGGTGCTGTTTTGGGGCAGGGAGCTGATCAAACTGATCCGGTTTCCATCGCGGGTGAAGTCAGTGACGGCGGTGATGAAGAACGACGCCTGGCCGCAGCTTCCCTCCCTGCAGGCGGTCGGCCGGAGCTGCACCTGGCAGGCAGACAGCGCCACATTGGACACCTCGTGTCCGAGGCCATCTGCGGACGCAAGCACGAAGAGGGTGAGGTTGTTCCCGGGGATGAGGGGGGAGGGTCACTTTTAGCATTTTAGCACATAATTAGCATGATATACAAGGCTGATGTCTCTGTAATAGCTTGCTTTTATTCCATCATAATTCTGACATTGGTGTAGTAAAAGAAGCGATAAATCTGTATCCAAAATCTCATCTGTGACTTGATTTTTATCCGGAATGCAGAATGAAAAGATGAATGGTAATAAAAATTGCTGGCAATTTCTGTCATTTTTAAAGTTGCAGAAAATTTGCAATTTTAATATTGACACAAGTCGATGCACAATTTGTCTTCGTGGGCCACATAAAATGATGTGTCGGGCCGTATCTGACCCCCGGGCCTTGAGTTTGACACCTATGATCTAAATGAATAATCTTCAATTAGTGGTATGTGGGCTCCCTCTGTTGGTTTGCGAAAGAATCACTCAGTTCAGTTGTATTTACCTTTTAACTGTAATCTCACCTGGGTCGTGCACACCCAGCATCAGGGGGACTCCGCACTGGTTGAGGTCGTAACAGGGGAGTGGCACAGTGCTGTGGACTCTGACCTCGTGCTCCTCGCCGTTCTCCGCTATGTGAAGCGACTCCACAGAAAACTTGAGAGAAGAAGCGGACTGAGCTTTGCTACCTTTCTGCCGTCAATTCTAACCAGATGGCCTGATCACCTTCAGCCCGGCGTAGAAAGCCTCACTCTCCCTGGGAGAGGATCGACTGTGGTTGACGTTGACTCGGAATGTGGACACGCTGCACAAGAACTGCAAGACAAATGTCAACAATCTTTGTCTTGTGAGGTCTCACATGCACTTTTTTCCCCTCCCTGGGACCTGACAATGTGTTTGTCATCTATCAAGACAGTTTCCCAACAGCCAAGTGACAAGATTAAACTGACCTTGGACCCTGTTCCCCAATCAAGGCCCACTGGAGCATGTTCCAGACACGACTAATCCCACCCACCCCAGAGCCCAAATATGGCGAGCCGGCGGTCCACAGCTGCGAGGATGAACTCACTTCTGTGTCACGTCTTCATATTTGCCGGTGACGAGTAATCGCTCCAGGAAATGAAGCGATAAACACATGATCATGTGCTTATCAACAGTGAACGTAATGCTAAGAGATGTTTCTTGCTCCTCCAGGGAAGCAACGGTGACACCAGCAAAACGTGTCGCTGCTCGTTTTCCGTAGACTGACAAGAAGATTACTACCTTGCACGTGGCAAGTGTGGCAATACTTTAATGTTTTCTGCGGAACCCACCTGACAGTCTTCATTTATCAAGCGAGTATTTATACATCGGCCGTAGCTACCTTGAAAAACGGCTCCATCACAGCTTCTCTGAGAAATAATTTACCGTCTTTTCCGGACTATAAGTCGCAATTGATTTATAGTCCGGAAAACACGGTACTTTTTTGGTCCAGATTTTGGGTGTGACTTGCAAATTGAGTGAGGAGAGCATAGCTAAACCGCAGCATCTGCTACAACCTCCCTAGTGCGAAGGTTCAACCCTGGCTGTGGGGGGTCAACGTCATCCGCCAACATCTGGCAAGTATTACCGTCTCTCCTAGTCTGAAGTGAGCGCCGTCCATCTCCACCAGCGAGAAGGTCTTCAATGTGGACTCCCGGTGGATTTCGGCCTTCATGCTGTGGCCGATGTGTCGTGCCCAGACCACGTGGAAGCCGAGCGAGTGACTGGAAGGTGGCGGGACGAAGGAGCACCTCAAGTAGACGCCGTGGCCAACGAGCTCCGAGTCGATGAGGGGCCGAGACATCAACGATGGCGACGCGGTTGTCGGCAATGCGGCTGTCAGCGAGCCGACGATTAGAGCGGCCGCACGTGTGTCTGACAATGCAACGGGTCACCATAGCTCACCTTTGCACAGACCGTTGACCTCCACCTCACCCGACGGGCAGAATCCGGGCGCCAAAGTAGAAGCGACTGGACAGCAGAGAGTTTGGGGTTACGCACGTGTGGCCAAAGTGGCCCGACGGGACTACAAAGCAGAGGCCCACACCTTGGGCGCAGTACCCCATGCATCCTTGAGTGGGCTGCAGGTAGTAGAGCAGGAAGTCGCCACAGTTGCGGATGGTAATGGGGATACGGAAGAGGCAGCAGTCTTTGGTGCTACCGCGGAAGAACTGCCAGGTGGCACAGGCGGACAAGTGGAGGACTTCGTTGGGCGCCGGCAGGGACTTGCCCTTCAGCGACAGCCACACAGGCGCCTGCGTCCCGCAATGATTCATCTGCACAAAAGAGCAAAAAGTAACAATGGCGTTGGGACTTGTGACTTTTACTCAACAGGAGACGCAGCAACTCAGACATGCCTCCACGCAGCTGGTCGGCATCTCGGCCGGCTTGTTGTTGATCTTGAATCGGTACCAGCCCGGTGCCAGCGAGTGGTCACAGACCAGGTCCTGGATGGCCGTGTTCTGGATCTCGGTGGAGTCAAAGTCGACGCTCCGGTAAGGGTTCCGCAATGTACGATGGCCCCCTGAGAAACACTCAGGCGCTGAGGAGATACACAGGAAATTATTCTCAGTTTAGTTTTGTATTGATTTGACTGCCGCCACTGATGTTTTCCTACAGGTGAGAAAGTCTCAGATCATAAAAGTCACCATGATTCTCACTATTAACTCCTCAAAGTGTGCTGATGTCAGAAACGAAAAATTCTCAGCTCTAAACATTACAGGTGAGATACTGAGATTTTTTTTTCTCACAAAAATGGACAAGGCGGGAACACTTTTTTTGTGTGTTCATCTTTCTGCATGGGAGTCTTTTGTCGAACGCTCCATTCCTGTCCGCCACCACCTGTGCGAGTCAGAAGCCAGTCGGCTTTGTAACCTAAACAAAAAGAACAGGATGTTCTTTCCCCTGTCTTGGGAAAAAAAAACTCGTTACCTTCCCAGTTGGAGCAAAACAAGCACTGGGGGATTTGAGGGGCTTGACTGGGGGCTATTTATGTTATTTATTGCTAACCTAAACAGCCTCTTAAAAGCTGATGTTTGCCTCACCATTGACTTGCTGGGAGGTGAAAGGTCATACAAACAGACATCTCAAATGGGAGACAATGCTTGAGACTTTGGCTCCCGACTAAACTGCTTCAATTGGGGGCTTAATGAGTTTACAGAGTCTCAGTGGCGGGGGAGCACCCTGTGGAGTAGAGGAGGGCAGGGAGTGCGAGTTTGGGGGGCCCGGCTGCCCAGATGTGCTCCTTACGTTACTTAGACCACAAGGAGATTATCGGGGGAGCGTGGCCTCATAGCACAATTGTAGTTTTTCCCGCCCAGAGGGGCCATCACTCAGCACGCAGACACGGGCCGGGAACACTTAGACGGTTTAAGATGGTCTAGAAACGTTCAACTAACTTTACAGGGCCTGACTGACGGTAAACTTTACGACTGCAAGCTTTGATGTCTCACAGGAGAAAAACGCTATGAACGAGATGGCTGGCTATGCGAGTCCCGATGGTGGTCATGAACAACAGAGCAGATCAAAAAAAGAAAAGAAAACAAGAATGATGCCATTTCTCGTGCGTCTAAAGAAGGGATGTCCAAAATATGGCCGGAGGTTGTTTATGGCCTGCCAACTGCTTTTTAGCTGCCTGCCGCATATTTGCCATTCCCTAAAAACAACATGCAAGATATGTCCCGCCTTCAAAAACAAAATGGGACCTTAAAAATGTTAGCAGTGAGCTAAGGGATTCTTCTCATAATAAATATATAATAAATTATATAATTATAATATAATTAAATATAATAAAATATAATATAATAATAATAAATATAATAATTGTTTTCTATACAGTGATACATTTTAGAAGTGATATTAAGTTTATAGGATTTACAGAAAGTGTACAATATATGAAATCATTCCACTGAGTAAAATTCATTTGACATGCGAGAAATTTGATTGCAAATTATTTTATCTGACCCCCAAGTTATGGCATAGGGAACCCCAGATTGTCCCCGGATTGCAGTTTGTGAATCACGCACAAGAGTCTCACAACTAAATTTCTACAGTGATTACACTCGCCTGACTTCAGTGCAAGTAGTGTGAGTTCACTTGTGTGAAGGTTAGCATAGTCCATCTTTTATCAAAAGTCACCCGTGTTAGAATTCAGGATCCTCTCACCTTGTTGCGCAAATGCCTGCGCTGCAAGAAACAGCATGAACAAATCACATCTCAAACTGTTTCCTGGGCTCTTCATGGCTGCGTGCGTGAGGAAATTAAACAATAGGCGTCATTCAGGCGCGCGGTTCCATCGGAAGTTTTTGCGCAAAAGTTGCTCAAAGCGATCAGGAGCCAGAAGGTTGCGCGGATTTTTTCGCAGACTGTGGCGCTTTGCCTCATGTGCGAGTAGTGGGCGAGAGGGGAGGAGGCAAACAGGAGCGTGGAGGAGGACCCCCGTCACAAAACAGTCCTCAGCAGATCCTTCAACAAGGAGAAAGGTTGGATGATTCGTGCAAAGAAATGGGACGACCACAGTTTGCACAACGCTCAACATATTTCATTCAGTAAAGTATAGGAACTTTCTTCGGAATCTGTCAAACTTGACGACTTGCTTAAAAGTTTACTCTGGCTCCTGGATCGGAGCTAAACATCAGGTGCCGCGCGGAGATAGAAAAAAAATCACAGAGCTGAGAAGAGAAGCAGGTGTTCCTCCGGCTTCAGTCATACTGCGAACGTGAGACTTTCTCACGGCACATTTTTTTCACGGCTATGGTGACATCTGGTCTTGTTTCAAAACATGTCGTTTAGACAGAAATGTCGCCTTTGAGCGTAATAATGCGTTAAGTATCACATAAAAAACAGCTATTGTTTATAATTGACAGTAAAATCAAATTTTATTTTTGTATTTAAGTACATTTCAGCTTGTACTTGAGGGGTTAAATTAATTGCTACGTATAATTAAACACTTTGGTAGTGAACGTGACCTTGAAGCGTCACTATATGAGATGTTTTGCTGCCATCGTGTGGACATTTGAAAATTCTCAAATGATAAAATTGCTTACACGGGAGAGAGGAGGTCACTGATTTGACTATATAGGAATATTTTTTTTGGTTTATTTGGATAAGCATGCTAATTGTAGCTGACTTGAATATGACGTTTGTATTTTCTTCATCACTGGAATAGATTTGTCAAGAATATCCGCGAAGACCTTGATTGACGAGAAGCACTGCAGTCCACAAGGAAAGGTCACCAAGAAGCATGTTTGAGGTCATGACAATAATTAACTGCAAGGAAAGAGTCAAAGGTGAAAGAGCGCCTTTGGTTCGGATGATTGGCTGCCTACGGTACAGCAACACCTGCAACTTAACAGTAAGTTACAACTTTATTGTCTCGTGTATTCAGTCATTACTCGGTTACTTTGTAGGTAACAGAATGTGGGTCATGGGAAAGGGGTGTATCTTATCTTTGCAAGTCCACTTTTGCAACCGACACCGTTTACGTAATCTGCCACTGCACTTGTAAACATTCAAAAGGAGTAGCACCATAGCTACACCTATCAAGTAAGTTTTTGAAGGAGTAGTTTGTACTTATTTCTGAGTAATATTACTCTAAAGCAGTCCTTCTCAAATGACCTCGGGAAACATGCTTTTTTTGGCTGTACAATTTAAAGGGTAATTAGATATCCACGACAGTAGGTGGCAGTGGCGGTATCTTTGTAAGAGTGCGCAGGGAGTATTTGCTCTATAGAACATACTATGCACACGCAGTACAGAAGAGGCGATAAAAAGTGCAGACTAAAAAACAATGTTATTAATAGAGTTATTTTTTGTTGTAAGTTGATCTTTCTTTTTTATTTCTTTTTTGTTTTTCTTTAATGTTAATAAGGGTACAAACATGGGGGCGCAACATGTTTTCTTCTCCCTAGGTGGGGCATCACAGAAAATAACCGAGACGCACTGTTTTAAAGTAACAGTACTCTTTAAAAAGCGACAGGCAGTCTCGTTTGACCTCTGGGGGTGGTCATCGAGCAGTTTGGCATCATGATGACATCATTCTGAGTTGCAAATGCCATCACGAGATCCGCAAATATAAACTGAATAGTTTTACATGAAAGCAGTTCTTCGGCAAACAGGAAACATTTAAATAACAAATGTTGAACATGAATGTTTATTTCAACCATCCACCCACACAGTATCTGTAATGGTTATTTAAGGTGAGAGTCCGGCGACATTGTCTTATTTCAAGCTGATTCTTATCTCAGCCTTAGTGAAGAGCAGCGATGGAGCAGCTGAGTGGTTTGAGCGCCAGAGAAACTGTGGAGCGCGTGGCAGCTTTGCTGGGATGCTATCCCACCTCAGAGCGGGTGGCCGCGTTCTTAGACCAACATGACGAGTTAAGACACCTCAGGGAGAACTTTTTTGTGCCCAAAATTGCAGATTTACCTACCTGTGAGTGGACAATGTTTTTCTATTTTCATTGTACGAAAAAAAGACCCAATACAAATTGACAACATGAAAAAAATTCTAGTAGACAGGGAAATAGTACAAGACAGCAACTGTGGTTCTTTCTTTGATCCGCAGCGGATCTGTCGCTAGTTGACGGCACCCAAGACAGCATCTACCTGGTTGGCAACTCGCTGGGCCTGCAGCCCAAAATGGTCAAGAAGTACTTGGATGAGGAGCTGGACAAGTGGGCCAAAATGTGGGCGGCCTCTCATCTCTGCCACTGTGATGTTAAACATTCAAACTTGATTTGATAAAGCGTGTGTTTGTCAGGGGTGTGCACGGCCATATGGAGGGGTCGCGACCTTGGGCCTGGGCTGAGAACGACCTGGAGGCGCTCATGGCAAGAGTTGTTGGTAACACAGCAATTTCATTGAAGTGGCGATTGAGATTGGTAAAGCAGGGGTGGTGCTCGTTTTTATTTTATTTTATTTTATTTTATAGATAATTATGATTTTCTGAAAGAGGCGTTTAAAGGCTGCTTGCTGCATTTCAACAATTATGCCACGTTGTTATTTTTTTTTTTTTTTTTTTAGGAGCCCAACCTGAAGAAGTGGCGCTGATGAACGGCTTGACGGTCAACTTACACTTGCTGATGGTGCAAAACCAAACAAATTTGTTGTTGTAAAAAAAAAAAAAAAATCACTAACATCTGACTTTGCTGACTTTGCTTTGGCAGCTCTCCTTCTACCGACCAACGCCTGCACGGCACAAGATCGTCCTGGAAGACAAAGCCTTCCCTTCGGATCATGTTGAGTGACTTTTATGGTTGCGCGTTGGCTCAGAACGGCGTCTAAGTCGCACCAGCCTGACGTGATGCCACGAAACCGTCCGTCTCTTGACAGTACGCCGTTGAGTCTCAGATCCGACTACGAGGATTTGACCCGGAGGAGAGCATGTTGCTGCTGAAGCACAGGCCGGTATGTCCCGTTGACGAGAAGACAGAGCAGAACCTGTTGTTGACAAACATTAGAAAAGAATCTTTGCGCTGGGCATCTTGGTATTTAAATCTGAACTTGTGAAAAATGGAGGTAAATCTCGGTTTCCAGGACGAGGAGACTCTCCGAACGGAGGACATCCTGGACCTGATCGAGAAGGAGGGCTCATCGGTGGCTTTAGTGATGCTCAGCGGGGTTCAGTACTACACTGGTCAGCTGTTCAACATGGCTGCCATCACCAAGGCTGCCCAGAAGCAGGTGAGTTGGAATCATTTGCATCTGGTTCACGTGCGCGCACTGGAGATAAACAAAACATTTGTTGTCCAGGGCTGCTTGGTGGGCTTCGACCTAGCGCACGCAGCAGGAAACGTCGAGCTGAAGCTGCACGACTGGGGAGTGGACTTTGCTTGTTGGTGCTCTTACAAGGTCACCGCACATCCACACGAGCTGCGTATGACGAGATACTAGATTGTATGTTCGTGTCCGTGTTCAGTATTTGAATTCAGGTTGCGGTGGGATTGCAGGAGCGTTCGTCCATGAGAAACATCAACACACCGTCAAACCTGCGTAAGTGCACTTGGATGCCCCCCAGACAAATTATTTTCTGATAACCACACAGTGATGATGACTGGTGTGGAATGATCTGTTTTGTGCTTGCAGGCTGACGGGATGGTGGGGTCATAACTTAAAAACTCGTTTCGACATGAACAACGGTAAACGTTTGTCCCCAATTGCAATGCTGCCACCTTGTGGTTGCGTGGAAACTACATGTAAAAATGACAGACAAGGAGTATTTTATTTAAAAGTCATGAAATCAATTCGTAAACGTTTCGTCCCCGATCTCAATACTGCCACCTTGTGGTGTTTATGGGAACTACACGCCCCAAAAATTAAAATTTTGACTTTTTTTCAATTGTGAAATCCGCGTAAAAATGTGTGTGTGTGTGTGCAGAGTTGGAGCTGCAGCCTGGAGTGAAAGGCTTCAGACTATCCAACCAGTCTGTTTTCCTCGTGTGCCCCCTGCAAGCCAGTTTGGAGGTACTGCCGCGATGAGGGCACAGAATTTTTTTTTTTGAGCTTGTAAATGAAGGCTGGATGCACGGATGGATTTTTTTTGTATACACAAACAAGACTAATGGTGACCACATTGTCTTGTAGGTGTTTAACATGACCAGCATGCAGATGTTGCGTAAGAAGTCCATGCTACTAACAGGCTACTTGGAGTACCTAATTGGCCACTACTACCATGAGGATCCCGCCCACCCAGGCAGACCTCATGTGCGCATCATCACGCCTTCGGACCCGCAACAGAGAGGCTGCCAGCTATCACTCAGCTTTTCTGTGCCAATTGACACAGTCTTCCGGGAACTGGAGAAGAGGGGCGTGGCTGTGAGTTGTCTTCAGTCGCCCACCAATAATTGGGGAAAATGATATATAATATAATATAGTATTTTTTTTAGTATATTCATTTAGTGTTTCACGTTTGATTGAATTCATTTGTTGAACTTATTTTATTGAACGCACAAATGTCCCCCCCCCCCTCCCTCCTTCCCCCAGTGCGACATGCGTCATCCAAGTGTGTTGCGCATCGCCCCGGTGCCACTCTACAACTCCTTTAGTGACGTCCATCGCTTCATCGAAAATTTAGGAGCCGCTGTAGGCACCAACTGCCAGTGAGCCGCCAACAAGCAGCCTGTTTCATCAGCAAGTCAAATAAAAACCCTAAAAAAAAATCTGTGTTTTTCTTGTTAATACTTTCTTTTAAAAACTTTGCTTGGTAGATGTCCATATTTAAAATGAAGAGCTGCAGGAAGGTGCCCTCAATTGTCATGGCAGTGTCTGTGAGCGAGGGTAATTCAAACCCTAGTTTGAAACCCTAACCCTAGTTAAAAACCCTAGTTGGAAACCCTAACCCTAGTTTTAAACCCTAGTATGAAATACTAACCCTAGTTCTAAACCATAGTTTGAAACCCTAACCCGAGTTTGAAACCCTAGTTTGAAACCCTAACCCTAGTTATAAAACCTAGTTTGAAATAATAATTGGCACGGGTAATTCACACATTTCTTTCTATAATACACTTACACGAGTGTTGGCTCGTGAGTGAACGATTCGTTCAAAGAAACGAATAATTTCACTTCCTAAAGTGATTCGTTCTTTTTTCAGTTCATATGACTTCAACCAGGAGGTGTCGGTAATGCACATTGAAGCTGGCGCCACCTCGCCGTAAAACAAAACGAAGAAGACAATGACGTGACTTCCTGTTCACGAACGAGTTGTGAATTGCATTTCCTCTTCCCCAACGGAACGGATCTGTGAGTAAACGAGTCAGTGATTTGCATTTCTAGTTCATCGCAAGAACGGATGAGTGAGGGAACGAATCCTGACTTTCCCGTTCACTGTGTGTGTGAGGGGACGATTTGTTGAACGATTCGTTTGAACAAATCTTTTAAGTGAACTGATTCTATAGGTTCAGTTCACTCAAAAGAAATGGAATGCACATCACTACCACACGTACGCACCGACCAGGCACACGTGACAGTATTTGTGCCTGGCTGCTGAAAGTCATGCGTTTGGCCAGTAGAGGGCAGCTCAGCACTGTGTTATAAGCCACCTAGCAAATTTGCGCCCTTTTGCACCGGCCATGAGAGTGAGTCACATTTACTTCATGACCTGGTCACAGTGCTTCTCGAGCTTGGATAAAAAATATATATGTATATTAGGGTTTTAAAATTGGGGTTTTAGGGTATCAGATTAGGATTTCCAACCAGGTTTCAAATAAACTCGTTTCAGGGTTGCAAATTAGAATTTTAACTAGTGTTAGGGTTTCAAAGTAAAATTTTACACCACTGTTAAGGTTTCAAAATTAGGTTTCAAAATGGGTTTAGGTTTTTAATTTAAGTTTTTAAAGTAGGTTTAGGGTTTTCAAAAGACATTTTCACACTCGAGCTGTGAGCATCTATCAAGGGTTAGGGTTCAGGGCCAGGGGCAAGGGGTAGGACAAGCGAGCGTCATGCACAACATGTCAAAGGTCATCCATGATGGAAAGAACGTTACTCACTGATCTCTGGTCTGCCACACACTCAAACATCTTAATTTTCAGTCCCAAATAAAACACATGCTTGCTTAAGGTCGGCACCCGCATGCGTGAAAACAGCAAAGCAATGCCGCTCCAATCAAAAGTTCTATTAACCTGAAGCACCGAGAGCTAATTGAGGGACGGGCGAGCAACGGGGCCAACAATTTAACAAACGCCATGGAGTGACAATTTAAAATGATGAGGACAAGCAAGCAAGCAAACAGCTGAGTAGAACGTTTGGGCCAAAACATGAGGATTCTCACAACCTTTGATAACCCATAGCAGGAGTATTACACGTATGAAAGTGGAGGAGGGCTAAGTTGGCTGATGGCGGCTCCTCTGATGCTCTCTTATCTCCTCCCCAGGGTGAGAGATGTTCTAATCTGTCACCGCAATACTCTTAAACCCTGGTGCGGCGATTGGACCAACTTTTGTTGGCTCTAATCCTCCACGCCAGCGAGGGGAGGTCATGTTTGTCACACGTGTGCCCGCCCCTTCCCCCCACCCTCCTCGTGGACTGCGTTTCCAGTTGAAAACGTGCAGCTCATGAAGGGACTGCAAGAAGTGGTGAAGAAAAAAAAAAAAAAAAGACATCTTATGGACGCTGAATTTCATTTAGTTTTTTTAAGAAAAAGAAAGATAAAAAGGACTTCTGGACGTTGACTTTCATTTAGGTTTTTAAAAAAAAAAAAAAAAAAAAAGGCTGTCTTCCGGACATTGATTTTCATTTAGGTTTTAAAAAAAAAAAGGACATCTTCGGGACGCTTTTAAGAAAAAAAAAAAAAGGACTTCTTATGGACGCTGACTTTCATTTCGTTTTTTTAAGAAAAACAAACTTGAGTGGATGAAGTGGTCGCTAATGTAATGCTAATATTGCTAACAAAATAAAAAACAACAATTCTGGGAAGCATCACACACATGATTGGAGATTTGGTTTATCAATGAGATGCCTAGCTCGTTCTCGCTCGCTTTGTTTACCAGTTCTGTGTTTATTTTGTGCTCTTCATCAAAACAAACATAATGTTTGCTTCATCAACACATTTTACAAACAACGTCTCAACCTTCATTTTTTTCCCTTATTATTTTTTTTAATTCTTCCTGATTGCCAATGTTTGCATTTGCTCTTTTTTTTTTTTTTTTTTTACTTTTGTCACGACAATAATTTCATTTCCCTCCCGGAGGTCACGCGATTCCACGCTGCCCTTCCTGCCCTCAGTGTTATCAAGTGCTTGCTGCTCCAGCTTTGAAATGTGTTTTGGTTCCAGCGAGAAGAAATGTAAATATTTGAAAGCATCTATCCCACATTGTCATCCTTGTTACCTTGCGTCTATTTACACCGGGCCGAGGACGCAACTCTGCTCTGTTTACACATCGCTGTGTTTACACGGCTGAAATCTCTCGGAAATATTTCTTGCTGTCGTGGCGAATATTTCAGAATGCGACTCCAGCTGCGCTCCTTTGTAATCAAGGACACTTTATTTTTTTTTTGGATACATGTGAGCAGCTGAGGCTACCAGATGTCACATGTCAGTGAACTTGCATAACAGCAGTTAATTTCCACGCGATTCTTGTCGCATACTTGCAGAACAAACTTGAACAAGTATCTATCAATTACCGTTTTTGGTTGCATATTTTACGACTTGCAGTTTGTAATCTGCAACAATATGATTTTCTTTACCGCCACTGTTGACATTATCAACACAGGCCTAGAGCGCCCTCTTGAGGTTTAGTGTTAAAATAACAAGTGAAATGATATCATAATGTGGTAATAATTTCACACAGAAGTCGCTCCAGAGTATAAATCGCAGCCCCAGCCAAACTATGAAAAAAACTGTGACTTATAGTCCGGAAAATACGGTAATTCTGTCTACTGTATCAACTTTTGAAATATAACTGTAGTCTTTTTTTTTTTTTAAAGTTAACATCTCTACATTTGCTTTTTTCAGGAATTAATGCATATGCTCTAAGACGACACAACTAGAGAAAAATTATATTTAATTTAGGCACCTAGGTAAGAGCCACGTTCAGGATTTTTTTTTTCTCAATTTGTTAACCTATATGTGTATTTTTCCATTTTTCATGTGACATTTTTAGTGGAAAAAGAAATCATAACAAATAGTGTTTGGAATCTACTCCATATTATTTTATCAAATGCGTACTCAAAATAAAATCTGGCGTTCAAGTAGTTTTGGAGTCAATTCAACATAAAATGTTTTTCAGTATAGAGGAAAAAGCCTTGAATGAATCTGACTTGTTACTGGAACTCCAAACTCCTCGCTTTCCGACGTGTGCAAATATAGACGCGTCATATTTCTGACATTTATAACGCAAATTCCAATTTAAAAATGAATCTTTGCTTTTGAATCTTTGCTTATTTGGGAGCGTTGATGCTGATTGATAGAATAATTCAGCGCAAGGGCTCGCCGCTGCCGCCGCCACCGTGATCTCTCTCCACAACCTCGTCTGGACTTAAAGATCTATGAAAAGAGGCAATTTACAATTATCACGCTTGGATCTGCGGCGCTGTCAGGCGAGCGGCAAGCCAGTGCCGTTGTTAATCTCCCCGGGTGGCTGCCACGATGATGCCGCCGATGATGCCGATGCCGTGCATATGCAACTTCAATTTGTGCACTTTAAACCAAAGGAAGATGAAGATGTCCGTTACTTTTTGGGGCGTCGCTTTACTTTTAGCTTGAAATATCTGGTTTTGGTTCTGGACTGACCATCTCTGACTCAAGATGGCATCCTGCGGCCTTAAAACCTCATTGACCGCAATCAGTGATTTTCTTTCCCTGAGAGATTAATCAGGATTGACTCTTTGCTCTCAAATTGCTCTCTCATTTCAATTTGTTTAATTGAAACTGGACAGAGAGTCTTAATGTTCTTCAGTGCAATCATGGTGACTTTGTGTCTCGGAGAATCTAATTCTAGCATCGCGCGCCTCCGTTAGCAGAAAAGAGCCTCGTTTTTTTATTTTTCCATTTTTCCAAACAAGCAGAAAAACAAAAAAATAATTACCAGTCATGAAGCAACTCAGCCATCTTCTATCTGCCGCACAGAGCGGCCCTCATATACAAATCTCGATCCAATGTGACCCTTTAAATAATAATCGCTTGAAATATTTGCCGTCACAACTGGTCAGTGTACGGACAAGTGGCGTCTTTAGTTTTGGGGTGAAAAAGAAAATGCTTCTTTGTCAGTCTAAGCTTGATTCACAAAAAATAATGAAAATACTTTACTTTTGCACTTCATAAAGAGCAAGGCGAGGTAGGTCACAACACAGTCGTCAAACTTGGATGCTGTAAGACAAAAAAAAAAAGCAGGTCAACCGTGTATTAAAGGAAAAGAAAAAAAATGAAACCCAACCACGTTTGAAACACACTGAAAAATAAAAGCACACATTTGAAGTGAACACACGTCATAGCCTGAAGCCAAAAAGGCCTCGTTTATGTCAGAAAAACACGTAAATAAATATTGCAGTGACATCACGTCCTTTTTCAGGGGCACCCATGTTTCTTCCTGAGTGTTGTCACTTTTTTGACGGTGACCGTCTCAGACCTGCTCAGCCTCAAAGTGTGCAAAGCGGCGGCGGCGGGGACGCCACGGTGAGCCGCGGCGAGCGGAGGAGCTTTTGACTTGTCACTGTTTGCAAGTGTCTGCAGGGCCGCGACATCCCGCCGGCGGCAAGAAGAAACACGCGCTTGTCGGCGCCAAAGGGGTCCACGGGTGGGATCCGAGCCAGGGTCGGGAGGCCAGCGCCATGTCCTGAAAGCAAACGGCGACCTACTTTTTACAAGCAAACAACCTGCCATGCTGCAAAAAGGCCACAAGAGAAGACAAACCTCCAGACGTCAAGTAACAAGTCGCAAGTTCCAGAGGTCAGGAGCCCGATCGGCGTGTCGCGAAATGTCTTTCGGAAGTCCAATCAGGCGCCGAGCTACTTCAAGTAGCAGAGTGGCGAAACACATGTTGACATAAAGTGAAAATCCAGACAAAGACTCGGCCCGTGTGGACTTGTTCTGCCTCCTAAAGTCTCCTAAAAATATCAAATAATCAAATCCAGAACCAATGGGAGGAGAGGACAAATTGAGTAGACATCAAAAACAGTTTTGCAGAAGATCACAATGCTGTATAGTCGACGCCTCTAAAAGTCCATTTTGTGGGAAATCGTTCTGTCTGGAATTTTTGGTGGGTATTTTTTTCTGAGGAATTTATCCAAACTTGGAGGGCCGTGGTGCCCCGTGGCTCATTCTGCAACTTCCCGGTCGGTCGACCATGTCGTTCAAAATGGAGGCAAGCGTAGTCAGCGCCAGCGACCTCGCTGGTCGGCCCGTAGCACTTTGAATCTTCTCAGCTCAGGATCACCCCTCCGCTGGTTTCGAGTCTGACTCTGAGGCGTGTTGGAGATCTTATCGGGTTTGAAGTTGAGCCGCACGGCGAGCGGCCGCGTCTCCTTTTACCTTGCAGCATTTTCAGCCGCCCAAAGGAAAGCGCGTAAGTATCAAGCAGAAAAACAGAGCAGCACCAGGAGGCACGGCCGGTTCGTGTCTCCGCCTGCTTTGGAGCCCAACATCGCCGGCCAGCAAATCAAAGATGATGCTGTTAAAATCTCTCTCAGACCTGATCTGGTTCTTGTGCTCGCGAGCCTCCGAGCTCTTTCATAGCGGTGAAAACATGTCAGAATACATGAAAGAGGCAAATTTGCCTCAGCAGCTAAGAAGCTGCGAAAGCTCCATCACAGGAGGAGACGGAGGCAGGACCGCATAACAATCTCTCTGTCAACTTGAGCGTCTGCGAGATCCGTCAACACGGACATGATCTTAAACGCTTTACACCGAGTACGACCGATAAACAACGGCAACAAGTACGACCCCAAAATGAGACTTGGCCCTCAAAGAACCGCCATCTTGACCAACATCAAAATACAGCAGTGGCACACGCTAAAATAAATAATAATAATGATAAAAAATAATTATAAATATAATTAACCCTAACCCTGAAATAATTAGAACCATTCAGCACGTTGGCACAACCATTTAAAATGCCTTCCGGTCAGAATCAACCACTGCTCGTGGAACTGATCGTCTGATGCCAGAAAGATTTTGAGAGCAAGATGCAAAGTGACTGACTGGTAGTGAGAGGAAGACAATTTGAAAACAAAGTCCAGAAGCGACACAAGTCAGGGACGACGCTAACTAGCCCTTAACGAGAACAATAAGATGAGGGGGGACAAAGTGCAGAGGCAAAACTGAACCTTTAACAAGTGACGGGAAAGCAGACGATCAAAAAAAGAAAGAAAGAAAGAAAGAAAAAAAAAAGAAAGAAAGAAAGAAAGAAAGAATGTGGTCACCAACCCAATAGTTTGTGAAACACGGCGGCGCTAATGTCATCGTTTGTTTGCGCTAGTCTCGTTTCTTCGAAGACGCGCACGCTAATCTTGGCTGTTGCACTCGATGGCAACCCGACAGCCTACACAAGTAGTTTGCCAATTTAAGATTTTCCACTTGGCGTAAACAACAGGAGATTTTCAATTCTTTTTTAAAAATTATTTTAATGGAAACAAGCGACCAATACTTAAACACACGATGGCGGCATTTTAGCAGTGTAGCATTTTAACTATCATTGTACTTAGAGACTGAAGGGTGAAAGCCCTCAAAAGACGTGTAGTGAAAAGTTTATGGAGATTTATTTCACATTTGCCAACCTTTCATCAAAAGATGCAAAAGATGAAAATGTTGCTAATTTCTAGCAAGTGCCAGAGGTGAGCGGGCCCAGCGCGAGCCCGCTATTCGACATAGTGACAGCGCGGCGCGTAAATAAGAAGGAACAGGGAGGAAATGAAGGCGCCGCTTGCTTAAGACCTTATTGCTTTTGAGTGCTTCTTTACTGTTTCCGTATTTTGACTGAAATCTTAATGCAGTGAGGATTAAAAGGATTACAACATAATCTTGAATAATCCAAAGTAGCACGGACGGAGGAGCGCTTGTAATCATGGCGTAAAAGCTGTCCGGAGGTCTGACAACATTGTCAGTCACGTTGAGGATTAAATATTTGTGGCAAAACTTTTATTAATGCAGCCGAGGGGGGTGGGGGTGGGGGTCAGTTGATGAAGAGACATCTCGCAGCAAGCTGTGGCCAGATCACTGCCTGCAGGACAAAAGCCAGGCAGATGAGGGCGAGACCTACAAGCAGATTTACTCCTCCAATTTTTGTTTTTGATGAGAGCTCGGCAGATTCATTACACATGTGGAGCACGGGCGACGTCTGAGGAGGGGAAAAATCAATTTTTATTAGCTTTACTGAAACGCTGTCACGCCGTCCATTAGCTCCTCCATTAATTCATATTTTGGCCAAGTAGATGCGGCGTGTATATTTGAAGGCTTATGTTCAGCATTACTCGAAATCATCTTTGCAGAAAGAATTTCATCAATGCTGTTTGTTGGCTGCATGCGAGGGATCTGACACTTTTATTGACATTTCTGCTACAAATATAGATAAATACTAGAAACCGTGCGTGCGTGCACAGAAAGACCAACATGGAAAGGCCAGACTGAGACAGACAGTGCTGCTCCCTAGTGCTCACCAGCGGAAACGCCACACAGCCTGACGACAGCTGGATGAGCATTTGAGCCGGAGAAAAGCTGCCAGTCGGTGGATTTTTTTTTCCTTTCTGCCTTGAAGCTGTAATGAGGTTATGACCTGGGTAGGCAGGAGAGTGAAAACGTATTAATGCCTCAAAAAAAAAAAAAAAAACACCTTTTGCAGCCACGGCAGAAAAGCAGGAAAAGACTGTCAAACAATGAAAATGCAGTCAAGTTAAAACTGAATCTAACTTTAAACAAATGAAAAATGAACAAACATTTAGCAGCCTGCCAGAATTTTCACAAACGCTCCTTTTTGTGTGTCTATTTTCACCGAAGCAATTTCGAACGGTCATTTTATTGACTTTTATAATTTCTTTGTTGGATCAGCAAACATCATACGTTATCTACAAATATAGCAATTTTTTTTTATAAATACATTCAAAGCATTTTAGTCAACGTTGAGATCAGCACGTTGTGTTCCAGTTTTTGACGCGGCTTCTTTGTTTATCATTTATGTTCACTCTCGTGTCGTACATCAGGGAGGTTTTGTCACGCAGTATTTTAGCAAAATTCTTTGTCGTAGACGAAGGACGATAACCCGAAGGACGCGGAAGGATCATGACACGGAAAGACCATACACGTCCATCCTGACGACAAGATCCTGTCACGAGTCAGGAGTGTACCTCAATTGTTAGTCACGGCCTTGGTGACTCGGGGCCGCCTGCACTTCCTGTAGGAAGTGTCTAGCAAAGAAAGAGCTGATCAAAAGAGGTGAGCGCTGAATTGCCAGATGAGGTCACACACATGTTGACCCAGGGCCTTTCTTTCCCTTGCCATCCCTTTTTCAAAAAAAAAAAAAAAATAGTCCGTCTGTAGAGATGGGGGAATCAAACCTATGCCGTCATTAGCATGTAGCACAGTGCAGCATCCAAACACAGTCTAGAAAAAAACTACGATGCCGACCATCTCGTTACTGCTACAAAGAGAGGAGTCGCAATTTTGTTGTTGGGCGGCGACGGGGTCTATCAGCTGCCGGCAGAGCGGGCCTCCGCGGATAACCGCTACACCAGAGACCCCTTTGGTTTCTCTCTTAGAAAGCCGTGGCAGCCCGACATCAAGGTCGACTGGCCTGTCAACATTCAGCAGCGAGGCGAAAAGAAAAGCGGAGTGAGGGGAAAAAAGCATGGCGACTACTTATGTGGCTTTTCTCGCCAGACAAACAAGCAACACTCGAGTACATCAGACACAAGACAAATAGAACTGTATCCCGTCTCCCACGGGCTCCGGTCCGTTCGGCTCTGTTCGGAGAAGACCCTCGCTAATAAACGACGAGGGGATCCGACAGACGGCGCGTGTACTACACTAATGAGCCACCTAGCAAAAGATTGGATGACAAATGCTTGAAAAAAAGTTTGTCATGCCAAATATTGGCTGGTGAACTTTTACTGCTGCAAAAAATAGAAAAATAATGGCCCTTTGAGTCTGTCACAGTTTCATTTAATTATTTTTTTTCTTATTTACTTTTATTCATTTATTTGTTATTTGATATTTTTATTATCTATGCAAATGAAATGATCTTTCTCAAGGGTCAGGATTTTTCTCCCCCCCAATTGTATCATTGCATTGTGGCCATATTTGACCAAATCAAACCCGTGGAGAGTATTTAAATAATTTTATATTTCCGTGATTGAGTCATAGTTTCATACAAAACCTAACACTTACGAATAGTATTTTTTTAAAATAATATTTCTACTGGATCACATATTTTTTTAATTTTTGGACAAGGGAGGAGTATCACAAAATAATATTAAATTTCCAAAACAGGCACTCTTATTGTAATCCCACGAAGCGAATGAATGACACAATTCTGATTTTAAAAACTGGAGATATCCTCTGCTGAGCATTAACGTTTTCATTTGAGAAGTAAAATAAAATTACTAATTTAAAAAAAAGGTATTCTGCACTGAAAATATAATAAAATTTATGGTTGTTTACTCATAGTTCATTGTGCAAATAAATTTGAAGGAAGGGTTGGAAAATACAAATGAATAAAATAAATTGTTATTTCATGCTAATGAGAAGAATGAATGGTGTAAGCATCCTTCATCCGATAATGGAAACAAGCGGCAAACGTTTGCAAGGTTGATGATTCAAATACTGTTGAAGGTGAAATCTGCAGGCGGTGTGAATGTGAGCCACAGGTCACATGATTCAACTTGTCTCCCCCATCATCTTTTACTTTCCACATGCGTGTCACCTGTCGGTCCAATTAGGCCCATTGAGCGGCTGCTCCGTCTCCAGGAGGGCAAAAAGGCGTCAGTCACCGGTGGTGGCTAGCCGTGTCACGGTTCCTCTCATGTGGCCGAGCTGACATGAGCGGGCCGTCTGGCGGCACGAGGGGGGGCGGGGGCATATTTTTGGCAACACGCAGGTTGATCCATTGACATTGATGCATTTTCACTATCAGTGTGTCCACTTGAGCTGCTGACATCTTTCTCCTCCACCGTGTTTATAAGAAAGTGGGACTTGGGTGAGGACTTAGCTGACTTAATCCATCTTTTAATACCAGCACTGTCACATCGCAATTAAAGAAACCATCAGTACAATTCAAAGAGCTCACAACTGTGTCAGGACAGCATCTGGAGCTTTCACAATCAATATTTATGTAAGAAAAAAAAAAAAACTGAAATAAATCACTAGTTTTGCTCTGATCAAGCAATCAGAGGATGATGATGTCATCGAAGGACTCGAGAGAACCAAATCTGATTAGTTCAAGCAAAAGATGACCAACGTGATGTCAGCCCCCAAAGACCACTTGAGTCGGCCACATGAGCCTATTCTAAAAATAGCTCATGATGGGACATTGTGATTTCCAATGAAGTGATCGTTTGGAAATGTCATCACTTTCAGACAGAATAAAAAAATCAGAGAAGATGATTAGCATCGTGAAAGAAGTTTTTTTGATTTTTTCCCCCAAATATTCTCAATCGTGAATGTCGTTTCCTCTCTTTGAGGTGTGGCTCCACTTGTCCCCGTGTTTCTCCTAGCTACTCTCCGTGCTCCGCTGCCTTGTCTCTGCCCGCGTGGCTCTTCTTAAAAAGATGCCGTGCTCGAATGCGCTCCGTGTCCATGCCCGCCGCCCTAATCCGGGCTGCCTCTGAGCTTAATCCTTCTCATTTAGGCAGCTGCACTGCTGTGGAACCATAGGAAAGCACCGCGAGAGACACTTTGGACTGTTGTGACGCCACCTTCACATACCACTGTGCCTTTTGCTGTATTTGAATGCAGTTGTGAATAATGCATGTGGAAGGCAGCCAGCGTGACAACGTGTACCGCCGGCATCACGTCGTGTGTGAGCTAGCGTAAAGCACAACACGCTGCAAAACATGGCTCGTGCCACACATCAAGCAGAAATCCGCTGAAGGATTTCCACTTCTCACTTTCCGCAATTGATAACCAAGCTAGCTCGGCCGCCGTTACTGTCTTAAAAATGTAGCCAATCACAGCACAGGAAGACCACAGAGGAATTAAAAAGGTTTTGACAGAACCGATAGAGTCACGGCGAAAGAGCTGACGAGGTGGTGAAGTCCAGGAGGATGCCGTCTTGAAGGCCCGAAACCACAAGAATCTCACCGCTGGCACTAAAACGACGCCTGCGTTTTGCCTCACCTACATCCGACGCCTCCAACCCGCCTTAATGGGCCGTGATTGTCAAAGCAGGACCTGCTCGGTAATGAGCCCTTGTCAAGAGAGGTCAGATCAGAAGACAAATAAATAGGAAATTGCTCCCTGCGAGGTTTCTCACTGTCACCGTCCGCTAGTTACCTTGAGCGTTAAAAAGGTGTTTACCCGAGCTCCCGTCCTGCTTTTCGGAGCGTTGGCAGAGCTGCTTAATTGCAATTCGGTCTCAGGAGTTCACCCATTCGTGTGCAGGTGCAACATTCAAGATAAATAATTAGCAAATATCCCCGCTATTAGACAGACAGGAAAAAGCCAGTTTCGTATGAAAGCTTTATGAACGCAATTTACTTGAAAGGGTCTCATTTGGGAAATCCTTTCCAATGCTTCAAACAGTTGTGTGAAATTGATGGTCTGGATTTTGCATCCCTATTACGTCACAATGATTTTTTAAAAATTATATTTTGCACATATAGCAGAGTCACCAAGCAACAGACCAACTCGGTCACGATTCAGAGGCACTTTTTGAGAGTTTGTGAATGATGAAAATAAAAGAGGTTATGTTCGGAAAACTTTTGATGCCTTTTGTAATATACTCCATCGGTGTGATTCCTCCTCCTCAGCCTCCCTGTGGTATTTCTCATCCGTGCACTTTACTTTTTTTTTTTTTTCTGCCCGCCTTCCAGTGCCACGTCGTTGTTGGCAGCGCTTATGTAATAACAGATGGAAGCGCAAAATTAACGTGCCTTCCCTTTCTCGTTACTCTCGTCTCTCCATTTATTTTTAATGCCACAAGCGTCTCTTTGTCTCTCACCGTGTGCATTTGCGTGACCCCTGCAGCACCTGTCTGGAGCGAATCACCGCGGTTGCGTGCCTAATTAGCAGACAAAAAAAAAAAATTGGTGGCACAAAAGCGAGCAGCGTCAGTGGGGAGGAGAGTGTGCAGGCCGCAATTAGGTTTTGTTGGCATGCACCGCAGATGAGAATCAAAGGAGGAAGACGAGCGTTTGGGTTCGGCTGTTCGTGTCAAATCTCTCACTCCGATGTGGCCTTTTAGTGTTAGATTGAAACTAACTACACTTGTAATGAGAGGAATGACATGTATGACTCAGGGAGGAGTCAAGCGGCGGAGTTTGACAAGCGCAACATTAAAGATGGACAATTTTTCGTTGAACTGGAACACCATTCTTTATTTTATGTGACTTTTGGCGCAAAAGTTTATTTCTCAACCCATTTTTTTTTTTTTTTCTGGATGCACGCTGGTGCAGGGCTCGGACCTATAAGTCTGATGATAGCCAGTCAAAACTACTCAGTGACATTGAGAGGGAGCAAATGGCTCTTTAATATCTTCATACATAACAAAAAAAAAAAAAAAACTGAGTACCGCAATGGATAAAACAACAAAAGAGAACAGCGGAGAGGAAATATGCAGTGTGTCAAAAGCCGTCGTCTTTTTATCTAATGGCTGCGGCGGTTGTAATGCATCCATGTGGCCCTCGCATTAATAATTGAACAGACGCCGGGGCGGCACCTGCTGGGAGCCCGAATCATTGCTGCAGCTTTGAACAAAGCGCTCTGACATTACAGCGACAATTGCGCTGAGGAAAAAAACGAGAGGAGGGGACAAAAAAAAGCAGGCTTAGGATGGCAAAGGCGGCCCAAGGCTACACGCTAATGAGTGAGTCAATTGGAAAAGTGCAGCGTGTTTTAATACAAATCATAACGTGTCATTTACTCGGGGAAAGAAGAACAACATAGCCTTCATTGGGTTGGGATGACTTGACCCACCTAAAATGTTTAGATGGATCATCAATACATCAAATATTGGGTGGGCTGGAGCCTATCCCAAGTGATTTTGGGCAAGTGGCAAGAAATACCCATCGGAAAACCAATCGATGGTGACGAGACCAATAATCTCACAATCACAGTCACCAAAAGTCAATTTAGAGCAGGGCCACTTTGACGTTACGGCTTCCCTCAGATAAAATAAATAAATGTTTAACTGTCTCATATTAATACATATACACAACAAAAAGATGGATTACTAGTTTTGAAATCAGAACTAATATTTTTTTCAGTTATTGTTCAATTCACTGTAAAAAGGGTCAAAAGAATTCTTACAAAATCTCAACATTATTTTTTATTACACATGAAAAATTATAAATTAAATAAAATTATAAATTCAAATTTTAATTTATGAAATATTATATAAATTATATATAATTATTGAATTATAAAATTAAAACAATTATAGTACAGATTTTAGCAAAAATCATGGCAGTTGACATGATTTGATCTCACGGGCCATATAGAATGATGTTGGACCTTCAATTTGACACCTATGATTTTGCGTTTTGAAGCTTAAAATTTGCAAAAATAAAAGAAAAATTAACCTCAATTATTTTTGGAAACAGGATCCAACTAATAAAAGAAGACCGATACCAGGGATTCAAGATCTGCTTCAAACAACAGGAGTTTTTCAGACTTCTCATTCGGTATGGTTCACATTCTGTCTCATAGTTGAAGTGGACTATAATAAAAATGGCAGAACCTTGTATTTTTTTTTGCCTCACTCTATGTAAGTTCCTCTTGGATCTGAAAACTGGGACAGATTTCTCAGATGAGTCCACATGGGAAATACTCAGTTCCAAGTTTTTGGATACTTTTGTTGTGCTGTTGGACGAGAGATGCAGTTTAACGCCTCTCAACAAGACATCGCATGAGATAAAGATCATCCCAGCCCAGTGGGCTTCCGTCTACATTTCTTCGCTCGACAGCTCTCAAGCATCTCAAGCATGCGGCGCTTTTAATTTTTGATTTGCGCTCGGCGAGTACGCCACTTGTCCCTGGGCTGCTGTCTCTCTGCCGTCCTGCGATGCGCCACTTGCCGAGATGCGTGTAGAAAAGAAGAGCCAAGATGGCCCGGGGGCCGGAGCCCTCCCCGGACCCTGAACCATTGATCCGCCGGTCATCGAGCACCTCGGGTCAGCCTATGATAGCGTAGGAGGCAGGATGCTTTCATCCGACCACGCCGCCCCGCCCCGTTTGTGTCTTGTGTAATCAACATTACAAAAACAGCTTCAAGGAGGAGGCTTGTACGTGTGCGTCTGCATTTCCATGTTATATGTGGAGGGGGGAAGCACATCAAACTATCAAAAACTCATCCAAACTGCTAGGTATGTTGGCTTGGGGTTGCTATTCTCCTTCAGGGCCTGGACACATTGCTGTCATCAATAGAAAAAATAATCAAATGTGTTTAGCATTAAATTAATTAATTTATTTATATATATATGATAAAATAATAAAATAAATAATTTTAGTAAGATATTTTTGGCAAACACACAATTAATGAGTAGCAATGACTCTCGCTGTGTGAAACAACCATGCAAAGAACAAGTGACTCATTCTTTATGCCTCTATTTCTCAGATTCTCAATCACTCGTGAATAAAAAGTCAGGATTTGGCCGCTTCACCTTCTTTGCGGTGTTTGTTTTGAATCTATAAATAATGCAAGGGCTTTGGGTACGGTGCTAATGCGACACGACGGTCTGTGTGGCACAACACTGGATTCCACCATCTGACTAATTACTGCAGTGTACCATCCAATCAGCCTCCAGAGAACCTGGGAGGACCACGAGCACAGCCTTGCGTTCGAGAAGTGGAACCTGCACCCATTATTGCTGGCAGTAGTCATCATTTCAATCATTTTCTCTCATTTTCCCGCAAACAGACACGAAAAGCGGTGGTTCTCCAATCTCCACCCGCCAAAGCCACGCATCCAAGGCCGGCCCCGAAAACAAAACTCTGCAGCTGCTAGTGTGCTTCACGGCCGCAAAATGTATGAAATCAGGCACTGGTTAAAAACTACAATTACAGGTGATATACGGATTGAAATCATAGGGGACCCTTTTTTTGTAAGGCAAAATGGTCCTAATTAGTGGTTTGGCGAGTGGCGGGGTGGGAGGAGGGACAACTAGCAAGAGATTGCAAGTCTTTTGAGTGTGTGTGTTGCAATGGGGGGGGGACGTAAACAGCTGCACCTGCTGCTGCGGTGCACGCTGCCACTGTTAATGATATCGGATGATATCATTAGGCAAAATGTTCATAAACAGATGTTGGAGGTGCCACAGACCCGGTGTCAGCTGAGCCGCGTTGCATTTGCACGAGCGGATTATTTATACAGGGCAGCTCAGTTTGTTGTGTTAATGACCCCTCTGTCATTAACAGGATGTGAGGAGGAAGAAGACGGGGTAGGGGGGTTCGTCGAGTTAAACGGCACCTCGGAGCCATTGAGAAACCCTCCGAGGCTAATCGGAGCTATGAAGAGCTGCTGGGATTCACCTGAGCTCCCATCAAGTCTTTATACCAGGAACATTCAATTTACATCACTAGAGTTGTGTCTGGGGGACACAAAAGTGAGTCGTCGCTAGCGAGTCAAAGTTAGCAGAAGAGTTTTGTGAACTATAGCGTCCCTGTTGTGTTTCGAACCGGAATAATTATAGTGGGCTAACGTGAAGCTAATATGTTGCTAATGTGATTTTAATATGGGGTTTTTAACCGTCCCTTGCAAAACAGAATTGTCCCGTATTTTAAAATGTAAGTTTTACCGCATCAAATAAAATATTCTCCCTTGCTGTTACCAATGAGCTAACAGCATATTCGTACACGAGTATAAGACACAGAATCGGCTCGTTTGATTGCCCGAGGCACTGTTGATAGCAACAAAGTGGTATGGATGAAACTGACTTTGAGCGGCATTGCGATCGGCAGGATTATTTTTTTAGCATTCTCATCATGGTTAAAATGGGAACGTGGCATTGAGCTATTATGAAGTTACAGGATGAATGTCAAAGATGGGAAATCCAGGTTCAGAAAAGAAAAACACTAACACTTTGACCTTTGGCCACAGGTGTTTCTATTCAAGCAGGTAAAGGAGCTTCATCATGTGACCCACCTGTAGCTAAAGTCAAACTGTGGCATGGATTTGACTTTCTGGACCTAGATTTCCCATGTCTGTGCTTTTTGTCTTATATTGACTTAGACTTCGGAAGGTTGAAGGCAATCAAATCGGCCTTCCTTGCTAATGAGGTCTTTTTTTTCTGGCGTCGGCAACCCTATAGGACGCTTACCTAAAAATGATACAAATTAACGGCAAGCTAACATGACGCTAATGAAGAATGACCATAGTTGTTTTATACTTTTCCAAACATGTTTACAATATTGTTCAGGTGCATCTTAATGTCCGAGTAGCACGAGACTTTAAATTGACTTTAAATCGTAAATAAACCGAGCGAGCGCCGACTATCACGAACTCGAGAGCGTGGAGCCTCACTTTAAACAGCCCTCTTACACATGTTCAGAGATTTATGTAAAAGGTTAACATCCAAGTGTTATTCTGCTCAGGCGTTGCCATTTCACCCCTCCCCCCCCCTGGCTGCAAACAGGCGCCCATTTCCCTGCCACCATTATGCTCATTTGTCCTGTCAAGAGAATGACAGGCCGCTTGACTCTTCCCCAGATACGACCATTAGGTAACGCTGTCATCTAACAGGCAGCCATTCTGGCGCTTCCCTAAAACCCCCTAATTATTTCCTTCACCAGAGACAAGCGGCGGCGGCGACGGCGGCTAGGTAATTTTTAACCTTTCACGTGCACCTGGGGAACTCTCCTCAGGGGAGCCAGGTGCCTGCGTGGCATTCAGTCATCAAAACATGACCTTTTATGGCCGTTCAGAGAGCAGTTGGCACCGGGTGCCATACACCGGCTAATGCTAATGTTGATGACTAATTTATGCATCTGCGGGAAGTTTAGCGGAGAGGGCAGCGGGGGGAGGGGGAGGGTGGGGGGTTGAAGGGGTGGGGCTTTAGAGACACCCGCTAGCTTGGTGGGAAAGGGAATTGATGAGCCTAATTATGTTGCAGGGAATACATTCGGCGTGACCGGCGAGCCTTTTTAGAATTGGTGGAGTGCACGCCGGCTAACGTGGCTGACCTTTACTTGTTAGAACCCAAATTGCGGGGAGACCAGAGAGCATGCCAAATGTGTGAATATTCGACGACCTCATCGAAACCTTTCTTCGGCGACAAAAGACCACAGAGGGAAACTTTCCTGCCGTGAAAAACAGGCGGTGAAAAGGAGTTCCTTTTATTGTTTGTAAAATTTCGGGGGAGCAGCTACTATTATTTTCTTCAAAGAGGCCGTTAGCGGCAAACAATCACTCTCGGTTGGTTACAACGGGCCGGACGTCGAGTGCGCGATTCGGGAAGTAATCGATGGTTGCGTACGCGTGACGAGAAACAAGCAAACATGCTTTTGCCGCCCGCAGAGAGAATATGGATGTTCGGGCAGGAACAAGCTCCTCGTGCGCTGTCAGCCTGAGAGCGATGGCGAAGGGAGAACAGACATTTATGCGCGCGCATTAAATAAACGTGGCGCGGCCTCGGGCTTCCCGCCGAGCTGACTTCATGTTTATGGTCTTCTCCAAATTCCTGCGAGTGCATCAATTCTTATTATGGCAAAGTGTTTTTGTGTGCGAGCAGACAAATAGACGCGCGGCGCCCGAGCGGGATAATCGGACGGCGGCCGAGCGATGACGTGATTCCGCTTGAAGAAAATTATCGGGATGAATCCACCGATCAAGTCTCTGTTGATGGTTTGGCGTCGGCGGCGAGGTTACGGTGAGGTGTTTGCCTCCGAGCAAGGCAGCGCAATAAAACACACGCAAACAAGTAAACACAAAGGAAGACGGATTTAAGCCGCCGCCGCCTCCATTAGTGATTTATTCTGCGCTTTAATCGCCTGCTCAAGCCGCCCGGCCGTCATTAAGCTGTGAAATGAGTCGCTCTGTCAGCGCTCACCTGAGTGCTGCACATTGAGCATGAATAATTAATAAACGTCGCTGCTGCTTTAATAACAAGCTTCATGTTTCTTGTTTTCCCTCCTCTGACACTCCTCTCGCTCCTCGGGAACACGGGCCTCCCGTTCCTCCTCCTCCTCCTCCTTGTCCTCCCGCTGCCACCAGATGAATGAGACGCGAGCCACCCAGGGGTGATCAGGCGGCCACGAGCCCCCGTCATCTGTCTCGCCGCGCTGCCAGGCAATCGGAGGGAGGAAGAGGAGGAAGAGCCAGGGTTCTTTCTTCATCTTGCCTTCCGTGCCTGGCTGGGAACCCAGTCAGAGGTGAGAAGGAGCTGCAGGCAGGTCGCCATGCTGCCAGATGCCCTCCGGGCTCCAGATAAACTTCCATACGTCCATATTTATTTAATGCGGCGAGGAGGTGAGAGAGGAAGAGCGGCAGACCGAGCAGCAGAACTTTGCTACATATGGAGCGCTTCTTACAGCTAATCAGCAGACTGTCGGACACTGCGGCCACAGGCGCCAGGTTGGCGAGCGTGGCGCTCAGGTCTTTGCTGCAGGCTGCACAGGTTGGCCTCCACTCTGCTGGGGAGCAGATGGCGAGCCAAAGCTTGTAGTCACACTTACCTTCCCACTAAATCCCAAATCCCTCCGTGGACGCTCCTCCAAGGCAGCTTCTTGGAGGCAGAAACGGGGGTTACAATCTGGACCGGCGCCGCGCTGCCAAAACACTCACAACACAGAAATGCAAATCAACTTATTTGTGTTGTCTGCACGCCAAGGCGACGCTTCTTTGCAAGTAATTAAGACACCTTGAAAAGTGTTTGAATAAGATCAATAATTGCACGAAGCAATGATGAAAAGAGGAAGAGGAGAAGAAGACTTTTTTTTCAGCTTTGACGTAACGGCCACCTCTCACGTGTTGGACACCGCTCAAGTCCAACAAACGAACGAACGAACGAACACGCGCACCGTTAGCTAGCACGCTTTGCAGATGCAGAGACACAATAACTCAGGTGAGGCTGTATAAACATGCTGAATGTGTTTAAAAGCCCAAATAACACATTGGAGTCATTTTAGCCCGAAAGTTTACGAGCTCAACTTTGTGTATTTGGGTAGAATTCGTTTGGTTTATATAGAGAAATAGACAAGAGCGGCCATTATTTACATCCGTAAACGGGCTGGAATGGCCCCATCTTTTTTCTTTTTGGATTGTTTTTTTATAAGAAGTGTTTTTGTCTCCTCTGCCCTAGAACACCGAGATGTTCTTCTGTTTGACATGTTTGCAGGAATATGTAAAAACATCTATATAAACGTTGCTCATTTCCAGTAAGTATGACAGTCTTTCGCGGACCTCCGGGACCAGCCGGGCGAAACAAACCACCTCCCCGCTATCGGACCAGATGTCCTTGCTGGGTTGAGTTCAGATGGTCCCAGCGAGCAGTGAGGGAAAGGTCAGAGTCACACGGCGGGTTAAACTGGACCCATCACGCAAACTGGCAACGGCTGAAGCCGGCGCCGGTCGGCGGGGATTATTTCAATTAGGTCTCACGCTGGTTTAATGCGGGATTACAACTGGGCTCCGAGCGGCGGGACACATCTGAACGGCGCGCCGCGTACGCTTGGCCAGCCCGCTCGGCGGGATTACATGGCTGGAATATGACAAAGTGGCATGTTATGAAATGGGTGCACCAAATCCTGTAAAAACAAATGTCATATTCCATATTGTTGCTATCAAAAGAAAGCAAATATTGTCAAACCCACCTGGAGACAGTCTGACTTATTTGCTCTTTCAATTGGAGCGTGTTCACACCTGGGAAGAGTCATGAAAAAAAAAACAACAAACCCATTTGGCTTTGTTTTGGTCGTCTACCTGTCATCTGCAGCCTGCTGAAGCTTGACCAGGGGGGCTTGTCTTCCAGGTCAGGCTGCCATCTGTCAGGGCAGCCCCCGCACATCAGTGCCCGATTGGCTGGAGCCGGACCAGGACGGGCGGGGTAGCCCACTGCTGACACACAAACACAGTAAATCTGTACCTCGCATGAAATTCGGACCAAATCCTGGCGCTTTACTGCATAACAGTTTCATGTTAAAGCATGTAGGGTTGAAGTATTTTCATCTTTTTGCAGCCACACCACATTATGGATATTTAGGCAATCACTTTCAAGGCTTTTTTTGCACAATGCAACATAGCAATCATTAGCCCAAATTTGTTTGTTTGGAATTACATGTTAGCATTATGCTAGCCACAATGTATACATCGCTTGTCTTATGCGGTATCTCAAATTTAAAGTAGGTGACAAATAATAAATTGAAGCGTGATTTTTTTTTTTGTTTCCCCAAAATAACATTAATTTAATTGTTTATTTAAATTGAATATGAATTTGCATTTCTTCATAATGAAGGATTGAGGAATAATTCAAAACTGTGTTTTAATGAGTTAAACTGTTTTTAAAGCGGGTGGGAGAGTAAAATTATCAAAACAGTTTTATCCTTTGCAATAAATGAGGAGTCACTGTATTTACTTAATATGGAGTGCAATAAGTCCCACGTTCCATCTCACTTTTTTTTTTTTGCCAACTGCTTTCTGGGCCAAGGAGACAAAAGAGGGGGCTACTGTAAGTAACGGTCAACTGTACCCCTGATGATTGTGTCATGTATGACACACACAAACTGCTCTACCCCCCCCTCCCTCCCTCCCACTGCAATAGTTCAGCCGTCTGGCCAATGGGACACGGCGAGCAGCCAAGCCCGCCATGCCCGCCATGCCTGCCATGCCAGCCATCCCCCTCTCCCAGACGGCCTCCTGTTCAGCTGCGCTACTCGCCGCGGGTTTTCGGCCAGGTCAGATGTTAGACACGGGCGACAACATGTTCTCTCCTCACCGCTGTTTACGCCTGCACGCCGCCGTCCTTCCGCCAGGTCTCTGCTTTCCCGCCAAAACGGAAGCTCAAGTGCACATGTTCTGGAAAAATAAAAGGCAATGAAGCCTTGATAATAAAACCTGCTGTCCAGGTTCTGAAATATAAGATGGAAGGAGCATGTATGCTACACACTGCTCATACTACTGTACATGTTTATATCCTTCGTAATTCTTATTATATGTTATGTACAATAAACAAATTGTGCGTATCAACATCCATATACTGCACAAAATTCTAATTCATCTTTGTAGCATACTTTCCACTTTGCATTGATTGTACAAATATTACCCTTGCATAATTAGACTCCATTTATTACTCAACACATTCCAACCAGCAACAGCTTAATCTTCTTTTTTTTTCTTTTTTCTTTCTTTGATTAGGTTTAAATATCTTTTATCCCAAGTCCTTTGCAATGCGTCTCCTATTTGTTTTTAATTTGTTGGTTGTTTCTATATTAGTAATACGTGTGTATACTGTATGTGTGAATATTGCTGCTGGGACAATTAAATTTCCCTCATGGAATGAGTTATCTACATATCTATTTCTCCAGTACGGATAAAAAAGATCTATCTCATGGTAGAATAGAATAAAGCAGTCTATTCCAGAATAAAAGTTTAACATTATAATAAAATTGTCCCTTGTTAAATTTGGACTTTCTTTACTTATGTATATTTCAGACAAATTTAATTGTGCTTTGCCACATATACATTTAAACACAACATTTGAAGACAATTAAAAGCATGCAAACAAACTACAACCAAAAAAGGACTGAATTCAAGACACTTGAAAGCACAGTAAAAAAAAACATTTTAATAAGCTACTTTTGTTTTCCGCATTTCAATTTTTTTTCTGTTCTTTTGTCGTTTTGTATGTGTGAGACACATTTAGGTGTCTTGTGTATGAAATGTGCGATAGAAATAAACTTGCCTTGCCTATTGTTGCAAACGTTATGTAACGGTCTTTTTACTCCAAACGTTTTCATCCAACGGCTGCGTACAAAAAGAATGAAAGGAGCTAAAGGGCACTTTGATATTCTTCCTGTTTAATCCATTAAAAACATGAAACCAATCTATCGGTCTAAGTAAAGGCTTGGAGGACGATTCTAAAATACACACCGTTGTAACACCAAAGGCAGTGTCAATTGTGCATTTTAAAAATCGGACGATGCTACAAACAAAAGGGCCGCAAATAGCTTCCGGGCCCTAGTTTGGACATCACTCGTCTATTACATAAGTCACACAGGTGCTCAATGAAAATTTCCAAGCACTTCTCCACATTACACTGTTGGAAGGGCGGGTTTGTGTGAAACTGTGCCTGCACTCCTTGCATTCAACTCTTTTTTTTTTTTTTGCACTTTGGCTCCCCCGGCGATGACGACGACACAATGGCCGCACTGAGCGCCGGCGATTAACACATAAAAGCGACACGGGGAATCTCGCTGCGAGATACTAGCGCACATGACAGGGCAAAGCATTCATGGCGTGCCAGCCACTTCAGCGGGAGCCCCGCTATCTGATTGGTGATCTTTTGTTTTGCCATTGCCCTCGATTCGGGGGAACGCGCCCAATCAGATTAGAGAGCGCCGCTTCACTTCAGGCTGCCAGAGATAAGTCAAAGCATCTCATCTCCCCTGCAGCAACACTAATCATCTGCAAGAGGAAGTCGAATTCAACGTACTACATTCATCTGTGGCTCACTTTCATCGTGCAAACAAAGTTGAGCTGGCTCGACCGCAACGTGCCCTGACGGGAAGAAAGGTCAACCGGTTCGCACTGCCGTTAGCTTACTCAGGACACATGCTAATCAATTCCGTAAAATATGTCTTGAAAAGGTAATCAAGAGATGTGATTGGTGAATTTCATGATTCGGGATTCAAATTCTTCAGATAATAATTAACTCAGCAGGCGTCACAAAATCAAGCAGACCTATAATATTAAAGGTATGCAAAAATATGAATCAAGTCATTTTCTTTAAATACAGATATAGAACAAACGTCATTATTGCAGTTGGTATAATTTACGATGAAACAATAATATAAATGTCGAATTCCATGAACTCGAATAAAAGAATACAGCTTGTTTGTGCAAAGGTCATAGGTCATGACCCAAAAGAACCATATTGTCTAATTTCCGCCTTTAATTAGCAATAATTCATCAACTCTAACACTTTGATCATCCCACCTCTTTCTTTTTATGTCGCAGCCTTGTGATGAAATCATTCATATTCATGTGTGCTCTCCCTAAACAAATATGAGATTTTTTTTGTCGATTTAACATAATACGAACAAATGCTTCCTTCCATTTCCTAGACCGCTCGTTCTCATTTGTGTTGCCTATAATTGGAGTCGATCCCGGCCGACTTGAGGTGAGAGGCGGGGTCAGGTCTGGACTGGCCTCGGGCCAGTCATTCACAGAATAGCAACAAATGAAAAATACTCACTTGGATTGATACACTAAAAGCCAACAGCACCTTTAAAAGGTGGAGGAGAGATTATAAAAGGCTCAATATAAAATGTGTAATGTTAGTAGGAAGCAAAAATAATTTGAAGGAAACATCTACCCATTCTGAGGAATACTTCTATTTGATTAAATTCAACTCATGCTTTAATCAATTCAGTATTTATTTTGTTCCACGCTGCATTATCAGTATTGCGAAGCCATGTTTGTTTGTTTTCAAACTTAGAAATAGCAAATAAGGGGAAATACCGATCGTGAACGCACACACTAATTATTTCTTTCTTTTTCAGATTTTACAAAAGCAAATCTACAGCCGAGTGTGACCTACTGTATGAATGCTGGATTCCAGTATTCCTATTTTGCCAGAATAGTCACAGGGCATATTTGTTGACAGATTTAAAAAAAAAAAAAAAAAAATCTGTTAGAGCAAATAAAAAATAAATTGTGTTTGTTCGCTGAAAAGTGAGCACAGCAGTGAGAGGCTGCGTTCAAACTGCAGGGAGCAGCAGTCGTCTTCCAAACGGGCCGAGCTGGAAACAGAATGGCAACACCCCGTCAAGAAGAGGAGGGAGGGAGAAGGGGAGAGGAGGGAGGGAGGGATGCTTGTTGGGGGGGGGGTTACGTGACGTGTAATTATAGACTACATACCAGCAAACACTCGTCATTTACATCACTTGCAAAAGTATCGGATGATTGTTTTAGCACGGCTGCAGGCCAGTGGCTGCTCTCTCTCGCTCTCTCTCTCTTTTACACACACCACACACACACACACACACGTATACACACACATTATTGGTTCATAAGTGCATGAATCAAAAAGCGTTTCAGCTCAAGACGTTTTGCTCCTTACCAGTGAGACTATTCGTACACCAAAAGCCACAACAAAATGATTGCATAAAGAATAAAAAAGATTGAAATTTGATTGAACTTTATTTTGAACAGTACAAAAGCAAAGAAATGAAAACGCTATGACTTCAATATTACCTTACGTACTGTAAATTATCCATAAATACGTGCAACCAGGCATACTGTACAAATGGTATGTAATAATATCACATGCACAAATTTTATGTTGCAGCGTAATCCTAAAATACATAAATAATAACTTGTTCATAATGTCCATCTATGCTCCATGTTCCCTGGGGTGGGGTGGGGGGGACTCTCTGTCTCACAATCGAGAAAACTAAAAACTTTTTTTTTCCCTCCATGTGTTTATTTTGCTTCCTCAATTTGATTTGGGTTTTATTTTTATTAAATCTAATTTTTTTAAAAAATTTTTGGTTTTATATTTTATAATATTTGAATATTCTGAATTAATAAAAAAAACAAAAACGCCATACAGGTGGCTTTCGATCATCATAGGAAGGCTCGGACAGTGATTGGCCACTTCAAATGTGTCAAATAAATAAAAAATATTGGAAAGACATATAAAAAAGAAATGAGGAATAAAGGACAGAAAAAGAAATTCAAGGAAAAGCGCTGGAAACTAAAACAAAACTATTGGTACCGATGACAACACCATGCACGAGTGGTCTGCACGTCTTCCTCACCGTGGTACTTCATGAGTTTGTCCTCATAAGGTCAGAATTTTTTTATCTTGGAGTAAAATAATGCTCAAAACCGTAGTCAAAATAGTTATTGGTCTTTGTAATAAACTCATTTGTGTGTAATGTAATTTTTCCCACATATGCAAAAAGTAATACTACATGATACAATCATGACAAGACAAACATTCTAAAAGTAATAAAAATAAAATCAAGAGTAAATAAATAAATAAATAAATGAGAAAGTAATACTACATGATACAATCATAACAATACAAACATTCAACGGCCCGAACTGTTTACATCCTATTACGTCCAACAAATGTATCAGATCGCAAAGTCAAACGATCAGCAATCCAATATGCGTTTCAAAATGTCCTGGCGGAAGGCGCAAAGCCGTACATCACGCGCGTGTGGGGGGAAATGAACATTCAACATGATGGAAGGTTTTCCATTTCCAAGTGTTGGGTTGCCACAGGCCCCGCCGTACCTGAAGAAGAGCGCCGGTGGCCGCGTCGCTGCCAGCTGCCACCGGAACAAGACGCACGGCTAAATAAGTGCTGGCTGATAACAGAGCCAATGCACTGTCAAATGTGCTTTATAATGCTGACATTTATAGATCACTTTTTAGTGCGGGGCCGGCTTGGAAATAAAGTCGGCCATGATTCATGTCCCCGCCGTGTCAGTCTTACATTAATATTATGACCATATCCATCATGTTGGCCATCTATAATGAACAGATGCTGTAAAACACCATTTGGCGTGACAGGAGAGGCGGCGGCGGCGGCGGCGAAGGCTTCCATTGATGCCTCGCAAACCGGAACAAAAGTGCGGGAAATCGGGGAAATAACCAAAAGTCAGAGTATGAGCTTCAGATGTGTCAAACGTAGCAACCCGCCTTTGATAGAGTTCGTCTCGTTTACCTGGCGGGGCGGGAATGTTAACACGTACTTAACATGAAACACATTTTCAAGTACTTTTTTGCTGAATGAGCTTCATGATTTATGTATGACTTCAAAACCGGGTTGGAGAAATGAGCCGATACCTTTGACGTGTTCTTTGTTGCTCGGGATTCACATGTCCGACATGGACGAGATTCCCAGAAGGTAAACTGAGAGGAGGTGGTTCAAATCACACCTTACGCCAAAAATACTCCTCATCTCCGCCTTCGGTGGACTATTTCCTGTCATCTGACATTGTAACAGGATATGCGCCATGAGTGGGAGCGATGTGTGGGTCTCCTCCTGCAGCTGATGAGCACAATTGCTAAGATTTGACAGCTGACCAACGTGATGGATCATGGCTGAGCAAACCCGGGAGTGGTCATCATTCACACAATGCTGCCTGTAACCCATGTCAGGTGACATCGTCAATGACCCAGATCTACTTTTACATTGTGTTGTTGTTTCTCATATTAAATAGCTAGGTGATGAAGCAAAAGTCCAATATTTGTAAGGAATTCCAGATCCACCCTTTAGCAACTGAGTCACAGTACCAAATTCAAAACCAAAACAAGAGCGGACTATGCTAAAGGCAAAAACTGTATCATCCTGTCATCCTGCTAACATTTACAATTTTTTTATATGTAAGAATTTTTAAATTATTTTTTGTTGTTTTTATTATTATTTGCTTATTTTGTATTATTTTATGTATATTATTATTTTACGTGATTATTATAAATTATATATATTATTATTTGATTCTTATTTTTTCCAATCTCTGTGGGCTTTATGAATAGAAATTTGGTGACTATAAGGCACACATTCTCCCGCCTTGCCAGTGTGTATTGCGTAATCAATAAAGTACGATGCATCCAAACGGGCTGTCGATGGTTTGTTTTGCTGTGTGCCCGTCAGATGACGAGAACGTTTTCCTCTCTCAACCTGACTAGTGACTGAGGATCCTTCCCATGGTGCACTGCTTCCTTCTGTCTTAGGGTTTTACGACAAGCTTCAAAAGTTGTCACTTGCAGTCGTGCGTGTGCAGACACTGCACCAACACCAGGAAATCTACATTTGTGCCTTCTTTGGCTCAAATAAGAAATGGCGATCCGGCCCCCAGGAACCGCAGAGGCCGGCGCTGTGATGTTGGTGCATAAGCCTCACCCTTTAAAAAAAAAAACATGTTTGATTCTCCATACTCCAATATTGACCAGCGGTCTCTGTTTGATGTATGCATGACCCCCCCCACAACCTCACCCCACCCCCAGTCATCGCAAAGCCCCGCATTCACCTCCCCACGCCGCCAGCAGCGCACAAACCCAATGTTTGGGCTTAACTTGTTAGTTCTGCTGCTGATGCCCCGAGATATTAGCGAGCGATGGCACGGCCTGCTCGCTGATGGGTGACGGCTGCGTTGTGTGTTTACACGGGAAGGCTCAGTGTGTTTGCCATTACACGGAAATATTGCCACTGTACTCTATGAACTTTTTTTTCCCCCGCCTATCACTGTAAGAATGAACAAGTGGAAACTTTGTTTGTTTTTGAAACGTTTGACGCACAAATGACTATGCGGTCAAAAACATCTCCGGGGCCTTCCTAATTTTTTTCTTCTGAGGGCTGAAGAGAGAAAAATAGGAGAATGTGACGTGATTCCAACTATGTAACGATATGCAAAGTAATGATCTTAATATTGAGTTTAAATTGATTTATTTAAAAAAAAAAAAACAGCAAGCGAGCAAAAAGTCTATTTTAGGCTGGTGCCTCAGTTCTGAGTCGTCCCAACACATTTAAAAAAAAAAAAAAAACATACTGTATATTTTGGCTGTTTTAAAATAAAAACGTAACCTCATGCATGACCTCTTTGTGTTTGACTCAAAAATCAAGCCAAACATCTGTAATCAAAAGTTTCAAAGACCAAAAGCCATATCTGCGTCACCCACAAAGAGCGGTCAGGAATGACATTTATCAAAATGACTTTTCTCTTTCAAGTCCTCGCAGACATACTCGCAGGTCACCTGATGAGCATCAAGTTGTAAAAAGGCGGAAGAGGCTGCTATTATTAGCTTAGCAGACTTGTGGCGTGCA
Organism: Syngnathus floridae; assembly: GCF_059516105.1. Taxonomy (NCBI): domain Eukaryota; kingdom Metazoa; phylum Chordata; class Actinopteri; order Syngnathiformes; family Syngnathidae; genus Syngnathus; species Syngnathus floridae. The sequence continues at coordinate 8,789,389 of NC_142414.1, read as the reverse complement.
GATGACAGGAAGGGCGGCCTGCCACAAGGAATGCCTTTGTTCTTCCCATCCAGAGAGGAAATTGATTTCTTGTGATTTTTCATAAATGCCGCCCGTGGGCACAGCTGGTGGCGCCTGCGGGCTAAAAAGGAGGACGTGTTATGGAAACGTACGGTGTCATTTGATGAGCGGACTTGATAGAGTAAGTAAGAGGACCATTTGGTGGCAGTCGCTGATGGTGTAGGGCAGAGATGTCAAACTAATTTTTGTCGCGGGCCGCATCGTAGTCCTACTTTCCTTCGAAGGGCCATTACAACCATCAACAAACTGATGAATAACTAAGTTTGAAACCGGAGACCAGTAAAAACTGTTCAAATATTTTTTAAAAAATCAATGGTAACAAATATTGCTCGCGAAATCAGTATTTTTTAAAGGTGAAGAAAATGTGCAACTTTAGTATTGACAGACGAAGTTGATAAACAATTTGTCTTCAGAGGCCACATAAAATGATTTGGCAGGCCCGTATCTGGCCCCCAGGCCTTGACTTTGACACCTATGGTGTCGGGGTACACTTGCCTGTCTTGTGTGCCGACACCGTGAGTTTGATTCCTGCATATGACGGTGTGAATGTGTGTGACCCAAAAAAAATTAATAAATAAAGAAAAAGTAGACCATTTGGGACACTATCTGGAATCTCCCCCATGAGTGCGCACAAGGGATTCGAACGGTAGCCGCCAGGGTCAGTGGTGGAAAATCTGAATCAGAGGTGGAAAACGATTCAGATCCAATATAAAAAAATCAGAACTTGTAAAAAAACGTCTGCGGCCCTCGCCGTCGTCAACGTACCCATCGCTGTGCTCGATGTAGCTTAAAACGCATCGAGTCACATTTCCCCAAGAATTTATTGAACCGACCGATAAAGACAAAACCAGACCGGACTTAAGCTTAGCGCTCCGTCTAATAAACAATCTTGAAGTATTTCCGAAAGTGCTTAGTGGGGCAAGGCTGTTTAGAGTGAAATTAAAAAGTCCATTACCATGACAATAAAATGTGTCCACTTGCTAAAGAGACCATGTGGTCCATGAAAGGACCGCCCGTTCCGCCAGCTCTTGTCGATGCAAGTCGGCTTTGGCGCCTGCGCCTTGTTCTTGGACTCGCTATCAAATGGCACATGAACACTATAATCGGAGCAATTTTCCAAACATCTTCAACTTCCACCACACAGAAACGGATCCAGGAGCGCGGCAACAAAACCGGGCCGCGTGTCAACTTCTGATTCCAAAACGTTAATGATGTAGATCAAAAGCGGCTACTGAGACGGCACACTTTTGTGTTCTCAGACTCCGATTGCGTGAGTGAGTGAGTGAGTGAGTGAATGCCCGGAGAGGGTGTGATTAAACAGGTATGTAGGCTCATTTCAACATATTGAAGACGCTAATTGCTACTGAATGCCGTGCGGTGCAAAGTGTTGGACCAGGATGTGGAGGAAACGCTCATCAAATAGAAGCAGAGCCACATTTTTCCATGCGAGTGGGTCCAACAAACACAATCCAGGTTTCATGTGAAATGAACATGGTTTGCTTTATTTTCCGAATCAAATTCCACAGGGAGGATTCAAAGGCCCAGTGGGGGATTCAAAGAAGTTGCGCAACATCTGTCGAACGCCCCGAGCTGGAATAATTACGGTGTCATTTCGTAAGTGTTAAGATGAATTCAGGAGCATGTGGCACCTCACAGTCAGAATTCTGAGATTTGAATTTCTGGGTAGTCTGATTTTCTTCCACAAAACGAAATGGAATGAAACAAAAGCAAATAAATCAAAATAAAATGTTATTAGGTTTCTCTCAGGCAGCTAGGATTCAAGACTGTGCCAGATTGTTTCCTAAAGAGACAAGAGTTCTTTGTTACAGATGTAACAACACATCTGAGACAACACATATATAAACTTAGATTTACAAAACATACACATCAATTACAAAGGAAAACATACATACCACTTTGGCCTGCCAGTCAACAACCGGGTACTTTACTTAAACTGTTTTAACTTTTTAACTTCGCGTTGACGCGTCCTGGGTCAGCCATTATCGATTGCGCTGTTGGATGACGTCACTTTACCACTTCCTTCCCGGAAACAGGAAGTGCCCTCGAAGTTGGATTTACTTTCAGTTTTGATAGTAACTATATATTAAAAAAACACTTCTACAAACTATATACAAATAACAAGAAATAAAAATAAATTCACGCAAAAATTATTTGCGTACCATGTGAAACTTGAACCATAGTTAGAACTGCAACAGCTCTACCCAGCGGCGAAAGACACAACTGCTTTGATTTCGGCAGTTATAAAGACTACACAAGATTAGCAGTAAAAGATGGATGGATGGATGGATGGATGGATGGATGGATGGATGGATGGATGGATGGATGGATGGATGGATGGATGGATGGATGGATGGATGGATGGATGGATGGATGGATGGATGGATGGATGGATGGATGGATAGAAGGATATACAAATGGACGGACGGACGAAGGGGTAGATGTAGTTTAACATTCGCCATTTCTACTAGGACTTGACCCAAGGCCAAGGTTACCTTTGAGGCCATGACAATCTCGTGTTGACCTCCGAAACAAGTCCGACATGAATAATTACACGGCAGGCTGACGCGTGAATGCACGCTTGTGTAATTATTCATCCTTGGCAGCCATTTTGATGTAAATAAATGATAGGTGAGCTTCTCCCCTGACTCCCTGTGGCATTTGACTTTGGTTGGGGTCCTCCTCACATGCTTCTCCTGCTGTGATGTGGACCGAGAACACTTTTGACACATCTCTTGGAACACACTTCTAATTTTTGCCCCAGGCGCGAGTGATGACGCGAGCTGACACTGAGGTCTGACAACATGACTTCTCTGCTCCTCTGGCCAAAGATGCTGCAAAGCCGAAGCCTCGCCCGCCTCCAGAAGAGCGAATCGGGGTATCTTGGGATTGAGTCGTTCCCCTCCCCTTGTGGGACATCAGTTTGAATTAGCAGCAGCGTGGTCTGACTCTTAAGGCATGGCCGCTGACAGCCGGCATGCTCACGCACCAGGTGCCGGTGTCTGCGACGGGCGAGGTGCTTCTGACACCTACCTGCTTTTCAGCCACGCCCTGTCAAGGCAGCCAGCTTTAATTAATGTGATGATCAAAGCAGGAAAAGCAAGTTTAGCCCCGAGGAAGCGATCCCAGTGAGCTGCGTCTTCACTCGCTAATTATTAGCATTAAGGTAGACGGCGCTTATGCGTACATGACTACTTCAAAGATTTGATTGGGGTGCAGTTGGTTACGAGAGCGGAGCTAGCGCCCGGAGGATGCGGTGGTGACATCAAAACATCAGTGTGGATAAATCTGTTGGTGGAAAGCTATCAGCCACCAGGTAACCTTCCTTTATCCGCTCTGACAGCGCCTCCTTGCTGTAAACATTAGTTGTGGAAATTTGCATGAAGTCAAGCAGGGCAAATAACACCAGAAAAGAAACTTTAAATCTGAAATTGCTGTTTAAATTGACATCGTTTTTTTTTGTTGTTGTTTGGCCTCATGTGAACTCTGTCGGAGAGAAAAGTTATAAACAAAACAATACTTGAGATGGCAAGCAATTTCTGGTAGATTGAAATCTTTGCAAACTCATCATTTTGTAACAGGGACTTTATCTTACTTGACCAAATCCAGATTTGATGATTTGATGCAAATTGTGCTAAAGTGATCAGACTCATTTGAAAATGTGATCTGGAACAGGAAACATAATAGAAGTGCTTGTAAACAAGACTTGGGATTTTCCCGGTCACAAGTTGAGTCGAGGTCTTTAACTCATTCTCCGCCGTTGACGGCTATAGGCGTGAAAAATCCATCTGAACCGGCCTGGTCGTGACGGCTATAGATGTCAAAGATCAATTTGAACTGAGCTGGCAGTGAATGAATTAAGGAGGACAAAAGATTTGTTCATTTGTACGACTCGTCTGATGTCAACCTTTCTTTTCTTCCACTATTTTATCTTAATTTTTATTTCCCACATTGCATTGTTGTTTCTTCCAAAATCTTGGGACCTCATGTTCGGGGTCTTCTTTCTTGAGTTCCCCCAATTTGACCTTAAGCCAGTTTAAAAGACAAAAGACTCTCACAGACAGCTATGAGCGTAATAAGATTTGTCAGGAAGAAATCTTCTGCCGAGGTACAGTCGTAAAAATCACTTTAAGTGGATCACCATGGCCAATTTTTAAATATGAGAGCAGACTGAATCGGCGCTGTGTCCGAGTAAAAGCCATGTAATGACGAGTTAAATGAATCCTTCGGAGTTTGTTGTCGTGCCGCATGAGTAAAAGCAGGCCTGCATCTCTGGGTTTCCCCCTTCGTTGTTGTAGGCTGTGAATAGAGCGGAACGGAACAACGCCGGCCCGAGACTGAAACACAGGCCTCGTTCAATCATGTGATGGGGGAAATTTCCGATAGTTGCCATCATTGTCCAGACAAAAGGCCCCAGTGTCTGCCGCTCCTCACAAATGGCACGTAGTACCTCCAGGCAAAGTCAAATATCCACAAAGAAACAAGCTCCTGGTTTCAAACACGAGTTGCTGACCATCCTCAGTTGACCTTTGCTAACCTGCCTCAACTACCTGCAGGGTTACTCCATGATGATGTGACATACACCTGAACATAGGAAACCACTTCAGAAGCTCAAGTCAGAAGCAACTCTTCATTCTTCTAATCAAATGACTTACACCAGCATCGTTAAGGCCGAAAAATGGATGGAGATGAGACGTGACCTTTGTCCATTTTCCTCAAATTATCCAATTTGGCCTTTATGAGCTTCTATTGCCTGGGAGCTTTGAATTCCTCTTGTCTGTGAACAAGAGACGCGCTTGTTTGCTAGCGCGGTCATTCTCCACGGAGCTCCAGCGTAGATATTAATCATTGCTAGGACACACCGAGGGGGAAGAAAAAAAAAAATAGCACTTATGGGTCGTAGCCTAATGAGTCAGTGTGACAAAACGCTGGAACACGGTGGGTCTTTGTGTCACTTCCCGTTCCCAGGAATGTTGCTCGTCTTATGACTCGAGGTGGGGTTGCGGAGGTGAACGGCATCGGCGCTCGGCCTGGAAATTTGAATGCCGACACAGTGGCACCTTGTGTTCCTCTTCCACCCCCGCCGCCTCCCGTATGAAGCCGGTATTGTACTGGCCGCCTCAAAGAATACCTCCTTTTCTCCGTCCTCCTCGGCAGCTGCCGCACATGTCGAGGAGAAAATGACCATGTCTTGTGATGAATGGCACTTGACCCCTGGAACTCGCTCAAGCGGGGCCGCATTTACATTAGCCAGATCTCACACACACACCCGAGTTAACATCCGGGAGAGCCGCGGCAGCCGCTAAGGTGCCGCAAATGAAGATTAAATATTTGTTACCGGTACACATCGGTGGTGGCAGGGGCTGCCTCACCAAGAGCCCTTTTGTTACATGATGAATTGCCACAACCGGCGCTCATAAGCAGGATTAACAATTAGCTCGAGCTGTCCAACAGTCACTCCAAGATGGCTGACTAATTGAGCGCCTGGTCGTCTATTGTGTCTGCCGAGAAGGCCGCAGACGAGGGAATGCTCGCGGATTCTTTCATCTCCTCTCAGGCTTATTACCGCGCTGAAGACATACCCGCTATTAGCTGCTAAGTGCTAGGCTAATTTAGCATGAATATTCATACCGCAGACAACTCATTGGAAAACACTGCGAGAAGTTCCGTGTGCTGCAAAAAAAATGAATCAACCCAAAATTTTCATATCACGAATTCTCAGCTCAGACAAGTTTGGGAGGAGAGAGAACGGAAGAACCTGTGACGGCACATAACTCAGAAGAGCTTCCTGCGATCCCCTGGTGTCCATGGGAAGAACCCAAGCGGAACAGCTGTGACAGCATGCCGTGGCTCCTAATAAAAGCTTTTGCAGGGAGCCCGCCGACTTGATGCTCAAGTGAATTGTTCCCTTGTTGAAAGGCGACAAGGCCCAGGAAGGAGCTGCCCCGTCGTCCGTGGGATGCGTCCAAATATTTGACAGCGTTATGAAAACCCCTTTGGCCTCTTGCAAAGCCTTCATACTCCCGTCAACCCCCGAGACCGATTCGTGTCATTGTTGGGGGCCCCCGAGAGTTCAAAGCGCTTCTTTGGGAGTGGCTCAGTGTGTACCGACACCATGTCACGAAATTAGCCGTTAGCGCCAAACAGGTTTCAATCAAAGAGTGCCAGCCAAGACCTCGTGACCGGCGTTTATGAATCACCTCTTTGAGCCGCTAGTCGGCCACTTTGTTCCCGCCGCCATTGAGCCGTCATTCAGGCAGGTAGTCCCACCGAGAGCCGGTCGGAACCTGGCGGCTGAGACCTGATGGCCGAGTGCCGAGCCAAGTGTGACTTCAGCGTGCACTCGGTTGTTTACCCCAGTCATCATTTTCCTCAAATTTTTAGACCAGGTTGTTGTTTGGAAACTAATAAACAAACAACTAAAGCTCTAAGTCTTGTTTTTATAACATTAGTGTTCTCTGAAATAAATCTTTATTTGCAACTTCCTGGGTTCTCGCTCTTTTGTTTACTTGCTAACATGCTACATGCTAACACCTTCCATCAGAAATTACACGGAGGACACGAGAAGATCGACAGAGGAGCCAGGCAGGGGGAAGTTGAAACATCTTTGGAATGAGAAGCTCGCTCCTCGAGCTCATCATTTCTTGAGGAAATCTACTCAAGATGATGTCACGTCATTGCCAAACGTCACAAATGAACCATTAGCATGGCTGAATTATCACCACAAACGTTTTATACGCTTCGTAATTTGACTGCGATAAACAAAAACAATCTTTCCCACCTGAAACCTGTTGTTTGTTTGAATCCAGATTTGGGTTGTTTATTTTTGCCTGCAGGCTTGAGCGCACACAGGCCGCGGGTGGCTTTGAATCACTGGCAATGCGCCGCTAATTTATTTGTGCTGAGCATTATGGGAATTAATGTACCTGACATTCTGTGACAACACTCAGCGCTTTGTGGCTCTTTTCACGTTTCCCCCAATGTGCAGTCCTGCTGTAGCGGCGTCCATCGCCGCCACCTTGCTGACGGCACACACACATATACACACACTCAGTTGGCAGTGAAGCTGGAGGTGCACGAGGCTGTTAGCGGCGCCTGATGATAGCGGCAAAACATTAACATAATAATTAGTGTCTTGTAATTGTTTCATTAAAACCAGTTGTTCCATTTCTCCTCTTGTTCTCCCCGAAGACGCAAGATGAAGTTTGGACGGCAGCCAAAAGCAAGACTCCTTGCATGTTTGCGCCCGTTCAAAGCTGGGCCGACTGGCGCCCGCTGCGGCGCGAGACGGGCTTAGCCGCAGACGCCCTATGACGTGCGACTAAGTCGTTTTTTTTGGTCTTCGATGTTATCAGAAATTGAACCTTTAAAATGCCACAAAAGGCCGCTGAAAGGCAAATCATCCATTACGTGACAATAATTGTAATCAAATTTCAAAACAGCAGATGGAATTCACAGTATTTCTTAAGTGCAACAATTAAGAGAAAAAAAAAAGGGCAAAGTCGTCATCAATCTCTACTTATGACCTCCACGTGTCCTGTGACTGCAGGGCTGGTTGAGGTCATTGCTGTCGTTGTTGTTGATGGTTTTAATCTTTTAAAACATCTGACCGCTTGTGTTTTCACGCTGCTGAGAAAATCTCACAGTTAGACAAGATTTTGATGATCTCATCCCCGAATAAAAAGGAGCTTTTTATCTCCCAGCGAAAAATATAGCAGCAATGGTCGATTTATTTACTTCTTTATTTTGTGATGGTTCTTCTGATCCGTTTTATGCACAACCCAAACTCCGCAAATACCGACAGGTGTTGTGGACTCGTCTTAGTGTAAGCAACACAAAGAAAAAAAATGTTACTAAGCTGCTGCTAATGCAAATGGTGGCATGCATGACAATCAACACACAAAGACACACACACGCACATACACACAGATAGCACCGCCGCTGGCTGTATGAGTGTTTTTTGACAAACTTGACGAGCGTCTTGTGCAAATCATTACTAAAGCGTTTTATGTCCAAATAATTAAGACGAATGTGTGCATAATGGGCGCTTACAGCATATATACGTTTCCATTTCCTCCAAGACGGGATTTGTTGGCAGCCTAGGAATAAAGTGACGTTGTTTCTTATTGAATTTAGGAGGCAGAGCGCAATCTAAAACATTGATAAATAAATGCAGGAAGTATGAATATTTTTGTTTGTTTGTTTGTGCCGGGTGTCAATTCAGCAAGCCTTCCCCCCCCTCACCCCCTCCCTTCCCTTGCCCGACTGAGTCGTGCACTGCAATTAACTCTGAGAGCGATGTCTATAAATCAACTTCCTGAACTGTATGTGAAGGAGATGAGCTTTTTGAAATTAGCACCATTCGCCGTATTGCGAGGAGGGTGGGTTGGGGGTGCTGAAGAGGGCTGGGCTTCTGAAAATAATCAATATCAGATATTCAGAAACATGTGAGAAACAACTTTCAGAAAATCACCGTCATTCTTCAGTGCGCCACGGGGGGAAGCACACGCTCTCTCTCCCGCTCTCTCGGTGTTCAGTGCCATGGAGCGCGTCCCTCCTTATCACCTCCCTCCTCCGACCGCCTTGAAGAGAAACGCTGATTAACAGTGCAGTCCGAGCGCTGCAATATGGCCGCCGTCGCGGCCGCCCTATTTGTTTGACTTATTTGTGTTTCATTTTGCGATTCCTCGTGCGCATCCCGCATCTTCAAAAGCGTACACTGTGTTTGCGGGCGCGTTCCCTCTCAAGTGTGCCCGATAAGGCTAATCCTGTTTACGCCCCATTTCAAATATACCTAACGCCTCGCTCTACTTCAAGGCGCCTCTCCCTGGGAGAACCTCTGGCCCGGTGAAGAAGAACAAAGAAGGCCTCTATACCCCCCCTCCCTCCAACCCTGGTCCATATTGCAGTTGCTGCTGAATATGGAAAAGCACAGCAGAAATAAGCAGAACTATCTGGGCCATTGACAGGCCTCCCCTGTGGTCAAATGGAGCCCTCCGCCCCTTCCCGGTTTCTGTGAGCCCACTGTAGATAACCAGCTGGGAGGAGGCGCTGCTCTGGAATTTGGATAAGTGTGACCGTGGTGTCGCACTCTGCCCTTAAATGGATTTTCTGTCGAGTGGCTTCAAGAGGACTTTTTATTGCCGAAAATTGACCACGACTTTGTGGCGAGGTCAACCGAAGAAACTTTACTTTGTTCCGTGTTCACATTCGTGTTGCCGCTTACTTGAAATGACCTCGAAATCCAAAACAGGGCTTTCCCACACTTTTCCTTCAAACTAATCCATCAAGCAACTATTATTTTGTTAGCTAGGCCATATCAAATGATTTATATAGCTTAGCCACCCCTGGTGTAAAACAAAAACTATGGTAAAATGTTTCCATGTGGTTCCTTCTCAGGAAGGTTTGGATAGCGCCGACCCGTTTATCTGATGACGTTCAAAGTCCCCCTGACCCGCTGGCACCAAACCATCGATTTCTGGCATAGCGACGGTGCCATGGGAGCTCCTGATTTGCCCCTCCAAGCCATTGGCAGATGCTCCCTCCGCACCACGTGGCCGGCTGGCCGCCGGCGAGCCTTCCCTGACACGCCGTCGCCATTGCGTCTTGCCGCTTCTCGTGTCCGTACTGCAGCTGAGCGCACGTGTGTCGGGGCGGGAAGAAAAGTATTTTCCGCACGCGGCCAGAAATCATCGCTGAAATTAGGTTAAAAAAGGTTCATGGAAGGCAATATGTTCTCATCAATAATTTAGCTCTGTTTCATCGCCCACATTGGCTGATGAATGATTGATGGCGGCATGTTGCAGCACAGAGCCCTTGCTTTTTATTTCAAATATAGCTTTCGTCATTTTAATGACAGGCTTCTCATGTTTTCATCACACATACCGTATATGTTTACATGACTTTCATATGCTCCCAAACGTTACTGAAATGTTTTGCCTGCAAATTACAGGCCGTGTACGGTTTAACCCTTACGTGCAGTGCAGGTCGAATTTGACCTCTTTTGACATTTAGGAAATTTAAAGTGGATTTGACATCTACCACTGTGTGTTACTGTGAGGAAAATGGTGGTCATGAAATTGAAAGTTTTTTTTTTTTTGGATTGTGGTGAAGCTCCTCAATTCACTTCATCAGTTCTTTGAATGAACACAATAAAATGGTTAAGCTGAGTAATGTAAAATGTTTAATAATAATAATATGTCCACTAAATAAATGCTATTATTGTGCGGCTTTGCTCACCGAACCCTGGAAAGGGCGCCGACCATCTGCGCCTGTGTGCACGCATGCTGCTGTCCAGCGTCCATCAGGGAGGCTCTGCTGCTGCCCCACTTTTTTTGCTCTCATGTCGGACCGGGACCATCTGACCAGGCTAACGACCGGGCGCAACTTGCCTATATTTGGCTGCTGGCGGCCCAAGTCCCGCAGTTGTTTTCCAAGATACGTGAGCTAAGCGGTGATAATCCGCAAGGACATTTTAATTAGGCCCACTGCAACCTCGGAAGGACGAGCGGACGTCTACTTGGCGGCAGGCTAAAGTGGAGCTTCGGCCACTGTCCGATCTCATTTGGGGAATTCAAGCACTGACACTCAGTTTAGGCACTTTGAACCTTGCATCTCCGTCATGGTGCAGTGTGTTTATATTTTTTCTGTGCAAAATGTGAACAATGTTATTTGCAGTTGGAATATAAAATGCAAATCACTTCTCTGTGTAAAGCGCTATAAAAATAAAATTGACCTACTGACTTCCTACGAGTATAATCCCATTCTGACAAGAAATGATTTTCTTTACAGTTGGTGGGAAAAAAAAATCAATATTTCATGAAGGTGATAAGATGCATGTTACGCATGTGTGTGTGCACAACTGAATATTCATCTTTCACAAGGAAGGTGAGATGGGAATCGTTTCGGCGTAACCCTGCATGAACAAACAAACGCAAACACGACTGTTGCGTGGAAACCTGAAGTAAGCCAGTGGCGAGTGGCGCGCAGCTCGCTAATCAACTAAACTCAACATCAGAAAGAATAGGTAATTTGAGACACAAAAAGAATAAGTAATTTGGAAGGCACATACCCAAGTGGCCAAATTATTTATGCCTAATGGAAATGGGGTGTGCGCATTCATTTGCAATTAAGCCGTGTGCATTATTACCTGTCACTGGAAGAGGCCGCTAACGCAGCACCAAGATGCACAGTGAGGCTAATTACAGTCGGAGCCGGGAGAGCCCTTCTGGATTGCTAAGGACAAATTGTTGATTTAGTTTTTTACTCCAGTCAATGAGCTTGTAGACAGAATTTTTGAACCTCTCAAAAACTGACAAGAGATTAACGTCGCAGAGTTGTTCACTTGGCAGGCTAGCCATGATGCTATGTGATAACACTTTGTATTTCAAATAAAAATCTCCAATTTTCCAGAGTTGTTAGCTTAGCAGGCTAGCAATGATGCTATGTGAAATTACGCAAAGATAATCCACTTTGTATGTCAAATAAAATTCCCCAATTTTACCAGAGTTGTTAGCTTAGCAGGCTAGCCATGATGCTATGTGAAATTACACAAAGATAATCCACTTTGTATTTCAAATAAAAATCCCCAATTTTAAAATTCTTCTCTGCAGAGACACATGCCTGCAGAACTCAAACGTACGTAATGAGTTGGAGCTTGTTCACCACGCCGTCGCGCCGGCTGATTGGCTCGCCCGTGCCCAGAGGAGGCTCCCTTAAGAGCACATCTCCTGTTAAGTATGAGATTCCTAAGAGGCAAAGTGTTGGAAGGACCTTGCTTTCTTTAAATATACCAGCTCATCTGGGGAATATAATGGCGTCTATATATAATTAAGAAGACGACGTTAGAGGCTTTGTGTGTCTTTGCGCTGTACCTTAATGGCTGCAATGGCGGCGGTGTGCCGTGCGGGGGAAAGCAAGCTCTTTGTTTAGAAAAGCGCAGCAATTTACATTTAAAAATATTTCGTATGTGGTTGGCAGCACAATAAGTCAAGGGTCACACCATTCAATTTTGTTTAACCATGGGTTCCACTGCATCTTGTCTATTTTGTCAGTCAAACTTGAGCTTCAGAGGTCCATCGGCAGGAATTGAGCGCTAATTGTGCTAATGAGCTTATTTGGATAGCCCTCCTCCCCGGATATAGAGGTAGAAGTAGGACACTCGGCTTTGGCGATTGGCGTGCGTGCCCACTGCATCAATCTGCAGTAAAAGAGCTCTTTGACACCGAGGCCCATTCTCATCCATCATCGCTCACTTAACGTACACCAGTGAGGTATCATTGTTCTGATGGCCCTTCTTTAATGGGCCACCGTTGAGGGAGGACCTGGGGGGTGGTTTTGGGGCAATTAAGCAAACAGTGTGTTCAACAGACTAATTGAGAGAACAAGAGTGCAGAGCTGTAATGAACTGAGGCTCCCTGAACTAGTGTCATGATTAGCCATTGCCTTTAGTAGATGCACAAAAAAACATCACCGGACTGAGAACTAACAACGACTTGACTATACCAACTCCCGAGTTCTACAGCAGTAAAAATTGTTTTATCGCACTGTATATGTGTATGTGTGGAAAAATATATTTATTTTTATTTATTTATTAATTAAAAATAAATGTATTCTGAAATTATAAAATATATCTATTTTTATCTATTTATTTATTTAAAAATAAATGTATTATGGACCAAAATCTTTGGACATATCATTCCAAAGAGTGAATGTTTCAGTACGTTTGTTGAGAAAGATTTGTTTTTGCAAAAAATAAGGTTAAGTGGATTGGGTTGTGTGATGTCACAGGATGCCACACGCCGTCTTGTGTCCTAATTAGGGAGGAGTCACCCGAGAGGAGGAGCACAGGACGCTTTGCGTTAGATTTTTCTTAATTCATAAAAATGAAAAAAAGTGGGTCAGAGAAGACATCGGCAGAAGTTCCAGATTTGTATTTTTTTTACTCCAGTCCCCAGTGACAATTACTCATTAAAAATATTTAACAACATTTTAATTGAAGAATTAATTACCTCGGGCAGGACAAATTTTATCCCGGGACTCATAGAGGTGTAAAGTGGGCGTCGGTTTGGCGAGGAAGATGACATCAGCAGCGCGGCCCTCCGTGAGTAACCGGCGAGAATCATGTGAGAATTCATAAGTAACCGCCCTCGCCGCCGCGTCCAAAACAAATGCCATTGGTGGCGTTTGCATTATTTAGAGCGTTTGACTGAGTAACAACAACAACAAAGACGACGGGGGAAAAATACTTAATTACAATCCCCTGAACAACAGTTTTGAAGCAACAAGCCCTTCCCTGCAAATACGAGCTTGGGTCTTCCTTGTTACCTGCCGCAGTAACGACACATGCTGTTGCCGCTTTGCACCTTCCTCCTTTGTCTGTCTCCTGTTTAGCCTGTGCATTTGATTAGTTAATCACCCCCTCCGCCTCTCCTCGCCAGCACCCCCCCCTCCTCCCCTCACAGCCTCCCCCCTCTTGGTCCTCAGGTGGAGGCAGAGAGCTCGGGCTTCTCATCCAGCCAAGCTGTTCTGTTGGAAGGGAAAGGAGGCAGCTGTGTTTACAGCCTGGGTCCTGGCGTACATTTAGCGGAATCTATTATTCATATCGCTCAGTATCAGAGCGAGATCTCCCGCCACCTGTCTTGCTGACAAGCTCGCCCCCTTTTGTGGCGCTTTCTGTTCTGAGCAAATTATGCTCGTCTTGATGAATTGACTTTTTATGCGCGCTTCTGTAGCGCCTGGCCGTTCTTGCGCCCAGCCCAGGGCCGTCGGGGAGATTGTTTTAGTCGACGGGCAAACATTTGGAGGAGAAATGGTGATTTTTTTTCATGTCTCCTGTCCTTGCGTCTGCGCTTTACACCTCTCACTGCTCGGCTCTCTTGACTGCTACCTGATGAGCCATCTTCCTCCTCTTTTAATGAAGAGGGGAGGTGCACTCCCCTTCATCAGATCTGGGAAGTTGCAAGAACATGATTCATAATTTATAAAGATACCTGCTTTCATCTCCGCTCCTTTGCATAAAACTAATTCCTCCATAAATGCCGTTCATCACAATATATTCTCTTTCAATGTAGGCGCTTAAATTATGATGCCTGGGCTGCTGAGTGGCGCTCTGGGACTGGTTGGTGTGTGTGTGTGTGTGTGTGGGGGGGGGGGGTAATGATGGCTTGTTAGAGGCGGAGTCAGAGGCAGAGCTGACTGTTTCTGACAACAAGCAAGAAGCTTGTTGAGCAGCTTGTGAACCTACAAACTGCTACAAAGTGCAGCCGAGACAAGGCGGGCGCACGAATGGCGTCAACAAATGCTTCTCTTGGGGAAGAAGCTGCAACTTAAACTCGATTCTCTGGCTCAAGGGTCATTCAAAAGGGCGATCTGGGGTGAGCGCAGTAAGTTGACATATGGCCTCAGATATCTGAGTTTTGGAATTTGGACAACACCACTTGAGAACATAAAAAACAAAGTTTGCTGAAGAGAACTAAAACCAAAGTACACATCTGCCCAAAATGCTTTGTTATTTATTTTTATTTTATTGATTTATTTAGCGGTAGGTTATCTAACAGGCAATTTAGGCTGGCTTTACACAATTATATTTTTTGCTCATAAGTGTCACTCACAGTTGAAAAATGCAAAAGTAAAAAAAAAAAAAACACTTGAAAGCCATTAATTAACCTTTGATTGGGATCAAATTGCTTCCAATGTAAACACTATGAAACATTTCATATTTCTATTTTGCATTCATTAATGATTACCTATATTTTGTCGCTGTCTGGTTATGACGCTTGTGTTATTTGTGTGCTACTGCCTCGTACTGAATATCTGAAAATATCTGAAAATACTGAATATCGGCATTAAATCACAACGGGGCACTTGGAGCTGCAGAGTAAATTCAGCTTTAGGCCTCCTTAGGCAACAGTTTGCGCTCTTCTCTCTTTCGTGTAATTCAGCTTTCAATCCTTCAGTCTAAGTGCCCCAGTGAGGCTGTGAATGGGACGAGTTGCAGAGAAATAAATCAAGGTCCAAGGAATGGTAATCCTCGTTGAAAATTTGGGACTGATTGATACAAATAACATTGTCCTCGCCATCTGTCCAAAGAGGGACCTTTCCAGTTAGCGGTGAGCGGCAACGGCAGAATAATTAATGAATGGCCTCCTTTGTGCCGGTAATAAAGAAGAGACAAATTATGTTATAATCCAACTGCTGCTCATTTGTCACAGCCAAATAAAATGTCAAATAAAAGTGAGGAAGGTGGGGGGCGGGGCCGGAGCGCCGTGTTTGTGCAGTGGTGTGAAAGCTACCTGCTCCCTCGAGCATCTATAGGTGAACGTGAAGGGTGGAGACCCTCGGCAATGTTGGTGCCATAAACATACGAGCAACACACACGCGACCTGCCTCGACATCTCACGGCGAGATGAATTTGACTTTGGGCAGTTTTTTAAACCTGGTTCTGAAACACAAGCAGCCTAATTAGAGTAATTTGAGGAACAGACAAATTGTGATGTAAGCCACCGATGGCGTTCGTCAACCTCCTGCTTTATTATGTTTGACAGAGATGAGGCGGTCTGGCTCGTAACTTGCTTAAATTATGTGTCAGAATGTTGAGCTGCTCAGGAAGAATAGCGGAAGGGCTTCCGAAACACAAATGTTGAATGTTCCGTGGCCGACAAAAGGAAGGGCCCGCTTG
Source organism: Syngnathus floridae (assembly GCF_059516105.1). Taxonomy (NCBI): domain Eukaryota; kingdom Metazoa; phylum Chordata; class Actinopteri; order Syngnathiformes; family Syngnathidae; genus Syngnathus; species Syngnathus floridae. Next base: position 8,773,632 of record NC_142414.1, on the reverse strand, counting down.
TGCAATCAGCATCGTTCTGCACATATTAAACAGCACAGGTTCATTTTAATTAGAGTGGAATTTGATCACTGCCATTTCCCGAGGGTGATGATGATGATGATGTTCATAATGTAAGCCGTACCAAAGCCGAGCCAAAGTAGCGAACGCGGGTAGCCGTCAGGAGACGCGTAGAGCAGGAAGTGAAGGATCTTCATTGTCACACAAGCGTGGGGCTACCTCCTCCACCTCACGCCTCCTAATGAAGGTGCGCGCCGTTAATACTCCGTGGATTTACTGACTGTATGTTCATAACAAAAGATTTACACAGACCAAGCTTTCAGTGACCTTGAACGGGAGACCCACGGGAGGAGGAAATAATAAGTCACATGCTGAGTGTGAGAATGTGAAGAGTTGGTACTTCCACGTTGGGAAATGATGCCAGTTAGGATTATAATTTCATTTGAGGTTTGTCAGACTTCCGTTTTGTCAAATCTACCGACTGATTTTTGTAATGTGAGAGAGTCCACACATGACAAAGAAAGCAATAGCAAGTGTATGCTTCTTGTTTATTTATATATTTATTTATATATTTATTTATTCATTTAATGAATTTATTTTAATCTATTTATTTTTATGCATTATTCTATTTTTTCCTATTTATTTATTTTGATTTATTATTCTATGTATTTATTTATTTATTTATTCATCATTTGGTCAAATGTATGCTTCTTATTTATTTATTTATTTATTTTATTTTTATCTATTTATTTTTATGCATTATTCTATTTGTTTATTTTATTTATTTATTTTTATTTATTATTCTATTTTTTCCCTATTAATTTATTTATCTATTTATTTATTCATCATTTGGGCCACATACGATGACGATGATGAAACAATGATGCCTCACACAATTTGGGGGATCACGTGATAAAAGCGACTGACAAGGTCCATGGTTGCCATGGCAGCAATTAGTATCAAGACATAAATTGCAATCATGTGATATCAACACACCGGCACCAAGCCTGCGGGAAGGTCATTAAGTAGTCAAGCAAGTAAAGGAATGAGTAAATAATTCAACAAATTGATGGGGGGAAAAATGGTAAGAACGATGGTGAAACAGAAGTATAGGGTTAAGTGGATGGGGCTGATGTGTGTGTGTGTGTGTGTGGGGGGGGGGATGCACCTATGGCACACTGAGGGCAATTTTTACACTTGGAACATTTAACGTCTGTACAATCTTGAACCTTGGCACCAGTACAGGCATCTGCTGCTGGCCTCCCTCTGCCAGGTTGCCGTGCTCGTACAAACATCTGCTTCCTCACAGTCACATATACACACAAATGCATGTGTGTGTGTGTATGGGGGGGGGGTATGTTTGCAGAGAGGGTTATTTAAGGGACATGCAAAATTGGACAGGGCTATATCTGGGTTCCTGCAAGCACCTTAATGCATCCTGTCATGCCGTTAGCCTCTGAACCCATCAACTTGCAGGCAGTCATTTTCACATCCACCTGTGTTAAAGACATTTGTTTTCTAAAAGCCCTCCTTAAGGTCCGCTTAACTCGGTTTGTTGGGAAAATGTGCCACAATTTCTTCCCCCTGCGATCGTAAAATCTGCTCAGGTTGTCGGAGGGTAAATATTCAAATGAGCGGATTAAAGCGCCTCTCGTTGATGTGTTGCGCAAGTGTTGAATGCCAGTCCTTGTTTTTTTGCTCTAAACCTTGATCTGTTTTTTTTTTTGGGTAATTTGGAGCTCCAGGTTGTTTTGACTCCATTAGCTTCGGTCCACGGTGCTGGCTCTCTCCCCTTGTGTGTTGCTGACAGCACTCTTGGTCCAGCCTGTGGCTATTAACAGCGCTAAAATAACACCTTTTAAAAACACAGCCACGTCTAATGATGAAAGCCCCCCCACACCCCATCCCTCCATGGACAATAAGGACCCCTAAGAGCCACTCCAACATCTGCTCACGACACATTATTTGGGTTTTGGGAAGAGACGTAAATCAGCTGTTTACTCTCAACGAGAGGTATGCCACCACCTTGGCGCCACGCGGCCACCTTGGCGGCATGCGGCCGAGCGATCAGGACATAAAAGACGGCTGTTAACATCTGCCATGGTCGGGGAACTCAGATAATGGGGTGTCGTTGCGTCAACCTGGAACACAAAGAGGGTCTCTGGGTGCCGTGTTGAATCCACGCATGAGTTGGCCGAGTCGGTGAACGGAAAGCTGCTTTCCATCTGCCCAACTCTGTGGACGACCATTAGGGTGTGTCGACATTTACAAGTGGAGAGTTTGGTGGCCATCAGTGTACCTGGCCCGAATGATGACTGATGAATTTTACAATATGGAATAATGACGGCTTCATGTGGATTAAATTTTCAGGACTGCTGCCCGACGTTGTCAACAATGTCTTCTTGCCAGTAATACTTAGTCATGGTGCTGAATAGTGAGTGAAGAATAATTCAATAAAATTAGAGGATGTGAATAATTACCATCAAACATGAATACAAATAAAATAAAAAAATGATCAGTTTTTTCTTTGTTTTATTTAGCCTGGGAAAGATCACTTCCTTCCTCAAAAGGAAAGATAAATGACTCTGCTCACATCATTCAATCTAGCTTATCCTGATTAGCTTTACGGCTAAACTCAAACGTATCCCAACTGACTTTAGAAGGAAGGCCAAGTGCACCATGAACTGGTCATCAGCCAATCACAAGGACAAACAAGCAATGGTGCTTTCAATCACAGCTAAGGCCGATTTTGAGTCTTCAAGATTTCAGGATTGGACCAGCCAAGGAAATCACGACGGGTGTGTTAACCACTATGCCGCTCGAATGCTTCAACACTTGAATCCTTTGTTTCTCTCTTCAAAGAGATCATTTAACATTTGGCAACGGCGGCGACAACCCTCAGCAGACAAGAAACATCTCAAGAAACAGTCAGCAAGTGCTGAATGATGGACCGTATTCCATTGTCACCTGAAACCACCTCGTAACGACTTCATCAGAAGCAACCGGATGAAAGATCATTCCCTTTGGCCCATCCACCTGGAGACAAATTGACTCACAACTCCCCGAAGCAGCACCGATTGTGTCAGGAAGCAGACAGTTAACCACATTACCTAACGGCGTGTGATGGATGCCGTGCCGTTCTGCGGGGTCAAGGGTCAGTCAACCCGCCACACTGCCTCAGAGCAAGACAAATGAGGTAGCGGCCGGTAGCCATGCTAGCTCAGCCTTACTCCAGCAAGTAATCTGACACCTGATTGGATCTCAGCTGAGGTGGTCTTGCTGGTAGGCGAGTAACAGAGGCCCATGTTGTAATTGTTGGGTTGAAAGTATTTTGTGAAAAGCTTTTCTAGAACCCAGTGTTGATGCTCACTTGGGTTCAAGCAAAAATATAATATGATAAAATATATAATATAATATAATATAATATAATATAATATAATATAATATAATATAATATAATATAATATAATATAATATAATATAATATAATAAAGTGGATGATGGAAATATTTTTTTATCAGACCGACATTGCAAATGCTAATCTGTTTGCAGCCTTACCTGGATAAATAAAGGTATTAAAAAATGACGATAAACAGGACATTTTCTCCCTTCCTATCCACAGCAGCCTGAGCATCAATGGGATTTTTTTTGCAGTAATTGTCCTTCCATCAGTTTCACCTTTGAAACTAATGATCAAACCTAGCTGAGATTTATATAACGGAAACATTTGTTTCCCATGGTCTTTCCACATGTAAAATTTGAAAAAGGCCGGCCGTGTGAGCCACAGCAGCAAGAAAAAGAGCTCTTAATATGCCACTAATCAAAGCAGACAGTCACCTAGAGCTAGGTGCGGCTCCACGCTGGGAAGCAGTCAGCAGACAGCTCAGATCAGCGCACCCGTCTGCCAACTGATTAATATTCATCAGTCGGAGCAAGTTGGAGGGCGGCCCGGTGATCAGAACGCACTTGACGCGAGAGCTAAGTGACTCGCCGGGCGAGCGAGCGTATCAAGGTAATGCCTGGCAATAACCCGCGGCCATCTTTTTTGAAGCAGGTGAGGAGGAAGCGGCTTTTTTGTTCCAATTAATTACCGTCGACAAAGATGCCTGCCCTGCCCCTCCCTCCGTGATCACCATCTTTCTATCCCGTGCTTAGCTCCTCCTCATCTTCTGTTCATCACTTCCCTTTTCTCATTTTCTCTCCATCTGGCCAGATTGTGCCACAACATCCATTTGTTTTTTTTCCTCATCCAAACTTCGCCCGATGATCTCACCGCATGCTGGACTTCTCTTTGTGAGCAATAGTCAGCAACTTCTCAGCTTGGTGAAGGTTCTTATCTTGCTGCCGCCGCCATGCAGGATTGCTTTAGCTGTTGGATGGAGTCTCTTCACCTTCTAGTCAAGCAGTGATCAGATAGCAACTGATGCCTTCTTCCTTTCTTGACTCCCGCTACTAATCAGAGAAGAGCAAAGAACCGTAGGTGATAAATGGCAGAAAAGCAACAACAAACAACCTGCAGGAAGTTTTGGAGGAGGCGGGTGAGGTAAATGGTTTGTTGATGTCGCTGGAGCTAATGTCCCTAGCTCAGCAGCTTTGAGGTTCCGAGATGTGAGAAGCGACGGGTTGATTTATCACGGTAGAAAACCGGCCACAAAGTACAATTTTCTACTTGGGCCACAAACGATAATTCATAATGATGTGGCCTCCTGATAGCAGCAGATCTTTGTGGGGGTGTCAGTAGGGGGGGAGGCGGCGGAAATAAACGGCAGGTAGCTCCTCCATTATAAAGTGCACTGATGGAAGAGTTGGGAGAGAAAGTTTTGGATGAAAGAAGACAAATGGTGGTGATGTCACCAAGAAAGATGGCCACATTGCTCTCAAACAGGCTGCTGATTATCAAGTAGTGATGGCAGTCTCATTGTTTATAGACCTTGTTCTATGTTGGTAAACAAAGATCATATTTAAGGGCGGATTGGTTTCCATCTAAAAGGAGGACACGTATAACCAAATAATTTGAAAAAAGGCCTCGTCAGACTACAGCAAACTTTTTCTCTTTCATATCAGATAAGATGGAGCTCGGAGAAGCTAGGGGCATTTCTGGATGTCGATGTACAATATAAAAAGATTAATCCTCAATTATCTTTTGTTGCCCTTGTCCTAGCTTTTGTAAACTGCGTTGCAGGCATCAAATTTAAAATGGGAGAATCTTATTTACAAAAAATATTATTATATACATTATTATTATTATTATTTATACAAATATTCATATTATGAATATTTATATTTTATATAAATCACAAATAAATAAATAGATAAATCAATACATAAATCAACAAAATTTTTAAAAATCAAATGAACAAAGATAAAATAAACAAAAATAAATACACGTCACAATTCTTGTCACTGCATTCAACTGAATACAAGTTGAAAAGGATTTGAAAAAAAAAAATTCTATTCTTTTTCCATTTCCACCTTACACCATGCCCCAACTTTTTGGGTTGCAGTTACAGAACCCTGCACATCACATGACACTACACCCGCATTCAACCACTTGGCTCGGACTTCAACTGATCTCCAGAACATAATATCTGATGATACCACTGATGTGTGATTGTGTTCACACAACAACAAAAAAAAAGTACCATTCTGCACTGCTCGCCATCCTGCCGGCCTCCGAGTGTGACGCTTGTGTCCCACTTTTGATGTCACATGAGTGCATATAGCTTTGAGCGACGTGCACAAGGACATCGAGGTGTATGGCTAATGCAGCATGAGACCCTGCGCCCGATCACATGTGCAGGACGTGGCCCGCAGCGGCAAAGAGGAGGACGAGGTGGAAAGAGGAGAGTCGCTCCGAGGAATCATAGTCCCCGTTGTCTCATTTCTCCCGGGGTGGCTACTGTGTGCTCCCCCCTCTGCCTGAGGAGGAGAGCGTGTGTGTGTGTGTGTGTGTGTGTGTGGCGGTGGTGCGGATTTGTAAGAGCGGAAGGGCCCTGCAGGGACCTCACTTGTGTTGTCCCCAACTCAGGAGCCATGTGCTGAGCTTGGCAGCCCGTCCATTTCGTGCCAGCCTCAGGTTTCTCTGCGAGGGAGGGGGGAGGGAGGGAGGGTCGTGGACACGGTACATTTTGGCTCGGAAAGGTTCAGTGACATTGGTTAGTCCGCGGCTACCATTTGTAATGTGCTTGTTTGGATTCAAAAAATAAAATAAAATGACAGGATTAAATAACACTTGACTACATCTTTTTTTGAATCACAGGTGCAATTACACTTTTGACATTTTTTGCACTGATTCTAAATCTACCCTTGTGTTTTCTCCAGCTCATCAGGTTTTTATTCTAGTGGTCTAATAACAATAAGAGGTCATCTAGTAATGTGTTTAGTCATATTTTTGAATTAAGTGTTAGGCTCGGCAACAGGTGGAACTTTTTTCGCTGCCGCCATAGGTAAAAGTTACAAAGTATGGTAAAGGCAAGATTTTAGAGGACCAGCCTAAAAACAACACATGGAAAGATCTCAACAACCTGATGTGCTAGAAAATAGGTTTTTTTTTACCTCTGCGGCAAAAATATGTTTTGGGATAAATGCATAAAGAGAACTCAAACTAACTTTTGATCAAGGTATTTGGTGACAATTGGTTGAGTTGACGTTCTTGAGCTTTCACTCTTCTCTATGGAGGCAACATTGAATTTCTCTCTGGCTCTCACACAAAATAGTTTTGCTCCACTTTTTAAAAATAATAAATATCACTTAAACAAAAAAAAATGCCATGCATAATAGCACAATACAACAAAAAAATATTTTTTTAAAAATGTTATTTTAAATTGACTGCACCTTTTAAATTTAATTTAACTTTAAACCGCACCTGCACAGGTTGTATGTAGTCCACCGCGACCTTTTAAATGTCAAGTCATAAAACGGCAAAAAAAAAAAAAAGGTCTACATTTAGTTTCTCGTAATTTACAGTATGAAGAAGCGACTCTGAGAAGTCCCGTTTAATTAGAAAGCGCGCACAGCAGGCTGGTCTCAGCTAGTTTCATTTAGAACTCATTTGTTGAAATGACAGCTCCTTTTCAGAAAATCACTTGAAGGGTTTCATTAAAAAATGTCATGCATCCATTCTGGGCAATGGGGGAAGAGTTGAACTTTTTTTTTTTTTTTTCAACGAACCAACGTGTCCTCAAAAACTTCACTAATTTAGCAGCAGACGTCTTCAGTTATCCAATAATGTCTTTTAAAGTCTCAAGTGAATTTAACTCGAAAAGGTGTCATATGATTGAAACCGCTGTTGGAAATGAGAGACGAGATGAATAATTTACTCGAAGGATGGAGGAGGACTTTTTTTTAATTAGATTTCAAAAGGCTACCTGGTTCACGCAGAGATGCCGAGGGAGGGCGTCGGTCTTGTCGTGATGACGCGTCATTACATTGCACAGAGGAGATCCTTCAGCTTGTCTCGTTACCGTCAACGGTCAACTTTGCTAATTAGAAGCAAGGTGCCATCAATGGCAAGACTCTCCATCGACTTAAGACCTTCTCACCACAATGTCAAATGTACTTGCGGGTGGCACCACCAAACCTTCGGCGGAGTGATTTGAGAAAACCAAATGGCAGGAATATGATTTTAGTCTCCTCTATTGAAATAGTTTGAATGCTTGAAGAGCAAATGTGGTATGGCATCAAGTTCTCAGGGACAAACGATCCTAGTGGTTTTTGGGCAATCGGTCAGGTAGGAGGAGTCTGGGTGTGGACAGACAGAAGGACAAATACGGCCCCCGACCCTGATACCTAATTCTGAAAACCTCAACTCATTTACATGGCTGTGTTTGATCTAAACTGCACTCCATACCACACCAAATTAGGATCATCTGCGATTTTAGCCCCTCCCCTTCCCACCCCACCCAAACCCAGCCAGTGAGCCCAATGTTGGTTGTTGTACTATTCTCTGTAGCTCCAGCAAGCTCTGCGGGGCACATGTTTAGATGATGAAGGGGGAATTTACAATTGCGTAACGTCCTCAGGAGACCCGAGTTGCGGACTTGCAAGCGACCCAAGTCACCCGCAATTATCCTCGGATCTGATCTGCACCGCTGCCCCACCCACAACCAAATTAGCTTGACTGATTCCGTGGACCGGCAGCGCATTAATTACAATCTGCCAATGGCTGGGCCGGGCTAATTGCCGGTGCTTATTATGCAGTCACATTGTCATCATGGGCATCAGCGTTCTGTCTCATTTTTTTTTACCCCCCACCTCCATTGTCTGCTCGCATTGTTGTCTCACACTGCTTGATACCTCGCCATCTAACGCCAAGGGCCTACATAAACCTTCCGAACTGAACTTTAAATGAAAAAACAATGGCTCAGTCTATTTCCTGATTGCTCTTGAGAAGAACATTGGTATTTGGATGAAAAAAAACGGTTTAACTGGTAACAGAGGGGAAACCCTCGGTGAACTTTTGGCTAGCGACACGGAATGCGATAGAAATGCAAAGTCACAAGCGTTTGCTGACAGTCCGTCAAAGTCAGTTAGCATAGCATAGCTACCTGGCCGTAGAATTGAGAAGATACATACGTCGCACCTCTGAGCAGAAGCGGATTTTGCTCGCCACCACGTCGTGCCGCCGGAATGTACGGTCGCTGCAGATTGTTGAACCCAGATCAAACATCTCCCCGCAAATCTTTGAACAAGCAGCCAAACTGCTATTCTGAGAAGTTTGTTTTTCATGCCTTCTGTTGTGGTTTGACTGGGCGGGCCAGCCGTGCCGGCCTCCCCCCCCCACCACCCCCACCGAGGCTGGAACCAATAATCCAAGCTTCAGTATCTCAATGCGGCCATGCGGTTGGCAGAGGCGGGTCACTTCCATCCACCTATTGCTCCCCTATCGCTCTTTAAGCTGCAGCCCAGGTGCTTGTGGCTAATTCACAACACATATCGCAGTCGTTGCGGCGAGGCTAGTCCGTAGCTGGCAGGTAAACCGTTTGCCTGAGAAGCAGGATCACTGCGGTTTCCAGAGGCTTTCTGTCCGAACAACAGAAGGAGAAAAAAAAATAGTATTAGCTCTCTGCTGTCATGGAAAATGCCTACAAGGGAAATTTGGCTGTTTTTGTCTGCATACCTGACGTCAAACCTTCCTTGCAGATTCCGTTTATTTGGTCTAAAGTCATTTTAAGGATGCATTAAGGGCTGGAAACAAAAGACCTCACATTCTGGAACAGGACCTTTTTGTGATTCTTTACATCTTCTGCTTGCTTCAAACACATCCCAGTAACAGAAGCCCCGAAGCACTGGTAGTAATTACGACCGAAGACTATTAGAGTTCAAATGCAAGGTCTGCTCCTCTTGATAATGACGTGCTAACTTTAGGCTACGTTTACACCCCGTTTGCCCTAAACGACGGTTGCCGTGGGGTTCGGATTTTTAAGCCCTGATGGGTTTCCTCATCGACTTGCACCAGGTTTGGTTTACCATAGATTCCAACAGGTTCCGAGGTCCTCATGATCTGCTAAGGCTTTTCACGAAGGAAATCTCAAACAGTGAGTAGAGTCGAATGAAGCGCCACTACTTTGACCAGCTCCAAAATCGCTTTCAACTTTACTCGATAAATTTTGTGTGGCAAAATCTTCAAAAATGTCAGTTTTGCAACTTTTGCTGTGAATAATTTTCATTTTTCGAGATGTTCCTCACTACTTGTCATTGACTTTTTACCTTCAATTTGAAACTCAAGAACGGTGAGAGGATTTATTACTGGTTGATTTTATGATTTCGGCGACAAACCAAATAAACAATCTGGAAATATATTTTTATGTGGTATATTAACATTCAAACTTCACATTTCTAACTTTCAGTGAAGCCATTTCCATCTAAAGACCCGAATAAAACACAATCCGAGTACCCCCCCTCATCTCCCCCTCCCTTTTGATCTCTTACACTATGACGCTGGGACCGTTTTGTGTAGCCAGGGGCGCTGGGAAACGACGAGACGGGGACACGCCATGAAAATTCGACTGTCATCGTGCACTCCTCAATTTATTAAGCGGTGGTTGTGATTTTGACCCTGATAATACAAAGCCTTGGGCGAGATGGCATGGAGAAGCAAGCTCTGCGTCCTGTTGTGCCATGTTCAAAATGAGATGCTAATTAATTACCATTGGCATCTTTAGTGACGTGTGTCGCCTCCTATTTGGCGTATTAATCAGCTCGGGATGAAACAGAGGCACGGAGGCCGCCCCTAGTTCCTGCACCCGGCTGGATTTCACCTCGGGGTCATGGCGATTTTAATGTGACAGGCCCACAGCTGCACAGAGCCGGAATAGATCCAATCCGATCATGGATCAATAGCGATAGTTAACCGAGCTGAATGATGCGTCACGGAATACTTTTATTATCGAAAGAGAATGTCATTGTAAGACTCTATTTGAAAAATTGGATTTGCCACCGCCATCTATTTTCACAGGTCAACATTTTCTTTTTTTTGACATCCCTCTGACTAACCATGTCAAATAAAAAAATCTAACAGAATGTGTCATAGCCATTTTTTCAATGGTGCCAGCGGGAAAAAGTGAGTCTATTTAGGAAAAAAAATAAAAAAATAAAATGAAGCAAACAAATGAGGTTAAAAGCCCAAAGGAGTCCTTTAATAGCCCCCAGCCCCACACAAGCATGCAAACAAGAAGGAAAGAAAATTCATCAAACAGGTTGACCAGGTTGCAGATTTATCAGGAGGCCAGCAGTGATTAGCCGCAGATAATAAGCACAAGGTCAGGACATTTCAAAATCATCTCCTCTTCTATGAATTTGTGTTTGAGAGCGCCTTGCCTTAATCAGCGTCCTAATTGCCACTTGCCTCCCTCCTAGTGTGTAGGGAATAAGGCCAATTTCCTGGAGTTGCTCCTCTAGGAGGATGCGGCCAGGTTCTGCTATCCCATTTATTTGTCAGCTATTCAAGGTCACAATTCACATTTTCTTTTTGTGACATCAAAAGCACAGTTGGCGGGCCCAAAATGTGTCCAGAAGAAGTACCGGTTTCAAACACCGGTATGAAAAATACTTTGTGGTCCGACACGACGCAAGTCCTGAGATCAGATGAGTCATTAGCAAAACAAGGGTGACCTTTTCACAAGGGTAGCGATGTGTGGAAGGTCGTGGTGGTTAAATGGCATACACCCGAGAGACTGTCAATCAAGGGGCTGCTGCTGCCCTGATGGCATCTTGTCAAATATTATGCAAAATTAACCTTCGCCATTCAGTGTGTGAATTGTCATGTTTACACCTCCAAGATGTGGCATTATTTTTTCGTCGGAAGGAAATGAAGGCTCAGAAATTGCGGTTTGTACGTTTTTTTTTTTTTTTTGGTCAGCCGCGGTTTAGCATTAACGGCACCGCAACAAGTGTCGGCACTTGAGGTGAGCCCGAAATCAGTTTAGAAATTATGTCGGGTGTGAACGAGTGCAGACTGAGACGTAACGTGGCCGTGTGCATTTTAGCAGCCAATCACTTGAGTGGTGCTCTCCAGGAACTCGGACTTGTCGTCATCTGGTGAAGCCCGCACATCAATGAAACAAGATGGTGAGATGCACTTCACTCGGTAGAACGCCCAAAATGTGAGGGGGGGGGGCAATTGAAGCGGGAACAACAGCAAGGTGCTACAGTGATGGCAGGAACCGTCAGTCGTGTATTTTTTTTCAATTTGCTCTTTCCTTTGTCATTTCATGCTGTTAATTTCTAAAAGGATTTAATTTTTAATGACGATTCCTGCCGATTGCAGTTTTTCACTTGTAGCAGTAAGGCTGAAGAAAAGCAGACACACTTCAAGCCCAATTGCTGGTGTTTAATTGGTTCAAATATCAGTGCCAAAAATACAGTCAGCTAGCGGCGAGTGTTACGTAACTTGAATTTAAATCGTTCTGGGTCAATGGGTCTCGGCTTTCCGACAGTGTGACGATGCTTGTTAAATGCATGGGCGATTTATTTTATTTATTTATATTGTCTTTTGTCCATGAAATACAATTGGATTGTGATTTTCTGAGGTTCATTGTTGTCGGCCACGAGATACGAACAACTGGCAGAAGGCAGCCATCTTGCGTTGCCATTCTTGGAGACAACTTTGACAAATATTGTTTATGATGATGGATGTGTAACACGTGTAATGCAAATGAATGCAAGATGGCGTACGTAGTAGTTGTGAGATTTCAAAAATCTGTCAAACTGCTGATGCCAATGCAATGATACCACTCAATTTTGAATTCAAAAAGATCACGCTATATCCTCCAAGATCCAAGACCTCCAAGATGTTTGACGCAACAACTCAGTCTGATGCGGAAGTTCCAAGATGGTCCCCACCAGGCGGCAGACTGCTTCAATTAAAAAGCAACTGTTTATGTGTTATGTACGCATCACAAACAAATTGGACGTTATGATTGCAATTTGCTTGATTAATGAGTCGATTAAGATGCTTGAATGTTTACAAAGGGCTTGAAAGACGCTCTGCAAACATTTTCACCAAACAGTCGCTCTCGTCCCGTCACAGCCGTTTGTAAACTTTAATTAAGCACGGGACCGTTCTCAAACACTCCCCCCTTCTTCTCTCCTGGGATCCATTATTCCCACCTAAATCTGCATTTTTAATTATTTAATTGCAGATAAGGTTGTGAGTTTCTACAGCAATTATTTATATTTGAGGAGATGAAAACAAAGAGCAAAAATTGAAAGCGCTTGTCATGAAAGGTACGGCGGCTGTTGCTGTCGACGTTTGCCATGGTGAAGGTGTTTTCATCCCGCACGCATTGCACGGCCGCACATTTCCATAACAAACGCACTCGCATCAAAGAAATAATTCATGTCATTGTGTTGAAGGAGAAAATTCCTATCATGGCTCAAAAGTGGAGACTGCTTCGTTTCGTCTTATCTTCGGACTGGTTATGTCGGGTCAAATTCTTGAAGTCATACCCGCATATGAGTGGAGAATTTTCTTAGTGCAATATACTGGTGAAAAAAAATATATTTTTTCAAAGTGGGAATGGTGGGAATATAAAAATAGGTTAATTGAACCTTTAAGATTATCAATGGGATCCAATAGTTGAATTTTCCAATTGGGACAAATTGTGATTCTTGAGGTCAAAAGTGTGCAATTGCGGGAAAACTAGGAATCGGGAAATAATAGCCCAACATTTTGGAATATGTTGAAACTGTTTTGGGGATCAAAAATGTTGAATTGTGGGAAAACTATAAATGTTTAGAAATACAAAGGTAAATAGGAATTTTTTAAATATAATTTTAAAATATTTAACCTAATATTTTTAGATATAAAATTAATAAATTTTAAATCTAACATTTCTTAAATATAAAATTAATATATTTTTAAATAATGTTTATTTTTTTTAAAGAATTTTGAACGGTTTTAATGAGTAAAGTATTATTGAAGAGGTTGATGGATGAAAATTGTCAGAATAAGAAACACAAAACTCATCTCAGTTTGGGGGGGGTTTGTCAGTGGTGAAAATGTGACGTCTTCACAGGTCGCATAACGAAAAGATTTGAAACAAAAGGCAAGGAGAAGTTGGACCGGTTGCGACAAGAAGAGTATTGTGGGGGTTGCATGTCGCCCGTACGGCACTGGCGAGCAAGGCGGAGTTCAGGGCCCTTTTTTCCAAGAGTGGTAATCAGGCGAGGGGGATGAAAACGGCTGATTTTCAGGGAATTAGCATGATAAGCGGGAACACAAAATCAATCCTCATCCTCGGCCGAGGCCTCCTCTGATTACTTTGAACTGTCAAAAAATGGCAGAATCAAATGGAAAGTGCTTGAGGTTAGAGGAGCCATGTGTTGGAGAAGAGATCGCTGGAGCAATTGACGCAGCTCTTGAGACAATAATTGGGTTATCAAAGAGAAAACAGTTCAAGTACCACGGGGGCCAAAGCTTATTTGCATTGGATTTTCATACGGAGAGACACACCTCTCCTTTGCAGCCTGCACTGTATTTTCTTCCCCTCTCTGCACTTGAGGGGCCAGTTGACATGGGGATTGCATCATTATCATCCAAAAGTTTGTTGCCATGTGCGCTGCTGCCGTATGATTACCAAGTGGTTGATGCGTACATTCTACAGGCAGCGCGTGGCCGTAATCACGCGCTGGGAATTCCGACGAAAAACTTGGCTTCAAAGAAAAACTTCCCACGTCTTTTTAACTACAAGAAGCAATGTTATTTGGATTTTCTCGGACTGCTTTTGCTCCCTCTTACTTTGCAAAACATGCACGGGAGGTGAAGTGAAGAATCCAAATGGTCAGGTTTGAGGTCTGAGCCGGACGTGGTATTCTTTTGGGACATTAGCGAGACGAGACCTAGAAATGATGGTGGTCACGTGAAGTGGCGGAATCGGTGGAGGGTCAACGGCAACTTCACCCGGACAAACAAAGCCCCGTGGGAAAGAAATTTAGCTAAAAAAAATTGTGATGGAGAATTACGGTAGCACAAAATTTGCATACTTTTGAAAAAAACAACAATAATAATAATAATAATAATGATAATAATTTTAAAAAAATCTTAATAATTACATTTAATTTAAATAATATTCAAGTTTTATTATTATTATTATTATATTTATATATATTATATTATATTTTTTTCTAATTTTAATAATAATAATATGCATTCTTGATAATCCTGCCAAACACGCACAGAGAAAGTAAAAGTCAAATTCAATTCAAGCATGAACTGATACAAATTTCAGTCAATTGGACTCCTGACTAGCTTGACTCTCTTAAATTAGAAATATTTGGAATCATTTCACCATTTCCCACACTACAAATCATGCAGACTGATAATGGAAAACCCGCAGAGAAATGCAATTGCTACACTAATTTCCAAGTCTGAGTGATGACAGAGAATCAAGCAATTGGACTAATTCTGAAGTTGCTTGACCAATTTACACTTTGCAGAGGAGCGCGACATCTGACGTCAGCAGACAAAAGTGCAAACAACAGATGAATTAAAGGTTATACCCCCACGTGATGAATGCCAGGCAAATACAAATTAGCACCACGAGGAGAATAACGAAAGTTTCCTGGCAAGCGAGTCAGAGGCCGGTCAATAATTGGAAGCGGCGACGCCGTTTTCTGCAGTCTCGGCGTTTTGTGCCATTTTTAATTGCTCAGGTTAAAATGGCCGCTGGCGCTCGCCGACCCTGAAAAACAAAAGTTTCATCTCCTTTAAAGACAATGGTCCTCAGGAGAAGCGGAGAATCAACAGGACGCCCTTTGCCAAAGTTTCCTCGCTACTCCATGTTTACATGAATGGAGGCAAGCGCCGGGGATTCGCTTTGATCCTTTGCACAACAAATTAAAAACAGTCCCAACTGTGCAAAGTGCCATGAGTGCATGACAGTCATGCACGCTGCTTGTTTTTTTTTTTTTTCTTTTTTCACAAGCAGGGAAATATAATCACACAAATAAGACATCAAAGATAGATGGAGTTAAAATATGCAGTCGAAAATTATTCAGATTGCTGTGGGAAGGCGGGGAGCAAAATATTCCCTCAAAGTGTCCAAGTGGATGAGATCAAAACGGCGTGACGCCGTGAGACAGACGCACATACGACAGGAAGCTTGTTTTGTTTCGGGGATGGGGGGGTGGGGGGCTTGGCAGCGCCGCCACGTCACGTCAGGCCGGCCCGTTCTTGCTTTTCCTCACGTTTCACCTGCTTTGCTAGCCACCGTCGCCACCTGTACGACACCGTGTTGCCGTCAGACCCGGCATTCCCGTTTCATGGACTAAACGGCTTTGACGACTAAATGGGGGGGACGGGATGGATAGATGTGACAGTGACAGGCGGTGATTGTTGTGGACGCCTGGCCAGATTTTCAAACAGTGCAGATGTGAAACCAAGTTGGCGCTCATAAAACGGATGAATGCAACAAAAAGTGACAATAAGCAACGGGGCATGACAAAACTTGGAGGTGCTCCGTGGAGGGATGCGAAGCATATGTATTTGCTTTCAAGTTTTGTCACGTTCTGCCAACTTTGCTGCACTTTGCCTGGCCTCGGGCGAGAGGTTCTTTCCGTCGTGTTCTCCTACAGACCGATGTCGCTCACTTAGACTTAGTCATTTTGAGCCTGCTGTGGCCGCATACCAAAGCTACCCAACGTCACATTTTTCATCTGAATAGAAAACCTTGACGGAACATGAAAAACATATCAGGCCTTGATAAACATGAGAAATGTGAGGGGCCCTTTCAGACCCTATCAGAGCGTGACCTGCTTTTCAAAATAAAACTTCTATTAGACATTGTGGAACAGTAAAACATTTCTCACTCTCACTCTCTCTATGCAGGGACAAAACGATGACTCCTATATACCTCGTTCTAAATTATTATACATATTTTTTCATTTTTATTATATATATATATATATATATATATATATATATATACACAATTATATATATGGTATATATGGACAACATCCCCCCCAAAATATATAAATATATAAATAAAATAATATATATGGTATATGGACAACATCCAAAAATGCTGTTTTGTACAGTGAAGACACATTGAAGAGTCCATCAAATCTTAAGTGGAGTGTAGTTGCCAGGCAATGGTTTGGCTTCGCATCAGAAACGAGCCATTTAAACCTTGCGTCAACTGAAACGGCGGCACAAAGAGTTGTGCCAAGTAATTGCAAAAAAAAGTACAATAAGCTGTGTCATTGCTAGACACAAATTTAGTCCTTCTAATTGGACATTTGGAAGATAAAAGAACTGTATCAAATCAGTCAGGTTGATGGTTGCTATCCTGAGATTTCGTTTGCATGTCGGCTCTGCGGTGCTAACCTACATCCAACGAGCATCTTCATTGACCTCAATGTAAATATTTTCCTCTCTTTGCAACTGTACACGTTTTAAAGTTTCATTGGCGGTGCTCTCGGGTGGATACTCAGCTCATTAAAAAATAAAGAAGTGAGTAAATAAACCGGCGTGTAACAGACAAACACCAGAAATGGATATAACGGCACTGGAGAGGCGCTGCCAAAAAGGTTTGGCGGACGAGAAATCTGAATATTTATATTGATTTTGACCATCAAAAAAATCTTCCATCCATCCATCCATCCATCCATCCATCCATCCATCCATCCATCCATCCATCCATCCATCCATCCATCCATCCATCCATCCATCCATCCATCCATCCATCCATCCATCCATCCATCCATCCATCCATCCATCCATCCATCCATCCATCCATCCATCCATCCATCCATCCATCCGCATGCTTGGGAACGCCACTCCCTCGCCAAGCGCTCATTTCAAGCTCCTGCGGGAGGACGTGAGTTCACTGAAAAGAAAAAGGCCAGTTAGGGTTCAAATGGATTAAAACCACCTGAAGATGAAACGAGAGAAGAAGAAAGCTCAGCAAAAACAAAGGCATTTTCTGTAAGGTCTTTCATTAACTCATTTCCAGCCACAAATAATGACCACATCTTCTTTCTTTGTGCCAACAATTGTGTCTTTACGGGCTTCAACTCAAATTCCCCCAGCCTGCCATGTGACAATAGGATGCCATTAGCTAGGAAAGCCTGGGTCACGTGGAGGATGCTGTTTCCACAGAATGGACTGTCTTTAACATGAGGGGGGGGGGGGGGGGGTGTACGACGGTAAGTGTGTTTGTAGCGGGAAAATCAATGTGCTGTTTATTGATTCGACCTACAAACCTCTCCAGCTCTACAACTGTCACTCCCACTCATTGTTTTCTGCCTCTTAGTTCCTTCCTCTAATACCGACAACAACCAACAAATAAATTATCAGTTTACCCAGTTAATATCGTTGAGGTCTATAACCCTCAATGGCACTGAATGAGTTCAAGACGAGTTACCAGCCTAAAATCAATTTATACACAGATTTCTTTTTACGTCTAAATGTGTGAAAAAAATTGTATTTTCTCAGCGGTTGATGCAAAAGGATCAGGATGGTCGGAGTTGGCCGAGCCCTCCGTTAGGTGGCTACACGCTAACGTCTCCTCTGTGAGGACAAACGTCAAGGAGGGCAGACGTAGACTTTGTCGCTGTCCTGCATGAAAGGCGCTAAAAGAGGAAAGAGCTTCCCTTCAAAGGGAGGCAAACTTCCAAGATGCAGATGTCTGGGACGCAAAGGTCACCCGAATGGTACGACTCTCAGTGATGCTAATGGGGCCTAATATGAAAAGTGAGTCTTATTCACATGTTGGAGTGCAACAATGAGACTTCATTGAGATGTAGCAGACGCTTTAATGATAAGGCGGCCCGGACGCAGGCGGAGGGGAGATGGGAGGAAGATCCCCAAGGTGCTTTGGCTCTCTTCTTTTATTAATGACGGGAGGCCTTTTGTGGCCGCGCGGCATCGTTTGATGAATCATTATCGTTCGGAAAAATCAGCACAACTGATCATGTGAAGAAGTTGTTTTGTGAGGACGCTCTGGTGTCCATTGTGAGTTACTGTCATTCCCATTATTGGCAAATGAATTCTGGCGTGTCAAAGGGAGGGGAGGGGGAGAGGGGGTGTTTGCTCCAGTTAATGTATATTCATCTGCGGTCGGGCCACGGGTTTGTTCCGCTTTGAACTGCCTGACGACCGCGCGGCAGCTAGCATCAACCTTGTTTACGTCTGCAGAATGGTCCATTGCAATGGCGGTTCCAGGAGTTGACTTGTCTCCCCTTTCCTGTTGGGAGGGGTTGGTGAACGGAGCATCTGCAGCCCGCCGACGGACCGAGCGACCCTTCAGGCACGACCCGGGCCCCGGCGTGGCCGGTAGCCATGAGTTGGCAAAAGAGAGGCGAGTGGGTTGGAATGCATCTCCCGCGTGTCCTCGAGCGGGCCGGACGCTACAAATGAATACAGACAGCTTTTTCATGGCCAACAGTCACATTTGCATGCATGTTTGTTTGAGGAGCAACATGGCGGTCTCATCTGCACGCATGTATCAAAGCTTCAGCACATACGGTACGGGAGGAGGATCGAGGACCTGTGGGCCAGGGCAGACTTTGAATCATCAGAAGAATCAAAAGGAGAATCGATGAGAGTCAATATAAGACAAATCATTCCAGTGCAGTGTCAGGTTGAGTGCTATGCAAATGACATCAGACAACAACTGAGAATCATCTTTTGCTCGATAGTCTAATTTGCTAAAGTGGGTCAGTGTGTCTGCCATTAAGCAATGTAAAGCCGCTTACTTGATTGCACTCAGCTGAAAGCTTTAAAATCATTTAACAAGCCAACATTTTATACGGCCGATGGGCACATGAATCAATAGTTTTTAAATATGAGACTCCCACCAAAATGTTGAGATGATAAAAGAGAGGAGAATAATGGCATATCTGGAAGAAAATTACATTTCTAATAATTATTATTATTGTATTATTTTATCATTTTATTATTCTATTATTTTATCATTTTATTATTATTACATATTTTTTTAAGAAATCCACAGCTTAAAGTCTTTGGAATTTTGTATTATATCATATCTGTTTTTGTCAACACATGGAAATATTACAAAAAATATGAAATAGTATCCAAAGTGATCATCACGTGCGTGTCCCAGCACAACTTTATTTGGGTCATCCCATAACAAAACGCATTCCGATTAAAAAAAAAAAATTGCCTACCAAACATTTGAGCTGCTATCGGCGGTCCTTAAAGCCGATTATTTTTTTTTAATGTGCTTTACTGATTGGGCAAGCGGGTAGTTAAAGTGCTAAGGTTACATACAATATTATGACCACCTACTGGCATTCATACTTTGGCCAGCTGTACACACACACATATACACACACGCACACACACGCACACACGACCACCACCATCACACCCTGAAGCTAACAGGGCCGGTGGGGGTGGGGGAGGGAGGGAGGGGGGGGTGAGGCACTAAGCAGGTCACATGTTGTCTTTCAGCCATATTTGGGTCAGGCCCGTGGCGCTGCATGAAGCTTTATGCTTGCAAATACACGAGCTCAAAGCCCCCCCCCCCTACAATCAACCATACACACACAAACATACACTCACCTAAAAACACACACATGCAATTCTTAATTGCTTCCAAGTATAATGCTCAATGATTTTTTTTTAAATTCCCAAAAAGGTTTCAAATCCAACATCCCGAGTGTAGCTCACGTTTGATTCTAGGATAGGTTGAGTAGCACAAGGTAGATTCGAAAAGAAGATGTGAGTGTGAAGATGTTGAACTTTAAAAAAAAAAAAAAAAATCAAAACTTGGTCACGTTTCCTAATTTTGGGAAATGTATGCAAAACCGAGAGGCGATGCTCCCCTTTCCTTAAAGATCAGGCGAGCCACACGTGCACGCACACAAATTCGTCTCACATGACGTGAAATTGGAATTGAACGGAATGCAGAAATATACAGGAAAATAAACTTGCTTTTATCAGGAAGTCATTAAGAGAAATGCGGTGAGGGAGGGGCAGGCGGCAAAGTATGTGCTGGGTATGAAATGAGATGAAATTTCAAAATACATTTGCACTCTGCAATTTCACTTGGCCGGCGCGACTCCAATGCCTATTTCAGAGGTCACCAAAGGTCACGACCAGGTGGACCAAAGAAGACAAGCAACGCTAGCGGGTATGAAGAAACGAAAGCCGTACCTCGCTTTGACCTCCGTGCTTCCTCCTCATGCAGATGAATCCGCTTCATCTGCATGCAGCAGGAGGGAGCTCAGCACTTTGCTGCCGTGAATTTCATCAGGAGGAAGTTCAAAAACTTCTCCCCTCCGTCTGCTCTTCCCCGTTCGGCTGCACATTCAAATGTGCAGGTTTGTTTTGGGGATCAACTGGGTGGCTTTGATCAGCGCTAATTAGACAGCTTCGCCTCTCGCTCGCTACCTATCGGGTTGAGCGGGCGATCGCCGGCCTAATCTTTGCCCGACGAGGGTGCCGCCATCCTGGAGGAGCCGGCAAAGCCGTCTAAGGTGAGGGAGGAAGCGTGATGAAAGGGCGGCGCCGATCAATATGCTTCCCTCATTTTCCAATGGGAAGGGATCAAGAGTCTTCAACACAAAGGAGATATTAGCATTAGCATATTAGCATAAAGAGCCAAACAACGCTTTCACAAGTTTGGTCTTCGCCACAAGCGGGACGACACTTACACTCAATACGACCTCAAGCCTTAAAATGCACGTGCGGATCACAGAGCGGGAAATATTTCCCAATCTCCCGTGCAATTCCGTGACCCTCTTTAGGGCGAGTCATTTGCGCTGGATTAGTCCCAAACAATCAAGAGAGAGAGAGAGAGGCAGTTTCAGGAGTATATTTCTCCTCTCCAGTAATTCATTTATGTGTTGAAAAGTCTTTTGAGTGCACAGAGTAACCGAGTCTTTGTTGTGGCTCCGGCAGCTTCTGTGAGGAGACGAGCACTTTGCGTAGAAGCTACAAAGGCAACGGCTGGGCCTCGGAAGAAAGGCAAAGTGAATGGCACCGCTGATAAAGTTGAGCAAATTAAGTCATTGACCTGCGGTGGAGATTAATAGCAAACAAGGTGCCCCAGCTTCACAAGTAATGAATATTCTTCAAACGGCAAGCGGAGGAGGGGGGGTGCTGAGCTGCGAGGGTGGGGCGGGGCTCGGGTCGCGGCAGATAGACTCGGTTTGATGGGGATGACATTGAAAGTTGCAGAGAACTGACAATTCTGTCATTTTTCATTTGTATGCAAATTGGCTTGTTACACAAATTAACCCCTGAACCTTGGTGTCAGTGCTCATCTTAGGCGGAGGGCCGGCACCCCACCGGGGCCCCTTGGCCACTGTGAACACCCACCAGCGCCGAGACTCTCGGGTCAGCTTTAAACCCGATGGAGTTACAGCTCGGCAGAGCCATTTGTTTTTTGTTTTTTTTACACTTGTCGGAGGGATGAGCTCATCACAAACACATCTGGCTCATATGACTGATAGCGGCGACTTGACTTTGGTATTCTTTTGATCCGTTATAGCTTGGCTACAAAAACAAAAGACTGCAAAAGAATCACAAAAGAAGATCGCAGATGTTTGCTGAAGTACGGCGCAGTTAATGCCTGCAAAAAATAAAAATACAATGATAAATATTAACGCTTACATCTGTTCAGCTCAAAATGTGGCGCAATTTTCAGATCGAGATAAATTATCTTTTGATATCAAACCGTCTTTTTTGTATTGGCATTTTTTACGCCATACTGGAAAGTCACCTTGTTTTCATACTTTTGGAAAAAAAAAATTAAAAAATGTTTACATTACATTTGCACTCTTTAATATGAGGTTGAGGGAAATTTATGCACACACACTTGTGCACACACACACCCGGCTGCATCCTGGTGGCAAAAGCAGTGAGTAAATGGGTTTAAAGAAACCCACAATGGCGCACACTGAGCGGCCACCGGCGGCTCTGCACTAAGTTTTCCCTTCAAAGGAAACCCTTCAGGACGGCGAGGCATAATCCCACGCCGCTTTGAAGTACACGCTCCGAGTGTCTTTTGGCGAGCCCAATCTCAGCCCTTTGGCTGATTGGAGAGGAGCGGCGTCGCGCTGCGCCACGCCGCTCGGGCAACCGGAGGTGGAGAGGCAGCACCTGGTGGTCTTCGCTGCTTCTCCTCGCCGCATTGCACACATTTCATGGACTCGGGGAGTGAGTCGGCGAGTCGCCATAGCCCAGAGGTAGAACGTGTGCCCGATAAAGACCACTTTGAGGTGGATTTTATTCAATCTGGCAAGGGGCCTGATGGTAACACATACTTAGCGCTTTGCCGGTGCAAGCAGGGTGGGTGGAGGTAAACATGCAGGTTGACGTGACGGTCACCATGTACTTTTTTTTTCAAGTGGGTTGTCACCCACAAACTCTGTGTCATGATTTGTGTTGACTTTTTGCAATTTCATTTTGTGCCATGTCTTGTTCTTTTCTGTGCCTTTTTTGTCTGCTTCTAACACTGAGTCGCCATCTTTTCTCATCAACATGCCCCGCCCATGCCCAATCAACCAATCAGCTCCAACGCCATCGCCCAATCAACCAATCAGCTCCAAGTGTGCCTCATTTTCTCATTAGTGTGTCTTTAGTTGTGGTTTTCTGTTCATTTCGCATTTTAGCACAGTTTAGTTTTGGGAAGGAGGTTCTTAACAATTTTTTTTTTCTTGCATTATTTGCCATTTGTGATTTCCTTCACCTTCTTTGTGCCTTACATACTTCCCTGCACTTGGGTCTATTTGCTTTTCTGTTAGAAGATGGAATAATTGACTTTTTGGTCAAAGATCTTTTGATCGTAACACAGACACCTGTTCCGGTAAATGAGATTTACAAATCCCAGACAAAGTAGGCTAAGTGAAATCTTAAACGGTGTCTAACATTGCATGCCATGCCATCAGGTGAATGTTTTGCCTTGACCCAATGGTGCTTGTCAAGCGCAGTTTAAACAAAGAAGAAAGCAAGACGGTGCACGCGAGTGCCTTTCATGCAGCCGGTGGGAGATTAACAGTTTTCTGCGAATGATCTTCACCGACTGGCCAATCTGTTCAGTCAGGGCCTCGAATTCACGCAGACGGCGCCAATAGTGACACCAACTGCTGCGACAGAGAGGGAGAGTGCGCAGGAAGTTCCGTGGCAATGCGCCCGTCACGTGACCCATCTGCGTTTGGTCCCGCTCCAGCCATCTGGGCTTCCTTTCTCCTTCCTTAGCTTCCTGCTGACGTAACTCGGCCCGTCTTCCACCCGGGAGGTCACAACTTGTGATTTATAGAAAAAGCGGAGAGTGAAGCAACGCAACTAAATTGGTCTGTTAAAAGTCTCAGGGGGGCGGCGAGTGTGTATTTTAATAAATAAATAAAAGTGTAGCAACTTTCCTCAACTCGTTGGGCTTTCGAACCAGACTGATTGTGGACTGTAAAAAATAAAAAAATAAAAAATGAATTCAAATAAAATTAATAAATAAAAATAAAAAGACAACCCACATTAATTTGTAAATACAAATCCCATTCCATACTATGTTCTGCGCTTTAATTTTTATTTTTGTGTTGCGAATTTTTACATTTTCTATATTAGCGGGACACCACAAACTGCTTTTTCCTTACATTATACCATTTGTAAGCGTGATGTATAACGTGAGATTTCATTTGCCATAGACCCGAATTCAAAATTCTGCAGGTTGAACGCTTTTCATGGAGCATTCAAATCAAATGATTCGGCGCTATTCGCTATGCTAGCTCACGTTGAGCAGCCTGCCTGCCTTCAAAACGTTTCTGTTAAAAAAAACGGTGCTAATGCATTTAATTTAATGTTGGCGCGCGCCGTAATTGCCCTAATGTTGCTCTCGTTGAAGAAAACCTTAGCGTTAAGCACAAAATTGAAATTTTGAAGTGAACAGTAAAAATGACTGTGGGGGCAAAGAAAGCCCATTAAATGTAATTTGTTCTGCATGGCAGTGTGAGCAGGCGGGGGTGTGGCAAGACACGCTCTTATTAAGTCGGAAAGGTGGCGAGGTAAGTGATGGTACACACACATTCGAGCCGAGCAGGTGTGCACGCACACACACACACACTGCTCGCATCCTGCAGGCGATGGGAGGATGAGGACGGACTAAAAAGAGTCATTTGAAAATGGAGGATAATGGAAGATGGGCGGGGCAAACTTCCTGCCCCACGTGGCAAACTTAACACCCCTTGTGGGTAAATGATGTCACTGCAGCCAAGTGGATAAATTGACTTTGCAGAAGTTGTTGAGGAAGTAACGAAAGTGATGAAGGTGAGAGCCAGCAGAAAAGGCGAGGTGAAGCGGCTGGGGCGAAAAAAAGCGGCGAGGTCCCGGCGGATGCCAGAAGATCAAACGCTAAGTCTGGCTCCTCTGAGGTGTCTTAAAGCCGCTTTGTAATTGGAATTTAAAAGCGTTCCTTCAGCGAGATGTCTTCACAAGATGGAGCTGGT
This sequence comes from Syngnathus floridae, assembly GCF_059516105.1. Classification (NCBI taxonomy): domain Eukaryota; kingdom Metazoa; phylum Chordata; class Actinopteri; order Syngnathiformes; family Syngnathidae; genus Syngnathus; species Syngnathus floridae. Next base: position 8,748,723 of record NC_142414.1, on the reverse strand, counting down.
GTAAGAGAAGCTGGCACAGATGCCGTGGTGGCGTGCGGCAGGTCACTCAGAGGAGGAACAGATGGGAGGAGGGGGAGGTGGGGGGGAGTTCCGGTCAAAAGCAAGGCCAGAGCAGAGCGTGACGGCCAACATGTCCGCCACATCCTCATCATCCCGTTCCAGTTTTCCTACTCTCGCTCCAACATGCTCAAGGGTGTCGTGAAAATAAAATAAAAATTGTCACAAACACTAATTTATAAACAGCTGCATGATCATTTTACAGTAGTCGTTTTCTTTTTTTCCCCAAACTTCATAATCAAATCTCATTTTGCTATTTTTAGGTTTATGTTTGAAATTCTACCAGTAGACATATCTCACAAAACCAAGAAGAGTCATTTAAATCATTTGTTTGCAGAAAAGGAGGAAAAAAAAGTGGCAAGAAAAGGTTCACTATGTTCGGTCCCTTTTTTTTTTTTGTTTCGAGCTCAGCCACTTTTAAAGTCGGAGCACCTAGAAAAGAAAAAAAGATTCAAATCCCAATCCGTCCAACTGTGAAATAGATGTGCTAACCACTGTGCATTTACGTTACGTATATTTTTCTAAAATAAAACACAAGAGGGATTTTTTCACCGTTGACAGAGCAGGCCTTTTGTTTTCCTTGCTGATGAATTTGGCCTCCCTCCAGCCTTTAAAAGTCGGCAGTTTCTTGATTTTTGATTATGGGCCTCTGTGGTGGCTTCTGTCCAAGAAAAAAAAAAAAAAAGCGAACCCTTTCCCTCCCTTAAAAGCGGAAAACTGTAATTCTGACTGATTAAGGAACTGAACATGACCTGACATTTGACTTTCTCACCTGCAGAAAAAACAACAACAATAAAGGGTCTAAAAAAAGATCAAAACTTTCAAGCCAATCCACATTGAGATAATGAGAAGTTCAGCTGGCTACGTTCGACTTTTCTAAGAATCATTAGCATACCACAAAATTTCAAAAAAATCAAGTCAGGTATAAAATATCCTTTTTCCTTTATCGTCAGTTGCATTTTTGTAAAAATGTAATATATATATATATATATACATAATATGAATTAAATAAGAAAAATAATAATATTTATTTTTTTGTAATAAAACAATGATTGCTAATGCTAACTAACCAAAGCAGTGAATAAGTATGTATTAAAATTCTCAAATTGTTTGCGTGGGCGCCAAAAGACAGAAAAGTAAAACACTCGATGGATGGGTACGTCGCTCTTTGCGGAATTACCCACAATGCAGCGGGTGGCTGTGGGCGAGGACGCCTCCAAGTAACTTCTCGCTCACTTGTGTGGGAGGATTGCTTGGATCGGGCCTCAAGGGGCCACATCACTCTGCTCAGAGAGATTTTCATCAGACGTATGGAAAAGTTAGAGCAAAATGGCCTTTCTTTTTTTTTTTCCTTTGCGCAAATGCAATTTGATTTTCAAATGTGAAAAGTGAAAGAAATCAGCTGACTTGTTGACACCTTTCACACACTGTTACGTATGTTCACACGTATGTTGACAATCAGCACGACTGGAAATGCGACTCCTTTATGTTGGATGTCGACAACACGCGACACACACACATGCATGTGTTCATTATTCAAATGAGATAACAGCATACACACACTCCTCCAAATTATTATAACTATCAACGTTGTAGCAAGAAAAAAGTCACGTACTTACAAAACAAAGGCTAATTTTCTAGAGTACCCTGTCCATTTTTTTTATTAAATTAGTGAATTTTTTTGCTTTTTTTTTTGCCTGACGTCATGTGCTCCACCCTGTATTCAGATTTAATGTTATCGATAAAGTATATTTATTTTCAGTCCTGAGAATTTTTTACGACTGTTAAATGTATGGTCTTTGATGAAATTGCTGTTTTATGTTTGTTCATTGCACTCTTATGATTGTTTGAGCACATTTACGGATATTTTCTCATGTCATTAAAGTGTCCTACATAGAAATGAAGAAATGATTCAAACCTGTGTAGCAACCAGAGGAACAACTCTTTTATCCGCGACAAGCCTGTGACCTTTGACCTCAGCTACCTGAAGAGAAAATATTTATCTTTCAATAGGATTCTTCGTTCCCCTACAATGATTCTTGTAATGAGGCTCAGTCATTGTGTTTTGTACCCACAATAATTATAATAACAAATAAAATCAGGCAATTCAGCTGAAAAAACTATTTTAAAATAATAATAATAATAAAATCAGGCAATTCAGCTGAAAAATAAAAAATAAAGAAAATTAGGCAATTCATCTGAAAATTATTATTATTTTTTGAAATAGTAGTGTCATCTGTGCACTTTGGTAGCTCAAACGTCAGCACGTGAAACCTCAAAGAACCTCCAGCATGTGTGGGTGGTCTTCGATAAACCCAGAGGTGTCATTTTGTAATCAACAGTCCTAATGCAGAACAGGTCGGTCACTCACACGGTCACCGTGATCACTCCCGCCGTGATTGAGTCGTTAAAAAAAAAGTTGTCTCGATCATCCCATTGGGAAAAGCCAGTCCAAACAAAGACAGTGTGAACCGGAAATCAAACGTGGCATCACATATGGGACACATCAAATCTTCTTTATGAGTCTCGATTTTCAAAAGGTTCCAGCGCGTTTGAAGGTACGTGGCGCCGTTGGCGTGCAGCCGCCGCAGTTTTGCTGTCAATCTGGGTTTCATTTTGCGGGTGGGGGGGGGCTAAGAAGAGCGGCGGAATGTAAAAGAGGAGGGGGGGGGGCAGGATTTGCGGGCGCTACAGGTTTCAGACAGATGGGCCCTGGATAAGGAGACACACACACACAGCTCTGATCAGGTAAATATGTGTAAAGTTCAGGAGGACGGATGTTGGCCCGAGGCTGTGAGTTTTGCGACAGATCCTCATCGCCCTCGGCAACCGAGAGGGAGCGTGCCGCCGAGGTAAGGAAGCGAGTTGATTAATCGAAGGGCTCACACGCTGGCCGGGATTCACCTGCGTTGCACATGCTGACAAAAATAAAGACAACTGGCAGAGAGCTTGTGGCAAGAGGAAGTAGAAAATCTTCTTGCCAGATGCTGAATCATGGTGTGATGTGGTGAAAAAAAAGGGGCGGATTACTCTATCAACAAAAAGTAGTCTAGTCTTGGTGTCGCCCACATCATGGAGTGACTGAAAGCTCGCCAAGTTCAAGGTGAAATTCAAACGGCTCTGAGCTTTGGAGGAAATGCTGAATTGATCCTTTCTGGTTGAGTTCTTCTCTCATTGCCATTTCCTGTCGAATAGCTCAGAGAGCAGCATGGCCGCCACTCAAAACACATCAAATGGCAAGAAGAAAGGTTCAAAGGTCGCCAGTCTGACTCCAATGCATTTTGTGTATTTTAACAGGCAGTTTAACGCTGATGTCTGACAAATTTAAACACAAGTTGCCACAATTCAAGTCAAGACAAGTCAATTTCATTCCTATAGTGCCAATTTATCTCAAAATGCTTTTTTTACATTGAGAATAATTTTTTTTTTCACTATTCAACAGCAAATGGTTTGCAGCAAACGACAAAGTAACCACAAACTGTGATTTTATTATCCAGTGGAAAGGGCTAAAAAATTATTATTCAAAGATGCCAAAAGAACACACTGCCAAACAAACCGAAATTGAGAGCACAAACTCATTTGAATCAATTTATCATATTAACAAAATCAACTCGCTCATTGAGTTGAATGGCAGCCCCTGCATGTCTTTCATTATCTCCAAATGAAAAAGCTGCTGTAGTTACATGGGCTCGTTTTTCTAATGCTCAGTTAGTTTGACCCTTGGTTAACCTATCACCGCCAGTTAAGTTGTTAACCTGCTATTGTCAGGTTTCAGGGGAAAGAGAACCCAAGTGCAGGGTAGCAAGGAAGGTGTTGAATAATAGAAAAAAGATTTAAATAAAGGAACAAAACAGCCAAATAAGACACTGCTGGTCATGGTTAAACTAAAGAAACAGGAAATCAAAACAACAGGTAACAAAGTATCAAAATAAAAACTAGCAAAACCGACTCAGACTTGATTTGGACATTGACAGCACAAAGCACGTAGGACAATGACAAAACAGACTGACCAGAAAGAAGGCAACTAAATGAAGTCAACCTGACGAGCCAACGAAGAACACCTAAGCAAGACACGATTGGCTGAAGGAGCTGATTGGAAGACATAAGGGGCGGGGCTAATGAGAACAGGTACAATTAAAATAGCACCTTAGGGAACATACGGAGACTTTTTGAAAACGCTATTAGCCGTGCGGTTTTCCAAAGTGTGCAATTTTTTTGTCACCTTTAATTGACATCACATTGTGCGGGCTGAACTTTGAAAAGCTTGCTGTAAACTTGCGTCATGACACGTGGGGGGGGGACGCCATCTTGCGTCTTCTCCCGAGTTCATCTGAGAGCCCAACGGAGAATCTTTGGCTGCCATCCGAATGAGAACAGAGAGCGGCGTGAAATGGAATACGTTATCAAAACTGACTGGAAGGAGGTAGCTGCCTTTTTCTTCTGAGCTCAACGTTAGGCCTTTGTAAAACGGCGAGAGGTGGGATGTAGAACTCGGGTTACGATAGAAGATCTCCCTTGGACATTGGTTTTTAAAACAGCGGTGTGGGCGGAGACGCATGATTGATTAATGACTTACTTTTCCACTTTACGGCCGCAGCTACTTTATGCCGGGCTTCCAGTGCTGTTCATCTAAATTTAATTTATGAGGGAACGCTAAGGTAAGGCGGGATCGGCACTCGTCGGCGTACTCGGGAGACAAGGCTGGTGTCGGGAGAGCCTGGGCTAGCTTGTGCGCGTGCGCGTCCGCCTTTAGACTCGCGGTCTGTCATCAATAATGCACTCTGTCTAAAAAGGAAAGGCTCTCAATTAATGCATAGACAAACGGAAGAAATACAACTTTTGCTCATGTAAAAATTCCCTTTTTTCCCCCCCATCTCGCACCCCCCTCAAGTGCAAAAGCAGCACTCTACATCACCTCCACACATTCCAAGAACGGCGTGGAAGTCTTTTGGATGCGCATAACCGCAGAGCTAAACTCTCCTCTGTTATGTATTTGAAAGACATTTTGCCTTGATTTGACTAAGATCATTAGAGGAGACTTGAATATTTAAAATGCCTTACTTCTCGGCAATACGCTTGAGTTAAAGGGATAAAGAACGTGGTTGACTGACGTCTTCCTGGGGCGTACGTACTCTTATTGCGCAACGTTTTGAAATTCGGAGCAAATGCAAACGATGAAAATGAAATCAATCCCCCCGATGTGAGTTGCTGATGTAACAGATACCAGTGAGAAAAAGTTGCCCCAAAAAGTTTCATATAGTAAGTGGCACCTGAAGCCGACACCCGCCGAGCTCATCTGTCCGCGTCCTTCGCTCAACTCAGGTGTGCGTGCGTATCCGACTGAGCTATGGGGGGACAAAATAGCCATGCATATTTCATGGGACAAAACCTCAAAGCCAAACCTAGATATTAGCCACTTTAGTAATTAAAAATGTATATTGCACCGCGCCGTCTCGTGTGTTGCATTATTAAAGGCCGATTCCTCTTCTTCTCAAACTTACATCGGCTCAAAAGGATTTTTAATGCAAAACACTCCCTGAGAACGGCGGCGGCGCGCGTCGCCGGGCTCCTGCGGGTGAATTAGCAGACATGTAGCGGCTGAGAACAACACTGTGAATTTTTGTTGGCGAGGGTGGCGGCGGCGCAGGTGCCTCGTGCACACGGCGGCGCTATCATGGCGGCATTTGGCACGAGGAGCACCGAGGAACCGCGGTCACGACACGGAGTTGACTCCGCTCGTCATCTTGAAAAATCCCCACAAACGATTGGCAATGAAATGAGCTGTACACAAACACGCTAGGTTGATGTAAAAACACACAGCAGTCAACCGAGTGGCGCCATCATATCAATCACGAGGCGTCTTTCGCATAAAGTTTACGCCGCCTAATCTATTACCCCCTAAATGGGATTTTAATTGAATTGGCGTCAGGACGACAAACAACGCCGTCTCTGTTGCAATTAATAAAATCACAGCGCCGAATCTATGAGCCTTGATATGAACCTCCATTCACACGGAGGCCATTAATGTAAATGTGAGCAATTCATACACGGCGGCCATTTGTCAAGCGACCGCGCACGACGCTCGTCATGGCCTGATTTTCGAAAAGGAGAATCCGACGGCCAAAAGGAAGACTTCCTCTCATCATTAAGAAGGAAACGAAAATGAAGACAATCCGAGCCCCCCGAAATGCAAACAATTTTCATCTATTACATAACTAATAGATTATTGAACAATATTGAGAAGTAACTGCCATTATGGCTTTTACAAAGCACTTAGCTTCTTGTTTGGTGTCTAAATTAGTCCGTCTGCTGTCGGCGCCTGAGTAAATACAGTGAGGTGATTAAAGGGGGGAGAGGGTGGGGGAGGCCGCTCGAAGCGCGCCACTAATTAAACGGCTATGCTAATGCTGTCATACTTAGCAGATGGAAGAGGAATCGCTTAAGTGTAATGCACATGTTATGGTATTTTCGACATGACATGGAGGCTCTCGAGGGATAGCTGGCTGCTGCGGCGTTGTTTCCACTCAAAGTACGCACACACTTGATGGCGACTACACGACACGCAGTCAGCGACACTAGCGAGTTGTAAACTTGCGAGTGTGTCACCCTCGCAGCCCGTATGTACCCAGCGAAAGTTCACATTTGAATGAAATGTGTCACCGTCACCGGATGTCACAGTGACGCGCTTTGACAAGTCGACCATGAACACCACAAAATACTTTTGATACTTTCCATTGCTGAGCTAACTTGTTTCAGGTTTTTTTTTTCCACAAGCCTCAGCCGTTGTTCCGTTTTACAAGTCTTTCGGCTTGTTTGTGGCCGTTTTTGACCACATGCAGAGAAGTCTGTAATTTGGAATATTTCTGTTTGTTTTACTGGATAAAGTTTTGAAATAACAGTTTTTGTTTTTTTATCGTTATAAACACTACAAATTAAAGGTTGCCAAACAACTTTATACTGGAAATTTGTACATAATCCCAATTATTCTGCTTTGACTTTTTACATTGTTGTTCTTCTACACATTTAATCTAAAAAAATGTTCCATAGGAGTTCTATAAGCTATTAAGTCTGTCTTTCAAAAATTCCCAATATTCCATGGAACGGCCTAAAAATGGATAAATGATGTAAACTGGTCTAAAACATCAGCCCTCCATTTTCTATTCTGCTTAACCTTTTTGGGGTCAAGGGTGTGCTGAAGCCCAGCAAAGATCACTTTAGCAATTAACGAGCAATTAAAATTTGATGGCGTTAAACCGGTCAAAATCGGTCAACAGACACAAAAGGTACAATTAGGTTTAAATAACAAAATCTGACAAAAATTCCCACAAATGGGGATTAATTTGCATAAACACAGCCAAAATGGTTATAAAAAAAAAAATCAAACCGCAAAAAAAGCCCAGAGTTAACCATAGCCGTATTCAGAATCTGAATTTCGCTCTGAACATTGAGTGGGTGGAGCTTAAATTGTGTTCAAAGTCCTTTTTTGATGATGTTACCTGCACAACAGGTTATCAATTTAATTAACTTTACACCAGACACATTCAGGTCCACAATGAAGGCACACGTACAAAATGTCACCTCCCATGCCAGCAATCAGACTCATGCACACATGCACGGACACGCACACACATGCACTGCAAGTATTTTTCGCAGAACAAAGCTAACAGGCTAGAAGTCAAGTTAAAAACGTAGCAAAACATGTGGAAAGCCCCCCCGACCTCCCCCTCCCTCTGCTTCATTATGGGCCTACCCTGCCCAGACAGCAGTCCAGCGAGGCCGCCGCCACCACCATCGCCACTCATTCAGTCCATCTGCATGTTTCCCTAATTACGAGCTGTGTTTATTCCCTGAAATAGCAACATCCAGCAGAGATGGCAGGTTGTGTAATCAAAAGTTTGGCTCTGGGGGCCCAAAAATGTAACTAAATGAAAAAGGAATATTTGGGAACTTCATCTAGGGAAAGACCATTAGCGTCAAAGTCCAGCCTTGTTCTTGTGTGTGCCGGCGCTGCATGTTATTGCTCTTAGATAGATAGATAGATAGATAGATAGATAGATAGATAGATAGATAGATAGATAGATAGATAGATAGATAGATAGATAGATAGATAGATAGATAGATAGATAGATAGATAGATAGATAGATAGATAGATAGATAGATAGATAGATAGATAGATAGATAGATAGATAGATAGATAGATAGATTTGGATAGCCCCCAAATTCATCCTTGACTTTCAAGTCCTCTAATTTTTTTTATTGTTTAATGTTGGTGTGGTCTCATTCATGCAATATATTAAAATGAACTAAAAGTGCAGCACAGCATTTATTAACCTGAACATAAAACATCGGATACAAACGTGAGGCGATATTTCTCAGTCCTTCTCGCTAATTAGTTTCAACCTAGTGAAGAAGAAAAAGAAAGAAAAGATCATTGGTAATTCTTTCAGGCCACAAAGATTGACAAAAAATTTGGCTGGGCCCTGTGAGGAAAGGGCGGGCGGGATCTGCAAACGGAGGCGCATTAGCAAAGTGCCACCATTTGGCAGGGGATGTTAACCAAATATGAGCGCGGCGTAATGTTCCTTTAAGATGTCATTTAAACTTATACCTATCATCAGTCGCGAGCCCGCCACGCACCCCGCTACTGATGATCCGACGAGCGGCGCGCGGTGATTAACGGCGCCCCACCCATGCGTTGCTTTCTCTATTTCTGTCAGGCCTAATGGCATTAGATCAGTAATTATAAGATTATTCACAGTTCACGCCGGCCTCACTGTTAACTTTTGAGATATGAGACCATTATCTTCTTCTAATCTTTTTCTCCGAATTACAGCGCAGATTCATATCGCCGCTCTGACGGCTCGTATGTCGTGCTGTCCTCAAACCCCGCTCAGGTTTTGTTGCTTTTGATCACGGCCAACTTCTTCTTTCTAGAGCAGCTTTGAAGTGAACTTCTGAGGGTTGCTACCTCAGAGCGGTCGCCAACATTGCTAGCATTCACTCGGGCTTTCCTTTTCTTGCACAAACACATTAACATGGCTGTATGTATTTGCAGTTGACCGTGCGGTGGGGTGTGTGGACCCCCCCCCCCCCACCCACCAGGGAGTTGACGCTCATTGATCACCTCCCTTTAGTAAACTGCATTACCATTACCGACGGGAGCTCCAATTAGGCTCATTGTCAATTATAGTAGAAATTAAAAAAATAAATAAAAGCAACGAACTGGCATCAAACGTGACAAGTAGTGTGTGAGCCATATTTAACGCAACATGCTCCTTCACACCTGAGACCTTGAATCATTACAGCGGAAAAGGGCTAATTGGGCCCAATTTGGACATTTTCACTTTGCGTTTTTGTTGGATATTAATGGTTGTGTGGTGTTTTTTTGGCATTTAAAAACAAAAAAAAAAGATTTACATATATGAAAAGAAAAAATATATATATAAGCCAATAATAAAAATAATAATGATAATAATAATAATCCAATATATATCATAATAATCCAATATATTTGAATTTAATCAAACGTCAACATAAATACAAATAGCAAAGCTTCTGAGGCCATACAGATATATCTGGCCATGATCTTACATATCTTCTTCCAAAGGCCCACTGTACTTGCAGAGGTTACAGGTCGGGCCTTCCAAACGCTCAACCTCATCATGCAGCAGAGGCAACTTCTCAGGCCCCCTGATAATTAAACACCAAAGGGGGGAGCGCTGCGCAGCGGGAAGCCTCAGCTTGTCGCTCCCTGGGGTGAGGAAGAGTTGTCGCTAAGATGGGGAGGCGGAGATGAAGGAGTAAAGTGAGGATAACCTGAAGGTTAACTCATTCACTGCCAGGTCAGTAAAAAGTGTCGTTTGACGTCTATTCCCGTCAATGGCACTGAATGAGTTAACTCGGGGATCTGTGGTGCCGATCACCTTCTCCAGGTAGGACATGACCTTCATCCCTTACAAGGTGTCCCTATCCAATCGCTGTTGCTCATATTGATGATCCTTCAAGGATATTAGCAACCAAAATCGGCTCAGTTTGGGCTATTTTGCTAATACACAACTAGCATGTCAAAGGGAAGGCTAACATAGATTATAAAATCTCGATTTATCAGATTCTGACGTATGCATGACATCACATTGAGGAAGTCTAAGTCAAGCGATGGTTCGCCTTTTTAGGTACTCATATTTGTTCTGAAAAATAGATTCATCACATCGGACTTGTGCAAATTCTTCAAATCAATGCAATGATGCTAGTTTGTCTGTACTGACCTCCATTAAAACAAAAAAAAATCTTTTCATGCCAGACACAGGCAGGTGGAACATAATCGGAAAAGAACAAGGGAGGTACGCTAAAATGGCAGTGAAGGTAAAGCCGTCACAGCTCAATCAGCTCCAGCCTAATTAGCTGTCCCGGCTAATGAACTCCGCGCACTTGTTTATTTGTATGAGGCAAAGAAGCAGAACGGCGAGCGAGTATGCCAAAAATCAGCTGACAAAGGCAACGTTGGCCACCATCATGAATCCCCCCCCCCGCCCCTCCCTCCCTCGAAATGGAACTGCCTGCTTCATAAAACTCGCTTAGCAAGACACTGAGACAAAATGGACTGTAAAGTTCGTTAGACGGAAATATTAAAAAAGAATTAAGCTAATGGAGATAAAATTAAAAGAAATGAGGCAACAAACACAGCCCACCAAGAACGGCATCACCGTGACAGTCGGGATTTCTAATGACAGACTGTAGTTGGTTAAATGGCATGCCGCGCTTAAATTTCTTTGAGGAGTAATGATCCGAGGACGCCGCTCGCTCCTCGGGGGGAGAGAAGAAAAGGGGGGGAGGTGACAAGAAGAAAAAATAGTGCCCTAAAGCAAGGTGGGCTACACATTGAGGCCGCCGAGATATCTGCCTGGAAAAACAGCAAAACTTCATCGGGACCGAGGAAAGTTCTCAATGGGTGGAGACGGACTCAATTAAATGTTTGCTAGCTTAATCTTCAACAAACCTAAAATGGACTTTTGGATTATGGAAGGAAGCCAGGGTACCTGGAGAAAACTGTGAGGTAAAATCCCAAAAGGGGCTAAAAATGGATGATCCAAAATGGTTTCGAACATCGGGGTCAAAGTCAAGGCCCGGGGGCCAGATACGGCCCGCCACATCATTTTATGTGGCCCGCCAAGACAAATTGCACATGAACTTCATGTGTCAATACTAAGATTACAAATTGTCTTCACTTTTAAAAAATACAGAAGTTGCTAGCACTTTTTAGCACATAATAGTTTTTGGTTTAGAACTTTGGGAATGTTACAGAAACCTTAAGTCATTGTAATCATCATCATCAGTCATACGCAACTTGGCTTCCGGCAGAGTTTGTGGCGCGGAACGAGTGAGTTGATATTTTTACCAGCATTGCCGTCACAAGAGGGACGAAGAAGAAAAAGCAAGAAGAAGAAGAAAAGATGAGCTTCCCACCGAGGCTGCCCTCTGCAGTCTCATCGCTACTTTCCCAGTCTCTGTTAAGCAGGCAAAATATATTCGGCCTCACCAAAACTTTCTGAAACAGGATTTTGGCGCCATAGTGACGGATTAGGCCACTCCAGTTTCAGGATCAAATTGCAATAATTAGGTAGAACATGAAGCCAAACGACGAGGAACACACACACACGCGGCGGGCAAGTGGAGGCTCCGTTGCAGATTGTGGGAATGAGCGCAATCCCGAATTACTGCCAGGCCTTTTCAGCGTTCCCGTTAATCTCCTCAAGGAGAAATGCGAGATGACAATGGCACAGCACCTCCAATAATTGGTTCCAACAGGCTTACCGTATTAAAACCTGAAATGAGTTCTTCCCCTTTTAAGTGTGATCCTTTATTTCAATCCGAGGGAGAAAATTCTGGCTTTGAGAATATTAATAACTCCCCGGCAACATGAAATAAGCCCCGCCCCCCTCCCTCCTCGCTAAAAGCTGTGTACCTGGCGCCAAAGGTCCTGCCAAGGACGGCCGCTTGAAAGCGTCACTCCTCCTCTTGAGCTTCACAAGTTGCCATCTTGAAGAAGACCTTGAGGCCCCCTTTGTCATCTCCCCTTGAAAAAAAAAAAAAAAAAGAAAGAAACAAATAGAATTCAGGTCTTTTGATTGGTTATAGCGAGCGGCTCTTCGGTATCGTGTCAGCCAGAAGTTGTGACTGGAGGGGAGCCCCGGTGCGTCGCGGCGGCGGCGGCGCTCCTGCTTCTGCATGGAAATGAGAGCGCCAGGTCTTGAGAGGATGTCTGCTAACTTTGTTCCACATCCAACCTTGTTGCAAAATAGAGAACGCAGTTAAAAGTTAATGCGCCGGCTGCTTTGACGTGACGGCGACAGGAGCCCGGGCTCGTTACGGCGCTCCTGAAAAGTACACCTATGACTACGGCAACCTTTTGAATGTTTTTGATTACATCTCGCGCGGAATATAGCACACAGTAGCGCAATCCGCTCAAGCGTCCCCGGGGAAATTTGCGAGGCCGAGGCAGAAAAGAGCAGATGATACGTTTGGGTTGCCGGATTTTTTTCCTTTTGCGGCTAGGCGGGAGCAAAAACAAAGTTGCCCTTGTGTTTGGAGCCATATGAGAAGGGCTGATGAGAAGCCGGAGGAGGGAACATTAATAAAAACATCAAGCGCGGGCATTTGTTGTTTGCCGTGTGCATCTTTACACAAGCTTGCATCATTACCCATTTGTTTAGTCTGCAGATCAAGCCAAAAATGGTTGTGATCACCAGGCATCTGAAAAGCTTTTAAGCACTTGATGCCGATAAGCTTTCCCGATAGAAGATCCATGCGTGGGCTTCGAGAAGAAACACCAAGACTGACATCTGCTAAACCAACTTTGGAGGCATTGTTGCCAGCCAAAATTACTGTTTGCCATCAAGGCAAACATGCAAACTTATTGCACGTTAGCGACTGATTCTGAAAGCCTTAGCTGACAATGTTACAATGAGAGTATTTTGACTCAAAGATGATTGCGTGATTGCGAAACGCTTAGCGTGACCTCACAGATGAAGACTCATGAAATTGTTGGAGAAAAAAAAAAAAAAAAGTTGAATCACGCAGTGGTGGAAAATGTTTTCAACTGATTTCTCTTGGGTTCATTTTTTTTTTTTCTGGATCACTTAAATGTGGTATTGGAATAGGGGTGTGTAGACTTTCTATAACCTTGGTATCCTTCCCTTGGTGAGGCAATTGTGCTGTTTAACAAGTGGACATTTTTATTTTTTTTTCTTGGGTCCGACCTTAAATTTTCAAACGTTTTAATTATTTATTATTTCACAAATATGAAATAGTTTCCTGTTTTATATAAAGAGAGATTGCACTGTTTAGCAAGGGGATTTTTTTTTGTCTTGGTGCCGACCTTAATTTTTTCTATTTTTTTTTTTATCATTCATTATTTCACAAATATAAAATGTATTACCGTATTTGCCGGTGTACAGGTCGACTCGGTGTATAAGTCGACCCCCTAAAATTCGACGGAAATTTACGATTTTATGATATATCCTTTGTATAAGTCGAGCTCAATTGTTGCATTATATTAAACTTCAAAATTCAATATGCGAAATTTATTGACGAAATGTGTTCAAACTCCGGGAGGCCGTGCGCATGCGGCTGTTTATAAGCACCGCGGAGGAGATCGCGGCCGGCGAGCTCGCGCACGCCACCCGGCACCAACGGGAGGCCGGAAATAGCTCCAAGCCGAGCGGATCGGCACTTTATAAGCACCGCGGAGGAGATCGCGGCGCCTCATTGGACTTCCAGCGGCCGGCGAGCTCGCGCACCCGCCCGGCACATCCGGGAGGCCGTGCGCACGAGCCAAGTGGCCGAAAATAGCCCCCGCCGAGCGGATCGGCTGTTTATAAGCACCGCGGAGGTGGTGGCGGCGCCTCATTCGACTTCCAGCGGCCGGCGAGCTCGCGCACCCGCCCGGCACATCCGGGAGGCCGTGCGCACGAGCCAAGTGGCCAAAAATAGCCCCCGCCGAGCGGATCGGCTGTTTATAAGCACCGCGGAGGTGGTGGCGGCGCCTCATTCGACTTCCAGCGGCCGGCGAGCTCGCGCACCCGCCCGGCACATCCGGGAGGCCGTGCGCACGAGCCAAGTGGCCGAAAATAGCCCCCGCCGAGCGGATCGGCTGTTTATAAGCACCGCGGAGGTGGTCGCGGCGTCTCATTCGACTTCCAGCGGCCGGCGAGCTCGCGCACCCGCCCGGCACATCCGGGAGGCCGTGCGCACGAGCCAAGTGGCCGAAAATAGCCCCCGCCGAGCGGATCGGCTGTTTATAAGCACCGTGGAGGTGGTGGCGGCGCCTCATTCGACTTCCAGCGGGCCGCGCACTCGCGCACGCCGCCCGGTTCAAATTTTCTAAGTGCAACGCACAATGAGATGCATGAGAAACGGCCTTGGTTACCATCACATTTGAAGCGATGAATACGAAGTTAAATTTTATGACTCGGTGTATAAGTCGAGGTCGATTTTTTTCGGTCGATTTTGGATCGAAAAAGGTCGACCAATACACCGGCAAATACGGTATATATATAAGAGAGATTGAGCTGTTGAACAAAGGGATTTTTTTTTAAAAATTTTTTATCATTCATTATTTCACAAATATGAAATATATTCTTGTTTTATATAAAGAGAGATTGTTCAGCAATTTCAGAATTTGCAGATTCTCTGATTCATTTATTTTGATTGACATTCATTACTTGGGTATTTTTTACACTCAATACTATTTTACTCAAGTATGTACCACTTTTGGATTTTACTGGAGACATAATATTCTGAAGTAACAATACGCTTACTTGAGTACATTTTTTTTTCGCTCAGCTCATTTGCAAGCACTGTTTGGATTTTGAAGTTTTCTCTGGACTGCTCCCACCTGGCATCTGGCTGCAGCCTTTGTCACCATTTGAAATGAACACAAGTGCATATTAACGCCCGGAGAGCAATTAAAAGCAAGATGGCGGGACACGCTATCCGCCGCCGTGTGCCAGGTAGGCGATGAGACAGACGCCGGAGGGTAATCGGCCATGTTATGTGCAAACAAACACTGAGAATGTAACACGCTCAGGTGCCATCCTCAGCTGTCGCACATCTGAGCTGAGCAAACACGGTAGATGTGATCCTTCCCCAGGGCGCGTAAAAGGTCTCCACCTCCCCGAACATCAAGCCGCTCGAGCAAGAACAGAAAGCGCAAAGCGTGTGAACACGCCGCGCCGTCAACGACGGACAAAAGCGTCTCCGACGGCGCCGACGAACGATCCTCCGCCTTTCTTCTTTGTCGAGTGTCGAGGCGGACGGGCCGTCATATCGCATCAGCCCATCGCGGGAGCAAGATAATATGTCAGATTAAATATGTATGGGCGAATTAGGCCTATCTCCAGTATGGCATCATTTAAATTCAAATCACTTCTCATTATGATGCTTGAGAAATCATAGCGGAAAAAAATGTCACGTCAAGTTGAAGTTGAAAGGAAATCGGCCAACCTTCTTCAGTTCCTTCCGTATCTGGCCCCCGGGCCTTGAGTTTGACACCTGTGAGGTAAAATGTCAGTAAACGCATATCCAAAACAGTTCACGGCAGGTCAACGGCTCAATTGTTTTCCGGCTCAAACTAAACTACTCAACTGACCCAGTCGGTAAATACGTCGGACCACGCGCAGGCACCGTGTCAACAAAACTCGTCGTAACAAAGCGAGGACAGTCGGCGAGAGCGTTTATCCTCCCGGCTGAAGGTCAAACGGCACGTGTAATAGCTTAATAAGAAAGTCGGCAAACGGCCGCCAGGGGGGTTTCGGCCACGGCTCCTTAAGGTGAAGTATTAGCCCAGTTTATTTATTTTCATTTCCGTGGATTTTATTTGCTCCCCCCCTCCCCGGTGGTAACAGCGGGTCTGATTTCTGCCACGATTCCCTCCTTAATTTTAATTTGCTTCTTTACAGCCCACCTCCTTTGTTCTTCATCTGCAAAAAAATAATGCAAGTTGGTCTCAAACAGGAGCACAAGGCGACCGCGGGGAGGACTGTAAACTAGCTCTGGTTTCCCTTTTCCCCGCTGCTTTGCAATTAATTGATGTACGGCCATGTGCTTATATGATAACGGGAGATTTCTTCCTGAAACAGAGCGCCCCCCCCCCTCCCCTCCCCTTCCCCCAAAGCGCACCTCCCCAACAAGGAAAAAGGGAGGTTAATTAATGCAAGGGGCCGCGTGTTCACAGAGATTCAGTTGACTATGCTGCCTGCCACTGCCACCCCCCCACCCCTCCTCTCCATCACCCCCTTCCCTCCCCAACATCTCAAACCCTGCATCCCCTGCCGCCTTAAGAGCCTTGATTCTTTGCTAATGACCTAGTTCTTTTAATGAGCGGTATTAACCCCTGGCTACAGTCGCCCAGGTCTTAATTGTCAAGCCAGGCTTAAAGGCGCTCCCTTGCCTATCAGCAGGTAGAGACGGCTCGCTACATTAGCGCGCCTCCTCGCCGGGACCCCGGGACTCGATGATGATGAAAATACATTTCATAAATACAGAGGTTGCCGAGGCAACTGACGGCCGGCATCATCAACTATGTTACACTTCCTCTTCTTAGATAGTGATGATCGGCCCACCGCGCCCAATGCTCCCTCATCCCATCTCTTATTGAGGACAGCCTCCTACTGTGACCAGCAAGGGAGGATGTAGAGAAAAAAATAATTAAATACAAATATATATATATATATATATATATATATATATATATATGTATATATATATATTTCATTATGTATTTGTTTTTATTTTATATATGTATATATATATATATATATATATATATATATATATATATATTCCATTGTATCTGCATAAGAAACCTGCAAACTCATTAGGACGGATTCGTAAAAATTATCTCCAGAGAAAGCAAGCAAGCTGGGTCCCTTCATTTACAGACAATGTGATTAAAAATTCCCCTTTATGTTGCACCCAAGAGGTATGTTTTAAAATTCAAACACTATTTACTATTAAGCACAATATAAAATAAATCCAATAACGAGATATAGAAATATGGACACCCAATTAGCACAAGGATGCCGCGCCTCATGAAACGCTAATGGCTTTAATGAAGAAAAGTCTAAAATAGATTCATTCACCATGAGGCCTGCTGGCACACTGAGCTTTCATCGCCTGAAAATCAGAGCTATTATCAATAAATTGAACTTTTGATTTTCGGAATGTAACGGGACAGCATTCCCCAAGTGCAAAAAGTCCTCAAAATGAATGACGTGCAGTTTCTTGCACTTTCTGGGGCCAAGGCTCCCTCCCTCCCTCCTTCTCGCTTGCCTCCGTTTAGTGCCCTTAAAGGAGCGCGAGAAGAGATCTACTCGGAGGAAACACCAGGTCGCCAAGGACAGACAGCGCTGGCAGATTATGGTTGACCAAATGTGGGCGTGTGCCGCACCCTCATTGTGTTCGGAAATGAGTCCATTTCCCATTAGGATGCTGCCGCTCAGCCTCTCCAGCTGCAAGCATTAGCAGCAATAAAGCTCGCTGTCAATCTCCAGGAGGGGCGGGGAGGGGGCTCGTGCGCGTGACGCTCGACGTGCGTGCGTGCGTGGAAAAGCCTACGGACTGAGCCTGCTCCACCCGTTGACGTGACAGCCCGTCGGTCAGAGCAGGGGAGGGGGAGACCTTGACCCGAGCTGTCCGCCCGGCATCCAGCCCTGCAGCGCCGGGACCAATATGACAAGGGCAGAGGCAGAGGGAAGGACACACATACACACTCGCACGTGCACACTTTTGCCATGGTTGGAAAAGCCTCAAAATGCAACTTTGACTGTAAACCTGTGGGATATTCCGACGCGATTGTTTGTGTGCCCTCGTAGCCACTTGACTCACGCGGAGCCACAAAACATCTTCATCACTCTCGAGTCATCCTCAAGGTGTTGGCAGGTCATCACTTGAAGCCAGCTTTTATTTTAATGGCAAGTGGCAGGAGAGGTGACATGCTGCAGGTGCGAAGCTTCCCGCTTCTGATTACCTCATGCGTGCTTTGCAGCCACTTTCAGTTGATTTGTCATCATGCAAACATTAATTAGGAATCATTTACTCTGCAAAAATCTTTTTTTTTTTTTTTGATTCAATGCAAAATTAGTCAGTCACGACGGTAGATCTGACGTTACTGTTGAAAAGCTGAAATTCAGAAGATTTGGACAGTTTTCCATTAAAAAATGTATTTAAACATTTAATTAATTATAAAAAAAATCAATTCATGAAATCGGTTAGTTTTCGATTAATCGATGTTTTGATTCAATGCAAAATTAGTAACAATGGCAGATCTGACGTTACTGTTGAAAAGCTGAAATCCAGAAGATTTGGACAATTTTCCATTATTTTTTTTTGTAAATAATTGATTATAAAAATATCGATTAATTGAATCAGTTAGTTTATGATTAATCAATGTATTAATACGTACATGTCATTTTCATACTGCAATTTTCCATTAAATAATTTATTTAAACATTTAATCAATTATAAAAAATCTTTATCGATGAATTGAATCGATTCGCTTTAGATTAATCGATGAATTAATACATCCATATCGTTTTCATGCCGACATTTTCAGTTGAGGTTTACAAAAAACCCCCAAATCATTTCAAAACTAAAATCCACAAAAGCAAATTGCTTACATGCTCCATTTTCATCGGGTCTCAGCTAGTGGAGCAAATATTTCTCGGCGTGAACATTTTTTCACTTCTTCCGAACAGAGTAAAGCAACTTAAGGAACGTTTGAGAATGAGACTCGGCCGCTTTGTGTGCGACATAATAATTCCCGGCGGCAGGCGAAGCCCCAGCGTTGTGCTCTCCAGAAGCAATGACACTGTACTTTGTGAGCTTGCTCTTCTAAAAGCAATAAAGGAGAATATCCCGCCTGAATGGGACTCCAAGATCCTTCACGGTAAATTTAAGGAGGGGAGATCGGCGGATGCCTCAGGAGCCACCAAATGCCTTTCCTTAAGCTCTCGAGGAGGGAGAAGGGCCAAGGAGGACGTTGGGGAGAACCATCTTTCTTTTTATCACCCTTTCCTTCCTGCCATCCTTTATTCCGCTACCTTTTCATTTCAGTTGGACCAAACCGAGGAAGTGTCCTCATTACCGCCATCATCATCATCATCATCATCATGGATGCTGCAACATTGGCCGTCATTTACCCCCCGGGTTATCAGCGCAGGTTACAATCTGTAATCCATGAATGCTCCGGAATAAGAATGGCCCCTGTGAGTTTTTATTTTTTGGCTCGTTTCTCTTCCTACGCGGCCCAATCTTCCTCCTCTTCCTTTTTTTTTGTTGTTGTTGTTGCCCCGCAGGCTTTACCGATGCTCCGCGGCCCCGACGTTTATTCCTCCTAATCTCAGTCTCATCTCCAGGCGAGCTGTGACAGATGGTTATAGGCACACAATAGTATTAAGACTTTTTCCTTTTTCCTCACCCCTCTGCCTGTACCTCTCTCCCCCATCCTGCCCCCCCACCCCCACCCCCTCCTCTTCTGTACAACACACAGCGATCAGACGGCTCGGCCCGAATCCAATGTAGGTAAAGTGGGCATTAAATGCCTCCGCCTGCTTCTGCCTTCCTTCGTTTACGCTCCGAGCCAGAAATATATTAACTCATCGACTATTATTAAACAAGGTATTTCTATAGGTTGGGTGCAAATCTGCAAACACACACACACACAGACACACACTGTTAGCGTATCATAAATACTCCACACTGGTCTAATTTCAGTTCCACCTTCACTGAAGAGACCATCTGGATGATGGAACGGGCTAAATAAGGAGGGTGAAATTACCTTGCCTGTTCCCTTTTCACACCCCCGCGACTGTCACTCCTTACCTTTTGAACCACTCCCCAAGGCATTCTGGGGAATTTGACTGATTCCTAGATTTGGAAAATTAGCCTCTTAATGTTGGTTGGGGCATGTCTCTCAGGTGCCACCCTCGGTGGATTCATTTCCATTTTTCACCTCACTTATGCACGCCTTTAGCCATCACACAAAGCCCGAGTGGTAGAAGCGTAATATATTCAGCTTGCATATTCACCTAAGGCTTTGCTACATTGCCATTTTCATGAATCACCGATATAGAAACAACAACAATCGTGAATGGCTAACGTTGCGGTAAATAGCAACCTTCACACACAAATCAGATCGCTAAGAACAATAAGCGTTGACCAACGGGGGGTGTTGAGACACCTTTGTCATCCGAAGTCCAATTCGCTAACAACACTGAAACTGTTAGAATCATTTTTTAAAGTCAATGTCACTGTACTCCAAGTAGGGAATTGTTTCCGGGGCATCTTTGTTCACCAACAATGAAAATGTACGGAATGCACAACATGTCCCCTCCAAGGTTAAGTCCTCGGCTTCATGAGGCACACACCATGAATTTGAACCCTCAGGGAGTGTCGCTTGTATGTCAAAACACGATGAACTGTAAAGTGACAACAAGCACAGCAACTTTGGTTCTTCTGCAATCCAAGACGAAAAAGCGATTGTAGAGTCTGGGGGGGGGGGGGTTGCAGAGGTCGCAGAGTCGGATGTGGGCCTGGCGGGACTCGGCGAGGATTAACACAAGCGCTGTGCTCAGGACATATGGTATTTGTCATCTCCCACTGGGGAAGAGACTCTCCCTTGCCCCCCACCCCCATACACACCTCCCCGCCGCCCCCAGAATCATCACATCTCTTTCGAGCTGACTTTCCCTCCCTCTTTCTCTCTCTTCTTGTCAGGATTTAAAGGCCCGAAGTGCTTTAGATGTTTACTGTAAATTAAACGGTCCTCTTGTACATATGCGCCACCCCCACTACTACCACCACCCCCCTCTTACATGTGTGTAAATATTGGGTCAATATAATTAGCAAAGAAAAGACTGCTGACACCAATGCACCCAATTTTTTTTTTTTTAATGTATGAGATGGTGTTGGGACTGTGGGTTGACCCACATGTAACACTTTTGGACTCACGTGTCCACTTTTGGTGCAACAATTTAATCCCAGGATTAATTAAATTAAATTTGATGCGCCTTATAGTCCAGTGCGTCTTATCTATAGAATTTTTATAATATTGTATGATTTCTGCATATTCTCTCATATATGGAAATGAAACAATAAAGCACCTGCGTCTTATAGTCCAGTGCGGCTTATATATAAAGAAACAGGATGTCCCCCTAAATTTAGCTGCTGCGGTTTATAGTCCAGAAATTATGGTAACTTGATTTTTGCATGTCTTTAACTCATTCACTGCCAACCCAGTTAATTTCTTTGACGTCTATAACCAGCAATGGCACTGGATGAGTTAATAGCAAGGTTGCATCCAAAATGCATCTGTTCTATAATGACCTCTGGCCATTAGTTGAGAATGCAAAACAGTGTATCAAGAGAGTGAAATGTTTTTTTTTTTTTGTGTGTGTGTGAGTGCGCCCGTCGCTCTATTGAGAGCAGGTACAAAAAGAGCCACACGAGAGCAGCACCTTGTTGCGGGCGCTCCTCTATTGTGCCAGGAATCAAAACAAGTCATTTACGAGTTTATTATTGTTCGCAGCTTGATCAGCAGCATGTCGTAGCGGCGGCAGCGTAAAAAAAAAAAAAAAAAAAGGAAGGCTCTGGTGGGAGCCTGCCAAAATAGACCCTCATTCAGCGCAGCTAGCGTGTGAAAATACCAGCCCACCTCATATTTCACAGCCAGAACGAGCGCTTTGCCGAGAGGGCCCGGTGATGAATTACACCAAAGCGCCTTCCTTATGGGAAATGTGGACGGTGCGGGAGAAAGAAGCGGGGAATGAGCTCCAGCGACAAATTGCCTTCACTGCCAGTTAGGCCGTCTTGCTTTCTTCTTAGCGGCTTGTCAGGCGAAGGTGGTCGGGGGCTTTATTGTGTTAGGTGGAGGTTATTTTGTCTTGTGTAAGACATTTGAAAAATCCCTTCAGGTGGTAGAATCTGCGCATCTGGGGCCGCCTGAGCGGGAATTCCAGCGCCTCGGGAGTGAAAGCGAGCCACGCTAGACTAAAAAAACCCCTCTTAGATGATGATTCGCCCCATCAGCTCTGTCGATACCTGTTAGCAGCAGCAAGCAGACGGCGGGCCGGAGGCCAGATCGGCTACCCGGCCGCTTGGAATGTTGCCAGCTTGAATCTTTGGGATGAGTTCAGCGGGAATCAGCGTATGGTGTTTTTACATCCCGCGGGTCGGAGCGTCAGCGAAAGCCCAAGGCCACGAGGGGCGAGCGAGAAGGAGACAGGCAAAGCTTCTGACCACCGAGCACATCCCCTGTGACCTTTGACCTTTGCTGTCTTCATATGCAATTCCATTAGATAAACACCAACCTAAAAAAATATATATTTTTTGTTTTTAGGTTGGTGTTTATATAATGGAAGCACACAGGAAGACAGCAAAGGTCAAAGGTGAAAAAAAAAAAGTTTATTTTTTCAAATTTTTTCACCGAAGGTTTCCTCTCAGGTTTGTATCATGAACCTAAAAAAAAAAATGTATATCTAATGGAAACGCACATGAAGACAGCAAAGGTCAAAGGTAAAAAAATGAGCCAAAAGTTTCCTCTCAGGCTCGGTTGCATCATTCCTGGTTTTGCTAGCTGCCATTTTGCATGTTTACCACACACACGGATAAGACGCGGGGATTACCGGGCCTGAGCGCGTTTGCCTTCGATCTCAATTTACCTCCGAATAAATCCCAAACTCGGAGCATGTAGCAGGCGTAATCCAGCCTCCATTCTCACATTCCACGTGCGGAAAGAAGAACGAGATTACCAGCTGGCTTTTAACCAGAATAGGTAGACGACAAAGCGGTCGGCGGCAACGGTGGTCCGACATCTTTCCGCATTAAGCTTTGTTTTCTGTTGACATTGACAAATGCAAGGGGGAGTGGCCTTGCGTATTTCTGCCGATGGGGCGTATTTACTGTCAACAAATGCTGGTGTACGCTGAAAATTTCGGAGCCCTCGGAATGGACCTGAAGATGTCCCGCCCATCCAGAGCTAGTTAGTGAGTCATTAGAAAACGGAGCATATAATGCTCGTCTCCTTGAGAGTTTGACCCGATTTGTTTGTGCCGAAGTAATTTCATTATGTCTGCGTGATTCCCAGGAGTGGCGCTTAAACGCACACCAGAGAGCGGATAAGTATTTGGCACGGCGTCAGCAAAGGCGAGCCGAGTTGCGCAGCTCAATTTCACTCGCTTTTATGTGGATAAATTCTATTAGGGCTCAAAGGTGGCGTTAATTCCGATCATCAAGTGTTGATGTGCCACCTAAAGAGCTCGAGAGCATGCAGCCACCCAGCCTGTTGGTTTTGTTAAGTTTGCTGTATTTTATGGAATTTATTTTGTCTTTTTTAAATCACCGTCATGGTGTTATTCATGATTCCAAAGTGTCCTGATTTTTTTTTGAAGGCTTTGTATTCAGACTCTGACAGTTGTTCCCATTCAAAACCACAGACTTCATTTTTCAGCCATGAGCGCATTTTAGAAATTACAATTTCAACCTTGAACACGATCCCTAAACCAAAACATCTTATTCAACAACATTTTTTTTCAATGACCACCATTCCATATTCATCATCAACAAAATCTGCAAGATGTTTTTGTTGTCTTAAAATCTGTGCCTTACTTTCATAAAAATACCCTAAGTACATTTTTGCATTTATTCCACCACAATGGGGTTAATATTTCTGGATTGATGGGAAGTTAATTAGCTTATCAGAAGCTGGTGGGTCTCATCACGAAGGGCGACGAGACTCGGTACAGGTCGGAAGTTGACCTTCTGACCACGTGGTGCAGGGACAACAACCTCCTGCTGAACGTCAGTAAGACCAAGGAAATCATTGTGGACTTCCAGAAGGGTCACACAACACACCTGCCGCTGATCATCGACGGTGCTGTGGTGGAGAGGGTGAGCTGCACCAAGTTCCTGGGGGTGCACATCAGTGAGGACCTCTCCTGGTCCGCGAACACCTCGTCACTGGCAAAGAAAGCTCAGCGCCGCCTGTATTTCCTGCGGAAGCTCAGGCGTGCATGTGCTCCTCAGGCAGTCCTGTCTACATTCTACCGTGGCACCATTGAGAGCGTCCTCACCAGTTGCATCGCTGTCTGGGGTGGTAACTGCACTGAACAGGACTTGAAGGCCCTGCAGCGCATAGTGAATACGGCTGGTAAGATTATTGGTGCTTCGCTTCCCTCCCTGAAGGACATTTACACCTCCCACCTCGCCCGCAAGGCAACCTCGATTGCCAGAGATGTGAGTCACCCGGCTCACTCCTTGTTTGACCTTCTGCCCTCTGGGAAGAGGTACAGGAGCCTGCGCTCCCGCACCACCAGACTCGCCAACAGCTTCTTTCTCCAGGCTGTTAGGGCCCTGAACTCGCTACCCCCTTCTGCGTAGCGTGCGGCACTGTTGCGCTATTTTTCGGGAATGTCTGCTGTACGCGTTTTTACGCTCCTCTTAATTAATTATTTATTTATTTATTGTTGTGTTATTTATTCATTATTTATTCGGCACGCTTTTGTTATACTTGTTTACTGTTTGTCTGTTGTGAGCCATGTCTTGTCACCGTGGGATAGGGGGGAACGAAATTTCGGTTTCTTTGTGTGTCTTTGGCATGTGGAGAAATTGACAATAAAGCTGACTTTGACTTTTTTGACTTTTTTTTTTGACTTTTTGACTAATGCTATTACTAATGCTAACGTGTGCATGCAATGATATTAAACGAAGCTCTGCTTAACCTTTGGCTGTGTTTGTGACACTGCAGCTCAGCCCAACTGTGAAATTATGGGCTGAGAAAGTCGGTGTGGGGACAATATGCAAATAAGCTGAATCGTGACATCAAAATCAGCAACAATTTCAAACGTTTATTTTCTCATTTTGATAAGCTCGCAAAAGTTTTACTTGGTTGTAAAATTTGACACTTTTTCATCCAGAGAGCCATCTGTTTTTATACAAGCAATTGACATTTTCCAAAACACATAGCGTTTAAATCTATTTGTGTTTAATTTATAAAGTCATGCCTCGACAGTCTACGTTGACATCATCGCTCACGACGAAGGACACCACATGCCGTCAATACATAAATGAATTTGCTGTGGTGCGTACCGTATAAGTGAGGTTGGAAATATTGTGATGTCAACAGAAAAAGAAAGAAATAGAAAACACATTTGAATCTCTGGCAGAGGGAACGGCATCGGTTGGGGGTGCCAAGGCTCATCGGGCCAGCCATTGCGTGTGACAGGATGCATCGCGGGGATGGCGCGTTAAAAGAGCCACTCTTCGAGGTATATCCTATCTGAGGCCGTGGAGGCTGCACAGGTTGTACCTATTAAAACGGCTTAGTAACTCAAGAAGCAGCAATTTGAGAGCGAGGGCGGAGGCGGGATTGAGGACGAAAGCTCGGCTAATGCCGTAACTCCGAGGGCTCCCAAAAGACAGCTTTGAGGATCGGACAGGATGACACCGTCATCATCGCAGAGGTGGCTAGCTGCGAGTGCTAATGAGAGGTCATGCCAGGCAAAGATCTCTTTCAAAAGTATCGTCGGAATAAAGGGAGTCGTCCCGAAACACGTTTTCTCCTGACTTCTTGTGGTTACGAGCTAGCAGATTCTTTGTTGTCCCACAGATGATGGGGGGGGGGGGGAACGCGGCAACCTACAGTGATTTTTTTTCCCTCCTCTGTGGTTGGCAGCAGCCAGCAAACCGTGCAGGAAACTGTATCCTATCACTTAAATGGTTAAGTATTTTATGAGTAAAATGCTTCCAAATGTCTCCGAGAAACCTTCCAGACCACACCAAAGACCAAATGAGGTAATATTACATTTCTGAAAAGTCCCCACGATGATACCCTGACTTTGGTGTAATTGCGTCAGAAAAGAAAAAAAAAGGCTGCACGAGTCTCGCTGCGTTACATGTCAGCCCGTTGGACTTGGCAAAAGCCGAGCTCATTAAGCGTGCGCGAGAGAAAACTTTACAGCCGGCCCAGGGCATTTGTGCGCGTACGTAGAGGCCAGCACAAGACGCAGACGCGGGATATCAAAAGAAATCATCCTGTGTGCTGTTGGCTCCTGTTTTTCTGCAACACGGGAAGAAGCTTGCACAGAAAAACACATCAGGCCGACGACGCGTGCTGCAATCACCGCATCGCCTCGCAGCTCCTTAATGAGAGTCAGCATTATTCCTGTTCAAAACCGGATGATTAGGAGAGGTACAGGCCCGCTCCGATTCATTTATTATTGTGACTGTAAAGATCAAAGTACGGTGAAGATAACATCCATCCATCCATCCATCCATCCATCCATCCATCCATCCATCCATCCATCCATCCATCCATCCATCCATCCATCCATCCATCCATCCATCCATCGCTTGTTTCCATCAGGACATTCCAATTTTGATCACCACCGCCAAATATACAAGACATGTAAATAGATTATCCTCAATTTTCTCAGGAACTGGAATTTTGACCTCGATATTGATGCTACTGAGTCATTGGGACATATAAACCATCCACTGAACTAAGGTGCCAGTTCAGGGAGGGAACGACATAGCTCTTGCTAAGATGCTAGCATGCTAAAATTTCCGCTGAGACCTCTAAACTACTTATCAATTTCTCAGAAAAAGGAATTTTGACCGTAACCTCGATATCAACGCTATGTAAAGGTGACTACCTTTATATGAACCATCGACAGAGTTAGAGAGGGAACGATATAGCGCTTGCTAAGATGTTAGCATGCTAAGATTCCAAGTATCTTCGAAATCCCGGGTACTTTTCCACAACAAAGATAACCTATGCTCATTTTCGACATTCCTCCCCAGTGAGGGAACGTTCAGCATGTGTCTTGTGCTAATTTTGGCTGATACATGGACTCAAGGCCCTTAAACACGGTTATAGTATATGAATCTTGAGAAAGTGATTTGGAGGCTCTGCCCCCCCGCCACCAGCCGCTCTTGCCTCTCCTCAGCTGCCTAATCTTGTGCAGATTAAAACATTGTTATCATGAAACAGGCTTTCTCTGTAAGTAATCCTCTCCTTTTTGAAAACGGGGGGGAGGGAGGGGGGAGTCGGGGTGGGGGGGAGAGGTGTTATGAGGAATCTGCAGCAAAGCGCCTTTTTTTTTTTTGCTTCTTGTTATGTCAGGCTGTATTTTAGACGGCGTTAATCATATACCTTTGTGGACACTTAATTAAAATTACAAAACCAATTTTAATCGCGGGTCCAATTAATATGTAAATATATGCAAATGTGGTGAAACAAGGTGGTGATTAAGTTAAGGACACTCGTCTTTAAGTGTTAAAACAAACCGTCTCCACCTTAGCCGCCATGAACAAGGGTGTGATGTTTAGCGAAAGGAGAAATATTATTCCAAACCCGAAATGTGTATTATTACACGCATCGTTCCTTGAGTAGACTCTCGTCAAAGTTTCCCAGCCGGAGGTGAGAGTTGACAATTCTAAACGAGCAGATTCGCCCTTCTAATTAGGCCTTGGAGATATGCTACTTGTTCAAAGTGGCTTCTGCAGGGGGGGTCGGGCGGGAGCATGAGCATTGTTGGGGGGTGGGGGGGGCAATCAGGTAATAATGAATGGATATTATTCAACTTTGGGCGAAATGACTACAGAGTAGGAAAAGACGATTAATTCCAGCCTGTGAGTAAAGCCTGCAGTCAGTCAGTGCTGTGGAGGTGAGCTGAGGTGAGGGTGGCTGCTTATCACTTGGATAACTTCAGTTGTTTTTTTTTTTTTGTAAATCGGGAAAACCACTAATTGTGGATGACTTGTGTTGTTAACCTTGCTTAGCCATGCAAAAAAAAAAAAACACTAGTTTACTTTTGTTGTGTTTTTGTGCTGGTCTTGCTGCAACAGCAAAACAGCCAAGATTCCAATGGTCAATGGTATTTTTTATTATTTTTTTTTTATTAGCAGGGTACAAGAAAAAATTGATGGAAGGATTTAACAGCAACTTTGACATTCTTCATCTTTGTGTCCTGCGTGTTTTATAGGTTTCCCTGTTGCCAAATCAAAAAAGATTTTTCCAGATGTTGGGAAACTAAAAGCTAAAAATCACTCCTAAACTGACCTTGACATGGATCAGAAAGTGCAGCAAAAAATGTCTTAATTATATTTATGCATCAGGATATTATATTATTACAAATAAGTACAATAAAAAAAAATCAGATTAAAAAAAAAAAAAAAAGTATTTTAGTTGTGACTATTTAGAGGCCTCACAGAAATTTGTACTTAACTGACCTTGACATGGATCAGAAAGTGCAGCAAATTTAATATCTTTATGCATCAGGATATTATATAATTAGAAATAAATATGATAAAATGTTTTTTTAAAAATTTCAATTTTAAAAAAGTTACTATTTTAGTTGTGACCATTTAGGGCCCTCACACTAACACACGGGCCAGTGAAAAATGTAATTCGGTCAGCATGTGGGCTCAGTTTGTGAACCTGCAAGCGAGAGGGCAGCAAGCCAGCCTGCCGGCCAAGATGTTAGCCACCTGTAATCCCATCTGAGTGTATCGCGTCACTCTCCTCCTTTTGGAGCTGCAAAGCGCTGTCACCTCAGCTCTATGCGCTTTGCAGGTGACTTACACACACAAAGCCCGGTGGGATGTCAAAGTGGCAGTTGTTAGAAAGGTGACACGAGGGGATGGCTGATGAAAAAAAAAAGGAAAAAAAAAGGTGACAAATGGAGGAGGATGAAAAGCCAAAAGTGACAGCAGGTGCAACTTCACACTAACATTTTGTGCAATAAAGCAAATGTTGCAAACATTAAAACGAATGCGTGTTAAATTGGTTTGGATGAATTCATCGTTGCTTCTGAATTTCAGTCCGCAAATAATGACGAGACTATGATGTCTCACTCTGCAAAATTATTCTGTTAACGGAAGCAAAATATTCCATGCATGTGTTGCTTGTGAAAACATTTCTAATCAAATCAAATAGTTTGAATGTCCGAGGTAATGATCCGTCAAAGTCCCAGACAGAATTATCACCTGCTAAGAGATGCTTTTTTTTTCTTCTGACAAGTGTTGAAATGTATTCTTGCTGCCTTTGTAAATGCAATGTAAAATGACAACACTTTTTTTTTTTTTTCCACGCTGCAATGCTGCGAGCGATCGCACTCACCTGCCTTGTCTGTCCAAATATCCACTTAGCTCAAATTCTGCATTTATTTGAGACTGCCAGATGACTCGATGTGCCTTCAGGCGTGTACTGAGTGGCGACACATTTGCTGTGATTTGAATCTTTTGACAAATAAATTGCACAGAATGTTTTTAGCCGCCAAAGGACTAATGCGCGGCAGACGGGTGCGACACCGACTCCGGCTCGTACATGTCCACCTAATAGGCAATTTTAAAATGGAAGCCGGTGCTTTGACTAAGCAATAAAATGGGTGCACCCAGCGGCTGTACACCCCAATTATCCGATTTATAAATCACCGGCCGTTCCTTTGATAACTTGATGTTGAATTTGATCAAGTTGCTGCCTTGGAAGCTGCCTAAATAAAGAGAAAAACAACATTGATCTAATTTCCTTTATTGGTCATAATCAGGAGGTTGGCGTTGGCCTCACTTAATCACAGTCACATTGATTTTCCAGCGGTGCTCGTTGGCGAGCGTGAGCATGAGCACGAGCTGACTGCTTGACAAATAGTCACTTGTGATTGTTTAAAAAAAGTAAGGAATGACAACTATTTGCAGCTGTGCATAAACGCACATTTAAGTGAGATAAAGTAGAGATGTGTTCGACTTGTTTTGGAGTTTTTATGGTTTGTCCATGTGACAAAATATACAAGCGCTCACGGGTATTTCCCAGCTTCCGAGCGTAACCTGCTACTTGCTCAAAGTCAGTTGGCAGAAGCTCGGAAAAGTCGAAATGTGGAGATGGCTTGATGTTACTTTGTGTTAAAAATGAGCATCCTACATTGTGATCTAAACCAAAGAACCTAATCTAAAGGGATTACTAGAAAACTAAAATAAAAATGTAAAAATATAAAAATGAAAATACAAATAAAATAAAATCATGTTTCTAAAGATTCAACTTATCTAAGTAGCGGTAAAGTAAATAAAATTAGGTTAGCGGGTTAGCGAGGTCATCATGGTGCAGTGGTGTGTCACTCCCTCCCATCATCAGGATCCTCATTAACATGATCTCCTTCCCAGGTGAAGCACACGGCGAGTAAAACGTCCAGACCGAAGCCAGGCGTCCGACAGGACAAATAAGACATCATTAGAGCACATTAAAATCCACATTATATCTTTTACTGCCTCTTCACAAGTCTAACATGGTGGCGGAGCCTCAAGAAGATATGGAGATGCAGAGAGTGAACATTGGAGCGACAAGATGAGGCGTCGGATCCTGGACTGACCCTGGCGAGCCTGAGCATCTCTGCTGAAAGAAAAGTTTTGGAGTTCTGCCGCAGGTGGTGCGTGTTCTGAGCACCCTTTTAACAATATGGCCCAAATATTTCTCTGTAAATATTTATTTATATCATTTATTTATCATATCAAAGGTGTCTGTCAAATATTAGCTTTGTTATATTTTTTAATTTGTCTTAGCTTCAAGACAAGAAAATACCATTTGCTGCTGTACACAATGTGAATTTACAAAATAAAACCGGTTAACTATATAAAAAAAAAAGAAAAGCAATTGTCATATGTTTAATAAAAGTGCTCGAGTTAACCTTCCGAAAAAATAGCTCGACAAAATTACGAAGTTGCTCCTCAAATCATTTGGTTCATTTACTGTATGTATGTTAAGGGAAACAAAACAACTATTCCTACTTTGCTGTCTTTTTTCCAAAAAACAACAAAAAAACTTACACCTTTGCAATGATATTCAAGCAAATCAAATATACGGCTTGTTTCTCGTGAACCTTGAGGGGGCTGAAGGAGCTGCGAGCAAACATAATGTAGCTTGTTAAACAAGCCAACTGGGACTTGTTTGGCTCACTTGCACTGGCAAACAGGAGAAGTGCACTTGTGAAAGGGTCAAAAAGGCTCAATACTGGACGGCTGGAAGACATCCAAGGCCTGCTTCAGGTCCGCGCATTTGGGGGGGGGGGGGCACAAATACCCACGCTGCGCACAAGCTTTGCACACACAAAGGTGAGATTGCGCATGTGAGGAAACAATGCCGGTGCATTACTGACGCTCACACGATTTGAATCATGTGAACCGTCAAATATTGGATCCCAAAACAGAATCGAATAAAGGATGTGTCAAACTCAAGGTCCGGGGGCCAGATATGGCCCCCCACGTCATTTCATGTGGCCTGCAAAGACAAATTAAAATTCTAGACAATCGACAAAATTCCGATTTTCTCGTGGATTTCAAACCCTTTTCCAGATTTGAGTTAGGGCATATTCCTCACATTAATGCCGTGTCAGCGTTTTGAAAGGTCGTGCCCTGTTCTCCAATGAAATGTGATGCTGCCGTTTTGTTTTTTTTAACGCTCATGCAAGCCAACTATAAAGTCGTGGGAGTGTTTTTAGCAGCGTTATAACACAACACCTTTGATTCAAGCAAGGAACATTTCCATAGATACCAAACACGTCATTTTGGCGCAAATACGCAAAGATCAAATTTCCACAGCCAGGACTCGGCTTCACTTGACATCAACGTCAGAACTTCCGAGGTAAAACTTTGGGCTAAGGAGACTCGGGATGCGCTCTTCGTAGCAGAACTGAATTGCATTACGAATTTGGAGCGCGCTTAGCCCTCATCGCGGCGCCGAGGGGCTAACCGGTGCGGCGGCAATCTGCGGATCAGAGGGAGCGGCCGGGCCTCGGCTCCCGTGTGATAAATGAGTTTGTATTGTCTGTCGGGCTGGCTTCCTGCCAGCGCAGGTCACTGCTTATTAAATTACCACTTGTCAATGTCCTAAATACTGATTGATGGATGAGCGCGGCCAAGCGAGGGCTGCTACCACTTTTTTTCCCCCCCTCCCCCGACACAATTTTCTCATGACGAGGGGAGGCCTCCATCACATTGTTATCGACGTGTATCGAACCGGGGACCGCCGGCCGCCTTCTTGAATTCTTCTCGCAAGTTTGGAAACGGTTGGATTTCACAATCGTCAAGGTGACCTTTCGATGTTTTCCTGATCACCTCGTTGGATTTCCAGATTTTATATTTTGACCTCAAACAAGTTCTGCTCATCGGCCAGCCGTTAAATGAGTTGATGGAATGAAGTTCTCCTTTTGGTCCTCCTCCAAGCGTGGCTGCGCAGTGGTCCCTGAACGCCGTCGACTTGTGTCCGCTCATGCGCACTTGTCGGGTCGGGGGCATCGACGAGTTGATGATATTTGAACGCTATCGAGTCCTTGAGCAGATCGTATCAATCGGCGCATTGTTCCCGCTGTCACCGCCACGCGTCATGTTGCCCGAGGAAGTCGGAACCAATTAAAAAGCGGCGCCGAGGTGCTCAAACTTCTCCAAAAAGAAACGTTCGCCACCATTTTTATCCGACAACTTTTACCAAAAAAGCCGTCTGTTTTTCCCGAGCTAACTACACCACGTTTGCGTCCGACGATAAGGTAAATGAAAGGATGTTTCAAAGGGAGGCGGCTTCTCTAAACACTTTGCTCACTCAAAGACCGGACAAACTAGAGCAGTTTGGAAAAAGACCGCAGGCGTGCCAAGTGATTGTCAGCCATGCAAATAATCACTTACTTACACTCAGTGAGTTTGCTTCGGATAAGGCAAATTACCATTTGAAAATGAGCTCAAAAACACTCTAGGCAAAAAAGCTTGCATCATGATTCTTGGTAATATCAAGGATACGTAAGCGCACACACACACATACACACACACACAACTGGCTGTAGGGACATGGTGCACTCTCACATCTGATTTGCTGTGAGAGCTCTGATTGGTTCTCCGCCAATCTTGTGCCACCTCGGCTTGATTTCCCATATGCGGAAAGTTTAAAGACATTTCAGAAATATCATATAGAACGGGATGAATGGCGGCTGCGACGGACTGGGCAAGGCTGATATTGAAGGAGAAGGCATTCAAGTTGTGCTTCAAAGAATTCAATGGATTCTAAAATCATAGAACACCAGAACCTGTTCGAGTTTTATTCGAAAAGAAGTGCTCAGTGTCGTAAATTGCGCTCACACTGAACATTTGAGCTAGAAGACTCGTGATGGTTTGTTCAGCATTTTTGGTTTTAGTGGAGAGACATAAAGTCAGTCACGGAGCGTTTACAGAGGATCGAAGCGTTTCGGACTCTCGGGCAGGTGATGAGTGGATCATAGTGAATAGCCAGGTTTGGGGGGGGGGAGAAAAAAACTAAGCTCATCTTATCCACTTAGTTGCTGAGTCTATGGTCGACTTCAGCAACAATATGAGCGTCTCAGCTGGGATTGGGAGGCAAGCGACGTTTAAGCTACAGTGTCAAACTAATGCCACTTTGATTAAATGCTGCACACACGAGCAGCGGGTGTTTCGGATCCTCAGCACTCTCTCTTTCGGACCTTGTCTGGTGCACTGCACGGCACGTGAGGTCGGTTCTGTGGTCCAGGGAAAAAAATATTTTATCCATTTATATATTTATTTAATATTTCAGATTTGTTTATTTTTATATTTATTTATTATTTAATTCATTTAAACATAGACAGGTTGATGTGTGTCGTGCAGTCGGATTTCTATATTTATTTATTTTATATTTATTTATTTAGATTATTTATTATTAGATGTTTTATACTTATTTATTTTATATTTGTTTATTTCATATTTATTTATTTAATCAGTTTAAACATAGACAGGTTGACGTGTGTAGTGCAGTCAGACGTTTTTGACCCATGACCTTCTTAGCAAAAACAATAACGTCTGTTTTGGTTTGGTTTAGCTGAAGCAAATTTTGGTTCATCCAGTTGCGAATTTGCTCCAGAGTTGTGTAAAAGTGAAGCATTAATAGTCTCACTTTGCACAAGGCTCAGGAAAAAGAGAAGATGTATGAAGAAGGAAAAAAAAAAAAAATCTTATGCCTGATTTTAGTCGAAAGGAATGCTGGCACAAGGTAGTTGGGAAGAAAAAAACAAATCTGAAGGGACACATCACAAAGACATTGTGGTAAGTTCACAAAAAAATTTGGCGGTAACATTAAACCAACGGACGTAATGCTCCAACAATAGTCAACCGACCGCAAACTAATGCAAGCTAGCTTATTAGCTTGTCGCATGTAGCGATCGTCGTCGTTTGTTGATATGATTGCGTGTGAAGTTTTGTGCTAATTGAAATGCCTTTTCTTGTCAGTCGAATAACAAGTTAAAGGAGACGAAAGGAAGAACTAATCAAAAGTAAAAAAAACAGTTTGCAACCCACCGGTGACCCTGATGTGTCAAAAACGGACCAATGGAAACATTTTAAAAAGAATCATTGTCAATGTAAAGCAAGCAAGTTTTTCATGGAGAAAAAAAAAATGTGATTGAGCAGGTTTAGTTTGTTCCTGCCAAGTTTTCATACTTCATGATCGTTCGCAAGATTCAGACAGAAGGCTGGAAACTGAAGAAATCATATTATATCGTGAAGATATTGTTGGTGGAGGTTTGGCTTCATTCTTCTTCTGGACAATGACAAGTAACGATTTGTCTTTATGAGACATGCTTGGTTTTTAAAATCCAAATGATTCTCCTTTGGTGAGGTGTGAATATTAAATATTCGGTTGCCACATAAATCGGCAAAAGAAAATGATTGCTGATGGCTACAGGTAAGAGCCCCAGCTGCAGCAAAGTAAAGAACAAAGGTCATTCTTCCCCATGATGCTCGGACGAGCTAAGTAAACGCTGAATAGCCGTCTTCCACAGTATTCCTGTCAGGGCTTATTACAAGCTTAGCAAGAAAAATGAGATACCGGTTGACCTATTTCGGAGCACTTTTTTTTTTTTTTTTTAATTTTCAGACAGGCTCCCCTTCCTCCACGTCCAACGCGAGTTCCTTTTCATGGCTGCGCCCACCGGTCCTTCCAGCGAGGAGGTCAGGTCAGAGGCCACCTGGCTCATCCACGTTGCCGAGCGCGAGCAACCTGGCAACAAAAGCCGCCGCTGTTGGAGATCCGTCACCCGCTGCCAAACTTTCACCGTCGGCCCCTCCCCTCGGAGGCTCTCTGTGAAGAAAACCCCCGCGGGGATGCTTCAATGGGGGCAGCCGGCACCAGAGACTTTGCAGCGCTAAAGTTTGGATGCTGCTGTCACCAGGGGAGTCACACTGGGAACTCACGGGCCACGGGAAGGTGGGAAATAAAAGCGGTGACGTACCTCCGCTTTAGTGCCTGGCACAAAGACACTTCTACAGCCGCCGTTTTTGGTCAAGTCTTTGACATCATCGGCATCATTTGGCTGTCAGAACTCATTTTGTTATTGGGCCCCTAGAAGCTGCTTGATTGGCTGTTTCAAAAAAAACATCTTCAAGCAGCTTTAAATGTGAAACAATACGCTATGAAACCAGATGAAAGAGCATTAGTTTCTCGCGCCACGGAAAAAAAATCCTGCACGTTGAGTTTTGCAGATAAGACTTGAAGGCCCCTTCGCTTCTAAAAGCAACATTGGAGACCAGGGGTTTGGTCTTAAGAAGAAGTTTGTTATTGCGCTGCCTTTGACTAAGGTCATACCAAATTAACAGATGAGTGACTGAATAAAAATAGCATGCCATTAATTCATTTTTTTTTCCTCTTCATAGATCTTAAAGGTTGACCTGATTTTTAAAGCTAAACTATGTGGAGAAACCAGGGAGGGGGGGGGTGCTGGGGTAGTCGGGCTCTTCAAATTGGAATAAGCAGCACACATTCTTCCGAAACCACTTTTCACAAGGAAACTTAAAAAACAAGTTTTGAAAAACAACGTACACAAGAGCGCGGTTGGAATTCCTAAAGTCGCCGCCCGATCGGCGCTGACAACCGGAATCAATTTTCAGGTGATAGAAGGCATAAACAAGCCGAGTCGTTTAATTGCTAGCCAGCGTCGTCGTTAACGCGCTTAACTCCCGGGCGCATTCAAATAGATGCTAATTATTTCTTGTTGAAGGCCTTAAGATTGTCAACTCTTGTGGCGGCTGACGATAAAACACGGCTCTTTCAAACTTAATCATCAAGTACATCCATTTGGCATGAATGGCTCCGAGGTTAGCGGCGCCATTAAGTCCGCCGTCCATTTTTGCTTGAATAGGCTGGCGTGCACAAAAAGCAGATTACGTCCTCAAATCAAACTCAAACTGATAATCGCGTTCCTGAACAGTCAATTATGGAATGTTTACTGTAGCGCCATTTTGTTGATAAAATGCGAGCTGGGCTCGAGATTGACAAGGATTTGTGGGGAAATTGCGAGAAGACAAATGATGAGCAATTGAAGACATTTTTTTTTGTCCTTTTCTAAAAATGGACCACAAGATACCGGATGTTTAATGAGGAGAGGCGATGATGGGCAGTCCTCACATCATAATATGCAAATGAGCCGTCTATGAAATAGTGTCTAATGCACTTGTGCACAGCCTCGGATGCCAATGACGACCGCGGCTGCTTCGTTATTGGGATAATTAGCCAGTTTTTGTTTTTTTTTTTCTTAAGAAGAGTCAAAAGGGATAAAGTAACAACCGAGGCACTGGAATAAATATGCACATCCTGCTTTTTGGACAGATAACTTGTTCATCAATTGAAAATATGATTAAAATGGAATCTCGTTTCCAAAATCCAGAATGCTGTCTATTTTTTAAAAACGTCTTGTTCTTTGTCGGACGAACTGTTTCGTTCCTTGGACGAAATACCCGTAACTGCTAATTTTCTTTTGGCTTCTGGTTTTGTTTCGCGGACATTTTATATACCTTATTTTCTTACCTCCCAAAGGATACACGATTAATTACAGAGATATAATATGGAACAGTAGATATTCTTTTTTTTTTTTGTACATGGTCCCTGAAAAAAATAAATGAATAAAGTAGATGAATAAACTAAATTTGTCATTTTGGCAATGTCATTATACAACTTTTCAAAAAAGTTTCCCCCCCAAAAAACATTCCTGCTTTTGACTGAGGTTTTTTTTTGTTCTGTGCCCTTTTTCATGTTGCATCTTAGAACAATGGAACTATCAACCAGCATTAATGAAAGACATTTCTGGCCACAAACAGTGTGGCCGGCCAACCTCTGCGTCTTTGAAGCCCACCCTCCCCTCCTCCCCCCCTCGCTTAACTTAACCCACTCTGTTGGCTTTGTCCTTTAATGTGGCGGGCGAGCTGGCCTCCTCAAACCGTCCCAACAATCACGTCAGTCGACGTCTTCAGAGCGGGGACTATTTGCATTTCCTGCTCCGTTTGAGCTTCAATCACACAAAGGGTCCAGGATTCCCGCACAAGAAAGAGCGGTGGGGGGGGGGGGGGGGGGGGGGGGACGCACCCCCCCCTTTAAAGTGATGTGGTGCTGCACAACTCAAACCAGATGAATCTTCTGTATTCTTACCTTCCCCTCTGCCAAAGACACATCAGGCACATCCTGTTCACTTCACCAAAGACGGACTGAAAGAACAATGATGCTTCACTCCACACACGTATTTGATTGCGGGTGTGTGTGGGGGAATCACAAACATTCATGGTGGGAATTAACAAACAAACATCAGAACGCAGAAGAACTTTTTCCAAGGTGATTGTCAGGCTTTTGTGACAAATAACTTTGGTTGCATCTGAAATTTTCCATCCTCCATGCAACACTGTTCAGTTATGTTCTCAATTATGGATTGTTTCAATTTTGGAATAATTTTATTAATTATTTCTTGGTATGACTGAAAATGTTGATTAATTTATATTTTATTTTAAGTGAAGACAATTTGTAATTTTAGTATGAACACATGAAATCGATGCACAATTTGTCTTCGTGGGCCACATAAAACGATTTGGCGGGCCGTATCAGGCCCCCGGGCCTTGACTTTGACACCTATGGTCTAAGTGAAGACACCTATGTTGCGTGAAGACACCTGGGTTAATCAAATAAAAATGTTACATAAGTTACTGGATAAATTTGTCCCTCAAAAATCACAATTCTATGATCTGCAACAGTTGTCATTATCTGCAAAACAATATTATGCATTTTACAGCCAATGTGAGTTATATGGAGCAAGAAACCGTGAAACCATTTATGAGACACTTTATTGTCATTGCATATACTGCATCACTATAATTTTCAAAACCTGACCCAAAATAAAAGTCTGGAGCCTGTGAATATCATCAACTTTGGCATTTCCTCCCTGGAAATGGGACAGTTGACAAAGAACGTGATTGTCCTATCCTTTGTGTTGTTTATTTCATTTGTATGTCGGACAAGATCTCAAATGAGATGATTCATTTGAAGGGGTAACTTCACAATAAAGGTTTAAAAAAAAGATCTAATTGCGCTTATGGATGCAAACATTTTGCGGGGGCTTACTTCACACTCAAGGGCTAGCACTCGTTTGTGATTGAGGCCATTTCAAATAAACTTGACTTGCTTCAAAACTTTTACTAAGAACATACATGGAATATTCTAGAAGGGTCAAGCTGTCTGCCTTTTGTTAACCCAACGCTTTTCCCTGATTGAGGAGGGCAGCAAACAAGCAGTCAGTGAAGAGCGTTTCAAAATGAGGTGATGATGTCACTGGAGTCACTGAAGAGCTTCTCAGTGATGATGTCACTGAAGTCCAGACTTCAGGCAGTCATTTGTAGCAATTAATTTGTTTTCAAGTAGTATTTTACAAGTCAGAAACACTATTCAGTTCTTGAGAAAGGTGATACCTAAAACTACCGTAAGACAATTCCCAAAAACCCAGTTTTACATCTTCTCTCATTTCATTTTGTTTCATTTCAAATCCATTTTTGTCAGGAGAAATCCTTCAACGTCTGTCTTTGTTTGAACACTTCTAAACCAAACTGCTTGCAGTATTTCTGTAAATTTGGGTCCTGGCTCGGAACCACACTTGTAATTTAGGTCTACAGCCCCGAGTAAGTTTGGGAAACTGCGGTCTATAGAGAGAGTGCCGAATGTAACTCCGCCCCCTCTGGCACCGACGGCCGCTTAAAGCAAACGCGGTGAATTCTTTGCAGCTCCTGCTTGTCCCCACCGCGCTGTGAGGTGCGAGGGTGTGGCCCGCTAATCCGAGCCAGCTGAACTGAAGCGAAGGCCAACTCGGAGCCACATCGACAAAACACAAACACGAGCGGGAGTGATTTGCACGGCAGACAAGTGGAGCGAGCCGGCCCGTCTACAATAGAGATGTTCTTGTAAACAAGAGCGCGGCGCTAAAACAATACAGCTGTGTCTCCGCTGGATAAGCGGCGATCGTCATCGCTCAGTGTTTACGAAAAGCGAACGGCGAGCCCCACGCAGTCTGGAGAACGCGAACCGAGCCCGTCCAAAGGCATCAGCGATACACTTCTTCTTGATCGCAAATTGTCATCTTAGCACAACGTCCTGCCCAAGTAATGCAAAGTGACAGTTTTCCCCCCGTCGTATCTGAAGGCCCGCAACACTTTCTCCACGGCAACATTTCCAAAACTAATCATCGGTCTTTATGGAAAAAGAGCTTATCATATGCAAAGTGCTCCACATCAATGTCTTCATATTCTCGTTTGAGAAATTCATTGCGCTGAGAATTCCCTGGGGAACGGCAAGTTTCTGCCTCGCTAAAGTTTTTTCTTTTTTTTTTAATTCTCTCGCTTTAATTCAACTTGGCACGTTATTTCTCAGAAATACCGTCGGGCTCGGGGGAGACACACAGACGTGGTCGCACTTGTTAGTGCTGAATAAAGATCAGACAATGGCTGAGGGGAGAGGGGCGGCAGTCTAGTGAGGTATTGACACAGGAGATATTGCCTGAACAAAGTGGATCCGTGAGAAAAGGGAGCGAGCGTGAAGGGAGGCGGGAAAAAAAAGAGAAAGATTATCTTAATTTTCATTCAGGAGCTGCTTAGTGCAGCACCTGTGCATGAATAATGTCATTTATAGGCACATTGAGATGTGCATAATTCCCCCTTAAATCATACACATTAGCGGCATAACAAGGGATGAACAAGTCGGCCTCTCGCAGGCTCGCTCGGGAGCTTCATTGTCAGCCGCTCACCTCCCTGCTAAGAATGTACTTCTTTATTCAAACACTTGGCTCTCCTCTCATTTAACATTTGCTATTCGGACCACAGGGGCTGTGAGGTTACATATCCTGCTTCATATTACCGAGCTGGATTTCATTTGTGCCCCGCAATATTTCAATATAAGGCTAAT
Source organism: Syngnathus floridae (assembly GCF_059516105.1). Taxonomy (NCBI): domain Eukaryota; kingdom Metazoa; phylum Chordata; class Actinopteri; order Syngnathiformes; family Syngnathidae; genus Syngnathus; species Syngnathus floridae. The sequence goes on along the minus strand of NC_142414.1, from coordinate 8,708,380 downwards.
GGAGCACCGGCGGCGTCATAACGTTTGTGTTTTCGAGTCTTAAAGCGCCAGGGGTTGTACGGCGGTACAATTACAGGATTCGTAGCATTGTTTACCATCAAACGGCCACGGAAAAGATTGACTACTTCTAGAGCGGAAATGACGTACTTGCGTTTGGCTAAAGGTTAGCTAGTTTGGGTGAGCTTGATGTAACCTTTTTTGCGCCACGGACCGTTACGTGTCGGACCGTTACGTGTCAGAAATATTTTCGCGGACCGGCCTTTACATAAATAAATAATACATTTCTACAAATAAATGATAAATTTATAATAAAGATATATGTCGCACGCATGCGGGGTTTGTTGTTGTACTGAAACACACACAACAGCGGCAGTTACAGTCACGACCCGGCGAAACTCCCGCTGTCAACTACTTCCGGGTACTGAGAATACGTTCGAAACATCACACTGTCCATGTTACACGCAAAATTATACATTGTACAACCGTAACCGTACGTATCATATTCTCAATCAACAATTAGCTAAGACTACCAGCAGTATTAGGAATTCTGATCATCAACTTTTCAACAGATTTACTCACCTGAAACACACACGACAGCGGCAGTTACACTCGTGACCCGGCGAAACTCCCGCTCACGGTCAACTACTTCCGGGTATTGAGGACCCCCGTAGTTGTCCCAGGTGCCTTATTAAAATCCCCAAATATTCGCCACTGATACCATACAGTTTAAGAAAAAAAACTAAACTAATTAATCAAAGTATTAATCAAATAATTTTCATTAAAACAATTAATTAATTGGGAAAAAGTAATTAAAAAACAAACTAAGATACAATGTAATTTCCGTCGATGCATACATTGCAACCATTGAATAAAACAAAACACAATTCAGCAAGGCATTAAGAAGATTTTTCTTTCTAAATATAAGCATATCTTATAACATACACAATGTTGCTGATTTTCCAATCGATACATGACCACTAACTGACTAAACATCGGACAAGACCGCATTCTTGGGTAACAAGTAATGGCTAAGCTAACAGGGTACTTCAGTTGTATTTGTATTTTCCTATTCACTTTTCACACAATTCGGCATGGACACAAAACATAAAACACTTTTCCATTTGGGCATAAGGTCAATTATTTTTTTTTACCAATGGTAAACATTCACCACTCAAAATAACCTTCCAAAATTTTGTGGTGAATTTCTCTCACTGTTCCATATTTTTTTACTTTTAGGTCAAACTAAATAAATAAAAGAGAAGACAATTTGCATGCGTACGGGATACTTAGGGTTAAATTCTCAGAGATGCTCAAACCACGGTATCTTTGTCTCAGCGGAATAAATTTACACCAAGAGTATGTCAAACAGTTGAGAACAAGGCGGGTGGGGTTCCAACATGCCACAGTCACAGAAAGTGTTTGTCAGCCACGTCAGGTTTTGTGTTGCCCTGGGAGACACACACACACACACACAGTAGCTTACAGTAGAAAACAAAAGTAGTAACGAGCATGCCATCAGAGAAAAATGTCAGCAATTTGGGCCCACACTGCAGACGCTGAAGCGGCCCACGCGGCCCAAAGTTCACCACGACAATGTTCGGCATTGTGGTGTCATCTGGTTTACGGCGGGCCCGTTTGAATTTCAACTATGCTGGCGAGGATTTACCGTAGGAGGCATCTGAGGGAGTTTGCCATACTGACACATTTTATGGCATGATCCTGCAACCACAGAGGGATATCAATCCGGAGCGCCATATCACTTCTTTTACAAAATCAATTTGACCTTTCTTTCACACGTGAACTTCCTTCCGTCTTTAAAGGGAACAGAGGCTTCCCTTTTTGCTCGTGCGCAGCGGCGCCGACATCATCATTTATATCGAGATCATTATTCTTAATCCCTGCGAGCATTCCGGTAATGTTGGATAATTGCAGTAGCGTGACCTCAGGACAAACGCCATTATGAGTCCAAAGGATGACAAGTAATCTGAAGGATGTCAAATTGGCTAGCCGCACGAGACACTCCCTGCCGTATTCCGACTTTTTTTTTTATTTATCCACATATCTTTGAGATAAGCAACCCAAATAAATGATTCACATCAATTAAGGTTTAATCCCGCACAATGAGAAGTTGTGCAACTATTTCTTTTATGCCAGAACAGCGCTCTTCCTATCGCCCGAGGACATGTCTGTTAAATAAAACCATCAGAGCTTTACGTTGGTGCAATTTGCATATTAAATGCTGGATGGGACATGACGGTAGAATTGGCTAAAGCAATCTAATCATTGCGCCACTCTGACTAGAATCCCAAACACTTTTTTGGCCGATTGGATTTTCGTTCTGAGGACACCGTTTTTAAATTCAGCCTTAAAACACAAACTCGCAGTTCATCCGGTGGATAAAAAAAACATTTTTACCCCAATATATATATATTTTTTTGTTACCACCGGACACGACAATGCTATCACCTGCTAAATTTGAAAACAAAACATTTCTTTAAACGTCCTGGGAGGTGGCACGCGAAAAAAAAATGGGCCTAACATGCCGAGCAAGCGGATACTTTCTAACAGGGGTTGACTGCAACAAACATGGCGTGCGGCTGTGTGTGTGTGTATCACGCTGATCACCTCTGATAGTCTGCTGCCCCATGGCTACACATGCCCTGTTTAGGCAGAGACAAGAAGACACCCGCTTGTATCATGGTCAAAGGCTTCAAGCGCCATAGCTCGGAGGCCGGCATCACTACGCCGCAATTAAAACACACAGACGTGACGTGATATTCTTCTGCAGCATGCGGAACTCTTCTCCTAACAAAAGCAACACCAAAGAGGAAAGAAAATAAAAATAATACAAATCAGGAAATGAGGAGAAGAAAACAGAAAATTAACGAAAAGCAATTGGAAAGCGAATTAGGAGAGGACATAAGAAAGGCAAAGGGACAAGACAACCAAAATGAAGATAATTGAGGAAAGGAAACACAAAAGCGGATAAGCGAGGAATTTACCACGATAAAAAGGATTGGAAAAGTAGACAGGAAAGGACAAAACGCAGAGGACATGAAGGAACTTTAAGATGAGTTAGCGGAAGTTGCTGAATGCTTTGTAGAGTGGACACAAAGTGCAGAGCAGCAAACTTCTCAGCCGAGCGTCATTGTGACTTGCTGTGATTTGTTTGCCCCGTGGCGAGCGGCGGTCCGCATGGGAAGACGAGAGGTGCCCCGAGTCCGTTCGCCTCGCTTCTATCGGGTCACATCACACGCCGGCGTCACTTCCATGTCCACTCACTTCGGACCTGACCCACTTTTACCAGTCCGAGCGCGGTGCCGTCATCCCGTCCGCCTCGGCCGATAGAGCCTGACACGCGGTGATTGGATCCGCAGTTAATTAAAGCCTTGCTGCGCCCGCGTCCCCATCAGCAGATTGATGCTCGACCGCATCACGCAAATGAGAAGAGCCAAACGTTTGAAACTTTGGTCAACTTTGACAAATGCGGTCGAGAGGACAGAATAAAACCCCAACTCTCTTTTCAAGTCACTTGCTGTTGTGCTGCTCGAAACAACAGTTTGAATTTTCTAACGTTTCTCCACTCTGAAAGGAAAAACAATTATTGTTGTACATATCGCACACAGAAGAAATATTTAGTTTCTCATCTTCATTCTCTGTCACAAGGCACATGGCTTGGCTCCAATCAAGAAATCAATCAGCGCTTTCACTCAAATAACGATGGAGAGAAAAATGTTTTTGAGCTTTGGGCCTGGGAAGTTGCCTTGGATCCTGGACATCTGAGATGTCTTTTTTTTTTTTTAAACGAAAAAAAACTGAAAACACCCACACAAATTGACTAGTATCCCCCCCCCCAAAGTCACCCCAGCCCCTCTGTGCAAATTTGGACATGATTACAAGTGAGAAAAGCAAAGGGGGGTCTAGCTTCATGGCAGCAATGGAAGCTATTGCTCCCATGTGTGCTCACACACACCTCAGCCACAAGTACACACGTGCCCAGCAAGTCGACTCAATATGCACAGTTGCACAAATGGCATGACTCGGAAAGTCTCCAAACCTCACTGGAGGTGAAAAGTGTCCGGGAAGAACTTGAACAAAAACGCTCTGTGGCTTTGGCGTGGCTACCATATTCTACTTTTCCTGAAGTCTTTGAAAAAAAATAAATAGATGAGCCAAGCTAAATATTGCAAGATTAAGGGCTCTAATGACATTGCTTTTCTCTGATTTAAATTGAGTGGAAGCATCATTACACTTTAAAAGTCTTCAGTGGAAAAAAAAAAAAAAAAGTCAGTCATTGAGTCAAAAGTCATCTAATTACCAGAGGACAAATGCATATAATTCTTGCCGCCAACCCCCACCTTGTGGCTTGTACTCAAAAGGGAATGTTGTCAACCATTTGGGGATTATGGTGCACGACAGCTCAAGCACTTTTCACTTGAGGTGTCAAGGTTTCACCGGCTGCAAGAGGAGAGTTAATTCCTGCCAGGACAGCCGGCACTTGGGGATCTTTGCAAATTCTGCTCCTGAGTGGCTTGTCATCCACGACAGAAAGCTACATTCAAGATGACATTTTCAAGTCTCTCTCTCGCACAATTTAATTTTTTTGCTATTACTTTTTTATTCATGTATTTAATTTTATTTAATTTATTATTGTTTTTATTTTTTTGTAGGGGAATAATGTCATTGCGCTGTTATGCCCCCCCCAGCACAGTTCCCTTGATTCAAGATTCAAGATTCAAGAATTCAAGATTCTAACTACTTGTTACACTAATATATTTAACTTTTAAAATGTATGACAAAATGTTGGTTAATAACAATGTGAAATTATTTTTATCCTAAAAGGTCTCAAAAATCTTAACTAGAATCCTGTGGTGCGTTTTTTGCAATTTACTTTGAACAATAACATTAACAAGGATTTAAAACATGCATTAAATATACAATCATCAACTAGGATTGTACCTTTGGGTTACAATTGAGGTCAAATATTTTAAGAGAAATGTTTAAAAAAAAAAAAATGTTTTCAATACGAGGCCTGACATGACATTTTAAAAAGGAGACAAGCCCTGATTTTGCAACATCCGATTTCCGCGTGTAGCACAAAACTTACCAAAAGACTTGCGGATGCGTGGACAGATGATGAACGTGAATCTTACGAAGATTTGTTACCGACTGACCGTGTAAAAGTTCCCCTCTGACATCCTGCTGCTCACCATGCTCATTTTCTTGAGATATTAGCCAATTTAATTACACTTAAGAGCATTAAGGAGCAACTTTAACTGTAATTTGCAGTTCATGAACTGTTTTTGAAAATGACTCTTAATATAATTAACTTCTGTCATTAGGCCTAATCCCTGCAGGCTGTGCTTCCTTAAAGACATTACATACAGGCGAGGCGAGGCGAGGAAAGGCGAGGCCACATTCATCCTTCTCCAGCAGGAAGGTTGGACCAGGAAGTGGCGTAATTAACTTTTCCCACGGAGTCAAAAAGCGGATAAAACGACGCCTTGGCAAAAAACAGATTCTTCTTAGCAACGCTGCAGAAATCAGAGCGGGCAAAGGGTTAACAAATGGCTGCTGATTTTTTCTTTTTTTTTCCCGAAGACATTAACCCCGTGTTCACTCAAAGTGTCACGTCGCGCTCGGCTGAAGAATGCTGCTTAATTACAGCAGATATTTTACGTCCGAAATGCTGAGCTCTCATTAAATGGAGTTGCGAGTGAAGTGAAGGCCTCGACGGCATATGTGGCTTCATCAAAAATACATGCTGATCCCTAGAAAAAAAAAAAAGAAAGCGGTCATTTCGAAAAAGGAATCAACCCCGCACCTTGCGATGCTTTGCTTAACGTCTCCTCCGATGAGGTTGAGGACGTGTCACTTTGTCTATGGCGGCCTTTTAATCAGGCTCCAGCCGCGCCGAACTGACCGCTGATTTTTGCATGATATGATTACACCTACCATGCTGCGCGCCGTCGTGAATCAGCCTCCCTCCTCTCGAAAACCTGTAATGAGCGATGTACCCTGCGCCCAGCTGGGACCATGATCCGGCATCCTAATCAGCCTTCAGCCCAGAAAAAGAAAATTAAAAAAAAAAAAAAAAGCCGCATGTTAGAATCTGTGTTTGTGCATATCAAAAGATTACCACTTTGGCAAAACACATAATCACTTACCCCGTAGTGACGGGTGGGGATCCGGAGGGGGGGGGCTCTTCTTTGAATGCGGGAAGATGCTACCACTGTTAGATGACCAGCTGCATGTTTGATTTGTGTGGCTGAAGTCAACTCAGTTACTTAACAACAAATTCAAATTGGAATCAACACCAAAATATGGCAATCCCATACGATGTTTCTACTTTGATATCGACCTGGAGCTAGAAAGCGAAGCGCAGAGAGTCCCTGTCCCCGAATCAGGTGATCCATCACTGCCATAAAACTGTTGTCTTTTGGTTTTGGACAATCGTGTCATGTTCTCGGAATCCGGTAGAAAGATTACAAGGTGTTTGGCGCCTCAAAACCCGATACAACGTCACAGTCGGTCAATCGCTTGGTGTTGTGGTGAAGAATCGGTTTCACGCGGAAAAAAAATGAAATGACACAACTCATTACGTTCGACTCATCGCAAATTAGCAATACTTCAAGTTTGAAATATTTTGGTTTTTGCTATCTTTGATTTCTTTGAATGTCTTAAAGAAAAGTAATATGGTAATGGCGATGCGTGGTGGCGCCCTCTATTGACAAACCTCCACTTAGCCAAGTTTTTTTCGCAGTCGTCCAGTTCAGCCTCTACAATCATTTGGATAAGACGGAAAATGAGAAGAAAATATTTTCAAGGTTAAAACTCATCTTGGTGTGACTTAATTCTATTTTTGTTTTTTAATCATTAACACTTGCATCTTGTTCTACCTTCTGTTCCTATCTTTTCACTGCTGCTTTTATTTTGAAAAATGGCACATCAATAAAGCGTGAGCTTGGCTTATTTTTCCCATCTTCTGCGTTTGTAGAATATTTATTCATGATAATGCGGGCAGGGAGTCGGCGAGTGATGCCGAAACATTAGGCGAGTGTCTTTCATCAGCATCTTCCTCCTGCCCCCACCCCCTCCCCCTCCCCCCTTCAGCACCGCTGGCATCAGGCTGCACCACCTGCTCCAGGCCTCATTCCGCTCGGGCCAGAATGAACAGCTGGCCGCTCTTCTGACACTGTGATTGGTTAATCCCTGCTGGTCACTTGTGCCTTCTCCTCCCTGCGTGTCATTGAACTTTTCTCTCGCCCAGAGCCAAGACCCTCCTTCATTCTTTGGCCGCACCCGGCAAACGGTCCGACTCCCATATTGGGGTTGTGCTCATCAGGTAAATGTCGGCAAGTCTCAATTTAGTCTTGACTTGTCAATAAGTGGATCAACACAGATTGATGCTGAGCAATTTTGACTCAGTGAAGATCATTAAGAGCTGGGCGAGGATTAGCACCACTGTTGCTCTCGAGGGAAACCATGTAGGCTTGAGGGACGCATTTGTGTTATTTTTTTGGTGACCATATGTGGATGAGGTTAAAAATAAATGGTGTAAAAAATGTGAAATTTTAATATGAAAATCCTCATGTGTGTCAAATTATTTCATATGAAAAATAAGATTGGTCAGAGATTTTTTCAGAGAAGCAAGTAAACTTTTCTAAAATAATTTCTTCAAACACATCAAGTCTTTATCATTATAATGATGCTAAAACAATAATATCATATGTGGTCTTTGTAAATTAAGATATACCAGGTGGATTTTATTTTAGAACGTCAGAATTAATTATAATAAATAGTCATATCAGTATTGTGCAAGCTTTTTTGATTGCTTAAAACAAAAATTTGATATGATGGAAAATCAAACTGTCAAAAATCAAAAATGTGCTGTTGACAGGTGCAATTTGATGTATAAAACACACACAAGTTTATTTTACTGTTTTGTAAATTGGATTATTTGCAATAAATAAGTTAATTGGTAGTTGATCAAAAGAGATAAAAATCAAATTTAATGGCCCAAAATGTTAAATGTAAACTGTATTTTTTTTTGACGGAATAAATGAATTATTAGATCTTGTAATGAGTCAAATAAATCTCAAAATATGACAGGACTCTTGATAATCTAAATACTGGTTGGGCCAGATTAAAGAACAAAGCGGGTCATACACGGCCCCAGGCAATACTTTAGCCAAGCGCTCTTCCGAGGTTGGCTGAAGCTCATCGACTCTACAACAGCGATTCTTTGCTTCCATGTTGAAATTACCGATTGTGTTATGCTTGAGTTCAATCCAGTTTGCAGGCCCAGCGATGTGTTTTGAGAGCATTTTGACAACACGAGCGTATCGCTGTCATTGAGCGCCACGCAGCCATATGCCCGGCCCAGATTGGCGGTTTGTGTTGGACAGCTGAGCTGCGATGATTCACTGCGGGGCTTCGCCGACACCAAAGCGAAGTGTACATTTAGCCCGAGGCCGTAGCGCTGCCTGCGCACACGCTCGCTCCCGCCGCCTCCATTGACTCCTTTACATCGAAAACACCGTCTTGCTCTAATCACTGTCGCCCCGTCGTCTTGCTCTTCAGCAATCGGATGTGTTGGGGTGGGGGAGGGGGCGGGGGACGTGATTTTTGTGTGTGGAGAGGGTGGGGTCAGGGGGTTCCATTTTGCAGTCCCGGATTGGAGTGACTCAGGGTCAAGCTTAACAACACAAAGATGCTAATGTGGCCATTATCTATCTATCTATCTATCTATCTATCTATCTATCTATCTATCTATCTATCTATCTATCTATCTATCTATCTATCTATCTATCTATCTATCTATCTATCTATCTATCTATCTATCTATCTATCTATCTATTTATTTATTATTTTATAATTATATGATTTATTTCTTTTTTTACGCTTAGTAGCGATAGACATCGTAATGTCTTGGGTCTTAAGTGAAGAGCAGAAATAATTGTTTTCGTGTTGAAATCAGTTAGTAAATGAAGTGCACCAAAAATCAATGCTGTTCACGTACGTACATCGAGCTCGATTGCAATTAGAAGTGGACCTCTACTAACAGTGCCAGACGATATTGATCAGCGCATGGAACTGGATCACTTTCAGCCACTGTTTGCGGAATGACACGAGCGATGCGATGGCTCGCTTCGTCTCTTTTTTCGTCTTTGGCTCCCTCGCGTAGTGCTTCGTTAGCGCGGCTCCCGCAATTGCGTCACACCCTTTCTGACCTTTGACCTTCTTTTCAGTTGAGCCAGCAAGCATCTGGTCAGAAAGATGTAGCGGACGCTCACTTATTTTGTTGATGGTGGCCTTGACAGCATCCCCCCCCCCCTCCCCCCCGGCTGGGCTGAACCAACTCGTTCAACACTTTCCGCCACGTCACATATCAAATTCGACAGCTAATCAACATTTAGCCCCGCTCGCTGCCCCGCTTTCATCCACGAGATAGTCTGCGAATGATCCGGTGGCGACGCGATCGATGGGGGAAAAGGCAAAGCTGGTTGTGATGTTTGGCATGGCTCAACCTTTGCCGCTTTCATCTGGGCCTTTTGAAGTTGCCGTTCATCTGCATAAAGCGAACTGAAGGGCGGGATGGAGTCCACCTGTCAGCGCCAAGTACAAACGCGGGAGGACGGAAACACAACTAGAATTTCCTCCTGCTCAAATTAATTGGTGTTTAACATGGGAAAAAAAGTTTTGTGTATATGTAGAGGGAATCATTTCTTTTTGAAATGAGGAATGCATTATTTATGTTATTTATATATTTTAAAAGTCCACATTTGTGTAAATAAGAGTAAATTTATTTTAGTACATTTATTTATTTATTTTAAAATGTTTGCATAGTTTTCTAAATGAATCACATCACAATAATCAATAATAGCAATAAATTAAAAAAATAATCAGCATGAGAAGCAGCACACGATAATTTGTCGCCTCCAAACAAAGACGACACGGCGAGCGTTTTGTATTTTGTAATTTGGCTACTTTTATTCGAGCAGGGTCATTTTCAAGAGAAATTACAAATCAAGAATTCAATAATACTTTTACAAAGACATTTCAGGAAAGATTCTTCTTCAGTCATGATATCATACATAGTATTTAACAGTCCCTCTTCATTTTTTAGCTTAAAAAAAAGAAACAAAGATGAAGAAAGTGGAATTTTTTTTTTTTCAGTCGAAAATACAGTGTTTTCACAATTGTATAAAAGTTCCCAAATTTGGAATTTTCCATTATGTGGAAAATAGAGGAAATAAAATAAAATAAGATTAAACTTCGCATTTCACAATGTTTCAAAACACAATAAATGCTCTCTTTACGTAAATTTTGCCCTATGATCAACACCATGTTCCTTTTTACTAAAATATATCTATATATTGAAGACCTATAGTACTGTACACAACAGTATGAAATAAATAAAATTAGGAAATATAAAATGGGCCACATAAATAAGTTTTTTTTTCTTCCGACCTACAAATAAAATGAATGCAATTTGTTCGTTTTCCAAAAAAAGAAAAAAAAAAAGGTTTGGTGTAATACTGACAAAGAAACATTGCACAACATAATGTAAACTAAGTAACTGCTGCCTAGAGTCTTAATACTGACACGGGTGCCGCAGAGAACAATGGTAAACCATCCCATAATACTGAAGCTGGTGGGTAAAAAAAAAAAAAAAAAAAAAAAAAAGTAACCTTCCTTTGACACAATACGAGGGTGGCACTTGCAGAAAACACACAGGTTAAAAGGTTTGCATATAAGGCTTCTTCTTTTTCATAAAACACCTCAAAGGCTTCATCCTTCATTTGACCCCTCCCCTCCCCGTTTTTTTTTTTTTTTTTTCCCTTAAGACGGAGGCACCGCCAGCTCATCCGCCTCCTCCTCCTCCTCCTCTTTGCCCCGTTTCCTTCACAGTCTTCATGATTGGAGGCCTGACACAGTGCGGCTGCAGGTGGCGGAACCAAAGGTGGGGTGACGACAAACACCGAAGGGCTGAAGGGGGGGTACGCAGACCCCGCTGCTCTTGTTCCGACCCCGTATAAATATATACATAGGCAACGCTTTCTTTTTTCTTTTTTTTTTCTTCTTCTTCTTGGTGATTACAGAAGCGGAGTGCAATTTGTACAAGTCACTGTTTTGTGCTATAAATACTATGGAACACGGACGGGCAAGGGGAGGTTAGCACCACACTCTTGTGTCTGTACATTTTTTTCCAAATGTATTTATTCTTTGTCGGGTTTGCATAATGCAGCTTCAGTCACAAACCCCTCCCCTTCCCTTCCACCGCCGCCGCCACTGCCGCCGCCTCATTGATTTAGCGGTCGAAGCTTCCCGGAAGCTTCAGGCACGTGCACGTAAGGGTTTAAAACATCCCCGTCTTAAACCCAACAGGTAAGAATACCGAAGCGGGAGAAAAGCGTTTTTCCCCCCCCCGGCGACTACATGGCGTCCTCCATGGCGTCCTCGCGATCCGATTTGGTTTCCATTTTGCCATCCAGCGAACTGTCGTCCATCGAGTGCTCTCCGTTCTCCTCTTCGTCCCTCAACGTGTCCGGGTCCGTGTCCATGCTCTTGCTTTCCTCCTCCTCCTCAAACTCAAACTCGTCCTCCCTGCGTCCCATCTTTCCGTATTCTTGGTCCACTTCCTTGCGTCCCTCTACGATCCCTCCGTTCACGCCGTCGTGCCGTAAGATGGCCTCGCGCTCCGCCGCCACCGCCGCCAGCTCGGGGTAACCCTGAGGAGCCATTCCTTGCAAGTAGGCCCGGCTCATCAGCAGCTCGGTGGGCTCCAGGTGGCCCTTCTCGCGGGCCTCCCTCTCGGCCGCCTCGCGTTCCTCCGCCTCGCGCTTGCAGTACGAGTAACGATGGTTCATGTGCTGCGAGTACGAGCCCGAGTGCGAGAATCGTTTCCCGCATTTGTCGCACTGGTAGGGCTTCTCGCCCGAGTGCAAGCGCGAGTGCTCGATCAGATGGTGCTTGTGTTTGAAGGCCTTTTTGCAGATCTGGCATTGGTGCGGTCGCTTGCCTGCGGACACACAAAAGAAAAGAGCGGACGCCGTGAGCGCCGTGACGACGGGCGGGACGCCACAACAAATCACACAAAAGCAGAGGAAAAGCAAAGAGTTGGATGGATTGGATGGCGTGGAGCAAAATGACATAACGGGGACATCAAATCCAGAGTTATTCAAATTGGGAGCGGAAAATGCGCTAGCATTCGCCGCCTGATATTAGGAAAGTTCCCTCCTGCGGTCAAAACAAAGAAACTGGTCGACGCGTCGCCAACACGCCGGCTGAGGAGTCGAGAAATCGGCGGGATCTACTCGGGAGGGGGGAGGGGCTTATCTGGAAATAGGATTGAAGTTCACGTTGATAGCATGCCTGCCACAGGAAGCCGCCATTTTATTTCTTTGAAACTTTTCGCAAACGAGACGAGGCGAAAGGGTTTTTTAATCTCCAGTCCGACCACTTCCCTTCTGTGCGGGGACCAGAACAACACGGCGACGTGAGCGAGAAAGCGGAGCTGCCCCGGCTTTCATGTCCGAATAGATAAGACGCACAGAATCGGCAAACACTAGACGAGAGATACCGATTCTGAAATGAATGATGCAACCCCATGAAAGAGGAACTGGCTACGCTAACGCTAATAAGAAAGACTCGTTTGCGGCGCTCTGAAGGCTTCGATGCGATCTCTCGCCAATAAAGGAACCGCTTTTACTCGTCGGGCTAACAAATAGCGAAAAGTATGTCCGCCCTGTTGATGAAGAAGCAAGTTACAAGATGTGCAACAGAGGAAGGAGGAAGAGGAGGGGACAAGTTAAAAGATTCACTGAGGATTTTCAATACAAACATTGACAAAAGGAAATATAATGGGGTTGGAAATAAGGGTCTAGAACAGTATATACCTGTGTGTTCATATTTGTGTCTGAGAAGGGAACTGCTCTTCTGGAATGTTTTGTCGCACAAGTCACACGCGTACATACCACTTTCAGTCTTCTTAATCTTCTTCCGCGACAGACAGGAGTCGGGGTCTGTCATGTCGTCCAGCCCTGACATGTAATCGGCGGTAGCGTCAAGCAGCTCGCCCTTAGCAAGGACAAAGAACAACAGAGAAGACGAGAGGACACACACATAGAAAAAAATCAATTGGGGTTGGAATTCAGACAACACAAAAATTCCTAATCTTATAAATTTACTCGTTCCCTCGCTTTTCACGGGTGATGCGTTTCAGGTTAAACGATTAGGCCCCGCCGGCAACGCAAACAGTTCCATAAACAGTTGTTACAAAAAGTTTCAAATGTACTTTCCCACTCTGAATGATGTGCCCAGTGAAGGACTAATAAGAGGCCAGGTCAGAATTTAGCCCGCACCGTGCCCCAAATTAGCTAAGCAAGGATGGAGCTAACGAGAACTTAGATGGCTAATACACGGATCACAAAATTCTGGCACTTGTCGATTCTGGTGTCAATATAGGTGTCAAATTCGGACTCTCCAACCTTGGGGACTGAAGTTTTTTTGGTGTCATTCGATTTAAATGTTAGTCACATTTACATCTTGCTAGTCGGGCTAATGCTAATCCAATGCTACCCGAGAACTTAGATGGCTGATACACGAATCGCAAAATTTTTGCACTTGACGATTAGTGTCAATGTAGGCCTGATCCAATTTAGGACTCTCCAACCTTGGGGACTGAATTTTTTTGGGTGTCATTTAATTTAAATGTAAGTGACATTTAAATCTCGTTAGGAGTGCTATGCTAAAAATGCTCATCCAATGCTATCCAAACGTTAGCATCGAAATCTTTGTCTAAAAATGCAATGAAAGTCTTTTATCTGGCCTGAACGGAGATTTGCAAGGTGGTCTATTGTTTCTCCTTTCAGTCCAGTCAGTAAGAGTAAAATCTCTCTTTATATGATGAAGACAAGTGTGGCGTGTGAATTGATGGAGAACAATACGCGGCGGTGAGAAGAACATTCTGCGGCGGCGATCACAATCACAAGGTGTGACGTGTTCCTTTAATGAACTTGACAATGCGAGGATGTTTGAAGACGGGACGGCGCTATCACTCGGCAATCAATTCCAACTAAACGCCTGTAGCTGTATTTTTAAAATCTAATTTAATAACTTAGAATGAGAAACATTATTAATACTTTTTTTTTCTCATCAAAATGGTTTCCCTCTATGTTAAACAGCCCTCAGCATGCAGCGGTAATGAACACGGGTGCATTATTAAAGTGCACTCGCAAGCTAATCTCGCTTTAAAATGCGACTGAGGTGTGGCGGGGTGTTCTTCAAGGCGGGATTTGTTATTTCTGCAAACATTGTGGGGCTTTTGGAATTTGGTACCAGGAAGATGATGACTCAACACCGAGTCTAGTGATGGAACACATTTTTTTTGGCTGTAATTAGCAGAGATAAGCGTTCATTTGGTTCCGCCTGGAGCCGTCACCGAAGCGCAGGTGGTTTATTTACCTGGAAACCATGTTTCCGCTGGTACTTTCTCCGCTGTTGCATCTCAGCAAAGGTAGCGGCACCGGCTGCGTATGTGTAGGCCATGTGCGGTAGGAAACCCATCTGCTCCATACCCGGGTAGGGCCGGAGTCCCGGGATGCTGGCCTGCATCGGCGGCATGAACGTGGCCGGCGGAAAAGCCGTCTGAGGTGGAAGTGACGTGTACATGGGTTTGGCGGCAAAGGGGTTAATGCCAAAGATGGGGCTAGTGCTTTTCTCCAGGTTGCCGTTGTTGGCGGAGGCAGAGAATTCCTTTTTGAGATAGGCTAGGTTCAGAGGCTCCTCAAAGTGCTCACGCGGCGAAGGGACCCCGCTAAGCTCGACGGAGACGCTGTTGACTTTGGGTCGGCTCTTCACCGTCAACGCGTGCTTAGGTTCCTTGATGAGTCGCGGGAGAGAAAGGTCCAGCGGCTCGGCTTGCAGGTCCTCCGACACCAGGCTGTTGGGGGTGTACGAACTGCTGTGCGAATGTTTGGAGGAGGTGGACGACAGGTTGAGAGGTGACGGAGTGTTGCTGCGGGAATGGTCCAACTTGTCACCTGTGGGTTTGGCGTCGCCAAATTGGTGGTTTTTCAAATGTCTGAGGGAGTTGTCACAGTTGTTGTGGAGCTCGGCGATGGCTGGAGATGTGATGCGGTCCCCCGGTTTGATTAGAGACATGGGCGACCGCGCCGCCAGAGGGTCTTTGGGGGGACTGTGGCGGTTGTTGCTACCCACAAGCATTTCCGCGTTGTTCTTGTGCTCGAGCGGCGGCGGCGTTCTGCTGCTACCGTATGGAAACATCTTCCGCTGATCAAACCACTGCTTAACGAATTCCTGAGGAAGGCCGACGGCAATGGAAATCTTGAGCAGCTCTTCGGAGTTGGGCTCCATGTTCATGGCGAAATACGCCTTGAGCACAGACATGTGGTCCCTGTAGGGGTGAAGGGAACCCGCCATTCCCTTTTCGGTCAAAATGGAAGATGTCAGATGAGCGTTCTTCTCCATGAAGATATGCTTGTTGGGCATCAGGTTCTCGCTGGGTTGGAGCACGGCTTTGATCTCCTCGTTCATTTTGCACAGGTAGCGCTCGTGTTGGTGGAGAGGGATGGGACCCGGGAAGGTTTCTTTACAATACTGACACGCGTACGGCGTGAACATGTTCTCTGATGCCTTTTCCTCCATGCTACCTTCCAGCATGTGGTTGGCTTTCTCGTGTTTGATATTGCTAATCTGTCTCTTTGAGTCTGCCGTCAAGCTCTGGAGACAGGCTTTGGCTTCGTTGACCTTCTCAAGCGTGTAGTCTATGATGCTTTTGGTGGCGCCGTTGTGATTGACAAGCGGAAGACTGACCTGCCCCCCTGCTGAGTTCAGGCCCTGTTTTTGCTCCTCCACCTGTGAGCCCAGTTCCTTCATGTAGGCCGTGAGCTTGGACAGCTCTTCCGGTTTGCAGTCCATTTTCTGCCTGCACACCGTGTTGTCTACGATCTGGAGGACCTTTTGCACCTCGCTCAGGTTGTTCATCAGAGGGCCTGGGTAGCCCAGAAGCTGCGACTCCAGTCCGGGCATACCCAGGTGCTGCAGAGGGCTCTGGGCCGTCGAGTTGTGGTGGACGCCCAGCGGACTGTTGCCTCCGACTCCGTTCATGAAAGGCCCGGGAGCGCCGAATCCGTGCGTGGCCATCATCAGTTTATAGTCGTTGAAGTCGAGCGGTTCGGTCTTGATGCTCAGGTGGTTGTTGTGGTCGACCAGGCTCACTGGCTTGCCGTTCTCCAGCTTTTGCCGCAGTTGGGTGATGGCAGTGTTGGTAGGGGAGGAGGACGCCGAGGTGGGCGAGGAGCCTGTTTTCATGGCGCCGCCGCGCATCCGACCGTTGACGGCGATCAGGCCGATGCACTTCTTGCTGCTGATATGCGAACTGTAGGACCCAGAGTGCGAGAAGCGCTTCTTACAGTTGGGGCATTCGTAGGGTTTCTCACCTGGAATGGAAAAGCAGATACGATAAGTCGTCTGAGGGGGGGGGGGGGGGGACGTCTAACAAGGGTCTTCTTAGACTGCCACTCACCACTGTGGATGCGGAGATGTTCCTTCAGATGGTGCTTGTACTTGAAGGCCTTACCGCACTCGGTGCACTTGAACTTGCGGTTGCCGGCCGCTTGGTTCAGCAGTTGGTGCTGCGGGAAAGACACTTGCTGTTAAAATTCTGCACCGTCACCACAAGCGGTCAGCATGATTCACTCGCTGAACCTGTCACAAGCGGTGGCGATAACAGAGAGGATCCCACACCTTTTCATTTCCTGCCTGCTCGACTGTCTTTAGAATTTGGCAGCCCCAGAAAATAATCTATATTTAGCGCATTTGCCTTCATTAGAGGGACTGATATGATCTACTTTTCATTCATCTCCCCTGTAATAAGTCTTGTGTCGCCCTGCATACCTGCATCATTTTGGAAATTTTTTCCTAGCATCTCATATGATCATCTGTAACCAGCTAGCTGGAACCTGCTGAAAACGATCACCCCAAAATCGGAGAGGCCATTGTTTTCCGAGCCCAGACCTGAAAAAATCCAATGTGCCCCCTCCCCTACCGACAAATGCTGGGGTGTACGAATTCCTGGAGAGACAGATGGTAGTGCACAGGACACTATGAAGAAAAGCTCCAACCTTCACAGATCAAGCAGGGAGAGTCGAGGGTGGGGGATATGAGGGGGGGACCCGCCGAGCGCCGGAGAGAACCGCGCCACTCGTATGTTGCTGAGTTGCATAAACAAACAGCAACAGCTGCTTCGGTGCCTCCTCCCCCTCTTCCCCCTTCTCCCCCCTGAGGACCTCTGCCCGTTAAAGTTTAGTCTCACTGCTAATAAGACACTCTGGGCCCTTAATTGTGAATGGCACCAGCAAAATGCTCCATCTCGCCTTCATGCACTGGCGCCGTCACTTGTGGGCGGGGCACCGGCAGAACGCTTGCATATGTATAAGATCTAATTAGTCATATTCCGGCTAATTGCTTAAAAGGAGGAGGAGCATTAAGACTTGTAAACATACGAGAGCACATGTTTACTGATGGGTACATTATTTCTTATGCTAATGCACCTCGTTGTCAGGTTCGCCTACGCGGGGACGGGCGGGACGGAAATGACAAAGCGACGGAGAAGCTGACAGCGCAGTTGGTTTTATAAGTGAACACAAGTGGTGGAGCAGAAGGAGCTGCGGTGCTTGAACACGATTGGCCGGCCATTGAGAGCGAAAGCGGCGGCGGCGGCGGCACCGGCATGGTAATGTGGGGATTGGGACGGCCAGGCATTGGGCCGGCCCATCTGCTCACGTTTACATCCAGCTGGTAGATCAGGTGATGACATCAAATTCAGCCTGAGGCTGTCATGCGACCTCAGGAGACAAGTCAACTATGCGCGTGACATGGATTTTTTTTTTTTTTTTTACACCACTTTTTTATCTTCACTATGCCTCCATCAAATTTTCATTGGTGTGAATACACTTGAAGGGACGTTTGATATGAAAGCATAGATATGTATGTATTTATTTATTTATGTATTTACTTAGTTGTATTTTAATTTTTAAATTTTTAATTGTTTTTATTTATTTATTTATTTTTTATTTCCAGGATGTTCCGATTAAATTTGCATAAAAAATAAGCTCATTTCTGACAGTAGCGTTTTTTGTTTTTTTTAACCTAAACTCTCTGTCTATTTTCATTTGCTTCAGAATTTGTTTTGTTTATTTATAGCTTTGAGTTTTGGCTTGGATAAAAAAAAAAAAAGTCTAATCCCATCCAACATGTTCAGAAATGATTTCTCTTATTTCTCGTATATACAATCTTATTCCATATTGTGGACCTAAATCGTACCATATCGGCTTTGAGCTCTTTAAATCCTAAATTTCTTTGTGCCCAATTTATCATTTTATTTAAAATGTTAAAATCATGTCTCAAATTGAGCTAAATTGCAACTTCATCGCTCTAATTTAACATCCATGACTAATGGAAGTGTTTCATCCTCACGGGACGACTCACGTCAACTGTCACGAGACGCACTTATATTACAAATCTCTGAAGTATGTTGTGTAGATGTTGCTGCTGATTATGCAGTGTGCGTGTGTGTGTGTGTGTGTGTGTGTGTGTGCGTCACCAGAACAACATTAAAGACCAGTAGCAAAGTTAAGGAGCTGATAAAAATTTCCAAATTGGAAATTAACACAATCACTGGATCGTGAACACGAAGCTGCAAAATCATATCAAGGAAGGCCATCAAAAAACCATTTAGGGCCTCAATTAAAGTTATTACCATTAAAGGAGTCGCATCTTCAAAATGCCATGAAAAATTAATAATGATTGCCAATCAGAAAAAAAAATGATCTCTCTTCTCGGAGGATCAGAGCACATTACAGATAAGATGGAGGTTGTGCGTGTGTGCGAAATAGCTAACCTGATCCCTCGCAGGCTTGTGCGTGGCCATATGTCGCTCGAGCTGAGTGCGGTAGGCAAACGTGTAGCTGCACAGCGGGCAGGCGAAGTTCTCCTCATTCTTCTCATGGCGGTACTTGATGTGCTCCTTCAGTGATGTCAAGCGCTTGTAGCCTCGGTCGCAGTAGGGGCAGGTCAACAGTTGGGCGAAGGCATCTGGCGTTCCAGGTGGCAGGTCTGCATGGGTAGGAGGGGAAAGCGGGCCAAAAGGTCAGCCAATCAATGGCAGCTAATGGGCGTCTTGCCCAGAATGCTATGGGAGCGATCTATGCAATCTGCCGCACACCCAAGGACTTGGAAGGGAAAAATTATTTTCTTACTGGACGAAATTTTACATTTCAAGTTCATATATTTATGTATTTTAGGAATATCATTGAATTAATTTCATTTAATTACAGGAGATGTCATAAAAGCTTTTGACCTATGAATTTTCTGTTTAGGTATTGAAGACTACACACACACATATACGTCTGCACACACACACTCGCACACAGCAGGATAGCAAGTTCCTGAGTGCTGTCATGTCTTCAAATCTTTCCCACTCCTATGCTTGCCATGTCTGCAGCTTGACCCCACTCGCTCAATCCTCAATCCCAGTCCGCCTGCTGGGACCTTCAGAGGTGAACTATCTGGTTTCTGCCCAGCTGTTGCTTGAGACTGGAGGTAAACACTGTGGCATCCGGCAAATCTGTGGGACCAACAGCTGTCTGCTCGCGTCGGGCGAGAGAGCTGCTGCTGCAGCTTCTCATCTCTCATTCGGAACGAGTCAGGAGGCCAATTGCCCAGGCATTGTCCTATCTTTTTGATAGTAACACTTTGGCTTCAGTACTGGCTATTTGTGCCCTGTATAGGCACTATATATGAAGTATTTGTAAATATGTGTCGATGAATACATGTGTGTAAATGTATGTATACATTTGTGTAAGTGTATATGTGTATACAAATGTGTACAAGTGTGTATATATATATATATATGTATATGTCTATACGTGTGTATATATATATATATATATATATATATATATATATATATATATATATATATATATGTGTGTATATATGTATGTGTATACAAGTGAATACGTAGATGTGTGTGTATATACGTATGTGGATATATGTGTATATGTATATGATTATATATGTGTGTATATATATGTGTTTGTGTGTGTGTATAAATATCTATCTATATTTATTTATATTTATTTATATTCATATTTATTTATGTCTATTTATATATATATATATATATATATATATATATATATATATATATATATATATATTTATTTATATATTTATTTATTTATTTATTTAAATATATATGTTATATACACATTTAAAAATACAGTTGTGCATTTAAATTGGAATCTGAAGGTTTGCAACAATGAACATTTTTTTCTTTTTTATCCTACCAAACTGAAGCTAATTGAAAACCTAACGCAGCGACGGCCACAAACAAGTTGAGGCGGCAGAATAAAACAAGAGGTGAAAAAGTGCTGTACCGTTTTCCTCCGGGCCTGCTGCCTCCGGCGTCCCAAGTCGGGAAAGCTCCTCCGGGGCTTCTGGGTAGATGATGGCTGTATCGCCTCGCTGGAGATACTCGGCGATGCTCACTACGTGGCTGTCACTGTCGCCCAGCTTCCTCTTGGCAAAAAAGTCCTCGAACTCTGAAGTGCAATTGACGCTCTTGACTAAAGGCGAGAAGGGAGAACAAACGACAAGACATAAGATTCCTTTTGGGAGTCACTTGCTTCAAGTGTGAGGCGACACAAAAAGAATAGCGCAAAACGTCGGGCAGATACGACTAAATTATGGGTTCTGCGTGTCATTCCGCACTGCTAAAATAAGAATTGGAACCAAATCCAACTTCAAATCGTACAATCAGTAGAGGCAGAAAAACTTAAACGGGGTAATTCATTCATGACTGCCAAGACGTACGCCGCACTCTTGAATTCTTCCGTAGCAGAGCACGGAAGTCACGTTTAAGACCGGTGGAGAGATTTTTTTTGGTTGCAGCCAAACCAAAATTCATCCCAGCCGCGGCTGGTGGTGCCAAGATGACCATGAAATTGCTAACCTTCATTAGTCCTCATGTGAGTGACAACTAAATGAAGATCGATTATGGCTAACGAGCCTTTTGGATGGCGAGTCAAGGTGAGCTTTCAAGCCATAACTTGACCGGCCAATTTGTAAAAGGTCAAGGTAGCAAATATTTGGTGATTTGGTCGCCGAAAAAAAAATCAAATGTCACCGGTGCCAATGGATCCTTTTTTCGCAGCCTCGACTGCATCATTTACGCTATTCGTTAGTCGTGTCCTTCCGAGCTAATTGCTGGAATTGTGCTCATGCTGATTAAACCGGGTCGCTACTTGTGAAAATGATAAATGTGATATATTTGAACCTGGAAATTGCATTCCTCACAATGACAAGCGTATGTTATTATTTAAAAAAAATAAAAAAAATAAAAAATAATAATAATAATAATAACAATAAAATAATAAAATAACAAAATAAGATAATAAAATAATTTTACCAAATAGCCTCAAGGACATTGTGTGTGAGCATCACATTATGAACATGTGAACATTTTATTTGTTGTTGTTTATCAACACAAAGTGTTTCAAAAGTTGTAAACAAGGGGCAATAAACCGAGTAACTCACCTGTACCGTTTCCAGCTATTTGCAAAGTGGTATCGGGGCCCAAAGTGTCGAAATCTTTGATTTCATCTGCACAGAAGGGTGGGGGGGGGACAAAGAGGGCGGAGTGAGTGCAAGATGAGACGTTGAAGGTGCGGCGCTTTGCTCATCCCGCTCAATGAATCCTATCAGGCCAGCCAGACGGCCACGTATTTACCTTTCACATGACAACAAGCTGCGACTAAACGTGATATCCACCTGAGCAATTGTTGAGCTTGAGCCAACATGTGGCTTGAGCTCATTACGCCCCGACTGTGATGCCGCCGCGCTCTGCATTTTGTCTCCTTTGTGACATGTTTTCCTCCAAAGCTGTTACACGCAGCGACGGTGCACTAAAAATAACACAACTCGCCACCGCAAATGAAGAGTTGCGTTACCGCCTTTGCTGTCAAAGACGGCCAACCCACAACCCGATTGCACTCTGTGCATCTTCATTGGAAATGAACTTTCTTCCAAGAAGGCCGTGTTTTGTGCCTCACTTTGTCACGAGGCGCCACCGTCTGATGTCACTCTTCACGCCACAGGAAGAGGCGGAGCCAGTCGATGCTTAATGTTTCCTCGCACAAAAGCCAGAAGCAAAGTGGCTTTTTTTTTGTATTTTTAGCCGACAATGGACTTGATGCTGTGAACGCCCCCACTCGCTGGCTTCTGGAGACATTTTTTTTTTTTGAAATCACATGTCTGCCAAGCGGCATCAGAACCGCAGCTTGAGAATAACCGTCTTTTTAGTGGCATAAATCAAGAGCAACAGATTGAAATATACCCACACGGCTCGGATTTCAGCACATGTGCGTGTCCTCACGGGCCGTGTTTGCTTTGGCTAATCAAATTTGGCTGCATTCTTTTGCCCTGACGCAAGGGGATGACCAGTGGGATTTACTGCTCCTCCTCTCTGCCCTGTTAGTGTTTACCTTGGAAAACATGTGTTATCTGCGGCGTGAGGAGGGCGAGCGAGCGAGACGCGGCTCCACCTCTGGCACCGGGCGATGTGTCACCGCGGTGAGCGAGGAAGCAAGCCAGCGGGAGGCGTTTACGTCCTGACACGGCAGCCGACGCTCTTTACACGGCGTGAAAGCCGTCACCAGAAATGCCGCAAAAAATGTGCGGCTGTGGGTCACGGGGTAGCCGTGCGTGTGTTGCGTCAGCGTTGGATCGCACAAGGGCCCACACCTCGTGGAAGAGCGAGACTCCGGCTCACGTCGTCACGCTTTGCTATGAAAACATTCCTTTTTTTAATGGATGTTCTCCATTTTGCCTCTGAGCCGTATTCCACTCAAAAAGGTATTCAGAGAGGGGGTGTGCAGACTTTTGCATGCATCTTTTCACGATGAAACAGCGTAACAGTTTGATGTTTGCTGTTTGCTATGAAAACATTCCTTTTTTAATGGACGTTCTCCACTTTGCCTCAACAACAACACAAAATATTTAGAGAGGGTGTGCAGACTTTTGCATGCATCTGTTCGTGATGGAGCAGCATAACAGTTTGATATTTACTGTTTGCTATGAAAACATTCCTTTTTTAATGGACGTTCTCCGTTTTGCCTCTGAGCCGTCTTCAACCCAAATAAAAATATTCAGAGAAGGGGTGTGCAGACTTTTGCATGCATCTTTTCACGATGGAGCAGCGTAACAGTTTGAAATTTGGACGTGACAAGATGGGGAGGGGGCAAACGCTTCTATTCAACAATCCTCAAAACGTTCGCAATGACATGTCCGGTGGCAATAAAAATATGGCGCCGCGTTACGTTGCTCGCTGGAGCATCAGGTGATTTATGCGCAAATGCCTGTCAGTGACAATGATGTCATGCTTTCCAGAAGACTGCATCCAGCCACATTGTGGGATGGAGGAATGTCAAGGACAAGGCCAGATAGAAGACTTTGATTGTCTTCTGGAATCACAGGAGCTTCCTGTCTGCTGGCACGACGTCGTCGCCATTAAAGTACATTCAAATTTTTCAAGCCAGATTCTTACGAGGCCAACGAGGTCTGATTCGGCCTTCCGGAGGCCCGGTGAGAAGCTCCTGATAGGGCTCCAAATCAGGAGGACAGCGATATGTGTGTGTGGGGCTGCTAGCTTATCTCAGGACTCAGTTATGTGTTGAGGTATCTGCGCAGACACTCAGGCACCGGCAAAGTAAGAGTAGGCTGGGAAACACAGCAGCCACAAGATTGGGAAAGAGACTCTAATGAACTTGACTCGCTCTCCCAAATATGTCAGACACTTTATCACAGCACAAGCAGATTATGTGAGAATTGCAACATGGCTGATTTACAGACATTACGGCACCGCGGGTCTTTATCAAATAAACAATTACCGTATGCAACGACAGCTTGTTTATCCTTTATCTTGATTTATTTACCCGACCGTCTTCTTCCTCGTATCCCCTGAAGGATACGAACTGTTATTTCGGCTTTTTTTTTTTTTTTTGCCTCGACTAATAAATGCGCCACCTCCGGTATTAAAATTTAAGCCCGCCCGAACGTTGCCGACTTCTCGGGCGCCGTGCATGGCTAGTTCATTAGCAGAAATGAATAGCAAAGCCGAGCTCATTTAGAAAGGCGCTGTCTTACATGACTTCTCGCCGCACTCTGTTCCTGTCACTCGCTTCCAAGAATCATTGACTCTTATTATACATGTAAATGGCTATCATAAAAATAAAAATTTCATTTAAGATTGCTAATGACTTTTTTTTTTCCAGCAGTCTGGCTTCCTTTAATGGGTCTACCCTGCCCCCTAATTAAAAGTATTTATCTTTCAAGCATCCGTGACTGGCGCCCCGGCAATCAGCGCCGTTTGACAAAAGAGCATAAGTCAAGTTTGGGGGCTGGGGTGGGGGATGGGGGGGGGGTCACCTGGGAGCAGTAGATCGGGGGTCTCGAGGTTATTTTTGTCACATGATGCTCCTCAAAAGTTGTTTTTATTTTCGCTAATGTGACCTAGATTATAAAAGCACCGCAAAATGGCGAGGGAAATTTTGAATGGCGTCCATATTACAATTTATGGTGGGGAGCGCTACGGAGGCCTCGCCGTCAGACCTGGCTCCAGACTTGTTTGCTCCACACTTGGCTCCATTTGTTTAAGGCTACACCAGATGGGAGGGGCTCAACGTATAAGATGATCCCACAGGCGGCAGCATGAGCACATAAAGAATCTGCCGGTCGGATTAAGTGAGTTCAGTCAAAGAACGGCTCACCTTGAAGGCCGCACATCTGGCGGCTTAGAGACAACCAAATTCTACACCAGGTGTCAAGGTTTTAATTTAAAAAAGAAGGTATTTAGGAGTGCTTTCTGTAACCCCGCCCCTTTTCTTAACCGGAGAGATGACATCGGCCAACACTCACCGGCACCATCCGCCGAGGCACTCAACATGTCGCTGTCGGGCCAGATGTGCTCCACTCCGCTGTCCCTCATTTCGTCGTCCTCCTCTTCTTTGGTGGGCAGCCCGTGGCTCTCGGCGCACGGCGAGGCGTCGGCGTTGACCAGGCTGGCCGGGCTACCGGTGCCGTTGATCAGCGGGTCTTCCTCGGACACCTGCAACTTGTCGTCCTCTTCCGTCTCCGAGCCGGTCTCCAACACATTCTCGTAGTTGAGAGCTGCCAAAGAGAGGACGTTTGGATCAGTGGGCGGGGACGTTTCTTTCCCAATGAGGATTTCGACATCTTTTTGGAAACCGCGAAAGGCCCCGCGTCGCTATTTGGCCTGAGTCACGGGTTCCGCCCCAATTACAGGACTGGAATCTGCACTTGATCCACAGCGACGGGCAGACAGCTGCCAGTGCGATGTGGGCCAAAATAGCCGCTAATTTCGAGTCGCACTCAAATGCCTGACGTGCCGGCGTGCTGCACCTTTCACGCATTTCAGATGCTTAACATAGCACGAGCGGCACAACCGAGTTGCGGCGACAAGGCTCAACCCGATGACTCATCGGGGGAAGCCATTCGTGAACGTAAATACAAATTTTAACTCATGTAAAAAAAAAAAAAAAAGCACTGAGACAGGCCCCAAGGCTCAAGAAAAAACACACACGGATGACCCTGGTGTAAAAAAATTGAAAAATGAGCACTGAAGAATGAATATTTAAACAACAAAAATTAGCCTGTTAAATCAAACAAATGACCTCTGACCTTTTGTTGCACAATCTTTGGAGGTTTTGACTATTGTGATGGCCTTCAAGGGTCTGAGTTTTTTTTTTACTATCTCTTGAAGATAAAGCATGCGGTCAGTTCAAGGTGCCTTCATTTTTTTTTTTCTCCAGGTCAGTTTTGTTGTTAGTGTTGAAACGTAAACAAAAAAAAAAATCCTGGAATTTTATTTGGTCATTTCAATACATTTGAATGGATCGTTGTAGTATTTTATTATTAATTATTTTTATAATGATTGCATTATTTTTTTTTTTTTAAATGAACCAATCAATGAAATATTATTTTTATATTTATTATTAATTCATCATTGATAGGCATTATTTCAGTGGCCATTTTGAGGGGTTGTCTTCAACACAAAACAACTTGACAATTATGAACTCCATAAACGGCATCCGATCAGTCGCCACCATCGGACAAGCTAGGCCGTCCCTGGATTCAGTCACGAGGAGGCAGCACGTCGCGTTACGTTTCTCACATTTTGAGAGCTTTCATAAATCTACGAGAGGCTGCCTCTTCCCACGGTGAAGTCCGTGCATGACACTTGTGTTCACGTTCTACATATGAAAGGCTAAACCTCCCGCAGCCCCCTCCAGGCACGTATGACTGGCTGGTCCACACTTGCCTACATGGAACAACTGCACAACAGGTGCAAATTAAAATGAAAACGGGGCTTTGAGGCGGGGTCGGGGGGGGTGTGGGGGTGTGCGGGCGTCTGGGATTGCGCTGACCTGCTTCGAATACCAATCGGTGGAGGAAACAAAACCCTTTCAAGAGGTGTGATCACAAGGGTTTAGGCAAGTTCAGACTCAGTAATGCTGCTTGTGATGACAAAAAGGGCAGTGGTGACCTGGGAGGGAGGGGCGAGTTGCGGGGGATTGGTGCCGGGCGGGGGGTGAAACTGGGCCGGTCAGGGTTCTCCTGGGTGGTCCAAATCTACCTTGGCATGGTTGATACTGAGCCTTTACTGCATAGCACTCAAAAACAACACCATTTGAGGAATTTGACTGTTTCAAACGGAATTCACCAGCCAACATCTCGCCGCTTAGAACAAAAGCAAGCCGGAAGGCTCGATCGGCTTGCCGCCGCGGACCCCGATCGAGGCATGCAAATTTCCGTGACAGCCTGTGAATGACATTATGGAAAGGGCGGCTAGGTTAGAAAGGTTGCGAAAGGGGTCTATTGTGTGGCGCTAAAAGGAACGAGGGAACATCTCTTTGTTGCGCCGCTGACTTCCACTCCCACGTGTGGAAGGTGGGGCGCCGCCCACCTTCTATATAACAAAACTTTCAGTGAGGAGAAGAAAAGTGGCGCTTTCATTTATTTTCGTCACCACTTTGTGTCGGCTGCTGCACGGGGGCGGCCAACTGTCTTGCCAAACTACAGCCAGTGCCATCTTCCCCGAGCGTCAGCTGTCTGTTGGCGTCGAGGGAGCTTGTCAAGGCACGACATGCGCCGCTAACGTGTAGAAAGACGCCTTTGTTAAGGTGCCACGGCTGACGAGTCGCTCAGCCGCCGCCATTGTGCCGCGCAACAAAGTAATTCTAACCTAGCAACATTTCGCAGGCCGTCATTTTGTCACCCGCTTTATCATCCTTTTGTGGCGGCCAAGACAATGATGTTTACGCTCGTCGTACCTCGGTGTCAAAACGGCGACGAGCGTTACCTGCGCGGCCGCGCCGCTAATTCGGCCTAACTGTTGCCGTTTCTGACACGGGGCTTTCACGAGATCGCCATTAGCGGCTCTCTTGTAAGTGGAGTGCTGCTACGCTATTGATTAGGGCGGTGACGCTGACAGTTTGTTTCATTCTTCTCATTTTTTTTTTAATAAAGATGTATCAAGAAAAGGCGTCAAATAAGGACAGAAAGTTTGAAGCGCCACTCATCAAGCACAGTTGGGCTGCCACTTGCTGAAATCCACAGCCATCAATTCTTTAACTCATAGGTGTCAAATCCAAGGCCTGGGGGGCCAGATACGGCCCGGCACATCATTTTATGTGGCCCGCGAAGACAAATTTTGCATCGGCTTTGTGTCATTACTAAAATGACAAATCTCTCAAACAAAAGAGATATTGCTTGCAATTTTTAGAACCATTTGTCTTTTTAAAATCTTTGAACAGATGTTGACAATCATCATGACCCTCTGAGGAAAACTATGACTCTGTGACAAAAATGAGTTTGCTTAAACTCATTCACTTCCACCCCAGTTACCATCTTTGACGTCTATAACCATCAATGGCACCGAATGAGTTAACATGCTCGTTTAACCCGATCAAAAGTACGGAATCACGTGTGCGATGCAACTTTTTTTTTTTTTTAAAAGCCAAAGATCAGCAAGCTTCCCCATCAGGTGAGCGCTTTCCTCCCAGGCGCCGAGTTCAGAGGTGCCGCACCTGCGCTCGGCAGCGCTAACAATGATAATCACATTCATTTAAGCATCCCAAGGTAGCGTTAAGCGCCGCGAGGAGATCGCCTTTCCTGCTCGGGAGAGAGCCAGAGCGCTCTTCCTTCTCACGGGGCGGCGGTAAGAGGTGATGGCCGCGAGGTGGAATGACTAACACCCACGCTGTAATGCTAACCCCGGCTGACTCTTTAGCCGAGTGTCGAGGCTTAGCTTCGGGTGACACACTTGGCCTCCTACGCCGATAATGAGCCCGGACATTCTCCCTATTGGACCGTAACTGCTCGCGCTCGCTGGCTGTCTCATGAATGTGAGCCAAGCGGATCACCTGGATAGCTGAGAGCGAGATACAGGAGGGGGTGGGGGGGTAGCGTGGCGTTACGCAGCCTTGGTGTGTGGGGGAGGGCACCAAGGTGGAGGCGAGGTCGCTGCCTTGTGGCTACGGCTGGCACAAGCGGATTTTTCGCTATGACCTTTTGTCTGCCGCGGCTACTTCTCGATAAAGAAAATACTGTTTCAAAAAAAATTGAAGGCGAGACGCTACGACCTGGTAAGGGGGGGGCGGGGGAACGCTAGATAAACAAACAAGCCAGGAAAGTTTCTCCCATTACACTTGAGAGAAGAAAGAATTGTCAAGTCGCCGACAAAAGTGAGTGTTTGGCTATTTGGTGTTATCTGGTCTGGGAATGAGGGCACGGGGGCCACGAGGGGGCCACGAGGGGGCCGAGTCGTTGAAAAGAGGGAGGTCGTGGGCAAACAAAGACCCTGAAAGGACACAGCCAGAGTGAAGGCAGGAACGAGGAGGTGGGGCCGTGGCGTGCGATGAATGGTGAAAACTCAGCCGAGTGGAAATGCAACCTGGGAGTGGGCTTATGCGTGCATGTGTGTGCGTGAGAGAAAGACAGTCTTCATAAAGAGATGGAGGTGGGGGGGGGATGCTGCCACGCCGAAAAGTGCCCTCAATCCAATTTGGAAACTTTATGCAACTTTGAGATAAAGCAATTGTTTGTTTTCGTCTGGGACTATTCAATCGAAAAAAAATAACTTACTGGGTGTCCAAAAGAAAGGACACCGGCGACTAATTCCATTAAAGTTACATTAATGTGTCAAGCAACAGGCAGGGGGTGTGTTTAGGGAACTGGTGTGTATCTATCTTTCAGTTGTGTGTGTGTGGAGGGTGGGGGTCTAAATTAGGGCCAAGGTTTGCTAAACAGCTCAGTGGTACCACCTTTGCATCGACCAACCATCTGTGACCCGCCTTCCATAACTACAATCAACCCCCTCGGCTAGCTTGCACGCCCACCGACGCCCCCTCCTCACCCCCCCCCCCCAACACCACACATGAACCCCTTTCCTCCTCCCTCAGTTCATGGATGTTCCCACCTCAAACAAATGTCCCCCAACCCATTTCCAGCCCCACCTCCTCGTCCTGCTGGTCACACAAGGAAAAGAATAAAAAAAAGGGGACACAAAAGCTTCCCTGGCTGCCCTCAGGACCCCGGGGTCTGCAGAGAGGAGGAGGAAAAGAGGGGGGGGGGTCTTGGATGGGGGCGACTGCCAAACCTTTTCCTTCCTGCTCAGGTAAGCTCCACTTCACCTCCTGACTGTACTATTACATGCATGGAGCAACAACACGAGGGGGTTGAAATTAGAAAATTTAATTTATTTGATAATTTCCCAGAATAATTAGAGTTAATGTGGGTTAATTAATATGCAAATCTCTCAGCAGATGTTCGTCAGGGAGGCCAAGGAAAAAACAGCCCCCGTCGACGGTACCTTCGCCTAGCCGCCTTATTGGCTCGTAATTACTGTAACTAAGCAAACGTACACACGGTAAGAAAACAACGAGCTGAAAGGAAGCGAGTGTCCATTTTTTTTCCTCGCCACAATAAAAGCCGCTTTTACTCATTATTAATAAAACATGCTGCCACAAAAGACACTTCAAACACTGACATCAAAAAGTTTACAGCACAACATTTTGCAAGTTTCCAAGCCCACACAATCCATTGATTGACAATGTGAACGAGTCGTTCCGTGTATCCTCAAAGACACACACACCTAAGAACCGACATGGCGACACGACGGCCAGCTTTCCAAATAGACAACGCTAGTAAAAACACACGCTAGTGGGGCGGCGGAATCTGCTGACGTCGGCGCGGAGCTGCTTGAGGGGGTGCCAAATTGATGGCCGCTGCCCTCTTATCATCTTGAGTATAAAACCTGTGTGTGTATGTGTGTGTGTCCCCAGGAGAGGTGGTGTAGCCTTGCAGCACTTTGAGCCACCCTGATAACACATCTGCTTTAACTGTGTGTTTATGAATCATGCTTATCTGTGCAACCATTGCTACGGCGCGCCAGTATGTGTGTATGTGTGTATGAGTGTGTGTGCACATGTGGGAGTGGACATCTGACTATGTGTGTGTGTCACTTTGTGTATTTACTCGGGAGGGAAGCAGGGAGGCAATGACAAAAGGGAAAAAATCTCAAGGAACCTCCAACCAAAGACGTATAAAAAAAAAAAGTCCATGTCAACTGTCTTGACGGTCCTTCCAGGAATCAATGGCAACAAATATCTGTACAAGTCCGCACCGAGAAGAAAGTGAGAGGAACTCTCACCAACTTGCATAAAAAAAAAGTTTCCCAAAGACAAAAATGCTCAACCGTCAAAAAGGTCTTCATTTTTTTGTCTTTTCTTATAAATCTCTAATCCCGCTGCCTGCTTTGTGCAGAAAATAATCTACAAAAATAAACAACATGTAAGCATATGCAAATACAAACACACGCAATCATTGTGAAATGATTTTTTTTTTTCCAAGACTGATTAGAAGCATTAATTAATCTATAAGCAGTGTTGCAGCAATCTGATATTATAAATATATTAGGCTGCCTGTAAAATTAATTATAAAGCTGTGCTGACATATTGCACTGCCAGGACAGATTAGTCAACTTTTTTTTCTTTCCATGAGCAAAACCTGGATGAAAATTCCCATCTCACGGCGGCCGTAGCACACCACATAAAACACACAAATGAAGTTTCTCACGCCTCCATTTTGGAAGAATTAATGGTGGCTTCAAGTTCATCTTTAGATGATGCCAAAATCCAGCAAATGCAAACTGGAAGCTTCCAATGTGCGTACAGACGCCATGAATCAAAATCTCATTTGAGGTTGAGCAAGGCACGCACCATGCCAAGTTTACGGCTCGGATTCTGGCAGGGATCGAAGAGCATTCAAATGAGCAACCATCCTTTGCCTTTTTTCTCTCAGACACCAAAACTGTTGACCGGGTTTGATCTGACCAAGGTTGCATTCCTGACTGCAAGGTCGCCGCTTATCTCTGCATAAATATAACCTGAGCGCTAAAAAATGTGTTCCTGCGTTGTGGAGGTGCAAAATAAATTCTACCATTGTGGATGGGGTGTGTGTTAGCGGACAGGAAGTCAAGCAGGGAGTTGGGATGAACTAAAGATATCAGACAGACTGAACCAAATGGGGGGTGGGGAGCAAGGTTCCAGGTGAGGGGCCACATGAGGGTCGGGGA
This sequence comes from Syngnathus floridae, assembly GCF_059516105.1. Lineage (NCBI taxonomy): Eukaryota > Metazoa > Chordata > Actinopteri > Syngnathiformes > Syngnathidae > Syngnathus > Syngnathus floridae. Next base: position 8,676,636 of record NC_142414.1, on the reverse strand, counting down.
TTCTTCTGTTTCCTCTCTAGATTGACTGAGCCAAAGCGGCGGCCCAGGGCCTCATTCACATGCTAATGAGAGTGTAAAATCACATCTGTTACTCACACACACACATTCGCTCGTCTGGACCCTCTTAACCAACCTCCAAATTAGCTGGTTAGCTATAGCGCTACGTTAGCCGCGGAGAAGACTAAATAACGACGGAGATGTTTTGTTTCTGGCTCGGCGTGCATCTGGAGGGGATTTTTTTTTAAACACAAACACACATTTGGTCGTCTGGACTCTTAACTGACCTCCGGCTGGTTAGCTATAGCGCAACGTTAGCCGCGGAAAAGGCTAAATAACGACGGAGTTATTTTGTTTCTGGCTCGGCGTGCATTTCGTGTCACTGGAGGGGATTTTTTTTTAAACAATGCAAACTAGATTGATTTTTGCAGAAATTTGCTGCTTGAATAACTCCGTACGCGCTAGCTAGCGGCAAGGTGCGGCAGGTGCAGGCCGAGGGCAACGTGACACGACTTAACCTCTCTCGCCATCTCGGTTTAACGGCACCGAGCAACACCGGCGAGGTCCGGGCGGGGCCCCTGAGCCTCGCATGTGTGAGTGGGAGGCAACAAGCGCTGCTTTTTACTCTCTCCCTTTTCCAAATCATCCACCTGTCTTCCCTTTGTAGCTGCGAGAAAGTCGACTTTTAATGACAGCGTGGCGTGACGGAGGAGGTGGGACACCTGGGGCTCTTTGAGCTCACCTTAATAAGACAGCCAGCATGTTTAAGGTTACGACCCCTAATGCGAGCTCCCGTTTGATCACGTCAGAGCTGAACATCGCACTTTGCCGCAACAACAGTTACCACATTGGATCTTTAACCCTTTGCGAGGTGCCCTCATTGTTAGCCGGTCGGCTGTCGCGGGCGACGAAATTCCCTGCTTGCTCAGATGAGCGCTTACATAATTGAGCAGCTGCACTGGCGTGATGTGCTGCAAAACAAACGCTCTCTCTCTCTCTCTCACTCTCTCTCTCTTCTACCCCAGGGTTCAGCCGCCCCGTGTTTCTGTCAATCCTGCTGTTTTTGATCAGCGGATTGAAAGCGGCGCTCAGGTACTCGGGTGCCGGCGAGGCGCTAATTAGCTCTGCAGGCTAATTGACGTGTAGATTACGCCGCTGAACAAACGCTCAGACTTATTTGTTCTCCGCTACCTCGGCGCTAATGAACAATTTACCTGCCGAGTTAAAGGAGGTGCTTGCGTCAACAAAAAAGGCTTGCGCCGGAGTTGCGTCGCCACATGCCGAGCGAGCTTCTCTGGGATTCCTGAGAGCGAGGAAGCGTGCGTTTCCAAACCCTGAAGGAGAGGATGGCGAAGATGCGTAATTCCAGAAGGGGAAACGATTCAGTAATGAAAGAGCATGGCGTAAAGAGCGAGGCTATGCTCCCAGTGTCCCGCTTCACCACCCCCCCATCAAAAAACGATTTCCTCCATCTTTTTGTCTTCAGGATAACAAAGCACGTGAACAAGCTTGTTTCGCATCCGTTCTTTAAAAGCGACGACTGCATACAAATATTGGCCCGAGCTTTTGTTTATAGTCTAATCGCACTTGTTTTTGTGTTTTGGTTTTTCGGCTTTACTTCTAGAGGAAGTTTGCTACTTTTTAAGAATTACATTTTTTCTGGATACGCTTAGTTTTAAGTTTTTGTTCGTTTTTTTTCAGGATAATAATAATAATCTATTATTTTTAAGAGTTCATTTTTTTAATACGCTTAGTTTTAAGTTTTTGTTTTTTTCAGGATCATAATAATTAAAAATAATCATAACAATAATAATAATACATTATTTTATATCATTATATTATTATTTGTATAAGTTATTTTTTTCTAATAATAATAACAATAATAATAATAATACATTATTTGTATAAGTTTAAATTTTTTTGAATAGGCTTAATTTAAATTTTTTGTTAGTTTTTTCTTTTTTCAGGATCAGGATAGTATCCCGCTTCTGCACACCTTTTTGATTATCTGATCATTTAATTCAGGTTGTATCAGGGAAACAGAAAATATCGGGGACACTGGCACTCAAGGATTAGTAATCGCCCAGTCTTGCTTTAGCGGCAAAAAACTGTGAGGAAGTGAGCCCATCCCTCAGTTAGTCCGGCTGAGACAGGAAACCTGGTCCGAGCGCTTTTTATCTTTCTCGCTCGGTCCCCCTGGACAGAACGCCGCGAGCGCAGGGATCATTTTAAGCACATACCTGATAAGGAAAGATGCATGAAGGAAAATTACCTCCCTCCCTCCTAGCGTGGTGAAGACCCACTCATCTTTTGCAGATAGAGTCCCTTTCATCCCCGCCAATCGGGTTTCCGACGGTGATTAACACCTTAAAACGGGTCATTACGGAGGGCAATGGCGATGGATCAGAGAGCGCCACTTTGAAATCAAATCCCACCGAGTTCGGACCAGGGAGGACGGCGGCAGTTTGAGTTTGCGTCATTATAAAACAAACAGCCCCCCCCCCCCCCACCCCCACCCGCTAGCACTATGCTAGCAGAACTAGCGCAGTTCCCAGGCCTTTCTCTGCTGCGCGAGAAATAAATGGTGCGCCAGGGGAGCACTTTCCCTTTCCTTCCTCATCTCATTCCTCCCTTGCAACTGTTTGTTTTTTCAGGTAATGCAAACAGAGCATCTCACAGCAACCTTGTTGACTTGACCCCGAGCGACCCCAAGCGCACCTCCCTCACATATCCAGAGGTGAAATTTGACGAAAAGTTCAACTCCTCCCTCCCCAATGGGCTCAAATTGAAATACCCTGTTGCATAACTACTCCATCTCCTTGGTAATCGGTAACTAATTGAACCTAGGCGGGGTTGTCGTGGAGGGATTTTATTGATTTTTATTATTTCATTTTATTATTTAATTTTAATTATTTTTTTAAAATTTGTATTTATTTTATTTCTTATTTTTTTCTTTATATTTATTTTAATTATTTGGATATTTTATTTATTTTTATGACCTGCTCCAACATGCCCACCCTTTGTATGTCAGGTGTGACAGAAGCTACCAAGAGGAGCCAATCAGACTTTAACACCCTGACTTGTTCTTTTAATGCGTCCGCCGCCGCCGCCACTGTGCCTCGTGCACCGTCCTCCGCTACAAATTGGCTTCCAACAGAAATATGAGGTGTCACAGAGCCATTAGACGGACGGAGACTTGAAGTCAGCCCAGGAATCATGTGACAAAGTGCGACAATCAGCCGGCCATTAGCTTTGGCAGCAAAGTCACATCTTCAACTCACATCAACATTAACTATTTTTATTCACATCTTCATCAGATGACAAGCAGGACAGGCCCAATTAGAGCTTTTTTATTATGCTAGCCAGTTATCATTTTGCGCCGCCATGTAGTTTTGCCTTTTGACTTCTTGCTCGATAACTGGAGCAGAAATATTTTTCTATCAAGTCAAAGTTTGGACATTGGACCCCGAGCTGCCGAGAAAGAGAACGCTGAGAAAGCAGGCATCTGACCCTCGCAGCTGCTTCCTTTTGGGATTCCTCGAGTTGCAACACTGGAATTTCGCCTTTTTTTTTTTTTTTTTTTCTCTGGATGGACAGGAAGCGCACTTTGACCAGAGAACAGTTGCGACATGGCGCAAAAATGACATCCAGGGTAGCGACTTCAGCTGATGAGACCAGCTTCATCTCCCCCCCCAGTAGAGTTGAAGTTTTGAAACCATCTTGAGCAAGAGTAGCCATCTTGTCTGCCGCCATGCTGAACGGACACGCTGACAGATGTTTGCGAGGACGACGCAATTGGCGAGCTGGCTGGCAATGAGAGGGCCACCCACGCCTCGACGGCCATACTTAATGTTATTACGGATCGCCGGTAGCACATTTCGCTGGACACCCAACCGGTGCGGCAATTTCTCTTAAAAAGCTAGCGTCCTATTTGATTAGCAATGCTCAATTAACGACAATTTAGACGGCGAGGAGGAAGTCGGACCTGAGAGGAGATCAGGTGGCGTCGCGCTGAGTCTGTGCGCGGGAGATAAGAGCGGTGCGCATGCAGTCGGCCCGAGGCCCATTCCGGAGTGTGTGTGTGTGTGTGTGTGTGTGTGTGTGTGTGAGTGGGGGAGGACATGTGCTTGTACAAAGATTTGTGTGTGTTGGCGTGGACGACACATGAGAAAGGTGCTTGACGGCGTGAAGCGACTTATCTCTCATTACGGCAAACAGAGCAGGAAGATGCTCTCTTCCAAACAATTAGACGACACGCTGTCGCGGCCGACACGGTGCCCGCATGCTAGCCCGCGCTGCTAACGAGCCGCTCGCGCTTCCAAAGGGACACGTGACGGGCTTTGAGGGCTTTCTCGGAAAATGTAGGATTCAAAATCGATGCGGACTGGCGAGCCAGACACAATGAAGCAACTCCAGAAAGAATGTGTGCAGCGGGAAGCGTGATGAAATGAGAGTAAAGGTGGCTCGCGGGAGGATAAAGCAAGTGACAGCACGTGAAAGAGAACCCCACTCGCTCTTTTTGTCCTCCGCGTGCATCTGAGCATCCAGGTTGACTTTCACTTTGCACGTCGCCACGCATCAACGTGTCCGCCGCCGAATGGCTAAAAGGCAAATGTCGAGTGACAGGCCCCGGAGAGCTCGCCGCCCTGGATGTTGCTGCTCGTCCTTGATGGCGGCCAGAAGAAGATAAATATGTTTGTGGCCAAAGAGGAAGAGGGAAAAGAGGATTTGGCGCCACCCGAGTGTGTCTGACAGCTTGAAGGGCTGGAACGGCGCGCGAGCCGACACCTTGGTGGCTCCCGGGTGGATACGGGAGCCTTGTTGGGTCGGGGAGGAGGAGCGGCAATATCATTTTGCAGCCAGTGTATTTGTATTTATTGTGTCACACTTTCCCGATGACACTCTGGGTTCCCTCTCGGGCAAACGGAACCGGAGCAACACACACACACACGCTTCCAGGTACAAGTCCCCGCTGATGCTTCCAACCACTTCCAGCTGATGCAATAAAATAATGGACAACAATTCAGTCCAAGTGAATCAAATAGCAAGAAGCGAAAGAATCTACACCGACCAACCCTTTCGTGATATTTGCCACTTCAGCTGCCACTCTTACCTGCCCCCCACCCTCGACATGAATAGGGAGGAGAAGAGGGCTTCTTAAGGATGAGTTCCTTGGTTTTAAACAAACATGACCCTCCTGGTTCCTTCAGAGGAGAAGTAGACAAAACCACGGCTGAGTGGTGGAGAAAGCTAAGAGCCCTCCATGGTGGCGATAACTCCTTGCTTTTTGTTGAAGAATAGGTATGATGGCGCTCTGAAAAAGGGGGGGGGCAGGGAGGGGGGAGGTCTTGGTGAAGTACCATCCAACACCACTTCAACAGCACCCTTGTTACTAAAAATAGATACCCCAGGAGGAGGGAGAATTAGGAACATAAAGTCCGCGCGTGCGCGTAGAGGCGAGCCGCGGCGAGACAAAACAGCGCTGGAGTTTTGACACGGCAAACCAAAACTTTGGTGTCGAACATCTTATCTGCCGCTCAGGGACGTCTGTCGGAAACTCAACTCGGGATTGCGACACTTCCTGACATTCCGTGATGGAGAGTCGCGGGGAGGGAGGGCAAAGAGGAAGTAGGGGGGGGGGGGGAGGGGCGGCCATCTTGAGGTCTTCCAATAAGGGATTATGACATAGATCATAAATATACTCAAGCTTATAAATATTTGAGCAAAGCTACTCCTCTTGCTTAATGTGCTATACAGGACTAATTAAGCTGCCATCTGATAGATGTAATGACGGGGCGGCGGGCTCGGGGTGTGCGTGGTGCGCTGACGGAGGGATCATGATGTAGCTGAGGTGGCTGGGGACAGAAATATCATCCGTATTGCTAGCTTTATAATCATGATAGCAACGCTAATGATGAGCTGCCACTTCAATTAAAAGCGCTTACTACGACCCAAAAGGAGACCCCCTCCCCACCTTTGACAGACACACTTGGTCTCTTTCCACCTGTTTAATTGGAAGTCCAACTTTCCCGCGCATAGCGGGAACCCGACATCCCGCCAGTGAAAGATTCTAATTCCAACGTTTTATTTTGGAGGGTGATGACAGGTGCCAACAATAGGCATAAAGAGAGGAAAGGCGGCCCCTAGCTCACACTCTTATTAAGAAGAAAAAAAAAATCTATGCTAAGGAGTGACGTCTTTACGACGCGCCGTAGAGTGAACCCGTTGATTCTTACACGACCCGAGACTGACTTTTGCGAAGCTATTGTCCGGCGAACCCGAGAAGAGGGAGCCGTAGACGTCCTGACTCGATGATTTCGCCGTAACCGGATGATCGATGCAGATTAATTATGTGATAGTGGTTCTGGCCGCCTGCCACGATGTGATTGTGACTCTCGGCTTGAAGGGGGCAGAGGCAAAAGTCAGGCTCGTTCAGGTACTTTATTCAATTAGAGCTGCGCTGGAAGCATTATTTCACACACACACACACACACACATGCACGCACCGCTGACCCGACACGCTCATACTGCTGAGCAAACACGCATGCCAAGTAGCCATGAGCCTAATGAGCCCATTATTGTATTTACCTTAGATAAGGTGAACGATGCCTGTCGATAAGAGCCAGATAAGGCAGGGGAGGGGCGAGGGGGGGGTACATGCCGCTCCGCAATTCAACGGTCGAGCCAAAATGGGATCGGTGGATTTCAAAACATCTACTAGGGCGGGGTGGGATCTGATTCTGAACATCATGAGTGACTTCTCAGGCACGTACATGCCACATATGTAATGTCCTACCCCCCTCCCCTCTTTGTCCTCATGCATACAACCTGAGATGGGCCCCCAGCAGAATTGTGGGCAATTTTTCGCTCACATGCTACACTGTCGAAGGCGGCGCTTTTTTGAGGTGAGAGAAAGTGACAGCGCCGACTCTCCAGGGCAAAGCTTCCCAGTCGAGTGGATCGGCATAGTGAAAATCACTTATGAATAGTCATTAAGGCTTGGTTACTGAGCGCCTGCGAGCCCGCCACTTCCTGCCTGGCGTCCTCGCAAGGTGCATCCTTTAATTGCCCGATGATCCCCCCAATGTGTGAGTGCACATCACATGACAAGACGCAGCTTCAGTCAGCCCTGGGCCTCCACATCTGTTCAAGACCCAGAAGAACTCGGAGTAAAGAGTGAAGAAATGAGTTTTTGTCCTTTTCTCATGCTGAAGGAGCAGAACTCGACGTTTCAATTTTGTGTTTCCCCATTCCATCGGTGAACCAACCTGGATGGTCCCAAATAAAAATAAAAATAAAAATAAAAATAAAAATAAAAAATAAAAAAATTGAAAATAAAAAATAAGTAAAAAAAAAAAAGGAAATAAAAGGTTCTTTTCCGCCCTGACCTCCCAACGTGTCACCGACGCCAGCCCGCTACCGAGTTTCTCACGCTTTATCGCATTTTCTGTGTCACGACATTCAAATCAGCGGGGTTATCCGTCAGGTGCACTTTGCTCAGGGCGGAGCGAGCATCGCGCGTCGTCTACGAGGGTCATTTCTACACTGCCTTTATTTGCAGAGCAATTTCATCCCGCTTGCGTGCGTGGAGGATTGAGCTGGCCGTCTCGTCTCGCCTTCAAATGTAGCAAATCAGTACAGTCGCCCCCTTTGACACCAAATGCGGCGCGATTATAGACTCGATGCAGCCTTAATAAGCTAAATAATGAGGGAATTGCAGAACTACCCCGGCGCCATTACGGCCCAACAATAACGCAAGGAGAGCGTAAAGCAGTGTAGGGCAGAAGGTAGGCGGCGAGGAAATAATGAGGCTACTGTGGAAGTAATGTTGTCTCCATTGTACGCCTGTGTAAAAGGCTGATTCTTAACACGAACAGCAATAAGCCAGGCGGAGGCTTGGGGAAGAATGGTGCACAAAGCGCCGCTCTCTCTCGCTCACTCTCTCTCGCTACTTCACCCCGTTGGCCGCCGCCTTTCTTTCTGCGCTCGTCTCGGTGACGGCCGGCGACGTCGCCCGCTGGCAACGCGTGGCGCCTTAAAGGCAAGGGATGAGCTGCAGGTGTGCCAAACTTGTAAACACGCGCAAATTGCACATTTTGCCAACCCGTGGCAATGAGGTCACGGAATAATTGCTGTTTTGTCAGCGTCGAGGCGGAGGAGGATTTTGGCTTCACGCGATGGCAAACATTTTGGCGGTTTTGCATCCAGCTGCTCAAACGAAGAAAGATTCATACACGTTTGTCCCTAATTTTGACCTGCATGTCAACACGGTGACCGACAAAAGTGCCCGTCCGCACTTGCAAGACAAGACAGGTGCATATAATTCAACAGCGGCGCACGTGCTGCCCTGAAAGAGCGCTCGGCGATGGCCGCTTGGCAGGATTGCATCCAGGTGGCGAGCCATGAATGCCGACCTCTGTCGGGCTCCATAGAGCGGCGAGTGTCTGCAAACAATTCAATACATTCTTCCGAGCCGTACGCACGTTTAGTAGCCGCCGAACGCTCGGGGACCTTTGACCCCATCCTTGCATCTTCAGCTGCTTCCTTCGATACGTTGCACTTTGTTTAAGTAGGTTGAGCCTCGGCGGTAATTTTTTTCTTTTTTTTTTTTACGAGCCGTTAATATCGATTGGCGCCGGCGCCGAGAGACGCCCGGCTCAATCTCGGTAACGGCGTTCCATTATATAGCGGACGACAGGCGCGTTAGCCGCGTGTCTTCCATACAGCGGCGCGCGCGGCGGCGGTGAGTTATCAAATTGATAGTGACTCAAATTGATTTGGATAATGAAGGTCGCTGCACCTTGAAATATAACGGCCACTTATTGTAATTACTGTCGCAATTACCAAGGTCATCACCACGGAGACAAAGGGCCTGAAAGGCTCGTGCCAAAGATGAGCCTTTTATTTACTGCTGTCGCTGTGGCGAAACATCTAAAAGTCATGTCAGACATACAACAAATAAGCGCTTAGAATGCTGTTTGACTTCAGGCCCCCTCGGCCCCTCCCCTCCCCATCCCTCCCGCCGTTCCCCTTCTCCTGACTGCCTGTCACCGAGGAACGACATCCTGCTTGAGACGTACTCAACACCTTGGCGGCGGCGCCGGCGGGCACAAAAAGGTTTGACACGGAGCATCTTAGAAAAAAAACCCAAAGTGACTTATGCGCCGCTGTCAGGTGCAGCGGCTGTTTCCTCGCCGCGCTATCTGTCAGAATCAAACACTATTAGAACGTGTTTCCTTTCACACAGTCGGGCCTGCAATGAAACCCGTGGCCTTTGTTTGGACCGCACCAAGCAGGAGGATGACCTCAGCTCTGAAACAATAAAGGCCCTGTAATGGCCCCTCCAGAGGCACGCCAGGGGGGGGGGGGAGGGGCTATAAACTTTTCTTTAACACACTGTGCAAATTGATGCCATAAAGTCTCCATCTCATTTGGGAGATCCACCGCTTATAAAACAAGTTTGTTTCTCGCCGCAATAGGCGGTGAGACTTTGGTGGAAGCAAACAAGCGCTTTTTTCTTTTGACAGCGACGTGTGGCTTTAAAAGTTGTAGGAGTGGGCATGAGGCATGGCAAACCGCTAAGAGGATCAAATATGGGAGCACAACAAAAGCTGTGTCACAAGACGCCCCCTCCCCGCCCCGCCCCTCCCCTCCCCACCCACCGCCTTTACCTCTAACCTCCTGTTACCACGACAGCACCACAAAGGCAGCGGCCCATAAGAACACAAAGAACAAAACGGCGGACAGATGTAGGTATTGTCATGCAGAGTCCGCGCCAGCCCTCCGAAGGCTCCCACCACGGCCCGGCCCGACCCGGCTCGGCCTTGTCTGAAAAAAAGAGCAACTGTGCGACACTGCCCTCGCGACGGTCGTGACTGTCGCCGACCAGGTCGGTCAGAATCGGCCATCTACTCTTCACATCACTTGTCTTTCGGTGTTTTTAAAACGCAAAATGGATGCCATTATTTGGCACGTCCGGGGTGGGATCCGGATAGGTCTGTGCTGCAACTTTTGGACCGATGTGTTGCGGCACGTCAGCGTTTGGACCACTCAGGGTATAATTGCCTTGCGGTGGTAATGACTCAAGAGCGGGGGCGTCGCGGAGCTGCCTTAAATTAGCCGAGGATTTAATCTAATTGGTGAAAGTCATCTGCTCCAACCGTCCTCATGCTAAATCCCCTCGCTCGGCAGTCTAGACGGAATTCTCATGTTGGGACAAATGTAGAGCGGCTGGCCGGTCCAATGCCTGAGTTAGCAAAGCGTGCGTATTTTTATTTTTTTTCACCGAATCAATACGCTTTAAATTGATTCCTGGTTGTAGAGTCAGGATTTGCCCTGGAGAGGAGCGGCGAGCGGTGAAGGACCCGAGCAGGTTAAATAGAAATAAGACATATAATCACACATTTCAAGCACTCACGTCAAGGTAGCGCACAAATGCCTGAACCAAAAGTGGGCCATTGCGAAGGTAATTTGCTCGTCATATTTCCTACGCTTTGAACGTCCTCTTCAATAAACCTGTTGATAGCCTGCGGCACCGCGGCGAGAACACCCGGAGGGAACATCACGTATCAAAGGAAGACAATCTTTCCCCATACAAAGACGCCACTACACCTTAATGTTGAGTTTAATCTCCCGCTCTCCCAGGTGCTAGCATAACCGTTCATCCATTGACGTAGCATAAAACGTAGGAATCAGCTTATGACATTTTACGAGCGCTCGTGTGTACGTTGCAAGGTGGGACGCGTTCTATTAAAGATGGAAGCTCCGCAGGGCTTAGTGCATAACTCTTTTTTTTTTATGTCATTCAATTTAGCTGCCGCTGGTCCTCATGATCAACGACAAACCTGAAGGCGTGTGTGGAATGTCAGGGCTCCACCTCGCCCGCCACCTTAGAGGATTCCTCAAAGTGGATCATTTTCCTGCTTTTACTAAGCGTTTGTTTACACAGTTCCAGTGGGAGGAAAGCGTTACCTACACCTTGAATGCAAATAGCACGCCTACGGAAGTTCAACGAGCTAATCGCGTTAGCTTTAAAACAACAAACCAAACAAAAGAATCGACGTTAAAAAATGCACTGGATTGTGATGAGATGTCGCAGGCTTCCCGCAGCCTTGACCGTTCAAGCTTGTACAGTATGTCGGCAAAATGCATTTCAATATTCATCTCCATGAATATTTTCCTCTGTTTTGTATGAGAAATAAGGTGGAAATCATAAACAGGTTCCGGGGGATGTTGGAAAGGGGAGGGGCTGTCTGGGAAATTGTGCGTGGTGGGAAGACAAATCATGGCCTTACCTCAGGTGAAAAATATTGTTGCTTTGTTTAAAAGTGCATGGAAGGCGAGCCACGTTATTAGAATGTTTAAATATTAATTCTTCCGCTCGTAAAGACGATGGAAGCGAACGCGTTCACTACTTTGTTCCCCCACAAGCCGCTGCAGTAATCTCAGTGTGCTCGCCCTCCTGGGGGCGAACGTCATTTGCACTTGGGGTAACATGATGGTGTGCAGGTTAACATGTTTGTGGCGATATTACAGCAGGTTGTCACGGGGCCGCTACTGATGGGAGCGTTAACATCTGACACCTCAACAACCTGCAGCTCACCTGTCACATGCTGAGAGCTGGCTAATTGCTAGCCACGCGCATGTGGGTCCTGCCCGTGTTGCTATGGAAACGTCACAAATTATTAAGTTGCCGAGATATCGCATATTTTAAAAAGGAAGGGGTTATCCAAAAAAAATAGGATATAGATACGTAGACATGGCATAAATATTCACACTTTGCTCCAAATTAAGTAAAGGGACTGAAAAAAAAAAGTATTGATTCAATTAATTTACTGATGATTTTGAGATGCACCTAAGCACTTTTTTTTTATTCTTATCGCTGACATAAAAACTGTCATAGTGCTTAGCTGGAAGAAAATAAGCTAGCTAGCTAACTCTACTCATCTTGTCAAAACAAGCTAATGACGTCAACCAAAAAATATAATTTTCTGGTCAGTTTTTTTCTTATTTTTCCAGATAGGCTGAGATTTTTTGAATGCCAGAAGCTGGTGCTTGTTAGTTTACACACCACTGGCTACACAGTGAGTCACTAAGAGGCCGCCAAAGTGCGGCCAAGGACTCACGTTAGCTCACGCCGACACCGAGAAGACATCAGATCGCCACTGAGAACGTTTGGCGTCACTCTCGACTCTTCCAGCCGAGCCCCACCCCGCCCCGCCGCCACATGTTGAAGTCACTGATGCGGCAGTGGCAATTCACCAGTTGGGTGTCGAGCCACTCTAAAAGCTCATCAAGCACGGCCTCTGCTCGTAGGAAATAGCTTATTCATGACAACGGCGGACACGGCGAAGGTAATTACTGACATCAAGGTGGCCTAGCAAATGTTTAAACCTACAAGTGCTGCCAGAGCGCATGAATAATGCAGCGTCATTTGCATCGAGATCTTTTAAGTGTGCTTTATACGGAAAAAAAAATCCTGTAACATGGGCAGCGATTAAACTTTGATGAGCGAAAACTGAGCGCGAGTGTGCGTGTGTGTGTTTGCCGCATCCTTGTTTCTAGAAATTATTTAAACAGGTGATAAAGGGGACGGAGGAGGTGAGAGGAATGGCCAATAAATAATAATAAAGCAAGAGTGGTACAACAGTGGCAGCGGTGCCATCAAACAGGTTCCGTCGCCTTGTTTTCGACAACAAACGTGTTTTTACAGCTCTTTGAATAATAATGAGGACAGAGAAAAGCTGGTTGCATTTTGAAAGAAAACAGGCTTACCTGCTTTGGAGTCAGCAGGTGCACAAGGAGCGGGACCCCAAAAAAAAAAGAAGAGGAGAGTGAAATTAGTGAACACAGTAGCTTCATGTCACTGGTAAAAACATGATGGCACCGTATGATAATGTCTTCAGCACCCTGTGTTTGGCTGATAAATGGACCTGAGCCCTCCCTCTTTGTTAAACAAACCATACATCACCGGCTCGCTCTGCTCGGCCGAGCCGGGGGCCGCTGAGGTGACACAGAGCAGGGTGGGGGGGGCTGGGTATTTTTAAACTGAGATTGCAAACAAAGACCCCCCCACACACACACTTCTGCCCGGAGGATCACCTAGCACCCCCCTCCACCCTGCCCCACTTTTCCCACGCTAACCTCCGGCCTCATTTGCATCCCCACCCAGCGCCGCCGCCATTATTTTCAGGTGAGCTGTTCCGTATAAAAGAGGCGGCTTAAGGATGTGTCACTGTGCACATTAATGTGCATGTGAGGTGATGTCTCCAGGTCCGTCAGTGTGTGTATACACCCCTGCCCATTATTCGTGCTCCCCCCTCCCGCCCCGGGCTCTTAATTACGACTGACTGGCACCAGACACAATCGCCCCCTTGATTCGTCTGCTTCCCATCGCCCCTCCCCCACCGCCGCCGCCATCGCCACCCAGCAGCCCGCGGTTACCCGACTCATTTCCCAGCAGCCCTCCGATCTCCCGTTGGTAAACATCAAGACATGATGGAACTGCGTTGAGCTCGCCACCAACGTCCAAAAGTCATCTCCACCTTCACTTGACCTCGCGAGAGTTCACCGGCATTATCTCGCTCTGACACCGGGAGAAAAGATAGTGGCGCTTCTTTTTAGCGTACGTGGAGAAAAGTCACCAACTTAATGTGGCGAGCGTCTTTGAAGTTAAAAGGAAGGAAGTGGGACGCCACTTGAGACGCCAGAGGTAATCGTCCAAGGCGCCGACGAGCGTGATGTCACACGCCGCGTGCCGAGGCCTCATTTAGCAAATAAATGAGCTCCGAACCAAAAAGATGTGAAGAAGTGAAGCTCCGCCAGTTAACACATTGTGGAAGACGATCGAATCCATTTTGAGGCGAGGGAGGCGGGGGGAGTCTTATCAGCGGATACACCTCCATTTTATTTCATTTATGAATTACAAGCAAAGATGCCATTATATATTATTAATTCTCTGCTGTTGCTTTGGCTCCGGCTGGCGCGGCGGCAGCGGCGAGCTACGGATGTCGGCGGCGGTGTAATTACGTTCTAGCCGGGCAGCCATCCGTTTCCTTTCAAAAATTTACAGGATTCTTAATCACGTTGCTCATTTGGGTGCACGGTGGCGGTGATGGCGAAACACAAACAGGGGGGCATGTCTGCTTGCACGGGAACACCTGCTTAGCATTGATAGCAGATGTCACCCAGTCAACTGAGGAAGGGGAAAGTGCGTGCGGTGAGGAGGGAGGGGGGAGGAGGCGGAATTAAAAACGCAAGCATCACCAACTTCTTATTATTTACTGACTCTGAAAATGAACTACTGGAATGGGAAAAGGAGAATCCTGGCAAACGTCAGGCAAGCGGGCCCCTCTAATTGTGGAGGGGCCTCCTCTCTTTGCTCGCGACTTCTTTCCGTTTGCATCAGTCTTATGCTGCATTATTCATTTGCGTTACAGCACGGGATGCTAATTAAGGTTGCCGTTGTCTTTATGTGAAACGTGCATATTTTAAACCGGGTAATGCAGAATGACACACAAACACACAATCTCAAATCACGGCGCCACCTTGCTACAAATCCACTACTGTTTGCAATAACAGCGTGTAGAAAAAAACACACAAAGGTCTTGGCGACAAAGCTAGGACCTTGATACGGGCACCTATCAGTAAGATAAGAAAAGACGAGAGAGAGTCAAGGAATTAGGGAGGACGGGAACAGGGGGTGGAGAGGTGACCTATGTCTCACATTTACAGACGCACAAAAAAACACCTTCCAATTCAGAAGGTCTCAAACACATTACGAGGTCAAGAAATCCACAGCTGGGAACTGAAAGTGGTTCCGGGTCATAAAGCGTCAGCCACATTGAAAAAGCTGACTAAGAATATATCGACGCTGTTACGATGCCTACGATGAAGAATCGAAATGATGAAATTGTTTTGATTGACAATATTTTTTTCCTAAAATAATTCCATCAATCTTCAGAACTTAAACATTAACATTGAAAAAGCTGACTAAGAAAATATCGACGCTGTTACGATGCCTACGATGAAGAATCGAAATGATCAAATTGTTTTGATTAACAATATTTTTTTCCTAGAATAATTCCATCAATATTCATAACTATAAATATGAACAATTCTGGACTTTTTAGAAAAAAAAATCTGGGATTGTATAACCAATGTTTGTTTTTCACGATTGTTCACGATTGAACACGATTGTACACCGGTTAGCCAAATAGCTTAGCGACGTTGCTAGCTTCGAACGTACACAAACGTGCCAACGCTGCAAGACAAAAGCCGGCGAGGTGTGATGGAGAGCTCGCTCGGTCGGGAAGGAAGGATGAGCGCTGCCTTTAACGCCCATCTGGCTCCGAGATGTAATAAAAGTGACGTATTGATTCCTTTGAATTTACGAATGCCTGCCATAAAGTGCATTTCCAAAGCCGTGGCCTCTTTAGAGCCCCCCCCCCCCCTCCCCCTCCTGAATGGATCAATTATGTGCCCACGTAATCCTGTTACCTGAGGAACCCTGGCATACTTCACAGGTCGCGCTCGCATTATGCGCACATTAATTCACTCAACCTTTTTTTTTGTTTATTTGTTTTGTGTGTGTGTGTATTCCACAACCCCCCCTCGTGCCCCCGCTCTAATGCCGTACTAATTTTAGCGATGCCCCGCCCCCGGTTTTCCCTCTCCGTCTCTCCACCAGGCTTTTCCCTACACGCTTTGTTGTCATCTCCCTTTCACCTAAGCGCCGTCATCCCGTCACACGGGCCGACAGAAAAAATATGTCGGAATCATAGGGAGACACTTAAGGTAGCATTTTGTCTGATAAATCCACGGTTGTCTCCACACTGCGCCCGGGGCTATAAACAAGGTAGAGTTTTTTAATACGACACACGAGAGGCTTCCTCCATCTGCTGCGAGATAAACGCCACTGTGTGTGAGGAGGCAAAGCGCAGCTCTACACATCTGTTACACCAGTCGGGCAGCTCCAGCCATTATAATAATATTATCTCTTATATCCAGTTGGCAGAAACACTTATCATCATAAAAATCACAACAGGTACTCCACACAGATCAGAAAAAGAATTTGAAAATGGCGGGATTCCAAAATAGAATGTCTTCATTTGAATCCGTGTCAGCATTTTTTCAAAATACAATATAGGCCTTCCTTGGTAGATTGTGAAAATATGCAAAAATTCATCGTTAACAATTTTAAAAGAGTTTGGTGTCAAAGTCATTTTTGTTGCGGGCCGCATCGGAGTAATGGCGGTCTTAATGACTTAACTAGAAATGAATGGGTGGATATCACATACATGCAACAGAAAAGGTCAACAATTTTCTAATTTATTTTGAAGTTAGGATTATAAATCCAATATCTCACTGTTGTTAAAAATTTAATGCTGGTATTTTAACAAGAAACAGTGAATTGACACACATGATTTTGCGGGCCACATAAAGTGATGTGGCGGGCCGGATCTGGCCCGCGGGCCTTGAGTTGGGTTAGGGCAACCTAATCCCAACAAATTCTAACCAGGAGTGGATAAAATTTCTACCCCAATCCAGGTTTTTCTAGTCTCAAAAATGGCTACCGACAAGAATATCGGTCCCGGCTCACGTGGGGTACAACCAAACTATACATCCAAATAATACTTCCAAAGCAGAAATAATAATCCCGGTGAATTATGACACACTTGGCTAGAGCAATTCATGACTTACAATATGTCGGCAGTGACTCAACACGTGGCCGCGGTGGCCGAAAGCGGTCACGGATCATCGCGGCGTGAGTGTAAAAGTTGGACGGAGACGGCGGCCTGTCAGGTGGAACATAAATAGACGTACCAGTCTAGATATCTGTTTTACTATCTCAGTGGAGCCGAGAGGGAAAGTGGTGAGGTGGGCTCAGGAGGAGGTGGGGGGGGGGATTGCTCAATGGCGGTGAAAGCAAAAAAAAAATCAGCCTCGATCTTATTTTCCACACTTGGGCGAGCTACAAGCAGCTCAGTTACACTACACTTGCAGTGAACAATCAGTCTGGCAAAGGTTCACAAAACAGCGAAATACCTTGTCACTTACTGGCTGACCTGCTCCGAGGATGAGAAGCGAGGGAGGGAGGAGGGAGGGAGGGAAGGAGGGAGTGGGAGTCTCCGAGAGGGGCTGACAACATGAAATAATCGGGAAGGAACTCTGCTGTGACTGAAGGAAAACGGCTCTGTTGGAAAATATCTCCTAAATTATTTATTTTTATTTTACAGATAATAATCCCTAAAGGGAAAAAAAAATAGGTCCACTCTGCTGTGCATATTTTGTGATGCACAATGACCCAAAATAAGATCACAATAAAAGTCGTGATGACGAGGAGGTTTAGGTTTCACTCCTGGACTTTCCGAACTTTTTGCCGCCATGTTCTCGCCTCCCATTGGATTTAACCTTCTCCCCCCCCAGCTTCTTATACCACACTGTAAAACACAAGCGCCATGTTTGCTGGCACAAACAGCCGTCATAAGAAATGTGGCTCTAGCGAGACTTTCTACAGCCAGTTTTTTTTTCTCCCCCCCAAGATGGTGGAAAGGTTTGGCTGACTGTCTCGTTCCAGATCCGACATTCCAGCGCCGCCAACTATAATGATGTACAATGACAGGTAATTACTAGGGGTTGTGAACATGAGAGGTCCAGATCAGCAGTATCTGTGAAGGTTCTGGAAAATCTGAGTGGGAGCGAGGACGGCCGCCAACATCCCGAGCGGAGCTCCCATCGGAAAAAAAAAAAAAGAAGAAAAAAAATCCCAGCCACCAGTTTCGTGTTGTGTTTTCCTTGACTTGGATTGTGAAGAAGCAACATTTGGGTCGTGTGTGAGCCACGTGCA
Organism: Syngnathus floridae; assembly: GCF_059516105.1. NCBI lineage: Eukaryota > Metazoa > Chordata > Actinopteri > Syngnathiformes > Syngnathidae > Syngnathus > Syngnathus floridae. The sequence goes on along the minus strand of NC_142414.1, from coordinate 8,658,791 downwards.
CCGAATTTCCAAATAACTTCCGAGCTTTGCTGTGTGTGGCAAATAAGTTTCAGTATTTAGCCAACAGTTTCACCTGCATGCCGTGTGTGTGTGTGTTGCGGTAATCACCCTCACGCCCCTCCCCCACCCGCCATAAATTACCTCATCAGTGAGTGAAATTAACGCAAATTCTTGCAGGCAATCTGACAATTTCTAATGCTAATTAGCTTCTTCCCTTTACTTTTAAACTGTAGCACCTGTTTAGGTGCCGAGTGTGTGTGTGTGTGCGTGTGTGTGTGTCGTTGCAGGCGCTGCAGCCGCATTTAATCACAATTTTAATTAAGCATGTTGGTAGATGTGTGAGAGAGAGGCAATTATAATGCAGATGAATGATGATTTTTTCCCGCATTAAATTGTTTTGTTTCTTCGTTAGCTTGATTGCATAAACACTGCTCACTTCTTATCTGCTGTAATTTTGTAACTGTTTTGCTAAGGGAGGGGGAGAAAAGAGGGGGGGGGGGAACACCAAGTTCTTGGGATTCTTTGATCCGGTTAACCCTTTAATTACCACAGCAAGAGGAAGAGGATTTACTGTCTTTCTTCCTCAAAACAATCAGCGTAGCGGCTTGTCAATCATTGTGAGGGTTTTTGTTAGAGCGCTGACCTTAAAACAACCAATCAAAGTCTTCCGCTCTCAGGCGCAGATGGGTTCCGTTGGCACCGGCTCCCGATCTTTATGTGCTCGTCAAAGTAACATTGGGTTCCACGACGGCGCCTTCGCCCGCCTTTACGGCTCTGGAATGTAGCTTTGAAATTAATGTAAAAACAAAGGCAAACCACCACGGCGCCTTTTTTTAGTTTATATGGGATGGTTTTTCCCTGAAGAGTTGCAAGTGGCGGCCGTCCTCCCTTTTTTCCTTCTTTCTTTAAAAGAGCCACTTTGACACAATCGGTAAACTGGACTTGCCCGAAAACACGACGAAAAAAAAAAACTCCCAGAATCCCTCCGTGCTGTGTCCAGTCCAATGACCCCCTCCCCCCGAAACAACACTCATTCTCTAATCCCACTGAGCACTGCTTTCAGTTTGTCCAGAGAGCATGCAGGGGACAGTCCAGACACACACACACACATACACACACACAGCTATATAAAACTTTGCCTTCCCTTCCGTCACCCTGAAGTGCATCTAACAGGCCGGAGCTCCTCTCTGAATATTAGCGGTGACTGGCTGGAGGTAAACAGAGCATTAAATCCTGCAAAAGAGGCCAATATGCGCTCGGGACAATGGACCCGGCCCGCCATCTCCAAGCCTTTGTTCTGAGCTTAACAAAACTCTGCCGTCACACTGCTTTACCTCAATGGCGGCCTGTCGAAACGGCCATCAAGCCGTCAGCCCGCAAAAAAAGCTGAGGGCGGGGTGGAGACAGTGGGAGGGGGAGGGAGGGGTGAAGGAAGAAGAGGATGATGATGACAGGAGAAGATGAAGGCAACGCGAGTCGTGAGAAGATGAAGCGGACTACCGAGAGGAAGGAAGCCGTTAAATTATTTGCAAACAGGTGGTGGGAGGAGGGAGGGGGTTGAAATTAAAAACATAATCACCCTCGCCTCTCCCACGCAAACCTTAATAACAATATATGGCAGCAGGAAGGTGGGGGCGGAGGAGGGGGGGGGTTGTCTGTGACGTGGAAGTGGAGCAGCCAGACTCACTAAAAGTTTCATCAAAAAATCCTTATCTGCTTCCCTCTGGGGTTGCAGCGGGGTGGGGGGGGGGAGAAGCTGGCCGACACATGTTAAATAAAGTATGTAAGCGTCTGCCATTTTGTAATTGACAAAAAAAAAAGAGCCCTGGTGTAAACGGTTGTCTGTCGTTCTTGCGACTGTCTGGCGACCAATCTGCTTTAGTCTGCTGCTGCAGTCAGCTGAGTAACATTGAAAAAAAAGATCACAAAATGCACAAAGTTGAGGGAAAAAAAAAAAGTCCTGAGTCAGCAGAAAAAAAGTATCACCCAAAAGTGGGCAGTGCCAAATTATTAATTGCCAGTGCAGCATGACAATTAAAGAAGGCTACTGCAAAGGTAGCACAAATGAATATTTCATGACTTTAATTACTGAAAAGTCATTGCCAGTCACTGCAACTAATTAGCAAACATAATAACATTAGCCAAACTGTGATTGGTACTTCACCAGCTTGCAGACAAATGAAGAAAGCAGGAACAGGAATACCTCCACCTGCACATCTATTCCCATCAGCCGTGTCTCACTTCTTTGGGTCAAGGTTTTGAGATTATGCCGACAATAATGCCAAGAGGCCCAAGAAAGGAAGTGCTTGGAAAAAAATTGTAATCAATGAGAAATTATCAATTTCTCAGATTTTGCCTTTTATCGGTAAGCCAACTGAACATTTATTTACAGAAAACTAAAACTGGTCACAATACTGATGAAACTCGTCAATCTAATTGTCGTCGATAATTTATGTGAATTTTTGTCAGAAAATTCTTTATTGCATCTTTGCAATGTCATTTATATATAATCTGACTTTTCTATTTCTACACTGTGATTATTTTATTCAATTTTTAAATTTCAATTTGAAAAATGTGCACTCTTTCAATTCGATTTTATTTCCAACGTTTGAAAGGTGCAGTTGAGTTCGCCGTGATTACAGAACTGTGAGCTTCAATATTTCATAACATCACAGCAGATACATGACTTGCGTGTGTTTTCCTTCCTTCTCTAGAGGACCAGAATAGTTGTTGTACAGTCAGCGCCGTGTTTTAAGATGTCACTCTCAAGCTAATTATAGCCACATATCATTTAAAAAAAAAAAAAAAAAACTTGGAACGTATAGGATCAGATCGCATATAATTATATATATATACAGTATGCATATATATATATATATATATATATATATATATATATATATATATATATATATATATATATATATATATATACGTATATATTTTATTCATATTATATATGTGTGTATATATATATCATATAATATAAATAAGATACAAATAAAATAAATATGAATTAAAAAATCTAAACTTTACAATGCCTCAGAACAAATGTGTTTTCCGCAATTTTTAAAAATACTCCAGCTCCTGCCTAAAAACAGAAAGTACAGTCCACAATTTGTGTCTATCACCTTTGGTTTGTTATTTGGTGCGTAAAATAAAAAGCGCTCATCAGAACGTAGTGCCCTAACACCATCATAAAATGACCTCAAATTCAAGTATGGAGGACCTCGTCAAGTCGTAAGAATAACACTGCAATTTATCTGAGGAATGCCGGACGATAAGGACGCAGCTTCTCTTGGCTGGGGGTGCATATAGATTGCGGAGGGGGGGGGGGCTCGATATGGGCTGGCGGTAGCAGTAATTAGGAAGTCCCAACTTTTAGTCAGGAATGTTTGGAGAACAAACATCAGTGAGTCCCAACCACTTGGCTATGGAAGATGAGAGCTCATCAGGTGTGCCAAAGGTCAACCTTGATTGGTCCTCCAAAAGATATGAACCTATTTCTCCACTTTCTGCGATGAGCGTGCATGGCTGCCTCGGCCTCGTTGAAACGCAAGCCCGAGTGTCTCCTCGGCCGTGTGAGCCGCCTGTCAGGACGACGGCGGACGACGGGCCTGTCGGCGTGATTATCCCCCCGCTACCTGAGGAGGTGTTTGTTTGACATCTGCCTCTGACAGCGGCGGGACGAGCGGCGTTCAGGGGCGGGGGCTCCCTATCCAGTCACAACCGATTAACACGTAAATTCACCTCTCTGACTTTTTTTTTTTTTTTTGCCACGCTCGACTTTGCTGCACATGTCCGTGTGCTGACATTTAAAGTAAAGGGTGATGCACCCCTCCCCCCCCCCTCCTCGTTTCATCTCTCCTTGACTCACTCTTGCCAGAGGTTAACTGTATGTTTGAATAACAGAGAGGCCGCGTGTAATTTCTGACCATTTCCTCTTTAGGCTGCAACCTCCGGTTAGCGGGCCGCTTGATCAGCGGGCGAGATGAAAGCTAGAAAAATGCGTGCAGCCGCAAAACGACCTAATTTTGTTCATCTCGCTTGGCGATCGGCCGCAATTAAAGCCAGATAACGCCTCGGAATTCCGTGCGAGGGCACGCGGCGGCGCGGGCTAGGCCTCGTTAGAGAAAGGTAACGGGAGGCGAGCGGCGAGGTGGCTCCCGAGCGGTGAATAATGGAGCAAAGTGATCTCGCTTCAAATAGCATCCGCTAGCAAGGTGGCGAACGGCGCCGACTTCCACCTTTACGTACGATTGGATAAGCTCAAATCTAAAAAAGTCGAGTCGTCAAAATCACATCAGCGGATTGAAAACAGGCAGCGGGATGAGCCCGGCCGGATGGGCCTCGTAAAGACTTGTCACTTGGCTCAAATGAGGCGTGATATTTGCCGACGCATCATCGTGCGGCGCTCGGGCATTAAAGGTGGCGTGCAGGTATTTGCATTTTGGAAGAAAACAAGGAGGCGGGACATTAAGTCCAACCCGTGGCTGAAGAGTCCATAGTGGCACCAGCCACCAAATCACAACGTCCTGGTTGCCACTTTGGCCACTGACTGCCAATGTGTGTTAAGAGCCCCCCCCGCCCCCCCGACACCAGCCACCCCGTCCCTCCAAAGCAGGGGTTAATATCATGGCTGCCTGGTAAGGCATTATCCAGAACCTCCCAGAACAAAAGGGCCCTTTTGCAAACAGACTCTTTCTCCTTCACCCCCCCCCCCTCCACCACCACCCCCAGTGTCCAAAGGTGTTTGCTGAAGTAAATCTGCCTAAATCCTGCGCAGCTTGGCCATGAGGAAGAGGAGGGGGAGGGAAGGTGTACCGATAATCCTTCTTCTTAACCAAAAAGAAGAAAAAAAGTTCTGTGTGAGGAAAAGAAAGGGTAAAAAGAAATCCATATCACATGACCCCCCCCCCCCACTCCCGACCAAATCCCACATCTCCCCATCTTTACTCAAGATTTGCATCCATCCCCGCCTGGGAGGTTGCCGATAAAGATATCAGTTACACAAGGAGCTTGCGAGACACCTGCCCGGTGTTTGCGGCTCCCAACTTTTTTTTCCCCCGGCAAGAACCAGACGACACCTGCTCGCGGATGCTCCGGCCCACCGCTTCTTCTCAAGAAGCGGACGGGTGTCCACGAATAGTGCGAGCACGCCATCTCGTAACACTATCTGTGTGTCAGGAGGGGCCCGGGCCCCCGCTAGAGGAGGGAGGCTATAAAAGGCTTGTAACCAGGGGACCGGCAACAAACAAGCACAAACAGCCCAGTTATTTCTCTCCAGCAGCCACCCCTTCCTCCCTCATCTTCCTCCATCGCCTCCCCCCCTCCCACCCCCTTTTCATCTCGGCCCCCTTTCTGATGCTGAATGCAAATGTGCAGCCCTGCTGCTGGCGGCGAGAGGGGCTGAATTGTGATTAAGAGGGAGAAGAAGAAGCAGCAGAAGAGGAGCTCCTTTCTTTGTTCTCCCCCTGGGGGATGTTTACCAGGAGAGACGCGGCGGATCAGATATGAAAGGCATTCAGGTCAGCATTGATGTGAGCCAAAGTGAAATGGTACCTAAGGCATTCCAAAGACCCGCCGTGTCAGGGGTCCGGCCCGCCGGTGCCTCTGCGAGTGTGGGTTCTCTGGCCGCCAGGCGGAGGAGAAGGGGAAGGGGGAGGGGGGGGGGCGAAAAATAAAAGACGCGTCTTCACACCAGCGCGGTGGTCGAGGATGCAAAGGAAATAAAAAGAAATAAAAATGGCAAAGAAAAAGAAAAAAGGTCAGAAAATGTTTTTCACGGCTATTTTCGGGGAAGGATAAAAAGCTTCCATCCGATGTCCAGGATGGAGGAGATGATCATTAGTCCGTGTGTGTGTGTATGTGTGTGTGTGTGCGTCCTGCTTTTATGTGTCTTATCAAAGGTGCGAGCAACTATGCACGCATGTGTACACATGCTGCCGAACTAGGACACAAATCAGAAGAGATGACGATGAAGACAAAATGTCACATCAGAAAATGAGAAAATGACAAAATATCAAATAAAAAAAAAAGATTCAATTTTTAACGTGGGGGGGGGAAGAAGACTGCCGTGCGCTCGACTTCCACCCGGCAGACGTATTCACAAATCTCTTTTTATATTTACATTTATAAACCACGGCCGAGGGAAGAAGAAATCCAAAGGTGTCACGCTGCCGGTGACGGGACAATTCTGACCTCGGCCGGGCTGTGACAACGGCGCGTTTGTGCCGACGGCGCCGTCGCAGCGGGCCCCGGAACATCTCGCCGTCATTATTTCACTCGCTCAAACAGAATAATCCCTCGGACGCAGACGCGGCCGTGAACTGCTTGTATGCGCTAGAAGAAGCCATCAGGAGCGGAAGGCTGCACACAATTGGCGACCCGTATGGGAATGGCGGCGCTGAATGGCGCGGCGGACAACCCCCCGCCATTATTGACGGTATAAACATGTAAATGAAACACATTACCGCTGACAATCAATTGTCCGCGAGCGGCCTGCGAAACCTCCTCCTTCCCTCCCCCTCTACCTTGAGGGAGAGGGGAGGTGGGTGTGGGGGGGGTACCTTGCCTCACTCCCACATGCCCCCCCCTTCCTCCCTAAACGCTCACGGTTCTCTCCCACACAACTTTAAAAAGACTGCGGAATAATTGTAATGGACAAATTGTTTGGACTGGCACAAATGTGGCATTGTGTTACACTCAATGCACGCTTAGACACACACACACGCACGCACACACACACGCTGTAATTCAGACTACATGTAAAGCGCGTTACTGAGCTGCAGCTGTTATGTAATCTGAGTACAGTTCCAAGGGGACATCCTGACAATTAAAGGTCAAAGGTCACACCGGGAAATCAGGAATGAGTCAGATGAGGGCAATGCAGGATTTAGAGGGCGATAAAATATAAAACATATTTCCCGGGTTATCACAAGATTTGCCCGTCGTCCGGTGGGAAAATCACGTTTGTTCACCGCTGGATCGGAAGAGCCGCACCTGACCGGGCCCGAACTTTGGCTATGTGTGTGTTCTTTGGAATATTGTGCGCAGACATGCAAGAGGAAGTGACGAGCTGTGTCTAAATATCACATGACACGCTGGCCAGAGAGCGTTACCGTGTGCCACCTCCAGCCCTGAAGGCCAACAGTCATCTGGATGAGAATGTCATCGCTTGGACAACTTAGTGAGCAAAGGCCTCATTAATACTAATTGGCTGGATGGCTGGAGAAAAAAAAAAAAAAAAAGCATCACATTGGCCACAAACAGGCCCTAAAATAAATTGCAAAAGAACACATGAAGCCGCTTTCTCGAAATCGCGCCAAGATTTCGACACCACGCACGTTTGGGTTTGATTCGTCTTATTCTGACGGTGCTCTCGGAGCCGGGCTCGGCGGAACAGACCGGGTTAGTCCTCCGCTCAGTCAGGGGGAGGACACAAACCCCAATAAGACTCTAGATTCCCAGGGGACTATGGAGGGGGGGGCGGAAAGGGAGGGGCCGGTGAGGGCATCAAGCAGGGAACTTACTACATGTCATATAATATTATTCAAAATACTGCATGCAACTATTTTCACAAGCGATTCAAAAAACTGAGCTCCTCCTTAATGTGTGAAAATTATTTGGAATATTTTTTAACATTAAGGGGGGTGATAAAAAAAAATATTCATTTGAACAAAAAGGTGCTACTAAACAAGCTCTAAATATATATTTGCTTAAATAAATAAATATTTAAAAGCCAGCTGCTGCTTTTCACAAGAGGAATATTATGTTTTCCTAGCATCGATCCAGCAAATCAATAAATGAAACCTGATCCAAATAAAGAATCCGTGTCGGCGTTGCTATAAAAATCTAATACAATTAACAAGTCTCGATTCAAGAAAAATGCAAAGCTTGTCTGAGCAGCTGCATGGCAGCCTTCATGTTTCACACACACACACACGCGCGCGCGCGCAAATACGCAAGCACGCACGCACACACACACACGCACAGTGTGTATGTGTGGAATAATCAGGAATAACGGGGCCAGGAAATGTCACAGCACATTTGCCTCTTGTGGGAAAGTGCGCACTCGAATGGATAAAGAAAAGCAATAAATGTGCACCTCCAGCGCGCCAATTAGTGTCCGAGTTGAGACGACAAGTCGAACCGTCACGTCCAGCAATGCACGCGACGAGCCGCGTCACCGATCATTTTAGGTTGACAATAAAATTAAATTGAAAAGAAAATTACGCCCAAAAATTATACATACAAGAGTAGCCTGATGTAAAATAAAAAATCCAACACCCACACGCGCAATGAAGCAAAAACGGAGTCACAAGTCGCGCGTGTCCAGGGATCAGCCACACTCGGGTGACCGTTAGACACAAGCACTCCACTCCACCCCACGACGGACGGGTTCGTGCCAGTCAGCAGGCCCGTCGACACCGACACAACTTTCCAACAAGTTTGCTCGTTGCTCCCTCAACAACACAGCCCCCAAAAGAGTGGGCACACAAGACCGCACAGGCAGGCAGGCAGGCGGGCGGGCGTGGGGTTTGTCCCCGAGCGGACTAACGGTCCCGACTGGAGCGCTCAGCAGGCGACGACTCAAACAGCAGAGCGAGGCGGAAAGATCGGAGCGGATGATCTCTTACCGTTTTTCCGTCTGGGGTTGGCCTGTTTTCGCCGCTTGCACCGGGGCCCATCCGCCATCATCTCCTGCCTCATTTAGAAGTGCGCGTGTGGGCTCACTCAGACGGCAGCTCGCATGGACCCCAACGCGTGGATTCAGTTTGTCGTCTCACTCTGACGGGACACACACACACACACCAACATGCACGCACACGCACACAAAACAAGAGCCGCGACAGTGTTAGCCTTGCGAGACAGACGCACAAACTAACTTTGGTGTAGACAATGAGAAAAATAAAATATAATAATTACTTGGGATAATTCTGAGATTATGATGACAACAAGGGAGGATAAAAAAAATCAACAAAAAACCCACACATCATTTTTTACCCGAGATTGTGTTTAAGCTTCAAATAATTTCATTTTAAAAGTTCCTCATTTTTTTGTTTTATTTATTCAGTTTTACTTGTTCAAGTAACAGCTTGTGTAGTGGCTTCAAACTCGACAATGAGGGGGGGGAAGCACCTTCATCATATTTTAGGCCGTTTTTAAACTGAGTTCCACGGGCGTGCACACACACGAGGAAAAAGTATAACGGAACTTTGAACAAATTGCTGCGACTGCATTGTTTACGCCGCGCGCAGCTTTCGCAAATAGCAAATCAATTAGAAAACACGCAAGTGAAAATGCATGAAAACCAGGTTGCGCTGAATGCGTAAATTGCGCACAAAGAAAAGCTAAAAGACTGTCGTGGGACTAACTGATCAAATATGTGCAAATAAGTTGAAAACGACGTGTCAATTGTTTTGCAGCCTGGCGCGAGTGGGCACAAAGTGGACCGAGCGGGCGGACCAGCGTCGTTTGCTCCTCTCCGAGCACAGGCGGAGCTGCGCTGGGCAAAACGCCGGGCAAAGAGCGCCCGGTGCCGGCTACGAGGAGCCTCCACTGACCGCCTCTGCGCATGCATGGATTTCTCTTTTTCTTTTTTTTCTCCCCCTTTCAAACTACCTCATCCACCTGCGCAGGTAAGTTCCAAGTGAGGCGCGAAGTGGAGCGCGTCAGTTTTGAGAGCGAATAAAAGGGAAAAAAGTGCGCCGAACGTACCTGCTTGCTGTGAGGGGAACAAACAGTGGTGTGTTGGTCCGATGACACCGGAGCGCGGCGGTGAGCGGATTCCGGTCCAGCGGTGATAATAAAGCCTTAGAAATAAAGCCTGCTTGTGGTTGGGAGGAGGGAGGGAGCGCGCGTCCTGCTCGGGCAGGTTTACAACTGATGTCTTACACCCACTCCAGGAAACAAACCTGGGTCGGGACTGACGTGTTCCGCCTCTTCTAATGACATTTTTTTCTTTCCACCTCCTTTTCTTTGCAGTGCACACGGAGGAGAAGCCCCCTGAAACGCACGCCACCTATCTTCACGGGAGGGGATAATTGAGGGGAGCCAAACGTGAGCATCTTCTGGCTTCAACTTATTATTATTTTTTTTATTTCCTCTATCCCACCCCCCACCCCCACCCCCGACACGCTCTTGTTGCCCCCTCCTGCTCCTCTCGCTTTCTGCATCCTTCTCTTTGGCACTGTGAAACCAACTATGTCCACGCGGAGTTTGTGTGCATGTGTGATGTGTGCGCGCGTGTGTGCGCGGGGAAAAACTTGAGGCACGTCCACGCCAGCCGCAACCACGTAAGGATTCTTATTTGCAAATTTTTATTTACACTTGGTGTTTTGGGCAGAGATGTGCGCGTTCTCGATCCGCTTCATTGACCGCAAAGCGTTGGCCGGTCGCCCAAATGTGCAATTTTTTTACGGAATATGTATTTTTCTGTATAATACAATAGTAGCAATTTTGTGCGCTAAATTGTTGAATTTAGTACCAACATCTTTTTGTGAGTGTCTAACTATGTTTCTGTGAAAATTATTCAAGAAAACCTGAACTGTTTCACTCTAAAAAAATTGTGTGTGGGTGTTAACAAATAACGTTAATATTTGGACTCTTCGTTTTAAATTTGATGCTTAAGATGCCATGCGTTTGTAATTTTATTTACTAATTTTTTACCAAAAGAGTTGAAAATCCTGGCACTGCATGCAAGTATATCTACATAACTTACGTGTAAATTGCATGGGGTGGGGGGGGTAAATTTGCATTTTACTCATTTGCACATTTTTTAGCACTAGATAATAAATAATAAAAATCAAGCAAAAAAAAATAATCATGGTTTTTATATTTAAATGACGAACTATATTCCAACAGTGACACATACAGGCTATTTTAGAATAGCTCTGTGGCACTAAAAGATCGAAGAAATAAAAAAAAGAGAGAGGGGAGAAAAACATAAAGTGACATAAAGAGACGTAAAGTGTCCGCGGAGCTGCACGAGTCCCTGCAGGAATATTATGCGAATATCATCGACATTTTCGAGCTTTATTAGAGTGATTCTCGCTTCTGGAGGCCACTTAAGAGGATGAACCCCACATTTATTAAAGAAGTCAACCATCTCAACGCGCGCCGCTCTCTCTCTCTCTCTCTCTCCCTCTCTCTCGCTCGCGCACACACACACACGCACACACACCACAGTGGGATGGAGTGAGGGAGCAAGCCCCGCCCTCGAAGCGAGTTGATTGGCTAAGCAAATGAAGGGTTATTTTGTGTCCCTTCCTTTTGCAGGTCGCTACTGGATGGCTAATTAAATCATCAATCAATCCCCTCCTCTTTTTTTTTTTTTTTTTTTGCATCAACGAAAACTCAGATGCTGTTTAATTAGCAGAAAAAAAGTATAATTAAGTTTGAGTCTTAAAATTATTACGATTATTATTACTTTTATTATTATTATTATTAACGGGTAAGTTGAATTCATTTCCAGCCAACTTTTGTGGTGTGACGGAAGTGACGTAAGGCCGGTCATTTACCCCGGGTGGAAAGTGAATCAGCTCCTGGGTGAATTATTGCCACGCGTAATTTGCTGTTGGGGTATTTGCATGTAAACGAAGCGGCGTGGTTGGCGCACTTTCACACGGGCGCGCGCGCGCGCGCACACGGCCACAGATGCATTCATCCAGGCGGGCCTGAAGTGGTAGCTCTCGCTTTTCTCCACGCACGCAGGCTCTTGTGCGTGGGGCCGCATATTCAGCGTGTAAAAGGATTAAGTGTGTGTGTGCGTGTGTGTGTGTGTACGTGTGTGTGACCTTTAGGGGGAGGCGGTGTGTTTAGTGCCTATATGTAGTTAATTGAGGGGGGCGTTACTGTTTTAATATTTATTCTGCATGTAAATTTGATTATCAAAGTGTGATTACGAGGTGAATTCTTTGTCTGCTTGTTTAATACGACGTTGCAGCAAAGAAATCTGATGGCTTATTTTGTCAATTTGAATCAATAGACGCTGGGAGTTTCAATGCGCCTGGAGGCAGAAAATCAAAATATAATCCTCATTTTTGTTCTGTGTGTGCGTACGTGTGTGTGTGCGCTGTATTTGTGTGTGTCGTACAAAGCTGCATACTTTCCGGTCCAAACTGAGAAGGTGCCGCTGAAATTGAACTTGCGGAACAAGATGACAGCAAAAAAGCAATACATTTATGAATTTTGAAAGGGTCAAAGGTCAGGAAACAAGTGCTCAGAAGAAAATATGGATTCCTGCTTAGGTACAAATGCAGATTTTTATTTTTTTTCTCTCTTGATGTCAAAGCTGCACTCAACTGAGCAAAATGTACAAATCTGAGCGCGTGATATCTGCTGATGAATAAATTCATGCAAGGTTTGTTTGCTGTATGCTGCATGCATGCACACATGCCAAAGAAAGACGCTGCGGCAGCTACGGCGCCGACACGGGGCTCGACTACCACTCCGCTACCAAATTACAAATGTAGCAGCCGCACCAACATTTCGGGAAAAAAAAAGTTCACAATGGAGATTTTATCTTCAGTTCATCTCATTATCATGAAGGGTGCTGCTCAAAAGTTGACATGAGGATATCATGAGACACGTGTCAAAACAGATCATGTGGACTTCCTCTTTATTTTTCTGTGGCTTACAGTAAAGCAATAAAGAAGGAAAGCGGCGAGAGTTTGACCTGCGACATGTCGATTGACCTCGTTGGTTTCTGAAGGCCCGGATCTGTTTTTTTTTTTTTTTTTTTTTTTTTTATGAGTAGAGTAGGCGGAGTCTGCAGCAAAGCTCGGGCATCCCGCATCTCATCTCCCCACTGTGCTTGTTTGCGTCTCTTGCAGCTTTGCCAACATCAAACCGAGCAGCTCCCATCTGACTTGGTCTCTGATAGCCGCCAACGCCACGCCACGTCGAGATTGACGGACAATTAAAGAGCGGGAGGCGACGGCCGGGCCGTGTGATGTGTAAGGGCTCCTCCGACATCTAAAATGAAGAGTTAGCATTTTTTGGGTTTTTCTGATCCCTTTCGCGAGGACAAGAAGAAGAACAAGCTAGCCCGGGCACAAACAAATGTTTGCACTGGAGAGCTATTGATTTGCCATCTTCTCAGCTATTCACTGACACACACACACACACACACACACACGGATACAAACATCCGCATGTGAAATGAAGCCACCGATGCTGGATTGAGTCAATAAAGAATTTAAAACAACTTTGCACTCTGCAGACCTTTACTGACAACTGGACTTCACTTTATTAGGAACACCTTCCCGCTCGCCACCACATCAGCAGCCAATGTTGCGAAGAATCAATTTGACAAATAAAAAAAAGCTTCTGATCCGGGCTCTGATAGATCCCGCCAGGAAACTTTTTACTTGCAGAGAAAAAAAAAAAAAAGCACAACTTTATCGCTTGCCCCAATGAATAATTGACAGTGTCTCCGCTGAATAATTAATCAAACATTTGAATAATTGTTGTATCTCTCATCTCAACATTCATTTGCATATTGCCGTGCTCTTAATACGAGTGCACATCCTCTCAGGACACAAAGAAAAAAAAAAAAAAAGAACAAGTGTACATTTGCGGGAACCTCGTCCCACATTTGCGCTCGACGGCCGCAAAAACATTTAGCCGGGATAAGAAAATAATCAAGATCGTTCTTGGGAGTCACATTTGATATTTTCCGCAGAATTCCTCTTAATATCCCTCAGGGAATAAGTTGGTTGCAAAACTAGAATACTAGCACTCAGTGGATCCCAGACCTGGACCAAGGCGGAACAAACCTCATTTGGATCCCGTCGATTGCAAAGGAATGTGTGCGACGTAAATGGAAAAAAGCGCATTAAGCCATGAAGAAATCAAGCATTAAAAATTAAAATGCTGCAATAATGGGCAAAAAAAAAAAAAAAAAGACAATCTAAATGTGAAAATAATAGCCAAAGGAAGAAAAACTGCAATCAATACATTTGCAATACAAGTGACAAAATGGTTTGGATTGTGCAAAAAATAGTTTTGGGGATAAAGGCTAGTCTAAAATTTAAAAATTTATTGACCCTAACAAAAGAAAATCTGAATTTGGCATCTTAAACCAGATGGGAAAAAAACGCCTGAAGTCAGGTCTAAAAAATTATTTCCAATATACAACTGCGTTTGTAAAATGTGGATTTAAGCAGCAAAATCTAAAAATCAGCCAAGGTCACATGACCCAAGCCAGAAAACAGTTGAGCCGTGATTGGTCATTACGTGAGCCCGGTCGGCCGGCACTGCGATGATGGTGACAAACGGCTGCATTTTGCTGCTTCATTCATATCCCACAAATGAATTATTAATCACAAATTGGGGATTAGATTATATTATAGTGGAGTCGCATAGAATACATATTATTGCCAAGAAAATTTTTGACTTCAATTCCTCTTCAAAAAAGAGCAATAACAACAATCAGGTGTAAAAATCAGGGCGGAGCTAACGAATAGCTCCGCCCACAATGGTGTGGTGAGCTGCTCGCAAGCAAACATCTTTTCATGAACTCTGAAACTTTCGACTCGTGACCTCTCCGACATGCCTCCCGGAGTCTTGCGTGTTTTCACATTTTGCATTTGAATTATTTTCGATATATTTTTCAAGCCGGGCTAATCCGTTGGTTAGAGGTCAAGGGGAGGGGAGAGTCACGGTCGACCGGACGTTGGTTTGTTATCCCGACACTCAAAGGATTTGGAGGGATGTTGATAGAAGTGGCTCGAGCGCTTCCTGCCGAGCGAGCGGGCGAGTAGACGAGACGAGCGCAAGCACGCACGTGGCCGAGGTACGACGCCTCTTTTGATGGCGGCCTTGTTGTCGCAGCCTGTGCCGACTCGAGAGATTGTTGGCCACAATTGACTGTGACAATTAGGGTGCCATCAGCGTCCTGAGTGGCGCTCTTAAAGCTAATTTACATGTCACTTTGTTCTAAAAAGAGAAAAATATGCCGCTCACTGCCTCTCGCCCCCCCCCAACCTTTTGCGGCTGTCTCCAATCCATCCCAGATCGCCTTGTAAACTGTCATTTGTACACCGCTCAGGGGAACCTGGCTGACGAGAGGCGGCCCGGTCGCCATTTCCATGTGAAAAGAGGCAATCACCAGGGCACCGCTGAGCCTATTGTTGGCGGCAAAGGTGGTGGAGAGAGGAGTGGGGGGCGTCAATTTACAGGCAGAGAAGTTAACCTTCTGGCGAGGTGCGTTTCACACCCATTAGGCACGTATGTGTGTCTGCTGTTTGCCGATTTTCTGCCCTTTTGTCAAACATCTTATTAAGCCCTTGAAGTTCGCTTCGGTGCAAATTGTGAGTGCAAAACCTGTACGAAGAGTGAAATAAACAATTTTGGGAACAATTACCAACCGCCGGGATGGAAGTCACCGTAACGGGAGCGAAACACAAAGCCAAGCTCGGGCCAACAACGAGAACATGGAAATTGCTCTTCCTTGTTGAATTGATTGGCGATGCTGTCGCTGTCTTCCCGCGTTGGCAAGCTCAACTTTAGGAAACGGTCGCTCGAGTGGACTCGAGTGACACGCTCACACACACACCACCAGGTTTTACACGATCCAGAGCCGATTGCCGATTAGCAAGTAACGATAAAAATAACGATAACCAGCGTACGTTTGGCATTGGGACTGGCCCGGTCTAATAAAACAAATGATTTAAAAATTTGCTGTGAGTTTCCACCTTTGCGAATGCAATCAATGACGTGATTGAGCAGTTTATTCGATCATATTTTAACTGATCATTGATGTTGCCAAATACTATCTGCTAATCTATGTAGTCTGAAATTGATTTTGCTCTCACACATACAGGATTAGCAAAGTGCTTTTCTGTTATATATAAATGAAATATTCTCATACATGCCACCAAAATTCTTTCACATAAATGTATTTATTTTGAACATTATTATATTAGAATATGTATAATATTATATATAATATATAGTATTTTTTTATATTGATTTATTTTCCCTCTCACACACAAACTGAAACGCTCGGACGCTCATGACCGAAATGTTCTCTCACAAAGTAGACATTTCATGATTTGTCTTTTGTCTAGAACAGGGGTGCTCACACTTTTTCAGCTCGCGAGCTACTTTCAAAATGACCAAGTCACAAAGATCTTCCGACTTCAAATGACATTGTGAAAAAAAAGTCCAACTCCCATTCCGTATGAAAGTGAGAAGTTTTTGACTTCTTACTTGGTCCAGCAACACTTTTGATGGTCATAAACTTTCTTTAGTTTATACGAAAAAAGCGAGTACTTACCATGCGTGCGTTGATTAGCTTGCTAGCTTTGGCGTCGGGTTTAAGTAAACTGCGGTTGGGGGGCGGGGGGTATTCATTGTCTATTGCGCATGTGCGGCTCACCGTGATTGCCTCCGGACAGGCTTACCTGTGTGTCAATCAAGCGATGGGATGGAATCTCGCCAATAGAAAAAAAAATATATATATATATATGTATTTTTTTTAAATGTCATGCAATCGACGTAATGAGCAATTCCTGGTCTAGAAGATATTTAGGGTTTTTTGTGTGTGTTTTTTTTGTGGTTTGTCTTTCTCGTTGATTCCACCTGTGCGCGTCAATCAAGTGTCTCGTGTTAGCCAATCAGCTCCCTCCAACACTTTGCGTCTTCAGGTGTTCCTGATCGTCTCATCATGTGGCTTGTATTTATTTCCCTGGTTCCTTTGGTTCTGTTCGCGGTCTCCTCGATGTGTGTTTTGTTGTCGCTTTGCGTTTGGGTCTTGCTTGTTCTTTGGAGCAGCGCGTTGTTAGCTTTTTGTTGTTCTTATGAAATCATTTTATTCAGTACGTCCCGCATTCCTGCCTTGTCTCTCCCGCAATCGGTTCCTTAATCGTACCATGCAAAACCTTTTTGAAATGGCTCATTGACACTTGAAAATTTCATAGACGTTTGATTTTGTCTTAAAAGTTTATTCACACATTCTACTGAATTACTCTAACACACAATTACTGTCTGTGTTGTTAAAACATTCTCACGTCCACATTTTTTTTTAGCTCTTAGTGAAATGCTCTCATAAGCATGAGAATCTCTGATGAAAATTATTTCCACACTTTTGGACATATTTACTGAAATTCCCATACACGGTCACGCACTCACTTAACTGAAACTCTCACTCACTTTTCAAGCACAAATGAAATTTGTCTTTCACTTTATTATAAGGGCAGTATGTGTGAGAGCATTTCAATACTGTGAGTAACAATTCACTATTGAGTATGTTTGAGTGGTCTGAATGAAAGCAATTGTTTTTATGAGCACATTCCAGCATCATATGTGAGAGGTAACCATGAATTATGTCTGATGGACCCTCATAGTAACATTCGGACGGCGCAAGTTTGCCTTGTTGTGAGAGGCTGTCGGTGGCAGGTGCAGTGTGCC
The DNA here is from genome assembly GCF_059516105.1 of Syngnathus floridae. Lineage (NCBI taxonomy): Eukaryota > Metazoa > Chordata > Actinopteri > Syngnathiformes > Syngnathidae > Syngnathus > Syngnathus floridae. Next base: position 8,641,373 of record NC_142414.1, on the reverse strand, counting down.
AGTGTGTGAAAGCCCCCCGGCCCCTCCTACTTTTAACCACTCAACACACACATGCGCACACACCGGCTGTCCTTTCAAAGGGAGCACAGAGTGTGTGCAGAAACAGCAGGTTGATGGGATAATGCCCATCATCTGTTGCACCGTGTCATTTGTGCACCGCCATAACCTGCTTTTGTAACCGCCGTACACACACACATTTTTGGCAGAATGGATTTTGCAAGTGTTTACATGTAAATCTGAACAGACACAGACTCAGATGGGCATCCCATGTGTGTGTTGTGTGTGTACGTACATGTGTCAAGGTGGCGTGACATCACCCTGTTGTGCAGCTCACAATAATCATTTGAATAAATTCCCTCTTGTGATGCGAATGACCTAATCCAGATTTGCCGCTCATTATTCCCATTCTGCCACAAACATACAACAGATAGCATCTCGATAATTCTTAATCTCAATAATTCCGCTGAAAATGCTGACAAGGTGGTGTCTGTCTCAACAGCCCAAATTTGCTTGACATTTTTTCTATAAATTTCTAAGCATTTTTATTTTTTTCAAACATGGCGGTGAGGTAAATATGAGTGAGAATGTCGGTTACTAATCGTGGCCTTTTAATTAATTGTGTAGCATGAGACAGGCTGGATTAGTGCGCAGACAGGTGGGCAGATTTAAACCGTCCCACTCGGACACATGTTGGGACTAAAAGCGAGCCATCATCCCGAACAAAGAGGCTTTTTTTTTTCATGGATACTCTCCAAATGTGTTTGTGTGTGTGTGTGTGTGTGTGTGTGTGTGTGTGTGCATGCCTGTGTTCAAAGTATAATCGTCCAATCATTCAGCAGATATTTTTTCTTTTTGTTCCTTGGTCGAAACCATCTACTGTGTTTGTTTTCTTTCAACGGAGTCTTTTTGAACATCACCTCTCTAAATATCATCATTAAATGTTGCTGCAAAGTCCTTCCAACATGAGTCATTGTTGTCATGCCACCTTCACACATCACGTGACCCACTAACTGGCACATAAAAATAAACAGACAGATGTAGAAAAATACTGTTACCTTCACTCACAAATAGAAATCAAATTTGTAACTCTCTTATGCTGATGGTTTTGAGATTTTTTTTTTATGTACCATTAAGGAACAGCTCAACCATTTGATGGAAACTTGAATAGAAAAACTATAAAATTATATTTATTATAATTTAAGGAAACATTAATATTACAAATAATATAATATATGATTAATATCAATTTATTTTAGTATTGGTCATTAAATGGATGATATCTATTAGTTATTTTTTTGGAAACTTGTCATTTGGAATCTGAAAATGTTACTTTAAACGATACCTGTGCAGAGGTCTTACAGTGGTAACAATTTGATCCTGATTTTATTTCCATCATTCCCATTCACATCTTAAGATGCTTTTCTTTAACTTTTTGACCAAACTCCATCAAATGTGCTTAGTAGCGAGTACATCCCAACTAAATGATGTTTTTTTTTTGCAGTCTTGTCACGCACGTATGGACAGGTCTGTCGGTGCGGAATGAAACTGGGCATCAGTTGCATTTGGACTTGGGAAAAAAAAAAAAAATGCATGGACTGTAAAACGCACACAGTGTTTGGGTCTCATTACGCGCAGCCTCCAGTGGCACAGCAACATTTTGTCCTTCATGCCTGTGGCGAGCCATACTGGCTGTTAGTGGCCCCCGACGCTTTCACAGCACATCTTGGGTTTGATCTCCTGTTGGAGGTTTAATGGTGTTGTGTGGCTGAGCAGATCAACGCCACACACAAGGTAAACTGTTGATACCTCACTCAATTTCAGCCACACACAAACATTGTCTTGCAACTTTATAGAATCAAGCACAAACAAGATACAAACTGACCAAAATAATCACAAAAATACATTTCTTGTCTTATAAAGTACCAAAACTGGAATCAAAACTTCTGCGAATCCGATTTCATCACTTACCTTTGTGAGCAGAGGACAAAATAAAAAAAGTGGGAGGAGCCTCAACTTTCCGGCTGTCTTTCCAGAGCCGTCTGTCAATAGGTGCAGCCGGTGTCAGTAGTCCTTCCCATCAAACGGGGCCTGACAAAGAAGCGGCGGCGCATGGGAAAGGGGCAGCAAGGTGAAACTAATGCCATGGATGTTTGATTCATCAGGGCCTCATTGTTGGCGGCCACAGCTGATTGTGAAGGTGCAGTCAAGCAAAAGGGCTGCGGAGTAATCAGTCGGATTTATGGTGCCGAGGGCCTCGGAGCTAGGGAGGAGGAGGAAAAAAAAAAAAACTGGATGGAAGCCGTGTACGCCGCGGCGAGAACACGTTTTCGAGTCATGTTCCGACGCTTGTTCCTGTGCATAATGTATGTTGGAGTCGTACAGGTGAACAAGCGCTAACTAGAACCAGCCGGTCCGTCAATAAAATCAATCAGTAAAGTCAAACCGTTCTAAAAAATCGGAACCACCTGGAAGGAAAAAGTTAATGAAATGGAGGGGAACTCTCGAAAAAGAAGAAAAACGCCACGTAAACAAGAAGTCATCGGCGTCCGGCCTCATCGTCATATTTTGCTCCCTTTCTACTATTCTAATTCTCCATCATGTCGGACCTCCCCTCCCCCCTTCAGTGCACCTTCCTGATTGGTGGCGGTGGGAAGACAGATGTAGGGCGAGCAGCCACTAAGCCCTTGTACTCTTAAGCCTAATGTGGAAGTTTTATATGCAGAGAGGTGAAGCGGGGAGGAGGCGCTTGCCACTGATTATGATAATTCCTGCTTTTAATACAGCTGTCCCTCCAGCTTAAGGTAAACCAAATGTTGCCATGGGAGATTAGTGTACCTTGCTTGGCTATTAGTCAATCCCTGCTTCCCCCACGTCAACTCAGCCCCTCACGTCAGAAATGCCACTAAAGCCGCTCACGCTGGCGTTGATTCCAGAAGCGGAGAGGCAGGAAGCAGAATGGGGAAAAAAAAAAAAAAAATGTTGCAACTTGATCAGCCGCTGCACCTGTTGGTGGAAAATGATGCACAGATTCCTTAAAAACATTTTGTCGTGACTTTTGGATTTTTTGGCCTTGTGTGTGTGTTTGTGTGTGTCTACCTGCCCATTTGTCAGTGAGTGTGAGTGGTTGAGTTTCTTTAATGCCTTCACACCCACAAGAGAAGCAAAACACAGTTTGACACACTTGGCATCATATGTCAAACAAGATGTCAGCCGCTCCCTGTGGAAGCGACTAAACAAACTCTCACAAACTTTCAGTGCTCAAATAGCCGAGCAGGAAGTCCAAGCGGTCGCCAGATCTCTAATTTGCCTTTGCTTACAAAGTAATGATGGTGCTGCTTATTCCAGACTCAGTGGCAAATAAAGTGGCACTTCATTGCTTGGTACTCTGCAAACGCACACAGGCACACACACACGCGCAGGAACAACATTCTTCAACATTGTGGCTTTGGGAAGGCATGACTTTGCCCAGTGCACATAGCAAAGCTTGCATAATGTTCTTGTGGATGAAGCGTATAGTATACTGTATTTTCCGCACTATAAGGCGCACCTAGAAATCTCCAATTTTCTCAGTGCGCCTTATAATCAGGTGCGCCTTATATATGGACCAATATTGAGCCACGACAGCAGGCGTGTCCAAAGTCCGGCCTGCGGGCCAAATGTATATATCTTATATATGGACAAAGTTTTAAAATGGGCCATTCATTAAAGGTGCGCCTTAAAATCCGGTGCGCCTTATATATGGACAAAGTTTTAAAATGGGCCATTCATTGAAGGTGCGCCTTATAATCCAGTGCGCCTTATATATGGACAAAGTTTTAAAATGGGCCGTTCATTGAAGGTGCGCCTTATAATCTGGTGCGCTTTATAGTGCAGAAAATACGGTAGTAAAAAAGACTGGTCTGACGTGAAACTAACTTGCCCTCATCATTCAAACTGTCATAGGTAACAGTGAGGCGATTCCCTACTCGCCTCACACAACCCTTGTTATAAGCTGTGCTAAATCCAAAAAGTTAATCCATCTTTGAGCTTATCTTTACACATCCGTTGATGGGGAGGATTTGCTCATACGGTCAAATCTTCATTTAAATTTACCGATTGGGTTTTAAAAAACATTCACCTGTAAAAAGTGCAGTTTTGCACGTCATGTTTTGCAGCGGGCAGTGTTGATGAACTCAGCAAAATGTTGTTTTGGCAGCAAGGCCTGAACGTTCAGCCCGGGGATAAATGGCATTTGGACTCTGCAGGACGCATTCCACCGGGAGGAGAAAGATGAGCAGAAGCGCTCGCCAGTGCAAGGCTGTAACTTCTCAAGAGGACTTTGACTGCAACAAGCGTGACCGTCGTGACACAGCTCTCGTCTGTTTTGACATCGGTGACAAGCACAGGCAATGAACTTCAACCTGAGATGCCGCCACCAGGAAGCGGCCTAATCGCGGTGAGGAAGCGATAAGGCTTGCTCTGTTGCAGGAAGTGACCACTCAGCTAAAACATGCAAACCTGCCAAGATTCAATCAGCTAAGACCTCAGAAGAATTCCAAATGGACTTGTAGTAGTTTACTTAAGAATCTACCTGGCTGGATTGAACACTTGTGCTAGCTTGTCGGCTAATTTCTTTTGCTGCAAAATATTATATATATTGTACAAGGTCTGTTGGTTGGCCACCGCTGTACTCGAGTGTATGGTCATTCTTCAACTTCTGAATTTCAGCAAGTTCAGTATTAACAAACATTTCTACGGACCCCAGGAAGCCACACCTACATTCTTCCCATCCTTCCTGCTGGAACGGCAACTCGGCAAAAGTCACCTGGGCCCGAAACGGTCGCTGAGCTCATGTGAATCAGTGACAAGCCGCTGAGAAAAGGCAGTTCTGGCTGCGAGCTCTGGGGTGTGTCCGCTCTGGACCGGCTGCGTGCAGATGACAGGGCAGGGGAGCACGGATTCGAAAGGAGGGAGGGCTGACGGTGGGTCGGATCTTTGCTGTTCCCTTATTAGAGAAGCGGCTCTTTGGGGAAAGTTCTGCTCAACATGAAACTCTCACCTGTTCTTTTGACTGGTCACCAAGCAGAAACCTTCGCAAGTCCATTAAAGGTGCCAGTACCTGGAGTTGACTTCGGTGATGTCATACATTGAGCTGCAGGTGGAGAATGGACAAGGGACCAAAAAATACGTTCTCAATCGGCGCTCCTCGGTTTTGTCTCCCAACAACAATTTTATTGCTGTCAGCTTTGCAACATGAGAGCGCTCGCTGGGCGTATTCGCAAGCTTTGGTCATCACTGCCAAATTGTGACGTCACATCCTTATGGTTTTCAAATTTATTTCAGCTCCAAATATTGGCTCCAGCGTGTTAACAGACATGACCTTTGACCCCACTGAATACAGAAGAGTAAATCATTACTGTAGATGACTAAAACCGTTTACTTCACTACAGATTGTGTGGTGGACGATTAACATTAAATAATGCTGATATATTATATTATATTTATTTTATCATATTTATCTTATATTTCATTATTTCATCTTATTCAATATTATATTTTATTATATCATACTATATTCTTTTATATTATATTTTATATTAATCTGTTTTCAGATCCCTGACAAATCTAATTACAATTAGTACGGTAACCAATTATTTGTATTTTTTAATTATTATTATTTAATAATGTTTATTTCCCACCACTGCCTTTGACGCGACATGAACGAGTCTTGACCTCACCACCAACGGGCGCTCCAGATCTCATCACTCACCAGGGCCGAGTCATTCCGCCACTGTCAATCAAATGAGACAAAAGCCAGTTGTTGCACATCGGGACGTCGCTAAGAGCAACCAACAAACACCAAGATGAGACACTCGTGTTCACGGTGTCACCCACCCACTTGAGCAGCTTGCAGTGAGGGCTCACTTTTTCGGCGGCGGCCTGAGCATCGCTAACCCGCCACTCTCTTTTCAGCGCCATAATGTTGACCCATATTCCCTGCTGGCGTGCAGTATTATATATCTGCAAGAGGTAATGTTTTTCAGAGCCATGACCAAATGTGTTTGGCTTGGCCCAGATGGCTCGGTGAGATTTAACACAGGTTACATTGGGCTGATAGCTGGTCCAAAATAAATTAATTCCAGCGGCTCCAAAAAAAAAAGGTGAACATAATGAATATTTACACAAGGCTGAGCACATGTCAAACTTCACGGAGGCGGGACAGAGATCACTCACTATGGCGCCACACGAAGGTGAAGTAACCGCATTGTGATGATTTATTTAAACAAGTCGAGCGTTCCGGCAGACAAGCGGCGAAACGCTGGTGATTAAAGCAGAAACGGAGGATGAATTGAAAACAAAGTGAACGAGAATCCAGCCACCAAATGTAGCTCAGCCAAATTTCTCACAGCGACATTGGATTTAAAAAACGAATATGTTGAAATAATGGCGACAATTTACCGTAAAGTGGAAAGTATGGAATAAAAACATGGGTTTGTGTTAGCATAACATGATACGGTTTGCTACATGCTACGCGTTATATGTCAGTATAGCGAGAATCCAGCCTCGGATTTGAAAAAAAAAATCTGTTGAAATAATGGCGACAATTTAACGAAAAGTGGATAGTAGGGAATAAAAGCATGGGTTTGTGTTAGCATAAAATGATACGGTATGCTACATGTTATATGTCAGTATAGCGAGAATCCAGACACCAAATGCAGCTCAGCTAAATTTCTCACAGCAACATCGGATATGAAAAAAAAAATGTTGAAATAATGGCGACAATTTAACGTAACGTGGATAGTAGGGAATGTATTAGCATAAAATGATATGATATGCTACATGCTAAGCGTTATACGTCAGTATAGCGAGAATCCAGACACCAAATGCAGCTCAGCTAATTTTCTCACGGCAACATCGGATTTAAAAAAAAATCTGTTGAAATAATAGCGACAATTTAACGTAAAGTGGAAAGTAGGTTTGTGTTAGCATAAAATGATACGGTATGCTACATGCTATATGTCACCATAGCGAGAATGCAAACAAGATGAACCAAGCCAGTTAGGTCATGTTCCGTTTGACACGCAGAACGTTCGGCGCGACGTTGACGAAGATTTTATCGTGATATTGTAAAACTCTAAATTGGTGAGACGCCGACTTCCTTGTCCTCTTTGCCGAAGACGCTCATTTACCTCCTGACACCGCGGCAGAACACTGCGCCTATTTTGTGTGTCTGTCTTAAGCCCCTCCCCCCTCCCTCATAATTCACAGTGAGCCATTTGACACAATTAGGCGCACTCTTCCCACCGCATCGCATCCCGCTGGATGGCCCTCATTATCACGAGCGTTCGCCTTTTAGATAACTTATAATGAGGCCGAAAATGTTTCACGTTTTGCTTTTGCGCGACACCGATAGTTCAAAGAGATCCACTTCCAGCTAATTAGGAGCTCCAACACGGCTCTCGCATGCTTTTTCCCGCTTCTTACGACATATGGATGTACGCGAGACAGGATCCCAGAGCCATTATGTCAAGGCGGTGACAAATATCCCTGAAGTGAGCGTCCCGCAGTAATGTTGGAGGAGATGTTGGAAGGCGGTGTGGGGAGATTTTCATTCCCCAGATGGAGCTGACATCTGCACATGTCAAGCACCTGCTCTACTCTACCACCTCGTCCTACCCGGTCGGCCTGCCGGCGGTCTGACGTCTGAGCAGCGGCTCAATCCTGAATGTTCCCATGTAATCCGCCCGGGAGCTCGGATCCGTCGGCTTCCAACACCTGTTTGGACGCGTATTGCGATCCCGCTCGGATTCTTTTGGAAGCTGCAGGAAATGGACGTTTTCCCACAGAGCGAGTCAAAAAAAAATAGGACGCGTTATTGATTTATGTGCTGAAAATAGACACTGAAAAACAACAGGTTTTCTAAGAGCACACTTATGTACAGTAATCCCTCGTTTATCACGGATAATTGGTTCCAAAAACCACCCGCGATAAGTGAAATCAGCAAAGTACGGTCACCAATAAGAAGTACAGGGCAGGCTAACGAGTTAGCGGAAAAATGCTAATTCACGATCGTGCTAACACACGGACTTCTAAAGGAATGTTAACGAACATTCGGAGCAATACTATATTGTCCTAAAGGTTAGACACGTTTCCTCAATTTAGAAGTTTTATTTTTTTATTTTATTTAACCTTTATTTACCCAGGCAAATCATTAAGAACAAGTTCTTATTTACAACTGTGGCCTGACATTTTTTTTTCTTTTAAATGTATTTTAAATCTGGAAAAAAATCCACGATGTAGTGAAACCGCGATAAACGAAACGCGAAGTAGCGAGGGATCACTGTGTCCTGAACTTCATGGATGACCTTTGACCTTACTTGACCATCAACGTGGCTGCATTCTACCTGAGCTGGTTAGAGGTCACCGATGTGTGTGTGTGTCTGTGTGTATGTGTGGGTGTGTGGGTGTGTGTTTTCGTGAATGTGTGTGTTTGCCAGTTCCCTCACTTGAGTCAATTTAGCTGTCAGTGAGCAACACCTTGAGCAGAAGTTGACACATATGAGAGGTGTCAAATTTCGAGTCCAGGAAGAAAAGCCAAAGTGCTAAAGGCTCTCCTCACCTGGAACTTGTTTACCTGTCAACCACCCGTTGCTAAAATCACTTCTTCTCACACATTCAGAATTTGCTCCTCCATAAAGTTAAGACATGTTCCTCTCCAGACACCTGTCGGCTGAGTGTTGCACATGTCGACGACGACTGAAGTCATCGGTTTGCTCAGCGGCCCCGCCTCCTCCCGACGTGAGCCAATAGCGACTTCCTCCCGCCGGCACGCTACCTTGGCAGGAAGGTTAACGGCCAACAGGTGCTGCTTTATGTGCTGCCTCAGCTGCTTACCTTCGCCGCAAATGCATTGCGGCGGTCGTCACGCTGAGGTTTTACTCACACACTGATTTGGCAACCGCCCAATACTTTGAATGATCTGTGTGTGTGTGCTGGCTTCATACGTCAACAATTGCATCCTGAGCTGCTGTTAAAAGTCCAAACCTTTTGCAATGAGTTCACAGCTCTCATGAAACTCCTGTTTAGAATTTAAAAGCTGCAAATAAGTGGAAGTCATCTGGTTCCCATAATCCTCCTGTCAAAGCAGAAGCCGCCCGGTCCAGCAACATACGCGGATGGACAGCACACGTGTTGTGATATGCACACACACACACACCGCACAAATGTCAACGTTCACTTTGCCGTACTTGAGATGTCACCAAAATAGAGAAACGGTAAAAAACATATTTTTACAAATTCACCTTTTAGTGGCCAAAACGTTTGTATGTGTTTAGGTTTAAATTTGACCCATTTTGAGATTAGATAGCAATAAAAATAGCCAATTTTTATTTTATTTTATAATTTCTATTTTTCCACTGTGATCCTTTGAACGAATGAATGAATGAATGAATGAATGAATGAATGAACTTAATTATTTGATGCTAAAGATTTGACAATTATTTTCTGGTTATTCTTAGCCCGAGTCAAAACTAACTCGCCATGTAGGTGTGCAGGGAAAAGGTCAAAGGTCATCTTTCTCTCTATTGAAGAAAGATGGGTGGGCTCTTGTCACTGTCTTGGCACGGCTGCACAATTACTCCAAAGGCGTCTGCGGCTGCTTTTGTCTTTCCAAAGCAGGTCAGTTAACCACCTGGCGAGGCTTCCAAAGTGGGAAAGCTTTGTTCCGAGCACGGCGAACCTTTTCCCTGTCGACTTCCCGGGGTAAGATAACGCACACGGTATACGGAGGCCAAGTGTTCCCCCCCCCCCTTTTTTTTTTTTTTGTTGTTGTCCAACCCATCGTCATTAGCGGGCTACATTGAGGAAGAGGGAGGAGGAGGAGGGAAAGAAACGTGAGGCCCTTTGCGGGACCTGAACCTTTTCAAATGAGAGCGCGCCTTTTGTTTTTGCAAGCCTGTCAAGAACGCTCACCTAATTAGAGCTGATATCTCTGGCCAGAGAGAAGCCGTTTGTTAATGGCTCTTTACTGAATGTTCTTAATGAGTTTAGATGGCCATTGTGCCACCCAGAGCTCCTCTAAGACAAGTACGCACGCACACACATAAAAAAAAAAATGAGGGCGAAGAGTCTACATGAGTAAAGAGGAAGGTGTAGCAAGAGCTGTGAAAATGGCGTCAAGGCGGGTCATTAAGGCGGGCGCAATTTTGCGTGGTTATATTCAACTCTTGATGGACATTTGAAGAGACAAAAGCACCTTGATCAAGTCACGACAATTTTCTTGTGCAAACTCCTCGATACTGCCTCGGCTCCAACTCCCCCCCCCCCCACCCCACCCCTATTCTCTTTCTTCTGCGTCTTTGTATTTTCATTTTATTTATTTATTTAGCGTTTGTTCATGTCTCAAGGCTGCAGCCTCCTCCTTTCTTGTCAGTTGCGCGGAGAGGGAACGAGCTTGTTAGCTGCCATGGATGCTTTGACTGCAAGACACTTTGGCCACTTGCCTATGGAAAGAGAGTCAAACCGCAACCTGGTTTAATTGTCACATGGGCAGTCCTGGGAGAGGTCTTTGCCGAGGTCCGGGCCTAATAAATATCAAAAGCTCCTCTCATCTCGTGCTCCTTCCCTCCTCGTCTTGCTCACCAGCCAGGGAAAAAAAAAAAAAAAAACTTATAAATTATCTCGGTCTTTCTCTTCTTGCCTCACAATCTCTAGTTATTTTTCTGTATTTTTCCCAGAAGTTTTCATCAAAGCCGAGCACTGTCTGAGGCCTCGCGCAAGACCATCCATGCAATTTATAGATTTGATGTTTATAGAGGCTTGCTGTTTCTCGCTTGATTTAATGAGAGTCTAAAGCTTGAGCAAAATACACAGCAGCACATGAAGGAACATCTGCACGCCTGAACGGCAAACAAGCTGCTTCGCCGCTCGGGAAGAAAGGCGGGGGGTGGGGGGGGGAGTCCGACTCCGTGCGACTCGCCGCCGCGGAGAATCCGTTCCGAGTCGTACGCACGAGGTGTCGACAGTGGGCTCATTGAGAGGAAAGGCTGGAAAACATCCCCGTAAGGTCACGTTCCATTCAATTAAAGGTCACAGAAAGCGCTTTTGTTGGAATCCATCAGAAACACAAATGATGAGGGAAAACACGTCGAAGTGAGTTATGATGGTTTATAATTCGTATATCAGCAATGGCTGATATCGACTGTGACATTGATGACATCAAAGATTCAACGTTTGGGCCGTAAAATGCGCTTTGGTCATCGTCGCTGTAGACATGAGACACGGCGGCTCGGATTCACGGGGTTGGGAAATCCCAGCGTCACATGAGAACTCGATATCAGAAATCTGGAGGCTCCTGAAGCGAGGCCGAGAGCAGTTTTCCAGTAAATGAATTAAGGTCGGCAAAATATTCGACACAGCTCGGTATGAGTCAGTAGAATTTTACAAACGATGGTGGCAATAGTAACTGAGTAGCTGCCAATTAAAAGTGTAAATTATCATTATTTTACAAGTGGGAATTTTTTAATTGGATAGCATGATATGGTCGTGGTCACAGTCAGTGCTTTAAGTGGTGAAAAAAAAAAAGTGGCGGTACTTCCTTTACCTCCGGTACACTCGGGCAGATCATTAAGTTAATAAATAAATAAACAAATAAATTAAATTCATTAAACAAACAAACAAATAAATAAATCAACAAATAAATAAATAAATAAATAAATAAATAAATAAATAAATAAATAAATAAATATGTGCATACTTCTTTTTTATATGACTTGTTTAAGTTGAAAAATATTCATTTCAAGACTGCTATAGATATTGGCCTAGTACTGTTTTCTTATTTTTCTAAATTTTGTCAAGTAAAACTTTCTTGTTCAATTGGCAGATAATTTTCTTTTCTATTATTGTTGTTTTCATTTTGTTCATCTTTATTTTGTTTTATCTTCTCAAGTAAAACTTTCTTCTATTGGCAAATATTTTAACTTATTTTAAGCATTATTTTTTTGTTTATTATTCTTTTCATTTTTATTTATTTCACTGTACCAAGGCTTTTGTTTCAACATATTTTTTGGTAAGGTTAAGGTTAAGTACCGCAATTCCGTACTGCTGCGTACGGGCCGACTCACCGTACGAGACATTTCGTATTGTTTGCGTAGTCCTTCTTTTAAATTAGGTTCCTCCCGCTCTGGACAGCTGAAGCCAACTTTCTGTACGTGTCTATTTGCTGAACATGACACAGTGTAGCCTTGTGTGCTTCTCATGTGAGTGATTTACATTGTGTTTATGCAACCATAAAGTTCTTGCCTTGGAGACAAACTGCTGACAATTTCTGCTGCATGGGGGGGAGGGGGGCGGGGGGGCATGCGGTGACTTAAGGTCACATTAGAAAAGGGACATTTCCCGTGAAAACGAAGAAAATAACAACAGCACAGTGCTCGGGGGTTTAAGTGTCAGCTATGAAAGATGCACACAGACAGTTGCCTTCTCAGAAAAACAAAGAGGGTTTAAGCTTTTAACGCCCCCCCCATACACACACACACACGCCGCCCAGCCCATTTTAATAAGCACACTTTGCGACAGCTTCGGTTTCATCGGCATCTTAGGTGAAACCAGGCAGAAAGTTCCAATTAAAGTGGGAGGGGCCGTAACGAGGAGCGACCGAGGAGGAAGGTGACGATCTGCATGTTTTTTTTTTCTCGCAAAACCACTTTGTTAACCCAGTTAGTGTTGTCGTAATAGCCGCCGCCATGCTTTATGGACTGGCCGCAATTGGATTAGTTGTTTTGTGCTACTTGGCGGCGGCCGGATGTGAGGAAAGAGGCACTTACAGAAAGTCCAGCTGTTGATTTGGAGTCTGGACAAGGGAGAAGCGTCGGAAGCTGCTTTCGCTCGCATCTGCCTGCCATTAAGGCAGCAATCTTCGACGAGTCGGCTTTTTTGGGCTTTGGCTATAAGAGGTGTCAGTCTCGTCGACGATGACAGCGGGCGGGGTGATGAGGTCAGCTTGGGTCACCGTGGGGAGGCGACGCCCCTTCCCGTCAGCGTGTCCAGTTTAAGTTCTTAGGGCAGAAAATTCCCTTTCAAAATGTCATGTTTGAGCTGTTGTCTTGTGATAAAAACTTTCCACTTATCTCTTGATTTCCATGCCTCCTGCGCCTCCGTGAATGGGCATGAAAAATGATGAGCCGTGCATTTTGGTGTGTGACGATCGGCCCTATGGTCATCATCATGTCTTACGCGAGAAGTCTTTGTATGTCTTTTTCCAGGATTCCACAGAATTGAACGGATTTTCACGGAACGTTACATTGCGATGAAATGGTTTTCACAGAAATTCTTTGTCCTGCAATTTGCTGAATCATTCTCCATTTTTGTTACTTAACGCAAGTTGCTATGTTGCTTTGTTGTTTAAAGGACCTTTTTGAATGAGGTACATAATGGAATATAAAAAACTATATTATATTATATTATATTATATTATATTATGTTATGTTATGTTATGTTATGTTATATTATGTTATGTTATATTTCATTCTATTATATATATTATATCTTACATATATTATATTATATTATATTATATTATATTATATTATATTATATTATATTATATTATATTATATTATATTATATTATACTGATGCGCCCAAAAAAAAAAATTCCAGTGATGTCTGGCCATACCTTCCTACTGCTTTCACTTTAAATTATTACTGTAACATTGCAGAAATCAACATTTTGCTTGCTTTTCTACAATCTGACCCAAAGATCCCCACAAACTGGACAAATTGCGACGTGGGTGGTTCTGGCTGATGCCATCCACGCAGTATGGAATCTGTAAGAACAAGCTCCAAGACTTGTCAACTTTGTGTTTAATGTTTAATGAATCGTGTACTGTTGGTCAAAGTGAATATTCAGACCGAGGTTTTTACAGCTGACTGCCTCAAAAACCTGCCGTCAATGTTTACAAGCCAGGTGAAGCTCACCTGAAGACAAAAAGTTAATCATTGCAATTTTTTTTTTAAAGCTCAGGTAAAAGTGTAAAAATCTTTAAACAAGCCAAGCTGACACTGCACAAAACACTTTCCACTCTTTGCACACAAGTTGGTTTTGTTTAGACCATCGCTTTTACCTTCTCGCGACGCTCTAGCCAAAAGAGTATTGATGACGAAAATAGAAGAAACACACAGTCATTTATCAGCGTGCGTTTTAAATTATTAAATGTGCAAATGTTGTCTACACAATAGTTGGAAAGATTTTAGTTGGAAACATCCATGCAAGATCCTGCTGTTAATGCATCAATTATGCATAAATGCATATTGCAACGCTTGTGGATTAAATTCAAAATCTCCTCCAAACAAACCAGAAGTCACACTGTGCTGTTTTGGAGGATATAAAGCCATTGCGGCGTGCGAGTTTCCCTCCTCCATCGCGCACCTTCACTTAATCCACTTACAATGTTCGAGCTGTTTGCCAAACACGACGACATCATCAATTGTCATGTTGGCAAATAGCGCCGGGCTAATACGCTCACCCACCTGCAAAGAGGTGCTGTTCGGGAAATCTGTTGCTAAGGAACGGCGGCATGGGAGGTGAAGGGAGCTCCTAACGACGGCGGGTGACGGGAAACAAAATCACGACATCACCGGGCACCTCGGAGACACGAGTTGGGCCCTGCCAGGATTCGCCGTCTCCTTCCAAGATGCAACCGGCGCAGCTTTATATCTCGCCTAATGTGATTGGTGGAGAGACGTCCCGGGTGAAGGATGTTTTTAATTCCAAACTGGTGCTAACGTGGCCACGATGATGAGGAGCGACCGTGAGGCTTGTGATGCAACCTTGGGATCATTTTGGGAAGCAGAAGAAAGCGTTAAGGTGCAAAGAGAACACGCCACAATAATGGTGATATCAGCTGATCAGAGTTGAAAGTGCAACGCACAGAGTCAATCGATCTGACTCGATGTAAAAAGTAGAGCGTGAACATTTGCTGGAATTGGATTTTTCCACAAGGGTCACGTGAAGTGGAATTGTCAGGATAAGCGCGGATGCATCAATTATCACTATCGCGTGTCGCAACAGGCCCGCTCATTTATTTTTTAACAGCTGACTTTTTATTCAGCGAACGATGTGAGACTCACCTAAGCTGGCCAACGCCGTGCGGCCGATTAAATGTAATTGCACGCTTTAGCGAGTCAGCCAGGTCCGCCGCGGGTCAGCACTCTTTTATTTATCAAACGGGGAAGGTCAATTATAGGCGAGCTTATGATGAGCTGAGAGGTTCTGGCAGCTGATCTGAACTTGATGTAAGCGGAGCCATGCTGTGATTGCCCGCTGTTACGTCATCTCGTGTGCGGATGATAACTAGGTAGAACGCACGGAGGCACCTATCGGAGTGATGAAACGGACCGTTGGTGGAGGGAAGTGCCGAGATATGACGAGAGCATCGGCAAAACGCTTCTGCTCTGTTGGATGTGCAACAGTCCCGTGTAGATAGATAGATAGATAGATAGATAGATAGATAGATAGATAGATAGATAGATAGATAGATAGATAGATAGATAGATAGATAGATAGATAGATAGATAGATAGGTAGGTAGGTAGGTAGGTAGGTAGGTAGGTAGGTAGGTCGGTCGGTCGGTCGGTCGGTCGGTCGGTCGGTCGGTCGGTCGGTCGGTCGGTAGGTAGATAGGTAGGTATGTAGGTAGATAGGTAGGTATGTAGGTAGATAGGTAGGTATGTAGGTATGTAGGTAGATAGGTAGGTATGTAGGTAGATAGGTAGGTATGTAGGTAGATAGGTAGGTATGTAGGTAGATAGGTAGATGGGTAAATAGTTAGGTAAATAGGTATATAGGTAAATAGATGGGTAGGTAGGTAGGTAGGTAGGTAGGTAGGTAGGTAGGTAGGTAGGTAGGTAGGTAAGTAGGTAGGTAGGTAGGTAGGTAGGTAGGTAGGTAGGTCGGTCGGTCGGTCGGTAGGTAGATAGGTAGGTCTGTCGGTAGATAGGTAGGTATGTAGGTAGATAGGTAGGTATGTAGGTAGATAGGTAGGTAGGTAGGTAGGTAGGTAGGTAGGTAGGTAGGTAGGTAGGTAGGTAGGTAGGTAGGTAGGTAGGTAGGTAGATGGGTAAATAGTTAGGTAAATAGGTATATAGGTAAATAGATGGGTAGGTAGGTAGGTAGGTAGGTAGGTAGGTAGGTAGGTAGGTAGGTAGGTAGGTAGGTAGGTAGGTAGGTAGGTAGGTAGGTAGGTAGGTAAATAGGTAGATAGGTATGTAGATAGATATACGTAGATATACGTAGATAGATAGAGGTAGAGAGATAAATATATAGATATAGATGGATTAAGATAGATATATATATATAGATAGTATCGTATAAACAGAGCCGGTCTTTTATATATATAATAGCCGCAGGTAACAAGAGGCATCGAGTTCATGGAAGTGTCTATCGATTGAGGTCGTTGTAAGAGGGGGCGTAGTGACTCGTTGTGGCAGGCGCTGCTATTGATGGGCTCAAAGGTTCCGCTCCCGGGTAGAAGGATTCGCTGGCTAAATGAGTCGCTCTTCTGCCACAGCTTGTCGTAGAGCTCGTGAGTGGAGCTGATCAATACCGCCCTGATTTTGGCCTCAGACACCTTCCCCAGGTTGTACACCTCTTGACCAACGAGAGAAGGCCTTCATCAGAACCTCTGTGACATCCTTGAGTTTACCCTTTACAAAATGCACCGGCCACTATAGATTGGATTTTTTTTTTTTCGTTTTGTCCAGACTTGCAGAAAAAGGTCTACACATTCATTGCTATCAGGGAGCAGGGCAGTGGGCTTGCGTACACCTGCATGTAATATTTACCGGTGTCGGATATCCCGACCTGCACGTTGCGGAGATACCTGTTTGTCTCAGCTCTTGTAGACACGACAGCCCTCGGTCTCCAGCTAACCTTTACATGTTAATATTTCATCAGGTCGTGCTGATATGTTTAGAGAGCTCTCTGTAGAATCAGGAATGGGTGGGCGAGGGGGGGGGGGGGGGGGGGATCCACTCTGTTCAAGGAGTATTTCTGTACCTGTTCAAACATGCTGTGGTAAATTATTCATCCAGCCAATAGTGAGCAGCCATGCTTTTACAGCCAAACGGTGAAAATGCACCTTAGCGCACAAATAGGGGGGGGTCCATCAGTGACGGGGTGGGGGGGGGGGGAGAGCAACATGGCCCGCGGCAAAACATTCAGTTGTTAACCTGTGCGCTAATTTTTCTTTAAGGGACACTTTAAAAAAACTTTAAGGTGCCATTAAAGTTGGTTGAAACTTGGAGGAGCGCTCTAATTAGTAAAATGCAAACTGTGTCTTTAATGAGAAGTGCTCTTCACCTCACAGAAGAGTCTGAAGATAGAGAGAAAGGGAAATCTCAAGATTGTTGAAGGAGCGAGGAGATTAAATGATCAGCTCGGGCCAATCCTTGCTGATCAAAGATATTACAGGATGGCTCATCATCTTTTGTCTCACTAATTTCAAAGAAACATGGTGATGCAAAATTCTCCACAGCGCATCTTCATGTGCTTCAAAAGGCTCGTGAAATGTTTCGGGAGGAAAAGAAATGGAATGATAGTGATGACATGCTCACACAACTTTTTCTGGTCATGTAAAAAACATCATCTTACGGTTAGCACCAATTTAGGCTTGAATATCATCCATTTGGGGAACATTTTTAAATTATTATAAATATTAAAATGTATTTTTGTCTGTCAAATTGCAGTTCAGATTGTTATGGGGCAATAACTAATTTGTGTTTTTTCTTCAGGACTGTCAATTTTACTTGTCAGATTTTATTTTTTTAACGCTTTTAATCATTTTAAAAATCATTTAAAATGATTAAGAATAATAAAATGTATTTTGTCTGTTAAACTGCAGTTCAGTTTGATTTGGGGCAATAATTAATTACCGTGATTTCTGGACTATAAGCCGCACCTGACTATAAGCCGCAGGGTTCAAAATTTTGGGAAAAAGTCGCGGCTTATAGTCCGGAAATTACGGTTGTTGTTTTAATTTATTTAGGACTGTGAATTTTGCTTGTCAGATTTTCCTTAAAAACATTTTAAAATATTTTTTAAGTCACTTAAAATGTTTTAATTTTTTTAAAAATGTATTGTTGTCTATTAAATTGCAGTTTTTTTTGTTTCGGGGCACCAAATTAAGCACCAAAAAGAAAATACTAATTCCAAGGCCCGTCGTTGGATCAAATCTCACGGGAACAATGTGAAAGATGTATTCGTAAAAATAGTTACAGAACTGAAATAAAAGGTGCTGGCCGAGTAGACAGTGAATGCTCTCCGTGGTTGCGGCGGAAGTGGAAAGCAAATGTCTGCATCTTCAAAACGCAATTTGGAGGTTTCTCGCTAGCCGGCGTTAGCCACCGGAGGCGGCTTTCTGCTTCAGAAGAATTCCTGGCAAATGAATGCACTACCTCTCGGGCTAATTAAATTAAAGGGGATCAAACCTACAGAGCTGCTTTTGTGGCGGACACAATGTTGTGCTTCATGCGCTTGTTGCTCCAGGGGGAATTTCTGCCACGTAGCCTCCACGCCGCCCGCGGCTCCGCGCCGGACTCGGCTAACACGGTCAACTTTCTCTAATTTGCTTGAATGAGAAGGAATTACCAACTGATAATAAGAGAGTGAGAAAGCGTTGCAGGGGCTGCGGGCAAGGATGAGTGGCGAGCGACTGAATTGTGCGGCACCTGAAGCACACGCGTGCTTCTTCTTCTTTTTTTTTTTTTGTATGATTAATTTCTCCTTAAAACAAGGCATTGGGGAGTAAAATTGCTGCGCAAACGACATGAGCGATTATGCTTGTAATTCCTTGTCTTGGGCAAAATGCGCTCAGAGGCTTTGCGGCATTACTGCTAACAAGCTACTGCTAACTATGTGGCATTGAGCATGATTTCTCTAATGCATATTAATGAGATTATAATGATTAACTTCTGCATACATATAGTATATGAGTTGCGATTTCGAACAATGTCAGATTCATTCTAATCAACAGTTGTACTGTACAGCCTTCAGACTATTGTTGTGTTTTTAAATGTATAAAAATATATGCGCGCACCCTGTGGCTTAATAAATAAATAAATAAATAAATAAATAAATAAATAAATAAATAAATAAATAAATAAATAAATAAATAAATAAATAAATAAAATATACACTAATCCCTCGTTTATCGCGGATATTTGGTTCCAAAAACCATCCGCGATAAGTGAAATCCGCGAAGTACTGGGCAGGTTAACGAGTTAGCGGAAAGATGCTAATTCGTGATCGTGCTAACGCAAAAACGGACTTCAAAAGGAATGTATATATATATATATATATATGTGTGTATAAGTCAATACACTGTGGCATTATGGAAAAAATGAAAAATATTAGCATTTAGCCTCCAAGTTTGTATTTGCAAGTGAAGTAATTATTTTTGCCATTCCGGACTGTGAATGTTACTTGTCAGAGTTTATTTGTATTTTTTTCCACCTTTATAAGGACATTAATCAGCTGTGTTGAGTCAGCCTCACATCTGTAAGTGAATATGATTTGGACCAGAAAACCACGAGTCTTTCTCGCCCTCCTTCAGGAAATTGCTCAGACATTGGGAGGGAGACAAGCCCCGCCCACAACAACTGCCACAGACTGGTCATAAATTAATACATTAGTGTTTGCTTGACATGGACGTGGATTATGTTCGGCTGCTGCCATTTTTGCAGTCACGGCGACTGGGGGGGGAGATTATTAAGGTGACATCATCTGATGATATGTTCTCCGTCTCTCAAGGCAAACACAATCCGCTCTACCATCTCCATATTTGATCACACGGACATGAGATCAGCGGTCGTATCTGCGCTGAAGGATGCTTCAGGCTGGAGGATCCACTCCGCCATCCGAGTCGTGACCTTCTTGTGCCCGCTTTAATCAGCGCCGCTCGCGTGGCTTGCGGCGTGCCGGCTCTCAGGTTATTAAGGTCTCGGTGGTCATCCGTGTGGGAATGTGCCAACAACACACCACCTTTAATTAATACATGTGCGCTCTTTGTTTGCATGCACGCCCAACACACAACGTTGCAACTGTGATTCCACGCCGCTGGAATTAAGCTCTGTGAACTTTCACAGGCCAGCAGCTGTCCAAATGGCAACTTGCTGCCTAATCCGTCGAGACTTAGGCTCCTTCCTGTGTACAAGGGCCCGGGTTGGTCAGGGCCCCTGTCCTGTTTAGATGTGCGAGGCCGATAGACCTCCACGGCCAACAGGTCTGTTATGAGTGGGAAACGGCAAAGCAAGGGGGTCAGGCTGGGGGGAGGGGCGTTCACATAGCCAAAGTCAACCAGGGGATAATACCTCCGTCCTAATGGGGCTCAGCGCCGGCATTATCGGCATCAAATGTTGTCCTCCCACCCCCTCGCTTCCTCTTTGTTCAGTTTATCCGGACTCCCCGCCGCTCGGTGAACACGCAACCAAAATCCCCCCAAGTTCCGACCTGCTGGACTCCAGGTACAAAAGCGAGAATGTGACCGGGCCATGTCAGAGCCTTTTGCCATGACAACACCGAGGGGAAGACCTCGTGTTGGTCTTCGGGATGCTCGACGTGTCGGTAAGGTGCCGTCACACCGCAGTTTGTTTTCTCTGGTCCGATTTAGTGGGTGGATTTATAAACTTGGCCCGGTTTGATTTCTATTTCACGTGGAATGAAATCAAAGCAAAACAAAGAAAACACGAACAGGGCTCGGCATCTGGAATTGCATTTGTGAGTCATTGGGAGTTACGTCGCTCTTGTGCCATTTCGTGTCAAACCTGAGTTTTTTTCCCTTTCTTAAAATAACCAAACAATGTTTTTATCAAGATGAGTTGTTCTCGGGTGGAACGCCGATGATGGTCCACACCCAAGTTCTGCATTCTACCTGCTAAAATGAACCCCGCCGAGTGGGATAAAAACCAACTAGTGGTTGCTTGTGGGATAGCACCCTAAATTAGTCACGGTTGTTAGTCGGGGGTGTGTTATAGCAGTGCATACCTAAAGAGCCAGGTTGCCGAGTGATTACAAGGTTGTTATGCGGTGCAGATGCTAATGATGTACATTTCAACTCGTCTGTCACCCCGAAAAAAGAGAGATCGCACGTGAGGCGTTGTCGCTTTTTAATGCAATCATTTTCACATCAGGAGGAATGTGCCAAAACAGACTCCTGTCAAACATTTGCTACTTGTCAAATCCTCTGCACACTAATGAAGGCCATTACCGCCGTTGCTACCGAGATATCAAACCAAGTCGTGCTTTTCCATTTGAAACCAACGCTAGCCGGTAAAATCTGTGACGACCAGCTAATTTGCTGTGATTGGGGCAGAACCGAAGAACCTGCGAGGAACATCAGGAAAGCTTCATTTAAACGGGAGTGATGAGGTAAACAATTGGAGCCCTCCGACAATCTCGGCGGCGACCGCTGAGGATCTCCACCTTCGCAAAGGCAGAGCGGGACTGCGAGCACGCTCGCGGGAAAAAAAGCAAAGCGTCAGCTTTCATCGCAGCCTATCTCTCTGTATACAGGACCCCGTCTGCCGTTTCCTCTGTCAACCCCCCCTCTCGCTTGCTCTCTGTTTGCTTTACTGTAATCATTGCGCTGGCCCAGAACCGTGTGGGTGTGCTGGCAGCCGCACAGAAAAGCAGGAGAAGGAGAAGTTACATGGGAACTGAGTTAAGGTTGAATATTTATTAGAAGAAGCCATCTGGCGTCACAATGTCTGCACAAAGAGGGTTCTGCTCTGCTCTGCTCTGGATATGGAATGGTCCCTCCTCCTTCTCCTGCCCCGACTTTATCTCTCCTTCTCGCTCCCATTTTCTTCATCCGACACCCCCCCTTCCCTTCCACCGGCCGCCTCTACGCCCAATCGGCGAGAAAATATTCAGCTTTGACCGCATACTCGCGGCGCTTTCACATAATCACAGTGTTACAGCATTTCAAAGCGGCTAATCAAAGGGAGGAGGATATTTTATCCTGGATGGGTTACTTTGCAACCTGTGAGGGGTGGGGGGGTCAAGGGTTAGAGGGGGGTGCAGGCATGTGTGCATGCGTGGGGGCTGTGTCACAGCTGTTTACACATGTCTCGTCAGTTAGTGACATAAAAATGTACAGTGGATCCTCGCTAGTCACCAGGGACGGGCCTCAGCCCAACCACGAAAAAGCTAAATTCGACAAATAGTTCCCTAACAGTCATTATATATGTTTGTATTGAAAGTGCCATCTATACAAGACGGGTGCAATTGATTATGCAAAGACGCCACATGAGAAAGTGGAATGTTTGCAGAGGGCCAAAGCCCAAACCAACACCGCTAACCGCAACTTTGTTGTTATTTTGAATGCATTTGGAGAAACACATTGTCTTGTTCCAATAAACTGCTACATGTGTGTGGTATGTATTGTTAGAATTAAGAAATAAAAGACACAATTATAAGTGGTTATTTATGTTTACACAAAAATTTTTGCTAGACTCTTTTTTTGGAGCTGGAGGAGTCAGAAAAGTACAGCGCTTTAGCTTGCTACCTCGCTAGCCTCCACGTTTAAATAATGAATTAAATTAGAAATGAACTTATATATTCGTACATAATTTTTTTTAAATGTGAATATGAATTTTATAAATTAAATACATTTTCATATTTTTCTTTCAAAATTAACATATTTTACGGGTTAGTTTGACTTCTGGTCAGAGAATGTGGGCGGCCGCACTTTGGCTAGCCCTGTTACTATCAAAAACATGTATGAACTGTTCTGGTTCCATTGTGCTGATTTCGGATTGACATTTTGTTGCCACATGACACATAAGATGACAGTAAATTAGTCAAAAGTAAACAATGGAAAATATTTTAGTGGCATATTTTGTTTTGTTGAAAGAAAAAAAATGACAGGACAGTTTGAGAAAACCGTCTTCCATTTTTAACACTTTGGTGACTTCAGCTCCAATTAAATCCAACTTCACAGGGCATTTTTTTTTTTGTTTGATAAAAACACACCGATGTCACAATGCTGGCATGGAAGCAGCAAGAAAAAGGTTTTCCAACGTTTTACCTGCCAAGCGGTCCGAGCGGAATGTACGCGCTGTTATTGTGTCTTCACATTGGCAGCAGATGAATCGACTCCCACGCTCATCCTGCATTTGCACGCAATGTCTCCTGCAGAGAACAAACTTTAGAATTTATCACATTAATTGAGAGGATTGTTCCACATGAGGCGAGTTAACACTGCAGGCAATAAAGCGTATTAGAATCAAATACATAAAGCGTTTGTTTGGAAAATGTTTTGCCACTTTGCAGGTACACACCAGGCGTCCCCAATTACGGCGGAACCAAATTTTCATCTCCATTCAAGAATACTAATGCGTAATCTTCCGAGAGGTGCCAAAGAGGTAAGTACCTTGCCAGGGGCGTGACAAATGGCGCCAATTAAAGCTTAACTTGCTTGTTTTCTCATAACATACATGTTTTCATAAGTGTGGAATCAAATAATTGCTGCTCTTTATATCAGCAACAATAAAAGGGGAAATATGGCGGCCGCGGGATGCTGCTGAATATTTTAGTGCGACGGAGAGAAGGTGGCAGAGTGAGATTCATCGGTGACGTTCCTTCAAGATATCCCCTCCTCTCGTATATTTTTCTCGAGGGCACGTGAGCTCGTGGTTCCGTGCCAGACTGGCACACGGCGGCGGCCGCCTCGCAGATTAGCCGGGACGGCGGCGACGAGCGGCCAATCACGTGCTAGTCACTTAACCGAGTAATTTAGATTTCATTGAGTTAAAACAGGGACGTCAAACTCATTTTTGTCGGGCCGCGTTGTATTCATCGTTTCCCTCGGGCGGCCATTATGACTGTCAACGTCTTCTATATACATACAGTATAGGCTACACAACAAGCTAACGAATAACTAGCTTTGAAATCAGAAACTAGTAAAAGGATGGAAGGTAATAAAAATTGCTAGCAATATCTCTATTTTTAAAAAGTGAAGACAATTTGTAATTCTAGGCATGACATTGCAAAATTTGTCTTCACGGGCCACATAAAATCATGTGGCGGGCCGTATCTGGCCCCCGGGCCTTGAGTTTGACACCTATAAGTCAAAATGATCGGCCTATCCAACTAAAACCGTATTGAGTCACATACCGGAGCACAAAGCATTAGTGCTGGCTTTATCTGAATTCAAATCTCTGCTATCAGGTAAGATTAGCGCCGTCGCTAGGCGATGCAGACAGCGCCGCTAATGATTCAATCAGGCCGCCTGGCAAAATGAGGTGGAGTCTTTTTCAAAGGCCCCGGGGTTAAGTAACTCTTGCCTTCGACATCTTCCTCTGCTAAATTGAAGGAAGGGCTGCCAGGAGGGAGGATTAATTGCAAATAAAGAGGTTATCCTCCAAAAGAAAATAGGCCACTGCTCCCTCCTCCTTGGCTCAAAATAAAAAGGTCACAGGTGCTAATAGTAGTTTGAGTCCATTGTGTCTGTTAGCGAGTCGTTTTCTGGAGCTGTTCGGATTAAAAAGACTCGACTGTCAGCTTGGACGGAGAAACGTGCCCAACATTGCTCTAATGCGAGACGGGCTTCACTGTCTTGTTTATTCAAGGTAGAATCAGCGGGCCGCTCTAAATAATTGGCCAGTTTGCGGTCAGGCTCGTGGCGCTGTCCGGCGAGTGTGCGGATGACACGTCGACACGCATCTACGCCGTGCCGAGGAAGTGGGTCGACATCAAAGTTGCTTGTGTGACGAGCGTGGAACAATGAGGTTTCACGTGGCTGGGCCGGGCCGGCCAGCCGGGCCGAAGTTTGCCATTGCAGTGGAAACAAAGGATGCATGAATTTGATCCAATTTAACTTCTCGCTTGCTTCTCGGTTCGGCCAAATGACCGAACGGCGGCTTGTGATGTTGGGTCAGGGCGGCGAAAACGACTCACTGCGGGCTCAGGAATATGAAAAGAGATCCGTCATCGCGGGAGTTTTGTTTTTTTGGCAGAAAATTGCGTTAATGGCCAGATTTTGCCTCCCAAATAGGAAACAAATAAAAAGACAAAGCTCTTTTTGAAGCCAACGATACGAGCGGGGTGTGAGTCGCTTCTCTCCTTTTGATGGAACGGCTTGATCTTTAACTCCGCCCACTTCTTCTCTTCTTGCTTTCATGCTGTTTGCGCTGCACTTCCACACAAGTTCTACAGCAGCTGTAAATTATTCATTCCAATAGCGGCGGCGGCGGCGGCGGCGCCCCGTCCTCGTCATTTGATCAGCGGGGCCCGTTCGGCCGGGGCCCCGCCGCCTCGGAGATCCTCCCGCCCCTAATTACTGCCGTAATTGTTCAGGCATCTCCTCACCGCTGGAACGGCCAAGCGGCGCTCTCACGCTGCAACTCCGAAGCCAGAAATGAGTGCCATGTGGAGAGAGACTGCAGCCCGACCACAGCAGAGAGTCTGAGGTGGCGCCTTGACGCCTGGAGCCCGCCGCCACGGCCCGAGGCTGCCAGAACCGCCGAGCGTAAGACTCGAGATGTGCCTCGCGGCCTCTCCTCTCTGATCCCGACGCTGATTTATATCTGGGAAACGTCGATGACAACGTTGTGATGTTTAACAGGACGAGGGAACGCTGTGGGAACGCAGCATTGTTCTGCTCTTTGGCCGAGCTGCATTCTTGTGTCTCGGCGGGCGCGTCACATGCTTTATCCTCAGTTCTGTAGGCCAAGGCGGGCCTTTTAATCACAATGTGACATTTGCCAGCGTAATGATGGAGGCGTCGGAGTGCGTAAAATCTGCTGCCTCACCCTGATTTAAAGAGTCGGAGCCTGTAAAAGTGCTTTATTAGCTCATAAGGCGAGGAGGAGCTTTTCCACCCTTCAAACGTGCCGGGGCTTCATCTGCATGACAGCGCTGCTTACATACCAGGCCACCTTTTCTTTCAAGCGCCACAAAATAAGCAAGAAAGCACTTTGTGACGGGCCATGAATAACGCACTATAAGCAACAATATATTTGATTTGGACTTTGGCTGAGCAGTTCTGGAACATATCCATAAAGTAGAAGAATCTGCTCATTGGCAGGAATGCTTTTCAATGTGTGTGTTTGTGGCGCAAAATGGGAATTTGGACTCGCAAACTGCCATGTGAAGCAGCTTATTTTGAGATCGTTCTCAAAAAGAACACGTGACAAATACCGTCATTTCTGGACTATAAGCCACACCAAAATATAAGCTGAACCAGCTAGGGAAAGTCCTGTTTGTTTGTTTGTTTGTTTGTTTGTTTGTTGATCCAGTTTTCATATTAGCCGCACTGGACTATAAGCTGCAGGTGTTTATGTATTTATTTATTTATTTATTTTCTTTCTTTCGTTCTTTCTTTCTTTCTTTCTTTCTTTCTTTCTTTCTTTCTTTCTTTCTTTCTTTCTTTCTTTCTTTCTTTAACTATTTATCTATCCTGTTTTTATATTAGCCGCACTGGACTATAAGCCGCAGGTGTTTTATTCTTTAATATTCATAAAAATCATGAAAAATCCATAGATAAGGCGCACTGGACTTTTAAACAGCAGGGGTCAAAGCTTGTGCAAAAAGTATCGGCTTAGGTCCGGAAAAAATACGTTAACTGAAATCCGACATGTGAAACGAAAGTCAGAGGATGCGACGACCCAGTTCGTGACCGATGTGGAAGTTCACGGTGACCTCATGAGGAGGATGTCACCAGTTTCCTGAGAGGGAGGCTGAGCTCAATCAGCTGCTGCTTTCAACAACATCCAAATGCTCTTGACAAGTCCCTTCCTTGGATTTTCGTTCCGCCATCTTGCAGTCATTCACGTCTTCAGAAACCGCCAGCGCAAGTCCAATCAAATCAGCCGCTCCCATCGGCACCCATTGACACATTTTGGAGATGTTGAAAAGCAAGGCGCAATCTCGTGTCTGCAGTAAATATAGCGCAAAAGCAGAGACTTTCCCGCCGTATAATTAGCAAAGTATGTTCCCAAAGTGCATGTAAGGCGCTCGCACATGACGAAAGAAGCTCGTTGACCTCGAATGCTTCATGTCAGAGTTGGAGTGAGGCCTCCTAAATGGATGGATGGATGGGTTAGGGTTCGGGTTCGGGTTTGGGTTAGGGTAGATGGATGGATGGATGGATGGATGGATGGATGGATGGATGGATGGATGGATGGATGGATGGATGGATGGATGGATGGACGGATGGATGGATGGATGGACTCGATGTTGCGACGCAAACACACGGGTGACGCTTTCACACCTCAACCTCTCTTCATTCTCAGGAGCGCTTCGCTTGGCGGACTGGCGACCTTTAAGGACCGAGCGATGACTTTGCTAATGAACTCTGCGTTTCTTAGCAAACCTGTCAGGGCTGTCAACAGAATTTACCATCTGACATACTCGAGAAGGAAAAGGAGGGAAGGTGCAAGGTGGCTCCTTCGTCTTGAACTGGCTTGATGCGGAAAATGCAATCATTAGCAAGTTTGGCAGGCGCAGGTGGCGGCCGGGGCAGCGTTTGAATTGGAAGCGGGTGTCACAACACACTGATGATGAAGATGTAACTCCTCTTAGATGAGTTTTAGTTTGAGATGTTGTTTTTCATTTCATTTGTGTTGAAAATCCAAATATTGTTACGCAATATCTGAATTTCCAGATTCCTGTTTGATAATTTTGTGAATTTGACGATCAATTTCACGTTAAAAAACATCTGAAGTTCCTTACTAGTTTCTCAGTCCAGTATTTATTCTTGTGATATTTTTTTCTTTCTGTAACTTGAATTATATCATTTTAAATTGACAGTACTCGAGTATTTTGTATGTATTTTTGTATAACACCTCATTGTTTCGAAAAAGATGCTTAATTGACACTAAACATACTTTAGCTAAACAGGCTAGCATTTTTTTCTAAGCTAGCTCACACGTAGAAATGGCATTGCTGCACCTTCACCGGCTAAATATTCAAAGACTTTTTTAGGGTTAAGAAACCATTTTTTTTTTGTCATTTAAACCGAGTCATTAAACTTATATTTGGACACACAATTTTGAAGAAGCTGTGGAGGGAACTACGTGGAAATTACTGAAGCGGATGGGATTCTAGTGTGTGTGTGTGCTAGCGTTGTACATGAGCGGGCCCGTTAGCGGAGTCGACAGCTCACTGATGTTCCATCAAAGCGAGCGGCGCTGCAGGTAGAGCTTGTAAAGGCTTTGCTTTGAGAGTACCTGTCATCACGCATCAGGAGATTACAGCACCTTTTACAGCGGGCTGGCTCGGTGCTCCAAAAGCCGCCGCCGCCGCCGCCGCTACTGCCGTCTGCAAAGAAAGACATCAATGAGGGAGCTTCGGATCATGTTTGCCATTTAAAACAAAAAAGGCAGAAAGTTGTCACGGAGCGTCTTCCAGCATCGGGTTTTTCATTTTTGGTGCAAATCGACAAAAAATGATTTGATCACGTCAAACCTCTTTGACTGGACTTTTTGAATAATGCCGTTTGAACGTGTTATGTTGGGTTGAGGAAAAAAGACCGACCAGGAATTGCAAGACACGTCGGACCTCGAATAGAATAAAAATTAAATGATGGTTCCTTGGGTAATCCTTAGTGACCCGTAAGCACGGCCCGTCTCCCCCTACCCCCGGGCGAGTCTTAATGCGCTCTGGTGTCTCTTTCCACCGAAGTGACGTGTGGAACTCCATAAATGTGATTTAGAGTGTTTGTGCGCGGAATGAGCAAACACATGAGCACGGCTTCAGCTCGCATCAGGCCGGCGAGGATGAAGAGGAAGCTGGTAAGCGGAGAAAGCGCTTACTTGTACGCACACGGAAAGGGAAAGCGAAGGTGGAGGCGGTCCCGAGGCCGCCGGAGATTCTGACAACGACAACTTTGAAGGTTGAAAAATTGTGCTTGTCGCTTTGTTGGACATAGCACACAATGAGGGTTTTTTTTTTCTGACGTAGTGCCAACATCCGGACCGACTAAATCAGGGGTGTCAAATTTATTTTTGTTGTGGGTCATAGTTTCCCTCAGAGGGCCATAATGACAATGACAGTGTAGCCTACGCAACAAACAGATGAATAACTAGTTTTGAAATCAGAGACTGTTCAAATAGTTTAAAAAGATGAATGGTAATAAAAATTGCTAGCAATAGCTGTATTTTTATAAAGTGAAGACATTTTGTCATTTTAGTAATGACACAAAGTCATTGTAGATAAATAATAATAATAATAAAATTGCTAGCAAGAGCTATATTTTTAAAAAGTGAAGACAATTTGTAATTTTAGTAATGACACAAAGTCATTGCAAAATTTGTCTTCGCAGGCCACACAAAATGATGTAGCGGACCGTAATCAGAGACTAGTAAAACTGTTTAAATAGTTTAAAAAGATGAATGGTAATAAAAATTGCTAGCAATATTGCTGTTTTTAAAAAATGAAGAAAATTTGTAATTGTAGAAATGACACAAAGTCATTGCAAAATTTTTCGTCGCGGGCCACAGAAAACGATGTGGCGGGCCGTATCTAGCCCCCGAACCTGGACTTTGACACCTATGGACTAAATGATGACACTGATGACTTTCTACAGCACTCCGTATCAATGCCTCGGCCGGCCGCGTCACGTTTCAGCAACTCCCGTACTCATCCGCTCGGTTGCGGCGTGTGCAAACAAAAAAAAAAAAACGTGCCCTTTTGACCGCCTGCTTGGGCTAAATCACAACGGACTGCAGAAAGTGACTTGGGCGAGGCGTGATGGGATTATTCCAAGATGGTGACCTTGTTGGACACTGTTGTGTTCCCAGCAGATGAAGAATAGAAGACATCAGCGCTGATCCCATCACGCTGGGATCATCCGTCAGATGACTTGGCGCTCTGCTGTCCAAATTCCTATAATTACCTTCCGACTTTGTTTACATCAGAAAAAGCTAGGCCGGATGCTAAATGTACATCGCTAATGGTAGCAAGACGAAAACCTTTGAATAAAAAGCTCACGTGTGTTAAATGACGTCTCCTTTGCTTAGATTTGACTTTTATTTGGCACGTGAAAACCTTTAAGGCGTTTAAAATATGGCGCCCGGGTTTTCTCCAGGCAGGATGCTCATAACTCTTGTGTTTTGAAGGTAAAAGTGGAGAGCGCTTGATTCCACGCTGGCTCTATTTTTAGTTTGACATCTGAAGCATCCACGGAGTCTAAATGTGGGAAAAGCCTGTCCGCCTTCCTCCCTTAGCGTCTGATGATTCCCAGCAAGCCCCGCGTGTGTGTACATGTGTGCGTGTGCGTGCACGTGTGGGTGTGAGAATACATGAGAGTGTGTGAATGGACAGCAGAGGACTGTGGGAGGACTTCCTCTGTGGATCCTCTCTGTTTTCTTTTCAGAGAATGACATTCCGAAGCTGTTTCACTTTTCAGGCAGGAAGTGAAAAGCATCCCATCGTGATTAAAACCAGCAACGGCAACAGATCAGCTCCAGCGCCGCCGCCGAGTTTGGAGTGTTGACACAAAGTCAAACACTGCTGAGATATTGTTTCATAAATCTGAGTTAGTGGACAAATAGTACATTCAGGTCTGGGAAAGAGCATCGCCCGTTGATTTGGGAGAGGAAAACCTGCCAGCAACAAAAGCATCACATCGGCGCCGCTGACTCCCCATTGGCTTATGACGGTTTCATTATTACGCGACCAGGAAGTTGATGCCACGTTTGGACCGATGTGTCGCCAACTTGTTTTGCATTAGAACAGGTTGTTCAGAAACCATTCATCAGCTCAGGTGGTCCATCCTGACTTCAACTATCATTTGCAATTAATAAAAGACCATTAAAAAAAATAATAGCAAGAACACATATTGGCACATAAAAAATTAAAATAAATAAAATACATTAGGGTTAGGGTTAATTAACTAAATAAAAAACTAAAATAAAATATATATAAAAATAAGATATATATAATTTATTTTTTTGGACCACTTCCAATATTAATTTAATAAAGCATCTTAGAAATTATATAAATCAAAAGGAGTGATCTCTCATAGAGGCAAAACATTTTATACCCCACACTAAATAGTTAAAGGTCCTTTTTTTACAAGTAACCTTTCTAAAAGTGTATTCCCAGCCCCATGTATGGATGGATGAATGTTCTGGCTGGAAACACAATGTTGATTTTGGTCTGCGGCTCAATTGTGCACTTCCTGCTGCAGCCACAGAAAGGCCCACGTGGACGAATGACAAGTTAAAGGAGATTTCGTTCGGCCCTGGGTTGACGCACTGAGGATGTGATTTAAAAAGATCCCAAATAGTATCTATTAAATTGTTGGTAAACGTGTTTTACGAGATCTGTGCGATCTTGTACAAAAATCCCAAATGGAGCTAACCTGTGTTCTTTTGCCAAGAGCTATAAAAACGGCAACAAAACTAAACAGTGGACATGATAAACAAGAGTGAATCATTGAAATTTACTCAGCAAACCACAGCAGCATGTTTTCTGCTTTTCCTTCTCCTCATTTGACCGTATTTAGAATTTTTTTTCTTAACTATATTTCAATGGAAGGATAAAATATATGTGCAATCTTTTATAGGTCAAACAAAAAATGAAATTCTAGAAAAAATATTTTAAATATATTTAAAAAAAATGTTTTTCTTTTGTTTAAATTTGATTAAAAAAATATTTAATTAAATAAATGTTACATTTTAAATATATTTTGAGATTGAGAAATGTACTAAGCAATCATATTGCACATAATCCTGATTGCATCCAGATCAGCTTCCACATCTGGTCGGGTGTGCAATCAAGTTTCCGCCCGTGTTCGCACTTGGAATCCTTGACTAAATCAGGCCTAACTACGTAAATTGTAAAAATTCTTCTGAGGAGGTAAAACTTCTATAATTAGTGGTAATGAGCAAACACAAGAGAGAAAGAAACTTCCATCGCCGAGAGCAAAAGACAAAACAAAGTGAGCTGTTCGCCGCTGCCAAGGTGTCACTCAGCGAGCCGTTCGGACGAGGCGGACAACTTGGAGTGCCCTCCGACCCGCTTCTCGCTCATTTGCACACGCAGCCAGCGTGCGTGGGCTTGCAAGTTGAGCTACTTGGGCTCTGATTGTATGCATCCGACTTATCAGCGGTTAAACGGATGTCAGATATTCAAATAGACAAATGCGGATAAGAATGAAAACTCTCATGTATCAAGTTGAAACATCCAAAAGGCTCGCCCACGCTGGCGTCAGTTTCGCCAAGATCAATTTAAAAGGGTGCAAGGGGCTATGGTGTTATTTTTAGAGCTGGCCACCCTTCAGCACCGCAAAGTATTCTTTCCTAAAAAATGCATGAACATTGGAAGGGATTGAAAATGCATCACTCATGCATCATGGACGAGAGGCTCTATAACGCTTGTCATGGCTTCGGATCGGGAGAAGTGAAACCTATCCTTCTTTCCCTCCCAAACTCAGCCTGTAGCATGGCTCCCATTGGTGAATTATTGACCAGGGCACAGAAGTGGCCTGGTGATGACTCCACACCAAGGAAGCTTTCTTGTTGTTCTCAACACAACAACACGGACAAGCTCACAAAAAAAAAAGTTGACTTTATTGGTGTTAGGTTGGAAGATAAGTCCGCAGAAAAAAACACAACCATATTCACACGGACGATACATGCGGAATTGTTATTTTTCAAACAGTCTGGATGAGTTATTGTTATTTAGAAAAAATAAATAAATATATATATATATTTTTTTAATTTATTTATTTATTATATATTATTTTATATGTTTATTTATTTATTTTTAAATATATCTTTTTATTTTTTTATATACATATATTTTTTATATATTTTTTTATTTGTACAGCTCATTTTACAACAGCTGCAGCTGTGACAAAAGCGTTTCACACATAACCATGGGAAAACCACAAAGATGGTGGAAATAGTAAATTGAAATACAAATTAATATATTAAGGGGGCATGCTGGGCTAATAAAAACAGTTCTGAGGTGTCTTAATATATTTGTGGTGAGCTTTGCTAAAAACAACTCAAGGATTAAGAATGAAAACAGTTGTGTTTCTCACAAACGAGGCCGATTTATTACCCGTCTGGTTAAAATTTGATTAGCATGCTTGGACGTTACGTTGGTAGGTTAACGTTAGCAAAGTCTGCGGGTGGTCGGCCGCCATGACGGACAGCCATTCACCTTCTGACAGCAACCACTTGCGCTCAGAGGAGTCCAATTGATTTCACGCGTGCGTCACTGTCACAACGTGGCGGGGTCCGGCTTTAAACGCACTCCCGCCACTGTCGGATAAATCACGTCAAACGCCACTTTGCCGTCCCTCCTTTGTGGGTAATTGCAGCGTTGCCGTCCTCCCGTAAACGTTCAATCCCTCCATCCGTCAACCGATTGGCTCCGGCGGCAGCGGGGGAGCTACTTCCTGTCAGAGCCGCCAAAGGGATGTGATATTTAAGAGGCACGGGAGATCAGATATCTATCAGCGCTCTACAAGCACACATCAATTGTTAGGAGTGTTTTATCAAGACGGAGAGGCGAGTTATGACTCTTCCATCACGAGTCCGTACGTCGAGAGACCCTGTGGGAGAGGTGACGGAGATTATTTGCTCCGACCGTATCGCTCAGGTGAAAAACAAAGCATCGAGTTATTTTCCCGAGGCTAACGGCGTTGCACTGAACCTGAGTGCTCTGCCATTTAACCGAGTGGTGCAATTCCCACAGTAGACTTCACTGATTAACAGGCCTTCGACTACAGGAGGCAGAGCTAAGTGCTGGAATTAGGTTCAATCTATATTATTCCCAGGGGGCAATTTGATTCACGGCCAGGAATGTTACACTCACGTTGCGTACTGTAAGCTTGTACGTAGAAAGAAAACAACAAAAAACTGAGAGGGTCACGTTTGGAATCGGAAAGAGGCTGCACGATTACACCTTTTGAGGATCTTGAGCCAGAAAAAATAAATAGCTGTCCAAATGGAACTTTTTCAGAGACCCTAATGAGGACAATGGGAAAAAAAAGTTTTTAGCACCTCGAAGCCTGCAGAAATTTAGTGTGGAGGTTTGCCTGCTTTTGCGTGGGTTTCCTCAGCACATTCGAGCTTCCCCACACATCCCAAAAACTTTGTGTTGTCCATAGCAGTGATTGTTTGTCCATACCAGAGGTGTCAAACTAATTTTTTTTTCACAGGCCGCATCATAGTTTCCTTCGGAGGGCCATTATGATTGTCGAAGCTTCATATATTGTATACAGTATAGGCTACACAACAAACTGATTAAAATCAGAGTTAAATGTTCAAATATTTAAAAAATTGAATGGAAATAAAAATTGCTAGCAATAACAAAAAAAATTTGCAATTTTTTTTATTTAGTATTGACACACGAAGTCGATGCACAATTTGTCTTCGCAGCCACATAAAATATGGCGGGCCGTATCTGGCCCCAGGCCTTGAGTTTGACACTATACGTTTTTTTCGTATTTTTCACACTTGTTACGTTCCCTTGCTGAATTTTTGAGAACTGGCCATCATCCAATCGCACGGCATGTTTGTTGCTGAACAGACTTTTCGGGTAAGAAGTCGTTTGACAGACTTATCTGAATGATCCGACGATGCCGCTGTTGATGGAGGACTTGTCAACCTGCCCTCTCCGTGAAACTAATAACGGCCAAATGTCGAGGAGGTACACCGTATTAAATCAAAGAGGCAACAGGAGAACACGGCCGGGGAGGGGTCCGTACATAATGTGAGCGGTAAATCCTAAAATCAAAACTCAGCATCCTATGCTTTCCAAATGCACCGCTGTCATAAAAGCATTCCCATCGACAAATGAGTCTGCGGGAAAGGTCAATAGTTAATTGAATAATCTATCACCTTGGGATGGACAGAGCGCAGCATGCCACGCAATCAATGACAGGCGCATTAAAAGGTCAGCCACAGACTGCTATGATAAGTCACCTGGCTAATGTTTTGTGTGCTTGGACACAGCCAATGGCCAACACCATCCAACATGCACATGCTGATAACATAAGAGCGGCGGTTAATTTAATTTAACTTAAATTACTTGGTGTCTACCTGTTGTCGGACTGTTTGTGGAATAATACGCGTGTATACAGTTTGACAATGGAGAATTGTTGGTGGAGCCAACTTTTTGGAGCTCGTGGACCCTCAAACCTTTTTTGTTACTCATCACTCATACATTTTAATGATTTTTAACAAGTCGAACGTAACACAACTCTTGGTATTTTTCCATATTTTCTTTTGTGTTGCTTTTTCTGAATGTTGGTAATATTCAGGATTGCTATCTTCCCATGAGACGTCCATCTGGCTCCTCCTCCTTACTGGTTTTCCGTTGCCTGAGGCATTCATAAGGCATTTTATATTTTATGTATATTTATTTCTTTATTGATTGATTTATTGTGATATATAAATGTATATATATATATATATATATCACAATAAATTGATTGATTTATTATAATATAAAATATAAAAAATATATAAATATATAATATAAGATATATAAAATATATATATTTTTTAATTTACTTTAATTTACTAATTTAATTTACTTATTTTTATTTTTGATTTACATTTTTGTATATATAATTTATTTTAAATATTTATATTATTTATGAAACAATTATATAATAAAAACTCTGCTACTATTTGGCCTTAGCCACAGATAAATGGTAGGTAAACAAGCTCCCTGAGTAGAAGCACATGTGGCTAAAGCCAAACATTTGCAGCGTTTCTACTTTCTCGACCTGGATTTGACACCTCTGCACCTGGTTGGGAAACATTAACTCACATCGGAAATGTCATCAGTTCCTGATGACAATGTATTTCTTCTAAGGGCGCCTGCACCTGGCAAATACTCGATAATCGACATCCATTAGAGTGGAGGATAATATCTGAGGATAGCCGCTAATCCATCGTAAAAAAGACATTGCAGGCACATGTAGAGTGAAAATATTGTATGGCTCCTCTCTCACATTAAAGTAAAAAAAAAAAAAAAAAACAGAAGAGCAGTCTCATCTGCCTCAACCTCTCATTAAGTTTATTTTTGAAAGAGAGAAAAAGAGAAAGTTGAACGCGCTTGCCCTCTTTGCAGCAATGCATCATAAACACTACA
The DNA here is from genome assembly GCF_059516105.1 of Syngnathus floridae. Classification (NCBI taxonomy): domain Eukaryota; kingdom Metazoa; phylum Chordata; class Actinopteri; order Syngnathiformes; family Syngnathidae; genus Syngnathus; species Syngnathus floridae. The sequence continues at coordinate 8,605,278 of NC_142414.1, read as the reverse complement.
TCATAAAAACAGAGGTGGTGCAATGCCATAATGTGACATGTGACCTCTTTATTAAATACAGACGAATTACATTTCCTTATAATGCCACTTTGGTGTCGCTCGCACGCTCGCACAAAGCGTCGGTCACCGCAATGTAAACACGCGGCTTCCAAGAAAAACACAATAATTATGCAAATTTGCGAGGGAATAATTATGGCCGTATTCATTATTTATAGCAGCGACTAGGAGCTGAATGTAGCTTTCTGCTTTAATTGTGTGTGCGCAGAATTATGTCATTTATTTCAACCATTTCCAGCACAATTTCATTAGAACGGCGGCAGGCGAGAGGGACGGAGATTGCCAATTTGCTTCTGGCACGAGCGTCATCTTGTGTGTGTGCACGTCTAAATGTTTACTTTCCGGGCATATTGCTTCATGAAACCCACAGAAATGAGTGAAATGAAGGAGAATCTCATTGATGTCGTCACACAAGCGCACAAAGCGCCTCATTTTTGCCAGTAATTGGACTCGCGCTCGCATGTTTGTTTCAAGCCGTTTTGACAAAGAGAAAAGTAGACAGAGGGATGGATAGTAACATTTCTCATTATTTCCCAGGAAGTTAGAAACTTTTCCCGAATGAAAACGACGCCGTGAAGTGCGGCAGGACAGCCGCACGTCATCGGGATCATCGGGATTGGATCCATCAAGGGAGTGAGGGTGATCCTGGGTGACGTCTGCTTGTCATGGCGTCGACCGCCACTGTCATTCTCGAGACAAACAATTAGACACGGGCCCGCTACCGTAACCGAGGCGCTTTTTCCAAAGTCTGACAAAGGTTCTTATAAACGTACAATCTTCTTACTGTATTTGTAAATCGGTCTTACCAGTCGTGGTGCAAGATCTTCCCTTGCGGATGAGATAGTCACGTTGGCAATCGGGGACAATCTCCATTGTGTGGCCCGCTTTGATTATCTACGTATATCTATTTATCTATATCTATCTACGTATATCTATATCGACCGACGGACTGACGGATCTATCTATCTATCTATCTATCTATCTATCTATCTATCTATCTATCTATCTATCTATCTATCTATCTATCTATCTATCTATCTATCTATCTATCTATCTATCTGTCTGTCTGTCTGTCTGTCTGTCTGTCATCCGTCCATCCATCCATCCATCCATCCATCCATCCATCCATCCATCCATCCATCCATCCATCCATCCATCCATCCATCCATCCATCCATCCATCCATCCATCCATCCATCTATCTATCTATCTTGATTTGGGAAAAGTTTCCAACTTCCTGGGATATTAATGAGAAATGTTGCTATCCGTCCCTCTGTCTGCTTTTCTCTTCGTCAAAACCCCGACAAAAAATTCTGAAGATTTAAAACAATAATCTAGTAGGACTGGAAAGCAAGAAGTGGAGATTCCTGATTCTTGACTTGTCATCGTTGTGTCTACGGGGGTCTACGGGTCATGGGTCAACGTCAGTTGTTCTTCGTGACTCCGGGGGGGATTCCCGTCACGTTCCCCTCGCAAGTGCCGTTGTCGCAGCGTCTCCCGGTCATCCCAAATTCTCAAATTCTTCTACTCCAAGACCTTTATAAACCCCGCCGTTCCATACTGGAACAGAAACAGACGTACCAAATGTTCTAAAATATGAATTCATGAGATTAGGAGCAACCAAGCAGTTGTTTGATTTTTGGGGTTTGGTTCGGTGGTAGGACGGCTTCTCCTAATCCATCACATTTCCCACTCAACATCCGTAACAGCGGTAGAAGGAAAAACAATCACTTAAAGAGATAAAAAAAAAAAGGCTGATTTCATCCACCTCCTGATCTCTGAGGCTTCTCTCACAGTTTGAGAATTGCCTCGGAGCTCATTGATAAAGGTGGGAGACGGGGAATTGAAGAAGGAAAAGGTAGACCGAGGGAAGAAATGTCTCCTTGGAGGTCACGCCGGCAAAATTGAAAATCTCAGGTATAGCTGAGCCTGTCGGCTTAATAAAATGGATAGAATTTCAATTTGCCCTCACCCCCTCCCCCCTCACTTAATGTATTGTTCTTGTAACAGAAGCCACGATCCGGTCGGCAGCCGAGAAATGCGCTTTATAGACACAAATAATCGTAAATTGAGAATGTCACCTTTAAGCCGGGGCATTTTTATTATTGTTTGCGCCGGTGTTGTTGAGTGGCTCTGATGCTTTATTCTCACCGGGACGCCCTGTCTTTCCGTTTTTTTGCTTCTTGGCAAAGGAGCGAGACTCTACGCTAAATCACCGCTTCTCTTCCAGATGCTTCTGGGTGATTGATGGTGGATGGCGCCCTTTTAAAATAAAGCCATCCATTAAGACCACCATTAGGCCCTGCAATCCGTACCGGACTTGGGCACGATGTGGACTCGAACGACCCGATACGACCCGGTTATTCTATCCGTGAGCTATTTGGCTATTATTTGAATGTTACAGAGCCGTGTTTAGTTTATGGCGGCGGTTTTTATAGATCCTCGCTCGCACGACGATATTAACTGCCTCTCCACGATATGAGGGAACAAGAGCTCTGGGGAGCTGTAGCGTATACAGGTGCTTGTCTAATTAAAGTCCTGGGAGCTTCGGATATCGACACACATCTCGAAGCTCTGCTTCTTCCCTGTGACTGCGACAAAAGTGAGTCCAGAGAGAAAACATTCATATATTTAAATTCGATTTGCAACACTTGACTGACTTCAGCCGGCATGCGGCGTGCACCTCGGATGGACCTGTTTACTCCCGTCGCTCTTATTTGCATTATATGAGAACGCAAATTAACCAAGGAGGCCCTTTGTATTCGTCTCCATTTTAATTGAGAGGAGTAATTTTAAGGGGTTGCCGCGTTCATGCCGGGGAATATTGCGTTCTAATAAGTCTTGGCAACATTGGCAGGGAACACGGCTTATTAAGACGAAGCAAGGTGGAGATGGACGTCACTGCAATACACCTAATCTTGAATATATTATACATTTGCATGCAAAAGTAAGATTTGAATATTAATTAAGATATGCAGATGGGCGTTGCGTAATTATTGCTGATTTAGAAGTATAATTGGATCAAAACTTTTTATTGGACTCAGCCGTGCTTAGATTTAAATGCAGAGTCATGGCTGAATCTACTCAGCCCGCATTAAATTCGTTTTCGGAGGGGTTAGCAAGCCAGCCGATGACAAAGCAACAGCAAATAACGCAAGCGAGCAACTGCTCTGAACTTTCCTCGTGTTAGCATTCCGAGGACAAATCACAACTCGTCGTCTGCCAAAAGGTGGCTCGGATGCATCACGTGATGTGACACCCTCCGCTTTCTTGTACAGAATGGAGTCCACGTTGGGTCACACGTGGAGCTAATTCACCTGGCACTCTTTGAGACTCCCATCCTACATTCCTTCACCCTCCCCCGTCTTGTGTTGTCAAAACTTCATGAGTCATGACAGGCTGGTGTTCAAAGTGACCTGCTGGAAGTCGCTCCCACGCAGCCCTGAGTATCCCCACCACTCCCGTCAAAGTGAGGAGAGATGCAAGAGGACCTCCGCTAACTCCTGTCATAACTGTCACGCCACTTGACAAGTGGCTGCTTGAAATATCTGGCGGGACCTGTCGCATTGAGCCGGCCCCCCTCGCCCCCACCCCCGGCTGAATACTGGCCGTCAGCCGCTCAAAAGTGCTTCTGTTATATGCTTATCAACACTGTTCAGCCTTCTTCGAAACTCAGCTCAAGCCACATCAAATTCTGAAATGAGCAAAAAACAGCGAGGGGAAAATGAAACTTCAAGAGGCTTCATGAAACAGTTGTGTTTTATGACGGCTGTTAATGACTGTGTGTGTGTGTGCGCATGCGTGCATATATAGAAATATGTAAATATAGAAATATATATATATAGAGAGAGAAATTATGTAAATATAGGAAAAAATATATGTAAATATATATATATATACATATATAAATACAGAAAAAAATTATATAAATAGAATATATATAAATTATGTAAATATAGAAATATATATAAAGAGAGAGAAATTATGTAAATATAGAAAAAATATATCTAAATATATATGTATATAGAAATATATGTATATATAAATAAAAATAGAATATTGTATGAATAGAAAATAGAGTGGCATCAAAAGTGAGTGTGGCAGGAAGAATATGCTTCCATAAAAGTGTGTCCACTACACATAATTGTGATTTAAAAAAAAAAAAAGAACAATAGGGCTGCAGTCACAGCATGTTTGATAATCATATGTGTGACCAATTTGCATATCATGTGTCCGCACACCATCAAATCTTCTGCAGTCTTAATGAGTCACAACACGTTAAATGTATTTTGTCATTGCAAAGCTGATAATCATATTCCGGTTTGTTTAACACCATCAGAGAGGTAGACGTGTCATTATTCATGTGATTGTCCATAGGTGAGAGTGTGACCATGAAAAATGTCGCTTCGGAACACAGGTACAGCGGCATTTTTAAACTGACAGGTACGTTGTGCTAAGAGTTTTCTTCCTTTATGTGTTTTTTTGAAAAACTTATCTACATATATTACATATATTTGTTCTGGACTGATGACTGAATATGTAAATTGCTACCTTGGCTTATTCTGGACAATAACTAGTCAAGTGAGTTTGTATGGTATTGATCCATACTTCTTTATTTGAAACCGGCCTAATGAATCAAAACACAATTTTCTTAGTCGTGGCAGAACTTCCTCTGTCACCGCTACGAGCTTCACCTTGACAAGAAAACACGCCCACGCAATCCAGCCCCAGGAGACGAGTCACGCCCCAAAATGTCCTCCCCAAGATTGACGGAATCACCTTGAGAACATAACGGTGAATCCCACTTTATTCCGGCTGTTAAATATACTGTAAATATGCAAAAGTATGGACGCCACTCGGCAATAAATTTGTGTCTGTGTTTCATACGAGACACCGTTGGAGCTTGTGTTTGTTTAGTTCCAAACTTTTTTCTCTGAAGGACACATACAGAAATATGGAAGGATGGAAGGACCACTAATTAATTATATTAATATTAATAATTTTTTTAAATATATTTTTTAATTTATTTTTATACTTTCTATATATTTTATTTTGTATATATATATATATATTACATATATAAAAGGTAAAGATGAAAAAAGAAGATCCCAACATCTGGTATTCACTCATTAAAAAAAAAAAAAATGGCAGTATTAGTAGGATGTGTTATTTGTGGTTTTTAAATTTTTTGCTTTTCGAAAATATATTTTTAGTATATGCCGTGGGGCACCACGAATCGTCGTTTGGACAACCGTTTCATTGCTGGCTTCATGACAAACATAACTGTGTGCTTGTTTGAAGCTCTTAGTTGAGAAGCTTGTGAGAAATTTGGTTTCAAAAAAATGACTACCAAATTGTTTATTTTTTAAAGTTGTTAAGACATGCCCGTGTGTGTATGTATGTGTGTGCTTGTACTTGTGTTGGCCCACGTGCACATCGATGATAGCCGCTACACGACATTGGGGAAAATAAACACCTCGAGAGGCTCGTACAGATCCACTCCGAGGGAAGTTTTATAAAACGGGCCACAGTGCACTGGTCCGCCCACGCATGCAACAGATTACAAGGTGTCCTAACTCTGCCAAGAATCCTCGAGGTGCAGCACATTGGGAGTGTGTGTGAGAAAATTGTTTGGGGGTGCGGGGGCGGTTGAGGGGCCTGGTGTGTGGCGGGGGCCGAGGGGGGTGGGCGGGTGGGTTGGTGCTGAGGCCGGAAATGTCGAGCGAGACCAAGGAACAGTGGGAGAGTGACCTTTTACAAGACAGCTGTTCTCTCTCAGGTGCTTGTTCTCAGCAAAAAGTGCTTCAGCCATTATTGGGCCCCAAGGGACCAGAGGGAGAGCCTGGGGAAGGGTGGGAAGGCACGCAAACCTGATACATCAAATATTATTTACTGTTGCTCTTTATTTTTATGCTAGTTTATGGCAAATGCAACTTTAGGGCAGCAAGATGATGATAAAGAGCCTTTTATTGACAAGCATTTATTTATTTTTATCCTCTTTATGGTCAGGGGTAAGCTAGCCCACCACACCCTGGACTAGTTCCCAGCCAATCACTGGACACATTGACAAACAATTCAAACCAACATTTACAGACAATTTGATGGAGCTGGCATATTTTTCAACTGTGCGAGAAATCCATAAGAGACACAAACAAAAACACAAAATATTTTTCTGGTATCGTACAAAGGAATGGGCGAATACCAGTATCGGGTATCGGTACCGGTCTTATTTCAAGAGGCCAATATCAGTAGCACTCACGTGGCCATTTTAATACAAAATTAGCATTTATTTCATGCAAGTTCAAAAAATATTGCTATATTGGAATGTATAGGCCATTCCTTTAAAATTACGTGTCACTGTTTTTTGAGGGAAATTTTAGTCTAATGAAAATGTCATATAAAACAACACCCTGACTGTACTAAAATGAAAAGGAAGAGAAGTGCCATTAATGTTGCTGCTTCGAGAAAAGTCCAGGCTTTTGTTGAGCCCAAGGAAAAGGCATTAGGTGCGAGCTTGCCAGGTTACAAGAGATTTTCTTTCCCTCCCTGCAAAAGTCTTCAATCTTGTGTAGCCTGAGGGGCTGAGTAGGTGTTTAATTATTAAAGGTGTTTGAACAAAAGGCTTTTCTAAGCCTGCTGGAGCCACCAACTGGACATTCCCTTCAGTCTTTGATGGATGTTAACGTCACAAATAGTCTCTTTTGCCGCACTGTGTTTGTGCTAAATTACCCCCAAAGACCAAGAAGAGCCCGCCATGAAATAAGGCTCACACAAAAGAATCTGCAAAATCTTTATTCCTTGGGACACTTCCTGCTCGCCGTGGCTCTCGATATCATGTTTGGAACATTTCCTGGATGGATCCCGTTGAGGTTTTCATGTAAAAATAAAAGTTAATACAGTGAAAATTCGACACACACTTTTAGACTATATATATATATATATATATATATATATATCCATATATATATATATATGGATATCCTGGCTTCTATATAATAAATTAATTATATTCTTCTATATAATAAATAAGTAAACAAATCAATCAATCAATTAATTAATTAATTCTATATAATAAATAAATACATTTATTAATTAAAGAAAACAATATGTGTATTCACTTATTTATTTATTTATTTATTTTAAAGTAGCCAGGATATCCATGAGCAGAAGTGAAGGAAATCAAAAAATGACTGCGGTCTGCCGTCTGAAGCTGTGAGTGAAATGAAGCGCACCGCCATCATCTTCCTTTGCGAAAGCTTTGACCCGGTGACATCAGCAGCTCATCTCCCAAAGGGGAAACCTGGCATCGAATTACCTCTCTTCCTTCATCTGCACTTTCTCGGCGAGACACAGTTTTGTTTGGAGGTTGGGGACGGCGGTGCGAGGTTATTGGGCTTGTACTTGCCTTGACCACCGGTTAGCCCCGGGCCCCCCGGCGGCAGTGTCAGGGAGAGGTGAATGCTACTATCCTAACTTGCAAATCTATCCCAGGGGCCTCGCAATATCCCGGTAAAAAAAACCAACATCCTTTAAGTGAGTAACTTCCTTGGCCGTCCTTGCAGGAGGCAGCGAGGTGCGATCTACCGGCGATGACCTCGCTCCGAATTTCTCAGAGGTTCCTGTAAGGGCGGCCCTCGCTTAAGCGCTAATTTAGGTCTGAATTAGAGGATAATGTGCATTTTAAGAGAGGAAATCCTTTGAGTTTCCTCTTTGCGATACTACCGCAACTCGCATTGGCTAATTGGAGCCAGATGTTGCTGCATGCGGCAGCGCCAGTAACGTCTTTCTTTCCTGGGAGAGCCGCGAAACACGTTGAAATTCTGTCATCATGCCGTCTTTTGTGCGTCCTCGCCGCTTAATCACATTAGATTTAATCGAAGAGGAGGCACATTATGCGCTTTTCCCGTCAAATTTAGCGGCGTGACGAGCGCCGTGCACAATCGGCGGGTACATGCTATCCCAGAGTGCTTTGCAGCAATGGCAGCCGGGGATGAAAGGGAAACGCTAATAATGTCTCACATGTGTACTGGCAAATTGTCTGCCAACACCGGGCGAGCGAGGCAAGCGTCGAGCGTAATAAGCGCCGCCATGCACTATTTATGATCACAAAGCCGGGCCGGGGAGGGCGAGCGCTGTCAAAATAAAAAAACATGTCAATCTGTTGCCTGTCTGCAAACGCACTTTTTCTTCATGTTTGCATGTGATGTACAAAGGCGGGAAAAAATCACATCAAACTGGCACACTGCTTAAAGTTGCACACGTCTTAAAGGGGCGGCGACGCCATTCAAAGAGAATATCAAAGTGGGCACAAGTACGCCGCCAACGTGGGAATGTAAATATTTGCTCCTAATGGTTTTGCGAACGCACGTGACGAGCTGGTGCGGGAAAAGCAAGGTGGTGGAAAAACGGCTAGGTAGCAAAGAAAATGAGGCCAAGCTAGCTTTTAATACTTGATGGAGCATTGAAAATTCTCTATGAATTTGCCCAACTTCTTCCCGCTCGGCACAATTACGCATGTTTATTCATTTTGATTAACGGCGATGAAAAGTCGTGTTCGACGTCAGCCCGAGAGAAAAAGATTTGTGTCGCCGGTTGAGTGACAGTCTGTCAGAAAAACATGAAAGAGTAACTTTCTACTTGTTTCCGCTTTCTACCTAGCGGAACAGCAGGTAACTTGGAAGATGTTGAATATTTTAGCCGTCTCGCAGGAGGCCGCTATTCAAAGAGCGAGTTGATTTAAGCGGCTGTGACAGCGGTAATGCGTTGATGAGCTGCCTCGGGCCCTCGGCTATCGCAAAAAAAAAAATGTTTCGTCTCGCCGGGGCTCCCTTCGGAATTTGGAAACTGACGCTAGGCGGCGCAACCTGCGCTCACAAAAAAAAAAAAAAAAAACGCTTTTGATACGACGGAACACAAATTGCAAAAATTTGTAAAGCAACACTTGACACCAAATAAAAAATACATACGTAAGTATCGTAAATCGTTCCTCCCTCTTTCCATAAACACACAATTGTGGTATGTGACATGTGACCGTCTTTTATTCCCAAGATTTTACTGCGATAACAAACAAAGGATGTTTAGATTCATTTTTTTTAAAAAACGATTTTTATTCACACCATGACGTGAAGTCAAAGAAATGTGACGTCAAGAAACTTTTGCAGATTTCATTTTGAGTGTCCCTAACACTAGCAGAGCTTGTTTTTACAATTGTGGGACCTGATCCACATTATCGGAATTCTTTGGAATGTTTACACAGTGCAAACAAGGCCACTTAAAGGTGAGGAACATTTACCAAAAAAAAAAAAAAAAAAAAGTGATGTAACAGAGCTTGCAGCGTGGGATACAAAAATGGATGGGGGGGGGGTTGAAGATTGGGGTTCCTTGGTTTGAGGCAATGCTGCTGGAGAGAGAGCACGACAGCTTTGGAGTATAATAATAATAAAAAAGAAACACCAATTTCCTTCCCACAGCTGAGCACCTACAGGTCATTATTTCCTCTGTTGGGCTGTAATGTGAAAATCCCGAAGCCCCGGCTTGGAAAACTTCCCGCCACTGGATCAACAGTAAATAATGACTCCATTCCACCGCTGTGACCTCTGGCAAAAAAAGAACAACGGGGCTGACATGGTGGTGAAGGCAAGGAACATGAAGACACGCATGTTTCACGTGTCGCCTCCGTGAAAACGATAAGAGCGCGTAAACACGGCAACTCCTGAGGCCGGCCGGGCTAATGAACGGGCTCGGACAGAAATAGTTCGTGAACTAGCCGGGGCCGTTTTCCAAAATATCTACTCCCACACAGGTCAGTGGACTTGGCTGCATCCTAAGCGGTGCTGGGGAGGGAGGGAGGGGGCGAGGGGAGGGAGCTGCTTAAATGCCTGGGATCTGAGGAAAGAATTTGACGGGGCATGGGAATGGCAGTGTCACAGCGGTCGCCAGAGAACGCTCTTAAAAACACCGCCGCCGCCATCGCAGCCCGCAACAAAGTCTCGAGCTTTGACGAGAAGTGTTTCTCTAAACAAACAGCGTGCGAAAGCGGACCACTGTTTACTGGCGACAGATAGCGACACTCGAGGGCAATTAACCCGTTCGGTTCCATGATAGACGTCACAGTGGCCTTTGGCAGGTAGGAGGAGGAAGATGGCGGCGGGAACAAGTTGGGAGGATGGGAATAACATGTTCACTTGTTTTTTTTCCCTCCCCTTAAGTCATAATTGAATCCAAGCATTTCCTGACAAGGAGGGAGGCGCCGCTAACTAAGCACAGATAATGCGCTTATAATTTATTTCAATTACTGGCGGCTCAAGGAGGACGGAGCTGGTGAGGGAGAGGGCAGGCGGCGTCGGGGAGAGGTCAACTCCCGCTAAAATAGACGAATACGCTTTAATGAGTCTTTCTATCGACTCGGAGAAGTCGCAAACTTGAAGGGGGTGTCGGTCGAATTTTGCGGCGTCGGTGAACGTCAGATTTTGTGGTCATTTTTCAGTGATTAGTCTGCAATTAGAGCACAACTATCTGGCAGCTTTTGCAATTATCGCAGCAAATATGCAAATTCACACTGATTTCATGGCCCAGTTTTTAAGAAACAAAGCGGCGGAAGATGTGTGTCATAGTGAAGGGTGACAAAAAAAAAAAAAGAAGGAAGCTCATCATAAAGTGTTAATTGAAAATTGTTGTGTCGAAAACAGCCCCGCCCTCAAATATTGTTCCGAGGCTTTTTTGGCCGTGCTAATCAGATCGACGCTCGCCTTCAAACATGTCACGGCCTCTCAGAATTTTTTGACGTGTTTTTAAGAAGAATCTCATGGAATGGGGAGGGGAGGGGCGAGGAGGGGGGTAATTAATGTTTGATGACGCCGTCAGTGTGTTTTCCTGACTAGCCTCATCTCGCTGTTTAAACAGCAGGAAAAGTGGAGGCGGGAGGAAATGGCTTCCCGTGCAACAAGATTAAAGATGTTGGAAAGTCAATTTGGCAACTTGAGTGTGTTTAAAATGCTCTTTTGTCAAGAAAAGAAACTTTTCATGGCCTCCTGCCCGCCGCCGCTACAAACTACAGCCCGTCCCATTTCTTTCCCCCCCCCCAACAAGCGTTTCCGGGATTGTTTTTTATCTGGAGAAGGCGGGATTCTTCGTGGGGGGGGCAGACGGACACCCCGAGGTAAGGGGGGCAACCACCCATGAACACGCCTGCATTATTAAAACCGGACAGCGAATCAAAGTCTGGATCAGGATTAAAACCTGGCCTGAGGCAGTGAGGATGATCAAAAATAGGAATTATTAACCTTTAGAAAAAGACATGAACGGCGTGTTTAGACACAAATGAGGAGGAAACGTTAACTTCTGGCCACCAATAAAAAAAAATGTAAAACCTTAAAATGCTCAAAATGAACAATTTTGCCCATGAATAATTTTTTTTTAATCTTTATTTTTTATTTGAAAATGGGAGTGAGGAATGATTACTCATCTGAAGTTTATTTTTAGCACATTTATCACAAAGAACCGTACATGGAAAAAAAAAAAATAATAAATGGAATTACCAACTGTGACGTGAGGAGAGACAAAGTCGAACTCTTCATATACAAAAGGAAAAAAAGCAAAAAATACATAAAGAATAAAAAGCAAATACAAAAGTAGTCAAATTTCATTTGATTAAATCAATAATTTATTTCATTAAATTAACGTAGGACAAAGTCTGGTTAATTTAACTGCTGAGTGTGATAGTTTGCACAATCGTTAGAGTCTATCAATTTAATGATTGTAGCAGTTTGTTTCTCAAAATTTCAGATTGCTTTTACAATATAGAAGAATCGGAGGCGAACCCATGTTCTACTTCATATTTGGCAGCCTGCTAATCCCAAGGTCCACTAACCAGGTCCGCTCTTTTCCGTGTGTCCTCATGTCCTTGTTGGATAATATCATCGTAGGTGAACATGACAGATTGTGCTTACCTACCAAATCCGGCATTAGAACCATTTTTTTTTTAAAGCCTCTTACATGGCAAAAAATCAAATCTGTCCCATCCTGAGCGAACGCCAGATCGACTCAGGTAATGCGGGGCGGGAAGCTGACGGCTCAGCTCCACCAATGTCCGCCGTCGTAATTCTCCATGGTCATCTATCATTTGCAAAAACACACAGAGGCACGTCAAGTCATTAATTAGGCGGACAAACAGATGAGAGAGTGGGAGGTTTTATGCTGATGGCAGGTTTGGGAGCTTGAAATGGACCGTTGGGCTTAAACGTGTTGATAGTGACGTGGGGATAAGCTCTCTCTCTCTAATTCCTCTGGTCACCGCGGTCAAACTAGGCCTCTATCTCCCGTCCTCAGTCTCTCCTGCACATGCTGGATAGAGCTAATGTGTTTTAATGCCCCGGCTAGGATTTTCCACTCAAAATAATAAGTGAAGCGCCCTGATGGTCAGCAATGCAGGTGCTTAAAAAAAAAAAAAAAATTATATATAACTTGTGCTTTTACTTTTTAGTTTGTTCACTGTAAGACTTTCAGACCCCTCAGGTTGAATTTTTATGCGCCTTAAGAGATCAAAAGTGGTACTGTAAAGGTGGTCTGAAAATATTTTTCATCCATCTGTCCATCCGTCTGTCTGTCCGTACATACTAGCATCTGTGCATCCATCCATTCATCTGTCCGTCCATCCAAACATCCGTCCATACATCCATCCATCAATCTACCCTAACCCTAACCCTAACCCTAATCTCTAACTCATCCATCCATCCATCCATCCATCCATCCATCCATCCATCCATCCATCCATCCATCCATCCATCCATCCATCCATCGATGCCAAAATAAACCTAAATTTTCCTCATCAATATTTAATTTCCCTATTAAGAGTCAATATTTTAAATTATTGGTTTCATCCCATCAATTTCTTTTACGCAAGCTCTGCACGAGAATAACGAGAATGCTTTACATGATGTCACACTTACACACATGCACACACACAGAGTTATTACGCACTGGGCTGCACACAAGCGCTCCATTTTTTTATTTTTTTTTGCGGCATGTTGCACCTTGCAGACTCCCAACAGGTGCCTCTCAGATGTGACTGCAGTTGATTGGCTGCCAGCTGGCAGCAGCTAAGTCTTTTCACGGCCGCAACGCGACTCGGCGAGGAGCGAAGGGCGGACAGTGATCCGAGAACCGGAACCTGATTGGGTTTCAAAGACTTTGCCGCCTGCTGCAGGAGGAAACCTGCCCAGAGATGGTTCCTGTGTGCTTCCATAACACGACACGGGAAGTTTAATCAGTGCCGTATTGAAATGGTGATTTCCTGTGCTTGCATGCACGTACGCACTCACACGCAAAACTTGAATTTACAGGTTTTTTATTTTGTATTTTGACAGAACACATGGGTTGGATATCATAAGTCTCATTTCGTCTGCTAGATTTAAAGAAAGAATTGTCTGCACTGTTCTAATACTTTTGCAGGAGTGTAGACAAGTAAACACCATGACCTTTCCCCTTGCTGAGCAAAAGAGCTCACCGGTTGGTGACAAAAATTATTTTTTTAAGTCAAACATGAAATGACATCTCGGCATCACCATTGAGCATTTGTGCCAATGTGTGGACATGTCGATTACCGCAAGCCAGAGGATTAACAAGCCAAGTGGAGTCTCGGCGCTGCACCTGAGTGAACGTGCCTGTCTCCTGCGTCTTCTCTGGCCAACGCCAAGCTCGCCCTCAATTTGCTCGGATTTGATCTCCTGAATTATGGCTTACTAGAGCCGCTAACAGCTGCTTCTGCTGCATATTTAATGGCATGAATTAAAGATAAGCAGGAGGCCGGCTCCCACCGGCACGGAGGAGTGGATAGGTGAGGCACCTGACAAGAGGGGCATGGACCTCGCTGCCCCGAATGTGGAGTATATTTATGTCGTCTTGCCCTTGACGTATAAAACCCTTCACTAAGCCTTTGTATGGGTTTTGAAAAATTACTTGTACGGCAACTGAAGATAGTTTCTGACCTAAATTCTTTTCGGGGAACTATAATTTTTTTTTTTTTTTTTTAGATTTTACTTACTAAACTGAATACGTAGCACTGCTTGAATATTTTGATTTGTTTCTCGTGAATTATGAATTAAGTTTGAATCCGTTCCAGATTCAAAATTTTGTTGTTGTAATTTTCATACAGGGGTTAATTTTGAGTGAAAACACATTTAGACTAGGTGAAGTTGATATTATGTGAATAAATAAGTATTTTGAAAGCCCAATGGCTCAGTCCGAGACAAGTCTGAGTCAAATGCCAAGGAATCAGAGTCAAATCCGAGACAACAAAAATTGGTTGAGTAAATTTTTCAAGCCATTTTTCTGGTCTTTATTTATTTATTTATTTATTTATTTATTTATTCATTTATTTATTTATTTTTAGATTTTTTTTCTAGTCTTGTAAATTTTACAAGATATCCAATTGTGAGATCTTTGTATTTATTTATTTATTTATTTATTTATCTAAGTCTTGTAAATTTTACAAGATGTGAGATCTGGTGAGGTTTGTGTGACTTCTACTGGAAAACATTTTTGCATTGTGGGGAAAAAAACTAATTCAAATACCGTTTGGTCTCCCACTCCTGCTCATTTTTCCCCATCATCTCATCTCACGATGTGGCTTTTCACTTTTGTCCCGAGCAGGTGGCTTTCTTCAAACACACAACTTCTGTTCGCAGCAGCACGGTGAAGCCCTTATGTGTCTTTAAAGCCCACAATGGGCCGCGAGCTTGGCCAAGCTGGTGAGTCGAGTCTCAGGTGCAGACGACAGATGCGTGGAGATCTCCCACGGCACTGATCCTTATTAGATGGCGGCAATTACCCCCACTTCCCCAGCCCGCGGCCCCCCTTACCGCTAACTCTGCTTCAAATTAGCATCTGGCCCCCCTGAGGCGACCGGCACCTCCCCGTTAGTGCAGTCCAAGGTTAATGTCAGGTAAGCGGGTCAACAGGCGACGGGGTGATAATTATGTTTTGACTGGCTGACCTCGGCCATTTAGCGCTGGAGGCGGGGCTGTGTTTGTCTAAGGTGCAGGAAACCGGCATATCCTTTTTCCCCAGCCGGCCAACCCTCGTCACCATGACCACAAGCACATTCTTTAGATCTCCATGGCGATGAGGGAGCCACTTTACATCCTCTTGTTAACTACACCGATGACAAGCGTCGTAGTTTTTTCTGATTCATCTGCTTGATTCACCTCTTCACTTACGAGCCATTATTTGTCCTTTCCTTGCATGGCAAGCTAATTGCATTACCCAACATCCACTTTCATCTCCCGATGTCTCTTCAGGTGTCTGCTGGACTGTGGGAAAGTGAAGCAAAGCTCCTTAATTGCCGGCATGTCTTTTGTTTTTGAGATTCTGAACGTGTTTGAGCTTTGACTCACACACGAGGGAGACGTGACCATTTGAGGCAATTTAACAGTGTAACCTTTTGAGAGCTTTTTTCTTCCAACTAGCTTGTAATAATAATGATACAAAAACTAAAACCTGCCTGCTTTGAACGCAATCCTATAAACAAACCCAGGTAGTGGCGCCCTAAGATAGGCGAGGCGAAATACGTGCGGGGGTACCCGCTTTTCCCGCTCACTCGTAAAGCCAAATTGGAAAGCGAAAAGGTATCTGGGCTGTGACAGAAACAAGTGCTTTGTTTACCGTGTCACCGAGTCAAAGAGGCTCAGGCCCTGTTGCTGTTCTGATTCGGGCTCTAATTAGTTTCCCAGCAGTCTTTACCTGACTCAATTCCCCGCCCCCGCCATCCAAGCCGCAGACTCCTCTGCTTCTGCTTTCGTCACGTCCGACACTTTGCAGTACAGTTTGGAACACATGAACTGTCGAGCATATTTTCCGTACGTGTTGGGCGGCGCCCTAGCCGCTCGACCCGACCTTGATCATCTGCGCGGTTCTGTCAGTGAGCATCTCATTAAGGCAAGCGTGTCGGCTGCAGAGAGTTGAGCCAAGCGTGTTGGATTTATCGTATGAAGGTGTTTAAGGCAACCCTCAGGTTTGCCTCCAAGGAAAACTGCGACTAAGCCTCTGATCTGTTTCCCCTCCATCTCCATTCCCGCCGCCTGCGCGGTTAGCCGCTACGCTCCGCTGAGCCGTGTTTGTTCCCCTCGGAGGAAATTTGTATGCATACTGTATGTGAACTTTAGACAAATAAATAAACGCCCAAAGAGCAGCCAGATAATTGAGAAGGAAGTCAGGCAGGAGCGCGGAGCAATTTCCTAGCGAAAAGGAAGCAGACAGGTACGATGATAAAGCTAAATAACATGTGACCCCTTGGCAACATTCCTGAGCGCTGAATGAGTTGAACAAATTATCAGTGAGTCAACTAGCTAGTGTTGTCTTCCTGTGTTATTGTGAAGTTATGTTTGAAGTTTGGTGTGAAGGTTTGTTTTTTTCCAGGAACTTTATTTGGAAGGTTTCCCGACAAAATCAGCTGAATGAGTTGAAGCAATTATCAGTGACTCGACTAGCTAGTGATTTCCTCTCTAATTGTGAGATTAGGATTGAAGTTTATTTATTTATTTATTTATTTGATTTTTTTTTTTTTTTTTTTTATTTGTTCATTCATTCCGGTTTTATACTAGCCGCACTGGACTATAAGCCGCGGGTGTTTTATTGTTTTATTTATTTTTTATTTATTTATTTTCTATTTTTAAATTGTCTTTTTTTATTTTATTTTATTTATTTGTTTATTTTCCAGTTTATCCTTTTTCAGACCGATTTTTTTTTTCCCTGCAGGAACTTTATTTTGATGGCATACCGACAAAATCACTTTTTAGACACGTTATCTGAAAAAAAGAAAGTTCAAACTATTAGGAGATTTTTATAGTCGGGCGCCTAAAAATATCAGAATTTTTAAAAGATTGTTGCCTTCCTCTTTGTTGTTGCGTGCTGTAACAGTTTGTTTTATATCTAACACTTGGATCAGTCCGTCACTGCAAAGCAGGACACAGTTTCCCAAATGATAGCACATTCCGCAAACGTTTTGACTGGCACGACACCGGAAAGCATACAAACGGCTTCAAATCATCAAGTACCGTTAGATGCAAATCGTTTCAAAGTGTTTTGCTTTCAACCCCCCCTCCCCCCCAAGACAGCTCAGGTACAGGACTTGTACTTTAATGACTTTAGCTCAGATGGGATTTGCTGGTCTCTGTCATATTGACGTGCATCTGGGCAAAAGGCAGCCATGCAAATAATTAAATTGGAAATACTCTGTATTGGGGTTGGAGAAATCAATGGTACTCATTGTGAAAGACAAAGAGTCAGCTTGTCGTGCAGGTAAAACAATCTCTCATTGGAAAGGAAAAATACAGCAAGTCGACGTCAGCGTGTGTGCGTGAGAAGTCTAATGACAAAAAAGGGCCGCCTGCGCTATGACAATATCTACATGCCATTAAAAGACGATCGGGCTCAGGTGGCTCATATTAACCTGAGAAAATGGAGGGAAGATATTTCCTCCTGTAAGCGCTGCTGCATGCCACTGATGACGGCGGCGGCAGTCGCGGGGGTAATTGAATTCCAGGCCGTCACACCTACGAGCTTCATTGAGATTAATTACTCGGCCCGACCCCGCGTGTGCCTCCCGGATGGTTTTTCGCTCGTGCAGGACAGCAACCCCAAGAAAGAAAGAAAGAGTGGGTGGTAAAGGGTGAACAAGCAACGATACCGTCGCTGGCATTGTTGTGGTACAATTAATTAATTTCAAGGTGATTAGACATTACTGAGCAAGATTTTACCCCAGCGGACCACAAAAGGAATATCAGAGGGTTGCAGATAAGCGGAACAATGCTGGAGGTAATATTTTCAGGACAGACTCATAAAGAAAGCGAGTGGTCTAAATATTCATTTAATAACATATGTGTCGAGTGTAGCACACAAGCGTTGCCCTCAGCTGTGTTTGCAGCTGTGACCTATAAACCCCGAGCATGTTGCCATGTCAACATTGGGAGAGGAAGGGAGGTAACGCAGTATTACAGTGCCCAGAAGCAACGGTGCGAGCACATTTAATGCAAAAGTGATCCAAAATTAAAGTTGAATCATCCTTGGTAAAATATATATATACGCGCCTGACATGGCTTGCCTGCTGAAAAATCACATAGCAGGTCATATCAATGTGTATGTATATATACATATATATATATATATATATATATATATAATATTTTTTTTAATTAGTTTATTTATTTATTTATTAATATTATTAAATATAATATCATTTATTATTTATTAATATATTATAAATATATATATATGTATATAATTTATTAATATATTTAACATGATGTGAAATAAATGTGGAGATTATTTTAGTGTAAAACTGGTTTGTGAGGATTTTAGTATAAATACATGATTCCAGTCAATTAAAAAAAAAAAATAAAAGACAAGACTGCAACTTTCAGCCCTATTCCTTGCCTTGTACGGCGGAAAGAGATTAAGAGTCGCGCCACGATGTACAGAATTGAAAAAACGCAAACTAGTTTGTGCGCGATTTATATTTATGACACACAGGTCAGAAATTAAAAGAGGCATTTCTCAATGATAAGCCTACAGGTTAGCATCATAAACACATAACGTCATGGATACATCAATGAGTGCTTTGGTTGAAGACACCTCCACTATCATACCTCGAAAAATTCTTCATCATTTATTTTTTCAGCGTTCTTTATCATGCACTTTGGGTACCAGTTTATTTATTCTTATTATTTTCTTTATTTTTCTTCTTCACTGGCTTATTCTAAAAGACTAGCATCCATATTTATACTCATGTCCTCCTGCAAATCTTATCTCGCACATCTGACTAGTTGAGCGGCGACCTGCACAGTTCAAGCTCTATTTGTTCTCGGGGTGTCCATACGTATCGGACCTCCGTGGATAGGGGATTAGACCTGCCAAAGTGTGACCCGTTTTATATGCGACCCGCTCAGTCAGACATCTTCTATTTATATCCCGCCCGGCTCGCTTCCCGCTTGGCGTCCCCTTGGGTCGGCCTAGATAACCTGAGATGAGGATGAGATGGCAAGACGGAGCGGAGCAGGTCTTCGGCGCTTCTGTCGACGCTCACCAGGTTCTCTGTTTTCCCTCCTAAATCAATAAGAGGGTTCCTCAGGGGTCCCTCGGCCAGCCATCTGGACGCAAATCCGAGGGCTCAGGTTGTCCCCCGGGCCTCACGCACCCGCCTTCCGAGCCTGGATGTACAACGACCTGGCACGAAGTTAATGGTTCTGCCAACCCCATCATCATGGTCCTGCCTTCTGTCCGCTCGTACACCTTCCGTCTAATCTGTCCGGCTGTGACTCAAATGTCAGGCCACCTGGGAAAGGCAGCTGCTGGCCTGCAATGAGAGCCGCCGCTGTGGGGCTTGCGAGAGTCCCTCACCGTGTACGGCTTTGAGGATGGGCCCGTTTGCAGACTTGAGGTTTTTGCCGACAGATTGGTGACAAGAGGTGTCATGGCGCTGATTGTGGATATTCAGGTCAAATAAAAATAAAATGAGATAAATATCAAATAAAATACAAAATACAAAAATACAAAATATAAAATATAGAACAAAATAAAATTCAATGAAATAAAATAAAATAAAATGAAAATAAAAGAAATATCAAATCAAATAAAAAATGAAAACATAAAATAAAAAATATAAAAAATATAAAACATAAAATAAAAAATACAAAAATACAAAAATGAAAAAAATAAATAAATAAATAAAAACATAAAATAAAAAATAAAAAATATAAAATATAAAATATAAAATATAAAATATAAAAAATAAATAAAATACAATGAAATAAAATAAAATCCGATCTAAAATGTCAGCAAAATGCAGACCACGACAATAAATGACCCAAAGATCATGTCAGCGGTGACATCGAATAAGAGGAAAGGGGATGTCATTCAAAGACACAAAGCCGACGACTCGAGATGCGCGTCACACAGCAGGTAGGCAAATGAAACATTGGCTGTGGAGGAAGCAAGGCGAGCCAAAGATAGCGGAGAGATTTCCATCAATACATCAGCAGATAAAGATCCATCTGGATCCACTGAAACGGGCTTTGGTGGGGCTGGGGGTAGGAGGGGGCGGCCACTACTTTAGGCATCAATGCCAGGCCATTGATTGTGCGTCCCCTTACCAGTATATGATCCCATCTAAAGAGGAAGATGAGATGCTTCGGGCAGGTCTGCCGTCACGTAAGCAAGACATCTTCTCCTCTAATCACTCGGGGACAATTTGGGACGAATCCAAACAAGAACACAAAGCACCGCTCGGGAGAAAAGCCCAGATTTATTTGGAGGTATTTAGAGGAAGAAAAGGGGAAGAAAAAAAAAAAAAAACACGGATTGGCTCCAGTTGCGGGCCCCCGTGGGGAAATACCAGCATAAAGGTAGCAATCAATATTGAAACACAAAAATTAAGCATTTAAATTTGTAATTAGGGAGCGGGCACGTTTGTTCACACCTGTACGCCGGCGCGGCTGCCAACGCCGGCGCATCTGCTCGGTTCCACCTGCCAGGCACCTGCTGCCGTCTCAATGCCGCCTGATTGCATTCAAAGGCAGAAGACTCTTTTAAGCTTCTTAGCGAGCAGCCCCCTTCATCCTCTCTGCCGCATTATTTTCTATTTATTTGTATCTGCTCATTCCAGTGCAGGTGCCTCGCAGTAATACTCAAGTGCGCCATACATGAGTGAGTCTTTTATGCCTCACTTCCTGCGTTTGTCATTTTGGCAAAAGCAAGAGGATTAAGGGTTTGGATGCGTACCTCCTTCTTCTTCTTCCTCCTTGGCTCCCTCACTTTTAACAACATCCTTCCAAATTATTTGCATAGCAAATTCTTTAACCCCGCGGTGGTCGGAAAGAACGGTCACGTCAACGGAGCGCTTCGAACCGGGTTTTGCCGCCGTCAGAACTGCAATTATGCCAGATCTGACTGAGGCATGCATGTGAGGTTCTGAAAATTACTATCAAACCCAAAATAATCTTTGATTTGAGCTTCCTTGAGCAATTTCAGTGTCCTCAAATGACCTTCACAACCACATTGTTTCTGCTAGTGAGAGGTTTTAGAGAATATTTAATATAATTTATTTTTATTAGATTTATTAGGAATTTTTATATATATTTTTTTAATTTTTAGGAATTTTTATGTTTATTTTTTTTATTTTTAGGTATTATGATTTAGTATTTAAAATATTTGTCTGAGAAGAACAGTATTGTCCTTTTCAATAAAATAATGTATGTAAAAATAAATAAGAATAAATAAATAAGAATAAATAAATAAGAATAAATTAAAAAAGTAAGAATAAAAATAAAAAATAGATAAACAAACAAACACTCGTCACCCTTGACCTGCATTTCTTCAAACTATCAACTTATCACCTGCCTCCCCCCCAAACGCACGCTCCTTCCTTCAAGCACACGAAAATCACGTTTGTGCGGAAAGTTGGCCGCCGGCTGCAAGTGTAGCAAATTTACTAAATTCCCTCACTTTGCCCCCCCACCTTGGGAACTAATGGAATCATTCCGATGTTGTTATGGAGATTCAACAGTTAGAGGGCTGCCATCTGGGTTTGAGTGAACCTGAGTCAGATGTAGCCCGGCACCACTGCAAGGTACAGCAGCTTGCTTAATGATTCTTAATCTTTTCTTTAATTAAATTGTGCAGCCAACCTGAAAAATCTATCTTCATGCAAATGAGAGCTCCTTTTTTGGCATTTGCTTACCGTAATGCACTAATAAGGTTAATTTAATAAAAATCAGTTCCAGTTTTTAGAGATAATTGTGTTTTTTTTTTCTCCACCGATCAAGTTTGTAGAAATGTTTGTTTGTAACTTAAAAAAAAAAAGCTGATGAGATGACTCACCTGCCTGTTTGTGATGCCAAACAAAATGACTCCATCCAAAGACCAAAGTTCAGTAAAACTGCTTTCTGAGCAGAAAAACCCCCCGATACTTTGGTTTGAATTTGCCGCAGCAGTATTTCAAATGGAGCTTTTATGTCGTCTCTGCAGGTTCAAGTTTGCGCCAGAATGAAAAAAAAAAAAGTCATTAATTAGATTACATTAGCTGCAAGGCTTAGTGAGGATTACTGTGGTAAAACGTGGCCATTCAGAAGCACGAGATAGTGTACCTGTACGCTTCCAACCTGATTAGCTCCCCTGGCGTCGTGCTACGAGCAGCTTGACAGCTCGCGTTTGTTGTCTACCTGCCGCTTTGAGCGTAATCTCTCCATTGTGGCGAGATTTAGACGTCGCTGTGGGTTTCTCTCAGCTGTCTGCACACACATACACTTTTTTTTCCTCATGTCTCTGTCTTGTACATCTGCTTGGTGTACACAAGGCCGTCCCGCTCGGCAGTTCCTGGCACGTCCGTCACGGCCAAGGTAAGTATACAACCCGAAGCGCTTGCTAATAGACGCAAGTCTTTCCCAGAAGTCTTCCCTGGTGACCGAATATATTGGCAATGTCGAGAGCGGAATTGGAGTGGAGCGTGTCAGAGGCTCGCCGTTGTCCAGGGCGACAGCTCTCTTGTGAGTGTTGAAGACATCTGTCAATGTCTCCTCGGTGGATGATTCCCAAGCTGCTGAGAATATGAATGTCCCGGCGAAAGGAAAAGTCAATTATTCAAGGGGGGTTTTCTTGAGACTCGGAAAAGGTAAAAAAAAAAAAAAGAATCGGCGCACGTCAGGAAGTCCAATATAGCCAATAACTTGACGGCGCCATTGTTAGGGAAGTCTCAAAAGTGACAAGCCACCTCTGCAGTGCAGAAGATGGTCTCATCTCTTAAACCGATCGTTCTACCTAAAACATATTTTCACTTTAAGGTGAGAATTGATTCAGTTCCTTGTTTGGTACAAACTTGGCCAATAAAGCTGATTCTGATATTCAGTCAAGGTTTTTCCGCAATCGCACATTTCTCACCCGACAAAATCCAATTGGCTCCCATTCAAAATTCAAATCGTTCAGATGATTCAATTCACCTTAGGATCAATTTTCAACATTGCTTTTCTACCACAGACAAGTCGCTCAGGTTTCTGACAAAAACGTCACCCTGCCTGTTAACAAATAATCCGGGTCTACCTGCTCGTAGCATGTGTAATCTCTTCGGGATTGGGCGGGAAATGTTTGACAGGTGTTACCGCATTAGCATCCTTTCAAAACAGATTACGGATTGGCTCCCGTTTTTTCCAAATAGCTTCAAAGCTATTTGTGAAAAGCGTTTTTGCATGCTATTTACTAATGTTGTTTTTGACCTTTTATAGATTTACTCCGAGTTTGCATGTGTTGCATTGTCTCCTCCTTGAAATGTCGTTGGTTATCTTCAATAATGTTGAGTGTGGTGAGGTTCTTCCAACAAAAAAAGCAGATTTCAGAGTATAAAAAAAAAATCAGGATTTGCTGTCTGCATTGTGATGCTTTCAAGCTCCTCGGACGTAATCACATGAAACATCAAGTGAAATTAAAATGGCACACCCACCTCTTCCTCCAGCTGTGGTAATGGCTGGCAGGTCATGAGCGGGCAAAGAGGAAGCGCTAACATTAGGTCACAGATGCAAGCGCCTATAATGAGGCCCAGTAAGGAGACGCCATCATAGCTCTGCTAATAAGGTATAATTGTCTCATTGTAATCAAGTTAGGTGCAATTTAGGAGAGTTAGCGGGAGGGCCTTTTGCTCTGATGCTTTTTTTTTTTTTTCCTTCTTCTCTCCGGATGCACATCGGCGCGAGCTCTGTTGCACGTGCAATGTTTGACCGGAGAAAAGAAAATGAGTGTGATGAGATGACACAAGAAACCCGAAGAAAAGAAACAGCAGGATGTAAACAGAATATATTTTCTTGGCATGATGTAACACTGCTAAAGCTTGATTTTACGCAGACATTGGAGTCCAGAATTTGGGAATTGCGTTAACTCTAAAAGTCTTGTTTTTTTGGAAAGGCATGTTTTTGGGCAGCCGAAGGGGTCCTTTTTTACGTTAAGTTGCCTCAGGCATGTTGGGCAGTGCAGTGCGGTCGTGCTGGTGGAATTCTTGAATCTCGTTAACTCATTCAGTGCCATTGACGGTTACAGAAGAATTGTGAAGAACTGTGAAGAATTTGCATGATCTCCCGAGCTTATATATTTATGTTTCTGAGAAAATGAAAGTGGATGAATGTTACATGTTGCGGGTATATTTTTTCTCTTCAGTTTTGATTCAAGGAGCAAATTTCTGATTTTGCGGAGTATTTTTTTTTTGCAAGTTGTCTTCCTGCTGCGACGCACGTGATTCAAATGATCGGATAAGGTCTGCAGGAAGTCTGGAAAACCTCAAAAACTCAAAAACTGAAACACAAAATTGCTTATTTCAACCCATGTTTAAAATAAACAACAAAAACTTTGACAGTTTCAGGAATATTTTATCAGGCAATTTTAGCCATATAAAGTACAGACTAGCGCATGTCACCAAAGAGGTGACACAGCACGCACACAGAAATGTAGTCGATCGCGCTGCTGCATAATAATCGATCACCATTTGTACAAGTGGGGCAGGCGGAGGCGTCCGATCAGTGCAAATTATTGTCACAGCGCACCGCCGTGCTGTGCAGTCAGCCGGACGGCGTGGCGCCGCAAGATAAATGACAAAAGAGTCACAGGAGCAAGAGAGCAGTTAGTCATACCTGGTAGTGGAGAGAACTCTGCGGGGGAAGTGGGGGAACATCAATACGACAAAGGGAGGGGTGGAGGGGCGAGGGTGCGAGCAACCCGCAATAATGATGCTTGCAAGCCATCGTCTAACAAGTCCAAAGAAAACTGGCTTTCTTTGACACCTGTCGTTATATTTTTCTCTTACACGGCGTAAAATAAATTGAAGGACCCGCCAATCTGGACTAACGTTTACTTTTGGATGTTTATGTGTGTCAGTGAGTTCACGGCTGTGTCAGTCATGGCCTCCTGTGTCTCGACCAATCAGTTTCGTGCTCCTCTTGTGACCTGCTCAGCAGGGCCTTGCCTTGTAATTATTCCTGTCAAATTTGGGACGAGCGAGAAAGAGAGAGAAAAGAAGAGTTAGGTGAGAGCGCTCAGGAGTTGGCCTCCATGAAAGCAGTTAAATCTGTTTATGAGTTTAAATGTTGCCGATTTTGTTGATAGACTAAGAAAAGTATTAGCGTATAGCTAATAGCAGTATTAGCTTATTAGTTTAACCTCAATACAAACTTAGGAACGGACACAAAGGGGAAAAAAAAAAAGAATGGAATGATGTAGAACCCGCCACATCATTTTATCTGGCCCGCAAAGATAAATTGTGCATCACATTTGTGTGTCATTACTAAAATTGCAAATTGTCTTCACTTTTAATATCTTCTTTTTTTTTTTTAAATATTTGACCAGTTTTTACTCGTCTGATTTGAAAACGAGTTATTTGTTTGTTTTGTAGCTATTACTGTATATAATATGAGGTGCTCATACATTTATTTAGGTTGACATAATGGCCCTCCGAAAGAAGCTATGACTACAATGCGGCCCGCGAAAAAAAATTAGTTTGACACCCCTGATGTAGAAGATCAGTATCTAAATGTCACCCCTTATAAACATAATTATATATTCTGTTTTTCTTGACACTGTCAGATTTGTCAAGTATTAAAGAAACAAAATGGCGTCACTCTGTTTTATGCATTTGTTAGTAAATTGGCCCAAAATGTTTGCGCTATATGAGTCATAGTTTTTGATTGCAACACCTCAAGGCAAAGGGCAAAGAGTTTCAAGAGATCAAGCTACATCTCCACAAGTCTGTGCAGCATTGTATCAAAGGCTCTCATTGATCTTAAAGCAGCCAAATGGAAGGATCTCATTGATTGGAGATGCTCTGGGTCTTATTAAACAACTGCGAATGTCCCTAAAGCAAACGACAGGGACAACTTACCTAACATCTGACTAGACTCCATTGATTTCTCTTCTTCGTTCTTGGTTGTGTTTGCATGAACCTCTGCCCCCACCCAGCTCCCCCACCCCTGCGCCACATCCCTACTTTTGCAGCATCGCGTAAGCCACAGCCGCTATAATTTGCCACAGCCGATCTTGCTCCCGTCCGGTTCGATACCGCATCGTACGCGGGCCGGCTAATAGGAATAAACATTTCACCTTTGTCTAAACAATTGAGTTGTGCCAATTCCCCACAGTGCTGTTGGGTCAATGGGTGACATGACAGGGGTTCCTACATGCACAAATGACCATCACCAATCAATGGAGAGTCATATTTCGAGTCATATTTCCTAATGAGCTAGCTCAGGTGCAACGTTAATTGTTGTCCTTTTAATACATACCCAGTGCAGTATCGAGCATTTGTAAATGCAATCAGTCTCCATGTTGCAAAATGAGGTACATGTTTGATATTTAAGAAAAAAATCAATAAAATAAAAAAAATACATATAAAATTTATAATTATTATAATATATATATATATATAGGAGTCATTGTAAATTATATATATATATTTGTATTATTTTATTTATTATTTTTTTTTAATTATATATAGATATTTTTTTACTATATATATAGATATATATAGGTCAAAGAGTGAGCAAATAGTGAAATAAAATTGCTTGTCGTCACAGCTACCTTAGCATTGTATAACAACTTGAGGGCCCTGGCGAGGAAATCATTGTGGAAGGAAGTGCAGACAATTAGCGTAGGTGGAGGGGCACGGGGTCCTCCACAAGGAACCACTAGAACTGACACGATCAAAAGGTCAAACACATTGCCACAACAATCGACTTCTCCCACAATGAATAAAAAAAAAAAAAAATCTCATACAATTTTACCTCAACGCTATTGGACACAATGTGGGCGTAAAGTGCATGTGAGCATCATGCAGCATTTAAAATAATGAGCTGTGAAAAGTAATGGCCAATTTAAATGCAATAATTCCTATAAACTTTATAACTCATCACAAGTCCACCTGCATCAAACTCGAAAAGGTCACGCCAACACTTCTCCAACCTGTCGTTGGGATCATCATCTCCGAGAAAACACACCTCATGCGTTCAAAGGTCACACGAAGAGTTGTGCGACGTGTCGGTTGAACATCAGCGCTGCGGTGCTCTCCATTATTTCAAACTTAGAAGCAGATTGCCGTATTTCCTTGGGCACCTGCGCAGCGCATGCGGCAGATGACACCATATTGGATCGGTACGCTCCACTTGCCCCGATGCAACGAAAGGTACTGCGAGGACAAACGACTAAACACGCACATTCATCTCCAGCCGAGCACGCCGGCAGTCGCAGCTGTGCCGTCCGGCGAGCTTATGGCGGCGTCATCATACTTCAATTATGAAGGGAAACATGGAAAGTGAGTGAAATTGAAAGTGAGACTGCTCCGGGGTTATTTGGATATCTTTCAAATGTTCAGGCGATGCGCAAATACTTTGCTAGCTTTGTTCGCTGTCAAAGCTAGCTAGTGACATGAGAAGGAAGCTTATGGTGACGTCATCATACTTCAATTACCGTATTTTCCAGACTATAAGGCACACCGGATTATAATAACTTCAATGAATGGCCCATTTTAAAACTTTGTCCTTATATAAGGCGCACCGGACTATAAGGCGCTCCATTAATGCATCCTGTCGGATTTTTAATCCAAATCAAATCATTCTCCATTTTATCTTTTTTATTCAACTTCAAACGCAACAAATTACTTTATAATCACAAAATAATGATCCATAGTCTTTTTGATTCATGATTCATAGTCTTCAGCGGGCCACTTATGATTAATTTCATGACACAATGCTTCTGGCCAGTTTAAATTTAGGAATTTGGTCCATATATAAGGCGCACTGGACTATAAGCCGCACTGTTGGCTTTTGAGAAAATTTTAGGTTTTTAGGTGCGCCTTATAGTCCGGAAAATATGGGAAACATGGAAAGTGAGTGAAATTGAAAGTGAGACTGTTCCGGGGTGATTTGGATATATTTCAAATGTTCAGGTGAAGCGCAAAACGCTTTGCTAGCTTTGTTAGCTTTCAAAGCTAGCTAGTGACATGAGAAGGAAGATATTGAAAACAAACAAACTTAACTAACGCCACTTAATATTTGTCGTGCAAAAAAAAAAAAAAAAAGGAGGTATGAGCCGATGTAGTCCAGGATGTGCCGACCCGGCCGCACGGCCTACAAGCCGCAAACGGCAGGAAGCGAGCTTCAAATCCGATGTCGACAGGGGCTCCACTTGAACCTGACTCCCCACTTCCTGCTCGCCACACATGAAAACACGGCTTCAAATGGAGAGCCAGGGGTCAAGGGATCAATCAGTATCGTGGGAAGCTTTTAAAGACTTAACTTGTGGCTGATGCAAAAAATAGCCTTGGTGAGGACGCCGCAGCGTTCCAAATCCTCCAAAGACATTTCAAGTGCTCCCAAACCAACTGGATCCTTTTCAAATGAGCTTGCATCTGTATCTGCTTGACCCATGCTTACGTTCTCCATTACGACCTGAATGTAAAACATGGACGGAGGAAAAACTGGAGTTTCCAACGCTTGCTGACTTTTTTTACTGGTTTGATGAGCAACAAAAGAATCGTTTGGAAACATCTTGCTGTGGGAAACAAGTGTGGAGAGTAGCACCTCAATTAGAGGCACTTTGCCTCCTCCTCCATGGTCAGATGGCTCCATTTGAAAGATACTTTGACAAGAACACACACTCCCCCCCCCCCCTCGAAATACACAATGGGAATGTCAGAGTCTACGAAGCAGCCAGCCGGTACCTCGATAAAATGTGGGTTCCGCAGCCAGGAGTATATGGAGGCCCGGGGGCTTCGTGGACATAATGAGGGGAAGTTGTGTCAGCTTAAAGTAACGATGACACACAACATCCAGTTGCTGAGGTGTGTGTGTTAAGGAAGAACCAAAATACCCAAAATGCTAACTACAAATTGATCTCTGTCGGTTTTCACGCGACATGACAAGGTCCCCTGACGACGGTGTAAAAATGAACTTGTTCAGGTAGCGGCGACACATGCTCGCCGCCAACGCCGCCACCTCGGATCCGGGAGACAATTAGCTGACACCTGCGCGCAACAGATTGCGCTGGCACGTAGCTGCTGCTCCTGTCGCCTTCGACATCGCCATCTGGCTCGGGGAAGGTGCTGTACCGGTTAGGAGCTAGGAATGACGTTAGGAGTGACGAGTTTTCACGCATCTGGTATTTGGGGCTTATTTTGAGCCTTTGTGTTCATTTTGTAAGTTTTTGTTTTGTTTTTGTAATCATCTGTGCTTACCATTTGAAGAACTTTGGTGAGGGATGACAAAATAGACATGTTGCCAAGAAGAGGTTGAAGGACTAAAATGTAAATGTAAACTGATTAAAAAAATGTTTGCTGCCATTTGTCACAAGTTAAACTCAAATGAGACCATTTTGCAGACATGTTTTGCGATGATGGAAGCGGAAAAGGTCCTGCAGGAGATCGATGCACCCAAAGTACACTTCTGCGCCACAACTTAGACCAGCTCTTAGCTAGTCTAAAGTCACAATATTGTTTTTTCCCCCCGAGTGTTTATTTATATGTTAATTTATATCGGATATTGAACTAATTGATAATTTCCAAATGGTGGTGCGTGTCACCGGGGAAAGCTGCACAACACCCTGACACATATTTTCCTTGATTGGCCTGCAGGGAGTCGCCATTTCCGGCCAACCAGAGGATGTGTGGGGGTGGGGCCCTGATGCCTGATGTCATTGTTAGCTAGTCATTCTGGATGAGAGCGTCACCTAAACGACGGAGTAAATACTTCTCCTCTCTCCCACGGCGCAAACTCAAAGTGACCAGCAGATCGTGGAAGATTACAAACGTGACATATTAGCTTGATCCTAATGTGCTTAATATTCATGTCTGATGGCGGTGCAGGAGACGAAAGCGGCTGATTTATTTGATCATCTCACTTGTACACACTCCGCTTCCCTTTCCGATAGAATTCAGGTTGCACGGAAAGACGGGATGGCTCCAGGCGTGGCACGCCACCCCCGACCCCGCGATGCGCTCACACATGGCGCACGAGCACGTGTTTATGAGCAAGTGGAGAAAAACATCCGCTGCATTATTGTCATGAATCCAAAACTAGCCACCCTGCAATCTTTCAGTAAAACACAAGCCGCAAAAAATCTTGACCCGGAACAACCCTGCAAACTTGATTTTTGAATCATACCATTGATTTTATAACACTGACCTACTATTGCACGCAGCTTCCTCATTTTGTCAGACACGAGCCTCTCTATCAGTGTGTAAAGATCCCGAGAATATGCATGAGATTGCCAAAAGTATTATGGCGCACTCATTTGCCTCGGCTGATGATTCCAGATGTGCATGCGGCATGCTCTCCAGACTAAAAATAGAGTGAAAATATTTAAAAATTCAACGCTAAGCCACACCGAGTGAGTGAGTAACTCGAACTGCAGGACAACCGCATTGTATCTTGTACGTTCCAATTCATTTATTGATTAACCCTCTGGCATGAATACAAAAATGTGACGCTCATTTGCACATCTAATTGAATGATCTAATCTGTGACGTATGGTATCAAAAATCTGTAGTTTTTATATCATTTAATTTACTTTAATTTACTAATCTGTGATGTATGATAATAATATAATATATATATATATAATAGTATAATCTGTAGTTTTTATATAATTTAATTTATTTCAATTTACTAATCCGTGATGTATGATATCAAAAATTTTTAGTTTTAATTTAATTTAATTTTATTTATATAGTATAATCTGTAGTTTTTATATAATTTAATTTATTTCAATTTACTAATCCGTGATGTATGATATCAAAAATTTGTAGTTTTAATTTAATTTTATTTTATTTATATATCAAAAATCTGTAGTTTTAATTTAATTTAATTTTATTTTATTTTTATATATTATTTCATTATGATTATTTTTATTATTAGTGTTTATTTTTAGTTACACACCGAGAGCTGCTTCGAATATTCCGAGCCTTTATTTTTTCGATACAGCTGTAAAGTAGTCCCATCTAGAGACATCTCCAATCGGCGCTGTTGTTCACCTTAGCTGCAGCATAATTTACTTATTACATCCCCCCGGGACACACACGGTGTGCGAGAGCCTGTGTGCGTCATGTGTCTGTACACGGGCCAGTTTGTGCATGCGTGCACGGGTCAGGCAGGCCTCAGCGTCGGCCACGCCGGCCGCTTTTCCTATTCGGACGACTCCGCCGTGTACGGTCTGGAACAGGTAGCGGGGGCGTCTTGCATTATTCATGTACGGATGAAGGCGGGGTAGACGAGGGAGCCGGGTCAGAGGTGCTCAGCAGCGTCTGTGGGCTGGCTGGTCAATGTCGACTTTCATTTCCTGGCAATGCTGCTTGGGGAGATGATGTGCTTGAAGAGCGCTTGCTGTGTAAGTGCATGTTAAAGTCATTCCTCTGGTGGGCTCGCAAAAGATATATAGACACAGTATGGGTTGATATACTCGCTGACATTTTGTATTTGATGTCAACAGTCTTGTAATGTAACAGTGAAAATATTTTGGAGCCGACCTAAATAAAATTCTCAAGTATCTGTACATCGCTGTAATATTTCTATTTCTGGCAACTTTCACTCTTATTATGTTTGACGTCTATAACCATCAATGGTACTGAATGAGTTAATTACATTTGCTTTTTTTTTGATAATTCGATAGATTTAATGCCTGAACCGCGGAGCGAGGCATTCATTTTATTTGATATGAATCCAGTGTTGTTAAAACAAAATTGTTTTCAATTATGAGCTTTTTTTTTTAGCATTTTTATGTGATGACCGGCTAACGGCTTATTAGCCAACATGTAGCGCTTTAATTATTGAAACAGAAGTAAGGATAAACAAAACTTAATAACTGCTCCTCCAAAATATTGGGACTTATTGTATGTGATATTTTAAAGCAAATTTAGTGAGCTAAAAAAAATACCTCCCAGTAGCCATCAAGTGAAATTAATTTAATGAGGCATGCTTATGTAACTCCACCCTGTCACTCATACAAAGCGTATGGGCCTAGTGAGCCAGAAAGCAACGAGCAGATGGCACCTCCGTGACCGCGAACGTGCTACGTGCGGTGCTCGTATTTCTGCTAACTTTTACATTCACGAGTAATTTGCTGGTTAAAACGCCGGTTCTTTAATGACTGATCACTAACTTGAAGTAAACAGTATCTTGTATGTTCCTACTTGAGCACACCAGGACTAGCTTGAAGGACCTCTTGACCTTTTCACCTAGCAGGCTATCCTGAGATGCTGCAACTCCATCTCTCTGCACATTCTTTTGTGTGTGTGTGTGTGGATGATTGTGAGAGAGTGTGTGTGTTTGCTTTGATGGGCAATATGAGGTGCGAAGAAGTAGCGGCAGACAGCACAGGAACAGACCTGCATAATGGAGCGCCGATCCCCCGTTGATTCCTTTTTAACACCTCCCAGCAATTTGACGGGAGATGGCGAGATAGACGGCCGAGGATGTCGGCCAGACAAAGAAACTTGTAACTGAGCAGGTTGCACGAAAACAACTTTTCACAAGTTGGCATGCTGAAAAGTTCCGACTCTTTTTGGCTGGACATACTTTTTAGGCTTAGGGGGGGTATTGATTCCAAGTGGTGTTCGACTGTTAGAACTTCACACACCTACAGGAGGGGGCTGGTGGTGAGGTGCCACCTTTGGTACCGGCAGTGCTGTCTGGCTCCTTCTGTGGTGAGATGGAAGGGGGGTGGGGGGGGATCTACAAAGACAGAACTTCAAGTTGGCTTTGGGCGGACAGGGAGGGTGCGATTGAAGAGTCTGCTTCTTCATCAGAAGGTGGAGAGCAGAGAGAATCAATGTTGACACAAAAAGCATGCTATTCAGTACCGGGATTCTCGCAACTTCAAATCCCGACAAATTGCGAAGACATAAAATCAACGTGCTTGACCTAGCGGAAAAGCAGCAGAAAAATAAAACGAGTCACGTTGAAAAGGGGATAGTGACACCACTATTTGTTGTTCTCGAAATGAACATTTTGATTTTGCACCAATAGCACGGCAGCAAATCCGAGAGCCCCGAACACACGGAAGCCTGCAGGAGGGATTTAGCTGATGCAGAAAGACATGAAAATAGTCATCTAATACCTCTGCAACGTCGAAATGCCGTCTATTTATCTCTTTAGCATGGGAAACGCTGGAGATCCGCAGGCACAACTGCATCTTAGACACATTTTGGCCTAATTAAAGCATCTCAAATCAGCGGCCACATGGGACCCTGCCAAGCCCTGGGTTAGGGAGATGCTCTCTGATGCTAAATGGATAAAGGATTTGTGACTCCAGTCTGCTCACATCAAAGCTATAACACAAGGGGAAGATGGCAAGGAGTGGCAAGGGGAGGCATGGTGGGGGTTGCCTCAAACCCGGCCAAGTCCGGTAAAACTCGAGACGGAGAGGAAAGACACAAGTTTGACTTCAGAGTGTCCTTTGGTCCCTCTAACAGGTGGTAGCTAGGAGGTTTGGAAGTTCTCATCGGAGGAGGAAGGGTTTGTGGGGGGTGGCCAGGAGGTAGAGCCCAAACTCCAGTTCTGTGATCCCACTCCAAGCTGGCAGCCACACTATCAACATCGGAGACTGCAGATGTTCCTGGGCAACCCATCTCCTCCAACATGGCCCTCAGCTTTCTTCCCTCCCCCTTCTGCCTGGATGTGTATTTCCGTGTGTGTGTGTGTGCTGAGTGGGAGGTCCTGTGTGCAAATCCCTATCAAGGCCTCTGTGACTGGATGAAGCCATGTCAGGGCTCATTTCAGAGAGGTTGTTGAATGTTCTTGGCTCTCTTAGAGGCTGGGGAGGCGTGTCGGCATTTGCCTCCCTCAAGATAGCTTTCATTGTTAAACGTGTGTTATTTACTAACGTCAGATGTTAGCATCTTAGGTGAAATTTGCAAAAGTGGAGCTGAATTTAGAAGTTCATATCATTTTGAATTAGATTGTTTGACCGTAATGGAATGCCAGATCTCAAAGCTGCTATGGAAGTTGCTCACCACCTTGTTCCTCACTTTGAGCTGCTTTTAAATAATCGTAAAGTGGTTTACCCGTCTTACGTCCTCGCTATTGGCGCCATTACGGAAGACAAACTCTTCCTCTCGGCAAAGTGACAACGTGGTGACTTTGCGCCATCCAAGATAAAGCTCAGTGTTTTAACAAGTTCATTGCTCAGGTCTACGTTTGGAAGGAAGACCTCGGCTGGTAAATTAATTAGCGAGTAAATCCGGCTTTTGAGATTTCCCACCTCATGTTAAGGGAGGGGAGATGTTTGTCAGCCGTTAATTACTGTCATATGACGACGGCACCTTCTCGCCACGTCGGTGACACAGAGTGGAGGGAAGGTGGTGGAGCAAGCGGCTGTGAGCTTGTCAACTACCTTGTTTACTGCACAAGCCAAAAATATTTCAGTCACATGCAGTTTGTGGCCTTTTTCCGTACTGCGGCCATTTTTGTTGTCGATTTTCGCATGTGAACGTCAAGAGGATTTTAGCGATTTTAGGAAAGGTGGCTGACAACTGCGAGAAAAAAAAAATTGGTCAGTCCTAAAAGGTGAGAATGATCTACGCTCTTGTATCTTGTTATTTCAGGCGGTGGGTCGTGTTGAGTTATGCACTCAAAAATATATTAACTCTATTTTATGTTGTATTTATTATTTCCTGGTATGACAGAAAATGTTGATTGAATATCTAACATCTGTGTTAATAAAGTGGGCGTGGCTATAATAAATAAATATATCAATATATACATCAATAAAATTAAAATAAATAAATACATAAATCAAATTTTAATAAATAAATAAGTGGGAGTGATAAATAAATAAAATAAAAATATAAATTCAAATAAATAAATAAATATAATATATTTTAAACATTTAAATACATTTTTTGAAAAAGTTTCACACAAGTAACTGCTGCTGTATGGCTATTTTATTCTAATAAAAGTAATTTGCGTTTTTTTTAATGAAACAATTAATTTAAAACCTTTTGTCTTCTACAAATATTGTCAACATGGTATGACTAATTTTCTTCCTCACACGTATGCATTTAGATAAAGATAAGGTGATGATGATGACACCAATGCAAAGTCGGTATTCTGTTTTACTGGATGAAGCAATCTGTTGCTATCGCTAACTCTGTCCAAGTAGCACACAGTGCAAAAGCGTGTGACACTCAATAGCCAGTGTGCATCAACTTCACACGTGCGTGGGGCAAAAAAAAAAAAAAAAAAAAAAAGCGATCGTTCCTTGGCGCCTAGCTGATGTCCGTCTCCATTTCTTGCTTGAGTGCTTCAGTGGCCGCCACAGAAGAGGGAGGTGCGCTAGCTCCTTCTGCCGCTTGACCTCCAAAGCGTGGCCCGGCAAACGCTAACCTTTTCTCACCCCTCCGAAATGGAATCAATAACACTTTGGCCGCAAACGCGGAAACACTGCGTTGACATTAATCTGACGCCCTTCCATGCTTGACGCCGCCGTTTGCCGCTTGGCGTCTGGCATCCGTTCAGCAGGGGTGGGAGGGGGGGGAAATGGTTGACTAGCTGTGATGGATTGACTGGTGGGCTTGCCGCCTCTCCCGTGTGTTCATCTGCCGCTGTTTGGTACAAAGCGAAGAAGATGTTGTCCATTTATCCAAATGCAATGAGCGGCATTGTCGAGTTGTTCTCAGTCATTCAAGTCAGGCGAGGACCGTTACAAAGCATCTGGACCCAAGAGTGGAAGAACAAACACTGAGAGCTCCAAAAGCATGCACACCCATCATCATCTGCAGCAATTCAGGGTCAATAGATTTCCTTTTTGAGCTCCCGCTTTTGAAAAAGCGACATCCTGACTTCATTCGCGCATTTTCGGTGCTACCGTTGGCTCGCACTTGTCAAGTGCTCCCTGTCCTTCCTGTGATTGCATTAGCGCCGCTTGCTAGCCAAACAGTGTGTGAGCACATACAGGTGCAGCTATAGAAGTGTCTCGCTGGCACCGGCAGGAAACAGGTGTCGTTCTATTGATAGCTGCCTGCCGGGCTTGGCGGGCTGATGGGCCGCATCGAGTGCCTGCTATGAAAATCAGGTGGCTTGATGTGTGGTCCCCTAGCGCAGCAACTACTAATTGTTAGCAACGCTCGCGAGTCTATTTTAGTGGCCCAGGAGCAGATGGTTGCACTTTGACGGTACAAAGAAAGGGAAGGGAAGGGAAGGTGCTTTGCTGTTTACAGCAGGTTGTTGATTCCTGGTGAAACACAACCTCTGGGACCCCGCAACACCTGGCTAATAGACGCAGCATGTGGGTTAACAGTTTTTGTCGGAACGTGCCTGTCGTCGTAGGGAAATAGAGCAATGCGAACAGTAATACGGCTTTATGTTAGACCTACTTTTCGGGAATTAAACTCCTGCCTTGTTTTAATAAGGATTTTAGCACTCATGTATCGTACTTGAAATGCAGCGCCCCCACAGGTAGACAGGTGCCACTGCGGAGTTAAACTCCTGCCTTGTTTTTAATAACAGTTTTAACACTCATTTATCGTAATGGTCCTCCTTAAAAAGCTAATATCTAGTTTTGGAATGCGGCTCTCGATGTATACAGATTGAGAACCACTCACAGTCAGACATTACAAAATGTCATGCAGTGCCCCCATAGGCAGACAGGTGCTACTGCGGAATTAAACTCCTGCTTTTTTTAGCACTCATGTATCATAATGGTGCTACTTGAAAAGCTAATATTTAGTTTTGGAATGCGGCTCTCAATTTATACAGATTGAGAACCACTCACAGTCGGATTTTAGAAAAAAAAAAGTAATGCAGCGCCCCCGCAGGCAGACAGGTGCCACTGCGCCGTCAGGCAGATAAAAAGTAAACAGCGAAGACGTGAAATCGATAGCTAAACCCCCCCTAATCTTCCAATTAAAGCTCTTAAGTGGCTGCGGTGACTTCGTAACTGTGATAAGTGCAGGTTGCAACGAGGAGGAGGAGGAAGCCTCACTGAAACCAACACAGGTACATCAGTTACGGGTAATTAACCTTTCAGCAGTCTCCGAGCCCCGAGCAGCCACTTGTCTGTCAGTTTGTCAGACGGATCAGCTTACCCAGCGTGTGCGCTCACAAAGAGTTTTTCTAACCGAGGTGAAATGAGCAACAAGGAGATAATTTGTCTGAACAAGCATGCAGGTGTGGAAATGAATGCCAAGCTGTAATTGGAAAATGAGAGCGCGTGTGCCGCAAGGTGAGTGTGTGTGTGTGTGTGTTTACACACCAGTCAGAGTATGTTAAGTGCACCTTTCACACGTGGTGGGGGGGGAGTGAAAAGGTAGCAGGCCGGCGGGAGGGATTGTTGTGCACACACAGACGCTGGTGGAGGCTGCAAGCAGGTAATAGAGCAGACATAATGGGAGCTAAGTACCTGTAACCCTGAGAGAGATCACTCCACACAACAGCGAGTAATTCCCTCTGTGCCGCCGACTTGCTCCCTTACCAGGTTGGAGTGTGGAGAAGAGGGGAGGGTGTTTAGAGCAAGTATCAGGTGTGAAAGGGCGTCAGCTGCACTGAGTGCCTTCTATTGATCCGCCAGAGGGAACTGAAGTGTGCTTGTGCGGAGGTGTGTGTGTGTATTTGTACGTGTGTGCAAAATGGAGTGGCAGGTAAAAGAGCACAAGTCGAGCTTGCAGGTGCATGAAGGGACTCGCCCAGGCAATTAAAAAAAAAATTCTATTCATGTTACCTCATGAAGAAAGATAATTCAGTTTTAGAAGAGAATAGCAACATTTTAAATGAATGTTTGGCTGCTGCTCAGTAAAGGGCACAATTTGATACATGACCATCATCGTACCCCAAATCTTGGAAGATACTTTTCCCAAAATAAATATATATACATTATATTTAGCGTTCCTGACATTTGTTTCAAGTTTGGAGTGGATGGAACTGTTATACATGTTATGTTATGTTATGTTATGTTATGTTATGTTATGTTATGTTATGTTATGTTATGTTATGTTATGTTATCCTGAGGTAAAACCAGACGCCAGAACACCTCAAAGGAGAAATGTAACAAATAGGTTGAATAATTAGTACCAAAAAATATTAAAGCAAATTAGAACAAATAAAAACATGATTTTCCAAAGCCTATCCCAGCACACTTCAGGCAAGAAGTGTACACACTGAAATGGTCATCCATGTACATTTACAGAAATTTTGAACCAAGTCTGGAAATAAAAAGTATATATTCCAGTCGATTCAACTGGGAAGATAAACTGAATAAAAAAAAGACAAAAAAAATCCTGATTAATCTTCACACGTTGTTATTGTGACAAACGTAAATCATCCTAAATATTGAACTGTGAAACCTCAAAGAATAAAAATACGCTCTGTGACATCTCTGATTGAATCCCTCTAAAATAATTTATACCCGTGAGCTGTTGAAGCAAACGTCATGTCGATGAGAACACATTATTCAATTAGTGTGTGTGTATGTGTGTGTGTGTGTTCACACATGCATGCACTCCTTGCTCATGAGAG
Source organism: Syngnathus floridae (assembly GCF_059516105.1). NCBI lineage: Eukaryota > Metazoa > Chordata > Actinopteri > Syngnathiformes > Syngnathidae > Syngnathus > Syngnathus floridae. Next base: position 8,566,706 of record NC_142414.1, on the reverse strand, counting down.
TGTCCCATTTCTTCTGGATATCTGCTAATTGTGCATTTCATTTATGCTCAAGTGGCTTTTTTAAGGCAAAACAGATAGTGAGGGTTGCGGCGCCGAGAGCCAAATGCCAGCATAAGGAGAAGCGAGAGAGAGAGAGAGACGAGCAAAAAAAAAAAAAGTAGCGGAGATAAGAAACGGGAAAGACAGCTGCTCTTTTCCCTCTCATTTCATCCACTTATTGGTTAACACAGTGGAAAGAAAAGTAAACGTTCAAGGGATTTCAGGTCTTGCGTCAAGGTGGATGTCTAATTCAAGTCTTGTGTCGTATTGATTGTGCCGGCGGCCCGCCGGGGGACCGCTGCTACTGCTGCAAGGTAGACAGACAGACAATAAGATGGTGTAAAAGGCCGTTTTCCATCATCATTCCCCTGCTGCGGCCCTCGTTGGTGCATTCCAGCCCGCCGCTTCTTCAGAGTAATGGAACACCTTTGGAAAACCACAAGGACTAAATAGGTGGGGGGGCGGACGGGCAGTGGGCGAGCAATTCGGGGAGGGGCAACCTGGAAGAAGTTGTACGACAAATGAGAAAAATATGGATTCCAGTCGGCAAGACAAATTGAGCGCCGCTGAGTGGGAGGAGTCAAGCGGCTTGTGAGGGGGGAAATGTGCTGAGATGGAAGGAAACTGCCGGTCACTGTTGGAGGCACTCTCATCAGTCCACGCTTCCTGAACCTTTTCAAATCCGCGGCTCGTTAGGTAGAAATTTAGCTTGGCAAGCAGGAAAGAAAGAAGCAAGGTAATCTGTTCACCTCAAGTTGACAAACCTTACATTGAACCTTCTAAATTAACTTATTTTGAAACTTGAATCAGGTGTTCTTGGTCTTGTAGGCTTTTTCACTCAAGTCCTACCTCTGAATATTACATTTCAAAGCAAGAAAAAAAAATATATAAATTAATTAAAAAATAAGAAAGTGGTGCTCCAACTTGTTTTTTTATTTTCTTATTTATTATTTACCTTTATTTATTTGGTCTTGTTGGCTTTTTCGCTCAAATCCTACCTCTGAATATTACATTTCAAACAAATTAAAAAAAATTACTAATTTATCAAACAATAGTGGTTCTCCAACTTGTTTTTTATTTTCTTATTTATTATTTATCTCTATTTTATTTGGTCTTGTAGAATTGTTCACTCAAGTCCTACCTCTGAATATTACATTTCAAACAAATTAAGATTTTTTTTAATACAAATTAATAAAAAAATAAGAAAGTGGTGCTCCAACTTGTTTTTTTATTTTCTTATTTCTTATTTATCTTTATTTTATTTGGTCGTGTAGGCTTTTTAACTCAAGTCCTACCTCTGAATATTACATTTCAAACAAATTTAAAAAATACTAATTAATAAAAAAATAAGAAAGTGTTGCTTAAACTTGTTTTTTATCTTCTTTTTATGGTTGTTAAAACAAAAAAATAAAGTTCCAAGCCAAGACTGAGTAGGACCTCTATTCCACGAACACAATCCAAAGAATTTTTGCCATAGGAAATAATGGAAATGAAAATAATGTGTTCTTGGGTCCATTAAGTGATTTTTTTACACGTCAATCAAACGATCCCCAGTATTAAATGAAGAGAACAACCCGAGACGTGAAACCCTGGCAGTGTTGTCCCAGTAGCAAACAGAATGTCACAATCGTCACCGGCGCATGCACAAACGGCGTGACAGGAAGGTAAATGTCACCCAAACGCACGCAAAAAAAAAAAGGAAAAGTCCAGCCAAGCGTTAAACAGGTTATCACTTCCGCTCAGAACCCATAAATCAAGTCCAAAGTGTGAGCCCTCAACAAATGCATCATTGTTATTCCCACACAAGCTCAAGTGTTTGGCATATGTAAAGGTGGCTGCCGAGGTTCCCTCGGAGCGCCGCCAGGGTGACGCCGTTATCGCCCCGGCGCCGCAGATTGGCACCTGTCACGGCGTATTCAAACCTCTGCGAGTAACACTGACAGGCGGGTCAGCATGCCCGACCTGAGGTCCGACCCGTGGGTCCTCCATCTGCACTGCCGGGATGACAAAAGACACAAGAGTACAGCTGAGATTGTGATTTATTCTGCCTCACTTTATCTGATGCTAACGGGGGTATGCTAACTTTCCGATTCAAAATTGTCCTTGAAGGGTTATTGAACAAAATCCATTGTTGCGTGTTTTACACGTCTGACTCAAAGCACAGAAACAAGCCCGTCCTTATGGAAGAAGACAAGAGCGATGATCGATGCCAATTGCGTAATCAGGCGTGATTTGAAGGGGGTCGTTGATTCTCAGTCCATCAAGGTTATGAGAGAGCCGCGCTTGTCAGCGCGTGATTTATTATTGCCACGAGCGGAGCCACCACGTCACGCACAAAAACGGGGGGCTGGGCCTGGGCTGGGCCGAGGACCCGCCGGTTGTATTAATAAGTCCAGACGGTACGTGTGAGCCGCATTTTGGAAATTAGCCTTGAAAAATTACCATGTCATGATCAATGGTCATCAAACGAGTCCATGGGCGGAGCCTGTTTTTTTATTTCAACGATGCTCATCGTCACATTGGGAGAAACAACTGTTATTCAAACGCGCCGAACCTTCTCAGGGGCTCTTTGTCTTTGTGCAGTGGGTGACTTCCGGGGACGAGCCTCCTGGTTTTGTTGGCGAAATTGATGGATTGTGCATTTCTAAAAAAAAAAAAAAAAAAAACACTTTGGATGCTTCCAGAGGAAACAAAAGTCTACAGTGAGTGATGCCTATTTACAAAGAAAAGTGCAGCGGGACAATGGCGTCAGCCCGCCAGAGCACACAAAGCTATATGGGAGACGAATGGAGCGGAAAGCGCATTTCTCATCCGATTGCCGTTTGGGCTCCGCTTACACGCGCCGCACAACAGCCAACACGTGTAATGCATCACAGCTGGATTTGTGACAGCGAGGTAGAGGTAATAACTTTAGGAAGCAGCACGCACCTCTCACTGCGCTCGTGTCAGCCATTGATCTGCCGGCGCCTGACATCTCATTTCATTGCCATGACACACCATAATGGACCGGCCCGCTCGAGACCCCTCGACTGATTCCGGGCCCCGGCGCTGTCAGAGAGCCAGCGCCTTGGCCGCTCGGCCGCTCTATCGATCTGCCGAGGGCGGGGAGTCGGAAAGCCGCCGCGGCCTGTTGTAGTTCCTGAAAGACTTTAGCGTGACGATTCATTCGGCAATTTAGATTTGTATAACTAACTTGTCAAAGCTTTGCCATTTTGGGGCTTCAGAGGATGTGTCGCGACAAGAAAGCATGAATCACATAACTGACCCGAATCGGAAAACAAATCGTTTTTTCCGTATGGAAACGTGAAAATGCTGCATTGAGAAAGTGGTTAGCCTCGTAGTTTTGACTTTGGGGTTTTGAATCCAGACTCCTGTGGGGATCGGCATCAAGGTCCAGATGGTAGTTTAGGTTTTTCGATTATTACGATTACAGGTGATATTAGCTGTTAGCCATTTAAACGCAAGAATCAAAAGTGAATTTAAGAATCTACATTGTCTCGTTAATGAGAATTTGATGGTCTATACTAAATTGTCAAACTCAAGGCCCGGGGGCCGGATCCGGCCCACCACATCATTTTATGTGGCCCGCAAAGGCAACTCATATGTCAACTCTATGTTTTTTGTTAAAGTACCAAAATTGTAAATCATTTTTTTTTAAAACCCCACTTAAATTAAATAAATTAGAGAAAATTTCAACTTTTTTTATGCTGGATTCTGTTGTGTCTATGCAATAATATAAGATTAATGGCCCCACGATGTAAACCATAACTACGATGTGGCCCACAACAAAAAAAACAAAAACTTCAATTTAATGTAGCTTGACAGATTTGGTCTTACGTTTTGTTTCCGAAAATTCCAAACACGCCCGTGTTGGGAATATCTTCATTTCTTAGCAGTAAAGGAAAAAAAAGGTAGAAGCTAACACAATTAGAGACTCGGTATACCCATAATTCCGCTGGGCGAGTGCCCCGCCTCCGTCTGTGTTGTGCTTGGTGTTGCAGCCCGGAGGCGGTACAGGTCATTCCGATTTCTGCGCAAGTGTTGAACCTAACACCTGACCCCGAGGCTTTAGCGCAGAGATCCAAACCAGACGTGACACATGACTACAAACAGGCATAAACACATTCACCGCCATCGACCAATCAAGGTGAAGAAAAATAGAGCGCTAAGAAGCCAACACCTGAGAGGTTAAAAACAACATTTGAAGATGAAGAACGTAACGCGTGTGCCGTGACGTGCATGTGTTTATCCGTGTGAATTGGAGTGGAGGTCAGTAATGCAAATTGTCCTGTCACTTCACGTGTGGCGAGATGGCGAGATGTGTGCGCCTGCATCTACGAGGTGAGCGGAGGAGGGGGGGGATGTGTCTTTGCGCTACACAGTCAAACATTGCTGGGTTCGAGCCCACGGCTACGCTGAGCCTCAACCTGAACTTGGGGAGTTCGTTTTGTTCCTCTGCATCTAGAGCAAAAAAGAAATAGCCCGGGGATATGTCAAGTGTTTTTGTCTTCTTTCCTGCCTGTTCACTTCCAGCACAAAGCTCGCTGATAACACGTGGGAAGGTAATTCTCAAGAAAGGAAGAGCTTCTGACAGGCTTGTTGTCTTGTGTGCTTCTTTTTTTTTTTGTCTACGTCGCTACGATGGAATTAGCCAAAGTGCAAACAAATAGAACAAAAAGGCGCTGCAATATGTTTTCGGGCGTTGGCTAAATCACTTTGGGATTTGACGGCCGATTAATAAATTTTGCAGGATTTCCTCGGCAAACAAGCCGGCGTGTATTTGCCCAGCTTGTAAATAAACCCGACATTTGTTTTTGATAATTGCTAAGCCATGTTTGTTTCCGCTTTTCCTATTCGAACATTTTGGTGGTACAATTCTGGAAAGGTGTGAAATATGCTGACGGGAAAGAAATTTTGCATTTTCCTCATCGGGTCTCTCGTTCAATTCATAAATATAATAATTCAGCGTGATGATCACAGAGTCAAATTTGAGCAGTTCCCCGGCAGTTGTCTACCGACAAGAATGGAACACGCGTAAAATTAGTGGAGTAGAAACGGGCCAAAGTCGGAGCTGATGAGAGCATCTGATCCATTAGCCCGGGAGCTTTAAGAGAGCAAGTTCATTAACCACCTCGGGGATTAGCCGCCAAAGTCGGCGCCGTCGTATCTTTTCAGCAACATTTATAAACCTTTGGCACCTTCTTCCTCGCTGATTCTTCTCTCTGCTTTCACACAAAAATCTTCACCTGAATGGTAATGAAATCAGCCAATTTAGCTCCGAAAGCTGCGGGGCTTGGACAGATGGCATCGAAGCATGCACTCCTTCAAAAAAAAAAAGGAGAGCGCGGCACCCAAGCAAGGCGGCGCCAGTTCCGCAAAGCTGGGCAAATCTGTACAAAGTGCTGGAGCTGAGAGGGGAAAGCCAGTCACCTCATCACGCCTCCATTTTACAACCCCTGTTGCCCTAATCCTGACAAGCCGTCCGCCATTAGGGAGGCTTGCGCTGCAGACCTCACCGGCTCCTCTGCCTGTCAAGAAGGATGCAGAATGTTCATCTGCGTAAGCATGGTCATAACAGCAAAACTTTTTTTTTTTTTTTTAAATAGTCATTGTTTGTTGTGATCTTTATGGTTTTATGTCAGGACATGATTTCCATTTGGCATTTTTTTCCCCATAATGTGCATACAGGGTCGCATTATGAGAAAAATATCAAAAGTAAATAATACAAACAAATTATAATAAATAATAAAATAATAATTAAAAATAAAATCTTTTTTTTTTTTCAAATTTTCCCATAATACACATTGGGTGGCATTATGAGAAAATATCAAATGTAAATAATGCCAAAAAATATAATAAATAATAAAATAATAAATAAAATAAAAATACAAATTATAAATAATAAAATAATTAATAACTACAGACATGAAGAAAACAGAAAATTAAAAAAAAATACTGATTTAATATTCAAACTTATTGATATAATATATCATAAGGCAATACTGGTGTCATGGGACATTTGCAGCACTTAAGTTCGATAAGTTCAATCGTACTTGCAAATAAATTTGAACATAATTGCAAGTACTTTTGTACTCTACATTGACAGTTCCACGCTTGCGTAGTTTTCCAAGGTGAATTCAAATCAATACTCTGACTGCAGGAGCTGTCAGGCCAAAGTTGCCGAGATGGAAGCCCGAGATGGTCGTATTTGTTTTCCTCCAAGACAATAAATATGATTAGGGAGGTGCAGACAAACACAACGCAACTGTTCATGTTTGCTTTTAATTAATTGCATAATGCTAATATTATTGCCTTAATGTGACGCTAATTACGGGCTAATTATGTAAACGATGGTTAACTATGATGATCACACTCACATTAGCAACCAAACATTCCAGGGAAGGGCCCACCTCTTATAATTACCTTAAAACGTGTACGTTTCTTTGAAATGCAAACAGTTTTCTTTTTTTTTTTTTGCAAATGAAAATAATAATTAAAAAAAAGAAACACATCCTCCCTCCCTCCCTCCCTCCCTCGCTATCACACATCAACACACACGCTGCCTGTCCTCCACCTCTGTACTTTCATACAGAAACATCTGTTAAGTAGGAGCAAATGTCAGCTAATTATTTCACCAAAGCATGTTTTTAATTGATCAACAGGGGAACAGCTGTAGAGTGGATCCTAGCGTCACGGCGCTGGGTGAATAAAAACCGAGGCGGGGGAGGCGGGGGAGGATGAGAGCAGAGAGGGGGTGGACGGGCTGCGTGTTGGGAGCAGCCTTCACCCACCTCCATCCTGAGAAGAGCTTTGACCTGCTGCCGCAACCTGCCAGCGCACTCAGGGGAGAAGCTCGGCACTTAAACCGGCGCCATGCGTACGTTAAAAGGTTCATTCTGCGCCAAGTTGCTGTATTAAACTTCAAGCAAAGGTGAGCTATGTTCATGGAGGCACCAGCAAATTGCTTCACTGCTTTCTTCTTAAACTTCAAACTAAGCAGCACTTGATTTTTTTTTTCAAAAGGGATGGCAAGGGCCCCTTGGGAGTGACATTACTTTTTTTTCCTTGCTTTATGATGGGAATATTTGAGGTGCTCATCGGGCAATTAAAATGTTAAGCATACAGTATTTTGCAAAGCCTTCATAGACCAATCTTGAGAAGATGATTGCTGTTCCTTTTTGACAACAGCATTACACAGAACTGAATTCTTCACTCTACATACTATTTGAGATATGAAATGTGGATTTTGCCACGGATAATTCCTTTTAACATGTATTTTAAAATAAAAAATCTGGCTATTTTTTAAATTAACTGTTTCCTGAATTGAGGGAGGTCATATCGGTGTAAAAGAAGTTCATTGCATTTTGCTTCTTGGGGTACAATGTTAGAAAATTACGATAAATGTTTCATAATTACGATTATTTCCACTGATATTTTTAAGGGAGATAAAATGAAGCAGCCTTAGAATGCTGTGCACCGTTTTTTTTTTTTTTTTGGGGGGGGGGGGTGGTTCAACAGGTGAAGGCAGGCCTCCAAATCTCACCAGGGGCAACCACGATAAAGGTGCCAACCATAAGACATATGTTGCTTTTGTTGTTTTAGTTGAGTCCTTCCAGGTAGTTCAGCTGTATTGATGCAAAAAGGCAAACAGCTTCAGGGTTGTGATTCATCCCAAGCCCTTTTGTGTTCCTGTCACATCCAGGTAGGCACAACGCACGGAGGTCAGAGCTGAGAGAGACACACAAATCTGGGTTAAGCCCCACCAATGCCGTTCCCCGAGGCTTGTTGGAGTCTGTTACACGGCAGCCAAGCCGCATCGCCGCGTAACTGCGAGACTTAGAAACACCAAGTAGACACGGCCTCGGGCAACTCCACAGTGTCCTAAATAAAGCGAGACAAAACAAAGAATCACTGCTAAGGGTTTTGTACTGCTGTGACCAAATGAGTCCAGGATGGTGCAGGTGCACACAGTAGAGTTCTGCAGTTCCACTTGGAAAGAGGAACTTCTTCAGAGGGAAAAGCAGGAGAAAGCCGGCAGCCGTATGGACTGCGGGAAGCTCAAGCATGACTAAAAAGTACATTCAGCGCTAGTCAGTGAATTCTGCTCCCTATTTGTCACTGCCACCTTGGAGAGCAGAGAGCATTAATAATACATGGGGGCCCGGGGAATCTATTAGAGGCTACCCTTGCGGAGAAGAAGCTGCGAGAGCTGCAGCGGTGAGAGACACAAAGCCTCGGCGCTTGGCGGGGTCTCGCCACGAGTGTCAGGTACGCAAAACCCGAGAGAAAAAGTGCAGGCGGGTATTGATCCAGACTGCCTTTGGACTCACGAGACAGGCCGATAAACTGGAATTTTTCGTCCTGATGAGGATTTACTGTAGCAGAATTAAAGCTAACAGTAGCTAGCTATTCATGCTAATTGGAAAAACAAATGGAACAACTTCTCACGGGAAGGCTATAGCCGAGATTCAAAACCTCAATCGGCCTGTGGACTCACGAGAGAGGCCGCTAAACTGGAATTTTTCGTCCTGATGAGGATTTACTGTTGCGGAATTAAAAATGACCGTAACTGTCGTTAGCTGTTCATGCTCACTGGAAAAACAAAGACAACAACTCCACACGGGAAGGCTATAGCTGAGATTCAAAACTTCAACCTGCCTTTGGACTCATGAGAAAGGCCGCTGAACTTAAATTTTTCATCCTGATAAGGATTTACTGTAGCAGAATTAAAGCCAACAGTAACCGTAGTTCAAGCTAACAGTAACAGTAGTTAGCCATCTATGCTAACTAGAAAAATGAAGAGAACAACTCCTTACGGAAAGGCTATAGCCGAGATTCAAAACCTCAACCTGCCTTTGGACTCACGAGAGAGGCCACTAAACTGGATTTATTTTTTTTGTTGTTCTGATGAGGATCTACTGTAGCAGAATTAAAGCTAACAGTAACCGTAGTTAGCCATCTATGCTACCTGGCATAACGTCGATAACTAAGATTCCAACCCTCAACCCGAGTGCACGTGTCAACCACTGAAAAGTTAATTGTGTTCACTAATGATGTCATCTCTTCAACAGAATGATCCAGTAAAGAGCTGTTTTTCTTTTTTCTACTGCAGACAGCCCGCCCTGGCACCTTCTGAGCAGCCTTGCTCGACTTTGGCCAGGTTTACGCTCATGAAAAAAAAGGGAGAGAGAGGACCATTTGTTGCTTCAGATGTGCTGCTAATCCTCAGATCGAAGCTCTCTTGCTCTCCAAACTTGTGAACGCGGCCAAAGCACTAATGAAAGTGGGAGGCCGGTGGTCGCCAGGCCTCGAGCCCGAGTGTGACAGAGCGAGTCCATCTGGTGCGTGAAAGTCCGCAGCACGCCGCTCGGAGCGACACGTGAGCGAACGCGACCCGGGCGCTCTCGCACCTGAGCGCCGCAACTTTTACCCACCGCTCGATAACTTGCGCACCATCGCCACCGGCCGCTCCGACAGTCACTATTCACGCCATTTTCCAGCATGAGCCACCTGCTCAGACTTGGAGGGAAACCTGTCGCGGCGCTTTAGTGCACAAAAACGTGGAAGGGAGGGCGGGGGCGCTGTGACAGCAGATGGCCGAAGGACTGAACGGCTTCCGACATCCTGTTTAGCCAAAGGAGAAGAGAGATACAAGCGATTGATGTCAATATCTTCTGAGCTCAAACAAAGTGAAGAAGCTTGGAAGGCGTCAAAGGAAGATTCTTTCCAATCAGACCGCAATTAATTCGGTTCAACTCTTTTATTGTAATTGATACGTGTTATCTTACTTTGTCACCATCACGGTAAACAAATTACGTAGCGGTGGACAGCTTTTCAGTGCCGCTACCGCGACACTTTTCCAAATGTAATGCAAGTTTTATAATAATACAGTTTTAAATGAAATGAATATGTATAGATAGATCCTAAAATTCTGTGGCCCCTAAGATTCTGTTTTGGGGAGTAACCACATGATTTGAGATATTAGCTTAAGGTAAAGCGTATTGGGACATCGTAATAGGGCAGCAAAATAAAGTTAGCGTTAAATAGTTAGGATAAAAACATAATAAGGCAAGCACCCATTTCTGAGCACCGTGACGGCTGCCAACACATCAGACATCAGACCCTCGCCATCAGCCTCGCCGGCACGTGTCCCAGCAGTTAAGGCACAACGCGCCAACTGGGCTACTGCTAAATAGCCACACGGTTCGTCGTTAGTCAGCACAGTTTGGCTGCTCAAAATTAAGACCGTCAAGTCTGTAATCATTAGAAGACCAAGAAGAAGATAACATTGGAACAAACATCGCAAAATGACATACTCGTCTTTCACGCTCCTGTTGTCTTCCTCAGGGTCAAACCCTTTTTTTTTACTTTTATTAGCATTTACGTTATATGACATATGATATGATATGATGTTATATATCATGTATCATTTCATATATCATATCTCATACTATGTCATGTCTTGGATACTATATAATATAGTATCATATATTATATATCATATCATATATGATATGATCATATATCATATCATAAATAATAATAATAATGCATTTTATTTGTAAGGCGCCTTTCAAGGCATTCAAGGGCGCCGAACACACCTAAAATAGCAGGCACAATTAAAAGAAAAGAAAAGAAAAGAGAGTCTAAAACTACTACTAAAACTACTGTGTAGTGTTTTTACCTCCCTCAATCTTCTTACCTAATTTATCTTTTTGCCTCTTTTACATTTCATTTGCTAATTTTTGCACTGTATATATTTCTGCATAGTTCTGTATATTTTTATCTCTTATATTGTTTTTTTGTATATTTTGTATTTTACTGCTACTGGACACAGAATTTCCCTGAAGGAGCAATCCCAAGGGATTAATAAAGTTGAGTCTAAGTCTAACTCTAAGTCTAAGTCTAAGTCTAAGCAAAGAACATCTGCAGCAGAGTAATAAAATAAAATTAGACAAATGATAAATATTACATTGTCTTAAGGCGATTGAAAAGGGCAACACTCACAGGAGCAAAACTTTAGTTAGTTTGATGGCCGAGACATGTTCAAAGTTATCAAGACGGTCAAAAGAAAGATTTTTCGTGGCATTGCGGTGCAAATAATTGCCCGTCTATTCTCTGCATGCCAGAGATGCAACTTCAACTCGCCACCTGCAAAAAGATGAGCATGAGATGAGGATTGGCCTGGATGAGCCGAGTTATTTTGTTGTTTCAATTGAAGACTGCAATAAAAAGGAACAAAAATCGCCTACAGGTCATTTCAACACAGCATTTACGCTTCGTGTTGCCCTGCTTTGTTGACTTTGATGTCATTCTTTGTCATCCATCGCACTCTTGCTGACTCACCGCACGTTACGAAACGACATCGTGGCAAAGCATCACCGATTGCTTTCATTGAATTCCGTCTTTTCCATTTTTTCATTTAACACCGAGGTTTTTGAAAGGTAATTCACTCCAGAAGTGAAAGTGTGTATTTTTATCCGCTTAATCCTGTTAGGTTTGCTGGGAGATAGCAAGCGAGATGCTCTAATCTGCGCTAAGGTGTGGAGGAAAGGATAAGAGAGATGACAAAGATAAAAGCACGGTAAATTTATTCGGTCTTCGAGTGAAACAAAAGAGACGGCTAATCATGTGTGACACCGTGTTAAAACAAATAAAGCAGAACACAAAGCGCTTTCAACACGCAAGAGAACAATAAAATGACAACTCAAGTAAAAATTGTTTTTTATGACGCTTGCCTTTGCTCTTAAACTTTGAGACCGAAACAGTTATGGCTCATTTTCGAAGTCTTTAAAAGTCAATTTGTCAAAGGAGAGGAAGTTGTCGCTTTCCAATCTGTCATGACGGCCCAAGTGTATGACACGCCGAGTACGTGTTCGTCTGCGAGCGGCGAGGACCCTTCTGACAAGCGACATTATTCTTCCAGTGCTGTACTGTCACGTCCTCTGACAGCTCTGCGCCGCTCCGACCCAATTTGGGCCAAATGGACCCTTTTTGCTACACAAGGGCAAGCGACATTGCTACATCACAAGCTGTATGCACTTTGAAAGTGCACATGCAAAAACAGACACATCCTATTTCATCCAAAATTTAATGCACTTATTTGTACAATATCACAATTTTTTATTATTTGTATAGTATTATTATTTTTACTTATTTGTACTAATTTATTTGTACTCATTTTTTTTCTCTTCATGTCTTTTTTCAGCAATAGTCCATTTAAAAAATAGTAAATTAAACAAATATTAAATTAATCTATATATATGTAAATATAACACTGAAAGGAAATTGTTACAATCTATGAAAACCTAAAAAAAATTAAATTGAACTTGTACGTGGTTACGGTAATAAGCTAGCACTAATCCACTTAATTACTGCTATGCTAACTTTCTGTTTACAGATATTGTAGATGTAGATGAGTCAATTTGGGAATCAACTCTTGAGAATCAACTCTTCTTATTACTGTCTTGCTATAGCTATAGCTCCAATTCTATAACTATAGATAGCTATAGCTATAACTATAAATAGCTATTGCTATAACGCCAATGATTAGCTATAGCTAGCTAAGTCGAAACATGTTAGTTAATCAAAATGGGAATGGCATTGTGTTGTTGTTGTTTTTTTGTTCATTCTCCGAAAAGTGTGCCGTGTATTCTCCTCCAACAGAATCGCGGCCGACTCCAACCAGCGCAGCCCGGCCACAGTTGAAGGCCGCAAATGTAAACAAAGCGGCACAGGCAGGAAGGTGTAACGGCGGGGATGTTGTGGATGTAAGATGCAGGTCGCAGATAAAAGGCGTAATGACAACAAATGAGCCGCTATTATTACAGATGTGAAGGATAACGCGCTAAACGTGGGAGAGCGCCCGAGGGGGAGGGTGAGAGAGGCCTCGACGGCGGCGGCGGCGGCGCTAGTTTGTTTCCCTCAGCAACAGGAAAAAGAAAAAAGAAAATAGCAGCTTGTAAATGGGATGGCGCCCATGCTGTTCCCAGGTTAACTCGGTTTGATCGCATCATGTCGTGCGGCGCTAATCTCGTCTTTACCTTTAAGTGTTTCCCTCTTGGAAATCACAATAATATTATTATTATTTCATCTCCTTTGGAAGATTTAAAAAAAAGACATCAATTTTTCTTCTTTTGTTGTCCACACCCTCCATCACTGATTCACATCCGGACGGAGAGGGGTCAAGATTGGAGGTGGGGGGGTTCACGTGAGAAGACACTGCTCGTACATGTCTAAATCTTCGGGCGATCAGAGGCTTTGTATGCGAGGATACGAGGACTGACTCCTAAAGCCCAAGAAAAATAAAGCTAAAGAGGGAGGAAATGTTGGCTTATCGCTGCTCAGGAACACACCGCCGTCCTCTCCCAGCCTCCCACACGGCTCCCAGAGGCGAGTTCAGCAGCACGTTATTATGCATTCCTTTGAAGCCGAGGAAGAAATCTGATAAGATTTTCCTGTGTTTAAGTGTAGCTTACCTTATTAGTGCATATTATTATGTCACATGTTGGCAGGCTGACCAGAGAGCCAAAGAGCGAGAGCTGTGTGGGCTGAGAAGCAGCAGATAAACAGGAAGGATTATTTATCACCGAGCTCAATTTATGAGCAGTCCGAGCACATTTCAACTTTGACTTCTTGCTCCTATCTTCTTTCCGCTCAGCTAGACCTGGCCGGCCGCAAATTCTGCCACTCGAGTCTGAACGGGCCAAGCCGGTAGTCCACCCAGAGGCGAGCTCTCAGGTTACTGTAAACCAACTGGTTTGTGAGAATTTAATTGAGAGTTTGTTTATGAATGTAATCCGCTCAAGAACAACAAGAGCTGACACGCAGGCCTCGGAGCTCGTCCCGCTTTATTATTATACATCAAGTTCTGCACGCCTGTGACGCTGCAACTTGCACAACTCGCCAAACAGGGAATGTCGCAAACTTTCAGGGATCCCTTTAACTCCAGCTAACGGCTCTCTCAAATGGGGTCATGAACTGAGAGGGGTGAGGTATCCAGCCTACCATAAACACATTTGAGGTTCATTTGAGGTCATTATGCTGTCCCCCAGACCATGCACGTATGCATGCATACATGTGAATATAATATAATATAATATAATATAATATAATATAATATAATATAAGCGGTATAGAAAATGGATAGGTGTATTATATATTATATTATATATATATTATATATATAATATTATATATTATATAGAGTATATATATAATATTATTATATATATTATATATTACATAATATTATGTGGATGGATATTATATTCTATAATATAATATTATATTAGATTATATTAGATTATATGTGGATGGATATTATATTATATTGTATTATATTATATTATATTATATTATATTGTATTATATTATATTATATTATATTATATTATATTATATTATATTATATTATATTATATTATATTATATTATATTATATTATATTCCTGCGACCCCCGTGGGGATAATGCGGTACAGAAGAGAGAGAGAGAGAGAGAGAATATATTATACCATATTATAATAATAATAATAATAATGCCGATTGCTGGTTATGACATCATCACACATTTCGTTCCAATGCAACTTCCTGTCCAAGACGCTTAGAACTGCCTCCGGCCAACGGCTGCCAGCTCGCATTCTTACCTACATCACAGGCTACATCAATCTTTCCCGAGGAGTCGATTCCTGGCCAGTTCAGTGTGGCCGGCCAGAGTAAACAGGGTTTGATGAATGGGAGTCAAGGTGTGCAGTCACCTGGAGCCGCTGGGTCCGTCTGTGTTTTCACAGCTGTGGGTCGCCTTTTCATGTTGGCCTGATATGTCGGCCTGCTGCGAGGAACAGCTGGAAAACACACCTTCAAACACAAGCGTTGGCGGAACCGGGCCAAGGGGTGGCACGGGCGGGAAACCAGAGACACTGTGTGCCAAAAGAGGGGAAGACTAACAAGGATATCAGGTGGTGTCAACCACGCTTGTGTTGTCTATCACCGGGCTCTCAGAAAACATTGCAACATATGTCGGAAAAATGTGTAATTTAAAAATATAAAGTCAGATTTTCTGAGTTGACCGGAGGGCGGGTGAGAGGGTAATAAAATAAAATAAAATAAAATATATGTGTGATTCAAAAATATAAAGTCCAAATTAGAAAGCGCTTCTCCATGCAAGATAACAATCAGACTATGACCTTCCTGAGGTGACCGGAGAGCGGATGAGAGGGTGGCCGCTCTGCGGAGACGCAGTGATGAAGTCTGAGGTCTCAACGGCACCATAACAAGATATTGAGCTTCGAGATTCTCTCTATGCTGCATCATATTTCAAGGTTAGCTTATAGCAAAATTTCATTTTAACAGGTGCAAATAGAACTGGAGTCAATTTAAAGACAGGAACAGTAACCTTTTCTATTTGATACAATTAACTGGAGACGCCCCCCCTCGCCCCCCGTTCCCATTGACTCCCATCTGTAGCCAAAGTAAGGTCTGCTGTGAGTTATGTCAGCTGGAGCGATTACCAACGACGAGGCCAGCAGGATAATGAGCAACAGATGTAGGTCGATTACTCTTGCTCTGCCTTTCATTTCATCTTTGCGTATTTGTTGCGCTCCTCCATCCCTCGCTCTGTGATTTCGCCGCCCCTCCTTTTCACTTCCGCCTCCGTCGGCCACACGCAGCTGTCTGGGACAAGGTGCGAGCAAATACGCCGCCCAGGTGATCTCCACTTGATCCTTGCAAAAAAAAAAAAAAAAATCTGTTCGGATTGGGAGAGGAAATATAACTTGAGATGGTGTCTATTATTATTATTATATTTTTAACAAAGGCATTTAAAATGAGCCATGCACCTCCAGGCGGTACGAGACGGGCACGGCAACACGCAGCAGTCTGTCCGTGAGCTCGCCTCTCTCCAGAGAATTTCCAGAGTTCATCCAAATGAATTCGCAAACCTTTCCAAATAAGCGCCAGTGTTGTGCCAAAGCAGCTGGAAAAGCTGGCAAACCTGTAGCCAAAACGGCTTTGGGTTCTTTCCCAACAGGAGCCATCCAATAGCATCAAGTGTGACACTACAACAACACAAACACGAAATCAACCACGGAAAATCAAGCCCGACTTCCTCGGTGAGTCTCACCCTCGATCCGGCGTCAGATTTTACACCCGAAGCCCAAACACGCTCATCTTCATCGTGTGTTATTCCGGCAGCTGCCAATCACCAATTAGAGCGTAAGTTCAAACAATAGACAAAACGAACCAGCCAAAAAGCGAGTCAATTAATCATCGGCACGCACTGAAACGATACGGAATTTGCAGATGCAGGTTTAATATGTACATAGAAAATTGTATTTAAATTTTAATTGCAACTGGCCTTTTGAATCTGGCAGATGAAACGGCGCGGCTTGTTCTAACGCGAATACAGAGCAAGCTCAGCAGAGCTTGTGTTCTGCTTGCCGCTGCAATTTACATAAAAAAAATCTAGTTCTGATCAGTCGGGAACTTGAATTTATTGCCTCTTGTAGCTTTGAATGTAAGCTCAAGTCAACAAAAGGTTGAGAAAGACGCAAATCAGTTGAGCTATTTGTCAAGAAGGATTTTGGTGGAAGTATAAATTGCCGTGGTCCAAACACGCCACGGTGGCAGCAAATGAGCGGCGGTAGGAGTGATCAAGATGAAATGTGGCGCGCAGACTTTGGCTGATGCGGAAAAGGTCAGCGGCGGTTGCCGCTCGGGCCAATCCATGTGAGCGGCTTTGACGCTTCACTGACACATTGCTCAAAGTGCAGCCTCCGCATCACTTTAACTATTCTTTCTGCTGTGATAAAGACGTTTGCCAGTCTGGCCAGTGACTAAGCGGACACTTTTCATCGCCGTTATCGAAGGATGACTCGGGAGGCCGGAATCCGCAGCGAGGCGAGCGAGGTCAAAGGAGGGGGTGTCGAACGGACCCGCTCACCACGAGCGCACCTCCGGCCAGCGTAACGGGGGCCCTCTCGCTCCAGATGCTTTGTACGTGAGGCTATTATGCGGCGCCGTGGCATGACGCTCGGGGTGCATACCCATAATAAGCAGCCGAGCACAAGTGGCTGAATAAGGCGCCGTAATGGGCCCGGACACTTGTCACGTCGCTTCTTGCTCACACGGAACGGGGCGTGTTGCCAAATGACCCGCTGTTTTTTTTTTTTCTTGTTTATGTAACGGAAATATCCGTTTGCATCACACGGGCCAATTCTGACAGCGCGTTAACCGAAGTGCAACGCAGTCAGGTAGACGTGACACCTCGTGCCCGGCGGTGTCAGCGAGAGCTCCACACCTCTGGAGGAGACTCCTGGCGTTGCGCACTAATTAGCCACGCGGAAAGCTAACGCGCTAGGAGTCGCTCGTCGCAGAAGCTGAACGAGCATTTCGGGTCTCTGAAGAGCAAAATTGCGACTTCCTGCGTAGGTGCACTTTTGTCGGCGTAATGTCTCACTTGAGCGGACTCCACTTTCCATATTTTATAAATAGCCAGGAGAGAAATATTAATTATCCTTGTACAATTTAATGCACCGACTGCTTTAACCTTTCAGCTTGGTGTTAAACACCGACATAACAAGGCATATCCATAGCGGCAAAAACATGATTTGTGACAGGAATACCTAATTCTTGTTTTTAAATAGCTTTGGATGGCAATCTGCACATATTTAAATGAACCCCCTCCCCCGCACCTTCACTCCCTTTCCTCGCTTGTCTCGAGGCCGTTGTTTAATATTCAGGGATGATTTTTTTTTGTCCACATACATTTTGGTTTGTGTCACCTTAGATTAAATTATTACCGTTTTGCAGTCTTTCGGCGCCGGCCCGGGGCCCTTATTTACTGGAATCAATGGAACGGTAATGAAAATCCATTTTTCATCGTATCAGCCCTCACTGTCTTCGATTTAGTTAGCTGTGTCTAAGCAAGCAATTCATTGTGTGTAAATGGCAGCCCGAAGCACGCAAAGGGTTAACTCGACACGGGTTCTGATTGTTGTGTAAGTTCAATCAGCGATATGAGGAAACACAACGTACGTATTAATGAGTCCCATCCTATCAAATGACATCGAAAGGCACAAAGCGTGTCATCGAAGGAAACACACACCGCACCCTTAGCGTGTTAAGCTTAGCGTTCGACGTGTGAGGGGGCGGAGCCAGGAGGCAGAGTTCATCCTGGAGGTCACAGTATATAACAGCGAGGTAATATTGCAGACTGGCAATTTTGCATATTGAAATCTCTCCATCTCAGGAGCGCAAGGGCGGCTGCCATACATATTTAAATGGCCTTGTTTATTGGCTCTGTTTGCCGCGGCGTGATGAAACCACACGGCGGGCGGGAGGTAAGAGAGGGCGAGCAAATGGGCGGGGTCACTTGAGGATGTGTCGCTTCTGTCAACCTGGCCGGCGCAAGCAAGGACGTGTTTGTTTGGTCGACGTCGGTTAGAGAAGTCAATTGCCTATAAAAAATGATAAACCTCCGCCACATCTCGCTAGTTTGGAGTATGAATAATAATCGGATTGAATTAGCATTCACGTGAGCTCCGCATTGTGCAAAGAAGAAAATACCATTTATGGATGTTAACCTTGTGGACGTTTCGACAAACGACCCACCAGAAGATTAAATTTAGTAGCACTCATCAGTATGCTGCCTTTTGTCGGTTCGAGGTGCGCCGCCATTCTTTAGGTAGCAAAAATGTGCTTTAACGTGTGACTTGTAAATGGCGCTAAATGGCTGCCGCCGTCATTTATCGTGCGTTTCTTTCCGTCTTAGCGTTCGGCGCAGAACGTCAAGAGGAGGCCGGCGTGTCACATGATACACACTCGGATGTGTGTGTGTGTGTGTGTAGGCAGCCCCTCCGCACCAGTTCTGTCTTGCGATAAAATTTAATAACTGAATAAAAATGTAAATAAAGATTTGCTTCAAACGAGTTGTCCATGAAATAATTCTCTTGTTGGCCTCCTCCCCTCCATCTTGGAGCTAATATTGCACGCGGGGAAGGAGAAGCGGGAGGGGGGGGGGCCTTACATCAAGCCATCCTGATGTGGCGTGTGACCTTTTGAAAGGCGCTCGGTGAGGGTTGATTAAAGACGTATTAAATTTGTTTAAATAAACCTCCTTGTAATGGCACATCATTTGTAAGAAGCTATTAGGGGACAGAAACGAAACGCCTGGGCGCGGCGTTATTTGCATGAAAAGAGGCCACGAGGACCTTTTTTTTTTTTTTTTTTTTTTTGAATGAGCCGCGACAAGAGAGGCTTGACACTTCGATAATTTCAGGCACCCCTTGGCGTTGTCACAACACGCTGATCAAACTTGCAAGGAAGAAGGTGGAATTAAAAAAAAATATTTTAAAAAAGTCCATTTGACAGCACCCAGCCTGCCGACCCACCATATTCTTTTTATCTTTCAATATGTATGAAGGAATTTCTGTTTCGTTCCATATGTCATGCTTTCGGGTCATCAATTTGAATTTAATCTTTGCTCATCACTGATTGGTGGCCCTTACCCCCAACTCGACCAATCAAGATGCCAAGAGGCCTGATCATCACTGATTGGATCCCAAGATCGCTGCCAGCTGGACTCGTTAGTCACCACTGGGTATAAAAGCACCAAGACATTCATCGGATTATCAGTATGTTAGTTGCATCAGTAGAAGTGCAGATGGATTGATGAGTTTAGGATTTGAAGAAAAGTACTGGCTTCCACGAGCAACTTGGCTCATTTAGAGTTTTTCTATTGTTGTTTTTGGGCTCCCGTTGGTTCGATCCAGGAGGAGTTTGACCGCACAGAGCGAGCTGAGCTTTTTCAGACGAATGTCTGAGACCACCATCAAGAGGGAGGATTGCTCAGTAGAGCGTGAGGCTGAAGCTCAATGCGCTGACAGACAGGCAAACAACTTTGGGCAAATTTGTGGGAGTTAAAAAGAAATAACTTTTCAAGTTTGGGGGCAATGTGGAGGGAGGTTTGACTTTATACAGGAACGATATCGCATCATTAAAAATGAAAGAAAGACAGAGTGCAGTGGAACCTCAAAAGACCATTTTTGAACTTGACCCACACGTTTCACTAAAGTGTCACACTCGGGTTGTACAACATTAAGTCTGACAAGTCTTGTTTTAAAGTGCTTAAATGGTTTGTTACAAATATGAGAAAATCGTAAAACTACTCAACCTTCAACCGATTGGTCCAATTTAACTGGACCGGTGTTTGTTTCCCACGTTGGTCCAGACCTTTTATGCAGGTGTAAATGCAAACTAACAATCTGTTTTTTTTTGTGATAGTCTTGCTTGGCTTCTAAACGGATTCGATGAGATTCATGTCCTGGTGAGTCCTGAATACCACTGCCGATCCTCACCAACAACTTTTTGGGCTTGACAAGCCATCGACAAGCCCGGCGTGGTTGGAGATATTAGTCTGGAGTGAATGTCCATCACACCTAATACTGCTGCCAGTTTTTTGTGGGTCACGATTCAGGTTGGGTCCAGGTTGGTACTTTCCTTCACACTGACACAGCCTGAGAAGGAGCCGTGAAACTAAAAGAGGTGAGACGATTGTAGACCGAGGGGAGAAAAGAAACGCAGCCATGAACACAAACGTGGCCCGGGGCTACGTATTTTTAAAGCACACTAATTCATGCGTACATGGAATTCCTCGGCAAGTGTGAAGGCAGAATATTAAAGCCACGTATTTCCGCTTGTGATCTCGAATGCGCGGTGTAGCCGAACATGAAATGTGAATGTATTATTATTTTATTTTTGTATATTTTTTAGATTTGTTTTCATTATACAAAGCAAGAATCTATCCTTTTTTTTTCTGGATGATCTAGCGGACAGGTGTCAAACTCAAGGCCCGGGGGCCAGATACGGCCCGTCACATTATTTTGTGTGGCCCGCGAAGACAAATTGTGCATCGAATTTAAACGTCAATACTGAAATTACAAATTATTTTCACTTTTAAAAAAGAGCGATTTTGCGAATAATTTTTATTGTCATACATATTTATTTAAATATTTATTTGGGTTGACAATTTCAATGGCCCGCCAAAGAAAACTATGACCATGACAAAAATAAGTTTGACACCCCTGATGTAGTGGATAATTCAGGACATATAATTTGGCTCCGTTGGTTATTTTAATCTGATGGCCATTGAAGGATTATTATTTTATGTCAGGGTTGTCCAACTCATTTTTGATTGTGGGCCACATCAGTTAAGGTTGTCCTCCCCGGGGTTGGTTATAACCATTTAAGCATTCATCGTGTTACCGCATGATTGCCACAATATTTGATGATTATCAATTTCCCAACAAGTAAGTCTAAAATTAGATGATTAGTGAACTAGTGCCAAGCAGATAACTATGGTACGCTTTATTTAAAAAGCTGAATAAGCTTGTAATATTGTGGCATTTAATAATGACGATAGTGTTGGGGCCTCTAGAGTTTTCATTTTGAGTTGAAACGTGTTCGATACTTTTGTATCATCGCAGCACATTTGGCAAGAAAGGATTTAAATGGGCCGTACCAAATGACACAGCAGGACGGAGATGACCTGTCTTTAGTTCTCTATAAGGTAAAATTAGGGTCAAAGGTCATGAGGATACAACAAGTCATCAACCCTTAAATATTAGGAGGTGCATTAAATTGTGGAAAAAATCAAATGTAGTCCACAAAAGGTAACTCAAAAGTACAACAAAATAAACCGTTTCAAAAGGGTAAATGCAAATATATTGTAGTTAAAAGACAAACATAAGCTAACTGTGAATGTCTTCCCATCCAGGGGCCATCAAGTCAGGTGACGGTGGCGCCACCCGGTAATCGAGGCCAAAGGTAACGTTTCCTGCTTTCACAGGATAACACTTATAAAGCGTGCGAGCATATGGACCGTTTACATCCCGCCCAACACGAAGGAAGTGATGCGTTTATGTTGTGTAAACCTCAGCTGCGCATCCGGGAGATGCCACAGCTGCCCGACGTTGCAGTTTACCTGAAAAGATATAAACCATGAGCCAAGACGCTCGCATGGATACAAACGTTCCTTCCGACACCTTCATATTTCTGCCTTTCCTCTACGCCTGTCCCGAAAAAAAAAAACTGATCTGATCTGACAGAAGGAAGTCAGTCGCTCAACGCCCTCACAGTGAGCACCACGGGCGAGAGTTAGCTTCTCCAGTGTGCCATACAGAAAAAGACAAAGAAACACATTTGTGCTTTACAGGCTGTGTTCATAAAATCGTCGGACTCAATATTAGCTACACGTGCGTCTGCATCAAACACTCGATCTTCACAAAGAAAATAAGGCACACTTTAAGTGACATCCTTAAAAATATCTGTGTTATTGAAATGTTGGGGTTTTTTTGGGCTATGTTGACTTTTTATAGAAACAGCTCCGATTCAGTGATACAAAGCATTTCACCATGAGAAAAGTTTTAATTAGCACCGTTACGTTCAAAGACCAAACACATTCAGGCTACCTTTGCGTGGGTTGTAGTTTGAAATGTATTTTCTTGGTGTTATGGACATTTGGTCTTGCCAGTGAAGACTACGTTTTATTCTTTAAATGTGTAACCATCTTGAACTATCAGCTGAAAAACACTGAGAAGACCTCAAATGAACCATAAACAACCTTGTGTAAAGTCCAGAAGAAGCAACAGACGAAAGAAACTAAAGACAAACACTACACGGGAAAATAAAAAACACTTTGGAGCAAAGCGCTCAAGAAGGTCAGTTGATCCCGTACGTACGAGCCAGTCGTGAGAAACAGTGGAGGTAATGTCATGGATTGGGTTCGCATGACTTCTTCCGGAACAGCCTCATTAATCTTCATCGGTGCGACCCTTGACGGCAGCGGCAAAACAAACTCTCAAGTCTGTCGGAGCATTTTGTCTGCCAATGAAAGATGCGGCCAAACTGATTGGGAGGTACCGAGACCTCAAACAGCTCGTATTTAGATGGCTCCAATCAATCCCCAGACTTAAATGCCATGGAGAGTGCGTATTGGCTAGCTAGCATATTAGCTAGCTAGAGTGCGTATTCGTTAGCTATTTATATTTTCTAGCTAGATAGATAGTTTTCGATAGATAGATAGATAGATAGATAGATAGGTAGGTAGGTAGGTAGGTAGGTAGATAGATAGATAGATAGATAGATAGATAGATAGATAGATAGATAGATAGATAGATAGATAGATAGATAGATAGATAGATAGATAGATAGATACTTTATTCATCCTAGGGGGAAATTCAGGTGTCAGCAGTTAAATACAAAAATAAACAGAGACAATACTAAGATCGGACATGACAAATAAAACGATAACAAAAGACAGCTTAATAATAATAATTAATAATAATATAATAATAATAATATTGAGTGTGTGGAAGGAATAGAAGAACATTAGCAAGCTCTTTAGGAGGCTGAAACAATCCTGATTATTTGAATCCGGTGTGTTGCAGCTTGGACAGGTGGGCCCTGATATCACTTGCGTTCCACGACGCCAAATTGAATTTCAAATCAAGAGCACACACGTGAATAAGACACACTAGGCAAGCACGGAGTTACAAATCTTGCAGCCATTGTAGCTTTGGAGGATGAGAAAAGGAGAGAAGAGTAGAGCGGAGCTCCACCTACAGGCGAAGGGATCCGCCCTTGTCTTCCACACAAATGTATGCAAGCCCCCGTCACAGTCCAAGAATATTTTGTTTCCGTACATTTGCAGGAGAAAGACCAATTACACAATTACAGTGTGTTAAAATAGAAAATTATCTTGGAGTCATTCTCAGGCAAGCTATATGCAATTAGCATATGCACACACAAAAAATTAGCATAAGCACACACGTGCACAACTCAACTGAGTGGCATCATAATGTATATTTTTGTCAGTCATTTTTATTTAATCAAAATAAACTGTTCCATTCTACGTTCAGAAAACAATTTCTTTATGTTTATCGGTGAAATAAAATCCAGCCATCAGTTACATTTAATATGTCGCTGCCGTTTTGATTCAAACAGGCGATGAGCATCGCAATCCTCCCTTATAAAATATGGTTTTTTTTTTTCATGGCCTTCATGGTGAGCAAATTAGTGATCCAGACGCAAATAAGTGTGAAGAAGAAAGATGAAATCCCTCGCTTAATGAAATGAAAACTGGACTGCAGACGATCCCTTCACCGATGAGTCCCACCGACTTCATAGCGAATATTCCGCTTGGAAAAGAGCACAGGGCGTCTGGTTCTCCTCCACCTTCAAATTGTTTCGGGCAGAAGGCCAGTTGGTGCCTCTCCATCATCACATCGGCTTAAGTGCGCCCCGAAGGAAGTCGACAAGGCGATTCTGCGGCTAGCTTAGCGTGTTTGCTTTGTTAGCTCAAAGGCGTCGTATCACTTTTTAACCGGACGATTCCCCAAAAGTTTTTGAGGCGTCATCTAGCTGCTTCCCGCTAGCAAGCAAGTCAACTGGGATATCTTCAGCTGATCGGCTCTGGCAGGAAGTGAAGCCAACATTGCAGAACAGAGCAGTAATTAGAGGCCGGGCCTCTGCCTGACAGCAAATCAATGCCCCTTTTTCCGCGTTATCAATTAAAGACTTGTAATTACATGCATGGAGAATTGCCAGAACCAGATCCACCTCCCGGCGCACTTTGACCCCAGCACCTGCATTGACGAATGGAGGCGGGGCCAGTAACTTGTTTGCTCGCAAACCCTGCGGCTTCCCATCAGCACCTGGGAAAATGGATTTGAAACGAGAGCGGCTCCATCTACCCCCCCACGCCGCCGCCGCCGGATGAGCAGATGGAGGCTTCGGCAACGATTATGAGCACATTACCTGTGAGTGCTTTGACGAACAGGAACAATACAGGCGCTGCTAATAAAGGCCAATCAAACATGATGAGCGGCTAATGCGCCTCACCTCTTTGTCCCCCCCCCTCCCCGCACGACAGAGTCGGTCGGGCGCCATTTAGTTCTCATCAAGCCGGTCTGCCCGTGAAACAGCAAGCTTACCGTCCTTGTCCTCGCTCTTGTTTTGTTTAAGTGTCAGCGCTCAGTGTTCTCCCTGCGGGACTTTCACTCTCTGCATGCCTCCGTCTTTGTTTAACCACTTGAGTCGGAATTGGGCTGTGGTGTGTCTTTCTGTTATTGGCCAACGGGACTCGATTGGATCCGAGGTACACCGGCGTCCAATTCCAGGATTTGTAAACTGTGAGCGGACTTGAGATAAATCTGATTCGGCCTTTCTGCCCTCTCAGCAGGTCAATGTAAAATATAGGTGTCAAAGTCAAGGCCCGGGGGCCAGATACGGCCCGCCATATCATCATCAAGACAAATTTGTGTCATTACTTAAATTACAAATTGTCTTCACTTTAAAAAAAAATAGATATTGCTTGCAATTGTTTTTACCATTTGTTTTTTTTAAGAAATCGGAATAATTTTTATTAGTCTCTAATTTCAAAACTATAGGAAACTATAATGCGTCCCGTGACAAAAATAAGTTTGACACCCCTGAAGAAGATTCAAGTCTGCAAATGGAGGCTATGACACAGATAGAAACTTTCCCTAATTGGCTAGGGTTTTGTAAATAATGCTAGCTCGTTAATTAAATCCATCATAATAATCGTGCGCTTTACAAGCATGTAAAACTAAACCAAAAAAAATAAATAACTTTCAGAGTTTCCATTAACATTTCATAAAGTTAAGTCCTGAACTTCTACTGGCTGTTCTGGATGTGTTTTAACTTTTTATGTTCTTTTTTTTTATTTTCTATAAATGATGCTACCTTTGTTATTTGTCTTTGTTTAAAGGCAACATTCCGACATCTGCACTATTTATTACCACTGTGACTATCACCATTATTATTCCCACTCTATTTACCATGACTAATGTCTCCCTGGAGGGATTAATAAAGTTCTATCTACATTTCTATTAAAGGTCTTGACTGAGCAAAATGTTTACTTTCTATCTAGCTCTTCTGCTTCCTCTTAATGCAATTCCAACTGGGAAGAAACCTCCAACATCCATCTCAGCCCTGATTCCTCCAGGAACATCTGAAAGGTACACGCAGGATGTCCGCAAGCATGCCGAGCCTTTACATCATCTTTACATCAAGCTACAAATAGATATTTTCGTTTTCCACATAAATAAGCGTGCGCACGCCGGGGTCTTTGAAGTCGGAGCCGATGTTGTCTTACACGAGGATTCGGCCCCTCGTCTCATCAGCTCGCGCTTCCAAGGTGCAGAAGAGGCTTTATGTCTTTTATCACACGCCATAAACCTCTGCAAACAAAATGTGATTTGTTCTTTATTCTCCAAAGCGCCCAGAGTGGTGTTTTTTTTTTTTTTCTTCTTCTCTCTCCTGGTACTTTGATTATCCTTTAGTCTCTAAGACATCAGAATAGATCGTCTCGTTTGCTCACCAAAGAAAAAGAAGGTGAAATGTTCTCAGATCCGAGTCAAATGCTTGAATGGCTCTTTTTAAAAGTCCGCAACATGTTTATTTTCAAAGCATCCGCCACAGTAGGTTGTGTTTGACACTGATCGAGCATAATCATCAGAGATCACACACACACACACACACAACACACACACACTCACAGAAGGCAGCACCCCAACCCCCTCCAGTGCAAGTGGAGCTAACCACTCCAGGGAGCTGGAGACTCAATTAATGACATACAGTACATGCAGCACTTGAAAGATGTCAGGAAGAAAGAAAAACACAAACGCACATTAAAGAGCCGTCCACACACACATAGCTAAAGCCTTCACCTCTGGGAAAAAAAAAGTTGTTGAACAAACTCACAAGATGTCCTTTGCATTGCGATAATTGTAGCTGCTGAGCTAGAGTCCAGTACCTCATTTTATTTTTAAAATACTATATCGCACCACCTATGTGCACCCCTGCTTATAAATTGATTTTGCTCTTAAATGCACCTATAATAATAATAATAATGATATAAGAATAAAAATAAAAATGCTCTTAAATGACTTTATAATAATGATAATAATAATAATGATAATAAAATTAAAAAATAAAATAAAAATATGGATGATAGTAATAATAATAAAAAATTGTTTTTGCATCATCACACAAAGTTCCAAAGTGATCGCTCACTCATTCACACCTCAATGGCTTTACTTCCTTACTGCATCTCCGTGGCTGCTTGCATATCGAGAGGTGAAAGGTCATCGCCGTCTACCGGGCAAAAGGTGACAGGAGCACTACGCGGGTCAAGGGTGCTAAAATCTCATTTAAGGGGTTGACCCCATGTGTGGAGCGGCGCTGGAATCAGTGGCATCAACACGGATGATGTATAGAGTCGGTCCCGCTGCACCGAACACACCGAGTTGTGGAGACATCTCTCGGTAGATAAGATGAAAGTGACGTGGAGTAATAACAAAGAGAGGTCGGATTATTTCAAGAGAACGCGCAGGTCAGTGAAGGAAGCGTGGAGAGCCGCGCCGCACCGCGCCACTTGCGTTTGAAAGCACCACTTCCCATCTTTTGCTTCTCCCCGCCGCGTGGCTGCGCCCACAGCGCTAATGTTGCATTGCTCAATGACTGCGAGGAGAAGCCGCGCTGTCGAGAACAGAAGGGACTCCAAAGCGGCACAATAAAGCCGTCATTGATTTAAATGCTCGCAACATCTGCAGCAGACCTTAGGCCATTGTTAAGCAAATGAAGTTTGTGTTAGTTTTAGCACTCAAACGCTAAACTTTCACCTCCGACAGCTGGAACTGTTAACGCATACATTATTAATGAAAGCAGCGCTCTTTACAAAAAAGTAACAAGCCTACTTGAGAAAGAAGTTTGTGCTCCTGCAGAGCATCGTAGGCTGTAACGGAACCCGAGTGCTTTCAGCCGCCAGCTTCTGGAGCTTTGCGGTACATCTGTAATCAAATGAATGCCTCGGCCGTGCTTTGGGACGCTATGGAGATCAAACGTCAGGGGCCCCTTTGGAAACCTGGCGTAATTACAATGGGAGGAGGCCTGCGGTTCAAATATTTATCATACGCCGCAAGATCCGTTTCACACAGGACCAAAGTTCTGACGGGCCTGACGAGCTCGCTCACCTCACGCGCATGAGACGGGAGCGCCAGAAGCCTGAACGCAACCATGTGGGGCTGATTAAGTGGGGACGATTGTTTACGAGTGACCCAGATGTGGGTTGTTTAACACGGCACGGGCCGCACGGCACCTTTTTACAACTCAGACCGACCCACTTGCGGGCTGACGGACTGCTTAGAATATATCTATATATATATACACCGTATTTTCCGCACTATAAGGCGCACTGGATTATAAGGCGCACCTTCAATGAATGGCCCATTTCAAAACTTTGTCCATATATAAAGCGCACTGGATTATAAAGCGCATAGAATATATAACTCAACGTTGCTCAAACGTTAATGCAATCAAAATATAGTAACACTCAAAATAGTGAAAACAATAACTCAACGTTGCTCAACGTTAATATCACACAACACACAAAATAAACACGTAAAGCTTACTTTAATAAATTAGTCCTCATCCACCAATCCATATTGGTCCATATATAAGGCGCACTGGATTATAAGGCACACTTTCGGCTTTTGAGAAAATTGGAGGTTTTTAGATGCGCCTTATAGTGCGGAAAATACAATATATAAATATATATATATTTTTTTTTCGCTAACTCTTTCCTTATTGTTCAACACAAGAATCATCGGTGTGTTTTTAAAGGTGGGCGGAAGATAACAGCATCGAATATGCGGGCCCGAGGCCGATCACACATCTCAGAATATGCTGCTGTCAATTTAATATTGTTGGCCTCCGAAAGGGCGAGAGATCAGGTGACGGCGGTATAAATAGGCCATCGCCCTCACCTCACGGCGCCCAACTCCTTGACAGCATCAGAGTGACTGACGAGGGCCTCCGATGTCACTCGCAATCAGGACATTTGCGGCTGAGGCACCTCCGAGGACGAGGCTGAGCTTCGCGTCTGTGTGCTCCGAGGCGGGCGGGGGGGTCGGCGGGGGTCCGCGAGCAAGCGTACCTGAACATAATGTAACTGCCAGTCTTCAGTATGTGTCAGAGGTTGGGGAAATCTATTTGGTAGTTTGGGAAAGCTCTGTGGCCTTTTTAAAAAAGTACATCAGTACGATGCTGATTGCGACATGCCAAGATGATCAATAAGAATAATTTTTACACTATTTGTAGCAAGAGTCTGAAAAAAATTAAGTACCGTATTTTCCGCACTATAAGGCGCACCGCATTATAAGGCGCACCTTCAATGAATGGCCCATTTTAAAACTGTATTCATATATAAGGCGCATTGGATTGTAAGGTGCATAGAATAAATAACTCAAAACTTACTTTAATAAATTAGTCCTCATCCACGAATCCACATTGGTCCATATATAAGGCGCACCGGATTATAATTATTATTATAGACTATACATCTACTTATAAAGATTCGATTTTGTGCAACCAGTTTACAAAATAAAAATGAATAAATTCAGCACGCCATTTTCTTTTACAATTGTTTTTGCCAGGTTTTCAGACACCATCGAAAAAATCTGAGCTAAAAGGGCAGCCAAATGCGTCACCAGGTTTAGATAAAAATGATAATTGTGGATCATTTAAAAATAAAATGACTGCAAATAATATGCAGCGTTTCCACCGGCGTCATCTCGGGTTGCCAGTGGTTGGTAAGGTTGTAATTGTGACTCATTTACAAGAACCACAGCGAGGCAAGCAGGTGCATCCGCTATACTGGTAATTAGCATGCTAATCTGCTGCTAAACTGCTAATTTAGGACACGGGCAACAATCTCTGCAGCCGCTCTGTTGTCAGATGTGGAGGAGACGGCACCTGTGCAAAGCATTGCGGTGAGCTCCTTGTGTGCAGGACTTGAATCATGTTCCTGTCTCATTTTACTTCAACTTAGCTTATAAATTGTTAGTGCTCTCTCCATTATGCCATTCTCCTGGAGTCCCTGGGAAATTCAACGCACCATTTATAATTACTGCACCAACTGCCGGCTGACAAGGCTCATCTGCCTCCACAGGAGGAGGTTGTCGCTTTGCCGAGGTACCTCCGCTGTGCCGACGCCCTCCCCTTGTCACTACAAATTCCTGTCTTTACCTACGCAGCCGGTGGCGCAATCAAATATGGATACACGAGGTGCTTAAGGAGAGCGCTGTCAAGACAAACAGCGAGCGGGATCTCTCATGCTCCAACGAGCACGCCGGGAGGAACATTACAAGGTTGGATGTGGAATAGGTGGGCCAGGTTACATGGGTAGACATGTGACGCCTGGGAAGAACGTTAGCCTGCCACTCAGACGTCATTTTGATCCGGGAGGAAAAAATTGGGTCGGTCCCCCGTGCGATTTAGGCCCATTGGGGATTGTTTTTTTTTTTACATCCCAGCTGCAATTTAAACCAAAAATTGTACTTCATCTTTACAAGTACATCTTTCAAATCAAATAAAGTCATTTGGACCATACACCTCATGAATTAAAGAGACCAGCTTGAACCCAACTTTGAACTCAGAGCTTAAACAAAAGCTCTCAGGAAACTGGAAGAAACAAAAATGGAGTCCTATTTTATCATTTTTTGTACAAAGGTATAAATGCTCATTTACGTGCTACCATAAGTCCAGTTCTGGGAATTTAGCAGACCTTCCTACACTTTGATGGGAATTCTGGGGAATCAACGTGCCCCCATCGTACCTGACAATCTGTTGACCGAAAGTGGACTACAATTTAGACTGGTAAAAACAGGTCTAAATTGTGGCGCTGAATTTATTTGGATTATCTATTTTAACTGAGTCCGTTACGCCATGTGGACCGCGTACCTCACCTGTGCTAAAATTAAAAAGCCTACTTCTATGACATCATTTGAATAGTTGATCCATTGACGTTCATTGCCGTCAACAGCGCTGTGTATTTGTATTGTGCTTCTCCACTCAGTTGTTTGTACTACTTTCATGTAACAGATGGCTCCGGCAGACAGGTAGCATCCTTGATATCTTTGTCAAGGGCCCTGTTGTCTCCATTTGCCCTGCATCACCAACTCCAGGATGTCTTCTTGTCCGAATGTCTCATCTGTTAACACGCTCTCCTTCTGCCTCGCAGAAAGCGAGCACATGGTTCATGCATAAATCAGCAGCACGGTGATCACAGGTTGTCCCGGGCGCACCGCCTGCGGTGATACGACGACTGGAGCCGTGCCATTACGCCGCCGCCACCGGTCACTGCTAAACAAATATGAAACCGCGCCACTTTGTGTCACAAATTTTTACATTCAACTGAGGTCACATGGAAGCGAGTGAACCTTTCTCGCCCATCTGTGCGCTAAAAAGGTAGACGAACCTCGTGGGAGAACCGGAGGGATGCGAGCCACCAGATGCATTATCTCTCTCGGCTTGATTCGAACATCCTCACCTGAATATCGCGTCAAATAAAATTCTTTGCATGCTCGAGGCTCGCTAACATGCTACCGTTCCTCGCAATCAAATTTGATCCTAATTACTCAGCCAGCGCAACAATACAGCTGTGCACTTTGAGTGGGCCTCTTCACACGTCATGTGTAAACGGAAAGTGGGTCAACTTTGAACTGGAGTCGCTGATGGCTGTAAGGCAAACACGCACTAATATAAAGAAGAATATATGAATATGTTTTGCAGGGGAACGGTTCCTTTCGACCCGACGTCGGGCCAGCCTACATCAGCCCGCCGCCACAACTTCCAGATACATAAACAAAAGGATTTCAGTTCATAAATAATGTAACGGCAGCGCCAGGCTGCTCTGGCAAACACATTTGCATATTTGCAAAAAAGGCACCAAGTGATCAGATGGAAACAAAGTATGTGCAATATTTAGAAGGTGAAGAGTCTCGGATTTGGACTTATCACTTCATAATGGTTGCGCAAAAACTTCAATTTGACAAGCGGGGTACACTTGTAACCCATTTTTTCAGTCAGCAATGGCTCACTGTCAAAAAGATTATCCTGAAGGATTGTACTGTGATGTGAGTGTGCCAAAAGTATTTTTTTGTCTTCCACACCACTCTGCTGAAATGACGATCAGGACAACATCTGTATATTTTAAATTTAAATTTGCGTTCAATTATGTTTCCATTTCTTCTTCTACCACTCTGTCCGTTCTTTTTTTCCATTTAATGCACAATGCTGCCATCACAGGTCAGTCTTGGTATTACACAATACACTTAACTCGGGTGAGGCAACTGACTCTTTTCGATGGTTTTGTGTGTTGTGTGCAGGACTAATACTAATGATTTATTTCTTCGTCATGCAAGGTTTAAAAAAAAAAATGGCCAAGCGTGTTTACAATAAGGTGTCTCGACTAGCCAACTTACCGCCGGCAGCCGTGAGGGAATACCGCACGCACGCATATGCACACAAAGTCTTCCTTCATCTTGTTAATGGATATTTCTTTGCAAACGCTGGAGAGGCTACCTGACTGCAATCCTTTAAACTTTAATTCACTCTACATTTAGCCTCGGTCATAAATAGCATATTAGGGAGCATGCGGCAGCGTGTTTTATGCGTTCCCTATGGCCGTGCTTTTCTTTTAATGAAGCCATTTGCAACTTATGAGCAAAAAAAGGGAGATAAAGTCACATATTAGATGGGATAGATCAGTCAGACTTATTCCCACCGTGTGGATTGGCAAAACAAGGCCAGTGCCTATCAATGAGAGAGAAAACAGCGCATTATTTTTTTGCTTCCTGCTGGTTTAAGACGGATTCTTGTTGTGGCTAGCTGGCGGTTTATTAGCACCGTTTGTTGGTTTTATGATATTGTTTACCTGCTTGGATGCTTTCAATGAATATTTAGCATTTTATGAAATGCCACTTCTGTATTTGAACATAAAATAAAAATCTTGCTATGTTATGTTGTTCAATATGTTCAGAACCTGACAGTGAATTTAACTGGATTGTATTTTTAATATGTAAACATTAGCAGGACTGGATCAGGATTGTTTTTCTAAGAATAATCGAAATGGATTTATGGGATTTTTCAAAATGATATTTTCAAATGTTCTCCCCTGTCTTTTCTTTGCTGCTTATGAAATATATGTAGATGTGACAGTTGTCCAACTTTGGATTTCCTGTAAAAAAAAAGCAGAACTTTTTTGAAAACCGTTGAAAGTTGAAACTTTTGTTGTGTGAATTGATCATGGGGAGGAGTGCATAATTTGTTCTTATCTTAAGAGGCAGCGCTTAGCGTTTGTGTTCAAGTCAGATGCAAATTTCTTGTCACCTCCCTTTTAAATGTACAGTCCAAAACACATGCTGCCATCCCCCCATCCGCTTTTTATCCCGAGCGACTCTCGCATCAAAGTTATCACGAGGAGCTTTGAACGTCTTTTGTTTCCTCTAATATCCCTGGAAAATCTGGTTAAAATTTGAAGATAGAACAGCCAGCCATTTTCTCTTCAACAGATTCCACACTGTTTTCACAGCTGTCTCGCTCTTGGGATGCGACTAGGGGGGGGGGGCGGAGTTAAGCGAGCTGCCGCAACGTTTCGAGATGAAAAGGGATAAAGCCATACATTGAGCGCTCGACAAAAAATAAAAGGTTCTGGAAAAGAAAAAGTGACTGAAAAGCGAGACGCCGGGCAGTTTGAGAGCTCAAATGGTTGTTAGTGGCTCACTGAAGGTTTAATGCGGGAGGGACGTGGCATCCCGCGGCCGAATGGCTGGATGGCAGCTGCTCCCAGGTAATGTCCCTCTCATGCTGTTATTAGGCCTCTGGTCAAGAGCCAAACGCAGCAGCTGTCCGTCCAACAGCAAGCAATAAACCCCTCGGCCCCATCCAAAGCGGGCTTCTGTTCATAAACAACAATATGCGAGCTAACAGGGTGGCCAATGTCAGACATGGTCAGATAAACACAACAAAGGTCACCGTTGCCAACTCATCTTCACTGCAGTGGTAGCTCGCATTCCCGAGCGCTGCACCCACCGGCTACTTTTTTTTTTTTTGGCCTTAACGTGATGTGACATCTCAAACAGCCATCACAGGTTTCTGTCTATAAATGATTCAACTGGAGAGAAGTTAATGTCACGGCGGTGGCAGTGATCCACAACTTTGACTCCCCCTCCTGGGGACGGACAAATGGACCGCCCGGTCGCCATTATCGAAAGAGGTACAAAAACGACGTAATGACTCGATGTCTGGATGCAAAGTGCTACCCGGTTGCTTTTATGCGTGCGACAAAGTTGTGATTCTTTGCACTGCTACGCTAACAGCATCCCGCCGTCCCCTAGAGAGGCTTAATGTGAATTTAATGACCCGATGCCGGCAAGTGTCGAGCGCGCAAGGTGAAGGTGACGACCACCACGTCCGGCTTTTTGATTTTTCTCCCCGTCGGAAAAAGCCAAGGTGAGGTGACATCTGCGGCGAGCCGGCTCTCCCGCGGCACGTCACCGTCGGGCTCATTTGAGCCACTTTACCGAGC
Organism: Syngnathus floridae; assembly: GCF_059516105.1. NCBI lineage: Eukaryota > Metazoa > Chordata > Actinopteri > Syngnathiformes > Syngnathidae > Syngnathus > Syngnathus floridae. The sequence goes on along the minus strand of NC_142414.1, from coordinate 8,532,219 downwards.
GCTGTTAGTTAATTAAGTGGAAAGCGATGATTCATAAGCGTGCCGGAGACAATTTGAGGTGGTCAGCAAGCTGCAATCCAGCCTGGGAAATATTACACTGGATCTCATTTACGTAAGCAGACCGGTTACGGAACCGATTGGACTCTGGTGGGCTTTGGTGTCGTTGCGTGATCATCATGACCATCAGTCAATCGACCGTATCGCAAAAGTCGGACTGATATCCCACAATGCACAGCAGTGGGAAACCTTGTAACTCTGTGATCATAATAGCGTGCTACCAAATACATTAAATGTCCGCAAAAACTCTTGAGCGGGAAATTTTGGATTCAAATCAGATTAATTCAGCTAAGCAATTAATCGCCTCCAATTGAGGGAAATTACCAGCTTGAATTCATCTTCCTGTGTTGGTTCTCATGATGTATTTGGCCGGTATCGACTGGTTTTGGCGTTCTTCGGTCATGCTCCACCCCCTCCCCGACTGCCAACACGTAAAGGAAAACAAGTGTGATTGTAGGAATGACACGGTGATCTGAGCTTCTAATTAAGAAACGGGGAGCGGCCGGAGTATTGTGCACGGACGCATCACTCAGCTAGTAATGCGCCGTGTTGTCTCAATTACACTTTGCATGATGTCGAATAACAACATTACGCCGGAGCGAGACATGCATTCATATAGTTGTAATTAAATAAAAGGCAAATCAAGATCAGAGCGGCCGCATTCATTCAGACGGATAGCGACAGCGCTGACCTCTCGGCTGACACTTGGAGAGACACGTCCCAAAGGTCGCTGTCACTGAAAACATTTGTCACATTTTTTTTAATACAGTGGCTACTTCAGGAGGTGGGAGTCACCATTTGTATTTTGCTGTACAAAGTCTTAAATTAAGGTTGCAGTTCTGAAAAAAAAGATAAATTTCATTCTGCTAGTTTTTCTTTGCCTCTTTTGCTTAGTGTTATCTTAAGCGAGGTTAAGCTAATCTCAATGAAGGCGATCATATAAATGTATCACAATAGTTATTTTTAAGACAAATGATTATTATTTTATTTATTTTATTATTTATTTATTTATTTATTTATTTTATTTTTTTATTAGTATTTATTATTTTATGTGTTGTTTTTGGTTACAAAGGAGTGAAAATAGATTGGATATATTTGAGTAGGCCTTTTTGTGTGAGGAGTTTGCATGTTCTCCCTGTGCTCACTTGAGATCTTCAAGTTCACCGACATTCTTCCACATTGATGAAAACATGCATGCTAAGTTCATTGAAAACTCGAAATTGCTCTTAGGTGGGAACGATTGTTTGTTTTTATGCTGCCCCAGCAATTGACTGGAAATGAGACCAGGGTGTCGGCATCTTCTGGGAGAGGCTCATGTTCACCCGTGCCCCAAACGAAGGTAAACGGAATAAAAAAATGGATTGACAAAAAGCTTCATGTAGCCAGCGCATCAATCTCTGAAGTGGCTATTTCATGTGCAAATCATTTGTTGATGTTCTCCCCGCCGCCAGCATGCAGAGGTCATCCAGATGGAGATGCATCCTCCCACATGCTGCCAAGCCATTTACCTGCATGGGCCCCTGCCCTGGATGTCGGCCGTGCCGGCGGGGGGGTGCGGCAAGGGCACTTGTTTGTCGCAGCGTGCCGCGCCAACGCTAATGGACCCGCGCACCAGTCCAGGATGGATCGCTTGTTTTCGCCCAAGTTGAGTCATTAAAGTTTCATTAATGCATTGTCCTGGCGCTCGCCTGCGCCACGGCCTACGGGCTGCGGCACGCTGATAAATACCGCACGCTGCATGGCGGCTCTTGGACCTCTTCTTTCACTAAACTAATATCCGCCTTTCGTTTGCGAGAGAAATTGTGACTGCACTCAACGTTGATAATAAGTCAACACCTCCTGACACTTTTGACTGACTTCCTTAATGTTTTTTATTCGTTGGCAGGATGACACCCGAAAATAATTATAACAACAATTTGGGGCCAAAGAACAGAGGCAAGTAGCAATAAACGTCCATCTGCCGTAGACGCTCTGAATTTGGAAAAGATGTGGAAAATCCCTTCGGTTGCTTCATTAAAGACCATGGAAGAGAGGAAGGAAGGAAGGAAGGAAGGAAGGAAGGAAGGAAGGAAGGAAGGAAGGAAGGAAGGAAGGAAGGAAGGAAGGAAGAGAGGGAGGAAGGAAGAGAGGGAGGAAGGAAGGAAGGAAGGAAGGAAGGAAGGAAGGAAGGAAGGAAGGAAGGAAGGAAGGGGGGAGGGAGGGAGGGAGGGAGGGAGGGAGGGAGGGAGGGAGGGAGGGAGGCAGGCAGGCAGGCAGGCAGGCAGGCAGGCAGGCAGGCAGCCAGGAAGGAAGGAAGGAAGGAAGGAAGGAAGGAAGGAAGGAAGGAAGGAAGGAAGGAAGGAAGGAAGAATGCAATGTTATGAAAGTCCAACTACAATTTGTTCTAGGCCACAAGTCAAAACTGAATTAGCCGCTCTTGCAAAACAACATTTTCCAGTTTGGGCTGATGTCGATCATAAAGTCTCCAATCAGTGTTCACACAATTCTGAAAATAACATTTTGACACAATCAATTCAGAAGACAACCCTCTCGTATGAAGAAATTAAAAAGGGTAAAATGTTCCTACGAGGTATTTCAACAATCGGGATGGGACAAACAACAAGCTGATAAAATTTGCCTAAACCTATTTTTTTTTTCACATCCACTGTAAAGGCAAATCTCGAGGAAGATTTGCCCATGCAAATTCTCCGCTGCCGGCACTTTGAAGTGCCAAGGTATTGGCCTGTTTGTGCACACATGTCTGCACAAGTCTGACACAATATTCTAATTAGAAGGCATTAAATAGACATAGATGTTTATTTAATGCGTCCCCAGTAAATTGCTGATGTGAAATTACAGCTAATTAAGTGCTGCATTAATAAGTAATGCGTAATGGCAGCCCACGAGTTGACGTGAGCAGACGTGTACATAGGTAATCATCATATCTGTGTCATTTATGAAGCTTTTTTGATCTTTATGATAATATATGCCGCGTGCCTTGGCGGCTGAATATTCAAATCAGAAAAGTAGCGCCGCTTCCAAATAGGAATAATGAAGTGTCAAAATGCAACATTTCTGTAGCAACGTGCTCACCAATGAAGAAAAAAAAAAAAAGAGACAAACAATTCAGCTCTCTTTTCTGGACCAGTGAAGCCGTAGGTAGAATGTTCGTTCATCTGTCATTGCTTAACAGCGATGGCAGGGGAGGGGCAGCCCAAAGTGTTACACAAGTGATGAAAATGAGGCTTCATCTGCTGCGTGTGTGCGTGTGATATACGAGATGGTTTGATAATGGACACTTAGTTCTGCCATATGGTCAAACCCGCCTGCCAAGGTACAAGGACTCCAAACATGGAGGTAAGCGCTCAGGGGATGGGAGAGAGGGGTCCACGGAACCAATGGAAGCCAAGATGGCTTTGATTTAAAATAATAACCTGAGCACCTCAGGAATGCTTTTCAAGGGCATCCCAGAAATGGTGGCTTCCAAAATTGTAGAAGGAAGATGAGGAATGATTACAGACAAATGTTGAAAATGTTACTTATTGATGCCTGTAGAGAAAAGGTCGACAGATAAGTGATCTAAAAATATATATTATAGTTTATAAAAATATTTCTATATTTTGATTTCTACAATGACTTGCGCTATTGTCATATCTATGAGAAAAATGGGAACGTTTCTATCTGGCTTCTCCTCAATCCACATCCTCGGCGCCACAACTTAGACCTGCTTTTAGATGGTCTAAAGATTTTCAGTCACCAAATTTTCCGATGTCATGGCAAAAGATCCCAACTACGACCTACGTACAGAAGAATAGTCCTGTATAATATCAGAAAATATATTTTAAAATTTATTTTCAGCTTATGTCAGATTCGACAAGACTTTTTGCTCTCTTTATGTACTTCACGTAAGATTTTTTTTCGCATTTTTCTCGTGTCAGGAGAAGAAAGAGATTGCATTTCCTTTCTGCTGATGTTCTCAAGACAGCCGCTGGCACCGATCAGAGCCGTCGTGTCGGATTCGAGCGAGATCCATCGTTGTTGGCTTATTATTCAAATAATTACAGCCGTCTAATGAAGAGCAATAAACAGTCCATCAGCGGGCGCAAAGTCTTCCAGAATAAACCCCCCTAGTCCAGGATCTTGTCAGCCCACACCCGAGTGAGGTGGGGTGGGGGGGGCCTCCCGATGGATCTCAGATGGACAGGAAGTGTGGGCTTTGCGGGATGCGTGCTTCCAGGTGGCCGAGGGAGTGTTTTGGCAGGCCGGACCTGCGCGAAGCGAGCGGGGACCTGGAGTAGGTGGAATGTTAATCGTGGAGAAAAAGAGAACATGTGTGACAAAGAGAACGGATGGAAAACACATGTCCCATTTCACACTTATTTACCTTCGAGAACTCAGCCCCCCCGCCAGATTAGAGGCGGAGGAGCGTCGGCGGCAAAGGTGCAGGTCTTTAAAGTTTCCAACTTTGATGGCCACGCCAACTCTTTGATTCAAACATTTGGGAGAGGGAAAGAGGAGACCTTGAGAGGCAGGATGGCCAGCAACTGTACAAACAAGGAGCGGCGAGGTGAAACATCTTCTTTGCTTGGTGTCGTCACGCCTGTTGATACGTCTAAACTGTGTTTAATCAACGCGCAATGAACAGTATTCATCTGCTACGTTGTTTGAAGCACATCCTCTGTTCTATTTTTAATGGATGCAGCCGGCCGAGTTTCCCCTGAAGGGACAATAAAGGCAAGCAAATATGCTATGAACATCTTTAGTCTTTCATCCAATCCTGCTGAGGCTGGAAGTCCTACTTACAAACTCGTTTTGTAAAGTTGCGCAAGATATCGCTTTTGGAATCGGTAGGCCGAGCCGGATGACCGGTTTGAGCGGACCGGAGTGGAAAAAGTTTGGAAGTCTAACAATTAAGGGAGGGGGCGGGGCTAATAGCCATTGCGATCATCTTGGTTACTTGGAGTTCTTATTTTATTTTCAATGTTTTGTGGAATCTTCTGTTTTGTTTCAAGGGATTTTTTTTTTTTTTTTTTTTTTTGCCACGTACCTGTGCTCGTTGACATCAACCAATCAGCTCTCTCGGTCACTCAGGTTGCATTCAGGTGTGCCGCATTGTCTCGTCTGCTGTGTCTATTTAAGTTTGCTGGTTTCTTTTGTCAGTGTAAGTTGAGGTGAGTGCATGTGCCTGTTGAGTCACAGTTTATTTTTGAGCAATCCAAAGTACTTTATTGTCTTTATTTTACATTACCTTAGGATTTTTTTGTTTTTTGGGATGCACACCTGCACAATCTTACCAAATCGCAGCATTGAATAATACAAATTGTAATGAATATTTTCCACCAAGACAAATTTGAGACATTTTCTAATGAATATCCTCTGAATGTATAAAATGCGAGCTGCATATTTAACATTCAGCTCTGATGTAAATAAGGATTGTTTGTCTTTGGTTCTGGTCTGAGCTGTAGTTTTCAAAACATGCTTGGGGAAAATACAATTTCACAGCACATTTGTTGCATAGTTCTACGTCATCGTAAGCTCGAATAATCACGCTGGGTTTGTTTTTTAAAGCAGGCGTGGAGAAGAACGAAAGGTATTTTTGTACTTGACGCGCGTGAATGCAAACAAGCTTCATCTCGGTGAACGCTTTGCGGAAACGTCTTGTCTTCTCCCACAGGTGATGAAATCAAATGTAAAGCAAGATGATTTTTTTAAATGTATTATTATTTTTAAATGAAACCAAGCTTAACCTCGCAGATGTTCCTTAAGGACCCAGCTCGCCTTCTCTTAGCGGCTGTGACGTGAGGATGAAGGCTCTCTGCCTGCCATAATGACTGTACACACAAGATTTTCAAGGACCCGCTCATGACAATCCCATTTTCGGTGTAATTTCATGGTTGTCTTCTTGAATGAAGATATTGGCTGCTCTGAAGCACGAGGTCAGAGTCTCCCTGCTCCGTTTTCTGGATTGTTCCGCAGTATGTTTCCCCTCACTTGATGAAAAGTAATTCATCATTTACACCCCTGAATTCTGCCACTTTTTTTTTTTTTCTTCTCACCCCCTAACGGTGCTTTCCATTAACAACTTTGTTCACCTCGCCGTCCCTTCTGGTCCCCGGCGCTACTGAAAGATAGATCAGCTCGATACGGGAACGCAGGTTAGCGGGGTCCCCCCCCGTCTCCCGCGTCCCTAATACACTTTGTCACCTTGCTACCTCTGGAAGTCAAAAGCTGTCACAGCTAGCATGGCTCAGTCTCCCCAGAATGGAGTTGGCACCCAGCGGAGCTTGTGAGCTTCAAATTGATTCTGCTTTTTTTCTCTCCTCCACCAGATCTGCCAGGTTCTCTTCAGGGAGGAGCTTGACAGCCGCCTCGGAACCAATCGCAAAGGTGGGCAAAGAATCGGGAACCTTCTCCCTGACCGCCAGAAGGGGGGCAAAGGTTGGCGAGGAGGCTGAGGAAGGGAGGGGGGGGTTGTGTTGCTAAGAGACGCTCTCTAGTTCTCTGCCAGAGTGAAATTAATTGACTCAAGGGCCTCCTAAACTCACTTTTAATTGTTTTCATGTCACTGATGGCCTTTGTGCGCTACAAAAGTACACACATGCTTTCCCCAAAGCTCCCTCTCTCGCTTCGTCGGCAGAACGTGAGCTTCGGATTCTTTTCATCATGGCAGCCGCCGTGAAATAATTGGGCCCACACATATGTAGATTCCTTTACATCTCAATGGTAGAACATATGTCGACCCCTGCATGTGGACGGCCACATTTTATTAGCATGCCAAATGAGGGCTCGCGTGGCTTCTCATTGGGCCAGCTGCTAACATCCGCATGGCGCCCAGAGTCTAATCAGTGAGTCTTTAATGCCGAGCAAAGACGGAACTCTTGAGACGGTACACAAGGGAGAACCTGACCATCTTGCTTCTGACTCTCCTGTGAGCCTTCAGTGAGCAATGGAAATGCTCCTGGGGAGCTAATTCCAAAACGTGATCTGATGTTGCAAGGTCATTCGTGACAATATGCAGCATTGGCATTTCTGATTTTTTTTTTTTTTTTTTTTTTTTTTTTTTTGTTTTGTTTTTGTTACAGGCAAACTGGTAGTCATAGTTGATAACTAATCTACCTTTTTATTTCATTTTGTGTTTTTTATTTTATTTATGTGTTTTACATTTTATTTATTTATTTTTTCCAATCTACACTTGCAGTGTGGGAAAGCAATTTCCCCAAGTTGAAAACTCACAATATTCTGTTTTTGACGGTACATTTGTGTGTGATATCACTTGTGTATATTATTCCTGAAAATGTCAATGGAAGTTTGCCAAAATTTAAACTTTTAAAATCACTGGATTACAAAATCTAACATTCATTTTTGCAATTCTAATTTGTAATTTTCATTTAATTAAAATGTGCTATTCACTTTTCTTTTTTTTATTGTGGATTAGAAGACAACCCTGCCAACTATCCCCACTTGTGCTATTTTTTTTAAAATACTGTAGGCCTACTCTAAGCTTGGCTGCAGCTCCACGACCGCTCGCACGCACAGGGGGGTGCGTGTTTGCCTCCAGTCGTTCAACTGACGAAAATATGCCTCATGCCCTGAGACAACAAAGTTTGATGTGCACATCTTCACCTTGGAGCCACAAGAGTACCCAGGTGGCACCGGGGAGGCAAAACGCAGCATCATGGGAACGGGGAGTCATTGGCGATCTTTGCACGTTTAGCATGGCTGGATAACCCGAGCGTATTAAGGGAAAGAAAAGAAATACATGCACAGATGGATGTAGGAGCTTGAGGCGGCGAGTGTCCCTTAGCTACGTTGTCATGTTCGAATGACAGTTGCTGCAGGCTAGTGGCACTCAGGTGAAAGACAAATAATTCCTAATAAATATATCAAATAATAATCTAAATTCTGTTTGAGGTTTCTTTGACATTTAATATATTTTGTATATTTTCTACATAATTTTTATTATCTAAATGTTGGGAGTTTACATGAATAGAAAGCCACAAGACATAAAAGTAAATATAAAAAAAGCAGTGGTTTTTATATATATATATATATATATATATCATATAGATTATATATATATGATATATATATTCTGAGATTTCTTTGACACGTAAAGTCCATATATTGTGTATATTTTTTTTATATACTTTTTATATATTTTTATCTAAACGTTAGAAATTTGCATGAATAGAAAGCCACAAGACTTTTTACTTTTATGTAAATATAAAAAAAAAATGATTTGGTCAAGTATAATTAAGCTGCGTGTCTCGTATATGAACGCGTGTGCATAATACGTTGATAATTAAAGGGGGCGTGGCCTATTAGGTGACATCAGGAGTCTTCATTCATCAGGTGTTTTCATTTTGTATTAGTGTCTTGGTCTCGCCCGACAAGCAACTGATGTTCTTTCAATTCCTTATATTTTACGGACCACCTGAATGGGCCGGGTTCTTATCAGCAGCTTGAAATTTCCTCTGGAGCTATTTATCCATCGCTGCAAATGTCTGGGTGGAGACCATTTCCTCCCCTCCCGCATGTTTGCTTCCGTGCTTTCACGCCACATTTGTTCCAGAAGCTTTAAATTCACCTGCTCGGAGTGCAGGTGATATAAAACCGACCTGCTCTAGCATGGCGTCACAGTGTCTCGCTTACTATTAGCTTCAAATTTCATAGCTATCATTAGCTACACTGCTCTCACCTCATATTTACATCCAGCCACCGCCAACAAGCTTGTCCGGCAGTCGCGGCCCGATAAGGCGGGCAGGTAAAGAACCTTGCTCATCCACTTAACCTCATTCCCGGCCGGCAAAGGCCTCGCTCCGAGCGTGGAGGCTGATGCGCCGAGACGTGATAAGCGAAAGCTCATGGGAGGAGGCTGAACTTGTTGGCCGCGGTACACCGCCATGCCGCAACCGCTGATGAGCCATTGATACATTTAATTAGGGTGGTCCATTCTCCCTCCTCCCTACCACTCTCTGAATCTTCATGTCATTTACACCAGAACTGTGACTGAAGGCAGGGGGGGAGTAATATCTCCCCCCCCAAAAACAGAGATAAAGAAAAAATGTAATACTTCCACATTTTCCAGTGCGCCTTTCATCATTATTCAAAAATTAGTTTTTAATGCAATGGAGTAGCTCCAATCATGTTAAGGTCTCTGTGATCCAGATAGTATCATAATTACAATTAGATTACATTACTGCAATCAGAGAAAGGGGGATCGTTAAGAGAAGGAATATAAATTGCTTTAGTTTTACAAGTACTGAGCAAGCAAAAACTGGAATTAATCTCCACTTAAACATCTTCCCCCTTACAAAACTGCAAAGTACGCCAAATTCTTCCGGCCCGTCAATACAAATTAAGACAGAAGTGGGATTTTTTTTTTTCTTGAAGATAGTTAAGATTTGAAGTTTTACCCACAGATCTCATTTTAACATCCCGTGCACTTTGGGTGCAGGAAAACTATGTTATCCGCACGGTTTTGCACGAAAATTGCCGTATCTCCATTTTTCTTCCAAGATAAATCTCGTTTACCGTGTTTCGGAATTAGGCCAACTGCATTACGCCGAACTGGACCTTCCAAAGACATTTTTTTATGACACCTGACAATTTGGTGAACAAAGGCTTCAGAGTGTGAATTAGTTCTTCACAATAATTATAATATAATATAATATATAATATAATATAATTAATATAAATAATATAATTAATTAATTTAATATAATATAATATAATATAATAATTAATTACGTCCCAGAGATTGTGACCTGGCAACAAATGCAAAGTCCTCTGAATTAATAAACAAACTTCTCCAAATTTTCTTCTGTTGCTACTTCTTGTGTATTCGGGCCCAGAGTCCCGACACTTTTGTTTTTTTAATTACGTACTGTCGATGAGCCTGAAGGAAAGCGAACGTGATGTCCCGACCGTCCTCTGTAGCGGTCACATTGTGCCGGATTATCCCAAAGTGCAGGATAGAATAAAAATACAAATCAGCCACAGACACGACGACGAAGCATCAGTGGAGCGATTAAGATTGAAGTTGGCAAATCCCTGAGCTGCTAATGAATCAAGACTTTTTTTTTCTTGATGACAGCTGACTATTTCTCCAAACAACAGTTTTGCTTAATTGTACTTGAATGAAGACTTAGAGTACTTTTGTGTCGTCCCGCGTGCTGCAGCTTGCGCAATTAATAATGCAGATGATCGCCTTAGCAACTTTTTCGGGGGGTTCTGCCCATTTGGCCACATATCAATTACCTATTTATTCCCTTCTTAGGCCACGACTGGAGATTAATGCGGGCCTCTAAATTAGCTCACGTGCCAGCCATTTATCAGCTCCCAGAACAATCCTGCAGATTCATCCCGAGACTAAGTGGCAGAATATTCATGAAATGGCGAAAAAAAAAAAGGGTAATTTTGCTCGGGCTTTTGATGAAATAAAAAGCGAAATTCCTTCTTTCGCTCATTTACTTTGTGAGTTTGTGTCATTGTTTTGCTCATTGTCTGGGCAAATCCTTCTTAATTTAGCTCCACACACAGACTTATATTTACGGCGGAGAAACAGGGCGATACATTACTCTCCAACAATGTGATAATGGCGATAGCGCCGAGCATTGTGCTTGTTTGTAAAGCCGTGGTTCACAGGCCCATAATGGACCGCCATTCAATGCTTGACTTCAGTAATGAGTTGGGTAAACAAAATGAGTTTCTGAATCTGTGCATGGCGGAAGGAGGGGGGGAGAGAGGGGGGGGGGCTCCGGTCCTTGACACCGCAGCTTTAATCAGCCACTGTGAACCGGCAGTGAAGATGTTATGAAAATGCGGTGGCGGCCTTTGTTGGCCGTCTGTCATGGCATTGACTTTGCTGACACAATGCTACAATGCATGACGGATCAAAGTAATTAAAGTTCCAATAATTTACCTTCCGCTGTTGCGTGTCAAGTCTGCCAGAGCGGCGACTCTCGGGCCCTGTCATTGATTTTGCTCGCCGCTATCTAAGCGTCATCCTTAAAGACGGCTAGGCACGAGGGCAGTTTTAATAACACGCTAGATACAATAGCAACGCTTCACGTGTTTAACCATTGATGATCACCGACAGATGATGGAGAGACAAGGGAGGGAGGGGGGGAGTCTCTGAAACGCCACCGAGAGACTCGGAAGGGTCAAACGGCGCATCACCGCTTCACCTTGTTCGACTTTTCAATCCAGGAGGAAACTCGGCTTTGCGCGTAAATCCGCCGGTATACGAGGATTGTGACATCATCGTTCCCAGATTGACGACTCCCCGCGCGGCGGAGGCGGATTCCGCTCGGGCGCTACGCCGCCCTCCTTTCCTACTCTCGGTTGTGACAATGTGTCATTGTGGCTGGCGTCGGAGCAGGTTCTGTCGGAGTGAGGTGCTTACTTCCTGAGCACGTCTCCTCCCTTGACAAAAGTTAAACGGTTGAAGTATTCCTGTTCTGAGACATGATTAGCGTGTCACACATTAAAATGCCACATTAAATAATCCCATCCTTCAGGCTTTACTTCCTCACCAGGTATTAGCTTCGATGGAGAATTATCCTAAGCTAGTTGGAAGTGGGGAAATCCACAGAAAGATCTTGGCACTCTGCTGTTTGAATTTTCCGATCTGCATCGGTTTTACAACGCAGACGGCGGAAGGCGAAGCCGAGCCGCGGCGCTTAGAGCTAGCGGCGGCCGTGCCGCCAGGTTCTGTCGCTAATCTCTTTTCTCTGCAGACAGAAGTGACGGTGATTCTTCACAGCAAACAACTTGTTTTCCATCACGGTCTGAGCTTGGAACTTGGTTACTCTTTGAGCTTCAGATGGATCCTTTGAAGAAAATCGGGAATTCTTAGACTCCGCCCACAAGGTACTGCTTTTTTTGTTACGAGGAAGGATTATGCAAAATTGACGGAAAGTATTTGTGGATTTTTTTTTTACTTGGGGAACAATACATGAATGCTAATTACGTCATTTCAAATCAGGGCTGCATCTATCAAATATTTTGCTCTTCATTCTACCACGTTTTTCTTTAGTTTGCTCTCAAACAAGCGAGCAAGTAAAGAAGCACGATCAAAAGCCAAACGCAACCTAGCCCAACAGCGCCGCTAACGTGATGTCACCGAGTTGTCCTGCGTGAATCTTTGGGTTCGTTTCTTTCCGAGACTTGGAGGTCAAAGCCCCGCGGCTGCAACTAAGTGCCGTGGTGCAGATGGGACACGCTTGTCATTATCCCGTGTCACATGACCATGTTTATGAGACATGTTTTGAACATTTCAGAGCCAACGCGACAATGGCGCTACAGTGTTGGGGGAACTCTTCTGAATTCCCCCCTGTAGCTACAGATTTCAAACACAACTATTCTTTGTTTGGAAATATATTTAGTACACATCATTGGCCATCACCCTGTCTTTTGGCTAAAAATACACATCACGCATTCTCTAGATTTAGAATTCATGACATTTGCTTTTCATCCCCTTGGAAAAAGTTGTAAATCCATTCTTGGGGGCTTTCAAAGGAGATATGGTCATTTGATTATAAAAAAAAAAGTTCACAAACACTGTTATATAATTATAAACTATGAACTGTTGTGGCGCCACAAATAGGACAACTAATCAGATGGCGCTGATAAAAATATAGTATCACGCGCATGACTCATATCTTTGTAAGAGTGTTCTACAACTAAAAAAAATATCTTAGATTTGTAAGATGTGTACTACATTTAAAAAAAATCTTACGTTTGTAAGATGTGTACTATATTTAAAAAAAATACAGTTATGGTACTTGCAATTCAAACTATATGGAAATCCATAATAGCTAAATCAATCAACAAAATGGCAATAAAATAAATAATGAGATGGTCGGCATTCAATCATTCGTCAAATGATCCCACTCCCCAAAAATTTTTTTCGTTCATTTATCCCAGGGTAAGAAAAAAGCCAAAATTAATTTCATTCATTTTTCTCAGCGTAAGAAAAAAAAATCATTCATTTTTGCCAGAGTAAGAAAAAACCCAAATTAATTTAATTCATATTTCTCAGAGTTAGAAAAAAATAAGAATTTCATTCATTTATGCCAGAGTAAGACGTAAACACAACTTCAAACGAGCGACCATTTTAGATCGACCCCTCCGACACGACCTCGGGATAAAAAATGGCCAAAAGACATCCAAACAAGCAAAGCTGGAAATCAAACTGAGCCATTCTGAAACGATGAGCTTCTCCACTGTCAGTGTGGCGAGCTTCACAACAACCAGCCCTTCATACAAAAGGACAATATGGTGGATTCATGTCAGATGATGACTTAAATGCAGCTGTTGTTCTCCATGTGAATGAAAAATGCTTCTAGGGCCAAAATGGAGACAGTGAAGGCTTCTCTTGCTGCCGACTGTCCAAAGGCAGCAGTCATGACAGGATGCCAGTGCAAGCGCTCACTAATGCCGCTTCTGTTCCGCCTCCATAATAAACAAACAGAGTTGTAAGTGTGCGCAAGAAAGACCACTGCACAGTTCAGTGGAAGCCAGGTGGCAGATGACGCTGGGAGGAGAGCAGATCCGTTTGTTGCATCGGTGAACATTGTCCAGCCGGGCCTGTCGTCGTCGTGACCCCGGGGCGCCCAGAAAGCCTCCATGTGTTCCCTCCGTGTGTCCCTCCATGTTTTTATCCTGCAGGCCAGCAGCATGTTAGCCTTTGAGAAAGTAAATGCGGTTTATTTTCGCCAAGGTAGCCAGGAAACAAAAAGCTGTTCCCTTCGTTCTTCATGACAAAGCAAGAGTGGATTAGGCCCAGAAAAGTGATTCAATTTCCACCTGGAGAAGCTTACCGCTCACATTCTGCACGTGACGAGCGTATCTGCTCGATTGGATATAATTCACACCTCCGACGGAAGCTTACACCTGCTTGAGGGAATTAGGGTTGAGACCTTTAATAAACGTTTAAACCTGTCAGACAAATGAGATAAGTGCATTCATGACCCGTTGCTACCGCCCTAATTCCATCTGAGGGATCGTACCTGCGCCAAACAGCGCCACGCTCCGATGAGGGGGGGGGGCGAGCCGGGGAGCCCGTTCGCCGTCAAAAGCAATTAAAAAATATTTCTGATGAAGGTCGCCCCAGCCGTCGCACACGGTGACAAGACAGACGGTGTTTGAGAGGAGGACGAGCGTGAGGTAAATGCTTTCCATCATTATCCATTAATGTGAAAGGAAGGGAGGGGGGCACTAAAAAAAAAAAATACAGTAAGCGTTTACTTCCACTGAGAGAATTTCTCCAGGTCAAATGCAAAACGTTACCGACTAATCATCGGCGCCGTGCAAACGCCAGCTGCGACCTGTGCGAGGATTATCAGTCTCGTGGATCTGGTAGCGAGCTTTTAGCTAAATGAAAAATCTGCTACCGGCCGCGAGCAGGACCAGCAAAGATAAGAAGGAAGACTGGGAGCCGCAAACTAGATGGGACGCAACTCTGGTTAACTTGTTAAAATTAATAAATAAATAAAATAGGAATAAGAATAAGAATAAGAAAAAATAACTAAATAATAAAAATGAATAAATCAATGATTATTAAATAAATAAATGAATAAAGAAAGAAATAAATACATGAATAAATGAATGATTGAATGAATGCATAAATAAATAAATAAATAAATAAATAAATAAATAAATAAAGTTTAAAAAATGCTTAGTTCGTGAATCACGTCGGACCCGCAAGCACCTTCAGGGGATGTCGGAATGAAATAAAGTGCTTTTGAGGGAGCCAGAGGTCAACGGCGAGGGTCGTCATCTCGCGAGCTTCACCGCCAAGCCGAGGCTAATAGATCTCTATTAGCGCTCTATTACCGACATCTGTAACACTGCAGCCGCGCGCCAAACATGGCTAACAAGGGCAATGTATTTGGAAGTCACTGGCGGGCTCCCTCCGGACGCCGCCTCTCATTACGGAGCTATCAGGACCGTTCTGTTTGCCCGAACGGCGCGGGGGGGGCTGAAATAACAATTAAAGGCCTCAGTGGTAGGACAGTCACAAAGCTGCTGGGGTGTTTGGGCTTGGTCCCCAGAGACCCCCGGAGGGCCGGTGGCTCTCCACCCTCATCCTGTGATCTACCAGGAGACAATGTTGAAGCTTGGTCCGTTTATTATTTCAGGTCTAATTCACTCTCGACTCTGAGATTTAGAGTCAAACGTGAGTGGGAAAACGCATGAATGATTTACAAGTCAGGGGACCCGGTATCAATATTACTGAGGAATGCCAGTGAAGTCTCCTTGCCTGATTTCTCAAGCTCAAGCGCGGTCTTAATCAAATAAACCTCCGAGTCTTAAAGGAGAGCCGAGCGATTGGGCTTGCAAAATAAAGTGCCTTTCTCGCAACTAGTTCAAAGTGATTACTCTGATTACGGCTGAGTGCGGCAGCATTAGACACGCTCTCTGTCAGTGATATTTTCATCTTGACACGGGTCTTTTTGAACCGGGGGATCAGGGTGACAAGAGCGCTGATATTAAAAGACATAGCCCGAGGGCGAGAAGATGGGCCCTATCTTTGGAATAAAAGGTTACAACCACTTCCTGTCTTCTGACGGAGACAGGGAGAGATAGAGGTGGAGCTCCAAAGACTCGTGCGCTCGGCACGACAAAGACGAGGAAAAAACTCAACCCCGATGACACTGACGACCACAATGCCTTTTCGCTCGGCGCGCAAAACAGGCGGGATTTGGCCTAAGTCCATCCCAGCCTGATGCTGACCGCATGTCGACTGTCAAACAATGTGGAAATACCCCCAGCGTGATGAATTCTAATCCAATTGGCACTGAAGCCAAACTTGTAAACTAATCTATGTATTAGCCGAGATGGCGCAGAGCGGCTAAATGCTCCTCTGGAACCTGGAGCTGTTTGTCGCCCGCCGGCGATAAGAACCGGCGTCACAGAAAGTGGGCTTAGCTTCTATTCTTCTCCGCCGGAATCACTTGAGTCCATTTTATCACTCTACCTGTGTCTGAGGCCTATTTAAGATTAAGGTCAGTGGGGGAAAGGCTTCCCTCTGCTCGGATACTTTTAAAATTCATAAGTCAAGAAGCTTAGCCTTTCTCACTGCAAGTCTTCATAACAATGAATATTGGAATATTTTATGTAAGAATAGCTGACAGGGAGACATCTGAGTAAAAATACACTCGTTTCTGAGTGCTGCTGATGGACATAAATCCAACCCAATCACATAACATGCATATTCCAAATTTGCATTCTTCACTCACATCTTCCAAAATTTAAGAAGAAATAAACCTTTTCAATATGCAACCAGATTGTCGCTCTTCTGCTTTCTTTTCTTGTGTTATGATGGTCTGGGCCAAGTTGCACAAGCTCCAACTTGCTGCAATTGCTGCCACATCTTCGCTTGTAATTTGGACTGTTTTGTCTTCTTCTTTAAACATTTGAATGATTTATAAGTCAGCTCTAACTCTCGCAGTAAAGGCACGGACGGCCGTGCGCACAGACGAGTACCGGCTCCAAAAGTTGAAATGACGCAAATCGTCAGGAAGGCTTTTCTTCTCTGGTAGTGTGCAGTAGTTTGTGTTTGTCTCATTTATTTATCATGAGTTAGTTTGAAAAGAAAAATAAGGAAAAAAGAAAGAAAAAAGAAAAGAAGACTTTTGTCATTTTTCCATTTGAAAAGTTATACCATAATAATTATGATAATCATAATTATATAACCTGGATAAGTTGGTTTAAAAAGAAAAATAAGAAAAAAATAAAATTTAAAAAAGTATTCTTCATTTGAAGTTATATAATATTTACCTCTAAGTTAGTTTAAAAAGAAAAAAAAAGAAAAATAAGACTTCTCATTTTTCATTTGAAAAGTTATATAATAACAATTATCATGATCATAACAATAACCTTGATCATTTGTTGAATTGAGGCAAAAGGACTGAGTTGCTCACTAATTAGAATACCGTGCCAACGATAAAATAAAACGTGGATAAAGGATGAAAAGAATCAATCCAAATGCAAGAATGATCTCGTTAAAATCCATCGTGCCGACTGCACGGAACAGCCGAGTGGAAAGCACCGAGTCCCCCCCCTCCATGTAAAGAAAAATAAGCAGCGCCCTGCAGTCTTGGCTGCTCGCCACCAGCTGGTGCTCCAGTCAGCTGTGGCTACGGAACATGTTTTACATGCTATCAAAGGTGCCGTTGCTTTTTGGAGCGAAATTGACACAATGTCAGACAGTCAGAAAATGGCAAGCCGGCCGTATTTGGGTCGTTGGATCTGTATGAGGGACTGATGGAGGGGGGTCGGTGGAACACACTAATAAACATGCCGAAGCGCTTCCTTCTTCTGAAAGCACAAAAGCGAGATAAATTCAATAATGAACTGCCCCCTATTGAAGCTGAATATCGAAAGCACAAATATAGAAATTAATTTCTTTCCGCTGGCATTTTTTGTCAACGAGCGGGACACTTAACCTTTCCACTAATCATTTTCTTTTTCAGCTATGCAAAATTTCATTTTCTTATTTTCTCTGAACTTTAATACTATAGATTGGATCTAATATTTCTTTTTTTTTTTTGATTGCGGGCCAAAAAGTTGACGCATATTACACCCAGCCAGTCGTCCTCGCGCTACTTAATTAGGAAAGTTCACTTGTAATTTCCAATTTCACGTCGAACGGTGTCTATTGTGGCAGGTTTCAAACAAGACCGTCCCCTCTCCGGTTCTTCCGCTAACTAATATGTCCGTGTAATGAAAGCCACTTCAATTAACGCAATCACTTCATGTTCAAAATGGAAGTGCTCAGTGGCAAATGACAGGCTAATCTCATCCGCGCTGGATTTTTCTTTCCTGCCGCAGGAAAATGGGGAGAAAAGTTCATTTGGGTACAGTAGTTAACAATACCTTCTCATCACCTTGAGGCCATATTTAAATTCACCATTGAAATCCAAACCCTCTTATTTTTGTCCTTTGTCAACCCCCCCCCTCCCTTGTCTTTGCTTCCTCCATCAAAACGAAGCAACCTAGAAGCGCGGCTAATTAAGTGTGTGAATATCTGGACCCTAATTAACATATTTGCGAGACAGGGAGGGCCTCGCCAGAGCTGCCATGTTTGCTCACAGCTTGAGCCGCGACGCACGGCACATGGAAGGCGAGGAAAGGAGGCTCCAGGTTTGCAGGCCCCACCAAAATGCCAGTAATTGGATGACCGTCTTATTATCCCTTTGTTGGTTGCAATTCCCTGATTAGCATTTTAGAATATTTTAAATTATAATCTAGGAATTAGGGGATTTTACTGTTTTAGGCCCCCTCTCTCCCTGATCAATTAGGCTGGGCTATAAACAGGAAGGGTTTTTTTTCCAGGTAAATGGCTGCACGCATTTGCATCCACGTTGGGCCAAACACATTTCCAAGCACTTCTGCTATTCTACCTTCATTGACACATTTCAGAACTTGCCTTTCCCAGCTCACCTGAAAGCTGGTTTGAAAACTATGAAAACTATTGCTCACTGTATAAATGGTCACAGCTACAAAGTCACATTTGGAAATATTACAGACTTGGCTTTTTAAGTTGCCTTGATTTTATTTTTATTTTTTAATTTATTTGTAGTTATTTTTATTTATCTGTATTCATTTGTATTTATGTTTTATTATTATTGTTTTTTTTTTATTTGACATGTCAGCATCTTAGTAGAGCACTCAGTGCCTTAACATTAAATACGATTGCAGAAACCAAATTTCAATAAGGAATTTGGTTTGGTCAGTCCTATTTGACAATATCAGTAAGGTATTAACATACCAATATAGTTATCATTCCATTACATTATATTGCTGTAAATGGTCATTGCACCAAAGTTATCGGAATTAAATTTGACCCACAGCCAATAAAGTGTGTTTTTCTTGCTGTTGTTATGCACTCGCTAATGTTTGATTGCAAGGAAAAAGTACCTCCCCTCAAAATAAGTTTCTGTAAAGCTCTTAAAACAAACAACAAAGGCACATTTATGAACAGAAAGTCATCAAATATGAGAAAATGACATTATTAGTCTTCGGTCATGCTCTCAACGCCGCCCGACGTTTGTTGCCCGTTTCTCCCTTTTGTATTAAAAGTTAAAGATGTCACGGTCATAATCTGACAGCGGAGGTTTTAGTTAAAGCAAACGTGTCATATTGCGCTTCTATTAGTAGGTCGCCATTGCACTATCGCTGACATGAGAGTCAGCGGCGTGTCACCTCAATTTAAAGTTAAGTACTGTGACAGTTTAATATGCCAGCCGGATGAAAGCCGCCTCTGTTTCGGCGTCTCGTCAAACCATTTTCAAATGGCCGATAAATAGGGCTTATTGTTTCAGCAATCAAGAGGAAGTGTCTGTCTAATGCGGCAGCCGACACCCCCGTCCGCTGCTTTTTTTTCTCTCTTCTGGAGATTTGCCGTTGGAGCTCGAGCGGCGCTACCTAGAGGTTGAAGATTATGCTTTCAACGCAGACTGAGCGCCTGTCAGCCGAGGGTCGTCCAGAAAACGGGTGGGGGAGTGTGAAACCAACCAAAAGACAAATCAGAAGGCCTAATCTGGTTCTTCTTACTAAGTGAACTCAGGTGAAGCCGTTGCTGACATCTATCAGCTTCGTTATTTGTCCACTTGGCCGGGACAAGTCCTGCGAGGGCCACTTTCTCCGATCGTGACCGTCCAAGCATCCTCGGGTCTCGTAATTCCATCGGTGCCCGACGGACGACGGCTGCTGCTGTCCTCTGACACATCATTAGCGGTAGAGGAAGTGGGAGGGGCACAGGTTGATAGCCATTAAAAATAAGATGTGGGCTACAGGTGGGTAATTTTGGCGGCTGCACAAAAAGGCGCCAAGAGGGATGGCGGTGTGGAGATAAGGACTATTAGGCCGGCGCGGGGTGGTCGCGTCAGGCGTCCGTTTGTTTTGAATTCTATCTTTTACACGAGGTGGAGGGGGAAAAAAAAAAAAACGAGGTGCCGTGAAGCTTGAAAGCGTGCCTGACATCTGAAGTCTTCTGATAGCTCCCCGCCATGCTCGGGAAAAAAAATTAACTCTGACATGCGGATGGAGCCTCAGGAGCTTAATTACATCAAAGAGAAAGGGATCCTTGTTAGATTCCAGCCAAACAAAAAAGAAAGAAAATGATCAGGACTTTTCAAGGCTTTGTTTGACATTGAGAAGACACGGCTCGAGTGTGTGAATTAAAAGTGTGCGGCGGCGAGAGGAAGTTTGTCATGCGGAGGAAGGAGAGCGGGGATTATCCAAAAGACGACGAGACGTCGGAGGGTGGCGCGTCGCCGTATCCCGCCCGACGTCCGGGCGGGATGCGGCGCTGCTGGCTTCCTCGGTGACTACAAAAGAAGGTGGGAGCATCCCCCCCCATCCCCCCCTCCCCTCAGCCATCCTATTGACGGGGATGACAATAGTCCCTCGACACACCATTATTCTTGACCGTCAAGCCAACATCAAACGGGCAGGGAGCTGTCCCTGTCAAGGCAGCCGGAGCGGCCTCGGCGCCGGTTCGGAGTGGCGAGAGAGGGAGCTTGTTACAAACGTTGCTCGCTCTCCACCTTGCTTATTGGGCCAGCCTCCGGGGAGGGGTCCTCCAAAGAAACAGGATCGAGAATCAAGACGTGAAGCGTGTGACTTCTTCCACGGGAAAGGGGGGCAAAGTTTGAATAAATCTTGAATTGATATTTTACAAAAGAATCTCTCGCCATCTCACCATTCGGAGGATTACGATTCCATTGATGTTCCGATACATAGGTGGTGTCAAACCTAAGGCACGCGGGCCAGACTTGGGACACCAAATTATAATATAGGTGCATGCCAAAATAAATTGTGTATGGAAATTATTTTACAGACAAAGATCTGGGTAGATGTTTAAAGTCGCTAAATAGGTTGTCTTATTTTAAAGGGAAACTGCCTGGCACACATTTGGAGAGCACCTCACTTTGATCCGAGCAAAATGGGCCAAATAGCTAACGCTTAACCGTCGCGCAAGTGCGTTTGCGGCCATGCCGTGCGTTATTACACGGCGTCGCTCCAATCAAAAAGGTCTTACTGGCTCCGGGCGGCCACTTCAGCGCCGTAACCAATCACCTTTCCAAATATTTGCACTGGTTCAGAAAGCAAGAAGTGGAGGCGAGATGAGAAGCTTATATAAGCATGCTGATGTGTGTTCTGGAGACATTCAAACCACCGGCCTGGGGCTACTGTAGCACCAAGACGAGGAATAAAAACATGAAATGGTTGGCTTTCATTTACTGGATAAATTCTCTTGTAGCTCCAAATGTGTACGTTTGTTTTGTGATGTATATTTTATTCATTTGCTCTGGCAACAGAAGTGACAGATGATCACCTTGATGACTGGAGAACGCGAGGATTTGGAAAAAGTCAACTCATTTTGACAGATAAAGTATTTATGAGAAAATTGAGACAAAATCTTTTTTTATTTTATTTTATATTTATTTTTTATTATATATCTATATATTTTTTTAAAATAATTTTTCAGTATTACACTGAGCGGCAACACACAGAAGACCTACTGTGTGAGACTTAGTGATGGTCGTGCTCACACTTTCTGAGTCTAATCACGACAAAACGCCACAGGGCATCATGTGACAATAAGAAGAAGAGTCGCCTTCACCTTTGAACCAAACGTGTCAGTTCAGGCTCCGTTCTCCGTGACGGCGGCGGCCTCGGCGCGGCCTATCGCGATCAGTAACCACATCAAGCACCGGCCCGGAGGGTGAACATGTGCCCCCCTAATACCCCCAGCCCCCTGCTGGCTGTGGCCTTCATCCCTGTTGTGGATGAGGGTGCAGCTTGTCATTTTGTCATTGTTGAGCTCTCTTGA
The DNA here is from genome assembly GCF_059516105.1 of Syngnathus floridae. Classification (NCBI taxonomy): domain Eukaryota; kingdom Metazoa; phylum Chordata; class Actinopteri; order Syngnathiformes; family Syngnathidae; genus Syngnathus; species Syngnathus floridae. The sequence goes on along the minus strand of NC_142414.1, from coordinate 8,510,333 downwards.
GGGAACTTGAGAAGGCCACGAATCCTTCACCTTGCAGTCAAAATATGTTCTGATCTTCACATGAGAAGAAAAGGTGGGAACTGGTGGCATCAAAGTTTCACTGGGTGGCTTTGAGAGTTCAGTGGATGGATGGATGGATGGATGGATGGATGGATGGATGGATGGATGGATGGATGGATGGATGGATGGATGGATGGATGGATGGATGGATGGATGGATGGATGGATGGATTGGATGGATGGGATGGATGGATGGATGGATGGATGGATGGATGGATGGATGGATGGATGGATGGATGGATGGATGGATGGATGGATGGATGGATGGATGGATGGATGGATGGATGGATGGATGGTTTCACAGGTAGCAAATCTTTAAGCCTATGCGCTCAAATGTATTCTTCCTCTCCAGTGTTATTCTTTGTCAGGGTTGTTTACTAGGAAGTTGTGCATTTTAAAACTCGGGGGCAAACCTTTGCCACTGCACGTAAAAGAGCGATCCTATATGAACATGTTTTTTTAATTGGTGGGAAATGGAACTAGTGTGTCAAGAAGTTTGATGCAGGATCAGCGTCATTTGGCGACCTCCTCCTTTGAAATCCAATAAAAACAAGTAGCTGCAGGCAAACGGACTCGATCCAGTTGTTTACTCTCAGAGGTCACGTCATCCCCAGACAGCCACAAGCAAATCTTATTTTTCTTCCTGTACATCTTTCAAAACCTTCTTTTTTGTTTACCCTTCAGCAGCTCCGACCCAAAAGTGCAACGTCTCGCAATTATTGGTGAACTTTTTCAAGTATTCATAATTGGATTGGGCGCAGAATAAAGTTGTTTTCGGAAGAAATGATGTTCATGTCTTGTGAAGAAAAACATTTGGCAGCCAACGGTCATTAAGAGGAGTGCTGCCAAGTGAAAAGTTGCACACTTTACCAGAATACACACAAAATCAAGACATAAATACTCAGAGGGGGGAAATGCCGCACGCTCGCCTGAACTAACTCCAGCTCTCGATCATCATTTCATTAATTGCCCCGGCAGTGTATGATATCGCAAGATATGCGGCAACCGTGACGACAGCAAACTTAGCGAGGGCCAAATGTGCGAGAAAACATTTTGTTTTGCAGAACTCCTGTCAAATCCTATCTGGTAACAAAGTCAAAACTGAACACAACCAGAAGCAAAATGTCACGGCTGCGTACTCGACGTCAACGAGTGTCTCTTTAACCTAAGTGGATTCAACTTTATTTATTCATTTTTTTATTTACTTATTTATTTATTTGAGCTGCATAGAAAATGGATTTTTTTTTTTTTTTTTTTTTTTTATTGAGGCGGTATAGAAATTGAATGGATTTATTTGTTTTTTGTTTGTTTGTTTCTTGGTTTATTTATTTATTTATTCATTTATGTATTTATTTCTAAAACTGTAAAATGAATGGATTTATTTATTTATTTATTGTTTATTTATTTACTTATTTATTTACTTATTTCTAAAACTGTTTTAAAACTTTTATATTCATATGGTATAGAAATTTATTTATTTATTTATTTATTTATTTACTTTTTTTATTTATTTAAGCGGTACAGAAAATGAATGGATTTATTTATTCATTTGTTTATTTATTTATTTCTAAAACTGTTTTAAAACTGTTTGGACGTATTCATATGGTACAAAAATGTATTTATTCATTCATTCATTCTTTCGTTCGTTCGTTGATTTATTTCCCAAACTGGACGTATTCATTTCAAAGCAGTAGCATGTTGGTTGCTGCAATTTGCTTTGTTACCTGCCGCCACCATCAGACGGTGAGTGACTGGGGGCCACGTGACGGCCATCTTGGCCCCCGGTGGCCTTCTCGCCTTGAAAGCGCGCCGTTGATGTCCTTGATGTCGGCCTTCTCGCCTCCATGCAAAGCTATCATTATGGCTGCCTCCTGACAATCGGCAGGCGCGGCTTTTGTTCCGTCTGCAGCGCGTCGCCGCGGGCTACGACATGACTGCACGGTTGATCTCGACTCCTTTACGTATCGCGCCCAGTAGCTCTCCTCCTCGCTCGGATTGTGAGCCGCATTTGAACACCGCCACGTGTTTGACAACTTTGGGAACGTTGTAGCTCGGAACCTGAAGCCTCATACCGATTACTATTTGATTTTACAGTCTTGTCATTGAGTATTAAAAGCTACTTCCAAGTACAATGAGGCTTAACACAAAAACATTTTAAGATAATTGTCCAAAAACAACAACCTGGTTTCATAATTTGAATATTTTAAGATTTTAATGACTTGTTTAAAAATATTCATTTCAAGACTCCTGTAGATATGGGTGTAGTATTATTTCCTTATTTTTCTAAATATTGTCAAGTCGAACTTTCTTGTTCTGTTGGCAGATAATTTGGTTTATTTTTTGAATATATTTTTAAAATTCTCACTGCATCCACTCATTGAGCTCACAAAGTAACTTTTCACCTCATCTGCCAATTTACTGTAAAATGTTCCGATCCATCAATTAAGCACAAACCCTTTTTTTCTTCAGCATGCGGTCGGTCACTCGTATTCATATTTGAGTCCAAAGTGGAAAGCTTTTAATTAGCTTGATCAACAGTCTGCCAAAACTCTCCCGACCTTCACTCTCCGACTCCGCTTGACGTCTGCTTTGGATTTGCGTTTCTCGCGGCTCCTCCCCATCACGCGAATCTTCAGCATAAATAATCAATTAGTCTATTTTTGCGCAAACACGCTGATTGACTATTAAATCCAGGTTTCCCGTTTCCCTAAAAATGACTCGCAGGCCGACAAAGAGCGTGCCCGACGGAAAACAACATGCGGCTCATTAACTTGCACGGTGTTGTTACAAACGGAGCGGTAGTTAAGGCGAGCTGACACCAGAGGGCCTCTCACACTTTTTGGCCTGATGTCTAGTTCACAAGTCCAACCCAAGAAATGAATAATGGATGTGTTCTGTCCGTTTTAATTTGGCGCTAATTAGGTCAGGAAAGTTTGCCGAGTGAAAAGGTGCAGTCCGGGGCCACGTGGTCGGATCTCTCAGCAGGCAGCCGCTTTTATGTGGAGAGCGAAAGCCGAGTGGCGAACAGAGCCCGGGCCCAGACCCGTGCCAGCGGCGGCAGTGTGGGGATGAAGGGCCAAGGCTGGAGACAAAGATAATAAACCCAAGAAGTGTCAGGCACTGCAACAACCACCACCAGGGGGATTTCAATTGCGGGGCCTTCACCGGGTGGCAAAAAAAAAAAGAACAGAGAGCTGTCAGTTTGTTTGTAACGTCACCGCTGAGAAATAATTATTCAATTTTAATTACAATTTGAGAAGAGCAGTTGGACTCTGACGGTCCCTGACTGCAAGAGCGGGAGACAAACAAGGCGGTCCGCAAAGCACCCGAGCAACGTTATCGTACTTCGCACGTGGTGGAGGCCACCGAAAAGACTTTTGTGACTTTGATCAGGCGCAAAGTGCACTTTGGCAAACTTAGGTGGCTTCAGCTGAAACTGTCTGGCACCAGCAGCGCTTAGGGAGGGGAGGGGACAGATGAAGGTGACAGCTATGGAGGTTAACCTCGATTTGGAATCCCGACGGGCTTGGAGAATTCCGCCAGGGTAGATGTGGCTCTGATCTTTCACATCTCGCTCCAAGTCATGGTAACCAGACGCTGCCAATAATATCTCGTTGACAGAACGAAAATGTACTTCAAAAAGGGAATCATCGCATCTTTGCCCCCGCAGAACAATTGTGAGGAATAAAGGACGACCTGATTGATTCCATCACGCTTGTTTGAGACGTTGAGGGGTAAAAGTAGTACAAGGAATTGAGAAGAAAAAAAAAGTGATCTCCTGCGGTGGGAAATGTAGTGTTTGTTTACCTTTGCGCTAAAAATGGACGGAAGCGACGCAGTCAACGGCAAAGAGTCGATAGCATTCAAGCCTGTGTGACAATCTCGGATGTTTTCTGATAAAAGTCAGATTCTTACGAAAATTGTTGAAAAAAAAAGCCTCGATATTCTAAAAGCGGCGATACGCATCTGGGCCTTTTCCCGCTGAGTCAAATCGAGTCATTGTGAATTAATACAAACAAACCGAACGGACGTTTACCTCTTGTGGAGCGATTCCGACCAGATGAATTACATTTCGAATCAAACGCAGGAAAAGTTCTACGCACAAAAACATTTGCCTTTTCTCGAGTTATTCACAGGATTTCCATCATTTCAGACCTTTCCTCATCCTAGGAGAGAAGAAAAAGTCAAGATATAATCCTTTTTCTCTGATGAAATTGCCTGCGGGAATCAAATTATTCTATGACCCGGCTCGACTATTCAAGGCTTCTTACCTCTGCAATTTCTTTTTTTTTTTTTTTGGGAGAGACAACTTCTTGCCATGCATGAATCACAGGTTAAGCGCATCCTTTTCAATGGCCGGAGCAATATAATTATGTTTTTTTTACAAGTCGACGCTTATCTTCAGGCTCCTTCATTTCGAGGGCTTTTCAGAAGCACTTTACAGGTTGCCAATCCGGCGTGGAAATGCACGACTGCGTCGTTCAAAAGGTTTCCATAGCAGGCCGCCCGATGAAAACGGTTTTGCCACGTAACAAGTGTGGACCAAAATTGCTTAAAAGCTGCCGTGTTGCCGTGCAAAATAAGTGAGAGTGCGAGAAACTCGGAGCAAATTCAATCCAGTTTGCCAAATAAAAGCTGTCATTGGTAAAATATGAGTCACGGAGTGAATGCTTGGATGCTCGCAAATTGCCGAGGCCTGGCCGGCTGCGTTCGTCCCAGGTGTGAATTCACGTGAACTAAAAATTGGAATGTGAGACGACCACGCTTTGACAGTACGTGACCTGCCGGACGGCCCTCCGGGTTCGACGTGTGGCGATGATGAGCATATTCATCCTATCTGAACGTGAATACAAAAGATAAAATGTCTGCCGGGGCAGATTGCTCTTCATTCCGAAATGAAACGACGGGCCAATTAAGCGGCTGGAGATGTGAGAGGACAGGTGTCGTCAGGTAAAACGGCGCTTTGCGGCCGTTTTGTCTAATCAGCAACATTGTGTCTTTTCATTAGCTGCCTTTGTTAAGCGGGTTCTTTAATGATGCAGCTTGTGAATCAAATCATCATAAAATCCCCCTGCAACTAATCTAGGAGTGAAGAGGCGAGGGAGACGGATGGGGAGGTAAAATGTAGAAAAATGTTCAAAAAATAAAACAAACACTCTTTGTGAGAGGAAATACCTGGCAGGCTGGCAGGCTGGCGCCACGCTCGGTTCCCACGCGTCCCCGGGGGAGCCGCTCTCCCGGGTTCCCAAAACATTACAAGAAGAAAAATCAAGACCGAGCAAGCTCAAAGCGCTTCACAAATGATCCCCACCGCTGTTACATAAGTTTCCGCCAAACAAGGTGAGGAGAACGTCACACGGCTGAGAGCAGTCGAAGAATTAACAGTTGACTTTTTTATATATTTTATTATCTTATTTTCAATTTTTATTATTTTTTATTTCATATACTCCCGTATTGATTTTTGTCTTTCCATACACATTTTCCAAAAGTTCAAAAAATATGAGTCATTTCACGAATCAGATCTCACTAGTGACATGGGGCTCATAAAAAATAAAAAAATTCCACAAGAAGAAATAAATTTTCTAATAAAGTAGAAAGATCCAGAAATGTTTTTTTAGTCAATCAAATCATTTTTCTTCAATAAATAAGAAGAGTCGAAACTGTGAATTCCAAATATTGCCTCTGAAGCGTTAAAACGGTTTGAAATGTTACATAAACCGCAACAGAACGGGGAACCAATTAAAGAGAGCTGCTGGAATATGATTTGCTCATTTAATCACTGAGATTAAATAAACTCGACCCACCGAGTCCCGGACGGACCAATGAGCCACTTCCTGCTGTTTAAAACGCCGTCTGCTTGCTTGTTGCCTCTTCCCGCAGAGGCCGGAGTACCAGATCATTGGGGTGGCTGCGAATGATCGAAATAATGCCCCAATACAAAGTTGGAAGGGGCCTCGCCTTCCCACTCGGCTACCTTGAGCAAGCGGCTTATCTTATTTGCCGGCGTTTAAAAAAAAAAAAAAAAAGTGACTGGATTAACATAAGCACCTCAACCATTGTGCTCGCATTCCAAATACGTTTATCTACCCAGACGGCTACAATTGTCGTTTTATCAGGTGGGCAAAAAAAAAAAAAAAAATGCCTTTCTCGGCACTTTATATTTAGCACTTCCTTTTCGAATATTCTTCCTCTGAGTTGTCTTCATTGAGCGAGGTCAAAACTGGCTTTACTTGTGTTTAGTATTGAAATAAAATTGAAACTAACAAAGCAAACAGTTGTGTATACTCAACAAAGCTCAACCAACTGGCAGCTCACCACCAATTTCAATCCTATTCACTGACTTTCCATTATAACTAATGGGGAGCCCCCCCACCACCACCACCTACCACCTCCCTCTCTTTTGGCATCCAAAGTCCATAGGAAGCAGAAGAGGAAATGATATAATAGCTGCAGATTGCAAGGGGGTGCGTCTCCCGTGCCCAGCTGCTCCTCATCTGACCTCGCCTGAGAGCCGGAAGGGGAGGAGCTGGCACACCGGGCATTGCCACGCTTGGAACCATCCATTGTTTCCGAACAAATGACAACCAAGGAAAAAATAAATAATAATAAAGACAGTGTAGAATTTATGGAGACATTTCCTAACTAAAAAGGTGTTTGTAGAAGAAGTAAAAAGTTTCCGTATTAAAAGCAAGTGTGCTAAAAATATATCCGGTGTTTGTGTGTGAGGAATGGAGACAGAGTGTGTTTTCGAAGAATTCCTCCACTAATTAGGCGCGCTGTTTGCCAGCTCATCCAAATTTTTTTTGACTGGGGCAAACGGAGAGAAACCTCTGAGCCAGAGTATAATATGGAAGTTTGGTTCCCCCCCACCTCCCTCTTTCTCCATCTGCTACATTTGTGCACACAAGCTTAATTGGAGCTAAACCTTGTCAAAGCCTCTTCCAGTGAACGTGAATAGTCCAAAAATGTGTAGGAAAAAAAAAAAAAACTTTTTGGGAAAAGGAAATTATTATTAAATGATATGATATATAATTATTTTAACTTTTTTAATTAATATTTTTATTAGGAAAATGCATTTCAGAATAATAGCAATGTTAGCATCAAAACGGCTAAACGACGCTGGTAAATTTCATTCGACTTTATTTTGGTGGTCAAGGGTTTTGTGGAAAATAATGTGAAAAAAAGTAACCTTAGTTAAGTGTTGTCAAACCGCAGCTCGTAAATGCCTCTCAGCCGACGTTAATAAACACACACTCCATTTGTGCGGCAGGCCTCCAAAACAAATTGTAAAAACGTTTGTTTGGGTTTGTTTGAGTCGGTAATGCATTTTGTTTTGTTCCCGGCGACTCTCCGCTGTCAACGTTTGACGAGAATTTGTCCTCCCCGGGGTTCGGCAACACTTAGACACTCGGCGTGATAGCTACGCATTAATGTCACTCACCGACGACCGCACACTGGCCGGCCGCCGTGTAAATCCTCGCCTCGGCTTTAGTCACAAATATTTGTTCATTAAAGTACACTTGTATACTATTCTTCTTTCATTTTGCATTCTAATCTGAGTCCCATTTCCATAACATATATTAGTCCGTTGTGTTGACGGTCACGTAAGTACTCAAACTCATCCTGCCTCCTTTTCATATTTATGTTGGCAGTGATTTAAGATGGACTGATTGTAGGGATTTAATTACGGGGGACACAATGGGCCACACAATTCAGTTTTCTTCCCTCACCGTCTTGCGAGGCGCTGACATGCCGCACACTCGGCTGCACACTGCCGAGGAATGTTTTACACTCCAAATGAGCTGTGCTTGCAGAAGAATTTAATTTGATCTGCCGCTGTAATTGTGCTCTCAAAAAAAAAAGAAAAAAAAAGGAGAGGGTGGAAAAGGGAAAGAAAAAGAGGAGAGGTGGTGGTGGTGGTGGTGGAGGGGCCGCGGTGCGTGCAACTTTAAAATGTAATATGCACAAAAAGTAAATTAACTCGAGAGGAGAGGCCCTTGTGATGTGTTGACACTTGCGCTGGGCCATCTCCCAAGGAGCCGAAGATGATGGGGGTGGGGGGGGTACATGGAAGGAAGAGAGTGGGGGGGCGGCCATGATAAAACACCACAAAGAAAAGTGTTATGAATTTTATTAATGACTTGCAAGACAGTATGCAAAACATCAAAGGTCCACGGGAAAGATTAATGACCCTGCGTGCGACTGTTTAATTACACCCAGCTAATTAGATTCTTGACCACATTTTTAATATCTGCATTCATACCCGACGCCTAATTGAGATTCCACCATATTTATCAATATTTCAAAAAAGACAGTGCGGGGGGAAGAAACAAACCTTGCTGGTGATTTTCTTGTTCGGCTTGTCCTCATTTAAAGAACAATTAGGGCTCAGTCAGGTTCGGAATGTCTTTAAAATAAAAAAACAACCCAAAAAAAAAAACAAAAGCAGAGCTGTGAAGGATACTTATTTACTCGCTAAAGAGGCTTTTGTCTTATCAACGTGATCTTTGTTTCTAATGAACTTGCTAATAGACTTATAGCGAGCTCTGTCAACTCTCCTTGTCGCGCCGTAATTCTCTTATCTGGACCTGAGCTGAGGAGAGAAGCACTCGCTCGTTCTCAGAGGAGCCGCTCTCCATCGACGGCTCCTTTCTGCTGCATTTTTCCTCTGCCGGATAATCCTGTCGCTATTTACTAGCGCTCGCGCACACACGCTCAGTCATCAAAATGCCTTTGAACTAGCGGTATCTAAACTATCTATCGGGTTACATGTTCACATCTGCGGGTTCTGTGACCCGCTTGTTGTTGTTGTTGCAATAATTGTGCTCGGATTATTCTTCCTCGGGGTTGTCTTGAGAAATCATACTGTCCGTTTGCTAGCATACCATGCTACACCCCCCCCCCTCCTGCCTTTCTCGTCCGTCTTTGAGTTATTCTGAGAAACAAGGCCGAGTTGGCACAAGTCACCAGACCTTGAATAGCACCATCTGCTGTGAAAACTCAAGTACTGTCGCATCGGGTGTCAAAACGCTACAATCAAAACGATTTGAGTGCATTAGTGACGAGGCGAAATGGAAAAAGATTCCATTGTTCCTCGGGTGCTATTTATCGCCCTTCTCTTTTCTGTCTTTTCGTGACCATTGAGGTGGGTCGCCGCGTTTCACCCCCCCCCCCGCCTCCCTCTTTTTCCGTCTCCTCTCCATTTGGCTCCATTTGTCTTTCTGTCCGTTTTGAAAAGAGTGAGATCTAAATAGGAGCGGATCACCTCCCTAGCCGGCGTTTCATTAGAGGCAATTAGAAAGGCGAGGCTGCGACGTCCCATAAGGCTCAGCGAGAGGCAGGAAAGACGTCGGCCGCATTAACGGTTGGGGATGAAGTATGTATGACAACACTTTCATCAGCACACAACGGTTCCTCACCGAGTGTCAGAGGTAGCCTTCTGACAATTATGACAATTAACACTGTCAAAATAAAGCCATTAGCTTAGCGAGAGGGCAAAGCAGTACACTTAATTACAGGCTTTTCTCTTCAAATGGATTCCCTTCAGACCACGCGAGCACGGCAAACGGCAAAATGCAATAAGATAATTATGAACTCAGGAGCGGGGTAAAGGAATGACATCTGCTGTTGTCTGAACGCTGGCCTCGGGTCGCTGTGTGCTTCCTGTTGGATGGGCACACACACACACACACACACGCAAACAGTGGCCTCATTCATTTTTAGATTGTTTGGAAGAGAATATTTCTTACATGGGGTGCTTACAAGTTTTGTATCGGATTGCAAATGTATTGTTATTGCACTGGAGTCGGGCTTTTACGGAAGGCGGTCTCGTTTATCGTTGGGAAATTTGCATGTATAAGGCTCATCGGGTTATGAGGCGCATTAAGGGAAATAAAGAAAATAAGTGACAACTTTATTCAACTTCAATATCCTGATTATAAGGCGCATTTTTAAGAAAATAAAGTATTTGAGGTGCGCCTTATAGTCCGAAATATACGGTAATGAAAATTCTAATTGATTAAAAAAGTGATTTTTTTACCGTATATATTTTGGACTATAAGGACTACACCAAAATTTTAACTGCTCACTTTTTAAATAATTGAATTTCCAAATATTAAATACACAATTTAAATAAATAAATAAATAAATAAATAAATAAATAAATAAATACAGAAAGTATATTGAACTAATTTATTTTATATTATATATAAATTTATATTATTACATTATTAATTATATTAAATTATATTTGACACCAAATATGAGATAATTTAAGACTTTTCCTCAGATCATATTCTTTCTATCCAAAGTAATTTTTTGTCACTTCTATTTGTACCTGAATTTCATTTTTAGCAACTTTCATATGATTGCTTATAAAATACACAATAAACAAAAATAAATATAATATAAATGCATAAATATAAAACATATAAAAATATATATAAATATACCTAGATAAATAAAAATTCATGTGATGCTGTCGGTGGCTGTCATCAGGCTTTGCTTTGCTCAGGAGGTGACCCTCCACCCCAACAATCACGTGTCATCATTTTGAACGATAAAGAATGGCCTAATGGAAAGGTTGAAACAAAGACAGTCATTGACATGGCATAAGAGCAGCCAGCGCTCTCCCTCATTACCAAAGAGAATATCAGTGACTGGAGCACAGAGGTCAACGTGCTTTACGACGGCTCTGCGACCCCTAAATGACCTGCCGTGTTCACAGCCAAACGCTGCTCGTCTGACCTAATTGCTTCTTATTGACCAGAACACGGAGGGGGGAACTGTAGCGGGTAAGCTAGCATGCACCCCTTTGCGGAATCGATTTGCTCTTGATTAATAAGCAACGCAAAGAGTCAAAAGTAGGCAAAATAATTGGAACGGCTTTTTAGTCTGCAATTAGCAAGTTGTCACTGCGATCTCGAGTACTTTCCACTTAACAACTGGACCAATCCCATGGTTTTAAGTTGAGAGGAGGATCGTTAACGGATTTTCAGGGAGATCCTTCACTGAAATGAACAAATAGTGTTTGTTGAATAATTAGCGGGTTAGACATTTGTTTTTTGTCGGCGAGAGCTCATTTCTGTCCCAGCATGACAAAAAGTCCACAAAGCCATACTCGGACGCCTCGATTGAACTTTGACCTCAACTCCATCAAACATTTTTGGAATGAACTAGATAGAAGCGAGATTGTGAGAAGGAGCCTCTCTCAGGTCCAGCATGGGTGACTCCTGACCTCCAAAACATTCTTCTGGATGAATGGGGGAAACATTCCCACAGACGCACTTCATAACCTTGGAGGTTATGAACTGGAAAAGTTGCTTGAAACTTCCTGAAGGTGAAATGGCCAAACTTTGGAAATGGGCAACATCAAGCTTCATTCATTCAGCGCCATTGACGGTTATAGACGTCAAAAATATTAACTGGCAGTGAACGAGTTAAAGTGAAACTCAAAAGAACAAGAACTTCTGCTCAACGTGATTGAATTAAGAGGGCAAGGTCTGTCCATCATCACAGCTTTGATTAAAAAAAAAAAAACTCCCATCTTATTTTGATGGAATCAGTGTGTCTGTAAATCAGAGCACTTTGATTGGCTGCGGCAAACGCGTATCGCCGTCATTGCTGCCACTTGCTCGCATTTGTCCTCAAAAAGCAAGCCGATGGCTCCCGTCAGATAAGGAACGCGAGCCCTGCGCTTAAAGCGTCCTGCAAATAAATGAATATGTTCTCCATCACGCCGCGCGCTTATTGTGTTTTAGCCAGGCCAAATGAAATTTGTATCATTTCTGTGGCACAGATCAAAAGGAAGTGGGCCTCGGCAATGACTCACTGCGGCCAAAACGCTCTGTTTCCAATCGAAGAAAATCAGATCTGCGCCGGTTGTTCATTTCTTTGACTTCTCCATTTGCGTGATAAGACAGCGAGCAGTGACGGTAAATGGCCGAATAAACTGTGACATGGTCCGTCTGCTGGCAAGCTTAACAATACATGACGTCATCTGGACGCCAGAAGTCCCTCTGCTGTCACTTTAGTGGCATTCGCACTAAGACAAAAGACGAAAAAAAAAAAAAGGCACGTCTTCTGTCGGTCGCACTGGGCTTTGTCTTTCTAAGAGCTTTGTGGAAGTTTTTAAAGTTCTTAGTATTTACTACATACAAATGTACAACAGAAGAGCAATTTGATCATTTTTTTTGAAGTATGGCCGATTAACCCGTTCACTCCCACTGACGACTATAGACGTCAAACAAAATTTTTTGCCACACTTCCAAAAAGAGAGAGCACAAGAGCATATGTCAGGAAAACATTTGGGGATGGCGTTGTTGGTTCCTACAATATTTATCGAACCAGGTGACTCACGAATTTGCTTTTCGTTAGGTTAAAGGTCAACTTTTGTTTGCGCCAAATCTATTTCTATAGCTCTCAATAAAAAGGCTTCATATTTCCACAGATAGAATGAGTGTGTTGTTGGCGGTGAATCTTTTCCAGGAATTAGTCAGACCCCATTTTAGCAGTTGTAATGCCCTCCCTTATGTAAGAATTTATTTTGGAAGGAAATGTAACTCTAAATATTTGTCTTGTTTCAGCCAACTTTATGGTTCACAACGAACATTTGCAAGCACACACTTCTGTTAAAAACAGAGACCCGGTCCCAACGTGATTTATTCCGTCTGGCAAACGAGGCCCGCTAGCGGCAGGGTGGCACAGCGGCAGCAGCGCCATTGTATTTGGACAACAATGAAGGGTCATTACCGTGGAGACGGTTATCAGCACCGAGGTTACGGGGACGGTTCCTGCTTTATTGTCAAGCCCTGAACACAATTGTGTTGGGGAGCCCGCACAGACTAAACAGCATGATGATGATTATTATTATTATTTTCAGGCAGGCAGCAAGAAGACACACCTGAGTCTTATCGGAGAGGAAACGGAGCCAACCTATAGTGATGCATCCTGCCTGCAGTTTGTTAAAAGAAATAATGAGTAGAAGAAGAAAATAAGACAATTGCGCGTAAATGCAATGATAGCTAAACGGATCGCTTTGTTTGCAATTTTATTTTTTAAGTGTTCCCTTTGCTTTCAGAGTCGTGAATGTCTCTATGTGTTTTGAGTCGGGTGACAAATTTAGAAAGGGGTTTGTTTTCAGGGGAGGGGGGGCGAGTGAAAGACACATCTGAAACACACGGGAGGAAATCGCATTGAAAACAGTGAGCACTAAATTAATGGTAGCAGATGCCAAGATGTCTGGCATGTGCTTTTTTTGTCCCTCCTGCTCGCTCACTTTTGTTTTCCCCGCGAGAGCTCCCGCATTCCTAATGTCGGAAAATTATACAGCAACGACTTCCTTCTCTCATGTCAAGTTCAGCGCCGTCATGTCTCGGCTGGGAGAACCCATGGAGCCCCCCCCCCCCTACCTGGCTAGGGGGCTAAGTGTCGGCACGGTGGTGTAATTGATTTCAAGTCGTGGTGGTAATAGTCTTTTCAGATGACGGGCGACGCTATAAATTATTGATGTTACCTTGATGATCTCCACCAAAGAGATAAAACGAACCAATGTTTTTTTTTTTCTGGTAGGAGAATAGTTTTGCTTATTAGAAATATATTTAGGCTAACAAAGCGTGTGTGTGTGTGTGTGTGTGTGTGTGTGTGTGTGTGTTGGCCTATGTCCAAGCGCAAGCATCCACAAAGACAACCTTGCTCTTAATGGCACATATGTGGGAGATGGAAGTGGCCGATACATGAAAGTGCTGTGATCATTACACTGATAGCAATTATCCTCCAGGAGGCTGAAATGGCAGCTCTGACAAGCTCACAATCATGGGTGGCGGCCAATCAGATGCCTTTTATATTTTATATTCTATTTCGGGTGACAAAAATGTGCTGAAATAAATAAAACACCCCCAAAAAAGCAAGCAGGACAAAGGAATTGATGTGATGTATTAATGTATTCTTAATGTGTTGGTGTGTGTGTGGTGGGGGGGTCTACGGGGGTCTCTTGAGTGGAGCCCTGGCAGCAGTATGATTGAGTGCAGAGGCCGGCGTGATGGAGGGACAAAAACAACAAGGTAATTAAAGCTTAAAGCTTGCCGTTTACGCTTGGCCATCCATGACGGCATAAGGTGTCTTCCACCGCCGCCGCCGCTGCCCCAAATGGAAAATAAGTCAGGTAATTGTCATTGCTCACTGCATGTCATTATTTATTAAAAGGGTAATTCATCTTCATGGACACGGCAGAGGAGAGCAGGTAGGGCTGCTTTATTAGTGCCATAATCAAATGGGAGGCTTGATCAAATCAGGAGAAATGATAAACAAAATCATCTGCGCGTGCGGGTATGTGTGTGTGAGGAATCTTTGAGTCAAAGTTTTCTAAAGCATCAGCATTGCCCCCGCCGACTCCCCCCCTCCCCTCCCTTTTTTATTCCTACAGTATTTTGTTCAAAGTGCGGCGGGTTGACAAGAGAGGCTGCCTCCCGTTGTTTCTGCTCGCGCGGTTACAAAGAGGCGCGTAAAAAGTTACAAGGTTGTCCCCCGTGGGGTTAGATTTCAAACAGCACCTGTCAAAGCAGATGGGGCATTTAAATAAGAGTCTTTAAGAGGTATTTGTTACAGCGCGCTCAGGAGTACCTGCTGTGCTCGTCGATGCTTCTCACGGCTGTCGTCGCTCGCCGAATCTGTTTGCGGCGCTTTTGCAGATAAACATCATGAAAGTCGCAAGACAAAAAAGCCCACTGAGGCCACAAATTGCACCGGGCGGGGGATGGCTGCATTTGGGGAACTGCCGAGGCGAGTCGGGCCAAGTCTTTGTATGAAGATGCCTCACTTTTTTCTTTTTTGTAGAAGCCTGCGAGTCGACGCGAGTGATCCGAGCCTGACAAGCTTTTATTTGTACTGCTTGTGATTTTGATACGGTTGACATAGCTCCTTTCCACACAAGCCGTGGCGCAAACACACACACATAGCTCGGACAGGAACACCGCGGCGCCCCGGCGCCATTCCGGCCCAAAGCACGGCGTGAGGCCACACCTGGGAATTCAAAGGAGGTCCGTGACTAAACATCAAGCGGGACAGATGTGTCCCCGAGAGAGAACATAAACACCTTGGAGCCTCGGCAGTCGGGAGGTGGTCGCAAGGAGATCCCGCTGAAGAATTTTCAAAGATCTTGAATGATAAATTACTCATGGTAGCAGAAAAGCCACCATGGATGATGGATCATTTGTAATTTATAGTGAATCGGCCCCGGTTTGCAAAGAAAACTTCATTGCTCGGCTTCACGAAGAAACGTGGACGGCTTAGTTGCGCTTTTGCTTGCATCGCTTTGTTTTTTTTGCCCTTAATGAGCCCCCAGTAGTTCGACGTTGTGGTCTTAGCTAGCATCCGAGCACAGTGTTTTCACTTATTTCTGTATTGTACTGTGTTTCTAACTACACGCCTATATAAAAAAAATAAGAAAAATCTAACTTACTAAAGGACATCATGTGCTCCACGCAAGTGCTGTTCTACTGTTCATTATTTTTAGGCAAATCGATGCCGGGGGGGGGGCAAAGGCTAGCTGGAGGAACGTTGGCTTTGTCTGACAGGCCTGCACTTGCCACTTTTGAGACTGATCCTCTCTCGAGATGACTTCCTTGTCACTTTGGCAGCCTCTATCTTTCATCACGCTGCACTCAGCTTGTTTCCAAGACCGATCCGCCGGGGGACCAGAGACACATACCGGAGGTCAGCCCACGCCGTTCCGGCCCCTCCCCCTCCCACCTTGTGACACAGACGCCAGACGTCTGGAATACTCCGGTGGCTTCAGCGGGTGTCATCTCCGCCCGACATCCTCGTCTTCTTCATGCTAAACTTTACGCGCACTGTCAAACACTGAAGGAATGACAAAGAGCTTTCCGAACATTTCCTGTGCTGTCGGAAGCCATAATGAATAAAAATGGTGTCCTTGATGGGCGGAGTCTCCGGCAGACACCTGTGCGGTATCCCAATTAATTGATTATTTATTTTTCTGGTCAACCGTGTGCTCATTTCTAGTCTAGTACCTTATAAATAGTTTCGGTCTTCCTCTCTTATGAAGTCGGGATAACCTCGTGTTAATTGTGTGCCTCGTTATCTCCAATAAGTTTGAATTTTTTTGTTTGTGTTTTACAATTAGTGTTTTGCTGACATAGTTTTCCGTTTGTATTTCTTTGTTAACTTGTGTTTTCCAGCTCTTGGTTGAATGAACATTGTTTTTGTACATATCGTGTTCTGGCACACAAGCGTGACAGCCACACGGCGGAACCGTGGCGCGACAACACCCAAGTAAATGTCTAAAGTCAAAGGGTTTTGGGTTGGGCGACTCGGAAATTGGCCAAAATGTTCAACCAAGACGACAGACGACTATTGTGCAAGAAGTCACGCAAGGAACAGCCCAGGGGACTTTCCACAGAAAGTATGAAATAATTATTTCTGTGCATCCCTTTTGACTTGAAGAGAAAGCCTAAATTGTCTTTGCATGGTGCAGAGACAAAAACGTTTCTGTTTCAGGAATAGAAGAAAAATAGATAATATCATATACAGCAAGAGTACGTCTATAGTTGGAACAGAGTTAGGAATCTTTGAATAAACAAAAAGTAAATCAAAAATAAAGCAATTCTCATATCATAAGAAGTCAAATCAGATTTAAAAAAATGTGTATTTGCGCCAAAAGAGGGGTCAGTTTTTCAAGGGGTGTGAAGAATTACGAGAATCAAAAGCAGAAAAACATTTTACATGAGTTGACAGTACCTTGAAAGAATTTATATAAAAGTGTCGCACAATGGTAGCAAATATTTAACAAAACAGCAGTTGAGGAAAATCGGTCATCAGCCATATTTTCCCGCCATTTCTGCCATTATATGTAAATTTGCTGGGTTACCAAAACATGGTGAATTTCTTTTTAAAGGTCTTGTAGAAGTCATTTTCAAAAGTGATCATTTTATAATTCTCAGTAAACGGCGAGAGCGAATGACCTCGCTTACTTTCGAGTGAGTAACAATTGGCCGTCGGTGGAAAGCTAGCGTTCAGCGCTAGCTAGCCGCTTGGCAAACGCTACCTTCGCTGTCATTCAGCTCCATCTCGGGCAACTAATCTTCTTGGTACAATGAAAGAGATTAACAGCTTTGCAACACTATCCCTGCCTAAATGTCATTATCGCGGCAACGCGTCGTGCCGAGCAGCCATCTTAGCCTCTGCCCGCTTATCTGCTCCTTTGTGGGAAGTTGAAGGCTAAACGTCCCCCGACATTCGCCGTGCCCTCGACCGGGCCAAGAGTTTGCGCATTAGTTTCCGGATCAAACGTTTGTACGGGAGGGAAACAAGTGATTGAGAAGTTTATCTGACTCGAGGTAGATTGAATCGGTTTTGTAAATAGCAGGCCTCCAAAACTAACACTTAAAACAATTTTTTTATCCTTGTGTATAATACGGTTCAGAGTGGGCAAATATGAGTGAATAAAGATTCAAAACAAATAAAGTATAAATGTTTTTGAATAGCTTTTCACATACCTATGATTGAAGTTTTTCTGAGTATTTTTAAAAAGTGCTCTTGCACTCTATGCACTTTTGATCATTTATGTAAGCTATTCCTTTCATTTATTTACTTTGCCTTCAAATCTCTAACTGTGTAACTGCTTTTAAATGTACTTTTAATGACAAAGTACGGGAAGATTATTTTTGCATTTTACATTGTTTATTCTTTTACATTACATATTTTTACATACATTTACATTTTACATTGAAATATATAAACTGCACTACAAAGTAGTGATTTTCTCTTTTTTTTTACAACCTCTAGGCACTGGTAAACATGTATACAATGTTAATTTTTTTGTTTGTATTATTTAATTTTTATTTATTTTTGTTATTTATTATTATTGAGTATTATTTATTTATTTATTTATTTATTAATATTTATTAATATTTATTTATTTTTTTTGCCTCAGATATTTCCAAAAGAGTTTTTTTTCCACTCTCTGTGTTGAGACATATATCAGTCAGAAGCTTCCAGAAATTAATTATATGAAAAGAGCCATGTGTGTGAACATTCTGCTCTTGCAAATTTGCATACAAAAGTCCTTCCACCAGCGCGAAAAGAATCCGGCCGATGCAATGCGTATTTTCCGTGCGGCCATAGAAAAGCAGAATTGTAAAATATATAAATATATCCGGTCGGTCGATCTCTGCTATAAGGTGATCTTTTGCTTCATTCCGAATAGATGGATGAACTACAAGCAAAGGATCCTCGAGCAGCTAACACGGGTTCATTTTAAGGATGGATCATTTCTCGCATCCCCCTCGGGACCTTTAATGAAAACAATCCCACCGGGAGGCCGACGTGATCCCACAACTCTTTCGGCATCTTCCCATCACTCTTTGTTTACTCTCATTGAGCATCTCCCTCCATCTGCACACACACAGCTGCCTCCTCATTACCTCTCTACCTGATACCCAACCCGGACCCCTTCCCCTTTATTTATTTTTTTATTTATTCATTTATTTGCCGGCGACGCGGGTTACCACATTTAATATCGCCGCTGAAACATGATTATTACCTCTTAATGCCAAAATTACGGGGGCATTCTTTTTGTCATCCTCGCCTTTGCGTTTCCCCCGTAGCACCCCGTGGCAGGAACATCTTTATCTCCCCATGCGCTCGCAGTTTTAAAACCTTTACCCCCGCTGTTTGAAAAATATTTCTCATTTTCCTCCCCCATGGCGTGAAGAAATCCCCATAGGCAAACCATTAGTGATCTTTCTGCCTTTCCCAAACACTTATTACTATCAGCCGCACTCCTTGAGCTGCCTCATTGGCTTTTGGTAAATTATGCAAATAAGGTGATGTAGGAACATATAGTTTTTTTTCTGCAAGCCCGCAACTTTGCACAGCCTTTTTTTCGCCGAGCAGCCGCCGCGCCATTAAAGTGACGGAGCACGTCAGCAAGATTTATGCATCGGTGACAAATCGTAATGCCTTCGCCGCTAATTTCCCCCCTTCCGTTTCTTCCACTTCATCTCGGCGCAGGTTGGTTTTGCCTTTTGGGGAGGCCTCGGCTGGTGAGTTCCACCGTATTTTCTTTTCGAGCATCAATCTCACATTTGCGGAGGCAAGCCGAGCGCGTCGCTCGCACGTCGGATGTCATTACGGAAGAAGTTTTCATTTGGAGAGAGCGCGCAGATGGAGCGGGCTCGTCGTCGCTTTCGCTGTCAAGTCTGGACTCTGCCGAGGTCAAAGGTCAAGTGCTTTTTCCCTTGTTGGGATCTCGCACTTGAAAAAGCCAAAGTGGCTTCAGACATCGGCGAACGGACGCCGTAATTGTTTTTTTATTTACTTTGATTGAACGGATTAGACCCTACGAGCGTATGCAAATGACAAATCCCTCTTAACCCCGCCCCCTCTCCAAACGTCAAATACACCTCGGCCCATCATACATTGGGCTCGACCGATGTTATTAAACGCAACTTTTCCGATTTACTTCCTTCAAAAGGTGCCATTTAAGCAGGCGGCGGGCAGGAAGGAGGCCGCGCCGGGAAGCGAATTACAGGTTGCCAGCACTCCGTCTCTACGGAGGAGTGACAGGGCCGTCATTTTGCCGGCGGGGCCACCTCCCGTGTTGTTGTGACAACCGGTCATTACGCTCCACTGAGATGCTCTCAGCTGCAGGTTTCAGCCCAAATGCAAATGGGCACAAATGGGCTCCGACCGAGACCAAGCTAATAACGTCCTTTTCATCAGCTTGCCATTTTTTTTTTTTCCCCCATTATTCCTGAGCTGTGTAACACACACACACCTTCGCTTGGTTTTCCCCTTTGAGTGTGCAAGTAATGTGGAATGGTTTTGTTCAAAAGATTTTTTGATACCCACGTTTATTTATTTTGTATTTCCATAAGGAGTATGTTGATCAAAATGAAACACTAAGTGTTTACAGTCAGTGTAAAATCTGAGAACATGTCAAACGTCTTGGCACTGATTACTTTAAATTAAGTGTAGTCGTAATTAAAAAAATATACATACTTCATTTAAATTCACTAACGTTCATTTAAAACTTTAAACTAGGTTTAATAGTATATTTTTTTAAATTGCTACCGATATCCAGGGCATACACGTTTTTTTTCTTACTTAGTGAATAATTAGAAAGTGAATTATAATTATAATAATTATAATTATGTATAGTTATATAAAATAATGTAAAATAATATAAAATAATTATGTATATTATATAAAATAATAGGTAATACGTAAAACATAAATTTAAAATAAAATGTAGTATGTCTCTAGTAATGATTAAAACTTTTTTTCTCGCTATTTTAGTTAAGCAGTCTGCAATAAGAGCAGAAAAATATTTTTAATAAACTACTTTTAGCGAACGCCGTTGAGCATTGATGTATTAAAATAACAGGTGCACCACACAGCGACCATTTTGAGAGTCGCTGCATACGGAAACTTTCTCACCAACCGAGCTCAATTTTAGAACGCTTAATTCATATCATGTGATATGCAAAAAAAAACATTCTCGTGCGTGCTGGAGGGTTTCACCCATCAAAGCATTCTGCATCACCCTTCAAATGAGATCAAACTTGATCCCAAAAAGTAAAAAAGGACAGCGTGGGACGGGTCTCCTCAAGGGTCTTAAGTCTCAGTCAGCCCACCACAAGAGGCGTGGAATTAAAGAGCACCGAATTATCTTTGTCCAAGCAGGACCCTTTCAAAGGCACACTGAGGAAAATCCCCGGGAAGAAACAATCTCCCAACAAGGATAATAGCATTTGCGGAATCATCTCGCTGGTCGTGGGGAAGAAGTCCGACTTTTTTTTTTTTCTTAGCACGGAACAAGCCGCGTGTCCATAAATTACAGCTTCAATTGGATAATTGGATCACTTGCTAGAAGATTAATTGCAGCCATGCGTTCTTTCAGTTTTTTTTTTTTTTGCTTCATGTGGACCAACGCTGGCAAAGATCTGCTTTTCATTAGCGACCGCTAGCTCCCAAAGCAAAGATGGCGCTTTACGTGCTGTTTGTTTCCGCGTTGGATCGGCGAGAACCAGCCGCTCGTCCTTGAGAACATGACGAGATGTTACTGTAAAGAAAAATTGAGAGGGGGAAATAGGATTTGCGACGTCTAGGCCAGAATTGATGCTTCCCAGTTGTGCGATAAAGTGCTCCATAATCTAGAAATAGAGTTTCCCTTAAAACACAACGTTGGAAGCCGCAGGACGTCGAGAGAGAGGGAGGGAGAAAGCAGAGCTCAAAGCAGGCCTCATAATCTAATAAATTGATTTGCAATATCCTCTGAAACTGTGAACTGATAAACGTAGCTTCTCATGTCGCCCCGCCTCGTCTACAGCTCGGCTTAATGCGCTGGGAGACAAAGGCGCGGCCCGCTACTTTTGCAAAGTATCGCGCTGGCGCTCATTTGGGCCGTGCCACTGGTCACCCAAGGATTAAGGACCGCGCCGCTCCTAATCCCGCGCTCTCTGTAACCCAGCCTCGCTATTCTTCCGGCAAAAAGCCGCCGTACACCCGAGACGCGGCATTCAACGTAGCCAGCAAATAAAGATTATCCTTGGATATGAAGTCCCATGTTCTTGAGTTTGTCGGACAACTGACGCCAAAATAAACAATAGGCCGGTGGCAACGTCGGGCTGTACTTGCAGATTGCGGCCGGGCGCGACACAAAGATGTGCGGACTTTGTCGTGTGAAAGACAAATAGTGCTAATCTGAGTATTTCTAGCGGGAAAGGTTTACCACCCAAGATCGCGCCAGTCCGCAGTGGAAGATGCCACCCTTCTGCACCCCCACGCAAAAAAATAAAAGGAGAGAAACAACAAAATATGATTTGCGCCCAAATCCTCTGCCATGGCGCCATCTCCTCTTTGGAGAAGCTGAATAGATCTCCCCGAGGTTTTGTTTTTCTAATGGCTTATTTATCTCCGCCTGCTACATTATCAGACGCTTTGTTGGGTGTACCTGAGACTCCTGCGAGGGATTAGCACGCGGCTGGCCCAATGTCAAACGCGCCGACAAGACGCTGCTAAGACGAGGAGAAAGACGGCGGCTCGGGGTTTGGCACGGCTGCTTGGACCACACAGACCACCGGGGACCCCGGCATGCGAAGCGCACGCCGCCGCGTGTACTTAACAAATGTCACTTGACATTGGGAGAGGCTTTAGCCGTGCCCCCCCCTCACCCTCCTCAGCGGAGGAAAGAGGACTTGCTTCGGATTTGGGCAGTTGGCGGAGCCTATCTCCACACTGGCAGGGCACGCCGGGAATTTAATGGCTGTTTGCCTGCCGTGGCGGGCGCTTTTCTTCTGCCGCAGACCCACTTGGGCTACAGTCGGAGTTGCTTTGATGTCATTCACAAAGACAAATACAGAGAGTGTGTGTGTGTGTGTGTATATATATATATATATATATATATATATATATATATATATATATATATATATATATATATATATATATATATATATATATATATATATATACATGTATATATATATATATATATATATATATATAAGGGTTGTCAGTCAAATTGTAATTGTTTTGTTGTCAGTCTAATTGTAATTGTTTTATTGTATACCGTATGTTCCGGACTATAAGTCGCAGTTTTTTTCATAGTTTGGCTGGGGGTGCGTAAAGTTCCCCCCAAGATGTGACTTGTACTCCAGTGCGACTTATATGTTTTTTTTTCTTCTTTATTATGCATTTTGTAACTGGTGCGATTTGTACTCCGGAGTGATTTATAATCCAGAAAATACGGTGTATATGTAATTATATTATATTTTTATAATTATATATATATTTGGTTGTCAGTCGATTTGTGATCAGAATTACATGATTTCCATATTTGTACGAATTAAAAGTGAAAAAAGGAAATATAAATAAACCAGGGTTAGGGAAGTCCGGTTCTTGAGACTTGCTGCCCTACCTGTTTTTGAAGTTTCCCTCCTCCATCCCATTTTAATCATTTGAATCAGTTGTGTTGGTGGAGGAAAACTTCTAAAAGAGGCAGGACAGCATGGCCGACAGCCACTTTTTTTCCTCCTCCTTCCTCTTTGTTGTTCTTGCAAGGCCGAGTTTGTCTTTCTTCGCAAGCGTCCGAATGTTCCGAGTGTGTTTTTTGTCAGTGAAAATAACCACACAGCGTTTTGCAAAGGCGATGCGGTTCTATCTCAGCCCGCCGCAGTCTGGAGGAGCAATCTAAAATAGTCGCAAACCTGCGTACTTGCAGAGGACACTCGGGGTGTGTCAAAGCCTAACGCACCACTAATAGAACGTTTGACTGCCAAACAATGCAATGCCTGCACACGCACAAACACAAAAACACACACATACGGAGGGAATAGAGTCTCGTGTCGCCGTCACACACCCTCCTATTCCACCTTTGCACACACACACGCACACACTCACTGAACTGCAAAGGCTATAATTACAACAATCAGCCATGTTGACTTGACTACGGCGACAAACAAAATGCTACACGCCGGACATCGATTCACACACTGCGCCGGGTCGCAAGATAGCGACTGTCATGATGGATGGGCTTATGCTTTCCAAGCCACTGGTCATCATTGCTTTGGCTCAGAGATGTCCCCCCCCCCACACCTCCCCATCCCCATTTCCTGTTCCGTGCTGACCCCCATCAGCCCCGAGACTAGTGCAGACATTCAATCGCGGGAGGGGGGGGTGCTGCAAGCATGCGTGTGTGTATAAACACTCCGGGAATTGTCACTTTTGTTAAGCTGACTTAAATAATAAGATACACAATGCTAATAATAATGATAATAATAATTCCATGTTATGGGTGCGGCAGAGATTCAGTGCCCACAATAAAATAAAAGCAAACATTTCTAGCTAATTAATGAATTAAAATGGTAAACACTACATTTTCTTAATATGGACGCTAAGGAATAAATAAGTTTGTACAATGCAAATGATGACGTTGGTTTCTTGTCGTTTCACACTGGCTGTTATTTTTCTCCGAGCGGCGAGAGCAGCGTGGCATTTATTAGC